>NC_053390.1:618065594-619425679 GCF_905171765.1 Bufo bufo | reverse complement strand
AAATAATGCTGTTATATTCTGCTTTTAAAAAAACACCCATTTTGTGCAAGATACTACAATTGCGGCCTTTGCTGCATTTCTGACAGTCCAATACAAGCGTTAAATACTGCTGTTATATTCTGCTTTTAAAAAAACACCCATTTTGTGCAAGATATTACATTTGCGACCTTTGCTACATTTGTGACAGTCCAATACAAGCGTTAAATACTGCTGTTATATTCTGGTTTTAAAAAACACCCATTTTGTGCAAGATACTACATTTGCGGCCTTTGCTGCATTTGTTACAGTCCAATACAAGCGTTAAATAATGCTGTTATATTCTGCTTTTAAAAAAACACCCATTTTGTGCAAGATACTACAATTGCGGCCTTTGCTGCATTTCTGACAGTCCAATACAAGCGTTAAATACTGCTGTTATATTCTGCTTTTAAAAAAACACCCATTTTGTGCAAGATATTACATTTGCGACCTTTGCTACATTTGTGACAGTCCAATACAAGCGTTAAATACTGCTGTTATATTCTGGTTTTAAAAAACACCCATTTTGTGCAAGATACTACATTTGCGGCCTTTGCTGCATTTGTGACAGTCCAATACAAGCGCTAAATGCTGCTGTTATATTCTGGTTAAAAAAAAAGACCCATTTTGTGCAAGACACTACATTTGCGGCCTTTGCTACATTTGTGACAGTCCAATACAAGCGTTAAATACTGCTGTTATATTCCGGTTTTAATAAAAAACACCCATTTTGTGCAAGACACTACATTTACGGTCTTTGCTCCATTTCTGAAAGTCCAATACAAGCGTTAAATACTGCTGTTATATTCTGGTTTTAAAAAACACCCATTTTGTGCAAGATACTACATTTGCGGCCTTAGCTGCATTTGTGACAGTCCAATACAACCAGTATACTGCTGTTACATTGTTGGTTGACAAATTTAAAAAAATTGTGACCGTGAAGTAATTGTATAAAATTCGCCTGTCACACTGTTGTGTGACCTCAAGAAATTTTTTCTCTTTATGACACCGGCACTGCCTTACTGTCAGTGAACTTAATTGTTGACTATTGGCGGTTACATTGTCGCCTGACATAAACCATCTGTTAGTTTGGTTGGTGAACCCAAAGAATGAGGAGAGCATCAAATAAGAAATGTGGCCCCGGTCGTGGTGCTGCTAGTGTTGGTTGACCTCCTGTTGCAGGGAGAGGACGTGGTCGATCTGTGCCAGCTACACGCACAAGTGAAACATCTTTGTCAGGTGCGAGTAGGCGACAGAACCTTCAGCGTTATTTGGTAGGGCTGGCTCTACGAATGGTGAGGCCAGAACAAGTACAGGCGATAATAGATTGGGTGGCTGACAGTGCCTTCACATTGTCTCCCACTCTGTCCCCTGCTGAAAGATCAGAGTTGACACCTACAGCCCATGGCCATCTGTCTTTCAATTCACCCCCTTGCAAATCAGGCAAGCAGTCTGAGCCACAAGTCGTGCAGCAGTCTCTTATGGTTTTTGATGACTCTGCTGGCAGGGTTTCCATGGGCCATCCGCATAGCCCTGCACCAGAAGTGGAAGAGATTGAGTGAACTGATGCCCAACCACTTATGTTTCAGGATGAGGACATGGGAAGACCACAGCAGCATGTATCTGATGATGACGAAACACAGGTGCCCACTGCTGCGGATTTCTGCAGTCTGCAGACCTACAAGGAGGGCAGGGGTAAAGAGTGTGTGGAAGATGATTTGGAGGATGATGAGGTACTAGACCCCACATGGAATCAAGGTCATGCGAGTGACGTGTGCAGTTTGGAGGAAGAGGCGGTGGTCACACAGAGGCACCAGCACAGCAAAAGAGGGAGCAGGGTGCAAAAGTATCTGTTACATTCTTGAGTGACATTTTACAATTTTTGTCGTGAATAAATCCCTGCTCTGCATAGGTGACAGGGACCTAAATTTTAAAAAATCGTCTGTTACATTCTCAGGTGACATTTTAATATTTTTGCCGTATACAAGCCCCTGCTCTGCAAAGGTGACAGGGAACTAATATTTGTAAAATTGTCTGTTCAATTGGTGGGTGACATGAACCCAGTTTTGCCGTGAATAAACCCCTGCTCTGCATAGTTGACAGGGCCCGAAATTTTAAAAAATCGTCTGCTCCATTGTTGGGTGACATTAACCCATTTTTTCCAATGAAAAACTCCTGCTCTGAATAGGTGACAGGGACTTAAATTTCTAAAAGTGGTCTTTAATTGACGTGTGCCCCCTCCTTTTATTCCATCCTTCCGCTTTAACAACTTGACCCACATTTCCGCTCGATCACATTTCAGCCATTGACCTCCCTTGGATGTGGTATCCTTTTCTCATTCTCCCTCTCTGGCATGGAACCCTGATTCCCTGTTACCCGTGATTACCATTGTAGGCACATAAAAGAACATTGAAAGTTGATAGAGAAGATATCCAATTGGATCGTGGACGTGACGGGGACGTGCGATCAGGCAGAAGTTATCTAGAGTCAACAAAGCGGCAGCAGGGCCTCTCCTGTCTAACGGTTCCAAATCCAAAATACGCCAGTGACATTCCCTGTAATTTTTTTTATTAATATTGATAGGGAAGATATCCAATTGGATCATAAACATCATGGGGAAGTGTAGCAGTATATTTTCACATGCCTACACGTACTGAATGATGGGTCTGCCCACTTCAACTTCTGGGTCTCCAAATTGGGCACATGGCCTGAGCTTGCCCTTTACGCCTTTGAGGTGCTGGTCTGCCCTGCAGCCAGTGTATTGTCTAAACATTTATTTAGCATGGCAGGAGGGGGTTATCAAAAAGAAGCACAGCCACCTGTCCACAGCCAATGTGGACGAGCTCATGTTCATTAAAATGAACCAGGCAGGTATCCCACAGGATTGTCCGTACCTTGTGCAGAATAGACATGTATACCGGCCTTTACCCAGCCATTGTTTTACTCCAACACACTTTCTCTTTGTTTTATTTTTATATTTCCCAATGTTTTGGGGTCTACCCAAATTTGAACAAAAATAAATAAATAATATAAAACAAAAACAAAAACCAGTGTTGGCTACCTCCTCCTTCTCCACCGCCGCTTCCATCTACACCGCCACATCCACCGCCTCCTCAACCTCCTACTCCATATGGACCTCCTCCTCCTAGATCAAGATTATTATTTTTTTATTTTTACGTATTTTATGTTATTTTAAGTCATTTTCCTATCCATATTTGTTTGCAGAGCAGTTTCCATGCTCTTAACCACATTTTGAAGCCCTCTAGCCCTTTCCATGACTTTTTTAGAGCCATTTTAGTGCTTCAAAGTTCGGGTCCCCATTGACTTCAATGGGGTTCGGGTTCGGGGTCAAGTTCGGGTCAAGTTCGGTTCCCGCAATCAAACTTTTTTGTGAAGTTCGGCCGAACCCGTTGAACCAGAACATCTAGGTGTCCGCTCAACTCTATCTGGCAGTTCTTTGGGAGTTACATCACCTCTGCTCTTTATTGCTGCCTATGCCACCACCCTCCCCTTCTGATGTTACCTCCTCCTCAGCACTCCAATCTAGCTCCTAGGTCCTGTCCAACACATAATCATAATCGGAATCCTCACCCGCCTTGCCACTTTTATCAGATTGTGAGATATCATAGTGGGCTCTTTGTCCTTCCTCTCCTGCTCTGCATTTGCCCTGACTGCCACTGTCGCTGCCCCCACCACTAATACCGTGGCTATGGGTGCCACTATTAAAACCACCAACACAGCTATGTTTTGGGTCTCCTGCCTCCTCCTGAACATCCTCCTCAGGGCAGTCCAAATACTGACTGCTCTCACACAAGTCATCAACAGGAAGACTCTCTTGACTATCTGCTATAGGGTGTGGTGGACTTTTATTTTCACTTCTTAGGAAAAAGGAAGGCACCCCAGATACAAAAACACAAAGTGAAACCAGGAGATAATGTCAGAGACAAAGTCAACAGGCAAAGGCAAGGTCACAAACTAGCCCATTTAAATACTAGAAGATCATGTCAGAGGCAAAAAGAGCAATCAGAGGCAAATTCATAGGAACACTCAACTAGCTAATGAGGCTTAGAAAACCAGGTCAGCAGCTACCTGTTAAAATAGCCCACCTCAAAAAACATTTAACGCCAACACAGAGACTGATTGGTCCAGCATTCTGGCTGCCATAGCAACAGATTGACACCTGTGACGCTGCCATATTGCAACCTGACTTGCCGCAGGAGCGCAGACAGGTAAGTACGTGACAGCTATATTTTGCAAAAAAAAAATTTTTAACTGTCAGGAGAAGCCTTCACATCAATTTCAGTTAGGGCTTCTCCAGACCATGTTTTGTCCACATGCACAATTGCATTCCATGGCCCCGCAAAAAAGATAGAACATGTCCTATTCTTGTCAGTTTTTGCGGACATGAATAGACATTTCTATCATGGAGAAGGATGTTCCGATCTGCAAAATTTGGTCTGCACAAATGTATATGTACATGTGAATCTAGCCTTAGAGCGAGTTTAAACTACATCTTTTTACCCCTTCTTGACATCCGCAGTTCATGTATGACGGATGTAGGGTCTTTAAATAACTCCGGAGCAAAGAGAGCAGCATAAGTATATTTGTTCGTAAATGACCCCAAAGTGTATTAGAATGATTGAGAATTTTTCAGTATGCAATTGCAAAAGGTGTTCCTTACTCATGTACATGTATGAATAGATTGCAATCTAGGAGGGGGTACAGATAAAATACAAGTTGAAAATACAAGATCGTTGCAAGGGAAGGCATTCAACTTCAGATGAAAAATTAACTCAGACACCTAAACAAAACCCATTGTTTAGACCAACTCTCTAAATAAATGCAGATCCCAAATCAAACACCAACATAAATTAAGAGATTCAGAGCTTATCCATAAATAAACTCAGATTGCAGACTAGATCCTAAATGAACTGAGACATTTGGCGAGACCTCTAACTTAATAAATACCTCATTAGTTTTGCATGTTAAATATGGTAGGCGCAATTTAGTTGTGTGGGTGTGTCTTCTTCGTCGGCGTGCTGGTCAGCGTTTTGGCTGCCTGGCAACGCTGATGCTGCACACACATCCGCGGTGAAAGTTGTCCCGGCGGCTTGGCGCTCCTGGAAATGATGTGCCGGTAATGCGGTCGAGCTGCCCGGAACCCGAAGGAGCGTGCACAATATGGATCTATTTAAGCAGCCGAGGCATCCTACACGCTGCCGCTGCTCATCAGCAAACCAGGCTGCCACACGTCCTTCAAAAGTTGAAGGTAATATCTCTATCCCATTGTAACCAATATATACAGTGCCTTGCAAAAGTATTCACCACCTTGACTTTTTTCATATTTTGTTACATTATAGCCTTAGAGGGGTTGTCCGGGTTCAGAGCTAAACCCGGACGTACCCATATTTACACCCAGGTAGTCCCCCTGATGCTAGCATCGGAGCATCTCATACTCCTATGCGCTCCCTTGCCCTGCGCTAGATCGCGCAGGAGACGGGCTCTTTTGTTTACAACAACACACTGCCGGGCGGAAGTTTCCGCCCGGCAGTGTGTTCGGTGACGTCGCCTGCCGGTGACATCACCGAGCTTCCTGGCAGCCCCATGGAGAGCCCAGTTCGTCAACAGAACTCTTGAAAATGCCTTTGCCCTACGCATTTTAGCGCAAGGAAAAGGAGAGCATCGGAGGTATGTCTGGGTTCAGCTCTGAACCCGGACAACCATTTTAAGTTCACTGTTTTGTTAATCTGAATTTTATGTGATGGATCAGAACACAATAGTCTAAGTTGGTGAAGTGAAATGGGAAAAATATATAAATGAAAGTATTCTTTAGAACTAGAAAACAGAAAACTGGCATGTGTGTATGTATTCACCCCCTTTGTTAGGAAGCCCATAAAAAGCTCTGGTGCAACCTATTACCTTCAGAAGTCACATATTTAGTGAAATGATGTCACCTGTGCACAATCTGAGTGTCACATGATCTGTCATTACATATATACACCTTTTATGAAAGGCCCCAGAGGCTGCAACACCTAAGCAAGAGGCATCACTAACCAAACACTACCATGAAGACCAAGGAACTCTCCAAACAAGTAAGGGACAATATTGTTGAGAAGTACAAGTCAGGGTTAGGTTATAAAAAATATCCAAATCTTTGATGATCCCCAGAAGCACCATCAAATCTATCATAACCAAATGGAAAGAACATGGCACAACAGCAAATCTGTCATGAGACAGCCGCCCACCAAAACTCACGGACCTTTGCAAGGAGGGCATTAATCAGAGAGGCAGCACACAGACCTAAGGTAACCCTGTAGGAGCTGCAGAGTTCCACAGCAGAGAATGGACTAAATGTACATAGGACGACAATAAGCCGTATGCTCCATAGAGTTGGGCTTTATGGCAGAGTGGCTACAAGAAAGCCATTACTTTCAGCTAAAAACAAAAAGGCACATTGTGAATTTGCGAAAAGCATGTGGGAGACTCCCAAAATGTATGGGGGAAGGTGCTCTGGTCTGATGAGACTAAAATTGAACATTTCGGCCATCAAAGGAAACGCTGTCTGGCGCAAACCTAATACATCACATCAACCAAAGAACACCACCCCCACAGTGAAACATGTTGGTGGCAGCATCATGCTGTGGGGATGTTTTTATGCAGCTGGGACTGGGAAACTGGTCAGAGTTGAGGGAAAGAAGGATAGTGCTATATACATGGATATTCTTGAGCAAAACCTGTACCACTCTGTGCGTGATCTGAGGCTAGGATGAAGGTTCACCTTCCAGCAGCACAATGACCCCAAACACACTGCTAAAGCTACACTTGAGTGGTTTACGGGGAGACATCTAAATGTGATGGAATGGCCTAGTCACATCCCAGATCTCAATCAAATAAAAAATCTGTGGTTAGACTTAAAGATTGCTGTTCACAAGCGCAAACCATCAAACTTGAAGGAGCTGGAGCGGTTTTGCAAGGAGGAATGGGCAAAAATCCCAGTGGTAAGATGTGGCAAGCTCATAGAGACTTATCCAAAGCGACTTGGAGCTGTGATTGCTGCAAAAGGTGGCTCTACAAAGTATTGACCTTAGAGGGGTGAATAGTTATGCACATTGACTTTTTCTGTTATTTTGTCCTATTTGTTGTTCGCTTCACAATAAAATAAAATTAAAAAAAAACATCTTCAAAGTTGTAGGCATGTTCTGTAAATTGTTAATTCCAGGTTGTGAGGCACCAAAAAGTTAAGGGGCGTGAATACTTTTGCAAGGCACTGTAGGAGGCTCAAGTATTTATACATAGCTCCCTATGAAAGAAATGTACATATTTGTAAATATAGGTGTGCTTGTTTCTAATATTTGGGCATTGTCTCACAATTTGTTCTTAAGTGACTCCCTGTCCCCTGATGATTCTGGGGTGACTATCTTAAGATGAAACGCCTCGGGACATGTGACATTGAAGACCTTGGAATCCCTACTCGAGTTGAGCCAGACTTTATCAACTAGGTAGGAGATAGCTAGTTTACTATTCCCTTCCCCCATCAGGGCTGTAATAGGGACCAATGACAGGGATAGGTTCCAGACGGGGCCGCTCTTTTCAGGGTGATGACTCTGTTTTATGTTTTAGCAGGACATTCAGGGTGAAATAGACCTGATAGGGGCACATAGGGACAGGATACACGTTTTTGTATCACACTTTTGTCCTCCCGCTCATGTCCGCACCATGTCTACCCTATACCCATGTTTATATGATGACAATACCTGACCATTGTGACGGCAAGTAAACTATCAATGCGGTGTCAATCATCTGGTTGGGTATAGCTCATCGGACAATCATCAAACCGGTAAGACTGTTCTTGTTTTTTGTTTTTTTTGTCATAGTGTGCTAATTGATCCATTGTTTTAGATTATCTATTAAAAGTGAAGTTATAGATTATCCTTCCCCTTTTTTACATTTATGCCATAAAGCCCAAAGGGATCGGTACGGGTGATTCAATTATATCACTCATACGCTATTGCACAGTCTCTATAATAATTTCAGACCCCCAAATTAATTCACACTTCAGAATTGACCCCTAAATGAATATACCAGATGAGAAATCTAAAAAATTCAACCCAACCCCCTAAATAAATTCATCACCAAGACTATACCACTAAGCTAACACAAAAATGTTTCATGGTTATCATTTAGAAAACAAATATCACATACAATGATGAGACAACACAAGAGATAAGCAAAGTTTTTAAAAATTCAGTTTGGCAGCTTCGATGAATTTTAGAAAATAATTCACTGCGTGACTAATTACTTCAATATGAAGTGCATTTTTTTGTAAGTAGCTGACTCAATGACAGAGAACGGTGATTGCGCCGCCCCCATTATTGAACCACTCGGATGCTGCGCTCATCGCTGATAGCAGCATCTGAGATTAATATAAGGCCTTTTAGGGGTTAATCATTTAAAAAAAAAAATTGTACTTACCTTATCCATGTAAACATGAAGAGGCCGCCATGGTCATTTTGCTTGAAGATCCAGCATGAAATCTCTCACGGAGCATGATGACAATCCCGCGCACAAGATTTTGCCATTTCAGGGAAAATTGATTTGTTACCACAAAGCACAAGGAAATTTGGCTTTGCAATAAATCAGATTTTCCCTGAAATTCTGATCAAAGACCACTTCGGATACTTCGATTCGCTCAACACTACACAACACCTTTAATGCCAGTAATGCAAGTTATGATTAACTTAATTTTGAGTGGATCAGTTATCAGTAATACATTTTGATAAATGTATTATAAATTTGTGAGAAATATATGAGTGTTCTTGCATTTCTGAGTGTGTGGGTTACAGTCTGGTATAATATCTGTTCTGTGTAAAATTTGTGCAGACAAAATGAAAAAGAACAAAAGTTTAAATATTAAATTTCTATTTTACTTGCCCACATTGAAAGGTTGTACTATCCCACAGTTCTGTTTCAGGAGTGATATATTTTAAATGTATCAAATATTTCACTTTTCTTGTTCCACTTTTTAACTAATAAGTTGTTTCTTTTCCTGCTTGATAAAAATCATTACTACCCAGTTACCCAAATTTCTTTCCCCATTATGAGTCATGAGAGACTTATATTAAAGCTAGGATGGCCATAAAAGAGCTATCACTGAAGAGGTGTTGGACTGGTGTCCTTTGCCTGCTTCTGCCCCTCTTCACCTTGTGCTTCTTACCCAGCGGGCCTCCCCACTGTCCTGGCGCTCCTGCTTGTCCTCCTCCTGCAGCTGTTGCCACCTCCGGCATCCAAAGTATCTCCCACAGGCTGTTGCCTGCACTCAATCATAAAAGACTCAAGCTCTGTTCCATGTTGATCTCCACCTCTTAAAGGGCTAGCACATGCACATCCTAATTCTTTTACAGCCTATTGTCTGATCCCTGGGTATTTAACCCGCTTTCTCCAAAAGAAAAGGTTGCCTGAACTTTGGGTTTCCTAGTTCGCTATCTACCAGTGAAAGTGTGCTATTCTGACCATCTACCACCCATGTACCATACCTTTGCCTATGTTAGTGATATGCTTTTGCCTGTCTTGACCATAACCTGTTACTCGTATTGATGAATTTTTGCAGTATTAGAACAAAGTTATATGCAAATCGACTTTGGATGTTTTATCCGAAGTCGATTCGCTCATCCCTACTCACAGTGTACTTCAACAAGATAATTAATTCCTCAACTAAACTCCTTTCTATAGCAAGGACACTGTCACCGCCAGTTCTGTGAGAAGGTTTGGCAGACGTTCTTCTCTACCTCTTGTATGACGTTCTTTGTTTTGGTTTCACTTTGTCATCTCCTTTCCTTCTGCCAGGTGTCACTTATTTAGACTAATCATCTTCCTTTATATTCCCTCCCATACTGCCACACTTTGCGGTTTATACTACTTCCTGGATGAAGTGTTCACTGCTGGAGGCTGCTGCTGCTGTTTGCTCAAGATAAGTCTTTTCCTTTATTCTGTTTCCTTGCTGGCTTGATTCTAGGTGACCCTGACTCCGTCCGTATTAAGTGCAGGGAGCCGGTGGTCATGTCCCTTCACTATTATAGGGTTTTCAGGTGTCACACAGTCTTAGGTACGTGGGCATGCAATCGTCTACCATTGAGACCCTTGCATGTGCATAGCAGTCAGGGAGAGCTCTTAGGGTTTTATAGGGCTCACCTATATGCTCCTTAGTTTGGGATCAAGCCAGTCGGTCATTTATTTATAAGTTCCAGCTATCTACAACTTCATCCGTGACAGACACAAGATGTCTGCTCTAATCCTGATTCTCCAACACCTCTGAAAGAAGATTATTGTGAGTTGCAGGTGCAACGGGCGCCTCACCCCAGGGCCTGTATATCACGTGCCAGGTGTAGTAGGAATGCCGAGTGGTGTAGTGCGGCTTAAATGTCTCTTTATGTGTCACGGTGCTCCTACCTAGACACTGCTGGACCCCAGACTTTGGCTCTAAGCAAATAATAGGGTGGATAATTGAGGAATTGGAAAGAATAACTTGTGTTCAGACCTTCAGATGAAGTTCAATGGCAGCTTTACTTTGAATAAACGTTTCTTTAAACTGTTTATAGGCTTTGTCTTGCTTCCAGCAGGCCTTAGCATTAAACTGGCAGGTAAACTCAACTCTACTATATCTTTCTCTCACTCTGCTTTGCTGACAAGCTGATTGGATAAATTGGCTTCTTCTTTACTCTGCACTTGACTTTTTAGTCGGACTTCAGCCAAGGATTTGATTACAATCCTGGCAGCTCCAAAATGGAGTCTCAACCAGCACAAACCAGGACTGCCCCACCTTTTTCTGGTAGCAAGCAAGTAGTGTTGATCGCAAATTTTCTAATCGCGAATATCGGCACTTCGAGAATTAACGAACATGTAGAATATAGTGCTATGTATTCGTAATCGTGAATATTCTAGATTTTTATTTAATCTGTAACCTCCCTTCTTGCATATGGGCCAATGTGCAATATATTTTTCAGAGCTTAGCAACATCCCTAGCAACCATTAGGAAAGTTGCCTACCCCTTTACTAAATAAGAAACTCCCCAGCAACCATTTTCTGCTTTTTTTTGCAGTTCTGAGAGAGAGAGAGAGAGCAGTGACATTGTTGTGCTCTGTGCTTTCATCTGGATCCTATTCCTTATCCAATTACATTAGATAGTTAGCTCATATATATAATACAGATAGTCAGTGGAAGATAGTCAGTGAAGGTTAGATAGTGATATAGTGTAGCTGATAGGTTCCAGTGCAGATTGTTAGGTTGTGTGATATGAATTACAGTTTCTCTGCTGTCCATAGATACATGCTACAGACATAGTGCTGTGATGTCACAACAATACCAATCAGTAATATCTACTCAGACCTGATAAAATATGAAGTTGCACGTATTGCACAAAAAATATGCGCTTCATTAGTGCCGATTTGTGCAATTGCAAAAATAATGGCTGGAGATCACGAATTCTAGAATTTGCGAATGTATTGTGAATATTATGCGAAAAATTCACAAAATATCACGAAAATTAATGTTGCCTTACTTGCCTATGCCGCTTGTTGTGTTATAAGCGGCTAACCCGCATAGGAAATAGTACGGACCTGTCAACTCCACACAAGAACTTATAACGGTCAACCTTACTAATGAAACCCCCTATCTCTTTAATAACACCCATAGCCCAGATTATATCTGCTGGAAAGAAGGGTGTGACGTTTAGACTGAGGGAGCGATCCCCCAGTCTATTCAGTTATTACTGGAGGTCCGTGACGGTCAGAAGTTATTGTGTGGAGGTGATGGGTCCGTACTATTTCCTATGCGGTTAGCCGCTTATAAGGTAATTCCCCCTAATGCCAGAGGTTCATGTGTCCAGGTAAAGCTTGTCCCTGCATCTTACATTGCAGCCGATTGGGAGGAACTGATTGTGTGGAAGGAGGTAAGAAGGGCAGGAAGAGCTTGAAGGGAGTTGTTTTCTGGCTGGACAGGATGGGGAGTTGGACTTATGAAGTGATTGAACAATTTCTCGTCCATAGTGGATGAGATGTTCAATGAAACTGTTTAGGCAGTGAGGGAGATCACCGAGAAATTACGACAGTAGAGCATCCAAAGGAGGGTTTCTGTGAATTAGATGACAGTTTTGCCTGTCTAGCAGACACCAGTGACAAGGGTCAGTTCCATATTGACAGGAGCAGGGCAGAGGCGGAGCTATGACTAGTGAGGGTTGGAATCCTTTTTAAAGCTTTGGGAGGTCTTGGGGCTCACTTGTTTTCCATTGGATCCGGGCTAAAGGAAATAGGACATATACTTATGTTTTTTTTTTTTTTTTCATTCCTTCTATACACCAGAGTGAGATGTTCCTGATGTCTAATCAACAGAGTTACAGAAGCCCGAACAGACAAGACGCCCTGAAGACCAAACCATGGACCAGATGCAGAGGATTCCAAACCAGCCGGCAACCAACGCGACCCGCCACCTCCTGAGTCACCTCTCGAAGAAAAGAATCTCCGAGTCAAAGAAGAAGATCGAGATTCATCGAGGGACACTGGGAAGCATATGACAAAGAGGAGGGACTGTTGTGGAGATTTTATTAGGATGTGTTTTTAATATGTTGTATATTGTCATCATGTCTCTTAGTGTCAGGGTAAACCATTGGAGTGGATATATTCCTGTGGATGTGGAGACACAGCTGCCAGACGCAGAGGTCTCCGTTGGCGAATGGTCCATGTGCTATGCTCTGGGCTGTGGGCCGGGGGAGACTGATGTGTTCGGCAGAGCGGTTTTCGGATGTATGGATGCCGGCCAGGGCCCCCGTGCAAAACACGGATTTATTGGCTTGGCGTGGATTTATTTGTTAAGAGAACAATATATGAAAGGAATGTGCGTTTGTCGTCTCTAGTGCGCCTGATCAACCGCTGGAGATAATGACGTTGTTCCTGTAAATAAACATGCATGAGGATCATAGTAACTTTATTGGGCATTGATCACTAAGCAAGGCTGGATAAAGTTCACTCCAGTGGTAATGGGAGATTATTGTATACAAGTGTTTTGTTAGCTGGCTATGTTATTTTAAGTGATGGTGGTTTCTCATGTTCCTGTATATCATTACTTCCTGTATGTTTGTTACATCAAAGAAGTGGTTGGGTGACGGGCCTGCCCCTTTCTATTGTTACCCCTTTGGTGGCTATAAAATAAAAGTGAAGAGACTGGGCAGGAGGAGGAGGAGTGCTCAACAGAAACTCAGGATGAAACACCTTGTCTGACTCTTGATGAGTGTTACCTTTCCTTACACAAAAGAGCTTGATACACGTGCTTTTAAGCACGGGGGAAATTCTTTGTGGTTGGCGTACTTTGGCGCACTTTTAGCACAACTTGGATATGTGCGTCTGATGCAAGCGAATTTCTACAACATGCTTGTCATCACTAGCAAGCAGGACTGGCCTAGTTCTGACCAAACAATGGGAGAATGGAATGGTGAGTTCCATTCTAACTAACTATAGCTCTGCCGTGTTTGCTGCTGGTGAACCAGGTAAATTACATTTATAACAGTTACATAACAATATTATAGATGCACATTGTGGTGAACCTGGAACAGAATACATAGATTACATTGTATTAGCCCAATAAAGACAGTAGCAGGGTGCAGGAGTGGTCACACAACTCTGGGGTGTTACACAGGCCTTGAAATAAGTCTGCCCATTCACCAAAAACTTAAATATACTCTAGCTGAGTTGGAGTAGATTTCAGTTATGATTTATGCCAGCCCCCTTCTGTTAAGTTCCACCAACTTTTTAAAGAGTGCTAAGAATGGCGTAAAGAAAAAAACAAAAAAATTGCAAAATATTTGTTCAAGATATCATTTGCACCAAATTGTGTGAGTTTTTATGTCAAAAATCCATAACGACTTTATACAAGACTTTCATATTGTTCAGCCTTTATTTTTTATTTATTTCACAACTAATTGGTTGGTTGTTGGTGCCTGGGTATGATTAGGTCTTCCCTTTCATGCACTGGTGTGCAAAGAGAATACATACAAATACTAGAATCATTATTGAGAAATTGAGTGGCTGTCTGATTACACAGAGTGTAATTCTTCAGGCACATATGGCTCTAAAGTAATAAATAAAAGGGAAAATGTTTTAGAGTCTTCATAATACAGCTCAGTTTAATCACATTTATAGTTAAAGCTCAGAACAATGCCATCCATTTTGCAATATATACCAGTGACTACTTTTATTTTGTTTGAATTGATCATTACTTTTCATTTTAGAACTTTTTTTTCCTACATTTTTGCTACCAAAAGGTGAAGTCTTAACGGCAAAAATAGTATCTGTTTTTAATCTTGTCAAAGTCAAGTTCTGTTCTTTAACATGACCTTCTCACACTCTTTGTCAATCTTAAATACATGTGATTAAGACAGATGTGTTTGAGAATTTGATCTTTTTATCTTCTCTCTTGTCCAAGCCTTTGAAGTTTTTCAACATGTGATTGAATGGAACTGGTTTTGTCAGATTTCCACTGTGTAAGCATTAGAAACGCTTTCTACTTTGTATGATTTTTTTTCTTTTGGAATATTCATGCTCATAGTTAGAGCTAAAGATTTCTCCTCTACTGAATGAAGAATAATTTCCAATGTTGGGAATTAGTTTAAGTTTTAGAGCATTTAATAATATTTATTTTGAAAACATATATATTGAAAATTATTTTTAACATCAACACAATTTTGTCTATCCAGTTATGAACTTACTTTTTATGTTTATGTATATTATTTAGTCCAGGACCATAAATAATTAACACAATGAACATGTCATTATTAGGTTATCCTTCATCTGTAGAAAAGATTTTCATCCTTGTATCTAGGTATGCTGACTAGATTGAGTCACTTGTTGGTTCTGTCCTTAGCTAGTGTTGCCAACCTGAATATTTCTTTTTTGTGGACAACTTATCCAAAAATCACACACAGTCAACATTTTTATGGATAAATTGGAAAACCACAATGATTGATAAAGATAACAAGTAAAGATGAGCAAATAAAAGCTGACAAAGTCAAATTCGTTCCAAATTTCAGGAAAAATTTGATTTGCACTGAATGCGAATTTCCTGACGCTTCGTGGTAACGAATCACATTTTTCCTAAAATGGCTGCTGCACGTGTGAGGACATGGAGCAAGGAACTCTGGGAATGCAGTATCACCCACAATGTTATGCATGCAGCCAATCAGCAGCCAGCCAGCTCTGTGATGTCACAGCCTTATAAATAGCGTAGCCATCTTAGATTCTGCCATTTACTAGTGTACTTAGTGCAGGAAGAGACGTCTGCAGGCGCTAGGGACAGTGATAGAAAAAACGTCATTGTGCTATAAAAAAATGATTTACAAGTGCAGGAAAAGATTATTCAAGGTGTAGGGAAAGGATAGGAAGGTATCAATCCAAACAAGGTTCATTCAGGGAGGTGACAGCCTGGGTAATAGGAAAATTCCTGTTACACCTTGCTGCACTGACTAGGGATCCAAATTGCCATTATACAGCTCATTAATTCCAGCAAATCGTTGTTATTAGGGTGCAAGTTCTGTTTGATATAGGCATTAACAGGGGTTATTACATGGAAATATTTCTATGTTTTATTTGCCCTAGTGCGGTGCAGTTATATGTTCTAAATCATTTTGGCTTGTATTAGTGGGAAAAAGGGGCTTATTAGCGTTTGTGTCGTGAAGTGCGAAAATTACAGCCCTTTTTGTCGTGTATTAGTGGTAAAAGTAAAATATATTTTCTGCTCAGCGGTGCATTTATCTGTTCTAAAGCCCTTTTTCCGTGTATTAATGGAAAAATATTGTTGCCGCTCAGCGGTGCAGTGATATATTCTAAAGCCCAGTTTGCCATGTATTATTGGCGAAATAAAAATTAATTCAGCGTTGCACATATCTGTTGAAAAGCCTTTTGTGTAAAAGTAGAAAAAGTAGAAAAAATAGGGCGTAATTGCCGTTTAGCGGTGCAGTGAGATATTTTACAGCCCAGTTTGCCATGTATTACTGGTGAAATTAAAAATATATTTGCTGTCCTGCTTTACACTTATCTGTTGAAAAGCCTGTTGTGTTCTGTAAAAGTGTAAAAAAAAACTAGGGCCTAATTGCCCTTGTGCGGTGCTATACTCTAAAGCCCAGTTTGCTGTGTATTACTGGGGAAATGAAAATATATTCGCCGTCCTGCTTTGCACTTATCTGTTGTGTTCGGTAGAATGTAAAAAAACAAGGACCTAATTGGCCTTGTGCGGTGCAGTG
Organism: Bufo bufo; assembly: GCF_905171765.1. Lineage (NCBI taxonomy): Eukaryota > Metazoa > Chordata > Amphibia > Anura > Bufonidae > Bufo > Bufo bufo. Next base: position 619,409,379 of record NC_053390.1, on the reverse strand, counting down.
CTATACTCTAAAGCCCAGTTTGCCATGTATTACTAGGGCCTAATTGACGTTCAGCGGTGCAGTTATATGTGGTTAAGCACTTTTCACGGTATGGACCAAATTACATAGTGGTAAAAAAAAAATGGTGAAACAGGCTTTTTTGGGGAAAATTGAGGGGTGATAGTAGGCTTTCTTCTGTATGAACCTAATTCTATTATCCTGTCATTGGCGAAATTTTTTGATTCAACCATGTTTTCTTCGGGAAAACTGATGGGTGATTGTACACCTCCTTTTGCGATATGGACCGAATTACGTTGTGGGTCCTGCAGTAAACATAATGAAGACGCAGATGACAACACACCAGCAGCCTTTGCCTTTACCATCTATTCACAATTAAATCAAGCAGCTTCACTAAGTTGAAAACATTCATGTGTTTTTATCTGCTCTGTCTGCATTCAATCTCCACAGCACGCAGGACATGACAGGATAGCCTCTGCTTTGGAGTCCAAGTTCAGTTTCTTAAGATCAGGAATTCCATCAGAATTGTGCGTAACTATCTTGCTCCCTGTGTAAAGCCATAACAAAAGGACTCCATAGGCATAAACATCAGAGGAAGCTGAAGCTGGTTGCCCCAATTTTAATTCGGGAGCAGTTAACAGCGGGAAGCAAATAGAGGTGGCGGAACTCCGCTGCTCTGTATCTCTTGTAAAGTCAATGCTCCAGCAATGCCCCTCTCGCGATTTACACCAAAGACATTATTTTCATGTAGAGATCCAAGAATTATGTTGGAGGCATGTAGTATTTGCAAGCCATGTGCGACCCCTCTCAATTAAGTGCCTACTTGCCGTTCAGCGGTGCAGTTATATGTGGTAAAGCCCTTTTTGCAATAAAATTTTTTATGTGACACTGGCTTTTTTCTGAAAATGTATGGGTGAATGTACACCTCCTTTTATGGTATGGAACGACTTCCTTAGTGGTGAAATTCTTTATGTGAAACTGTCTTTTTTTCGGAAAATGTATGGGTGAATGTACACCACCTTTTGCGGTATGGAACGACTTACTTAGTGGTGAAATGCTTTATGTGACACTGGCTTTTTTGGGGGGAAAATGTATGGGTGAATGTACACCTCCTTTTGTGGTAGGAAACGACTTACTTAGTGGTGAAATTCTTTATGTGACGCTGGATTTTTTTTAGGAAAATGTATGGGTGAATGTACGTACACCTCCTTTTGCGGTATGGAACGACTTACTTAGTGGTGAAATTCTTTATGTGACACTGGATTTTTTTCGGAAAATGAAAGGGTGAATGTACACCTCCTTTTGTGGTATGGAACGACTTAGTGGTGAAATTCTTTATGTGACACTGGGTTTTCTTAGGAAAATGTATGGGTGAATGTACACCTCCTTTTACTGTATGGAACAACTTACTTAGTGGTAAAATTCTTTATGTGACACTGGCTTTTTTTTCGGAAAATGTATGGGTGAATGTACACCTCCTTTTGTGGTAGGAAACGACTTACTTAGTGGTGAAATTCTTTATGTGACGCTGGATTTTTTTAGGAAAATGTATGGGTTAATGTACGTACACCTCCTTTTGCGGTATGGAACGACTTACTTAGTGGTGAAATTCTTTATGTGACACTGGATTTTTTTCGGAAAATGAAAGGGTGAATGTACACCTAATTTTGCAGTATGGGCCGAATTACGTAGTGGCGAAATTCTTTATGTAAAACTGGCTTTTTTGGGGAAAATTGATTGGTGACTGTACACCTCATTTTGCTGTATGGGCTGAATTACACAGTGTTGACATTTTTAATTTCAAAGTAAACTCGGCTACTCTATATCTCTTGTGAAGTCCATGTCTCCAAATATGACCCTTTTGCGATTTCACCAAATACATTATTTTCATGTAGAGATCCAATAATTATGTTGGAGGCATGTAGTGTATGCAAGCCATGTGCAAGCCCTCTCATTACTCTCAAACTGTTCTGCACCTGGTTTGCCTGGGCGAACTGAGTCACACAGGGGAGGAACTGCTCCATGACCTTCAGCAAGAAATCAAATCCTGGCTTTCTCCGCAACAAATGAAAATCCAAACCATGTTGACCAACAATGGGAAGAACATGGTGTCGGCGCTGTGTTGAGGATGGCTGAGCCATGCGCCCTGCATGGCACACGTGTTCAATCTGGTAGTCAAGGGGTTCCTGAAGTCTTCCACCCATCTGCAAGACATCCTAATAATGGCAAGGAAACTTTGCATGGACTTCAGCCATTCGTACACCGCAAAGCACACCCTGCTTGAGCTGCAGAGGCAGAACAGCATCCCCCAACATAAGCAGATATGCGACGTTTCCAACCATTGGAATTCCACCCTCCACATTACTGGACCAACTGTGCGAACAGAGAAAGGCCATCAACAATTTTTTGATGATCCAATATGACAGGAGTAGTCAATGTCAGCCAGTGGCAGCTCATGCATGACACCTGCCATTTGCTCAGGCCCTTTGAGGAGGCCACGTTATTTGTCAGTCGCTAGGACTACGGGAGGAACAATGTCATTCCACTGCTTCATGTCCTGAAACAGTTGTTGGTGAATCTGGCTGGTCAGGGGATTGGAGACGTGATGCCCTGAAGGATGGCGGCAGAGTTTCATATGTTTGTCTGTCAATATCTCTGTTTACAGTCAGTGAATGGGAACATAATTTATCACAAGGATATGCAAACGCCAACCGATGGGGTATTAACCGCCAGAGGTAGGTCATCGGCATGAAGGAGCAGTCATTTTCACAGCTCAAGGTATCCTCCTGGAAGCTTGACCTCTGGACGTCGACTGTCTGCATTGTGAAGCTTGTCTAAAAGAAAAATCCTGCAGTACACCCCCTGGGAGGAAACTCTTGATCCGGCACAGGCTACTTTGCTCCTTCAAAAACAATGGACTCTGTACAGTGTGACACCGATATATAATTTCTCATACACCAGACTGAAAGAGTATTCCAAGCACCTGTCTGCCCACATAGCTGCCGAGAAGCAGAAGGGTCTTGCCATTGAAGTGGGCTCAGAGCTGAACCTAAAAGTAAAATTTTCCTGTTTACCTGGACTCGAAAGGACAGAGATCCACTGGCTGTGCTCAGATACAGATTTCATCAATGCCTCCACTCAACAAGGCAAGCACAGAGGACCGGATTGTGTGGACAAGTTGTTTCTGCGGGACGTACACAGAGGACAATCTATTGGAGGTGTTACCAAAGACATTTACTTGCCTCCCACTCTTCCTGTATAACAGCTCAGAGGCGCTCACGGCTATCGTAGGGATGTGGTTTCAAATAAACTTTGACTGTTGTTTGGGTAAGCTGGTGATCAGTTCTCAGGACCTTACTTGGCTAGCAGCGATGTGGACCGAGTATGACGTGTATGGATCAGTTTCGCCCAGAGAGCTTGTTTTCCATGGACATTTCTTATGCCATCAACGCAGATGACTTCAAGACTTTATAGAATGATATTCATAAATCAAAGGACGAGGTCACGTTGGAGAAATTTATTCCAATTTCTTTACTCGCATTTCTTCAGAAACTTTAGAATCCACTTATCAGCAACCCAACTCATCAAGGTGACAGCATCTCTGGCATCAGCGCATTGTAAAGTAAGGACTACCTAATCCGAGTGCTGGGATTCATCACGGAGCTGGCCATCAATAACATCCAGTATAGAACACATGGATGACTCTCATCTCAGACCTTGTCCACAATGTTCGGGACCCCCAGACGTCTTATATGTCTTAGACATGATCCCTGCAGTGCTTGCTACATGTTATACCACTTCTTACCATTCTGTTACAGCGTCTGTGAGACCTGCACATACTAAGGCTTATTTATGAAGATTTTCGGGTGTTGCCTGTACCGACCAGTTACCTTCCAGCTGTGATTGTGTAGCCTGCGCTGTAGGAATGAGCTGGAGTCGGCTTGTTTGCTGGACTGTCCTTCAGTTTTGGTATCAGCCATAACCCCATACATTTCTTGATTCGTATGCATTACCATCATGGTCACCCCGACACTGGTCATCAATCCATTCTTGTTGATGAAGCACTTTGTTTTTCCAGTTTATCTTTTAAATCTTGTGATTTTGCCCCTTCTGTGTTGCATTTTATGTGTGTTAATATCCTGGTTGTTAAATAAACCTTTTTTCTCCCAGTTAAAAAAATAAATAAAAATTGGCTTGTGATTTGGTAGCCAAAAGCAGGAGTGGGTACAAAACACAGAAGACATGCTACTATTCCGTTCACATGTGATCTCTGTTTTGGATCCACTCCGTTTTTTTTTTTTGCATTAGCAATACTGATGGATTACTGACCAAATGCTGACCGAGTGAAGGTGGATGCTCCACAGACAAAGTCCATATTTTGTTGGCTATTGTTCTGACGGATCAGAGAAAGGGCAAAATAATCAGTGACGTCAACAACAAAAAACGTACTGCTGACACCCTCACTACACTGTCAGGGGGCTCTACTTGTATAAGTGTTTAATAGAACAGGGTCTGTAGACATCTATGTGGAATCAGCTGATGGCGGTGTAAAAGTAGTGCTCTTTTTCTTGGCGCTAACATTGACCTGTAAGGCTTAGTTCATACTTGAGTTATTTGGTCAGTTTTGGCACCGTGACTGCCCAAATAAGTGAAGTGTGCAGTGATTCTAAGTGCGAAGCCTGTCATCTCTATGTCCTACTGACTCACAGTATTATTTCACTACCAAAGATGACTCCCTCTGCAGCCAGGAAATAGCCATTTTTTAACGTAATTCGCGAACCGGTGAATCGAATTTATTTAAGAATTTGCTCATCTCTAATTATAAGTAATACATGTCTTTAGCCCAATATACTGATATGAGTGCATTGGCAGAATTTATGTGAACTATAAAGGACGATAATTACAATCACAGTGGTTCCACCAGCCAAAAAAAATAAATCATGTCTATATCTTTTTTTATTTATGGACACTGGAAAAAGTGCCCTATCTTTATGGAATTTCTGGACATTTAATAAGCCTGCCCCTGGCAAAAGCCAGCCACCCTTAGCAAAGGGGTTAGTTTTCAAACTAACAAACAGAATATGCTATTTTATAGATCCTTATATAGCATGAACCTGTTCTACAGCACTGTACAAAAATCTGGCCTTGTACCCAGTAAGGATCACAATCTAACTTCCTTATCTAAGACAAACTAGAGCTAATTTTCAGTTGATACTAGTTAGGGTTAGTTTCACATCTGTGTCAGGGTGATCCAGCCTGTATACAGTTACAAGAAAAAGTATGTGAACCCTTTGGAATGATATGGATTTCTGCACAAATTGGTCATAAAATGTGATCTGATCTTCATCTAAGTCACAACAATAGACAATCACAGTCTGCTTAAACTAATAACACACAATAATTAAATGTTACCATGTTTTTATTGAACACACCATGTAAACATTCACAGTGCAAGTGGAAAAAGTATGTGAACCCTTGAATTTAATAACTGGTTGAACCTCCTTTGGCAGCAATAACTTCAACCAAGCGTTTCCTGTAGCTGCAGATCAGATGTGCACCCCCATGTGTACCAATTAGCCTGAAGAAGGGCATTCTCTCTGCCCGAAACATTGTTTAAAGAACCACCATGTCCGACTAAACAGATAAAAATCACCTAAGCAAATTTTGGAGTGCTGTCTAAATTGCTTAATACTTATTATAGTTCCAAGAGGTGGAGCTAGGAACATATCACGACATGCACCCAAACCTTGTGAGAATAGATAGAGTACTGTGATCACTGCGAGATTCCAATACATTACTCTAGGGGTTCACATACTTTTTCCACCTGCACTGTGAATGTTTACATGGTGTGTTCAATAAAAACATGGTAACATTTAATTCTTTGTGTGTTATTAGTTTAAGCAGACTGTGATTGTCTATTGTTGTGACTTAGATGAAGATCAGATCACATTTTATGACCAATTTGTGCAGAAATCCATATCATTCCAAAGGGTTTGCATACTTTTTCTTGCAACTGTAATATGTAGCACTACAGCTATCTGTACAAATACAGGTCCATGTCTTTCAAATATGCAGACTTGTGTGTTATTTTTACCTCACTGTGCCAAAATTGTACAGTCAGGTCCATAAATATTGGGACATCGACACAATTCTAAGATTTTTGGCTCTATACACCACCACAATGGATTTGATATGAAACTAACTAGATGTGCTTTAACTGAAGACTGTCAGCTTTAATTTGAGGGTATTTACATCCAAATCAGGTTAACGGTGTAGGAATTACAACAGTTTGCATATGTGCCTCCTAATAGTTAAGTGACCAAAAGTAATGGACAGAATAATAATCATAAATCAAACTTTAACTTTTTAATACTTGGTTTCAAATCCTTTGCAGTCACTTACAGCCTGAAGTCTGGAACGCATAGACATCACCAGACGCTGGGTTTCATCCCTGGTGATGCTTTGCCAGGCCTCTACTGCAACTGTCTTCAGTTCCTGCTTGTTCTTGGGGCATTTTCCCTTCAGTTTTGTCTTCAGCAAGTGAAATGCATGCTCAATCGGATTCAGGTCCAGTGATTGACTTGGCCATTGCATAACATTCCCTTCTTTCCCTTAAAAAACTCTTTGGTTGCTTTTGCAGTATGCTTTGGGTCATTGTCCATCTGCCCTCTGAAGTGCTGTCCAATGAGTTCTGAAGCATTTGGCTGAATATTAGCAGATAATATTGCCTGAAACACTTCAGAATTCATCCTGCTGCTTTTGTCAGCAGTCACATCATCAATAAATACAAGAGAACCAGTTCCATGGGCATCCATACATGCCCAGGCAATGACATTACCACCACCATGCTTCACTAATTAGGTGGTATGCTTAGGATCACGAGCAGTTCCTTTCGTTCTCCATACTCTTCTCTTCCCATCACTCTGGTACAAGTTGATCTTGGTCTCATCTGTCCATAGGATGTTGTTCCATAACTGTGAAGACTTTTTTAAATGTCGTTTGGCAAACTCTAATCTGGCCTTCCTGTTTTTGAGGCTCACCAATGGTTTATATCTTGTGGTGAACCCTCTGTATTCACTCTGGTGAAGGCTTCTCTTGATTGTTGACTTTGACACACATACACCTACCTCCTGGAGAGTGTTCTTGATCTGGCCAACTGTTGTGAAGGGTGTTTTCTTCACCAGGGAAAGAATTTTTCGGTCATCCACCACAGTTATTTTCCGTGGTCTTCCGGGTCTTTTGGTGTTGCTGAGCTCACGGGTGCGTTCCTTCTTTTTAAGAATGTTCCAAACAGTTGTTTTGTCCATGCCTAATGTTTTTGCTATCTCTCTGATTGTTTTGTTTTGTTTTTTTCAGCCTAATGATGACTTGCTTCACTGATAGTGACAGCTCTTTGGATCTGATCTTGATAGTTGACAGCAACAGATTCCAAATGCAAATGGCACACGTGAAATGAACTCTGGACCTTTTATCTGCTCATTGTAATTGGTATAATTAGGGAATAACATACACCTGGCCATGGAACAGCTTAGAAGACAATTGTCCCATTACTTTTGGTCCCTTAACAATTGGGAGGCATATATGCAAACTGTTGTAATTCCTAGTAAAAGAGGGTTGGGTGTGCTCACCTGCTGGAATATAGTTGTAGAAGCACGGATTGCTGTCAGGAACCAGACGGAAAAGTTTTTAATATACACTCACCTAAAGAATTATTAGGAACACCTGTTCTATTTCTCATTAATGCAATTATCTAGTCAACCAATCACATGGCAGTTGCTTCAATGCATTTGGGGGTGTGGTCCTGGTCAAGACCATCTCCTGAACTCCAAACTGAATGTCAGAATGGGAAAGAAAGGTGATTTAAGCAATTTTGAGCGTGGCATGGTTGTTGGTGCCAGACGGGCCGGTCTGAGTATTTCACAATCTGCTCAGTTACTGGGATTTTCACGCACAACCATTTCTAGGGTTTACAAAGAATGGTGTGAAAAGGGAAAAACATCCAGTATGCGGCAGTCCTGTGGGCAAAAATGCCTTGTGGATGCTAGAGGTCAGAGGAGAATGGACCGACGGATTCAAGCTGATAGAAGAGCAACGTTGACTGAAATAACCACTCGTTACAACCGAGGTATGCAGCAAAGCATTTGTGAAGCCACAACACGCACAACCTTGAGGCGGATGGGCTACAACAGCAGAAGACCCCACCGGGTACCACTCATCTCCACTACAAATAGGAAAAAGAGGCTACAATTTGCACGAGCTCACCAAAATTGGACTGTTGAAGACTGGAAAAATGTTGCCTGGTCTGATGAGTCTCGATTTCTGTTGAGACATTCAAATGGTAGAGTCCGAATTTGGCGTAAACAGAATGAGAACATGTATCCATCATGCCTTGTTACCACTGTGCAGGCTGGTGGTGGTGGTGTAATGGTGTGGGGGATGTTTTCTGGGCACACTTTAGGCCCCTTAGTGCCAATTGGGCATCGTTTAAATGCCACGGGCTACCTGAGCATTGTTTCTGACCATGTCCATCCCTTCATGACCACCATGTACCCATCCTCTGTTGGCTACTTCCAGCAGGATAATGCACCATGTCACAAAGCTCGAATCATTTCAAATTGGTTTATTGAACATGACAATGAGTTCACTGTACTAAAATGGCCCCCACAGTCACCAGATCTCAACCCAATAGAGCATCTTTGGGATGTGGTGGAACGGGAGCTTCGTGCCCTGGATGTGCATCCCTCAAATCTCCATCAACTGCAAGATGCTATCCTATCAATATGGGCCAACATTTCTAAAGAATGCTATCAGCACCTTGTTGAATCAATGCCACGTAGAATTAAGGCAGTTCTGAAGGCAAAAGGGGGTCCAACACTGTATTAGTATGGTGTTCCTAATAATTCTTTAGGTGAGTATAGAATAAAGGAAGGATAATCCAGCTTCATCTTAAACGTGGCAGCTTTATTGATCAACGTAGTGCATTAAAATCCATACAGACAGTTCATGTCAACGCGTTTCGAATCCTCTTAATACTGATCCTTAATCATGACCACAAGAAGACTGTGTTCACACAGGATTTTTATACATAGTGGATAGCTGTAGGCATAGTCAGGTGGCTGGAATTACCCTGGCCACACCCTTCTCTGGTCATCAAAACATTACATTTTATAAAAATAGCTAAAAAATAACAGCTAAAGATTAAACAAATATATATACACTCACTTAATGAATTATTAGGAACACCTGTTCTATTTCTCATTAATGCAGTTATCTAGTCAACCAATCACATGGCAGTTGCTTCAATGCATTTAGGGGTGTGGTCCTGGTCAAGACAATCTCTGAACTCCAAACTGAATGTCAGAATGGGAAAGAAAGGTGATTTAAGCAATTTTGAGCGTGGCATGGTTGTTGGTGCCAGACGGGCCAGTCTGAGTATTTCACAATCTGCTCAGTTACTGGGATTTTCACGCACAACCATTTCTAGGGTTTACAAAGAATGGTGTGAAAAGGGAAAAACATCCAGTATGCGGCAATCCTGTGGGCAAAAATGCCTTGTGGATGCTAGAGGTCAGAGGAGAATGCGGCGACTGATTAAAGCTGATAGAAGAGCAACGTTGACTGATATAACCACTCGTTACAACCGAGGTATGCAGCAAAGCATTTGTGAAGCCACAACACGCACAACCTTGAGGCGGATGGGCTACAACAGCAGAAGACCCCACCGGGTACCACTCATCTCCACTAAAAATAGGAAAAAGAGGCTTCAATTTGCACGACTTACCAAAATTGGACTGTTGAAGACTGGAAAAACGTTGCCTGGTCTGATGAGTCTCGATTTCTGTTGAGACATTCAAATGGTAGAGTCCGAATTTGGCGTAAACAGAATGAGAACATGTATCCATCCTCTGATGGCTACTTCCAGCAGGATAATGCACCATGTCACAAAGCTCGAATCATTTCAAATTGGTTTCTTGAACATGACAATGAGTTCACTGAACTCTACTAAAATGGCCCCCACAGTCACCAGATCTCAACCCAATAGAGCATCTTTGGGATGTGGTGGAATGGGAGCTTGGTGCCCTGGATGTGCATCCCTCAAATCTCCATCAACTGCAAGATGCTATCCTATCAATATGGGCCAACATTTCTAAAAAATGCTATCAGCACCTTGTTGAATCAATGCCATGTAGAATTAAGGCAGTTCTGAAGGCAAAAGGGGGTCCAACACCGTATTAGTATGGTGTTCCTAATAATTCTTTAGGTGAGTGTATATGCTAGGTCAATAATGAAGAATCAAGTTATGTCTTCGATTTAGACATTTTGGCATACTAGATTACATACAAAAGATCCAGTATGATTCCCAATTTAGAAGCTTTCTTCTGTAGTCTTCACCCCGCTTGGGGGAATTAACCCTCTCTAATCCCTGAATTTGCATGCCTGCGATGTCGCCTCCATGTATTGCCACATAATGTGCACTGACTGCAGAGACATTTCTAGTTCTAACATAGGGAATGTCCAAAATATGTCTGCAGATCCTGGTTTTTAACCTGTTGGTGGTACATCCAACATATTGGAGGCGGCATAGCGAACATGTGATGCAATATACAACAAACGTATTGCAGTTGATGTATTGTTTTAGATTGTATAATCTTTGATTGGCATGTGAAAAAATGTGGCTACCTGTTGACTTTACAACATGTACAAATCTTATGTCCACATTTAAAGTTTCCTCTATATGTTAACCAAGTAGGTGGACTTTGTTTAATGTCCAGAAAAAGTGAGGGACTGACTTTTTGAGCTATTGTTGGTGCTCTACGTGCTATACACTTAATGCCAGAACATACTATATCTTTTCACTGATCATCATATTCTAAAATAGAGAGATGTTTTTTGACAATTTGGCATATTTTTGAATATTCCAGGCTGTAGCCTGTCACAAAAGCCGGGGCAGAAGAATAACTCGATCTATGAGTTTTTCTATTTTTATTTTAATTTTTACTCAAATAAATCAATTCTGCTTTGGTTTTTGTAAGGGCTGCCTCCTTAGCCATGTTCAAAGAATGTTCTTGATATCCCCTATTTGATAGTCTACTTGCAACACTATGCATTTCCCTGCCACATGTCACTTCATCAGAACAATTGCGACAAACACGTATAAATTCCCCTTTGGGTATATTTTTTATAACGTGTTGAGTATGGCAAGATGTGGCAAGGAGGGTAGTGTTACCTGATGTTTCCTTCCGGTAAGTGCATGTATCAACCGTGGAGCTCTCAGTTTTACCCACAAGTACAAGATCCAGGAAGCGGATACTGTAGTTACTGTGATTTAAAACAACATTAAGGTTGCAAACATTGCAATTGAGTTAATCCCCAAAAAGCGGTACGGCCGCCACATCGCCCGGCCACACAAATAGTAGGTCGTCAATGTAACGGCCGTACCACCGGATCGAGGAGCCCCATACATTACCATCAGAAAATAAATATTGGTGCTCACACCAGGCCATATATACATTTGCTATTGATGGGGAAAATTTTGCACCCATTGACACTCCAGTGCGTTGGAGATATACCATATTTTTCGCCCTATAAGACGCACCGGTCCATAAGACACACCTAGATTTTTGAGGAGGAAAATAAGAAAAAAAATATTTTTAACCGAAAGGTGTGCTTTTGGTGGGTTTTGAACTAATGGTGGTCTGTGCATGACACTATTATGGGGGATCTGTGGATGATGCACTGTTATGGATGGGATCTGTGGATAACGCACTGTTATGGAGGGGATCTGTGGATGAATCACTGTTATGGAGGGGATCTGTGGATAATGCACTGTTATGGGGGATCTGTGGATGGCACACTGTTATGGAGGGGATCTGTGGATGGCACTGTTATGGAGGGATCTGTGGATGGCACTGTAAAGGGGGGATCTGTGGATGGCACTGTTATGGGGGGGTGATCTATGGATGGCACTGTTATGGAGGGGGATCTGTGGATGGCATTGTTATGGGGTGGATATGTGGATAGCACTGTTATGGGGGTGGATCTGTGGATGGCACTGTTATGGGGGGTGGATCTGTGGATGGCACTGCTATATATGTGTCACCCACAGATCCCCCACCCCATAACAGTGCCATCCACATATCCCCCACCCCATAATAGTGGCATCCACAGATGCCCTAATATACCATAACTAAGCCTGTGGGGGCGGTGCTGTCACTGTACTCCGGCCCCGCCGCTCACTCACTGCTTTATTGCTTAAACCTTTTATAATAATAACTTTAATTGACGTTCCAATCCCCAGCCCCATATGTACTACCGTACTTACTAAATATCCTGTAGCAGGCAGAGCAGGGCAGCCGGCCGGAACTCACTGATGTCACGTGACGTGCCAAGGCCGTCTACTTTATGAAAGGCATGTCTGCAATGTAAAATAGCAGCATTCGCCCCATAAGACGCAGGGGCATTTCCCCCCCACTTTTGGGGGGAAAAAGTGCGTCTTATGGGGCGAAAAATACGGTATATATAAAATTTCATCGCATTATCTTGAGACAAAAGCCATTGAATAGCAATTGAAGGTGTTTGCTTAGATTAGATAACACAACTCAGAAATCTCAGAAAACAGGAGTGTTAACTCTACTCTATCCGTATATATATATATATATATTGACAATATACAGTCCTGATCAAAAGTTTAAGACCGCTTGAAAAATGGCAAAAAAATCATATTTTATGTTGTTGGATCTTAACAAGGTTCCAAGTAGAGCTTCAACATGCAACAAGAAGAAATGAGAGTGAGACAAAACATTTTTTGAGCATTCAATTAATTGAAAATAACGATTAAACTGAAACAGGCTGTTTTTCAGCTGATCCAAATTTTAGGACCACATGCCTTTAAAAGGCCAAATCTGTGCAAAGATGTGGATTCATTGTCATTTTCTGTCAGGTAGTCACACGTTGTGATGGCAAAGGCAAAAAAACTCTCCCTTTTTGAACGTGGTCGGGTTGTTGAACTGCATAAGCAGGGTCTCTCACAGTGCGCCATCGCTGCTGAGGTGGGACGCAGTAAGACAGTCATTGGAATTTCTTAAATGGTCCTAAAGGGATATGGAACAAAAAAATCAAGTGGAAGACCCCAAAAAATTTCACCAGCACTGAGCCGGAGGATCCAATTGGCTGTCCGTCAAGACACTGGACGATCCTCGACCCAAATTAAGGCCCTTACTGGTGCTGACTGCAGCCCCATAACCATCAGACGGCATTTTAGACTGAAGGGCTTCAAAAACAAAAAACGTCTTCAAAGACCAAGTGACTTGCAGGTCCGAGTACTGGGTCATTTTTCAAGATGGACCTCTTACAGGAGAATAACTTTACTCTTTTAGCCCATCCTGCGTGTTCCCCTGATCTAAATATAATTGAGAACCTTTGGGGATGGATGGCAAGGGAAGTTTACATAAATGGACAACAGTTCCAGACAGTAGATGGCCTTCGTGCGGCCGTCTTCACCACTTATAGAAATGTTCCCACTCACCTCATGGAAACGCTTGCAGCAAGCATGCTGAAACAAATTTTTGAAGTGATAAACAATAACAGCGGAGATACTCATTACTGAGTTCATGTTTGGAAGTTGGATTTCTGTTTTGGGGGGGTTTCATTTTTTTTTGGAGGTGTGGTCCTAAACTTTTGATCAGCTGAAAAACAGCCTGTTTCAGTTTATTCGTTGTTTTCATTAAATTGAATGCTCAAAATGTTTTGTCTCACTCCCATTTCTTCTTGTTGCATGTTGAAGCTCTACTTGGAACCTTGTTAAGATCTAGCCATGCTAAATAGGATTTTTTGTCATTTTTCAAGTGGTCTTAAATTTTGATCAGGACTGTATGAGGAACAAAGCACATGCACAAAGAATGAAGCATGCACACCAGTTTAAGACAATTCTAATATTCGATAGTTGATAAAGTCAAAGGGTGAATAAGTGTTCCTTTATGGTAGTCCTCAGCAGGATCAGGACAGACGGCAGCAGCAGGTAATTGTTAAGGATATAGTATAAGGCCTACACCTAGCTAGAACAAACGTAGCAGGAGCAGGACAGACTGCAGCAGGTAAATGGTAATGCTGTAGTGTAAAGCATACACATAGCTGGGCCTTACTCAGCAGGAACAGAACAGACAGCAGCAGGAAAATAGTAACACTGTAATATAGGGCATATACATAGTTGTGCATAACTCATTAATATCAGGACAGAGAGCAGCAGCTTGAAAATGGTAATGCTGCACTGTCAGGCCTACACATATTTGGGTGTAAATCAGCAGGAACAGCACAGACAGCAGCAGGGAAATGGTAGTGCTATAGTATAAGACTTACACATAGCTGGCCCTAACTCAGTAAAATCAGGACAGGCAGCAGCAGATTGAAAATGGTAACGCTGTATTGTCAGGCATACACATATTTCGGCGTAGATCAGCAGGAACAGAACAGAAAGCAGCAGGGAAATGGTAACGCTATAGTATAAGGCATACACATAGCAGGCCCTAACTCAGCAGGAACAGAACATACAGCAGCAGGGAAATGGTAAGACTGTAGGACAAGGCAGACCCATAACTCATCACGTTAAGGACAGACAACAGCAGCAGATAAAAGTAACGGTGCAGTATAAGGCCCCTACACATAACTTAACATGATCAAGAAAGCAGCAGGTACATGTTAATGGTCGAGTAAAAAAGAAAGATATCTAATCACCAGTCCGCAAAAATGTTGCGCTGCAGGTCCGAAGAGTGTTGTGGGGTCAATCAAACTTTCATGGAGTATATATATATATATATATATATATATATATATAAGGTTCGGACCACGCGTGTCATAAACAGATCACGGAATATATAGATAAGTTCTTACAAAAATATGTACCACTAGCGCCGTCATTCCTGAAGGATAGTGGTAGGGTGGTTAAAATGATAAAAGAACTACAAGGGGTTGGGGAGAATACGTGGATGGCTACCATCGACGTATCCTCCCTGTACACCATTATACCAAAAAAATTAGGACTACAAGCAATACAAGAAACTCTGTATAATGACCCTGACATGACCAATATACAAGCGGACTTTATAGTACGCTGTGTGGAATTCTGCCTACAGCACAACTATTTTTGGTTCAAGGGCGAATATTATTTGCAGAAGGTCGGAACGGCGATGGGGGCGAAATTCGCCCCCAGTTTTGCAAATATTTTTATGTCCATGTGGGAAAAACAATATATTGCCCCCGAGGTGAACCGACCTAAAAAAAGTGGGACATTAAAAACCTGGAAAAGGTATATAGACGACTGCCTGGTGATATGGGAAGGAGAAAAAAATCAGCTGGAAGCCTTTATTATAGGATTAGAAAATAAGGAATGGAACTTAAGTTTCACCAGTACTGTCAGTGCGGTTTCGGTTGACTTTTTGGACCTGACCATATATGTGGAAGAGAGACAGCACAAAACTAAGACCTTTTTTAAACCCACAGATGTCAATGGGTATATAGATCTAACCAGCTGCCATTATGCCCCCTGGCTTCAAAATATACCCAAGGGACAGGTCCAGAGAATCCACCGCAACTGCACTGACACAGCTATTTTTAAAGAGCAAAGTAAAATAATAAAAGAACGCTTCCTAGAAAAAGGATATGAGAATGAGAATCTGGAGAGATGTATAAAAGATACAATAAAACAACGAGAGGAGACCCCAATTAACCCAAAAATACCCAGAAAAGACAACCGACTTTCGTTTTTCGTTCATAACCCAGTTCACACAATGTTCTGGGGAACTAAAAAACGCAATTAAAAAAAAATGGTCCATCTTGAAAAATGACCCAGTACTCGGACCTGCAATTCCTGAACAACCACTTGTCATCTATAAAAGAGCACCCAATTTGCAAAACAAACTAGTACATAGTGCCAACCGACCAGAAGATAAAAATAAAAAGAAAAAGAAAAAAAAGAAAAAACTGTTTCAATTGGTGTGGTTTTTGCATTGCCTTTAAAAATAGAAAAAAAAACAGAAAGATCACAAAATAGTACCACAGTAAATAGCACTGCAAAAGGCAAACAATTGGAAGTAGTGGGAGAGATGACATGCCACAGCAAAGGGGTCGTATATGTACTGGAGTGCCCCTGTGGCCTCCAGTATGTAGGACGGACCATTAGACCCCTCAAGGTCCGAGTGCGGGAGCATAGAAGAAATATCAAAAAGGGGCTTGAAATTCATGGTGTTTCGGCTCATTATAAAAAATGTCACCAAAAAAACCCAGAGGGATTAAAGTTCATGGGGGTTGAATTAGTACAAAACCACTGGAGGGGAGGAAGTTTTCTAGAGAAAATTAATAAAAAAGAAAGTAGGTGGATATATGAATTACGCACGCTACAACCAGGGGGTCTGAATGTAGATTTTGACCTGCAAGCCGTTCTAAATTAGACTAATAAATTGATAGAACATTTATCCCCATGTGAATTGGGACCTAAAGATCTGCGTTTTTTTCCCTTGAGAACTAGGAGATACAAGTATAGGGTTAAAGTGAAGGAAAAAGAGAAGGTGTCTGGAGTAGCACATCAGGTGCTTGATTAACTCTAGCCTACCAAATAAAAAGAAGGGGGAGGGAGAGATGAATTGTGCCCCTGACGAAGCTTTAGGAGCGAAACCTGGGTCGGGCAAAGACTAAGACGCTGGGATTTTTAATGCGAATTTTAAAGTGCATGTTTGTAAGTATGTACTAATAAACATTTTAAAAACAGTCACCGGAGCTTCACTATGGTAGGAGCCACTTGTATCCACAGAAACTTTTAGGAAAAGAAATTGGGAATATTAGCAGACTCATCTGGTGTGTACTGGAACCAAGTCCGTGGTTGAACCCTGTTTTGGCCGTGTATGAACGTGGATCTTCGCCGCAAAAAATCTAATTAGCCACGGAGGATATTGCATGCACGCTTTTTGTTGGTGGAGTGCCGTGTAAGTACAACCTGTGCACTGCAGGGCAAAACAACCATACGGATTTACACTATTTTAGTTTTTTCAGTTGCAGGATATCCACAAATAGGACATTTGCAGCCCTCGGTTTTTTTCTAAAAGGAGAAGGAGAAAAGAAAAAAACTGTTTGTATACCGTCTGTTTATGACATGCGCGGTCCGAACCTTATATATATATATGTTAATGGTCGAGTCTAAGGCCTACACATAGCTCGGCCTAACTCAGCAGGAACAGACAGAAGCAGGTTCTTTATTTGCAGCAGGAATGTGTTCCCAGGAATGGGCCCCCACCAGACCTGGGCAACAACAAAAATAAACTTAGACACATCATACAACAGCAGGTTCGTCATCTAGAGCAGGAATATGCTCCCATAAATACAAAAAGCAATATTTTCCTTTGACAAAATTGTTTATTGATTGTATTTTAAGTTTGTACAGCCCTTAATAAATTAGTACGACATTAGCTCCACATGCTGCCGGCACCGATCTGGTCTTAGTTTCCATACCGTAACATCGAGTCTAGTAAAGAACACTGAGGTAACGCAGCCTGCCTTCCCGTGTGCTGATTTATCCAAGCCAGAGGTCAGCAGGACTGGTGTGGTTTAGCAGCGGCTCTGTCATCCTCCTTTTGTCTGTGAAGAGGCATGGTTACAGCTGATCGCATGACCCATACATGTTCAACGCCACACACACGCCGTGCTCCAGCCATTGGCAGCACCCAGCTGTCCTCTGCCTGTCATAGCACAGAAGCTAGTGAGGAAACAGCTTGCCTCGGCCTGCCGCCGGGATCAGTTCCCCTCCCCTCAGTGATGACTGGCGGGGTCCTCAGCCACTGCCTCCAGTGCGCAGCCCGAATCATCGATCACAGGTCATGCTGCAGAATTTGCCTTTAGCTGTGAGGCTTGGCAACACACAGGAGGTAGTGTCACACAGCCCAGGGCAGACTTCACCAGGAAGGGGCTGACAGGCAACGGGGAGCACCTACACTGTCATCCAGCAAAGTGGAGTTTGGAGTCTGTTTTAAAGGCACCATGTGTTCTCGAGTTACATCGAACAGCCGGTAAACTCACCCCACAAAATGAATGCAGCTTTGCCTCATCTTTCCTCACTGGTTTCTGTGCTCTGATGGGTAGAGCACCGCTGGGTGCTGCCGATGGCTGGAGCCTGGCGTGTGTGTAGCGCTGATCATGTATAGGTCGTGCGAGCGTCGGTAACCATGACTCTTCACAGATAAACGGAGGATGAGAGAACCCCTGCTAAACCCCACCAGTCCTGCTGCCCTCTGGCTTGAAGGAATCAGCATACGGCGTGGCAGGCTGCGTTACTGCAGTGTTCTTCTCCAGACTCAATGTGCCGATATGGAAACTGAGAGCAGATCGGTGTGGGCAGCGTGTGGAGCACCGTGTGCCAATTTGTATCTGAAAGGTCTATTTTCCAGGATGATTTATGTATGGAGGGCATTGTCCAGAGATCACACAGAGGACTAAGGGTTACACTATACTAGTGCTGAAAAGTTATTCGACACAAAAAGCCAATGTGGTCAAGTTCC
Source organism: Bufo bufo (assembly GCF_905171765.1). Classification (NCBI taxonomy): domain Eukaryota; kingdom Metazoa; phylum Chordata; class Amphibia; order Anura; family Bufonidae; genus Bufo; species Bufo bufo. Next base: position 619,390,843 of record NC_053390.1, on the reverse strand, counting down.
CTTGACATTTAAGATCTACTGTTCCTACTAATGTTTATGCACTACTGTTCTAGTGCCTGTTATTCTAACGGGCTTAATGTGTAGTATATATATAAATTTCAGAAAATTGTTAAATGAATGAATACATCAATAAGAGGTTTAATAAATTAATGAAAAAAAATATAAATAAAATCATTGATTGGAAAAAATAAAAATTGTTTGCCAAAAAAATACGTAAAGAAATTCTATAATAGAGAAATATATAAAGTCATCAATAAATAAATAAACAAATATATTAAAAAAGCATCCATAAATAAATAAATAAATACATAAATAAATTTATCAATACAGAAATATATAAATACATTTATAAATAAATAAATATATTTAAAAATTCATCCATAAATAAATAAATATATAAATAAATTCATCAAGAAAAATATATATATAAGTTAAAAAACAACAAAGTTTGGAAGGGAGAGCCAAAGAGAGGGATTGACAAAGGACCCTTCAGAGCCCAGCACCAAAGGCGATTGCCAAGAAGTCGCTGCCGATCCATGACTCGCTCACTTTGATAAATGTCAGCCTGTCCACGGAGTCAGTGGACAGACTGGTCCGCTTGTCGGTGACCGGCCAACCTGCTGCGCTAAATGTCCGCTCAGACAGTACGCTGGAGGTGGGGCAAGACAGTACTTCTAGTGGATTAATAAGCGAGCTCACGGCAGGTGTCCAGCCTGGCAACTCCATGGGGTCGTCGGTGCTCATGCTGTCGGAAGCACCGACGGATCCCATGTAGTCTGCCACCATGGGGTCCAGCTGCTGGTGGTGACTGCTGCTGCAGCTGCTGCCGCCACTGGATTGCACAGACTAGTAGAACAACCTCATCTCACCCATAAGATCACCTACTCAGCTGGAGCTGCTTGGGCCAGCCACCTGCTGGGTGAGATGGGTGGGGAGAACTGGCTGCCTGGGACAATCACATCTTGGTCCTCCTGCTGCTGCTGCTCCCTGTTGGAGCCGCCCCACCCCCAGACTAACGGTTGCCCTAGCACCGGCTCTTCTCCTGACCAGGCCCAGACTCCTGGACGTCAGCAAACTCCTCAACAAATTCTTCCTCCTCCTCGTCCTGGGCCTCGTGGAGCATTGTTGCCTATTCTTGCTCCACCAAGGCACTCTTCCCAGCATTGAGCAGGCAATCTAGTGTCCTGTCCAGCAGGAACACTATGGGGAGCACGTCATTGAGACCGACATGCTCCCTGCTGACCATCTTGGTTGCCTGCTCGAATGGGGCCAACACGTGACAGACCTGGTGTAACTGCCCCAACTCCGCATTGGTGATGTAGGGGAGTGAGATGTGATGGCTGGGATGTGCCTTGGTCGAGGCATTCTTTCACCGCCCATCGCTGCTCCCACAACCTCTCCAGCATGTGGAGGGTGGAGTTCCACCGCGTCACGCTGTCAACAATCAGCCTGTGAGGTGGCTGTTGTCCTGCTGCAGTTTGGACAGGTACTCTGTGGTGGTTAGGGAACGTTGGAAGTGGCTGGCAATCCTACGTACACGTTGCACAATGTCGCTCAACCTTGGGTATGTGCGTAGGAACTTCTGTACCACAAGGTTGAGGACATGTGCCATGCAGGGCATGTGTGTTAGACTGCCAGCTTTGAGGGCGGCGAGAAGGTTGCTGTCATTGTCATAGACAACCATGCCTGCCTGGAGCCTCTGGGGTGTCAGCCACTTGTGGACCTGAGCCTGGAGGGCAGCCAGAACATCAGGTCCAGTGTGTCTACGTCCCCTAAGCTCACAAGCTGGAGCACGGCCTGGCAGCAGACGTGCCCCACACTTGCGTAGCTACGGAGATGCTTGCTGGGGGGCTCAGCAGCAGTTCTCCCCCGTACACCCCGGGGCGGCACCACAAACTGAGATGCCGCCACATCTGATGATCCCTCCCCGGCGCCTCGTAGGGACACCCATTGGGCTGTAAAACTGATGTATTGTCCCTGCCCATGTCTGCTGGTCCAGGCATCCATTGTCAGATACACCCTGTCGCTGACAATGTGCTGGTGTAGGGCAAGGACATTGGTCTTGGCAAAGAAATGGCGGCTGGGGACATGCCATCTGGGTTGGGCCTGCTCCAACATCTGCCGGAATGGATTGCAGTCCACAATATTGAAGTGCAGCAGATGTTGGGCGATAACCCTTGCCAGGAGCCTATTGAGTGAACGCACGCATCGGTCCCCAGGGGCGAAGGGCGCGGTGCGTTCAAATGCATTGGCAACCGACGGCTGAAGTCGGATGGCAGTGGAGGCGATAGAGGAGGGTGCAGAGGAGGCAGAGGTCTGGCTGCTGGTACCAGTATCTCTAGGAGAGGGAGTAGGGGAGTGGGAATGCATTGTTGGGAGGGGGTGGGGTGGCTGCAGGACAGTGGCAGAAGCTGCTGTCCCCTTCGGACTGCTGCTGGAGCTGCTGTGACCACCCTGCATCTGTTCACACTCCCGCCAGTGGTTGACTCTCAGGTGCTGGGTAAGGTCAGTGGTACCCAGTCGAGCAACAGACCTCCCTCTCCTCACCCTGGCATAGCACAGCTGACAGATGGCAATTGTCCCATCGTCTGCTGCCAGGGTGAAGCAAGCTCAAACAGGCAACTTATGCACCGACCTCCTGTCAGATGGGGTGGTGCTGGCATGCGCCTGTTCGGGCTCGGTGTGCACAGGCGGAGGCAGCACCTGCTGCTGCTGCGCCGCCTCCTGCCGCCATTACCAGTGGAGCCCCTGCCACTGGGCTCTCTGGTGACCTGGCACACCATTTGCCTTAGGTGCCTACCTTCCTCATCAGTGCTGCTGTCACCTGACAAGTGAGATGGCACCCATTCCAGGTCACCCTCCTCTTCATCCCCTCTAATGTCAGACTAAAGGTCGACCAGTGGTTGACTGAGGGTAACAGCAGACATGGAGCCCCTGAGCTGGCTCCGCTGTCCCCTCGCTGATAACTGGGTCTGACTTCCAAAAGGTACTGAGCATCCAGACCAAGCTCTAGCTCACTCTCCTGCATTACCACCCCCAAGATGTCCCTCTCACTGTCACTGTCAAACAGCATCAGGGTTGATTCTTGTGGGCTGGGGGCTGGTCCTGCAGGGGGGGGAGAGCTGCTGCTGCTCAGAGCCGGGGCGGAGGACTCCGTGCCACTAGCTTGTGTCATGAATGACAACACTGTCCCGGCGTCTTGAGATAAAATGGCTGCCACGCCAAAATATATCACGGATTAGGCAGACGCCCCTGCCACCTGTGACTGCCCTTCCGTGGGAAAAGGAGCGGCCCCGTGCTGGCAGCGGTCCAGCACTGGAACCAACTCCCCTACCGCGGCTGCCGGCACGCCCACGTGCACTCATGATGTGTTTTTATATACAAAAAATATATATAAGGAAAATAATGAGTGAATTTGGGCAAACTTTATTGGGTTGGGGATAATGGGGCAAAAAGGGTAAAATAAAATATTCACAAAAACCTGAAACACAGAAAAATATTTATTTATTTTTATTTTTTTTAAAGACAAAGGACGCTAACTCTAATCACTACCCACACGAAACCCTAAAACCCTAAAACACAGAAACAAACTTTTTTTTTTTTTTACAGACGTAACAGACAGCAAAAGCCTACACTATACTATATCTCTATCTAACCTACACTACACCCTGCACTGGACCCTATCAGCTACACTATTCACTCACTAACCTACACTGACTATCTAACACTAACTATCTGGATTATATATATGAGCTACCTAACTAATGTACCTAACATCCTACACTGGAACCTATTAGCTACACTATTCACTCACTAACCTACACTGACTATCTACCACTAACTATCTGGATTATATATACGAGCTAACTATATAATGTCCCTAACACCCTACACTGGAAACTATCAGCTACACTATTCACTCATTAACCAACACTATCTTACACTATCTGGATTATATATATGAGGTATCAGAAGTCACAGGAATTCAGCACAGCACAAAGATCACACTCCTCTCTCTCACAACTGCATTAAACATCACAAAATGGCTGTGGGGATGTTATCTTATATAGTAAGGGGGTAGACAACTTTCCTATTGGTTGCTAGGGAAATTGGTAATCTCTTGCAGCCTTCTCATTGGCCCACAAGCTAGAAGCAGAGAGGGATCATGTGTACTGTGGAAAAAAACAACGAATATTCGAATTTACGAATATATAGCGCTATATTCTAAATATTCGAGAATTCTCGAAATGCTGATATTCGTGATTAAAATTCACTATTCGAATATTCACGCTCAACACTACTGACTTTATGTTATGCTGCCTTTCCCGTGACCCTCGCGTTATTTGCGTTTTGGCCAACACTGATTGCTGGTTGTTCACCCTTCTCGACCCCCGCTACAAAGAGAACTTCTCATCTCTCAGTCCTTGTGAAAAAATTGCTCCAAAAATTTTCAGCTGATAACGCTGGCGGCAGAGTACGTAGTTCCTTGGGCTACCAAGGAGGGGAGACGAGGGGAAAACACAGCAGTTCCAACAGAGGCAGGGCAACACTCTCCAAGGCCTGGGACAGTTTTATGACACCCTCGCACCCTCACCCTCGCAGCCTAGTGTCACAAGGAGGAAAAAGTTTCGGAAGATGGTGAAGGAGTACGTAGCAGACCGTGTTAGCGTCCTCAGTGATCCCTCTGTGCCTTACAAGCTGGACACGTGGCACGAACTGGCGCTCTATGCCTTGGAGGTGCTGGCCTGACCTGACGCCAGCATTTTGTCAGAGCGGGCATTTAGTGCTGCTGGGGGCATAATAACTGATAAGCACATCCGCCTGTCAACTGAAAATGCTGACAGGTTGACTCTTAGCAAAATTAACAAGGCCTGGATTGCCCCTGACTTCTCTACTCCACCAGAGGAAAGTGGCTGAACATAAAGGCACTTTAAATGTGGCTTTTATGGTGTATTGAATACACTGTATTCCCATGCACCCCTTCCACCACAAAAAAGGGTATACGGTTCAATCTTCCTTTTTCATCCTCCTCCATCTTATCAACATGCTTATTAGGCTGCCCTCGCTCCTAATGTTTTAGAGGGTCAGATCAGCAGCAGACCCTCACCCCTAATATTTTAGAGGGTCACTAGCAGGCCCTCGCCCATAATGTTTTAGATAGTCAGATCAGCAGCAGGCCCTTGCCCCTAATGTTTTAGAGGTTGAGCTCAGCAGCACACCCTCACCCCTAATGTTTTAGATGGTCCCCAGCAGGCCTTTGCTCCTAATAGTTTTGAGGGTCACCAGCAGGCCATCAATCATACATTTTTAAGGGTGTGTATGACGCCCTCCTTATGTGTAACAAAGAGTGTATTGGAGTGCTGGTTCCTTGTTATTTTTGGCAGCCCTTTCTCTTAGTGCATAGGCTTTATGAGTATAGGAGTCCCACTACCTGAACAATTGTACCACAATGTAAATGAGGCCCTTCTTTATGTGATATACAGGTTGTATCGGAGTGCTTCTTCCATTTTTGGCAGCACTTAACTTTATATACAAGTAAATATACAGAAAAGAATGTTTCCTAACAATTTTTCCTCTAAAATCAATTTTATCTTCGGTTTTGTGCCTATTATTGTCAGTCTGTAAATGTGGCGTACTACTCGGAAAACATCGTTCCCAGCAGCAACCTGGTAGTCCAAGATGCATCCAGACATCCTCCCCATGCTGTTTCCGAACCATTTCAGTGTTGTTTCCATCAATTTCTGACCTTTTCTTGTGAACCAGACACCCTCCCCTCTTCAGAACAGGGGGTACCTGGTTTAATGCTCGGGTTCTCCCATTGACTTTTATTGTGCTCGGGTGCTCTGCAGAGCACCCGGGCATCCTAAAGTGTTCTACATGAGCACCCGAGCACTTTGGTGCTTGATCAACACTAGTAGAAACAAAAAATAATAATAAACACCCAGCTGGGATGGCTGTTGGAATTGGTTCTGCAATTACAGTATATAGCTTACTTTTAAATTCTGCACTTTAGAGTCTATTCTATTCTAGCTAGAACTAAATTATTTATTCACTCACTATTGGAGAATTCACCTGTTATAATACTTAAAGGGGTTATCCCACGAGTAATGTAAAAAATGAAAATCAGACAACCTCTTTCTAACAAAGCTAAAACCAGCCCTGTATCTCACATGGATCCAGAGATTTTCACATTCATTGCTCTGCTAGATTTATATCAAGCTAAAAGCTCAAGGGGAGTGTATTTTCTGCCGCAGCTAATAGGATGTGTCCATGCTCTCCCTATCACAGCTCAGGAAGCAGTTAAAGGAATGAACTGAGCATGTGGGCCATCACAGTGATCAGTTCAAAGAAATAAGAAAAAAATATAACTGCAGGTGGCGCTATACAGATACATTTTAGTGAATAACTCAGTGGTTATGCTAAATTTTTTATTACATGCAATTACAAAAGGATTCAGACCCTGGGGCTTGCTTTAAAACTGTAAAATATGGTTCTCACTCTCACTCACTCTATTGCTCTGCTCTTTATCTGTTACTGTACCCTTTAACATTATCTTTATGAACTAAATTGGAATAAAATACGACAACCTTGGTTTGACACTGACGTCAGGAGAGATGTTTCTCAGTTGCTAATAACACACACACACACAGGCAATCACTGAGAAACACTCTAATTTTATTATGCTATAGCTTGGCCTCATATAGGCAGTAGAAAAGTTTAACAACAACAGTGTTAAACCAATCATAAAAGATAAACATTGGTGCTCATACAGATACTACCGGAACATCCTTTTATGGGTATGTAATACGTCACATATAAGAATGTACGCAGTTGTGCCAAATGACCCTGAATGAGACAGAACATTTGTTCTAGTTCTGGGAGATTCCCAGAATCTGTCCTGAGTAGAGTTGAGCGAACACCTGGATGTTCGGGTTTGAGAAGTTCGGCCGAACTTCCCGGAAATGTTCGGGTTCGGGATCCGAACTCGACCCGAACTTCGCCCCGAACCGGAACCCCATTGAAGTCAAGGGGGACCCGAACTTTTCGGCACTAAAAAGGCTGTAAAATAGCCAGGGAAAGGGCTAGAGGGCTGCAAAAGGCAGCAAAATGTAGGTAAATCCCCAGCAAACAAATGTGGATAGGGAAATGAATTAAAATAAAAATAAAATAAATTTTAATTAACCAATATCAATTGGAGAGAGGTCTCATGGCAGAGAATCAGGCTTCATGTCATAGCAGAGAATCAGGCTTCACGTCACCCACCACTGGAACAGGCCATTGTCAGATATTTAGGCCCCGGAACCCAGACAGAGGAGAGAGGTCCCATAGCAGAGAATCAGGCTTCATGTCATAGCAGAGAATCAGGCTTCAAGTCATAGCAGAGAATCAGGCTTCATGTCATAGCAGAGAATCAGGCTTCACGTCACCCACCACTGGAACAGGCCATTGTCAGATATTTAGGCCCCGGCACCCAGACAGAGGAGAGAGGTCCCATAGCAGAGAATCAGGCTTCATGGCATAGCAGAGAATCAGGCTTCACGTCACCCACCACTGGAACAGGCCACTGTCAGATATTTTTAGGCCCCGGCACCCAGACAGAGGAGAGAGGTCCCATAGCAGAGAATCAGGCTTCAAGTCATAGCAGAGAATCAGGCTTCATGTCACCCACCACTGGAACAGGCCATTGTCAGATATTTAGGCCCCGGCACCCAGACAGAGGAGAGAGGTCCCATAGCAGAGAATCAGGCTTCATGGCATAGCAGAGAATCAGGCTTCAAGTCATAGCAGAGAATCAGGTTTCATGTCACCCAACACTGGAACAGGCCATTGTCAGATATTTTTAGGCCCCGGCACCCAGACAGAGGAGAGAGGTCCCATAGCAGAGAATCAGGCTTCATGTCATAGCAGAGAATCAGGCTTCATGTCACCCAACACTGGAACAGGCCACTGTCAGATATTTTTAGGCCCCGGCACCCAGACAGAGGAGAGAGGTCCCATAGCAGAGATTTAGGCTTCATGTCATAGCAGAGAATCAGGCTTCATGTCACCCAACACTGGAACAGGCCACTGTCAGATATTTTTAGGCCCCGGCACCCAGACAGAGGAGAGGTTCATTCAACTTTGGGTTGCCCCGCAATATAATGGTAAAATGAAAATAAAAAAAAGGATTGAATGAGGAAATGCCCTGGAGTACAATAATTTATGGTTAAGGGAAGGTAGTTATAAATGTCTAATCTGCACAAGGGATGGACAGGTCCTGTGGGATCCATGCTTGGTTCATTTTTATGAACGTCAGCTTGTCCACATTGGCTGTAGACAGGCGGCTGTGTTTGTCTGTAATGACGCCCCCTGCCGTGCTGAATACACGTTCAGACAAAACGCTGGCCGCCGGTCAGGCCAGCACCTCCAAGGCATAAACGGCTAGCTCTGGCCACGTGGACAATTTGGAGACCCAGAAGTTGAATGGGGCCGAACCATCAGTCAGTACGTGGAGGGGTGTGCACACGTACTGTTCCACCATGTTAGTGAAATGTTGCCTCCTGCTAACACGTTCCGTATCAGGTGGTGGTGCAGTTAGCTGTGGTGTGGTGACAAAACTTTTCCACATCTCTGCCATGCTAACCCTGCCCTCAGAGGAGCTGGCCGTGACACAGCTGCATTGGCGACCTCTTGCTCCTCCTCTGCCTTCGCCTTGGGCTTCCACTTGTTCCCCTGTGACATTTGGGAATGCGCTCAGTAGCGCGTCTACCAACGTGCGCTTGTACTCGCGCATCTTCCTATCACGCTCCTGTGCAGGAAGTAGTTGTGCGTCAGTGCATTCTATGTCTTCCACCGCTAGGGAAGGGCTAGGTTGATGCCCTTGGGAAACCCTGCCAGCAGAGTTTTCAAACAGCATAAGAGACTGCTGCATAACTTGAGGCTCAGACAGTTTCCCTGATATGCATGGGGGTGATGTGACAGACTGATGGGCTTGGTTTTCAGGCGCCATCTGTGCGCTTTCTGCAGAAGACTGGGTGGGAGATAATGTGAACGTGCTGGATCCACTGTCGGCCACCCAATTGACTAATGCCTGTACCTGCTCAGGCCTTACCATCCTTAGAACGGCATTGGGCCCCACCAAATATCGCTGTAAATTCTGGCGGCTACTGGGACCTGAGGTAGTTGGTTCACTAGGACGTGTGGCTGTGGCAGAACGGCCACGTCCTCTCCCAGCACCAGAGGGTCCACTAACACCACCACGACCATGTCCGCGTCCGCGTCCCTTACTAGATGTTTTCCTCATTGTTACCGTTCACCACAATAAGAAAAAAAAATTTGGGCCCAATGTATTGAATTCAAATTCAGGCCTTTTTTACAGGCACCTAACACTATCTAGCTATCTACTTAGGTACTGTATTACACTAATACAGGCACAGCAGTAACCACAGATTTAGCTGAATATAAATTGTAGGCCTATTATTTAGGCGGTGGATGACAGGTATACGTTTACGGACAGAATTAGACTTGGTGAGTACGGTAGCGTTTGAAGTTATTATTGAGAATTACCCTATCCGCACCTTCAATCTAATATACCCTTTTATGGAAAGAATTAAACTTGGCCTGATACAGCAGAAAACAATTATTTAGGGAATTGCTAAGTTGGGAATTTTATTCAACCCAGAACAAAAACTGTGCTTTGGCAGACACTAAATAACTTTGCCAGGCACAGCAGTAACCACAGATTTAGCTGAGTATAAATTGGAGGCCTAGTATTTTGGCGGTGGATGAGAGGTATACGTTTACGGACAGAATTAGACTTGGTGATGCACGGTAGCGTGTGAAGTTATTGAGGATGACCCTATCAGCACCTTCAATCTAATATACCCTTTTATGGATAGATTTAAACTTGGCCTGATACAGCAGAAAACAATTATTTAGGGAATTACTAAGTTGGGAATTGTATTCAACCCAGAACAAAAACTGTGCTTTGGCAGACACTAAATAACTTTGCCAGGCACAGCAGTAACCACAGATTTAGATGAGTATAAATTGGAGGCCTAGTATTTTGGCGGTGGATGACAGGTATACGTTTACGGACAGAATTAGACTTGGTGATGCATGGAAGCGTTTGAAGTTATTGAGAATGACCCTATCCGCACCTTCAATCTAATATACCCTTTTATGGATAGATTTAAACTTGGTCTGATACAGCAGAAACCACTGATTTAGGGAATTGCTAAGTTGGGAATTGTATTCAACCCGGAACAAAAACTGTGCTTCGGCAGACAGCAGACAGTATTACAATTGGCTAGCCACAGCTGAAACACCAGATTTAGGGTACTGCTATTTTGGCAATTGTATTTTACCCCTCAATAAAATAGCAAGCACAGCCAAGCCCCTGCTGTAGGATATAGCAAAAATAAAAACACACACTATTGATGGTTAAAAATGGACTTGGTGGCAGCTTGTGCTGGCGCACCACAAGACACAAAATGGCCGCCGATCACCCCAGAAATAAGTGACTGAAAAACGCTCTGGGCAGCTTTAAAACAGTGAGCAATTGAATATCAGAGGTTGTATGATACACAGCTGTACATCGATCACTTCAGTAAGTAAATCCCTGCCTAATCTGGCCCTAACAGCAGCAGCTGCATCCTATCCCTACACTGATCAGAGCAGAGTGACGTGTGGCGCTACGTGACTCCAGCTTAAATAGACGCTGGGTCACATGCTGCACTGGCCAATCACAGCCATGCCAATAGTAGGCATGGCTGTGATGTCCTCTTGGGGCAAGTAGTATGACGCTTGTTGATTGGCTGCTTTGCAGCCTTTCAAAAAGCGCCAAGAAAGCGCCGAACACCGAACCCGAACCGGGACTTTTACGAAAATATTCGGGTTCGGGTCCGTGTCACGAACACCCCAAAATTCGGTACGAACCCGAACTATACAGTTCGGGTTCGCTCATCTCTAGTCCTGAGACAGATAAGTGAACCTAACTCACAGCGGGGGGATGTGAAACAGTGCGTGGGTGAGATATTATAACAATTTTGTACATGTAAGAGAAGACAAGATGGAGTCACATTTCCCTTCAGTTCCTTTTGCCTCTGTCCCAGTGATTATATCAATTATCCTACTGAAATTTTCTGAATGTATTCTGCTGTAAATTGTCTTTGTACTTGTTCCTTTTTTTTGTATAAATCATGTTTCAAAATTGGTACTTTTCATGTGTTACCTGTCCTTATTCTAGCACTGTCCTACTTTTTCTACTTCAGAGATACTTCATTAGTTGACCTTATTATAAAGATGTAAAATCTTACGTTAGTGAGGTATAACATGATTAGTTAAGAATGTATATTCTTTTAGATAAGAGTCTGTGTTCATATGCAAAATCCCTCTTTTCCCTTTATTTTTCAATATTTACTTATTAATTATGCAGTAGTACTGAAGGTTCCCATATCTGAATACGGCATCTTCAGTAACTAGCACATTGTGCTCGCCATAAAGATCTGTTTGTAGGAAGCTGATTTGTAATTTCCACAGCTACCAAAACTCTGCTGTCTTTCATCTTCTCTCTTTTCATAAAAGCCAGAGGATGAAGCCTATAGCATTTTACAGAGAAAAATTACTTTAGTTGCTCTAGTTTCTAACATCAAACCGGGGTTTTCAGAATTATGGATCGAGGCTTCTTTCCACTCTGCTTATGAAATATCATTAATTTTTCAGCTTTAAATCTCAGGAACGTGAGTCTGCTTCTTCTAGTTGTTATGATGCTCCAAACCTTTCAGCTGAAGATGCACATTAGATGCATTTACTGTTATTTTCTCCTGTTGGGGGCCTGCTATAGTAAAGCTTAGTGCTATAACATGAGATCAGGTGCATATCATTTCCTAGCATTCTCTACCAATAAAATATCACATTATTCCTAATAAATAAAAATGGAAAATGTATGTTGCTTTGACCTTTTGATATTTTGAAAATGCATGATCCATCAAGAGTTTTTATCAGTAAACACTGGCAACTTTATTTCTCAGAAAATAATTATATTGCTTTTCTGATTTACAGTATGTAATGATTCAACACACATTAAAGAACTCGATAGGATAATTATGGTTGACCAGCTGCCTGTATACCTAATATAAGATATGCATGTTGTGTAAATGTGATATAAAATGATTAGATGAAATTATCTGCTACTATAAACAAGCACAGCGGTAATTCACCAACTTGGGGTCATTATTTTACAATAATTTACAAAGAATGGTGCACTACAATGGTAAAGGCAATTGACAATATATGGCTAAACACTCACACTGATATTAAAATGAGACTTTCCCCAATATATTCTTATATCAAGAACATACCGGAGCCCGCGCATCCCGTCAAGGTATCTCAAAGGGGCACGGGACCTAACGCTAACCTACCTGTGCCGTGTGGGCAATTAAAGTCTGACACACAGCAAACTACTCCCAGTTACCTCCAGCGTGAAATCACACATACAATGGGAGGAGGAAAGAGTCTGTGAGTCCCACCTATCACTGACTCATGTGACGCAGGCCGCACAGGTGCACCTGAATGTCACCCATAGATCGAAATCAAGGCACATTCAAACCTGGAGTTGCCACACCTCCAGGTATGCATGTACGAACAGAATAACAGAATAAAGTGGTCTTAAAAGACAGAAAAATGCTCAAAACCCCATATGCTGTTGCGCATTTCTAACCGCATTTATTTTACAATGCTACATTTTTCCCCATGAGGCATCATTACACAACTGACTGAGGAACAGTCAGTCTGTGTGTCCAGTGGCAAATGATGATTGATTTAATACATTTCAGCATTTTGCTGCACCAACTCCTTGTAAATATGCATAGTGTGTATTATACATTATAATGCAATCAACTTGATGTAATAAGTGGAGATAATTTACTGTCAATATACATTTAAATATTAGTGCATGATAACATTTTCAGTATATTTAATACATGATGTCTTTGGATTTCACAAATAACTTCTGTTCATCAAGAAACCAGACAACATTAGTAGACTAGCTTATGTTAGTTAATGTACTGTATATTTGGAAATAAAGTTGTTATCTCATGTAAAGATATTTCCCCAAATCCCCAAATCAGCGTCAGATGATATAGAGTATCAGTGCCCATGGAATGACCATGTACTGTAATATATACTACTATTTTTCGTTAGCAAATATTAACACTAGAAATGAGCGAATCGAAGCTGTGAATTTCCTCGCACTTCGTGGTAACGAATCACAATTTTCCTAAAATGGTGGCTACACGTGTAAGGACTGAGGACATGGGGCAAGGAACTCTGGGAAGGCGGGATCACCCAGATTGACATGCCTGCATGCAGACCATCAGCAGCCAGCCATCCCTGTGATGTCACAGCCCTATAAATATGGCAGCCATTTTAGATTATGCCATTTTCCAGCGTTCAAAGTACAGGGACAGACAGGTGAAGGAGCTAGAGACAGCTATTGGAAAAACATCTATGTTTAAAAAAAATAAAGAAAAAAGGATTTATAAGTGCAGGGAAAGGATAGGGAGGAATCATTTCACAGCATCTTAGTGCAGGGAAAGATGTCAGAAGGCGCTAGGGACATTAATAGGAAAGTGATTTACAAGTGCAGGGAAAGATTATTTGGGGATCTAAATAGTCATTAGAAAGCTCTGTAATTCCAGCTTTTTGTTATTGGGCTGCAAGTCTTATGTTGGAAAACCTTTAGTTGCTTATATCTTAGTATCTTATTCAGTACAACAAGAAAAATATATACGTATTTCACTTCTGCAGTTATTTCTGTTGAAAGCGTATAGGGGCGTATTACAGTACATCAAGAAAAATATATACGCACTGAACTGTTGCAATTATTTCTTGTGAAAGCGTATAGGGGCGAATTTTTAGTAAAATATATGCACACTGCACAGTTGCAGTTATTTCTGGTGAAAGCGTAAAGGGGCGTATTACAGTAAAAAAAAGAAAAATATATTCTCAGTGCATTTCTGCAGTTAATTCTGGTGAAAGCGTATAGGGGCGTATTTCAGTAAAATAAGAAAAATATATACGCACTGCACTGTTGCAGTTATTTCTGTTGAAAGTGTATAGGGACGTATATCAGTAAAAAAAAGACAAATATGTGCACACTGCACTGTTGCAGTTATTTCTGGTGAAAGCGTAAAGGGGCATATTTCAGTAAAATAAGAAAAATATATATGCACTGCACTAGTTAATTGTTTTCTGGTTAAAGCGTATGGTGGCCTATTTCATTCCAACAAGAAATATATATTCTCAGGTCACTTCTGCAGTTATTTCCATGCAGCAATCCTCATCCGGGCCTGCGTCTTGGACAGGGGATTGGCCAGCACCTAACACAGGGGAAGAGGAGGCAGTGGTGTGACCCGCAGAAACAGATTATGGACCCAGGCGTTCAGCCCACCTATTAGGGTGCTTTGATGCCATGTGGCAGGTCATGCTGGTGGTGGTGAGGTTGCTAGTGTTCATGCCCCGGCTCATTTTGGTGTGGCGCAGGTTGCAAACTTCTATTCTTTTATCGTCTGCACTTTCCTCAAAAAAGTGCCATACTGCCGAACACCTACCCCTTGGCAAGGGAGATTTAAGCAAGAGGGGGATTCGTGGAACAGTTGCAGGCCTGTTCGATGGTGCCTGCCTTCTACCTTTTGCCACCCCACTGTCTCTTCCAGCCTGTTGCAGTGCTGCAGATCCCTCCCCCTCTGTACTGCTCTCCTCGCTCGGCTTGTTGCCACCTTCCCAGGTTGGGTCAGTGACCTCATCGTCCAGCACCTCCTCTTCCACTTCCTCACTCTGATCCTTCTCTTGATTTGCTGACCTAATCACAACCTCAGTGATTGACAACTGTGTGTCATCCTAAACCTCTTGAGACAGTAATTGCGGTTGAGTCATTGGCAACTTTGTATCATCATTATCCACCTCATTAAACACTAATTGCCGTTCCCCAGCGTCATGTTCTTGCGACTCTGGATGCTTAAGAGGTTGGGAATCGGGGCATCTTCAATCGTGCTTGGCGAGAGGGCCAAATCAATTAATGGCTATGAAAAGAGGTCCTCGGAATATCCAAGTGTGGGATCACTTGTTTGGCCAGATGTAAATGGTGGGTGGAAAGAGGATCAGGGTGAGGAATGTGTGAACCAGACTCCTGGTTACTGAGACTGGACTTGGTGGAAGAAATGGTGGTGCTTAACCGACTGGAAGCACTATCTGCTGCAATCCAACCAACGACCTGCTCGCACTGGGCTGACTTCAAGAGTGGTGTCCTGCGCTACCCTGCAAACTGGGACATGAAGCTAGGTATCTTGGATGATTGTGTTTCTTGTGCTCTGGCAGCAGGCACAGTTTCAATGCGCCCAGGGCCACGGACTCTGCGTGCACCATCAGCATCACGGCCACTTCCCCATCATCCCTTAATGCTCGCCTTCCTAATATTAAATGTTATATGCAAGCTTGACACACAAGATGTGGCACAGATGTTACAGTTCACAGCAAGCACAGTATATGGAAAAAGTATGGAAAAGTATGGAAAAAGGAAAATAGATTTCACTTATATTTTTACTATCTCTTGTCGTGACACACACATGCTATTGCAGCACCGATGTGACAATTCACTCCAGGGACCGTTTATAGGAAAATTATGGATAAATTATGGAAAAAATATATTTGTTGTCACTAATATTTTTCCCAATATCTGGCCCTGACACACAGAAGCTATTGCAGCACAGATGTGACAATTCACTGCAGGGACTGTTTATAGGAAAATTATGGATAAATTATGGAAAAAAAATATTTGTTTTCACTATTTTTTTTCGCAATATCTGGCTCTGACACACAGAAGCTATTGCAGCACAGATGTGACAATTCACTGCAGGGACTGTTTATAGGAAAATTATGGATAAATTATGGAAAAAAAATATTTGTTGTCACTAATATTTTTCGCAATATCTGGGCCTGAAACACAGACGCTATTGCAGCACAGATGTCAAAATTCAGAGCAGCCAATCAACAAGCGTTTAACTCTGTGCCCTTAGAAGCCATCACAGCCATGCCTACTAATGGCATGGCTGTGATTGGCCAGTGAAGCATGTGACCCAGCCTCTATATAAGCTGGAGTCACGTAGCGCTGCACATCACTCTGCTGTTACTAGTGTAAGGAAAGAATGCTGCTGGTGATTTCAGGGAGAGAATAGGAGGGAATCTTTGTTCAGAACGTGAATCTAACTCAATGATCGACATACATTTAGTTGTGTGGGTGCAGGGCACAATCTTTTTTCCCTGCCCTAAGCCCAGTGACCGAAAAAAACAAAAACTTTTAGCCGTCTGTTAGTTAGGTGGGCGGCGGTGGCGGCGGCCATTTTATGTAAGCTCAGTGCACCAGCACTGAATCTGAGCTTTTGTGACATTGAAATCCAATCTTGGAAAACTGCACTAATAATCTGGTTGTAAAAAAAATCCCCCTTTTTTGGCAATATTCATCTGGTGCATTTGCAGAATTAGGCTACATGCACACAACGGTGCTGTTTTTTGCGGACCGCAAACCGCGGATCCGCAAAAAAACTGAAGCCATTGATATAACTGCCTATTCTTGTCCGTTTTGCCGACAAGAATAGGACGTTATATTTTTTTTGCTGGGCCGCGGAACGGAGCAACGGAAGCGGACAGCACACGGAGTGCTGTCCGCATCTTTTGCGGCCCCATTGAAGTAAAAAAAACAACGGCCGTGTGCATGAGGCCTTAGTCAATGTGCAATTTAAGCTAGAAATACAGCCATAATTTTTGTGCAAAATACAACCTTTTTGTGCAAAATACACTTTTACATCCCTAGCTGCATCTGGACGTGTGAAATTCAAATGTTATATACAGCTTTGATATTCTGTTAGTAAAAAAAAAAACTGTTTGGGCAATATACAACATCTGAATTAGTCAGTGTGCAATTTAAGCTAGAAATACAGCCATAATTTTCAGGGTTTTTAAAAACACACTTTTTTTGCCAAAATCCACTATTTTACAGGTCTGCAAGTGTGAAATTCAAGTTTAACCCCTTCACGACCACAATCCATATATACGTGATAGCTGCACATACCCCGTGCAGCTAACACGTGTATAGACGTCATGGCAGCTCTTTAATCCAAGCGCTGCAAAGCGCTTGGATTAAAGCTTCTGCCCCTACCCTGCTGCTGTCACGGACAGCATACAGTTCAGTAATGCCGGCAAGGGACCAATCAGAGTGGCCCCTTGCCGGCAATCAATCCGATTGGTTAGTCTGTGCAGACTAACCAATCGGATCGCGGCAGTGAAAAAATGCCGGTTTCAGGCTCTGATCTGCGCTCTGCAAGGCTGCCCCCATGCCGTGCGGTCCACCTGCTGTGTGTGATGGCGGCGGCTCCATTCCTGAGCCGCCGCCATCAGCAGAGAGTGCCCGATGGTTGCCATGGCAACCGGACGCTTTGAAAAAGCGTCCGCTGTTGCCACCTACAGGGCATCTGATTGTATTTTACTTTGCAATGCAAGAGCATTGCAAAGTATAGTACAGCCATCAGCCCCACTGGATCTTCAAGATCCAAGAGGGACTTGATTAAAAAAAAAGTGAAAATAATAAAAGTAAAAATAAATAAATAACTAAAAATGTAAAATAAAAAAAATAAATTGCCTTTTCCCATAAAAAAAAAATAAAAAAAAATACACATATTAGGTATCACCGCGTCCATAACGACCGTCTCTATAAATATATCACATGATAGACCCCATCCGATAAACACCATAAAAAAAAAAAATGTGTAAAAAAAGCCATTTTTGTCACCTTACATCACAAAAAGTGCAACAGCAAGCGATCAAAAATGCTTATGACCCCCAAAATAGTACCAATCAAACCGTCACCTCATCCTGCAAAAAATTATACCCTATTTAAGACAATCTCCCAAAAAATGAAAAAAGCTATGGCTCTCAGACTATGGAGACACTAAAACATCATTTTTTTGGTTTCAGAAATGCTATTATTGTGTAAAACTTAAATAAATAAGAAAAAGTATACATATTAGGTATTGCCACGTCCGTAACGATCTTCTCTATAAAACTGTGACATGACTTAACCCCTCAGATAAACGCTGTAAAAATAAATAAATAAAAACTATTCCAAAACAGCTAATTTTTGGGTCACCTTGCCCCATAAAGTGTAATAATGAATGATCAAAAAATCCTATGTACCCAAAAATGGTACCAATAAAAACCTCAACTCTTTCTGCAAAAAACGAGCCCCTGCACATGACGATCGGCAGAAAAAGAAAAAACATATGGCGTTCAGAAAATGGACACACAAAAACATAATTTCTTTTTTAAAATTGCTTTATTATATAAAACTGAAACAAACAAAGTAGACATATTTGATATCATTGTGTCCGTAACAACCTGCTCTATAAAAATAGCACATGATCTACCCTGTCAGATGAATTTTGTAAAAAAAAATATAAAAACACTGTGCCAAAACCTTGCCTCACAAAAAACTTAATATAGAGCAATTAAAAATCATATGTACCCCAAAATAGTACCAATAAAACTGGCACCTTATCCCCTAGTTTCCAAAATAGGGTCACTTTTTGGGAGTTTCTACTCTAAGGGTGCATCTGGGGGGCTTTAAATGGGACATGGCATCTAAAACCAGTTTAGCAAAATCTGCCTTCCAAAAACCATACGGCGTTCCTTTCCTTCTGCGCCCTGCCGTGCGCCTTTACATCAGTTTACGACCACATGTGGGGTGTTTCTGTAAACCGCAGAATCAGGGTAATAAATGTTGTGTTTTGTTTGGCTGTTAACCCTCAATGTGTTAAAGAAAAAAATTTAATAAAATGGAAAATCTGCCAAAAAAGTGAAATTTAGAAATTTAATCTCCATTTTCCTTTAATTCTTGTAGAACACCTAAAGCGTTAACAAAGTTTGTAAAATCAGTTTTGAGTAACTTGAGGGGTGTAGTTTCTACAATGGGGTCATTTATGGTCACAATGTGTGGCTCGGACGTGGACCAAATAACGGCCGTGTGCATGAGGCCTTAGTCAATGTGCAATTTAAGCTAAAAATACAGCCATAATTTTCTGGGATTTTTAAAACACCCTTTTTGTGCAAAATACACTTTTACATCCCTAGCTGCATCTGGACGTGTGAAATTCAAATGTTATATACAGCTTTGATATTCTGTTAGTAAAAAAAAAACACTTTTTTGGCAATATATAACATCTGAATTAGGCCTCATGCACACGACCGTTGTGTGCATCCGTGGCCGTTTTCCATTTTTTTTCGCGGACCCATTGACTTTCAATGGGTCCGTGGAAAGATCTAAAAATGCACCGTTTTGCAGCCGAGACCGTGATCCGTGTATCCTGTCCGTCAAAAAAATAAGACCTGTCCTATTTTTTTGACGGACAACGGTTCACGGACCCATTCAAGTCAATGGGTCCGTGAAAGAACACGGATGCACACAAGATTGGCATCCGTGTCCGTGATCCGTGGCCGTAGGTTACTTTTATACAGACGGATCCGAAGATCCGTCTGCATAAAAGCTTTTTCAGAGCTGAGTTTTCACTTCGTGAAAACTCAGAACCGACAGTATATTCTAACACAGAGGCGTTCCCATGGTGATGGGGACGCTTCAGGTTAGAATATACTAAAATAACTGTGTACATGACTGCCCCCTGCTACCTGGCAGGTGCTGCCAGGCAGCAGGGGGCAGCCCCCCCCCGTAGTTAACACATTGGTGGCCAGTGTGGCCGCCCCCCCCTCCCACCCCTGTAGTTAACTCATTGGTGGCCAGTGCGGCCGGCCCCCCGTCCTCCCCTGTAGTTAACTCATTGGTGGCCAGTGGGCCCCCCCCTCCCCTGTAGTTAACTCATTGGTGGCCTGTGCGGCCGGCCCCCCTCCCTCCCCTGTAGTTAACTCGTTGGTGGCCAGTGGGCCCCCCCCTCCATCCCCTGTAGTTAACTCGTTGGTGGACAGTGGGCCCCCCTCCCTCCCCTGTAGTTAACTCGTTGGTGGCCAGTGCGGCCGGCCCCCCTCCCTCCCCTGTAGTTAACTCGTTGGTGGCCAGTGGGCCCCCCCTCCCTCTCCTGTAGTTAACTCGTTGGTGGCCAGTGGACCCTCTCCCTCCTAATTAAAATCTCCCCCCCTATCATTGGTGGTAGCGGAGAGTACCGATCGGAGTGCCAGTTTAATCGCTGGGGCTCCGATCGGTAACCATGGCAACCAGGACGCTACTGCAGTCCCGGTTGCCATGGTTACTTAGCAATTTGTAGAACCATTATACTTACCTGCGAGCTGCGATGTCTGCGTCCGGCCGGGAGCTCCTCCTACTGGTAAGTGACAGGTCATGTCACTTACCAGTAGGAGGAGCTCCCAGCGATGGTTACCGATCGGAGCCCCAGCGATTAAACTGGGACTCCGATCGGTACTCTTAGCTGCCACCAATGATAGGGGGGGAGATTTTAATTAGGAGGGGGAGGGAGGGGAGAGGGCCCACTGGCCACCAACGAGTTAACTACAGGGGAGGGAGGGGGGCCCACTGGCCACCAACGAGTTAACTACAGGGGAGGGAGGGGGGCCCACTGGCCACCAATGAGTTAACTACAGGGGAGGGAGGGGGGCCCACTGGCCACCAATGAGTTAAATACTGGGGAGGGAGGGGGGCCCACTGGCCACCAACGAGTTAACTACAGGGGAGGGAGGGGGGCCCACTGGCCACCAATGAGTTAACTACAGGGGAGGGAGGGGGGGCCCACTGGCCACCAACGAGTTAACTACAGGGGAGGGAGGGGGGCCCACTGGCCACCAATGAGTTAACTACAGGGGAGGGGGGGCGGCCGCACTGGCCACCAATGTGTTAACTACAGGGGGGGTGCCCCCTGCTGCCTGGCAGCACCTGCCAGGCAGCAGGGGGCAGTCATGTACACAGTTCTTTTAGTATATTCTAACCTGAAGCGTCCCCATCACCATTGGAACGCCTCTGTGTTAGAACTCAAATCCGACGGTATATTCTAACATAGAGGCGTTCCCATGGTGATGGGGACGCTTCAAGTTAAAATATACCATCGGATTGGAGAAAACTTAGATCCGATGGTATATTAACTCCTGACTTTAAATTGAAAGTCAATGGGAAACGGATCCGTTTGAAATTGCACCATATTGTGTCAACGTCAAACGGATCCGTCCCCATTGACTTGCATTGTAATTCAGGACAGATCCGTTTGGCTCCGCACGGCCAGGCAGACACCAAAACGACTTTTTTTTCATGTCCGTGGATCCTCCAAAAATCAAGGAAGACCCACGGACGAAAAAATGGTCACGGATCACGGAAAAACGGAACCCCGTTTTGCGGACCGCAAAAAAATACGGTCGTGTGCATGAGGCCTTTAAAAACACACTTTTTTTTGCCAAAATCCACTATTTTACAGATCTGCAAGTGTGAAATTCAAGTTTAACCCCTTCACGACCGCAATCCGTATATATACAGTACAGAGCAAAAGTTTGGACACACCTTCTCATTCAAAGAGTTTTATTTATTTTCATGACTATGAAGGCATCAAAACTATGAATTAACACATGTATATATTATATACATAACAAACAAGTGTGAAACAACTGAAAATATGTCATATTTTAGGTTCTTCAAAGTTGCCACCTTTTGCTTTGATTACTGCTTTGCACACTCTTGGCATTCTCTTGATGAGCTTCAAGAGGTAGTCCCCTGAAATGGTCTTCCAACAGTCTTGAAGGAGTTCCCAGAGATGCTTAGCACTTGTTGGCCCTTTTGCCTTCACTTTGCGGTCCAGCTCACCCCAGACTATCTCGATTGGGTTCAGGTCCGGTGACTGTGGAGGCCAGGTCATCTGGCGCAGCACCCCATCACTCTCCTTCATGGTCAAATAACCCTTACTTTCAAAGTTTTCCAAAATTTTTCGGCTGACTGACTGACCTTCATTTCTTAAAGTAATGATGGCCACTAGTTTTTCTTTACTTAGCTGCTTTTTTCTTGCAATAATACAAATTCTAACAGTCTATTTAGTAGGACTATCAGCTGTGTATCCACCTGACTTCTCCTCAACGCAACTGATGGTCCCAACCCCATTTATAAGGCAAGAAATCCCACTTATTAAACGTGACAGGGCACACCTGTGAAGTGAAACCCATTTTAGGGGACTACCTCTTGAAGCTCATCAAGAGAATGCTAAGAGTGTGCAAAGCAGTAATCAAAGCAAAAGGTGGCTACTTTGAAGAACCTAGAATATGACATATTTTTAGTTGTTTCACACTTGTTTGTTATGTATATAATTCCACATGTGTTAATTCATAGTTTTGATGCCTTCAGTGTGAATCTACAATTTTCATAGTCATGAAAATAAAGAAAACTCTTTAAATGAGAAGGTGTGTCCAAACTTTTGGTCTGTACTGTATGTGGTAGCTGCACATACCCCGTGCAGCTACCACGTGTATAGACGTCATGGCAGCTCTTTAATCCAAGCGCTGCAAAGCGTTTGGATTAAAGCTTTTGCCCCTGCCCTGCTGCTGTCACGGACAGCATACAGTTCAATAATGCCGGCAAGGGACCAATCAGAGTGGCCCCTTGCCGGCAATCAATCCGATTGGTTAGTCTGTGCAGACTAACCAATCGGATCGCGGCAGTGAAAAAATGCCGGTTTCAGGCTCTGATCTGCGCTCTGCAGATCAGAGCCTGAAATCAGATAGTGTCCTCGTGCCCCCCCCCTCGATCTGTGCCCCCGATCTGTGCGCCAAGCCCCCCTTGTCCCCGCCTGCCCCTTAGGAAGTCCCCCCCGCTCCCATCCACATTCCTGCAGACTGCCCAGTGCCCTGATGCAGTCCGCCTCCTGCCCCCATTTGCGCTGCCCCTCAATGCTGGCCGTACCCCCCCAACCCCCCGCCCCCCTTTTCAAGGCTGCCCCATGCCGTGCGGTCCCCCTGCTGTGTGTGATGGCGGCGGCTCCATTCCTGAGCCGCTGCCATCAGCAGAGAGTGCCCGATGGTTGCCATGAAATAAAAATAGCCTTTTCCTATAAAAAATGAAAAAAAAATACACCTATTATGTATCACCGCGTCCATAACGACCGTCTCTATAAATATATCACATGATAGACCCCGTCCGATAAACACCATAAAAAAAATATAAAAACTGTGTAAAAAAAGCCATTTTTGTCACCTTACATCACAAAAAGTGCAACAGCAAGCGATCAAAAAGGCTTATGACCCCCAAAATAGTACCAATCAAACTGTCACCTCATCCCGCAAAAAATTATACCCTATTTAAGACAATCGCACAAAAAATAAAAAAAGCTATGGCTCTCAGACTATGGAGACACTAAAACATCATTTTTTTGGTTTCAGAAATGCTATTATTGCGTAAAACTTAAATAAATAAGAAAAAGTATACATATTAGGTATTGCCACGTCCAAAACAATCTGCTCTATAAAACTGTGACATGACTTAACCCCTCAGACAAACGCTGTAAAAATAAATAAATAGAAACTGTTCCAAAACAGCAAATTTTTTGGTCACCTTGCCCCATAAAGTGTAATAATTAATGATCAAAAAATCCTATGTACCCAAAAATGGTACCAATAAAAACCTCAACTCTTTCTGCAAAAAACGAGCCCCTGCACAAGACGATCGGCAGAAAAATAAAAAACATATGGCGTTCAGAAAATGGACACACAAAAACATAATTTCTTTTTTAAAATTGCTTTATTATATAAAACTGAAACAAACAAACAAAGAAAGTAGACATATCTGATATCATTGTGTCCGTAACAACCTGCTCTATAAAAATATCACATGATCTACCCTGTCAGATGAATCTTGTAAAAAAAAAGAAAAACACTGTGCCAAAACAGCCATTTTTAAGTTACCTTGCCTCACAAAAAACTTAATATAGAGCAATTAAAAATCATATGTACCCCAAAATAGTACCAATAAAACTGGCACCTTATCCCCTAGTTTTCAAAATAGGGTCACTTTTTGGGAGTTTCTACTCTAAGGCTGTATCTGGGGGGCTTTAAATGGGACATGGCATCTAAAACCAGTTTAGCAAAATCTGCCTTCCAAAAACCATACGGCATTCCTTTCCTTCTGCGCCCTGCCGTGCGCCCTTACATCAGTTTACGACCACATGTGGGGTGTTTCTGTAAACCGCAGAATCAGGGTAATAAATGTTGTGTTTTGTTTGGCTGTTAACCCTCAATGTGTTAAAGAAAAAAATGTAATAAAATGGAAAATCTGCCAAAAAAGTGAAATTTAGAAATTAAAAAATCATGTCAGATTTGTAAATTTTGACCTGGACACTGGGGCATCAATGACCCTTGGTCATGAAAGGGTTAATAAATACAGCTCTAATATTCTGTTAGTAAAAAAAACACACACTTTTTTGGCAATATACAACATCTGGATTAGTCAGTGTGCAATTTAAGCTAGAAATATAGCCATAATTATCTGGGGGTTTTAAAACACCCTTTTTGTGCATAATAAACTATTTTACAGATCTGCAAGTGTGAAATTCAAGTTTAATATATACAGCTTTCATATTCTGTTAGTAAAATACACACTTTTTTGGCAATATACAACATCTGGATTAGTCAGTGTGCAATTTAAGCTAGAAATACAGTAAAAAAAAAATTGGTTTTTAAAAACACACTTTTTTTGCCAAAATACACCATTTTACAGCCCTTGCAGCATCAGCACATGTGAAATTCAAGGGTTATATACTGCTGTCATATTCAGTTATTAAACAAACACATGTTTTGGGGAAAAAAAAGTTTATTTGGCAGCCTTTGCTGCATATGTCATTGTGAGATAAACACTGTAGATGCTGTAGTTCTATTCAGGTATTTGAAATACAGCCATTTTGGG
This sequence comes from Bufo bufo, assembly GCF_905171765.1. NCBI lineage: Eukaryota > Metazoa > Chordata > Amphibia > Anura > Bufonidae > Bufo > Bufo bufo. The sequence continues at coordinate 619,365,921 of NC_053390.1, read as the reverse complement.
CACAAATCTTTAATTGCGGCCTAGTGTGGGTCAGGGCGTGTGAGATACACCCTTAATATACAGGTGTTATCTTTTTCTATTAATAAAACACCCTTTTTTGGGCAAAATACTAAATTTTTCTGCCCTTGCAGCATCAAGACGTTTAAAATTCAAGGGTTATATAATGCTGTCATATTCAGTTATTAAACAAACACCAGTTTGGGCAAAAAAAGATCATTTGGCAGCCTTTGCTGCATATGTCATTGTGAGATACACAGTTTATATATAGGGGTTCTATTCAGGTATTTGAAATGCAGCCATTTTGGGAAAACAAATTTAATTGAGGTCTAGTCTGGATCAAGGCGTGTGAGATACACCCTTTATATACAGGGGTTCTATTAAGGTATTTGAAATACAGCCATTTTGGGAAAACAAATTTAATTGAGGCCTAGTCTGGATCAGGGCGTGTGAGATACACCCTTTATATACAGAGGTAATATTTAGTTATTTTAAATACAGCCATTTTGAGCACAAATCTTTAATTGAGGCCTAGTGTGGGTCAGGACGTGTGAGATATACCCTTTATATACAGGGGTTATATACAGTTATTTGAAATATAGCCATTTTGGGCACAAATCTTTAATTGCGGCCTAGTGTGGGTCAGGGTGTGTGAGATACACCCTTTATATACAGGGGTTATATTCTTCTATTAATAAAACACCCTTTCTTGGGCAAAATACACAATTTTTCTGCCCTTGCAGAATCAAAACGTTTGAAATTCCAGGGTTATATACTGCTTTCATATTCAGTTATTAAACAAACGCCCGATTGGGTAAAAAAAGTTTGTTTGGCAGCCTTTGTTGCATATGTCATTGTGAGATACACCCTTTATATACAGGGGTTCTATTCAGGCATTTGAAATACAGCCATTCTGGGCAAACAAATTTAATTGAGGCCTAGTCTGGATCAGGGCGTGTGAGATACACCCTTTATATACAGGTGTTATATTCAGTTATTTGAAATACAGCAATTTTGGGCACAAATCTTTAATTGCGGCCTAGTGTGGGTCATGGCGTGTGAGATACATCCTTTATATACAGGGGTTATATTCTTCTATTAATAAAACACGCTTTCTTGGGCAAAATACACAATTTTTCTGCCCTTGCAACATCAAGACGTTTGAAATTCCAGGGTCATATACTGCTGTCATATTCAGTTATTAAATAAATACCCGTTTGGGCAAAAGAAGTTTATTTGCCAGCCTTTGCTGCATATGTCATTGTGAGATACACCCTTTATATACAGGTGTTCTATTCAGGTATTTAAAATACAGCCATTTTGGGCAAACAAATTTAATTGAGGCCTAGTCTGGATCAGGGCGTGTGAGATACACCCTTTATATACAGGTGTTATATTCAGTTATTTGAAATACAGCAATTTTGGGCACAAATCTTTAATTGCGGCCTAGTGTGGGTCAGGGTGTGTGAGATGCACCCTTTATATACAGGGGTTATATTTAGTTATTTGAAATACAGCCATTTTGGGCACAAATCTTTAATTGCAGCCAAGTGTGGGTCAGGGCGTGTGAGATACACCCTTTATATACACGGGTTATATTCAGTTATTTGAAATACAGCCATTTTGGGCACAAATCTTTAATTGCGGCCTATTGTGGGTAGGGCGTGTGAGATACACCCTTTATATACAGGGGTTATATTCTTCTATTAATAAAACACCCTTTTTTGGGCAAAATACACAATTTTTCTGCCTTGCAGCATCAAGACGTTTAAAATTCAAGGGTGGCAAGGTGCACCTCACTGTGGCAAGGTGCACCTCACTACGGATACGTGGACCAGTAAGCACGGTCAGGGACATTATATCTCCATAACAGCACACTGGGTAAATGCAGTTGCAGCTGGGCCTGAGGCGGATAGCAGTTTGGCGCATATCCTTCCACCACCGAGGATTGCAGGGCACTTCAATTTGCCTCCTGTTGCTTCCTACGCTTCCTCATCCTCTACCGACTCCTCATCCGGTCAGCGTAACACCTTCACCACCAACTTCAGCACAGCCAGGGGTAAACAACAGCAGGCAGTTTTAAAACGTATCTGTTTGGGGGACAAACCCCACACTGCGCAGGAGCTGTGGACGGGCCTGGAATAACAGACCAATCAGTGGTTTGTGCCAGTGAGCCTCAAGCACGGCCTGGTAGTGTGCGATAATGGGCGAAATCTCGTAGCAGCTCTGGGACTGGCCGGTTTGACGCACATCCCTTGCCTGGCGCATGTGCTGAATTTGGTGGTGCAGAGATTCCTTAAAAATTACCCCGATATGTCAGAGCTGCTGCATAAAGTGCGGGCCCTTGCGTGCTTTCGGCGTTCTCACCCTGCTGCTGCTCGCCTGTCAGCGCTGCAGCGTAACTTCGGCCTTCCCGCTCACCACCTCATATGCGACATGCCCACAAGGTGGAACTCCACCTTGCACATGCTGGCCAGACTGTGCGAGCAGCAGCAGGTGATGGTGGAGTTTCAGCTGCAGCACGCACGGGTGAGTGTGTTGGGCATCGGTGCGAGACCTGTGTTCCTTGTTGCGCTCTTTCGAGTACTCCACCAACATGGCCAGTGCCGATAACACAGTTCTCAGCGTAACTATCCCACTTCTATGCCTCCTTGAAAAAACGCTGCTGACGATGATGGAAGGGGATGTGGCACAGGAGGAGGAGGAGAAAGAGGGATCATTTTGTAGGGTTTCCGGCCAGTCATTCACAAGTGGCTACGAGGGTGGATTCCTGCACCCACAAACGCCAAGTACACAATTGTCCAGCCAGGGCACAGTTCTGGAGGATGACGAGGTGGAGGATGAGGAGGAGATGGAGGAGGAGGAACCATGTTCACAGCAGGGTGGCACCCAGACCAGCTCATGGCCATCACTGGTGCGTGGCTGGGGGGATACAGAGGACACAGACGATACACCTCCCACAGAGGACAGCTTTTCGTTGCCTCTGTGCAGCCTGGCACACATGAGCGATTACATGCTGCAGTGTCTCCGCAAAGACCGCCGAGTTGCCCACATTTTAACTTGTGCTGATTACTGGGTGGCCACGCTGCTGGATTCCCGTTACAAGGACAATGTATCATCCTTAATTCCATAACTGGAGCGTGATTGTAAGATGCGCGAGTACAAGCGCACGCTTGGTAGACGCACTGCTGGTGGCATTCCCACCTGACAGCGGGGGCACAGTGGAAGCACAAGGCGAAGGCAGAGGACGAGGAAGAGGTTGCCAATGCAGCTGGGGCACCGCCAGCACCTCAGAAGGCAGGGTTAGCATGACCGAAATGTGGAAAAGCTTTGTCAGCACGCCACAACAACCAGCACCACCATATAATATGGAACGTCTTAGCAGGAGGCAGCATTTCACCAACATGGTGGAGCAGTACGTATGCACACGTCTACATGTACTGAATGACGGGTCTTCATCCTTCAACTTCTGGGTCTCCAAATTGGACATATGGCCTGAGCTTGCCCTTTACGCCTTGAAGATCCTGACATGCCCTTCAGCCAGTGTATTATCTGAACGTGTGTTTAGCATGGCAGGGGGCGTTATCACAGACAAGCACAGCCGCCTGTCCACAGCCAATGTGGACAAGCTCACGTTTATTAAAATGAACCAGGCTTGGATCCCACGGGACTTGTCCGTACCTTGTGCAGAATAGACATATACCGGCACTAACCAGCCATTGTTAAACTGCAGCGCAAATGCTCATTCTTGTATTTTGGATATTTCACACTCTTTTGGAATGTACCCTAATTTAAAAAAATAAAATTAAAACCAAAAACCTGTGTTGGCTACCTCGTCCTCCTCCTCCGCCGCTTCCACCTAAATCGCTACTGCCACCGCCTCCTCAAACTCCCACTCTATATGGAACTCCACCTCATAAATCAAATTTAAATTTTTTATTTGTACGTATTTTATTTTACTACTTTTTTCGGGTGAAATTCACGAATTTTTGGGTGTGATGTACCACTGCTATACCTAGTAGAAAGGTTAAAAAAAAAAATTGTCTGTTACATTTTCGGGTGAAATTCACAAATTTTTGGGTGTAATATACTCCTCTACATAGTTGACAGCTTAATAAATTTTAATAATTATTCTTTTACATTTTTGGGTGACAATAAGGCTACATTCACGCGTCAGTATTTTTCTATAATCCGATTTTCTGTCCGTTTTTTGCGGATCCGTTGTTCCTGAAAATGTTTCCGTATGTCATCCGTATGTCATCCGTTTTTTGCGGATCCGCAAAAAACGGAAACATGTATAAATTTCAATAAGCAAATAAAGTTGTTTGGATCCGTTTTTTGCGGATCCATTGACTTTGTATTGTACCAGGATCCGATTTTTCAGGAAAAGAATAGGACATGTTTTATATTTAAACGGACATGCGGAACGGAACAACGGAAACGGACAGCACACATTGTTCTGTCCGTTTTTTTCCAGGACCCATTGAAAATGAATGGGTCCAGATCTGGTCCAGATCTGTTCCAGAAAAAACGGAACAGATCAGGAAAGAAAAAACCGACGTGTGAATGGACCCTAAACAATTTTTTTCTGTCATAGACTAGTAGACAGGTTAATAAATTTATGTAATTTTTCTCTTACATTCTTGTGTTGACATTTTACAATTTTGGACGTGAATAAACCCCTGCTCTGCATAGGTGACAGGGAATAAAATTTCAGAAATTCTTCTTTAATTCATGCGCGTCACCTCCTTTCATTCAATGCTTAAACTTTAACAAGTTGTACTACATTTGCGCTTCAATAACTTTCCCCACATTTGCGCTTCAGTAATTTGTTCTACATTTGCGCCTCAATAACTTTTCCGACATTTGCGCTTCAGTAATTTGTCACACATTTGCGCTTCAATAGCTTCTCCCACATTTGCGCTTTAGTAATTTGTCCCACATTTGCGCCTCAATAGCTTCTCCCACATTTCTGCTTCATCCCATTGCAGCCATTGACCTTCCTTTGATGAGGTCTCCCTCTCCGGCGTGGAACCCAGTGCAGTTTCTAGGTAAAATTTCTCTCAGGGCGAGTGTCAAAAACACTCCCCCCCCCCAAAAACTGCTCGATAAAATCATATCAGAAGAGTACTTGCAACCGTCTCACCATATATATATTTATTTTTTTATGCAAATTGCGGGTCCACAACACACCCGCCCGGCACCCCTATAGAAATGCCTATTCTTGTCCGCAGCTGCGGACAAGAATAGGACATGTTCTATCTTTTGCGGAGCTGCGGACCCGAAGATCGGGGCCGCGTTCCGCAATTGCGGATGCAGACAGCACACTATGTGCTGTCCGCATCCATTTCGTCCCCATAGAGATTGAATGGGTCCGCACCCGTTCCGCAAAATTGCGGAACGGATGCGGACCCATTTTGCGGACGTGTGAATGCAGCCTAACCCCTACACAGTGTAGAGGTATACTGTATATTGTGTGGCACAGTGTATGTTATGTATGCTATGTGTGTATAACAAACATATTTCACATGAAAACTTACAATTACTTGGCTTGGCCCTTGGGGATCTCGGACACCACTTCACCACTTGGCCGGCGGCTCGGCAGAGCTGATGTTGTGTTTTATCCTAATGAGAAAGATTTCATAATAAGGATTTGGACAAGGGGCAGAGGAATAGCAGAGCAGGGGGAGTAATAAAGCCCACCATAATGCCCCCCCCTAGTAGAAATAATTCTCCTTTTAATGTGACAGTGCAAAAAATACCCCCTTGTAATGCCCCCAGTTGAGCTAATGTCCCCATAGTGCCCCCATAATGTCCCCGTATAAAATACCCCTATATAGTGCCCCCAGTAAATTCCCCCATAGTGCTCCTCTCCCCCCTTCCTGCTAGTGCCCCCCATAATGTACCAGTATAAAATGCCCCATATATAGTGCCCCAGTAGATGCCCTCAGTGTCCGGCCTCTGATAGGCTGCCGGTATAGTGTCCCCCATAATGACCCCCAATAATGTGCCAGTAAGTGTCCCCATAGATGCCCCCCCCATCTTGTGCCAGTATCAAGTGCCTCTCTCTTCCCCCCCACATGTCCCAGTATCATAGTGCCATCTCCCCCCCCAATGTGCCAGTATCAAGTGCCTCTCTCCTTCCCACCCCCCATGTGCCAGTATCATATTCCCAACCCCCCCCATGTGCCAGTATCAAGTGCCTCTCTCTTCCCCCATCTCCCAGTATCATAGTGCCATCTCCCCCCCCCCAAAAAAGTGCCAGTATCAAGTGCCTCTCTCCCCCCATGTGCCAGTATCATAGTGCCAAACCCACCCATGTGCCAGTATCAAGTGCCAACCCCCCCACATGCCAGTATCAAGTGCCTCTCTCCTCCCCCCATGTCCCAGTATCATAGTGCCATCTCCCCCCCACATGCCAGTATCAAGTGCCTCTCTCCTCCCCCCTATGTCCCAGTATCATAGTGCCTCTCTCCTTCCCCCCATGTGCCAGTATCATAGTGCCAACCCCCCCACCCATGTGCCAGTATCAGGTGCCAACCCCCCCCCCCATGTGCCAGTATCAGGTGCCTCTCTCCTTCCCCCCCATGTGCCAGTATCATAGTGCCAACCCCCCCCCCCATGTGCCAGTATCAGGTGCCTACCCCCCTCCCCCCATGTGCCAGTATCAAGTGCCTCCCGCTCCCCCCATGGCAGTAACAGTCGGGTATTAAAAAAAAAACACTTATACTTACCTCCATGTCAGCCTCTTCCTGTATGTCCATATATGGAGTCAGTGCTTGTGTATTCTAATTTAGCCTGTATTTCAGAAAAGTTTCTGCTGGGATTCGAACCCACGACCTTCTGTATCAGAGGCAAAGCACCTAACCACACGGCCATAAGAGCTGCCTTGCTACTGACTGAAAAAATATGAGACTTCTACTGTTATAGCTGGCTAAGTGTACATCTATACACATGACAGCTGCCCTAACACACCCAGCACTGCTATATCTCTATATGATAGCTGTTCCAGCACACTCAGCTCTGCTATATCTCTATATATGATAGCTGCCCCAGCACACCCAGCTCTGCTACATCTAATTTACATGACAGCTGCACCAGCACACTCAGCTCTATTATATCTCTATATATGACAGCTGCCCCAGCAAACCCAGCTCTGCTACATCTATACACATGACAGCTGCCCAAACACACCCAGCACTGCTACATCTAGTACACATGACAGCTGCACCAGCACACTCTGCTCTACTATATCTCTATATATGACAGCTGCCCCAGCAAACCCAGCTCTGCTACATCTACACACATGACAGCTGCCCAAACACACCCAGCACTGCTATATCTCTATATGCCAGCTGTCCCAGCACACTCAGCACTGCTATATCTCTATATATGATAGCTGCCCCAGCACACCCAGCTCTGCTACATTTAGTACACATGGCAGCTGCACCAGCACACTCAGCTCTACTATATCTCTATATATGACTGCTGCCCCAGCACACCCAGCTCTGCTACATTTATATATCTCTAAGTATTGCTATACAGTAGATAGATATATAGAGATATAGCAGAGCTGAGTGTGCTGGGGCAGCTGTCATGTGTATAGATGTAGCAGAGCTGGGTGTGTTTGGGCAACTGTCATGTGTATAGATGTAGCAGAGCTGGGTTTGCTGGGGCAGCTGTCATGTATAGAGATATAGTAGAGCTGAGTGTGCTGGTGCAGCTGTCATGTGTATTAGATGTAGCAGAGCTGGGTGTGCTGGGGAAGCTATCATATATAGAGATATAGCAGTGCTGAGTGTGCTGGGACAGCTGGCATATAGAGATATAGCAGTGCTGGGTGTGTTTGGGCAGCTGTCATGTGTATAGATGTAGCAGAGCTGGGTTTGCTGGGGCAGCTGTCATATATAGAGATATAGTAGAGCAGAGTGTGCTGGTGCAGCTGTCATGTGTACTAGATGTAGCAGAGCTGGGTGTGCTGGGGCAGCTATCATATATTAGATCGTGAACATCACGGGGATGTGCGACATGGTGGGGTAGTAAGTGTGCACACGCCTACACAAACTGACTGACAGGGGTCAGCCCCTAAAACTTCTGGGTCTTTAAATTGGGCACATGGCCTGAGCTTGCCCTTTGCCCTTTACCCCTTGGAGGTGCTGGCCTGCCCTGCAGCCAGTGTATTGTCTGAACGTGTGTTTAGCACGACTGGAGGGGGTTATCACAGGTTATATTTCCCAATGTTTTGGGGTGTACCCTAATTTAAAAAAATAAAAATAAATTAAAAACCAAAAGGCAGTGTAGGCTACCTCCTTCTCCTCCACCGCCGCTTCCACTTACACCGCCACATCCACCACCTCTTCAACCTCCTACTCCATATGGACCTCGTCCTCCTAGATCAAGACTATTATTTATTATTTTTACGTATTTTATGTTATTTAAAGTCATTTCCCTATCCACATGTGTTTGCAGAGCACTTGCCATGCTCTTAACCACATTTTGATGTCATTTGATGCCATTTGCAGACATTTTTACAGCCATTTTAGTGCTCAAAAGTTTGGGTCCACATTGACTTCAAGTTCGGGCCCAGTTCGGGTCCTGAACTCGAACTTTTTTTGTGAAGTTCGGCCCGAACCCGTCGAACCCGAACATCCAACTCTAATCCGGAGTGCAGTGGGGCAACCAAGGTAAATGGTCAGGCTTTCACTGGTTTTGTTGAAAATCTTTTTTTAAGTTGGCCTGGCAGCTCAGTATAAAAAAGACAGCCTGAGGGTGTTGAAACATGTAGAGAAAAAGGGGGGATAAAGTCTGACTGTGTGGCCGTTAAATGGATGGAAAAGTGAGAGGAGACATAGTAACATAGTAACATAGTTTACTATCTGTTATCCTGCAAGACTGGAGGTATAATTCAAAAAAAAAAATATTGGGGAAGAGTACACCTATGCCACCATCCTGCCTATTGCTCTGTCTGAGAGGTTGACGAATAGTGTTGATCGGGAGGTGCCATATTCGATTTTGCGATATTCTATTTATCGCAAATAATATGTGATTTAATTATTCACATATTGCGATTTTCTTTTAACTGTATAAGGCAACTTTCCTATTGGTTGGCTATTTAGAATATTCACTTTTTTTTTTTTCAATCTGTACAGTTGTTCGCATACTCCTCCCCATCACCATGGGAACGCCTGTGGGTTCGAAAATACCATCGGATCTGAGTTTTCCCTGAGATCGTGGAAACTCAAATCCGATGGTATATTCTAACCCACAGGCATTCCCATGGTGACGAGGATGCTTGTCTGGGAGGAGTATGCCAAAGTGGAATAACAGTAGCAATATGGTGAATATATTCGTTATTTAGAATATTCGTCTTTTTTTTTTTTCAATCTGTACTGTTATTCCACTTTGGCATACTCCTCCCAGACAAGCGTCCCCATCACCATGGGTACGCCTGTAGGTTAGAATATACCAACCGGATCTGAGTTTTTACAATCTCAGGGAAAACTCAGATCCGATGGTATTTTCTAACCCACAGGCGTTCCCATCGTGACGGGGACGATTGTTGGGGAGGAGTATGTGAACGACCATACAGATTGAAAAAAAAATGAATATTCTAAATAACGAATATATTCCCTATATTGCTATATATTTGTTTTTTAGAATATTCGTCATTTTATTTTCCATATGAAAACATGATTCCTTCCTGCTTAAGTTGCTTGTGGGCCAATGACTCATTGACCCACAAGAAATAAGCAGGGAGGAATCATGTGTTCAGATGTAAAAAAAATGACAAATATTCGATATAGCGAATATATAGCACTATATTCATAATATTTGCGAATTTGCGAAATTGCGATATTCGCGATTAATATTCGCTATTGACAAATAGTGTTGGTATGCGAATATTCGAATCTCGAATATTAATCGTGAATATCGGCACTTCGACAATTCGCAAATATTTTGAATATAGTGACATATATTCGTATTTTCGAAATATTCTAGATTTTTTTTTTTCATCAGTAACCTCCCTTCTTGCTTGTGGGCCAATGAGAAGGCTGCAATGTCTTTGTCTGAGCTTAGCAACATCCCTAGCAACCAATAGGAAACTTGCCTACCGCTTACTATATAAGAACCTCCCCAGCAGCCATTTTCTGTCGTTTTATGGAATTCTGAGAGAGACAGCAGTGTCATTGCTGTGCTCTGTGCTTTCCACTCATTACATTAAATAAATAGTTTATATATAATACAGATAGTTAGTGGGAGATAGTTAGTGCAGGTTTTATCCTGATATAGTGTAGCTGTTGCAGTGCAGTGTGTTAGGTAGTGTGATAGGTTCTGCTGTCCATGTCCATGCATACATGCTACAGACATAGGGCCAGATTTATCATTACACTTACATCTTACTCCACTTTTCCATATGTCCAAAGTCACTTTTGGCTAAGTCAGATTTATTAATGGTCCTTAAAGGGAACCTGTCACCAGTTTTATGGTGTCCTAACTAAGGGCAACATAAATAAGTGACTGATTCTCTTAGCACAATGCTGGGTCACTTTCTTTAATTGACCCAGTCAATCTGCCAACATCTTGTATTGAAAAGCTCCAGCTGATAATGATGAGTCATGAATATTCATGAGCTCCTGACTCTCCCCACCCACCTGCTGCTGAATGACAGTTTGTTTCCATATGAACCAGCAGCAGGTGGGCAGGGGAGTGGCTATATCTCTGAATTAAATATACACTGGACTCAATGACATCACGCCGGACTCCAATCAGCTCATTAGCATGCGGCATGCGGCATCTTTGTGTGTATATTATGAGGTAACCATCTGTCACACCAGTAAGTGAATACATCTAAGGTACTTTTTAGTAGTTAATGATTGTATATAATTAGTTAGATTATAATCAAATATCCACATGACAGGTTACCTTTAAATACTGTGATAAATGTGGTTTCAAGGTAGCAGTTCATCCTTCGGTAAGCGGCTTTACAAAAGTCACACGTCTTTATGAAAAAGTTGGATGTTCTATTAAAAAGTCGCATAAGATAATCATGGTCCTCACTAGAGTAAAATTGCGCAATTTTTTGCAACTTTTTTTAAATTTTCGCAATCGTAAATCTGTATATAGCTTAATTTACATAAGAAAACACAGCCACTTTCAAAAAACTGGCGAGCATAGCGATTGTTTTAGCGATTGCGCAAAAATTTGTGACTTTTTCACTCCATTATTTTGACTTGAGCTAATGATAAATCTGGCCCATAGTGCTGTGATGTCACAACAATACATAGAGCAATAATCAGTAATATGTAGTCAGACCTGCTAAAATGTGAAGTTTCACGCATTGCGCCAAAATATTTGCATCATTAGTGCTGATTAGCGCAATTGAGAATATATTGAAGCACTCTATCTGCATATAAAGCCATTTTAAAGTTCTGCCATGCCAACTATTTTCTCCAGTCTCAGGAAACTTCTAGCAGCTTGGAAAAATTAGAAAAAGTGACCCATGCCTGTATTGCGCGCGCATAAGGGAATATTACATTGCCAATTTTCGCAATCAAGAAAATAATCGCGAATTCTCGAATATATGACGAATATTCTACTAAATATTTGCAAAATTGATTCAGATTTGTTCTGCTTTGGATAAATCCATATTATTTTTTTTTATTGTTTTACTTAACAGTATGGCGAAGATTTATTAAACTGGTGTAAAGTAGAACTGGCTTAGTTGCCCATCATTCTGGAGAAATTTATGGAAAATGTAAAACGTTCATGCTACAGATATACACTCACCTAAATAATTATTAGGAACACCATACTAATACGGTGTTGGACCCCCTTTGCCTTCAGAACTGCCTTAATTCTACGTGGCATTGATTCAACAAGGTGCTGATAGCATTCTTTAGAAATGTTGGCCCATATTGATAGGATAGCATCTTGCAGTTGATGGAGATTTGAGGGATGCACATCCAGGGCACGAAGCTCCCGTTCCACCACATCCCAAAGATGCTCTATTGGGTTGAGATCTGGTGACTGTGGGGGCCATTTTAGTACAGTGAACTCATTGTCATGTTCAAGAAACCAATTTGGAATGATTCGAGCTTTGTGACATGGTGCATTATCCTGCTGGAAGTAGCCAGCAGAGGATGGATACATGTTCTCATTCTGTTTACGCCAAATTCGGACTCTACCATTTAAATGTCTCAACAGAAATCGAGACTCATCAGACCAGGCAACATTTTTCCAGTCTTCAACAGTCCAATTATGGTGAGCTTGTGCAAATTGTAGCCTCTTTTTCCTATTTGTAGTGGAGATGAGTGGTACCCGGTGGGGTCTTCTGCTGTTGTAGCCCATCCGCCTCAAGGTTGTGCGCGTTGTGGCTTCACAAATGCTTTGCTGCATACCTCGGTTGTAACGAGTGGTTATTTCAGTCAACGTTGCTCTTCTATCAGCTTGAATCAGTCGGCCCATTCTCCTCTGACCTCTAGCATCCACAAGGCATTTTTGCCCACAGGACTGCCGCATACTGGATGTTTTTCCCTTTTCACACCATTCTTTGTAAACCCTAGAAATGGTTGTGCGTGAAAATCCCAGTAACTGAGCAGATTGTGAAATACTCAGACCGGCCAATCTGGCACCAACAACCATGCCACGCTCAAAATTGCTTAAATCATCTTTCTTTCCCATTCTGACATTCAGTTTGGAGTTCAGGAGATTGTTTTGACCAGGACCACCCCCCTAAATGCATTGAAGCAACTGCCATGTGATTGGTTGACTAGATAATTGCATTAATGAGAAATAGAACAGGTGTTCCTAATAATTCTTTAGGTGAGTGTATTATATCATGAAAGTAGGGCATTTAAGGGTACTTTCACACTTATGTTTTTCTTTTCCGGCATAGAGTTTCGTCACAGGGGCTCTATACCGGAAAAGAACTGATCAGGTATATCCTCATGCATTCTGAATGGAGAGTAATCCGTTCAGGATGCATCAGGATATCTTCAGTTCAGTTGTTTTAACTGATCAGGCAAAAGATTAAACCGTAGCATGCTACGGTTTTATCTCCGGCCAAAAATACCAAAGACATGCCTGAATGCCGGATCCGGCATTTTTTCCCATAGGAATGTATTAGTGCCGGATCCGGCATTCAAAATACCGGAATGCCGGATCCGTCCTTCCGGCCTGCGCATGCGCAGACCGGTAAAAATGTGAAAAAAAGATACAAGACGGATCCGTCTGTCTGCATGACAAGCGGAAAGACGGATCCGTCCTTGCAATACATTTGTGAGACGGATCCGTATCCGGATCCGTCTCACAAATGCTTTCAGTCAACGGCAGATCGGCGGATCCGGCGGGCAGTTCTAACTACGAAACTGCCCGCCAGATCACACTGCCGCAAGTGTGAAAGTAGCCTAAGTAGAAAAATGCAATGGTGATTTCCTCATCTCAAACAATTTATTGAAACAAAAGCCAACAACAGTGGTGGTTATAGTGTAACATCCTGAAGTATGTCACTACACTTCTTTCACCCTGCTTCATAATGTTAAGTGTACATGTGTTTTTCCACCTTGTGTGATATAACTGTGCATTGCCAAAATATGTATTTCTATGCCTGTTTTATATATATGCTGTAATTCCCAATGTATACCAGCAGGTGGCAGCAATATGTAAGCAGACCATGGTTAGTTAATAGACCTAGACTGGAACAGTCCATTCCAGTCTAGTCTCCCCTACATGAGCAGAAGTAGGATGTCCCATGCCATGCTTTATGAGGAGGAGAAGGAAGTTAGGCAGAGTGTAGCCACCCCCCTGCTGGGGTAGGCTGTGTTAGTAGGAGCTCCCAGAAACAGGGACCCCAACCAAGGATCCAAGCATCGGCTGAGGCCCAAGATCAACCTTCCCAGCCTGGGTCCCTTACCTCAGCTGGTGGACAAAGAAAGCAGCCTTTCACAGAACTATCAGATCTCCAGGAGACCACCATCATTCCCTGCGAGCAGTCCTGTAAGTAAAGATCCCAAGACAAAGAGAAGATAAGTACCTCACCAGCTAGTCAGACCCAAACTAAGCAGACTAAAGACAGAGCAGAAGATAGATACCTGTCAGATTCTAATAGGCATATGATCAGATGCAGAATACATATAAATTCCTGCCACATATTGCCAAAACTTGCTGGGACTCTAGACTAAAGCTGTAACTTGTATGGATCAAAGCTGCATATCATAACATCAAGTAAAGACAAGTTGGACCCTATTATCTGTGTGGAATCCCCTTATTCCTCAGTTACTCCTATTAACCACACTCAATTTGTTGCATGTGAGCCGGGATACAGGAGTCCAGCCGTACTACAGGTAGGAGACACCGTTGACACTACACAGAGACATTATCCCCCTCTGGCATTCCTCACCTGGTACGTGAGCTCATACCATCTTAAAGGGCCCTGCTACAGTACCTGCGCAAGCTGCAACTGGCGTCACGAACTTATACACATATAAACTGACCCACTGCATAGCATTCCCACTGACCCAGTGTCCTGCTCATTGCAATAGCCCCACAAAAATATCAGTATCTCAATAACTTGTCATGTGGCCTTGAGCTTCAATTACAGCTTGTCAACAACATCTCATGATGTTCACAAGTCGACTTATTGTCTGCTGAGGCATGGCATCCCACTCTTCTTTAAGGTTTTCCCTCAGATCATTGAGGTTCTGGGGTACAGAGTTACGAACCTCTACATGGCGACTCAGCTGATCCCATAGGTTTTCAATGAGATTCAGGTCTGGAGAGAGTGCGGGCCACTCCATTTGAGGTACCCCAGTCTCCACAGCCATTGATGCGATTTTGATGATCTGGCGCAATGCTATCCATGAAGAAGAAATTAGGCCTGTGTTGTTCACGCAGAGGCTCAATGACTGGATTAATGATGTTATTCAAATAGTATAGGCTTATCACTGTACCATTCACAAAAGTGTAGGGCAGTTCTGTATTGACTAGATACACCTGCACACACTGTAACACCATCACCACCAAAGGCTCGCATGGTGACAACAGTGGCTGATGCACAGCTTTCTCCTAACATCTCCAACATCATTGGTGGCCATCATTTCTGCTCAGTGTGAATCAACTTTCATCAGTGAACAGCACTAAAGCCCACTGGTCCCTCATCCAGCATAGATGCTCCCTGGCCCATGCAAGACGATGACACTTCTGCCCAGTGTTGTCGTCAGGTACCCTTGCAGGCCGTCTAGCACACAGACCACAATGATGAAAATGGTTTTGAATGGTCTGACGTGACACTTTGGTGCCTCTCACCTCCCTTGAGTTGTGTGGCATTTATCATCCTGTTCTGCAAGGCATTGTTCACAATCAAGCGATCATCAGTATGGGATGTGGCCAGAGGACTTCCACTTCTATACCTTTCTGTAACTCTTCCAGTCTCTCTGTATCTCTGTTGAAACCTGCTGGTGGCACTCTGCCACACATTTAAGCTTATTAGCCACTCATGTCTGAGAACATCCTGCTTGAAGCCTTGCAATGGCGAGGAACTGTTGATCAATTGTTAGATGTCATCTTGGTCTCATGATGTCAAAATGTAAAAAGCATGATAAAGAGAACTGTTTAAATAACAATTCTAAACCAGGAAATATATTGGGTGATTCATGGATCAAACACCTGTTGTAAATTTTGCTGTTAAGCTCCTTGTTATAAAACAGCAAGTTGTACAAAAAGAAATGAAACACTGAACAATTGGACATATGCAATAAAAAGTTTAGAGAAGGGCACATTTCAGTTCACCTGTAAAGTTTAGAGTGCATTTTAGGTTCATCCTGAAATTTCACCCACAAGCCAATAACTTTTTGTGAGTAGTGTTGAGCGCGAATATTTGAAAAACAAATTTTTATCTTGAATATTGCAGCTTCGAGAATTCACGAATATTTAGAATATAGTGCTATATATTGGTTTTTCGAATATTCGTCATTTTTTCCATCTGAACACATGATTCCTCCCTGCTGCTTGCTTGTGGGCCAATGAGTCATTGGCCCAAAAGCAATATAAGGGAGGAATCATGACTTCAGATGGAAAAAATGATGAATGTTCTAAAAAACTAATATATAGCACTATATTCTATATTCGCATATTACGTGATCATTACCTTGCCGATTTTTTTGTAAAAAAAAATTGAGAATATAATGAATATTCGAATTCGCAAATATTCAGTGAATTTTCTACAAAATATTTGCGAAATATCGCAAATTCGAATATTGCACCTGCCGCTGATCACTAGTTGTGAGTAGTGTATATATTTCTTTCAATTAGTCTTTATTAAAAAAATTATCAAGTTTTTTCGCTACAGCTTTCACTTTTAGTACATCAGCAGACCGTTGCTTTCTACTTCACCATGAATCTGTCAGGGAGCTGCTCTGATGGCTTGTAGGACAGTGCTCAACTTAATTAATGCTAATTAGTGCAAAGTTTATTTTAGCTCCAGTGATAGAAATTGACATTTCATACCTGAGAGATCCTTTGTCAAGCTGTGTGCTAATATGTGTTGGGACAGCAGTTGTTGTGGGAGTTTCCACCTCCTTTCATGTTATTTCTTATGAAGTGAACCTTTCATTCAAAAATATCAATAAGGCTACTTTCACACTCGCGTTTTGTGCGGATCCATCACGGACAGATCCGTTCAGATAATGCAACCGTCTGCATCCGTTCAGAACTGATCCATTTGTATTGTCTTTAACATAGCCAAGACGTCTTGAACACCATTGAAAGTCAATAGAGGACGGATCCGTTTTCTATGGTGCCAGATTGTGTCAGTGAAAACGGATCCATCCCCATTGACTTACATTGCGTGCCAGGACGGATCCGTTTGGCTCAGTTTCATCCGACGGACACCAAAACGCTGCAAGCAGCATTTTGGTGTCCTTCTCCAAAGCGGAATGGAGACTGAACGGAGGCAAACTGATGCCTTCTTAGCGGATCCTTTTCCATTCAGAATGCATTAGAATGCAAACTGATCCGTTTTGGACCGCTTGTGAGAGCCCTAAACGGATCTCACAAACGGAAAGCCAAAATGCGACTGTGAAAGTAGACTAACAGAGTGACTGGCTCCTGTAGCCAGTGTGTCCTTCCAATTTTATACGAATTTGAACCATAGTAAAAACTAGTGTTGATCGAGAATATTCTAATCACAGATTTTTTTCGCGAATATTGGCACTTCGAGAATTTGCGAATTTCTAGAATATAATGCTATATCTTCGTAATTGCGAATATTCTCGATTTTTTTTCATCAGTACCCATGATCCCTCACTGCTTCTTGCTTGTGGGCCAATGAGAAGGCTGCAATACCTTTGACTTTAGGAGTAGTGTTGATCGCGAATTTTCATGTCGCAAATTTTTATTGCAAATTTTCCTATTGCCGATTTTCGCATTTAAGAAAATAAACACGAGATCACTAATTCTCGAATTTGCGAATATATGACAAATATTTGCTCAAATATTCGTGAAATATCGCAAATTCGAATATTGCCCCTGCTGCTCATCACTGGTAAAAACCAAGCACCCCTTATAGCACTCTGATTTACTCATATATTGTAAAATCTTGGAAAAAGGACCCTAAATCCTTTAGTTGAAATTATTTAGTTGCCACTCTGTAGGATTTTGATTGCATGTGTACCCTCTGCATTGGTACCCTTTAATATGTTGGTGCTATTGGTTTAGTACAGTGGTCGGCAAAGTGCGGCTCGCGAGCCACAAGCGGCTCTTTAGACCCTTGAATGCGGCTCTTTGGTGCGGGCTCCCACGGCGAAACCAACCCATCCTGCACTACAGAGGAATCTTGCCTGTGGGAAGCATTTGTGTTCCACAAAGCAAGAGAGGGCGTGTTGCTCCTGCATCGGGTCCAGAGTCCTGCCCTTGCACCTTTCTCACTGACCTGACATCAGTGACATTGCTCCGCCTCTCCCTCTCCTCAGTTGGACAGTGACCAGCAACCGGACTGCCCGATGTGGGCGGAGCTATATAGCCCCGCCCCCTTTTCTACCCGTGATTCCTGCAGCCTGAACCATCCAATCTTCCATGCCCAGCAAGCTGAACATCAGTTGGATTGCCACAACTGCACCAGTGATGTGAGTAGCAGGGGAATTACTGTGGTTATATTCAGCTTTCCCAGACTGTGCATATGTGACCTGCAGTACAGTAGGAAAGCTGGGTGAATTATATCATGAAATGTCATCCAGCTTCCCTGCTATCCTGCATGGCACAAGTGCAGAGGCATGAGAGTATGGGGGAGAGGCACAGCAGGAAAGCTGGGTGTCTATATCTGTGTATTGTATATGTGTGCGTCCATGTATGTGGTAACTGTGTGTATGAGTGCGCCCCTGTATGTGAAGAGTATGTGTATGAGTGCGTCCATGTATGTGTAGAGACTGTGTGTATGAATGCATTTATGTATATGGTGAGCGCATGTATGAGTGCGTCCATGTATGTGGAGAGTGCGTGTATGACTGCATCTATGTATATGGTGAGCACATCTATGAATGCATCTATGTACAGTTGTGGCCAAAAGTTTTGAGAATTACATAAATATTGGAAATTGGAAAAGTTGCTGCTTAAATTTTTATAATAGCAATTTGCATGTACTCCAGAATGTTATGAAGAGTGATCAGATGAATTGCATAGTACTTCTTTGCCATGAAAATTTACTTAATTCAAAAAAAAACTTTTCACTGCATTTCATTGCTGTCATTAAAGGACCTGCTGAGATCATTTCAGTTATCGTCTTGTTAACTCAGGTGAGAATATTGACGAGCACAAGGCTGGAGATCATTATGTCAGGCTGATTGGGTTAAAATGGCAGACTTGACAGGTTAAAAGGAGGGTGATGCTTGAAATCATTGTTCTTCCATTGTTAACCATGGTAACCTGCAAAGAAACACGTGCAGCCATCATTGCATTGCATAAAAATGGTTTCACAGGCAAGGATATTGTGGCTACTAAGATTGCACCTTAATCAACAATTTATAGGATCATCAAGAACTTCAAGGAAAGAGGTTCAATTCTTGTTAAGAAGGCTTCAGGGCGTCCAAGAAAGTCCAGCAAGCGCCAGGATCGTCTTCTAAAGAGGATTCAGCTGCGGGATCGGAGTGACACCATTGCAGAGCTTGCTCAGGAATGGCAGCAGGCAGGTGTGAGCGCATCTGCACGCACAGTGAGGCGAAGACGTTTGGAAGATGGCCTGGTGTCAAGAAGGGCAGCAAAGAAACCACTTCTCTCCAAAAAAAACATCAGGGACAGATTGATCTTCTGCCGAAAGTTTGGTGAATGGACTGCTGAGGACTGGGGCAAAGTCATATTCTCCGATGAAGCCTCTTTCCGATTGTTTGGGGCATCTGGAAAAAGGCTTGTCTGGAGAAGAAAAGGTGAGCGCTACCATCAGTCCTGTGTCATGCCAACAGTAAAGCATCCTAAGACCATTCATGTGTGGGGTTGCTTCTCATCCAAGGGAGTGGGCTCACTCACAATTTTGCCCAAAAACACAGCCATGAATAAAGAATGGTACCAAAACACCCTCCAACAGCAACTTCTTCCAACAATCCAACAACAGTTTGGTGAAGAACAATGCATTTTCCAGCACGATGGAGCACCGAGCCATAAGGCAAAAGTGATAACTAAGTGGCTCGGGGAACAAAACGTTGACATTTTGGGTCCATGGCCTGGAAACTCCCCAGAACTTAATCCCATTGAGAACTTGTGGTCAATCCTCAAGAGGTGGGTGGACAAACAAAAACCCACTAATTCTGACAAACTCCAAGAAGTGATTATGAAAGAATGGGTTGCTATCAGTCAGGAATTGGCCCAGAAGTTGATTGAGAGCATGCCCAGTCGAATTGCAGAGGTCCTGAAAAAGAAGGGCCAACACTGCAAATACTGACTCTGCATAAATGTCATGTAATTGTCGATAAAAGCCTTTGAAACGTATGAAGTGCGTGTAATTATATCTCACTACATCACAGAAACAACTGAAACAAAGATCTAAAAGCAGTTTAGCAGCAAACTTTGTGAAAACTAATATTTGTGGCATTCTCAAAACTTTTGGCCACGACTGTACATGTTGAGTGCGTGTATGAGTGTGTCCATGTATATGTTGAGTGTGTGTATGAGTGTGTCCATGTATGTGGAGAGTGTGTGTATGAATGCATCTATGTATATGTTGAGTGTGTGTATGAGTGCATCTATGCCTGTGGAGAGTGCGTCCATATATGTGGAGAATGCGTGTATGACTGCGTCCATGTATGTGGAGACTGCGTCCATGTATGTGGAGAGTGTGTCTATCACTGCGTCCATGTATGTGGAGAGTGCATGTATGACTGCATCCATGTATGTGGAGAGTGCGTGTATGACTGCGTCCATGTATGTGGAGAGTGTGTCTATCACTGCGTCCATGTATGTGGAGAGTGCGTGTATGACTGCGTCCATGGCTGCAGTATGAAAGGTACAGAGGCTAAAATACTTGTGGATATGTAGAGGTAAATCAGACATGTCTATTGCAATTGCAGCGCATGCACTACTTTTTTGCGGTGCGGAGGCACAGCCAGAAGCACCACGGAAGCACTCTGTAGCACTCATATCCCGGATCCTGGACCCATTGAAGTGAATGGGTCCATGATGCGGGCTGCACACGGCCGTGTGCAGCCCGCATCATGGACCCATTCACTTCAGCATGCGCTTCCTTCCTATATATTTTAGGTTTTAAAAATGTGGCTCTCAAAAAAAATTTCAATCGTGGTTTTGGCGATATTTGGCTCAGTTGACAAAAAAGTTTGCCCACCACTGGTTTAGTATAATTATATATATTGATATCAAGATGTTGGATTGTTGTTGATGAAACTTATGGTAAGTCAGTTAAAGAGGTTGTCTGGGTTCAGAGCTGAACCCGGACATAACCCATTCTTCACCCCTCCAGCCCCTCTGAGTGGAGCATTGGAGTATTTTTTGCTCCGATGCTCTCCCTTGCCCTGCGCTACATAGCTTAGGGGAAGGGCATTTTCTTCATATCTGGTTATGTACTGGGCTTTCTTACAGTATGCTAGGTGAAGTTTACAGCCTAGCAGTAAGCCCTGTGACGTCACCGGCACTGATGGGCCATCTTTATACTGTAAAACAGCCAAGGGCAGCGCTAAAGACAACCCATTAGTGCCAGTGACGTCACCAGGAGCACTGCTAAGAGCCTCCGATTAGCAGTGTAAAAATTTAAACAAACCTTGCCCTGCGGGATGCAGCGCTGGGCAAGGAAGATCATTGGATCATGAAATGCTCCGATGCTCCACCCGGAGGGGCTGAAGGGGTGAAGAACGGGTTATGTCCAGGTTCAGCTCTGAACCCAGACAACCCCTATAAATAATAATTATACTGATTACTTCTTCCAGAACAGATGCAGATTTAAAACTGCTACAAACAGGAGACCTCTGAATTGTAGACACTCTAAGGTGTTTTGCATATAATGTAACTAATCTGGAATAGAAATTAAAGTCTCAGTATGTGCAGAGTCATAAAAAACACACACAGATTGAAGCTCCACGACATAAGCATTGCTTGGGGCTAATGGTAATGTTAATTTGCCATCAACTGACA
The DNA here is from genome assembly GCF_905171765.1 of Bufo bufo. Lineage (NCBI taxonomy): Eukaryota > Metazoa > Chordata > Amphibia > Anura > Bufonidae > Bufo > Bufo bufo. The sequence continues at coordinate 619,344,300 of NC_053390.1, read as the reverse complement.
CATTATGAACATTTAACCATGGATAAAATTATGGTAGAAATTATTTATTCATTTATTTCATATGAACAGGATAGGATGTGAAGATTGGAACACAAATGCAGTTTTGAGATGGTGTTTTGGGATGCCACATAAAAATAAGCTGGAGGGTGGCAAGGATATAAATGAAAGCCTGCTTTCCAACGCAGATAATGAGTATCAAATACACTACCCAGTATTTAAAACATGTAATGTAACACAAAAAGAGGGCTATATTTTGTAGACCAGAGATTTTTTAAATCAGATTTTATTAGGAATCAACCAGTTATAGAAAGTGTAAGGCTAAATTAGCATAATGTCTTAATAATTTTCCACCCTTTGACTTTACAACTATTTTTGTGCCCCAAAGTTCGGGTCCCTTTGACTTCAATGGGGTTCATTTTTTGGGGTTAGGTTCGGGTCAAGTTCGGAACCCGAACCGAACTTTGAAATTAAGTTTGGCCAAAGCCATTGAACCCGGACATCCAGCAGTCCACTCATCCCTAGTAATAAGAAATGCAAAGGTAATAGAGATAAGTGAATCAATTCCAAATTAAAGGGGTTATTCGATATCTAAAATATCCCCCCCAATTCCCCTTGTATACTTACTTACTCCCCAACAGCCACGTCGCTGCGGATCCTGTACAGCCACCACTGCATTTTCCCGTTGCTCAGGGGGAGCAGCCAATACCAGGCCGTGATGGTGACCAGCCCTAAGGGGACTCATCCCCATAGCTGCCTGCTATTGGCTGCTCCCCCTGTCACCAGATGTTGATCCGAACGAAAGGGAGATGCAGCGGTGGCTGTGCAGGGATCCAGAGTGATGCAAGTGCCGGGGAGCAGGTAAGTGTAATCTATACAATGGGCCCGTGCACTGGAGGGATATTTTAGGTATCGGATAACCCCTTTAATCGAATTCATTACAAATTTCACAACAATTCTTCTGCCAGATGAGAAACCTGGAATTTGTTACTTTGCCTGCAATTTTTCAAACAAGTGAGTACTCAAGCACAGTTTATACAGGGAGTGCAGAATTATTAGGCAAATGAGTATTTTGACCACATCATCCTCTTTATGCATGTTGTCTTACTCCAAGCTGTATAGGCTCGAAAGCCTACTACCAATTAAGCATATTAGGTGATGTGCATCTCTGTAATGAGAAGGGGTGTGGTCTAATGACATCAACACCCTATATCAGGTGTGCATAATTATTAGGCAACTTCCTTTCCTTTGGCAAAATGGGTCAAAAGAAGGACTTGACAGGCTCAGAAAAGTCAAAAATAGTGAGATATCTTGCAGAGGGATGCAGCACTCTTAAAATTGCAAAGCTTCTGAAGCGTGATCATCGAACAATCAAGCGTTTCATTCAAAATAGTCAACAGGGTCGCAAGAAGCGTGTGGAAAAACCAAGGCGCAAAATAACTGCCCATGAACTGAGAAAAGTCAAGCGTGCAGCTGCCAAGATGCCACTTGCCACCAGTTTGGCCATATTTCAGAGCTGCAACATCACTGGAGTGCCCAAAAGCACAAGGTGTGCAATACTCAGAGACATGGCCAAGGTAAGAAAGGCTGAAAGACGACCACCACTGAACAAGACACACAAGCTGAAACGTCAAGACTGGGCCAAGAAATATCTCAAGACTGATTTTTCTAAGGTTTTATGGACTGATGAAATGAGAGTGAGTCTTGATGGGCCAGATGGATGGGCCCGTGGCTGGATTGGTAAAGGGCAGAGAGCTCCAGTCCGACTCAGACGCCAGCAAGGTGGAGGTGGAGTACTGGTTTGGGCTGGTATCATCAAAGATGAGCTTGTGGGGCCTTTTCGGGTTGAGGATGGAGTCAAGCTCAACTCCCAGTCCTACTGCCAGTTTCTGGAAGACACCTTCTTCAAGCAGTGGTACAGGAAGAAGTCTGCATCCTTCAAGAAAAACATGATTTTCATGCAGGACAATGCTCCATCACACGCGTCCAAGTACTCCACAGCGTGGCTGGCAAGAAAGGGTATAAAAGAAGAAAATCTAATGACATGGCCTCCTTGTTCACCTGATCTGAACCCCATTGACAACCTGTGGTCCATCATCAAATGTGAGATTTACAAGGAGGGAAAACAGCACACCTCTCTGAACAGTATCTGGGAGGCTGTGGTTGCTGCTGCACGCAATGTTGATGGTGAACAGATCAAAACACCAGACAGAATCCATGGATGGCAGGCTTTTGAGTGTCCTTGCAAAGAAAGGTGGCTATATTAATCACTGATTTGTTTTTGTTTTGTTTTTGAATGTCAGAAATGTATATTTGTGAATGTTGAGATGTTATATTGGTTTCACTGGTAAAAATAAATAATTGAAATGGGTATATATTTGTTTTTTGGTAAGTTGCCTAATAATTATGCACAGTAATAGTCACCTGCACACACAGATATCCCCCTAAAATAGCTAAAACTAAAAACAAACTAAAAACTACTTCCAAAAATATTCAGCTTTGATATTAATGAGTTTTTTGGGTTCATTGAGAACATGGTTGTTGTTCAATAATAAAATTAATCCTCAAAAATACAACTTGCCTAATAATTCTGCACTCCCTGTAGAGTTTTGAATTGCTTCCACTGTAGTGGCTGTGTTGCATGCAAACACATAACACATAAGTAGGGATGAGCGAACCCGAACTGTATACATTTTCGTAAAAGTCCGGGTTCGGGTTCGGTGTTCGGCGCTTTCTTGGCGCTTTTTTAAAGGCTGCAAAGCAGCCAATCAACAAGCGTCATACTACTTGCCCCAAGAGGCCATCACAGCCTTGCCTACTATTGGCATGGCTGTGATTGGCCAGTGCAGCATGTGACCCAGCCTCTATATAAGCTTGGGTCACGTAGCGCTGCACGTCACTCTGCTGATTCAAGCATAGGGAGAGGTTGCAGCTGCGACGTTAGGGCGAGATTAGGCAGATTAACTCCTCCAAAAGACTTCATTCTGTGATCGATCTGCAGCTGTGGATCATTGAAGTGCTATTATTGACTTGCTCACTTTTTTGAGGCTGCCCAGAGCGTTTTTAGATCACTTTTTTTCTGGGGTGATCGGCGGCCATTTTGTGACTTGTGGTGCTACATCAGCTGCAGGCTGAGCCTGTGTCACCGAAGTGCATTTAACCATCAACAGTCTGGTTATTTTTTGGCCATATACTACATCAGCTGCAGGCTGAGCCTGTTTCACCCAAGTGCATTTAACCATCAACAGTCTGATTATTTTTTGGCCATATACTACATCAGCTGCAGGCTGAGCCTGTGTCACCCAAGTGCATTTAACCATCAACAGTGTGGTTATTTTTTGGCCATATATTACATCAGGGGCAAGTTGAGCCTGTCACCCAGTGCCTAAAAAATAGACCTGACATTTCTATTCAACCAAATCTGCACAGTTTTAGCTGGTCAAGTTATTTGTAGTGACCGTCAAAGCAGACTTTTTGTTCTGGGTTGAAAAAGCATTCCCAAATTTGCCATTCTGAAAATAACTAGTTTGTGGTATTTGAGGCCTACTTGAAATCTATCCCAAAAAGAAAATCTTACATTGAAGTTATTGATAGTGTCATTCAGAAAAACCTAAGACACACGCTAGCGTGCTGATAGAAGTGTCATTCTGTGATTAAACCTATAACTGTCACACAGCGCAAAAAAAACAGGTCTCACATCTCTATTCAACCAAATCTGCACAGTTTTAGCTGGTCAAGTTATTTGTAGTGACCGTCAAAGCAGACTTTTTGTTCTGGGTTGAAAAAGCATTCCCAAATTTGCCATTCTGAAAATAACTAGTTTGTGGTATTTCAGGCCTACTTGAAATCTATCCCAAAAAGAAAATCTTACATTGAAGTTATTGATAGTGTCATTCAGAAAAACCTAAGACACACGCTAGCGTGCTGATAGAAGTGTCATTCTGTGATTAAACCTATAACTGTCACACAGCGCAAAAAAAAACAGGTCTCACATCTCTATTCAACCAAATCTGCACAGTTTTAGCTGGTCAAGTTATTTGTAGTGACCGTCAAAGCAGACTTTTTGTTCTGGGTTGAAAAAGCATTCTCAAATTTGCCATTCTGAAAATAACTAGTTTGTGGTATTTGAGGCCTACTTGAAATCTATCCCAAAAAGAAAATCTTACATTGAAGTTATTGATAGTGTCATTCAGAAAAACCTAAGACACACGCTAGCGTGCTGATAGAAGTGTCATTCTGTAATTAAACCTTTTACCTGTCACATAGCGCAAAAAAAAACAGGTCTCACATCTCTATTCAACCAAATCTGCAGTGTTTTAGCTGGTCAAGTTATTTGTAGTGACCGTAAAAGCAGACTTTTTGTTCTGGGTTGAAAAAGCATTCCCAAATTTGCCATTCTCAAAATTGTGGTGAACGGGAACAATGAGGAAAACATCTAATAAGGGACGCGGACGCGGACGTGGACATGGTCGTGGTGGTGTTAGTGGACCCTCTGGTGCTGGGAGAGGACGTGGCCGTTCTGCCACAGCCATACGTCCTAGTGAACCAACTACCTCAGGTCCCAGTAGCCAGCAGAATTTACAGCGATATTTGGTGGGGCCCAATGCCGTTCTAAGGATGGTAAGGCCTGAGCAGGTACAGGCATTAGTCAATTGGGTGGCCGACAGTGGATCCAGCACGTTCACATTATCTCCCACCCAGTCTTCTGCAGAAAGCGCACAGATGGCGCATGCAAACCAAGCCCATCGGTCTGTCACATCACCCCCATGCATATCAGGGAAACTGTCTGAGCCTCAAGTTATGCAGCAGTCTCTTATGCTGTTTGAAGACTCTGCTGCCAGGGTTTCCCAAGGGCATCCACCTAGCCCTTCCCCAGGGGTGGAAGAGATAGAATGCACTAACGCACAACCACTTATTTTTCCTGATGATGAGGACATGGGAATACCACCTCAGCACGTCTCTGATGATGACGAAACACAGGTGCCAACTGCTGCGTCTTTCTGCAGTGTGCAGACTGAACAGGAGGTCAGGGATCAAGACTGGGTGGAAGACGATGCAGGGGACGATGAGGTCATAGACCCCACATGGAATGAAGGTCGTGCCACTGACTTTCACAGTTCGGAGGAAGAGGCAGTGGTGAGACCGAGCCAACAGCGTAGCAAAAGAGGGAGCAGTGGGCAAAATCAGAACACCCGCCGCCAAGAGACTCCGCCTGCTACTGACCGCCGCCATCTGGGACCGAGGACCCCAAAGGCAGCTTCAAGGAGTTCCCTGGCATGGCACTTCTTCAAACAATGTGCTGACGACAAGACCCGAGTGGTTTGCACGCTGTGCCATCAGAGCCTGAAGCGAGGCATTAACGTTCTGAACCTTAGCACAACCTGCATGACCAGGCACCTGCATGCAAAGCATGAACTGCAGTGGAGTAAACACCTTAAAAACAAGGAAGTCACTCAGGCTCCCCCTGCTACCTCTTCTGCTGCTGCCGCCTCTGCCTCTTCTGCTGCTGCCGCCGCCTCGGCCTCTTCTGCTGCTGCTGCCACCGCCTCGGCCTCTTCCTCCGCCTCTGGAGGAACGTTGGCACCTGCCGCCCAGCAAACATGGGATGTACCACCAACACCACCACCTGCGCCACCAAGCATCTCAACCATTCCACACGGCAGCGTTCAGCTCTCCATCTCACAAACATTTGAGAGAAAGCGTAAATTCTCACCTAGCCACCCTCGATCCCTGGCCCTGAATGCCAGCATTTCTAAACTACTGGCCTATGAAATGCTGTCATTTAGGCTGGTGGACACACACAGCTTCAAACAGCTCATGTCACTTGCTGTCCCACAGTATGTTGTTCCCAGCCGCCACTACTTCTCCAAGAGAGCCGTGCCTTCCCTGCACAAACAAGTGTCCGATAAAATCAAGTGTGCACTGCGCAACGCCATCTGTGGCAAGGTCCACCTAACCACAGATACGTGGACCAGTAAGCACGGCCAGGGACGCTATATATCCCTAACTGCACACTGGGTAAATGTAGTGGCGGCTGGGCCCCAGGCGGAGAGCTATTTGGCGCACGTCCTTTCGCCGCCAAGGATCGCAGGGCAACATTCTTTGCCTCCTGTCTCCTCCTCCTCCTACTCAGCTTCCTCCTCCTCTTCTTCCACCTGCTCATCCAGTCAGCCACACACCTTCACCACCAACTTCAGCACAGCACGGGGTAAACGTCAGCAGGCCATTCTGAAACTCATATGTTTGGGGGACAGGCCCCACACCGCACAGGAGTTGTGGCGGGGTATAGAACAACAGACCGACGAGTGGTTGCTGCCGGTGAGCCTCAAGCCCGACCTGGTGGTGTGCGATAATGGGCGAAATCTCGTTGCAGCTCTGGGACTAGCCGGTTTGACGCACATCCCTTGCCTGGCGCATGTGCTGAATTTGGTGGTGCAGAAGTTCATTCGCAACTACCCCGACATGTCAGAGCTGCTGCATAAAGTGCGGGCCGTCTGTTCGCGCTTCCGGCGTTCACACCCTGCCGCTGCTCGCCTGTCTGCGCTACAGCGTAACTTCGGCCTTCCCGCTCACCGCCTCATATGCGACGTGCCCACCAGGTGGAACTCCACCTTGCATATGCTGGACAGACTGTGCGAGCAGCAGCAGGCCATAGTGGAGTTTCATCTGCAGCACGCACGGGTCAGTCGCACTGCGGATCAGACCCACTTCACCACCAATGACTGGGCCTCCATGCGAGACCTGTGTGCCCTGTTGCGCTGTTTCGAGTACTCCACCAACATGGCCAGTGGCGATGACGCCGTTATCAGCGTTACAATACCACTTCTGTGTCTCCTTGAGAAAACACTTAGGGCGATGATGGAAGAGGAGGTGGCCCAGGAGGAAGAGGAGGAAGAGGGGTCATTTTTAGCACTTTCAGGCCAGTCGCTTCGAAGTGACTCAGAGGGAGGTTTTTTGCAACACCAGAGGCCAGGTACAAATGTGGCCAGACAGGGCCCACTACTGGAGGACGAGGAGGACGAGGATGAGGAGGAGGTGGAGGATGATGAGGATGAAGCATGTTCACAGCGGGGTGGCACCCAAAGCTGCTCGGGCCCATCACTGGTGCGTGGCTGGGGGGAAACACAGGACGATGACGATACGCCTCCCACAGAGGACAGCTTGTCCTTACCTCTGGGCAGCCTGGCACACATGAGCGACTACATGCTGCAGTGCCTGCGCAACGACAGCAGAGTTGCCCACATTTTAACGTGTGCTGACTACTGGGTTACCACCCTGCTGGATCCCCGGTACAAAGACAATGTGCCCACCTTACTTCCTACACTGGAGCGTGATAGGAAGATGCGCGAGTACAAGCGCACGTTGGTAGACGCGCTACTGAGAGCATTCCCAAATGTCACAGGGGAACCAGTGGAAGCCCAAGGCGAAGGCAGAGGAGGAGCAAGAGGTCGTCAACGCAGCTGTGTCACGCCCAGCTCCTCTGAGGGCAGGGTTAGCATGGCAGAGATGTGGAAAAGTTTTTTCAACACGCCACAGCTAAGTGCACCACCACCTGATACGGAACGTGTTAGCAGGAGGCAACATTTCACTAACATGGTGGAACAGTACCTGTGCACACCCCTCCACGTACTGACTGATGGTTCGGCCCCATTCAACTTCTGGGTCTCCAAATTGTCCACGTGGCCAGAGCTAGCCTTTTATGCCTTGGAGGTGCTGGCCTGCCCGGCGGCCAGCGTTTTGTCTGAACGTGTATTCAGCACGGCAGGGGGCGTCATTACAGACAAACGCAGCCACCTGTCTACAGCCAATGTGGACAAGCTGACGTTCATAAAAATGAACCAGGCATGGATCCCACAGGACCTGTCCATCCCTTGTGCAGATTAGATATTATCTACCTCCCCTTAACAATATATTATTCTACTCCAGGGCACTTCCTCATTCAATACTATTTTTAATTTCATTTTACCATTATATTGCGGGGCAACCCAAAGTTGAATGAACCTCTCCTCTGTCTGGGTGCCGGGGCCTAAATGTGTGACAGTGGCCTGTTCCAGTGGTGGGTGACGTGAAGCCTGATTCTCTGCTATGACATGAATACAGATTCTGCGCTGACATAAGGCCAGATTCTCTGTTACGGGACCGCTCTCCTCTGCCTGGGTGCCTGGGCCTAAATGTGTGACAGTGGCCTGTTCCAGTGGTGGCTGACGTGAAGCCTGATTCTCTGCTATGACATGAAGACAGATTCTGCGCTGACATAAGGCCAGATTCTCTGTTACGGGACCGCTCTCCTCTGTCTGGGTGCCGGGGCCTAAATGTGTGACAGTGGCCTGTTCCAGTGGTGGGTGACGTGAAGCCTGATTCTCTGCTATGACATGAAGACAGCTTCTGTGCTGACATAAGGCCAGATTCTCTGTTACGGGACCTCTCTCCTCTGCCTGGGTGCCGGGGCCTAAATGTGTGACAGTGGCCTGTTCCAGTGGTGGGTGACGTGAAGCCTGATTCTCTGCTATGACATGAAGACAGATTCTGCGCTGACATAAGGCCAGATTCTCTGTTACGGGACCGCTCTCCTCTGTCTGGGTGCCGGGGCCTAAATGTGTGACAGTGGCCTGTTCCAGTGGTGGGTGACGTGAAGCCTGATTCTCTGCTATGACATGAATACAGATTCTGCGCTGACATAAGGCCAGATTCTCTGTTACGGGACCTCTCTCCTCTGCCTGGGTGCCTGGGCCTAAATGTGTGACACTGGCCTGTTCCAGTGGTGGGTGACGTGAAGCCTGATTCTCTGCTATGACATGAAGACAGATTCTGCGCTGACATAAGGCCAGATTCTCTGTAACGGGACCGCTCTCCTCTGTCTGGGTGCCGGGGCCTAAATGTGTGACAGTGGCCTGTTCCAGTGGTGGGTGACGTGAAGCCTGATTCTCTGCTATGACATGAATACAGATTCTGCGCTGACATAAGGCCAGATTCTCTGTTACGGGACCTCTCTCCTCTGCCTGGGTGCCTGGGCCTAAATGTGTGACAGTGGCCTGTTCCAGTGGTGGGTGACGTGAAGCCTGATTCTCTGCTATGACATGAAGACAGATTCTGCGCTGACATAAGGCCAGATTCTCTGTTACGGGACCGCTCTCCTCTGTCTGGGTGCCGGGGCCTAAATGTGTGACAGTGGCCTGTTCCAGTGGTGGGTGACGTGAAGCCTGATTCTCTGCTATGACATGAAGACAGATTCTGTGCTGACATCAGGCCAGATTCTCTGTTACGGGACCTCTCTCCTCTGCCTGGGTGCCGGGGCCTAAATGTGTGACAGTGGCCTGTTCCAGTGGTGGGTGACGTGAAGCCTGATTCTCTGCTATGACATGAAGACTGATTCTGCGCTGACATGAAGCCAGATTCTCTGCTATGGCATGAAGAGACTGATTCTCTGCTGACATGAAGCCAGATTCTTTGCTATGGCATGAAGAGACTGATTCTCTGCTGACGTGAAGCCAGATTCTCTGCTATGGGACCTCTGTCCAATTGATATTGGTTCATTTTATTTTATTTTTTTTATTTTAATTCATTTCCCTATCCACATTTGTTTGCAGGGGATTTACCTACATGTTGCTGCCTTTCGCAGCCCTCTAGCTCTTTCCTGGGCTGTTTTACAGCCTTTTTAGTGCCCAAAAGTTCGGGTCCCCATTGACTTCAATGGGGTTCGGGACGAAGTTCGGATCGGGTTCGGATCCCGAACCCGAACATTTCCAGGAAGTTCGGCCAAACTTCTCGAACCCGAACATCCAGGTGTTCGCTCAACTCTACACATAAGTCGTGTGTTTAACCTGTTCAGGACCCTGCCATTTTTCACCTTAAGCACAAGGCCGTTTTTTGGAAATTTGACATATGTCACTTTATGTAGTAATAACTTTGGAACGCTTTTACTTATCTAAGCCATTCTGAGAATGTTTTCTCGTGACACATTATACTTCATGATAGTGGTAAATTTCAGTCAATATTTTTTATTTTTATTTTAAAAAAATACCAAATTTACAAAAAAGTGAAAAAATTAGCAACTTTCCAAATTTCAATTTCTCTGCTTTTAAAACAGATAGTGATACCTCATATAATAGTTATTACTTTACATTTCCCATATGTCTACTTTATGTTTGGATCCTTTTGTGAATGCCATTTTATTTTTAGGGGACGTTAGAAGGCTTAGAAGTTTAGAAGCAAATCTTTAAATTTTTCCGAAAATTTCCAAAATCCACTTTTTAAGGACCAGTTAAGGTCTGAAGTCACTTTTTGGAGCTTACATAATAGAAACCACCCAAAAATGGCCCCATTTTAGAAACTACGCCCCTCAAGGCATTCAAAAATGATTTTACAAACTTTGTTAACCCTTTAGGTGTTCCACAAGAATTCAAGAAAAATGTAGATGGAATTTCAGAATTTCCCTTTTTTGGCAGATTTAACATTTAATTTTTTTTTTCCAGTAACAAAGCGGTTGACAGCCAAATAAAACTAAATATCCTGATTCTGTAGTTTACAGAAACACCCCATTGGTGATCGCAAACTGCTATACGGGCACATGGCAGGGCGCAGAAGGAAAGGAGCGCCATGTGGTTTTTGGAGGGCAGAGTTCACTGGGATAATTTTAAGTTGTCATGTCAAATTTGAAGACCCACTGATGCACCCCTAGAGTAGAAACTCCAAAGAAGTGACCTCATTTTGGAAACTTTGGGATAAGGTGGCAGTTTTGTTGGTACTATTTTAGGGTACATATGATTTTTGGTTGCTCTATATTACACTTTTTGTGAAGCAAGGTAACAAAAAATAGCTGTTTTGCACCGTTTTTATTATTTGTTATTTACAATGTTCATCTGACAGGGTAGATCATGTGCTGTTTTTATAGAGCTGTTTGCTAGGGATGCGACAATACCAAATATGACAAAAAAAATGATTTTTTTAGTGTCTCCATATTCTGAAAGCCATAGTTTTTGTATTTTTTTGTGAGATTGTCTTAGGTAGGGTCTCATTTTTGCGGGATATTTTTATATCCGTAGCGGAGGTGGCAATACCTAACATGTACACATTTATTTTTATTTTTTTACTTTTAACACAATAAAAGCATTTTTGAAACAAAAAAAAAATCATGTTTTAGTGTCTCCGTATTCTGAGAGCAATATTTTTTTATTTTTTTCCCCCAATTGTTTTATGTAAGGGCTCATTTTTTTAAGTATGAGGTGACGGTTTGATTGGTACTATTTTGGGGGGCATATGCCTTTTTGTTCGCTTGGTGTTGCACTTTTTGTGATGTAAGTTGACAAAAAAATAATTGTTTTAAAACAGTTTTTATTTAATTTTTTCTACGGTGTTCAGGTGAGGGGGTGCATCATGTGATATTTTTATAGAGGCGGTCGTTACGGATGTGGCAATACCTAATATGTTTGGTTTTCTTTTTTTTTCTTTTTTTTTTACAATTTTATGTGTTTTATTTTGTGAAAGAGGCTTTTTTTACTTGAAACTGCAATGTATTACAATTCAACCTGTATTGTAATACATTACATGTCAGCTTACATGCTGACATATGCCTGCCTAAGGGGCTGGATCTCGCAGGCTTCCGTAGACTGCAGGCATTGGGCTGCCTTCTCTGCCATCGAGTCCCCATCACTGCAGTGCGGGGACCCGATGGAGATGCGGAGGGCAACCATACCCTCCGCAAACCCTCTGCATGCTGCAGTCAGCTTTGACCGCCACATAAAAGGGGTTAATACACCAGCAAAATCTATTCCGGCGTATGAAGCCGGGGCCCGGCTGTCAGTGACGGACGGGTTTGTGCCACTGATCGGGCGGGCGCAGCTCCTGCACCCGATCAGCCCGCCTTACATGTACGGCGCTGGTCCTTATGGGGTTCAGAGCAATGTCACAGGTCGGACCTACACAATTAAAAGCTTCATTGAACTGTTGCTATCGCTCCAAAGGGGTAATCTGCAAGACCACATGCACCTGCGGCTTGGAAAGTGTGGGCAAAACCATGAGAGAGTTTCGTAGGTGGATAAGTGAAGACATGTTGGATATAGATCATAAAAAAAGACACCCCCCTGGTTAAACATGTCAAACTAATGCATGGGGGGAACCCGTCTGTTATTAATGTTATTGGGATTGAAATAATCCGGGCAAACCTGCTAATATACCTACACAGAGCCAGGATCTTTTGTATAACATGGCACAGCAGGGAGTCCTAGGAAGCATTTAGGAACACAGAGTACTATACACCAATTTTCCTGCCAATTGGAACACTTTTGATATGGGATAGAACAGCTTCAGGCTCAAATCAAATTTCTTGACCAATTTGTTAAAATCATCGAATTTCAGGAAATTCACTCATCTCCAATTTTATGCAGCTAATAGGTTGAACAACATGGGAGTTACAAGATGAATCTAAATGTAATACAAATGAGGCAATAAGAGCAGATCTAGAGCATACTTAGTGTGCAGACACACTGGAGTTCTTGGACATTATTAACTTGGTGTATGGCTGAAATCCAGAAGATAGGTTTCTGAGTGTGATCTTAGCTGATCAAAATCATAGACTTTTATTATTAGGTTATCAGGAAGGCAAAATACAACCAGACAGAAGCTGGTGAAGCCCATGCCTGTGCTGTGGACCTCAAATTGCGGTCCGCAGGGAAGCCGCATGGGGATCGTGGACCCATTCACTTGAATGGGTCCGCGATCCCTCTGTTCCGCAGATAAAGATAAAGCATATTCTATCTTTTTGCGGTGTGGAGGTAAAAACACGGCAGCCCAGCCTAAGGCCCCTTAGTGACCGCCGTAAAAACACGTATGGGTGGTGACTAAGGGGTTAAAATGTATCTGTATAACACCACCTGCAATTTGTTCTTTTTCTTATTTCTTTGTCCAGCTCACTGAGAAGGCTGCACAGTTTCATCCTTCAACTGCCTCCTTAGATGTGATAGAAACATAGAAACATGGAAACATAGAATGTGTCGGCAGATAAGAACCATTTGGCCCATCTAGTCTGCCCAATATACTAAATACTATGGATAACCCCTGGCTTTATCTTATATGAAGGATGGCCTTATGCCTATCTCATGCATGCTTAAACTCCTCCACTGTATTTGCAGCTGCCACTTCTGCAGGAAGGCTATTCCATGCATCCACTACTCTCTCAGTAAAGTAATACTTCCTGATATTACTTTTAAACCTTTGCCCCTCTAATTTAAAACTATGTCCTCTTGTAGCAGTTTTTCTTCTTTTAAATATTCTTTCCTCTTTTACCTTGTTGATTCCCTTTATGTATTTAAAAGTTTCTATCATATCCCCTCTGTCTCGTCTTTCTTCCAAGCTATACATGTTAAGGTCCTTTAATCTTTCCTGGTAAGTTTTAGGAAGATGGCTTCAGCAGAAAGACACTCCCCTTGAGCCACCAGCTTGATATAAATCTAAAAAACACACACCAGTTCTGGGTTTGCTTTTCACAAGAAGCATTGCCTGATGTGAATGATGCAAGGCACAAAAGAGCTCTCAGAAGACCTACAATTAAGAATTGTTGACTTGCATAAAGCTGGAAAGGGTTATAAAAGTGTCTCCAAAAGCTGTTGCTGTTCATCAGTCCACGGTAAAACAAATTGTCTATAAATGGAGAGAGTTCAGCACTGCTGCTACTCTCCCTAGGAGTGGCCATCCTGTAAAGATGACTGCAAGAGCACATCACAGACTGCTCAATGAGGTGAAGAAGAATCCTAGAGGGCCAGCTAAAGACTTACAAAAATCTCTGGCATATGCTAACATCCCTGTTAGCGAATCACGATATGTAAAACATTAAACAAGAATGGATTTCATGGGAGGATACCACGGAGGAAGCCACTGCTGTCCAAAAAAAAAACATTGCTGCACGCTTACAGTTTGCACAAGAGAACCTGGATGTTCCACAGCAGTACTGGCAAAATATTCTGTGGACAGATGGAACCAAAGTTGAGTTGTTTGGAAGAAACACACAACACTATGTGTGGAGAAAAAGAGGCACAGCACACCAACATCAAAACATCATCCCAACTGTGAAGTATGGTGGTGGGGGCATCATGGTTTGGGGCTGCTTTGCTGCGTCAGGACCTGGACGGATTGCTATCATCGAAGGAAAAATGAATTCCCAAGTTTATCAAGACATTTTGCAGGAGAACTTAAGGCCATCTGTTCACCAGCTGAAGCTCAACAGAAGATAGGTCTAACGGGGTGCCAAAGGCGCACTCGGTCTCCCATCAGCCGCAGAGCTGCTGCTTAGCTTCAGGAGCGAGAATCTGTGTTTGACCTCGTTCCCAGAGCGGCTTTGTTAGCTGGGAGGCTCCCTGCTCCTAGGTCTTCCTTGAGTGCCGAGCTGATCACTCGGTGCTCGACTGGTCGGTCTGTCGGTCATGTGACGCTGGCCATGTCACATGAACCTCACTCCCCACTATAAATACAGGCAGCCTGCTGGCCACAGGTTGCCTGTTAATTTAGGTTCCTGGCAGTTGTCGGATACCTGTGTACTTACCTGATCCTGTTCCCTGACGATCCTTTGCCTGCTCCTCCTGTACTGCGCATCCTTCCTGGTATATTGACCTTGGCTTCCACCTGACTATTCTTTGCGGACTCCTTTGGTACTTCTCGACTCTCCTGGTATTTATGACTCTGGCTTCTCCTGACCTTTCTTTGCTTATCCCTCTGTACTGCTTTGTCCTCTTGGTTTTTACCTGGTCCTTTCACTATCCGTTATTTGTCTTGTCTGTCCTTCCCGCACGTATCCTAAGTTAGGGACTGCCGTCCAGTTGTCCCCTGTCATCAGGACTCGTGAGGCAAGTAGGCAGGGCCAGGGGTGAGGGTTGAGCGCAGTGGTCACTATCCTCCCCCCTGTGTGTGTGTGTGTACGTGACCGTTACAATGGGTGTTGCAACAGGACAATGACCCAAAACATAGTAGTAAATCAACAACAGAATGGCTTAAACAGAAGAAAATACGCCTTCTGGAGTGGTCCAGCCAGAGTCCTGACCTCAACCCGATTGAGAAGCTGTGGCATGACCTCAAGAATGAGATTCACACCAGACATCCCAAGAATATTGCAGAACTGAAACAGTTCTGTAAAGAGGAATGGTCAAGAATTACTCCTGACCGTTGTGCATGTCTGATCTGCAACTACAGGAAACGTTTGGTTGAAGTTATTGCTGTCAAATGAGGTTCAACTAGTTATTAAATCCAAGGGTTCACATACTTTTTCCACCTGCACTGTGAATGTTTACATGGTGTTTTCAATAAAAACATGGTAACATTTAAATCTTTGTGTGTTATTAGTTTAAGCAGACTGTGATTGCCTATTGTTGAGACTTAGATAAAGATCAGATCACATTTTATGACCAATTTGTGCAGAAATTCATATCATTCCAAAGGGTTCACATACTTTTTATTGCAACTGTATATGGGTTTTTCTGCTCACCGTCGACAATGCAGTGGTGAGCAGGTGTCAATACAACTCAGCCATCACTGTTCACTTCAATGAGACATCTCTTTCCTACTCAAATGAATGGGATAGAGCCATCCCAACAAAGTGAATGGGGACGGAAGAGCTGTAATTATACCTGCGTGCCACTGCAATCGCGACGGCAAGCAGGTATACATAGATGAGTACACAGCACTCGTACCAGTGCTTCATTCTCTTCAAACCGCTGATCGACTGTGGACTGCCAGCACCCCTGCCAATATGATATTGATGACCTATCCTGAGGATAGGTCATCAATATAAAAAAGCGGACAACCCCTTAAGGCAGGGGCAAGCAGGGACATGATATTGTTTTCACTGGGGTATTGTAATCACACTCTCCTGTGAGTGTTTTAGCACACTAATAAAGGTTATGTTTTAGGGGCCACCATTTCTTTCTGTGATCTTAGGTGATCTGCATGACTTCACTGAAGACCTTCGGAGCACTGGGTTCAGTAGTGTATAATAATTGCAAAGAAATGGGCAACCAAGGAGACACCTACAGACAAGAAGTGGTCTTTGGCTGGTGATAAAATCATATGCTATGAGAAAAATGATTCTCAAAAGTATGGAAAAAATACAAATAGTTCTGGAGTACTGGCATTGATGGGTGCTTTACTGGGCCAATGGCAAGTTTTTTTTGTTCCCTGCAGCCATGGGGGAGGGATGAGGAAGTGGAGTAGCGGGTTAGATATAGATGCTTTGAATTGTACTATGTTTTTGCATGATGATTTTATAATAGGACAAAAATGTTTCAAGTGAGATATAAGGTAATAAATTTGTTGCTTCATAGTGGCAAAGACAAAAAAGTTCTCTAAGAATAATGAAAAAAATCAACATTGTTTGTCAGGTTCCCGCTGTGGGTTTTGGTAGGCACAAATCCATTAATCTAAGGTGAACAAAGCAGTTATGGAACTTTAAAAAAAATACTGAGTAGTACAGTTTTTAGGTAAGTGGCAAAATAAAAATAAAAATAAAAGAATAAAAAAAAGAATTAAAAGTTTTTAATGTTAAAAAAAGAAAAACACAGAAGAAATATGAGGCTTAATGTTAGTGCGGGGACCCGATGGAGATGCGGAGGGCAACCATACCCTCCGCAAACCCTCTGCATGCTGCAGTCAGCTTTGACCGCCACATAAAAGGGGTTAATACACCAGCAAAATCTATGCCGGCGTATGAAGCCGGGGCCCGGCTGTCAGTGACGGACGGGTTTGTGCCACTGATCGGGCGGGCGCAGCTCCTGCACCCGATCAGCCCGCCTTACATGTACGGCGCTGGTCCTTATGGGGTTCAGAGCAATGTCACAGGTCGGACCTACACAATTAAAAGCTTCATTGAACTGTTGCTATCGCTCCAAAGGGGTAATCTGCAAGACCACATGCACCTGCGGCTTGGAAAGTGTGGGCAAAACCATGAGAGAGTTTCGTAGGTGGATAAGTGAAGACATGTTGGATATAGATCATAAAAAAAGACACCCCCCTGGTTAAACATGTCAAACTAATGCATGGGGGGAACCCGTCTGTTATTAATGTTATTGGGATTGAAATAATCCGGGCAAACCTGCTAATATACCTACACAGAGCCAGGATCTTTTGTATAACATGGCACAGCAGGGAGTCCTAGGAAGCATTTAGGAACACAGAGTACTATACACCAATTTTCCTGCCAATTGGAACACTTTTGATATGGGATAGAACAGCTTCAGGCTCAAATCAAATTTCTTGACCAATTTGTTAAAATCATCGAATTTCAGGAAATTCACTCATCTCCAATTTTATGCAGCTAATAGGTTGAACAACATGGGAGTTACAAGATGAATCTAAATGTAATACAAATGAGGCAATAAGAGCAGATCTAGAGCATACTTAGTGTGCAGACACACTGGAGTTCTTGGACATTATTAACTTGGTGTATGGCTGAAATCCAGAAGATAGGTTTCTGAGTGTGATCTTAGCTGATCAAAATCATAGACTTTTATTATTAGGTTATCAGGAAGGCAAAATACAACCAGACAGAAGCTGGTGAAGCCCATGCCTGTGCTGTGGACCTCAAATTGCGGTCCGCAGGGAAGCCGCATGGGGATCGTGGACCCATTCACTTGAATGGGTCCGCGATCCCTCTGTTCCGCAGATAAAGATAAAGCATATTCTATCTTTTTGCGGTGTGGAGGTAAAAACACGGCAGCCCAGCCTAAGGCCCCTTAGTGACCGCCGTAAAAACACGTATGGGTGGTGACTAAGGGGTTAAAATGTATCTGTATAACACCACCTGCAATTTGTTCTTTTTCTTATTTCTTTGTCCAGCTCACTGAGAAGGCTGCACAGTTTCATCCTTCAACTGCCTCCTTAGATGTGATAGAAACATAGAAACATGGAAACATAGAATGTGTCGGCAGATAAGAACCATTTGGCCCATCTAGTCTGCCCAATATACTAAATACTATGGATAACCCCTGGCTTTATCTTATATGAAGGATGGCCTTATGCCTATCTCATGCATGCTTAAACTCCTCCACTGTATTTGCAGCTGCCACTTCTGCAGGAAGGCTATTCCATGCATCCACTACTCTCTCAGTAAAGTAATACTTCCTGATATTACTTTTAAACCTTTGCCCCTCTAATTTAAAACTATGTCCTCTTGTAGCAGTTTTTCTTCTTTTAAATATTCTTTCCTCTTTTACCTTGTTGATTCCCTTTATGTATTTAAAAGTTTCTATCATATCCCCTCTGTCTCGTCTTTCTTCCAAGCTATACATGTTAAGGTCCTTTAATCTTTCCTGGTAAGTTTTAGGAAGATGGCTTCAGCAGAAAGACACTCCCCTTGAGCCACCAGCTTGATATAAATCTAAAAAACACACACCAGTTCTGGGTTTGCTTTTCACAAGAAGCATTGCCTGATGTGAATGATGCAAGGCACAAAAGAGCTCTCAGAAGACCTACAATTAAGAATTGTTGACTTGCATAAAGCTGGAAAGGGTTATAAAAGTGTCTCCAAAAGCTGTTGCTGTTCATCAGTCCACGGTAAAACAAATTGTCTATAAATGGAGAGAGTTCAGCACTGCTGCTACTCTCCCTAGGAGTGGCCATCCTGTAAAGATGACTGCAAGAGCACATCACAGACTGCTCAATGAGGTGAAGAAGAATCCTAGAGGGCCAGCTAAAGACTTACAAAAATCTCTGGCATATGCTAACATCCCTGTTAGCGAATCACGATATGTAAAACATTAAACAAGAATGGATTTCATGGGAGGATACCACGGAGGAAGCCACTGCTGTCCAAAAAAAAAAACATTGCTGCACGCTTACAGTTTGCACAAGAGAACCTGGATGTTCCACAGCAGTACTGGCAAAATATTCTGTGGACAGATGGAACCAAAGTTGAGTTGTTTGGAAGAAACACACAACACTATGTGTGGAGAAAAAGAGGCACAGCACACCAACATCAAAACATCATCCCAACTGTGAAGTATGGTGGTGGGGGCATCATGGTTTGGGGCTGCTTTGCTGCGTCAGGACCTGGACGGATTGCTATCATCGAAGGAAAAATGAATTCCCAAGTTTATCAAGACATTTTGCAGGAGAACTTAAGGCCATCTGTTCACCAGCTGAAGCTCAACAGAAGATAGGTCTAACGGGGTGCCAAAGGCGCACTCGGTCTCCCATCAGCCGCAGAGCTGCTGCTTAGCTTCAGGAGCGAGGATCTGTGTTTGACCTCGTTCCCAGAGCGGCTTTGTTAGCTGGGAGGCTCCCTGCTCCTAGGTCTTCCTTGAGTGCTGAGCTGATCACTCGGTGCTCGACTGGTCGGTCTGTCGGTCATGTGACGCTGGCCATGTCACATGAACCTCACTCTCCACTATAAATACAGGCAGCCTGCTGGCCACAGGTTGCCTGTTAATTTAGGTTCCTGGCAGTTGTCGGATACCTGTGTACTTACCTGATCCTGTTCCCTGACGATCCTTTGCCTGCTCCTCCTGTACTGCGCATCCTTCCTGGTATATTGACCTTGGCTTCCACCTGACTATTCTTTGCGGACTCCTTTGGTACTTCTCGACTCTCCTGGTATTTATGACTCTGGCTTCTCCTGACCTTTCTTTGCTTATCCCTCTGTACTGCTTTGTCCTCTTGGTTTTTACCTGGTCCTTTCACTATCCGTTATTTGTCTTGTCTGTCCTTCCCGCACGTATCCTAAGTTAGGGACTGCCTCCAGTTGTCCCCTGTCATCAGGACTCGTGAGGCAAGTAGGCAGGGCCAGGGGTGAGGGTTGAGCGCAGTGGTCACTATCCTCCCCCCTGTGTGTGTGTGTGTACGTGACCGTTACAATGGGTGTTGCAACAGGACAATGACCCAAAACATAGTAGTAAATCAACAACAGAATGGCTTAAACAGAAGAAAATACGCCTTCTGGAGTGGTCCAGCCAGAGTCCTGACCTCAACCCGATTGAGAAGCTGTGGCATGACCTCAAGAATGCGATTCACACCAGACATCCCAAGAATATTGCAGAACTGAAACAGTTCTGTAAAGAGGAATGGTCAAGAATTACTCCTGACCGTTGTGCATGTCTGATCTGCAACTACAGGAAACGTTTGGTTGAAGTTATTGCTGTCAAATGAGGTTCAACTAGTTATTAAATCCAAGGGTTCACATACTTTTTCCACCTGCACTGTGAATGTTTACATGGTGTTTTCAATAAAAACATGGTAACATTTAAATCTTTGTGTGTTATTAGTTTAAGCAGACTGTGATTGCCTATTGTTGAGACTTAGATAAAGATCAGATCACATTTTATGACCAATTTGTGCAGAAATTCATATCATTCCAAAGGGTTCACATACTTTTTATTGCAACTGTATATGGGTTTTTCTGCTCACCGTCGACAATGCAGTGGTGAGCAGGTGTCAATACAACTCAGCCATCACTGTTCACTTCAATGAGACATCTCTTTCCTACTCAAATGAATGGGATAGAGCCATCCCAACAAAGTGAATGGGGACGGAAGAGCTGTAATTATACCTGCGTGCCACTGCAATCGCGACGGCAAGCAGGTATACATAGATGAGTACACAGCACTCGTACCAGTGCTTCATTCTCTTCAAACCGCTGATCGACTGTGGACTGCCAGCACCCCTGCCAATATGATATTGATGACCTATCCTGAGGATAGGTCATCAATATAAAAAAGCGGACAACCCCTTAAGGCAGGGGCAAGCAGGGACATGATAGTGTTTTCACTGGGGTATTGTAATCACACTCTCCTGTGAGTGTTTTAGCACACTAATAAAGGTTATGTTTTAGGGGCCACCATTTCTTTCTGTGATCTTAGGTGATCTGCATGACTTCACTGAAGACCTTCGGAGCACTGGGTTCAGTAGTGTATAATAATTGCAAAGAAATGGGCAACCAAGGAGACACCTACAGACAAGAAGTGGTCTTTGGCTGGTGATAAAATCATATGCTATGAGAAAAATGATTCTCAAAAGTATGGAAAAAATACAAATAGTTCTGGAGTACTGGCATTGATGGGTGCTTTACTGGGCCAATGGCAAGTTTTTTTTGTTCCCTGCAGCCATGGGGGAGGGATGAGGAAGTGGAGTAGCGGGTTAGATATAGATGCTTTGAATTGTACTATGTTTTTGCATGATGATTTTATAATAGGACAAAAATGTTTCAAGTGAGATATAAGGTAATAAATTTGTTGCTTCATAGTGGCAAAGACAAAAAAGTTCTCTAAGAATAATGAAAAAAATCAACATTGTTTGTCAGGTTCCCGCTGTGGGTTTTGGTAGGCACAAATCCATTAATCTAAGGTGAACAAAGCAGTTATGGAACTTTAAAAAAAATACTGAGTAGTACAGTTTTTAGGTAAGTGGCAAAATAAAAATAAAAATAAAAGAATAAAAAAAAGAATTAAAAGTTTTTAATGTTAAAAAAAGAAAAACACAGAAGAAATATGAGGCTTAATGTTAGGCTATAAATTATTATTTTTTTAAATCTGAAGTTACCACGCTGTTATTTTATATATGGACATCGAATTATATTTGTTATAATTCCCAGTGGTTTTTACCTCCTAATGGAAAATACTCATTAGTCTTTTAAAGCAGTTTTGTTCAATTCAAATGCTTTGTGTATTCTAACTCCTAGTGCAAAAAGCTTTGTGGGTGGTTATTTAAAATCAATGTTCTCACATATTTCAGGAAAGCCCAGGGCAAATTGCTTCATATACAATATTCTGGAAGCTAAAATGTTTATATAGTACAGAAACTTTCCATGTGGTACAATCACTTTCTTAATCTACAAGACATTTTTTATCTTTTTGTTGTTATTGCAATGTCTCTTTTCTAGTTTCATAAAGATGTCACACCTCCACTATATATAGCGATGATTAAGTATGATATTACCAATAGAGTTGAGCTGACACCTGGATGTTCGAGTTCGGCAGGTTCGGCAGAACTTCACCAAAAAGTTCAAGTTCAAGACCCGAACTTGACCTCGAACCCCGAAGTCAAGGGGGACCCGAACTTTTGAGCACTAAAATGGCTATAAAAATGTCATGGAAAGGGCTAGAGAGCTGCAAATGGCATCAAAATGTGATTAAGAGCACGGCAAGTGCTCTGCAAACAAATGTGGATAGGGAAATGACTTTAAATAACATAAAATATGTAAAAATAAAAAATAATAATCTTGATCTAGGAGGACGAGGTCCATATGGAGTAGGAGGTTAAGGAGGTGGTGGATGTGGCGGTGTAGGTGGAAGCAGCCGTGAAGGAGGTAGCCTACACTGCTTTTTGGTTTTAAATTAATTTTTTTAAATTAGGGTACACCCCAAAACATTGGGAAATATAACCTGTGATAACCCCCTCCAGTCGTGCTTAACACACGTTCAGACAATACACTAGCTGCAGGGCAGGCCAGCACCTCCAAGGTGTAAAGGGCAAGATCAGGCCATGTGCCCAATTTGGAGACCCATCAGTCAGTTCGTGTAGGCGTGTGCACACATACTGCTCCACCATGTTGCACGTCACCGTGACATCCACGATCCATTTGGATATCTTCTCTATCAACTTTCGATGTTCTTTTCTGAGCCTAGCATGTTGATCATGGTTATCGGCGAATCAGGGTTCCACTCCGGAGAGGGAGCGCGAGAAAGAGAGACCACATCCAAGGGAGATCAATGGATGAAATTTTATTGTGATCGAGCGGAAATATGGGGAAAGTTATTAAAGCAGAAGAATCGAAGGAAAGGAGGGGGCGCACGGCAATTACCCACTTCCAACTTGGTGAGGTAGTGACGATAAATAACAATACAGGACTCTTAAGATGCCCTGTTATTGGAATGATTAATAAAAAATTATAGGGAATGTCACTGGGGTATTTAGGATTTGGAAACGTTAGACAGGAGAGCCTCTTTGTTGACTCTAGATAACTTCTGGCTAATCGCACGTCACCGTGACATCCACGATCCATTTGGATATCTTCTCTGTCAACTTTCGATGTTCTTTTCTGAGCTTACCATGTTGATCACAGTTATTGGCGAATCAGGGTTCCACGCCGGAGAGGGAGCGTGAGAAATAGAGACCACATCCAACGGAGGTTTAATTTTTTAAAATTAAATGTGATCGAGCAGAAAAGTGGGACAAATTATTGAAGCGCAAATGTGGGACAAGTTATTAAAGTTTAAGCATTGAATGAAAGAAGGGGGCGCGCATCAATTAGAGAAGAATTTTTGAAATTTAATTCCCTGTCATCTATGCAGAGCAGGAGTTTTGTATACGGCAAAATTGGTAAAATGTCACCTTGTAACAGACAATTTTAGAAAATTTTGGTCCCTATCACAAGTTAATCACGGCAAAAATGGTTAAATGTCACCCAAGAATGTAACAGACAAATTAGTGGTTTTTTTTTACCTGTGTACTAGGTACAGCCGGGGTATATCACACCCAAAAATTGGTGAATTTCACCCGAATATGTAACAGACAAATTAGTGAAATGTTACCAGTCTACTAGGTAGATCAGGGGTATATCACACCCAAAAATTGGTGAATTTCACCCGAATATGCAACAGACAAATTAATATTTTTTTTTACCTGTCTACTAGGCATAGCAGTGGTATATCACACCCAAAAATTTGTGAATTTCACTCGAATATGTAAAATACAAATTAGTTGCAGAAGAAGAAAGAAGATGAACCTTTGGATGGCGCTGTCAGCAGGAGTCAGAAGCAGGTAGGTATTGATATCACAATACTTTTTTTATTAAAATACAAATTAGTGAAATGTTACCTGTCTACTAGGCAGAGCGGTGGTATATCACACCCAAAAATGTTTGAATTTCACCCGAATATGTAACAGACAAATTAGTGAAATATTACCTGTCTACTAGGTAGATCAGGTGTAACGGGGCGCCGAAGGCGCACTCGGTCTCCCATCAGCCGCAGACCTGCTGCTTAGCTTCGGGATCTGTGTTTAGCCTCATTCCCAGGGCGGCTCTTTGCTAGCTGGGAGGCTCCCTGCTCCTAGGTCTGCCTTGAGCGCCGAACTGATCACTTGGTGACGTGGCCCTCACTCCCCACTATAAATACAGGTGGCCTGCTGGCTACAGGTTGCCTGTGATTTTTGTCCTATAGGCTGTGTACATTATTATTTAGCTACCTCTTTAGCTAGTGGTTGACTGTTTTAGCAAGATGGTGCACTTTGCTCCTTCAAGTAAGCTCCCTGATGCAAAGACCTTAGCATCCTTGTTCATTGAACATGAGGTACGTCTGCATGGCGTCCCTGAGAATATCGTCTCTGATAGAGGCGTTCAGTTTGTTTCTAGCTTTTGGAGGGCTTTTTGTAGAAGATGTGACATCTCTTTGTCCTTTTCGTCTGCTTTCCATCCACAGACCAATGGGCAGACAGAACAGTTAAATCAGGCAGTGGAGCTTTTTCTAAGGTGCTATGTATCGCATAATCAACAATCGGGTTAATTCTTCCACGGGGGTGTCTCCTTTTTTATGTAACAGTTGTTTACATCCTCGCTTTAGTTCTAATCCCTCTGTGTCCTCACTAAACCCGCAGTCAGATTATTTTACCTCTAGACTGTGCACAGTCTGGGCACATGTTCAATCGAACTTGGAAAAGGCCCAGGAAACCCAGTGTAAACATGCCAATAAGAGACGTTCCAAGGGGGTAAATTTTGTACTCTGCGATAAGGTGTGGTTGTCGACTAAAAATCTTGCTTTGAAACAATGTTCTAAGAAATTTTCGCTGCGTTTCATTGGACCATACAATATTAATGAGCTTATTAACCCAGTATCTTTTAGACTTAAGCTACACGACTCCCTCCGTATACATGATGTGTTCCATAAGTCGTTACTTAAGAAATATGTGTCACCAGTGGTTCCGGTTAAAAAACCTCCTCCACCTGTGGAGGTTGAGGGTCAGGAGGAATTCATTATTTCTAAAAATAATAGATGTCAGAAAGATTAGAAATTTCTTTCAATACCTGGTCCACTGGAAAGGTTTTGGACCTGAGGAGAGGTCCTGGATACCTATGTCTAGGATGCATGCTTCCAGTATAATTACTAAATTTCACCGGGAACATCCTGAGAAACCTCATCCACAATGCTTGGGTCCGGTGGTCCCTCGTAAAAGGGGGGGTACTGTAACGGGGCGCCAAAGGCGCACTCGGTCTCCCATCAGCCACAGACCTTCTGCTTAGCTCCAGGAGCGAGGATCTGTGTTTGGCCTCGTTCCCAGGGCGGCTTTGCTAGCTGGGAGGCTCCCTGCTCTTAGGTCTGCCTTGAGCGCCAAGCTGATCACTCGGTGCTCGACTTGTCTGTCTGTCGGTCATGTGACGCTGGCCATGTCACATGACCCTCACTCCCCACTATAAATACAGGCGGCCTGCTGGCTACAGGTTGCCTGTGATTTTCATCCTATAGGCTGTGTTCTTTATTGTTATTTAGCTACCTCTGGAAATTGAACCTCGATCCGCCTCTTGACACCTCTTCTGCCTGCTCCCTGTACCTTGACGGTACCTCTCGGATTTTGACCTCGGCTTGTTTACGGATTTGTCTTTGCCTCTTCCCTTGTTTTGACGTGACCTCCTGGACTGACCTCGGCTAGTTGACCCACCTCGCCTTCCGTTTTTGTTCTACCTCTTGTCCGCTTATTGTTACTTCTTAGTGGCTGTCCTCTTCCCTGCTGTCTCTTTCTATCTGCTTGCACTTAGTAGGTTAGGGACTGTCGCCCAGTTGCGCTCCATCACCTAGGGCGGGTGGTGCAAGTAGGCAGGGACAGGGGACCGGGTGGCAGCTCAGGGGGTGCACCTCCGCTCTATCTTGATACCCGTGACATTATCACAGGCCCAAATTCAGCATGGACCCTATACAGAGCCTCACCGAACATGTGCAGGGTCTTGCTCAAATAGTACAGGAACTTGGGGAGAGACTACAAGTTCAGGAGACCGTCCAAACTCCCCCTATTCTTGCTCCCGCCACTGTTCAGGTGGAACCTCACATTAAATTGCCCGATCGGTTTTCGGGTGACCGCCGAAGTTTTTTAGCTTTCAAGGAAAGCTGTAAACTTTATTTTCGACTACGACCCCACTCCTCCGGCCCTGACCCACAGAGGGTTGGTATTATAATTTCCTTGCTTCAAGGGGACCCCCAGGAATGGGCCTTTTATTTACCACCAGATTCCCCTTGTCTTAGCTCTGTGGACCTCTTTTTCAAGACGTTAGGGGTTCTTTATGATGAACCTGACCGAGCCTCTGTGGCAGAATCCAATCTTAAGGCCCTCACTAAGGGAAATCGTCCCGTGGAGGATTATTGTACGCAGTTTCGCAAGTGGTGCGTTCCTTCGGGCTGGAACAAACCAGCGCTCAAATGTCAATTTAGGGCAGGCTTGACTGAAAAGTTAAAGGATATGTTGGTTTGTTATCCCTGTCCTGTCTCTTTAGAGGAGACCATGATGCTAGCCATCAGACTAGATAGACGGATCAGAGAGAGACAGCGGGAGCATTTGTTTTCTCCTCATACCCTTCTTCAACCTGAGACCCCCCCCCCCTTGAACCCAGGATGGAAGCCCACTCGGACGAGCCCATGCAGCTCGGGATGATGCGAAAAGAACTACGTCGTCGTCGCGGCTCTTGTTTTTATTTTGGGAATCCCGAACACTGGATCCGTCAGTGTCCTAAAGCTACGCCTTCTGGAAAATCATCCAAGTCTGAGGGATTCAAGGACAAGGTACTCCCGGAGGTGGTAAGAAGTAAACAATTTCTGCCGGTTTCTATTGCCCTTGGGGTCTTAAAGGGGTCAGGAAATGCATTTGTGGGTCAGCTTTTAGTTTTATTGATTACAAATTCGTTGATCAGATGGGAATTCCTATATTAGAATTACCCACCCTGATCCAGGTTGTCGCCATCGATTCTACCCCCCTGCTAGGGGGCACAGTAAAACTCCGTACTCCGGAGGTTACCCTATCTGTAGGGATCTGCCACTCTGAG
The DNA here is from genome assembly GCF_905171765.1 of Bufo bufo. Lineage (NCBI taxonomy): Eukaryota > Metazoa > Chordata > Amphibia > Anura > Bufonidae > Bufo > Bufo bufo. Next base: position 619,317,308 of record NC_053390.1, on the reverse strand, counting down.
AAATGTTCCTTTTTTGTTTTAGAGAATCTTCCAGTTAAGGTAGCCCTTTGGTATGCCCTGGCTTCAGCAACACAATCCGGTCATAAACTGGAGTTTGGGCGAGTTAGAGAGATGGGGGCCTAACTGTAATTCTTGTTAAACCGTAGTTCATCAGATATTCCTCATTTTATTGCTGATTATTCAGATGTTTTTTCCACCACTGAGACAGATACTCTCCCTCCCCATAGGTCTTATGACTGTGTTATTGACTTGATACCTGAGTCCAAATTTCCTAAAGGATGGATTTATAATCTGTCCGGTCCTGAGCGCAAGTCCATGAAAGACTACATCCAGGAGAGTCTCAAGAAGGGACATATTAGGCCCTCCACCTCTCCTCTGGGAGCAGGATTCTTTTTCGTTAAAAAGAAAGACGGTGGTCTCAGGCCCTGCATTGACTACAGAAATTTTAATTAAATTACCATTAGGAATCAGTATTCCATCCCGTTGATTCCTGATTTGTTTAACCAGATTTTGGGTGCTTCTTGGTTTTCTAAATTTGATTTGAGAGGAGCTTATAACCTAGTTCGTATTAAGGAGGGAGATGAGTGGAAAACTGCTTTTAATACACCAGAGGGACACTTTGAGTATCTGGTTATGCCATTCGGTCTTTGCAATGCCCCATCTGTGTTTCAGAATTTCATGAATGATATTTTTAGAGAACTTATTGGCAAAGTTATGATTGTTTATCTCGATGATATTCTTGTCTTTTCACCTGACTGGGATTCTCATGTGTCTCACATCAGACTGGTTCTTAAAATCCGCAGGGAGAACCATTTCTCTGTTAAATTAGAGAAATGTGTATTTGGAGTTCAAGAGATCCCCTATCTTGGCTATATTCTTACTCCTCATTCATTTAAAATGGATCCCAGTAAGGTTCAGGCTATCGAAGACTGGGTAAGACCATCCTCCTGAAAGGCGCTCAGTTTTTTAGGATTCGACAATTTTTACCATAAATTCATAAAGATTTTTTCTGTTATTGCCAAACCACTAACGGATCTAACTAAAAAAGGTTCGGATCTGGTTAACTGGTCGTTGGAGGCCTGTTGAGCCTTTGATACCCTAAAAATTTGTTTCCAAATGGCTCCAGTCTTGGTTCAGTCCGATACCGAGGAACCTTTTGTGTGTCCTTTCACAGGGGTCCTCTAACCTCACTAATTTAAGGCCATGCGCCTTCTTCTCTCGCAAGTTCTCTCCTTCGGAGAGAAATTGCGATATTGGAGACCCCGAGTTACTGGCAATTAACCCCTTAAGGACTCAGCCCTATTTCACCTTAAGAACTTGGCCATTTTTTGCAAATCTGACCAGTGTCACTTTAAGTGCAGATAACTTTAAAACGCTTTGACTTATTAAGGCCATTCTGAGACTGTTTTTTCGTCACATATTGTACATCATGACACTGGTAAAATGAAGTAAAAAAATAATAATTTTTATTTATAAAAAAATACCAAATTTACCCAAATTTTTCTTTTAAATTGCAAATTTCTAAGTTTCAATTTCTCTACTTCTATAATACATAGTAATACCTCCAAAAATAGTTATTACTTTACTTTCCCCATATGTCTACTTCTTGTTTGGGTCATTTTGGGAATGATATTGTATTTTTTGAGGATGTTACAAGGCTTAGAAGTTTAGAAGCAAATCTTGAAATTTTTCAGAAATTTTCAAAAACCCAATTTTTAGGGACTAGTTCAGGTCTGAAGTCACTTTGCGAGGCTTACATAATAGAAACCACCCAAAAATGACCCCATTCTATAAACTACACCCCTCAAGGTATTCAAAACTGATTTTACAAACTTTGTTAACCCTTTAGGTGTTCCACAAGAATTAATGGAAAATAGAGATACAATTTCAAAATTTCACATTTTTGGCAGATTTTCCATTTTAATAATTTTTTTCCAGTTACAAAGCAAGGGTTAACAGCTAAACCAAACTCAGTAATTATGGCCCTGATTCTGTTGTTTACAGAAACACCCCATATGTGGTCGTAAACCGCTGTACGGGCACACGGCAGGGCGCAGATGGAATGAATGCCATACGGATTTTGGAAGGCAGGCTTTGCTGGACTGTTTTTTTTTACACCATGTCCCATTTAAAGCCCCCCTGATGCACCCCTAGAGTAGAAACTCCCAAAAAGTGACCCCATTTTAGAAACTACGGGATAAGGTGGCAGTATTGCTGGTACTAGTTTAGGGTACACAGGGGCGTAACTAGAAGTGACTGGGCCCCACAGCAAATTTTTGTAAGGGCCCCCCCTCAGCGCGCTTCGCACCTCCCTCCTCCTGTGTAAACCCCACTCCTTTGGCAAGTCACGATCTAGACCAGACCAGGCTGCCACGCCATCCTTTTCCTATATAATTTGTATAACACCGGCCCCCCCGCTGATCAACAGTTTGAAGAGAAAGCAGCGCATACAAGCACTGCCTTCTCCTCATTGTTTGCCTGCTTGCCCTCGTAACTGCATTCACTTCAATGGGACAGCTCCTTCCTGTCCAAGTGAGTAGTAGGGTAATATCCCATAGAAGTGAATGTGGATGCCATAGTAGCAATTACACTGCTCTTCACTGCAGTTGGTAAACAGGTTAACAATGAGGAGAAGGCAGCGCTTGTATGGATAGGTCATGAATAGAAAAAAAAACAGACAAAGCCTTTAAGGAGATTCTCTTAGTAGTCTGCTGCTGCCCTCTTCCAACACCCTGCACATTCCAAGTCCAAATCCCATATAGCTTGGCGGCCAGTGCCGGATGCCACGGAAGTCCATCCTTCTCCTCCTCTAATTTTACTAAGATGTAGAGGCTGAGAAGGAGACACTCGGGTCCACAGCTCTAAAGCCAGCCTTACTCACCCTTGTTGGGATCTTTCTCACTGGACTGCAGTCTTCACTGGCGACGCACTGCTCCAAGCAATGAAATCTAGAAGGTAGAAAAAAATATACTATTAGAAGAAAACAAAGAAAAACTATACATATGTGGTATCTGCCAGATTCATACTGACCTGGCGAATCAAGATCACAAGTGAAAAAACAAAAACTATAGAACTGTGGTAAAATTTTATTTTTTCCACTTCCCACTACATTTTATGCAATATTAAATGGTTGCGTTGGAAAGTACAACTTGTCCTGCTAAAAACAAGCCCTCATACAACTATGTTAATGGGAAAAAAAAAGTTAAGGCTCTGGGAAGGCAGAGAGCACAAAACGAAAATGCAAAAGGAAAAAAAGCCTCTGGGGTAGAAGGGGTTAAAATAAAACCTTTCAGAAAAAAACTTTTTTCTTTGCATCACCATTTTCTGATATCCATAAGTTTTTCATATTTCTGTCTACAGAGCTTTATGAGGGCATTTATGTGGGTGAACTGTAGTTTTTATTGGTACCATTTTTGGGGTGTGTGCAATTTTTTGATCATTGTTAGGGCCCATGCACACAACAGACTTCCCTCCGAGACATACAGTCCATGAGTGAGCTGCGAGCCATATGTCCCAGAGCAGCAATGATTGTGTGCACAGGAGCGCACAGCATCATAGGTTAATTGCGCGTTGGGCTGTGCGCGAGACTACTGTCCCATAATCATACGGTTTAGTAATCTACGAAGCTGTGCGCTCCCGTACACACGATCAATGCATCTCAAGGACCGAATGTTTCAGAGGGAGTATGGTCGTGTGCATGGGCCCTCATTCAATTTTTTTTGCTTGGTGTGTGCGTGTGAGTGTTGGGGAGGAGGGGGGGTTATGGTCACCAAAACCATGTTTTTAGTATTTTTTATATTTTAATAGTGAAGACTTTTTATTTTTTTGTTTATTTATCTTTATATAAAATGTCTATAGCTTGCAGTACATGGCAGCCTCCCCTTTCTGCCCGCAGTTCTGCCATGTACTAGTGGTTATTATGGCACATATAAGCGCACACCCTCTGCATATATAAGAGCAATAAAATAAGCAGTAGTAGATGGCAGAACAGCAAGCAGGGGGGCACAGGTCAGGGCGGCACAGACAAGGGCCGGGGGCAGGGGGGCACAGACAAGGGCCGGGGGCACAGCCCACAGGCCAGGGAGGCGCAGATAAGGGCCAGGGAGGTGCACACAGGGGCCAGGGGCGCAGACAAAGGCAGGGGGGCACAGATACGGGCCAGGGCCCAGGGGTTCAGACAGTGGCCAGGGAGGCGCAGACAGTTGCTAGAAATGTATGGGCCCTAGCCAGAGCAAATTTATGAATGCCCAGAGCAACTTCCCCACAACCCCTCCCTCCTCCCTCAGCAGCGGCTTGTAAGACGCCTACACTCACCACACAACGTCGGACGTCCCACTCACTCAGTAGGTATTCCCCCCCTTAGTACCCCTAAACAGTAGTTATTATGCTCTATTATTTCCCCTTCACAGTAGTTGTGCTCCCACCCTCCCTTATTGCCCCCACACAGTAAAATGTTGAAATTATTATTCCCCAAGGCCCATTCCATTAGTGTCCACAACTCCACGCACTAGTTATGCCAAGCAATGCCCCTTTATTGCCCCAGGCCCAGCCCCCACAGTAGCCATATTCCATTACCTCGGCTCAGTCACGAAGTAGTTACAACTTACTAACTAGTAGTAGTAGTACTTCTACTACTACCACACTCACACTCTGGCTCTGGGCTGGGCTCTGGACCGCTGGTGCTGCTCTCAGACTCACTCAGTGCTCGTCTGCCTCTGCGCTCTGCCCGTCTGCCGTCTTCTTCTCTACTGCTGCCTGCAGCTCCTGTCCTCCTGCTCCTGGCTGTTTTCTCCCGCCTTCTGTGACCTGACCGCTGCCTGACCTGTCAGGCTGTGACTGTCACTTACTGCTGCCGCCGGCTTGCCGCTCCTCCCTGCGTCACTCTGAAGAATCATTCATCAGTGTATGTATGTGGGCGGGGCTACAGCCTGCGCGCTGCGCAGACTTCAGGACAGTAGACAGTAAGATAAGATAAAGAATAAAGACAAAGAAAGAGCATGATCCGATCAACATATTTACAGGGGGGGGGGGGGGGGCCGCCGCCGCGCCTGCTGTGAATCCAGGGGCCCTAATGAGAATCGATCATTTTAATTAACTATTTAAGTTGAAAATAAACTGTCACACAAGCTGGGCGCCGGGCCCCTTGGCAGCCCGGGCCCCGAAGCAGCCGCTTCCCCTGCTTCCCTGGTAGTTACGCCACTGAGGGTACATATGATTTTTGGTTGCTCTATATTACACTTTTTGTGAGGCACGGTAACAAGAAAAAGCTGTTTTGGCACCGTTTTTATTTTTTGATATTTACAACATTTGTCTGACAGGTTAGAGCATGTGATATTTTTATAGACCAGGTTGTCACGGACGCTGCGATACCAAATATGTATACTTTTTTTTTATTTATCTAAGTTTTACACAATGATTTCATTTTTGAAGCAAAAAAAAACATGTTTTAGTGTTTCCATAGTCTGAGAGCCATAATTTTTTTCAGTTTTTGGGCGATTACCATGGGTAGGGTATGATTTTTGCGGGATGAGATGACGGTTTTATTGGCACTATTTTGGGGTGCGTGTGACTTTTTGATCGCTTGCTATTACACTTTTTGTGATGTAAGGTGACAAAAAAATTTACACCTTTTTTATATTTTTTTACGGTATTCACCTGAGGGGTTATGTCATGTGGTATTTTTATAGAACAAGTTATTACAGACGCTGTGATACCCAATATGTATACTTTATTTTTATTTATGTGAGTTTTACACAATGATTTCATTTTTGAAGCAAAAAAAAACGTTTTAGTGTTTCCATAGTCTGAGAGACATCATTTTTTCAGTTTTTGGGCGATTACCTTGGGTAGGGTATGATTTTTGCGGGATGGGATGAAGGTTTTATTGGCACTATTTTGGGGTGCGTGTGACTTTTTGATCGCTTGCTATTACACTTTTTGTGATGTAAGGTGACAAAAAAATTGTTTATTTAGCAGTTTTTATTTTTTATTTTTTATGGTATTCATATGAGTGGTTAGGTCATGTGATATTTTTACAGAGCCGGTCGATACGGATGCGGCAATACCTAATATGTATAAAAAAAAAATATTTATGTAAGTTTTACACAATAATATCATTTTTGAAACAAAAAAAAATCATGTTTTAGTTATCTTAGATAGCGTCTAATTTTTTGCAGGATGAGATGACTATTTGATTGGCACTATTTTGGGGTGCATATGACTTTTTGATCGCTTGCTATTACAGTTTTTGTGATGTAAGGTGATAAAAAATTGTTTATTTAGCACAGTTTTTATTTTTTATTTTTTACGGTGCTCATCTCAGGGGTTAGGTCATGTGATATTTTTATAAAGCCAGTCGATATGGACGCGGAAATACCTAATATGTATACTTTTTTTTATTTATGTAAGTTTTACACAATAATATCATTTTTGAAACAAAAAAAAAAAAACATGTTTTAGTGTCTCCATATTCTGAGAGCCACAGTTTTTTCGAGATTATCAGAGAGCCTCAGTTTTTGGGAGATTATCTTAGGTAGGGTCTCATTTTTTGCGGGATGAGATAACTGTTTGATTGGCACTATTTTGGGGTGCATATGACTTTTTGATCGCTTGCTATTACACTTTTTGTGATGTAAGGTGACAAAAAATTGTTTATTTAGCACAGTTTTTATTTTTTATTTTTTACGGTGCTTATCTCAGGGGTTAGGTCATGTGATATTTTTATAGAGCCAGTCGATACGGACGCGGCAATACCTAATATGTATACTTTTTTATTTATTTATGTAAGTTTTACACAATAACAGCTTTTTTAAAACAAAAAAATGATGTTTTAGTGTCTCCATATTCTGAGCCATAGTTTTTTTTTTTTTTGGGCGATTGTCTCAGGTAGGGGCCCATTTTTTGTGGGATGAGGTGACGGCTAGATTGGTACTATTTTGGTGGGCAAACGCCTTTTTGATCGCTTGCTGTTGTACTTTGTACGGTGTTCATCTGAGGGGTTAGGTCATGTGATATGTTTATAGAGCCGGTCGATACGGACACGGCGATTCCTAATATGTATACTTTTTTCCCCCCCTTTTTTCCCCCCTTTTAACTTTATTTGGGGAAAATGACGTTTTTGTGTATTTTTACTTGAAATTTTTTGGGGGGAAAACCTTATTTTTTCAACTTTTTTTCACTTTATTTTTTCCCACTTTGGGACTTAAACCTTTGGGGTCTAATCCCCTTTACAATGCATTCCAATACTTCAGTATTGGAATGCATTGGCTGTAGGAGTAATACTGTGTGTATTACTCATACAGCTTCCGGCCTGTGAGATCCAGGGGGCTGGATCTCACAGGCACGTCACAGGAAGGCAGCGGCGGCGCCTCAGGAAGGCATTGCGCTGCCTTCCATGCCATAGATTCCCCCCTACAGCCGCATGGGGACCCGATGGCACCGCCGCACGCCGGATAAGGTAAAACCGCAAACCACAGGTCTGAATTGACCTGCGGTTTGCGGCGATCGCTGATGCGGGGGGGTTCAAATTACTCCCCCCGGCATTGTGACAGGATGCCCGCTGAATTATTTCAGCGGACATCCTGTTGCGATTAACCCCCCGCCGCGCCGCAATGCCATTTTAAAGTTAAGACGTACCGGTACGTCCTGGGTCCTTAAGGACTCGGCAAACATGGCGTACCAGTACGTCCTAAGTCCCTAAGGGGTTAAATAGGCATTTGAGGAGTGGAGGCATTTTTTAGAAGGGGCTAGACACCGTATTACTGTTCTCACTGATCATAAGAACTTAGTGTTTCTTGAGGCGGCCAAACGCCTTAATCCTAGACAAGCCAGATGGGCACTGTTTTTTACTCGTTTTAACTTTTCTGTTACTTTCAGACCAGGAAGTAAAAATGTTAAGGCAGATGCCTTGTCCCGGAGTTTTAATGCCATCCAACCTCCTGATACCCCCCCCCCCCCCCCCCCGGAACCCATCTTGCCAAAAAACACCTTTGTGGCAGCAGTTTCTGCGGATCTTTCCTCTGAGATTCAACAGGCTCAGCAACTTGCTCTTCCACAAACACCGGCAGATAAGTTGTTTGTTCCTGAATACTTTTGTGTTCAATTATTGGGTGACTGTCATGACTCCGTGCTCTGTGGTCATCCAGGTATTGCTGCCACTAAGGAATTGCTGAGGTCTTTCTGGTGGCCCACTTTGTCTAAAGATGTACGGTCTTATATTTTAGCTTCCAATGTTTGTGCCCAGTCTAAGACCCCAAGAACACATCCCGCTGGTGAACTACAACCACTATCCATTCCCTGTAATCCATGGTCTTACATGTCCATGGATTTTTTTTCTGATCTGCCCCTCTCTGAGGGGAAGTCAGTGGTGTGGGTAGTGGTTGACCGTTTTAGCAAGATGGTGCACTTTGCTCCTTCAAGTAAGCTCCCTGATGCAAAGTCCTTAGCATCCTTGTTCATTGAACATGTGGTACGTCTGCATGGTGTCCCTGAGAATATAATCTCTGATAGAGGCGTTCAGTTTGTTTCTAGCTTTTGGAGGGCTTTTTGTAGAAGATGCGACATCTCTTTGTCCTTTTCGTCTGCTTTCCATCCACAGACCAATGGGCAGACGGAACGGTTAAATCAGGCAGTGGAGCTTTTTCTAAGGTGCTATGTATCGCATAATCAACTCCTATGGGTGAGATACCTCCCGTTGGATGAATTTGCCATCAACAATCGGGTTAATTCTTCCACGGGGGTGCCTCCTTTTTTTTGTAACAGTGGTTTACATCCTCGCTTTAGTTCTAATCCCTCTGTACCCTCACTCAACCCGCAGGCAGATTCTTTTACCTCTAGACTGTGCACAGTCTGGGCACAGGTTCAATCGAACTTGGAAAAGGCCCAGGAAACCCAGTGTAAACATGCCAATAAGAGACGTTCCAAGGGGGTAAATTTTGTACTCGGCAATAAGGTATGGTTGTCGACTAAAAATCTTGCTTTGAAACAATGTTCTAAGAAATTCTCACCGCGTTTCATTGGACCATACAATATTATTGAGCTTATTAACCCAGTATCTTTTAGACTTAAGCTACCCGACTCCCTCCGTATAAATGATGTGTTCCATAAGTCGTTACTTAAGAAATATGTGTCACCAGTGGTTCCGGTTAAAAAACCTCCTCCACCTGTGGAGGTTGAGGGTCAGGAGGAATTCATTATTTCTAAAATAATAGATGTCAGAAAGATTAGAAATTCCTTTCAATACCTGGTCCACTGGAAAGGTTTTGGACCTGAGGAGAGGTCCTGGATACCTATGTCTAGGATGCATGCTTCCAGGTTAATTACTAAATTTCACCGGGAACATCCTGAGAAACCTCGTCCACAATGCTTGGGTCCGGTGGCCCCTCGTAAAAGGTGGGGTACTGTAACGGGGCGCCAAAGGCGCACTCTGTCTCCCATCAGCCGCAGACCTGCTGCTTAGCTTCGGGAGCGAGGATCTGTGTTTGGCCTCGTTCCCAGGGCGGCTTTGCTAGCTGGAAGGCTCCCTGCTCTTAGGTCTTCCTTGAGCGCCAAGCTGATCACTCGGTGCTCGACTTGCCTGTCTGTCGGTCATGTGACGCTGGCCACGTCACATGACCCTCACTCCCCACTATAAATACAGGCGGCCTGCTGGCTACAGGTTGCCTGTGATTTTCGTCCTATAGGCTGTGTACTTTATTGTTATTTAGCTACCTCTGGAATTGAGTTATATCTGGCAGTGTTATATCACACCCGAAAATGGGTGAACTTTATCCAAAAATGTAACAGACAAATTAGATTTTTTTTTTACCTGTCTACTAGGTATAGCAGTGGTATATCACACCCAAAAATTGATGTATTTCACCCGAATATGTAACAGACAAATTAGTGAAATTTTACCTGTCTACTAGGTATAGCAGTGGTATATCACACCCAAAAATTGATGTATTTCACCCGAATATGTAACAGACAAATTAGTGAAATGTTACCTGTCTACTAGGTATAGCAGTGGTATATCACACCCAAAAATTATTGAATTTCACCCGAAATGACATAAAATAAAATAAAGTACGCACAAATAAAAAAATTAAAAAAAAACTTGCTTTATGAGGTGGAGGTCCATATGGAGTAAGAGTTTGAGGAGGTGGTGGACGTAGCGGTGTAGGTGAAAGCGGCGGTGGAGGAGGACGAGGTAGCCAACACTGGTTTTTGGTTTTCATTTAAAAAAAAAAAATTTTTTAATTAGAGTACACTCCAAAAGAGTGTGAAATATCCAAAATACAAGAATGAGCAATTGCGCTGTAGTATAACATTGGCTGGTTAAGGCCGGTATACATGTCTATTCTGCACAAGGTACGGACAAGTCCTGTGGGATCCATGCCTGGTTCATTTAAATGAACATGAGCTTGTCCACATTGGCTGTGGACAGGCGGCTGCGCTTGTCTGTGATAACGCCCCCTGCCGTGCTAAACACACGTTCAGATAATACACTGACTGCAGGGCAGGCCAGCAACTCCAAGGTTTAAAGGGCAAGCTCAGGCCATGTGCCCAATTTGGAGACCCAGAAGTTGAAGGGGGCAGACCCGTCATTCAGTACGTGTAGGCGTGTGCACACATACTGCTCCACCATGTTGCTGAAATGCTGCCTCCTGCTAAAACGTTCCATATCAGCGCGTGGTGCTGGTTGTTCTGGCTTGCTGACAAAGCTTTTCCACATTTCGACCATGCTAACCCTGCCTTTTGAGGTGCTGGCGGTTCCACAGCTGCGTTGGCGACCTCCTCCTCTGCCTTCGCCTTGTGCTTCCACTGTGTCCCTGCTGTCAGGCGGGAATGCTACCAGCAGCACGTCTATCAGAGTGCGCTTGTACTCGCGCATCTTACGATCACGATCCAGTGAGAGAATTAAGGACGGCAAATTGTCCTTGTAAAGGGGATCCAGCAGCGTGGTCACCCAGTAATCAGCGCAAGTTAGAATGTGGGCACCTCGGCGGTCGTTGCGGAGACACTACAGCATGTAATCGCTCATGTTTGCCAGGCTGCCTAAAGGCAACGAAAAGCTGTCCTCCGTGGGAGGTGTATCATCTGTGTTCTCTGTATCCCCCAGCCACGCAACAGTGATGGCCATGAGCTGATCTGGATGCCACCCTGCTGTGAACATGGTTCCTCCTCCTCCATCTCCTCCTCTTCATCCTCCACCTCATCATCCTGGAGAACTGTGCCCTGGCTGGACAATTGTGTACCTGGCATTTGTGGGTGCAGGAACCCACCCTTTGAGCCACTTGTGAATGATGGGCCGGAAACCCTATGAAATGATCCCTCTTCCTCCTCCTCCTCCTCCTCCTCCTCCTCCTCCTGTGCCACATCCTCTTCCATCATCACCTGAAGCATTTTTTCAAGGAGGCACATCGCATATGAAACGGTGAGCGGGAAGGCCGAAGTTACGCTGCAGCACTGACAGGCGAGCAGCAGCAGGGTGAGAATGCCGAAAGGGCGCACAGACGACCCACACTTTATGCAGCACATCTGACATATTGGAGTAATTTTTGAGGAATCTCTGCACCACCAAATTCAGCACATGCACCAGGCAAGAGATGTGCGTCAAGCCGGCTAGTCCCAGAGCTGCTACGAGATTTCGCCCATTATCACACACCACTTGAGGCTCACTGGCACCAACCACTCATCGGTCTGTTGTTCCATTCCCCTCCACAGCTCCTGCGCGGTGTGGGATTTTTCCCCCAAACAGAAAAAGTTTTAAAACTGCCTGCTGTAGTTTACCCCTGGCTGTGCTGAAGTTGGTTGTGAATGTGTCACGCTGACCGGTTGAGGAGCTGCTAGAGGATGAGGAGGCACAGTAGGAGGAGGAAGCAACAGGAGGCAAACTGCAATCCTCGGTGGTGGATGGACATGCGCCCAACTGCTATCCGCCTCAGGCCCAGTCGCCACTGAATTTACCCAGTGTGCTGTTATGGAGATATAAACGTCCCTGACCGTGCTTACTGGTCCACGTATCCGTAGTGAGGTGCAAATGGAGTTGCGCAGTGCACACCTGATTTTGTCCCCAACTTGGTTGTGCAGGGAAGGGATGGCTCGCCTGAAAAAGTAGTGGTGGCTGGGTACGACGTACTGTGGGACAGCCAACGCCATAAGGCTTTTAAAACTCTCTGTCTCCACCATGCTGAATGATAGCATTTCAAAGGCTAGTAATTTTGAAATTCTGCCATTCAGGGCCAGGGATCGCGGAGGGGTACTTCCTCTTCCGCTCCAGTGTTTGGGAGATGGAGAGTTGAACGCTTCCATGGGACATTGTGGAGATGCTTGGTGACCCAGGTGGTGGTGTTGCTGGCAGGTCCTCTGTTTGCTGGGTGACAGGTGGCACTGTCACTCCAGAGGTGGATGAAGAGGCCGAGACTTCAGCAGAAGAGGAAGCAGGAGAAGCCAGAGACCTTTCTTTGTTTTTGAGGTGTCTACTTCACTGCAGCTCGTACTTTGCACTTAAATGCCTGGTCATGCAGGTTGTGCTCAGGTTGAGAACGTTTATGCCTCGCATCAGGCTCTGATTGCACAGCGTGCAAACCACTCGTGTTTTGTCGTCAGCACATTGTCTGAAGAACTGCCACGCCAGGGAACTCCTTGGAGTTGGCTTTGGTGTGCTCGGTCCCTTGCTGCGGTGGGCAGTAGCAGGCGTACTGTTTAGGGGACGCCGCTCTGCTTTTTTACCCTGCTCCCTCTTCTGCTGTGGTGGTGGATCTGTGCGACCACCGCCTTTTCCTCCGAACTACACACGTCACTCGCATGACCTTGATTCCATGTGGGGTTGAGGACCTCATCGTCCTTTACATCATCTTCCACCCAGTCTTTACCCCTGCCCTCCTTGTCGGTCTGCACACCTTCGAAATCCACATAGTCCTCCCATGTACTCATCTTGAAACATAAGTAGTTGGGCATCGGTGCACTCAATCTCTGCCACTTCTGGGGCAGGGCTAGGTAGATGGCCTTGGGAAACCCTGCTAACAGGGTCATCAAAAAGCAGAAGAGACTGCTGCATGACTTGGGGCTCAGACTTCTTGGCTGATTTGCAAGGGGGTGAGGTGAAAGACTGATAGACATCAGCTACAGGTGCCAACTCTGATCTTTCAGCAGGAGACTGGGTGGGAGACAATGTAAAGGAACTGGAGGCACTGTCAGCAACCCAATCTACTATCGCCTGTATTTGTTCTAGATTCGCCATTCGTAGAGCCACATTAGGCCCGACCAAATACCGCTGAAGATTCTCTCACCTACTTGCACCTGAGGAAGGTGTTTCACTTGTGCGTGTAGCTGGCACAGATCGACCACATCCTCTCCCTGCAACAGGAGCTCCACCAGCAACACCACGACCGGGGCCACGTCTCTTATTTGACGCTGTCCTCATATTTCTCAAAGTTAGGTTCTTTCACAAAATGGGTGTTTTTTTAATACCAGAATAGCACAGCAGTATCTGAAGCGTGTATCTCACACATACAGATCCAGACAAGGCCGCAAATTAATATTTTTGCCCTAAATGGGTGTTGTTATAATAGCAGAATAGAACAACAGTATCTAAAGGGTGTATCTCACAATGACATGCAGCAAAGGCTGCAAAATTAAGATTTTTGCCCTGAATGGGTGTTTTTTTTTTAAACCAGAAAAGCACAGCAGTATCTAAAGCTTGTATCTCACATGTACAGATGCAGACAAGGCCGCAAATTAAGATTTTTGCCCTAAATGGGTGCTGTTATAATAGCAGAATAAAACACCAGTATCTAAAGGGTGTATCTCACAATGACATATGCATAAAAGGCTGCAAAATTAAGATTTTTGCCCTAAATGTTTTTATATTAACAATTTTTATTGGTTTTCCATTTTCCAAATAAATGTAATTGGCCAAGTACAATGTAAAATTACATTACAGGCATCATTTTATAATAGGTCAGATAAAGAGACATACTAAAAACATAGCATAATAATTAAATAAAGTAAAATTAACAAAAAAGGTGACCAGCATGATCCGGTCAAGACAGGTAGAGCTAAGTTTCAAGTAACAGTACATTTATGAGTCTACGTTATGACTTGAGTACCTGGGAACATAGGTGTGTATTAAGTTAAGTCACTTCAACTTTTAATCACCCTCGGTGTTGATTTGTAGGTTATGAGACGAGTCAGGGGCTAAGAGAAGTTTCTGTAATCCTTCCAAAGTGACCAGATCTGGAGAAAGATGGATCTAGAACGAAGTTCCCAATGGGAAATTTCTTCTAGTCTATAGATCTGATCTAACCTGTTAACCCAATGGTCTAGGCTTGGGACCTCAGAAAAAAGCCAGTGTTTTGGTATTAATAGTCTAGCAGCTGCTAGCATGAAGGAGAAAAGTGCTTATTTATGAGGGTTCACTCTCCTAAATCCCAAGGTGAGTAAGATTAATTCAGGAGTGCAGGGGAAGGAGGTCTGACAAATCCGGTTACTGAGTTTGATTATGTTAGACCACCAAGGTTTTATTAATTCGCAAGACCACCATATATGGATAAATGAGCCCCTTTCTTTACACCATCTCCAGCAAATATCAGAGGAGCTGGGTTTGTAATAGCTGGTTTTATCTGGCGTTCTATACGAGTGCATTCAAATTTTGTAGCTATTTTCTTGGATTAGGATACATCTAAAGATTTTGTGTGGGGTAATCAATATGCTTGAAATCTCTAAAGGCGTCAATTTTTACTGTAGGTCTTTCTCCCAGAGGCTAATAACAGAAGGTTTGCTAAAGAGGGAGGAGATTTATTGTTTGTATATTGTTGATATGGTTTTAAGAGGGTACAGTGTATTACCTATCATCCTATCAAACCAGTAAAGATCGAGAGAAGGAGGAGTCTGTTTTGCAATAAGGAGCGATTCCTTTATAATAAATCGTAAGAAAACGGGGTTCTGAATATTTGTGTTAAATAGTTCACAAATGTCAAGATCATAAAGGATACCTCCATCTTGATTTAACAGTTTTGACATAGCAAGCTCTGATGACCTTAGGGGGAGGGGACAGCTCTCTTTCAGTTCTTTAGGAGCTAAGGAGATCACATCTTATATAAGAATAAAGGGGGTGGGGAGTGTTATGGCCCCAGAGTTGGCCGAGAACCACCTCCAGACCTTCAGAGTGTTACGAATCAGGGGGTTCGGTATAGAATTGGGTACAGGAGGTGGTCTGTCAGCCAGCAATAAGGCCTGAATGGGGAACGGTAGGAAAGCATTTTCCAAGACTAGCCATGATTTGTGAGATGGGTTTCTGATCCAATCTACTACTCTTGAGAGTTGAATAGCTTTCATGTACATCTCGGGATCAGGTAGCCCAATGCCTCCTTTAGATCTAGGCTTGGTTAGTGTCTCAAAAGAGATACGTGATTTTTTCCCCTGCCAAATAAATTTGCAAATGTGCTTGTTGAGGGAGGAGAAATAAGATTTGGGGATCTCAATGGGAAGCACCTGCATCAGGTATGTGAGTCTAGGTATTATCAAGGACATGAGGATATTTTTCCTTCCAAACCAGGATAAGTATGGAAAATCCAGAGATTCCAATTGGGTAATCATTGATACCAATAGGGGTTTGTAGTTAAGTTTAAATAGGTCTGTTGGATGTGGGGATAGTTTCACACCTAGGTATGTCAGTTGTTGGGTATGCCAATTAAAGCGTGAGTTTGTCTGGAGGGATAGAAGAGTAGAGGGGGAAAGGCCAACATGGAGTATTCGGGATTTGGAAGGGTTGACTTTGAAATTGGATAAAGGTCCGAAGTTACTAAGTTTTGATATTATTACAGGCATAGACTTATGTGGGTTAGTTGTGAGAATTAATAGGTCGTCAGCAAATGCAGCTAATTTAAACTCACAATCACTAACCTGTAAGCCTCTAATTTCTGGGTCTTGTCTAAGGGTTTGTAAAAGGATTTCCATCACTAGGACAAATAAAAGAGGGGAAAGCGGGCAGCCCTGTCTTGTTCCGTTTCTAATTGGGAAACTGGAGGATAGAGTGTCATTGACCGACACGGACACCGAAGAGTGAGAGTACATAGAAAAAACAGCGTTAATATATGGTTCTGGTCCCTTGACGAATCCTACTTGATCTGAGTGTATTAGATTTGGTAAAAGGTTTTGAAGTCTGGTGGCAAGCATCTTGGATAGTAGCTTAAGATCCACATTGAGCAGGGAGATGGGGCGGTAGTTGGAGCATGAGGTGGGATCTTTGCCTTGTTTGGGGATAATTGTAATAGTGGCTTTCGTCATATCTATAGTAATTGGGTGTTTGTCCTTGGCGAGATTATAGATTGGAAGCAGTAAAGGGAGAAGGGTGTCCTTAAATGCCGAATAGTAGGTTATGGGAAGTCTGTCCGGACCCAGGCATTTTCCTTTGGGTGTTGATTTAATGGCTATTAATAATTCTGGGGTGGTGAATGGCTTAGTCAGGGATTCTCGTTGTGACAGGGTCAGAGATGGGAGATTAAGGGTGTTTAGGAATGAGTTGATATTGGTCTCTCTATCATGGAAGGGATTTGGAAGTGTTGAGGGGGGGAGGTTATAGAGCGACTCATAGAATTGCCTAAATTGTTCTGCTATTTCTTTTGCTTTAAAAAGGTGAATACCCTGAGGGGATTTAATGCTCTGTACATAACGGGAGTTTCGTCTCTGTTTAATTCTCTGCATTGTATATTTGGAAGCCTTGTTGCCATGGGCAAAGACTTTTTGTTGAGCAGACAAGTAATACTTGGCCGACTTCTCATTGAGAAAGTTTTTTAGTTCAGTTCTGAGAGAGGAAAGTTCTGAAAGTTGTTGAGCAAGCAGTGATTGTTTGTGGGCTTTTTCTAGGACATGAATTTTGGATAATAGGGTGGTGAGTTTTTTCTCAGCTTTTTTTTTAAGAAAGGAGCAGAGGCTTATTAGCCTGCCTCTGATATAGGCTTTATGAGCGTCCCAAAGGGTCTGGGGGGAGATTCCTGGTGTGTTATTAATTGAAAAATATTCTTCAAGAAAGGAGGATATTTGAGATTTATGCTTGGCATTGCCCAACAGAGATGCGTTGAATCTCCAGTTTGGGTTTCTATTGGATATATTGGATGGGCGAATGTCACAATATATTGGGGAGTGATCAGATAAGGTTAAATCACCTATCGAGGAAGATGGGCAGAATTGTAAGTGTTCTTTTGATATTAGAATATAGTCTACCCTACTATAAGAATTGTTTGCTGGGGAGTAGAAAGAGTAATCAAGTACTTGAGGGTTGTGGCAGCGCCATATACCTAGGACACCTAGGTTGTGGAGTTTCGTATGTAATAAGTTAAGAGCTTTTGAGGAAATTGGGGATTTCTTTGAGGAGGTATCAATTAGTGGATTAAAGGCTAAATTGAAATCACCAGCCATAATCAGAATTCCCTCTCTGTGGGTTTCTACTAGTGAGAATAAAGTGATGAGCCAGCTAATCTGGTCTGTATTAGGGGCATAGATATTCACAAATGTAAACAGGGTTCTTTCCACTAGGCCTTTGAGGAGGAGGTATCTACCTTCCGGATCCTGAATGTGGGAGTTGTATTGGAAAGATAGGCTTCTATGAAAACTTATACTAACTCCCCTCGAGGCGGCACCCCCAGCTCCGCAGTGGTACCAGTTAGGAAATTTGGAGAAGGAGAGATTGGGGTAATTGCCATGCTTAAAATGAGTTTCCTGTAGGAAAACAATTGAGCATTTCTCTTTGTTCAAGAGAGAAAGGATCTGGCATCTCTTTGATGGGGATCTCAGTCCCTTGACATTATACGATACTAGTCTAAGGTCAGACATGTTTGAAAAAAATATGGTTGTGCAGGTAAGGCTGTGAATAGTTTGATCAAGTAAATGTCACCAACCGACCGGAGAAGAGGGAGGGTGCCACGTCGAGGTAAGAACGTTCGCAACCAACATCCTGGAAAGGTGTACATCACTGTGTTCCAGCTTTGCATATGCCTAATATAGATTTTTTTTAATTAATAATTTTTATTGTTTTTACCAGTTAATCACAAGTATCCATATGAGAAGAATACATTCAGTCTTGGTCAAGAAAATTACAGATACAAGTGTAAAGAGTAAATATATACCTAGGCCGGATTCAACCGGAAAGTATAGGTATTGCATCACATAAAATCAATAACACAACTATAACAACAATAGTTAGACATGGAAAGATGTGGAAAGATATCGGCAAGTACTATCAAGTAATAAAGTAAACAGATTGCAGATTAGTAAAGCTAAACGGAGGTACTTGTCATAGAACCAGAAATGTATAACATGCATTAAGCTGTATAGTTTGGTAAGCTTGTGGATCCTGTCAAATAAAAGAAAAGAGTTAACAACATAAAAACAAAAATAGCACCTAGATGGTTTTAAAGTGTAAGAGCAACATTGCTCTAATGGGGTTCTCTACCTTGAGAACAACCATGACGAACCCTCAATAAGATCTTAGGATTGGAGCCCAACATATCTAAGGGCTAGGAATAGGAGTGGGGGGGGGGGGTAATTATCAAATGGTACGTGGAAAAATAGACAAGTATGGTGAAACCCTTATGTTATATGACTACCAAACATCTGTAGTGTTAGGACTTTGGAGTCTCTAGGATGGAGCGGAAAACTTCATGGACATTTCACTGTGTTAGTTCCCGTGAAGAGCTAGCCTGGTCCACCTTTTTTATTCTTCTAGAGTCCTGTGATTGGAGTGACCTCCGTTGTTATGGAGGTTAAATAAAGGAGTATGGAGTTGTTTAGGGCTCTTTCACACCTGCGTTATTGTCTTCCGGCATAGAGTTCCGTCGTCGGGGCTCTATGCCGGAAGAATCCTGATCAGGATTATCCTAATGCATTCTGAATGGAGAGTAATCCGTTCAGGATGCATCAGGATGTCTTCAGTTCCGGTACGGAACGTTTGTTGGCCGGAGAAAATACCGCAGCATGCTGCGCTTTTTGCTCCGGCCAAAAATCCGGAACACTTGCCGCAAGGCCGGATCCGGAATTAATGCCCATTGGAAGGCATTGATCCGGATCCGGCCTTAAGCTAAACGTCGTTTCGGCGCATTGCCGGAGCCGACATTTAGCTTTTTCAGAGTGGTTACCATGGCTGCCGGGACGCTAAAGTCCTGACAGCCATGGTAAGTGTAGCGGGGAGCGGGGGAGCAGTGTACTTACCGTCCGTGCGGCTCCCCGGGCGCTCCAGAGTGACGTCAGGGCGCCCCAAGCGCATGGATCACGTGATCGCATGGATCACGTCATCCATGCGCATGGGGCGCTCTGACGTCATTCTGGAGCGCCCCGGGAGCCGCACGGACTGTAAGTATACCGCTCCCCCGCTCCCCGCTCCTACTATGGCAACCAGGACTTTAATAGCGTCCTGGGTGCCATAGTAACACTGAAAGCATTTGGAAGACGGTTCCGTCTTCAAATGCTTTCAGTACACTTGCGTTTTTCCGGATCCGGAGTGTAATTCCGGCAAGTGGAGTACACGCCGGATCCGGACAACGCAAGTGTGAAAGAGGCCTAAGTCATCTGTTAGTTTCAGGCACTTGGAAGAGGAGGCTTGGTGGTTTCTTCTGGATCTTTGAGACTTTTGAGTGCGAGGAGTCACACAGGGCTCTTCTGAAGGCAGGTTTGGTAGGTCAGAGATATCCTGGACTATTTCCCAGTTTTCAATGGGGAGCAGTGGGATCTGTAGGAGATGATAAGCTTTATCCAGGTCTCCATATGACTGGATGGAAATCCTGCGACCATTGTGGAAAAATGAAAGTCCAAAAGGGAATAGCCATCTGTAAATGACCTTTCTGTTCCGCAACAAATCAGTGAGCGGTTTTAGAGATTTGCGCTTTTTTAGCTTGGATTGGGCTAGATCTTGGTAGATAGATATTGGGTTATCATCCCATGACAGCTGTAGAGTATTTCTTGCGCTGTTGAGTATTGCCTCTTTAGCTGGAAAGTGTAGGAATTTACAAATTATATCTCTTGGCGGATCAGTTGGCTGAGGCTTGGGGCGAAGTGCCCTGTGGGCGCGTTCAATTATGACTTTGTGTGAAGAGTCTGGGCCCAAAAGTTTCAGGCATATCTGCATCACAGTCTCAGGAATCTCTTCAGGCCCCACAGATTCAGGGACACCTCTAAAGCGCAGGTTGTTACGCCTGCCCCTATTTTCTTGATCCTCTAACTACATGTAGAGGGAGTTTAGGTGTTTTTGATGTATGGTCAAATTAGAGGAGATTGCATTCTGGTGCGCAGTGAGAGCGGTGTGCGCTTCCTCCAGCACCTCCACCCTTCTCCCTATATGTCTCATGTCTTCTTTAATAGAAGTAAGATCTGTCTTGAGAGGTCCCAGGGCTTCCGATAAAGCTTCCTTTAGAAAGGATCTTGATAGCGGCAGTGTGTCGGCCCCAGGGGATTCATCTCTCATCTTTTCAGCCGCAGTTCCTGCTTGCTGTTTGTTCCTCGGCGTGCGAGGTGCTTCAGGCGCCATCTTGGGATCTCTAGCCGCATATGTCTGAGCGGCCTCCGATCTTGACCATGTCAGGCTTGTTGTGCTAAAGATATATGCTTTAGAGGGAATCGTCCACAGCAGAGCTTCACATCACACAGCCATTCAGCTCCGGTGCAGACTCCGCTCCCCATGTTTTCTTATTTTAATACCAGAATAGCACAGCAGTATCTAAAGCGTGTATCTCACACGTACAGATGCAGACAAGGCCGCAAATTAAGATTTTTGCCCAAAATGGTTGTTTTTTTTAATACCAGAATAGCATAGCAGTATCTAAAGCCTGTATCTCACACGTACAGATGCAGACCTGGCCACAATTTAAGATTTTTGACCTAAATGGGTTTTTTTTTAATAGCAGAATAGCACAGCAGTATCTAAAGCGTGTATCTCACAATGACAGATGCAGCAAAGGCTGCAATTATTTTTTTCCCCCTAAATAGGTGTTTTTTTAATAACAGAATAGAACAACAGTATCTAACGCATGTATCTCACAATGACAGATGCAGAAAAGGATGCAAAATTAAGATTTTTGCCCTAAATGGGTGTTTTTTTAATAGCAGAATAGAACAACAGTTTCTAAATCGTGTATCTCACACGGACAGATGCAGACAAGGCCGTAAATTAATTTTTTTGCCCTAAATGGGTGTTTTTTAAAACCTAGAAAATTAAAGCTGTATTTCTAGCTTAAATTACACACTGACAAATGTGGCAGAGGCCCTAGATGGAGGGTATTGCAAAAAATTTATGTTTTTTAAAACCCAGAAAATTATTTAAGTATTTCAAGCTTGTTTTAACAATAACAGATGCAGCAAAGACTGCAATATTAAGTACTTTGGCTAAAAAGGGTGTTTTTTTATAACAGAATATGACAGCAGTATGTAACGCTTGAATTTCACACGTACAGATGCAGACAAGGCCGCAAATTAATTATTTTGTCCAAAAAGGGTGTTTTTTGAATAACAGAATATGACATCAGTATATATTGCTTGAATTTCACACGTAAAGATGCAGCAAGTCTGTACAATTGTGTATTTACCCAAAAAGGGTGTTTTTAAAAACACAGAAAGTTATAGCTGTATTTCTAGCTTAAATTGCACTTTGACTAATGTGGCAGAGGCCCCAGATGGAGCGTAATTTAAAAAATTGGTGTTTTTTTAAAACCCAGACAATTATTGAAGTATTTCAAGCTTGTATTAACAATAACAGATGCAGCAAAGACTGCAATATTAAATACTTTGCCCAAAAGGGTATTTTTTATAACAGAATGTGACAGCAGTATATAACGCTTGAATTCCACACGTACAGATTCAGACAAGGCCGCAAATTAAGTATTTTGCCCAAAATGGGTGTTTTTTGAATAACAGAATATGACAGAAGTATATAACTCTTGAATTTCACTCGTACAGATGCAGCAAGGGCGGTAAAATTGTGTATTTTACCGAAAAAGGGTGTTTTTAAAAACCCAGAAAATTAAAGCTGTATTTCTAGCTTAAATTGCACACTGACTAAAGTGGCAGAGGCCCCAGATGGAGGGTATTGCAAAAAAAAATATGAAAATGATTGAAGTATTACAAGCTTGTTTTAACAATAACAAATGCAGCAAAGGCTGCAATATTATGTACTTTGCCCAAAAAGGGTGTTTTTTTAATAAGAGAATATGACAGCAGTATCTAGCACTTAAATTTCACACGTACAGATGCAGCAAGGGCTTTAAAATTGTGTATTTTGCCCAAAAGATTTTTTTTTAAAACCCAGAAAATTAAAGCTGTATTTCTAGCTTAAATTGCACACTGACTAATGCAGCAGAGGCCCCAGATGGAGGGTATTGCAAAAAATGGGTGTTTTTTTAAAACCCAGATTATTATTGCAGTATTTCAAGCTTGGATTTCAATGTTAGAAAAGCACATATGCAGTGCTGGTGCACTGAGCTTGGATAAAGTGGCCGCTGCTGCCCACCTAACTAACAGATGGATAAAACTTCTTTTTCTCTGTCACTAGGCTCAGGGCAGGGTAAAAAGATTGTGCACTGCACCCACAAAACAAAATCTATGTAGATCGCTGAGTTCAATTGCAGTTCTGATTAAAGTTTCTTTCCTATTCTCTCCCTCACAGCAGCAGCATCTTATCCCTACACTAAGCACAGCAGAGTGACGTGCAGCGCTATGTGACTCCAGCTTATAAAGAGGCTGGGTCACATGCTGCACTGGCCAATCACAGGCATGCCATTAGTAGGCACAGAGTTAAAACGCTTGTTGATTGGCTGCTCTGCAGCCTTTCAAAAAGCGCCAATAAATCGCCGAACCCCAAACCCGAAATTTTACTGAAATGTTCGGGTCCGGGGTCCAAAAATCCTAAAGTTCGGTACGAACCCGAACTTTACAGTTTGGGTTCGCTCAACTCTAATTACCAACAGTGCCACAATTAAGAACTTTTTATTTAAAATGATAATTCAGACACTCACCTCTCTCATGGCCCCTCTTGCTTTATAGCTTTGTGCTATCCACAGCTATAAAATAAATCACTGAAAAAGATTCAAAAGATTGTGCATGATATGTTAACTAAATATGTGGATGTGCATGGCTATATTTATATAAGAAAAATCACGGAAAATAATGCACTAACAATATAGATGCAAACATGTGTGTGACCAGATGAACACTAATATATACACTCACCTAAAGAATTATTAGGAACACCTGTTCTATTTCACATTAATGCAATTATCTAGTCAACCAATCACATGGCAGTTGCTTCAATGCATTTAGGGGTGTGGTCCTGGTCAAGACAATCTCCTGAACTCCAAACTGAATGTCAGAATGGGAAAGAAAGGTGATTTAAGCAATTTTGAGCGTGGCATGGTTGTTGGTGCCAGACGGGCCAGTCTGAGTATTTCACAATCTGCTCAGTTACTGGGATTTTCACGCACAACCATTTCTAGGGTTTACAAAGAATGGTGTGAAAAGGGAAAAACATCCAGTATGCGGCAGTCCTGTGGGCAAAAATGCCTTGTGGATGCTAGAGGTCAGAGGAGAATGGGCCGACTGATTCAAGCTGATAGAAGAGCAACGTTGACTGAAATAACCACTCGTTACAACCGAGGTAGGCAGCAAAGCATTTGTAAAGCCACAACACGCACAACCTTGAGGCGGATGGGCTACAACAGCAGAAGACCCCACCGGGTACCACTCATCTCCACTACAAATAGGAAAAAGAGGCTACAATTTGCATGAGCTCACCAAAATTGGACTGTTGAAGACTGGAAAAATGTTGCCTGGTCTGATGAGTCTCGATTTCTGTTGAGACATTCAAATGGTAGAGTCCGAATTTGGCGTAAACAGAATGAGAACATGTATCCATCCTCTGATGGCTACTTCCAGCAGGATAATGCACCATGTCACAAAGCTCGAATCATTTCAAATTGGTTTCTTGAACATGACAATGAGTTCACTGTACTAAAATGGCCCCCACAGTCACCAGATCTCAACCCAATAGAGCATCTTTGGGATGTGGTGGAACGGGAGCTTCGTGCCCTGGATGTGCATCCCTTAAATCTCCATCAACTGCAAGATGCTATCCTATCAATATGGGCCAACATTCCTAAACAATGCTATCAGCACCTTGTTGAATCAATGCCACTTAGAATTAAGGCAGTTCTGAAGGCAAAAGGGGGTCCAACACCGTATTAGTATAGTGTTCATAATAATTCTTTAGGTGAGTGAATATAGTCCTGTATGCTTCTCCTCTGTTCCTTTCTTTGGGTAAGGAGGTTATACTGCATCACTTCTGTGAGACTGTAATAATCTATGAAGTTGATCCGAGACTCCATTCCCGAGTTATGATACCTTTTCCTGCAAACAGTTGGATAGAGAGGTACCTGGCAGGGCTGGGCCGATACAGAGGCTGGGGAGGATCCAGCCTCAGGGCGCAGGCCAGCTCTCCAGCCTCTGGGCGGTAGGCAGGCCACTGACCACGTTGCCTCTGCTGCCGCGCCTGCCGGCCTGCCGGCCGCGCTGGAGGACGGAGGGAGTAGTGAGCACTTGGCACTGACTTACGTGCTCCCTCCCTGCTCCGCCTCCTGGCTCGGCCGCTCCGCTGCTCTGGTCTCTGCTCAGTCACTTGCCTCACTGGCTTCTTACAGCGCGCACTTTGACCTGACGCGCTGTACGCAGTCAGGTCACATGTGCGCCCTCTGGAGACCAGAAGCAGCACAGGCAGCAGCACAGCACTGTCACGAGCCAGCCGAGGCCCCAGCAGGGATAGAACTTGAGAGTCTGCCCTGAAGTGAAGTAAGATATTTCTTAAATAAAGATAATCTTTTCCGTCTGATCTGAGGTCTGATGGGGTTCTGGATGGGGTAAAATTACAAGGAACACCCGGGGGGGAGGGGGAGAGCGCACTTGGGCAGCTCAGCATCTGATGGTGGTGGACGTTGTCCCAGCCCTGGTACCTGGTGACTGATTCTCTTTAAATAATTACAACATACTCATATACAGACCCTTACATCTAATTAATGAAGCTAAAATCAAATGAATCATTTGAGTAAAAATAAGTATACAACTACCGATGTAGATATGTATTCAAGAAGACTGAAATAGCCAGTGTCAAACAAAAGCTTTAAATTTGTTCTTGGCATAAACAGCTCTGGACAGTGTTCAGGGTTATTCACTTCTGCCTAATGCAAATTTGAAAGCAGCCTCATATCTGCCAGTGCATCATGTTAATGATCTCATTAATGTCCAAAAAGTTATACTTCTTTTAACACATCCGAAATATAGCTTACAAAGCACAAACTTCATACTGATGTCACATCATGCAGCAAAGCAGTAACGTGCTTAATTCTGTGATAAAAGATAATTTATCTATGAGGTATAATATACCTGAAAAATGGCAACACTGCAGTGGAATGGATGTTATATAAAACATCCATATTTAAGTTTAATTTAAAGTTGAAAAAGAAACTTCAAGTAGAATTTGAACATTGCTCCAATATAATTGCTAATTAGTATTGCAGGATGGTGTTGACAAGTGGCTGGTGGCAAATCCTGATGTGACAATCTTACTATTTTGAATGCAGAAGGTTTGCACCTAGTGAAAAAGTAGTCAGTATTATGTGTTTTTCTTGTCATGTTATTAGTGCTTTTGCCTTAAGTGAACTATTAAATCTGTCTTATTACTATATCTATATAATTTTTTAATTGCAAAGGTGTCTTACTTTCACACACTTGTGGTATTTACAGCTACTCTTGACAAATTTCACACGATAATTTGGAATTTGAACCATTTATTTACAGTTTTTTAGAATAAACCTTGCACATTATTGCTAGAGATGAGCGAATATTTCAAAAATTCGATTCGGCCGTTTTTTTTTCCTGGAAAAATTTGCTTTTGCTTTGATTTAGCGGCGAATCGCGTTAAAAAAACACTATTTTCGGGCTGCAGGGAGCCTTTATAGGGGTGTAGAACACTGTGCCTTGCAGTA
The DNA here is from genome assembly GCF_905171765.1 of Bufo bufo. Taxonomy (NCBI): domain Eukaryota; kingdom Metazoa; phylum Chordata; class Amphibia; order Anura; family Bufonidae; genus Bufo; species Bufo bufo. Next base: position 619,291,311 of record NC_053390.1, on the reverse strand, counting down.
ACCCGCATAGGGGGTCTGCTGTGGTAGTGAAATTATACTGTGTGTCAGTATGATAAGCACATGACAGGTGTCTCTCTTAGAATCACTGCATACTTCATTTATCTGGGCAGTCACGGGGCCTAACCTGATCAAATAACTCAAGTATCAACTCAGCCTTACAGGTAGATGTTAGCACAAAGAAGAAGCGAACTCCTTTTTCACCCTTGTCAGCTGATTCCACATAGATGTCTACAGAACCTATTCTATTAAACGCTTATAAAAGTAGAGCCCTTCCTGACAGATTGGAGAGGGTGTCAGCAGTAAGTTTGTGTTAACGTCACTGATTATTTTGCCCTTCCTCTGATCTGTCACAACAATAACCCCTCAAAAAATGAATCCTGTCTGTTGAGCATTTGCCTTCACTCGGTCAGCATTTGGTCAGTAATCCATCAGTATTGCTAATGCTCAAAAAAAACAGAAAAAAAAAAAGAAAATTTGCATGTCTTCTGTGTTTTCTACCCACTCCTATTTTTGGCTACCAAATCATAAGCCAAATCTGATGGGACCATACAGGCCTCAAAGCAGCTGCACAGACAGGATGCGTTGTGCGTCTCATTTTTACTTCCTTCTGACAGATCAGAAGAAAAGGTCAAATAAATGATGATGTCAGCCAGGCCGAAAGACAAAATAGTGGACCAGTCATAAAGTGAGGAAGGGTGGGAACAGCATGAGAAGTTCACAGAGTGGACCTATGACATGGTGGTGAGGTGGAAGCATCATGAGGAGACCACAGAGTGGCCCAATGACAGTGTCTGGAGGTGGAAGTAGTATGAGGAGGCCAGCGAGTGGCACAATGGCAGAGTCTGTAGGTGGCGGCAGCAGCAGCAGCATTAGGAAAAGGCCACCGAGTGGCATAATGAAAGAGTTTGGAGGTGGCGGCAGTATGAGGAGGCCACCAAGTGGCACAATGACCGAGTCTGTATGTGGTGGCAGCATGAGGAGACCACAAAGCCGCACAATGACAGAGTCTGGAGGTGGAAGCATCAGGAGGAGGCCACAGAGTGGCACAATGACTGAGACTGGAGGTGCCCGCAGCATAAGTAGGCTACAGAGTGGCACAATGACCGAGTCTGGAGGTGGCAGCAGCATGAGTAGGCCACAGAGTGGCACAATGACAGAGTCTGGAAGTGGCAGCAGCAGCATCATCAGGAGGAGGCCACAGAGTGGCACAATGACAGAGTGTGGAGGTGGCAGCAGCATGTGGAAGCCACAGAATGGCACAATGACAGAGTCTGGAGGTGGCAGCAGCATGAGTAGGTCACAGAGTGGCACTATGACAGAGTGTGGAGGTTTCAGCAGCAGCAGCATCAGGAGGAGCCCATAGAGTGGCACATTGACCGAGTCTGGAGGTGGCAGCAGCATGAGTAGGCCACAGAGTGGCGCAATAACAGAGTCTGGAGGTGGCAACAGCATGAATAGGCCACAGAGTAGGACAATGATCGAGTCTGGAGGTGGCAACAGCATGAGTATGCCACAGAGTGGCACAATGACAGAGTTTGGAGGTGGCAGCAGCATAAGTAGTCCACAGAGTGGCTCAATGACAGATTCTGGAGGTGCCAGCAGCAGCATCAGGAGGAGGCCACAGAGTGGCACAATGACCGAGTCTGGAGGTGGCAGCAGCACGTGGAAGCCACAGAGTGGCACAATGACCGAGTCTGGAGGTGGCGGCAGCATGAATATACCACAGACTGGCACAATGACAGAGTCTAGAGGTGGCATCAGCATGAATAGGCCACAGAGTGGCACAATGACCGAGTCTGGAGGTGGCAGCAGCATGTGGAAGCCACAGATTGGCACAACAACAGAGTCTGAAGGTGGCAGCAACATGAGTAGGCCACAGAGTGGCACAATCACAGAGTGTGGAGGTGGCAGCAGCATGTGGAAGCCACAGATTGGCACAACAACAGAGTCTGAAGGTGGCAGCAACATGAGTAGGCCACAGAGTGGCACAATCACAGAGTGTGGAGGTGGCAGCAGCATGAGGAAGCCACAGAATGGCACAATGACAGAGTGTTGATCGACCAAGATACTTCTGGGGGAACCTGCCTGGCATGAACAGTCCTCTAGTAGCTACAGACAATGAGAAGACAAAGCGTAAAGATAGCTTTGAGCCCTGAAGAGTCGCGCAGTTCATCAAGATACGTAACTAAAGATTTTACTGCATATAACCGCAGTGCCGGCCGCAGAATAAATTTTGTTTTGCGACAGAAATACTTTAATAAAGATTTTACCGCATATGACTACAGCGCTAAACGCTGAATAAAATTAGTTTTTCCACCGCTGGGCCCCCACACTGCAGATTTATCATGGAGACATCATGGAGATTTTGCAGCATATAACTTCAGCGCTGAACGCTGAATTAAACTTGTTTTTCGACCGCAATACATCAATAAAGATTTTACCACATATAACTGCAGCGCTGAACGCTGATTACAATTTGTTTTTCCACCAAAACACATCACACAAGATTTTATTGCATATTACTACAGCACTGAATGCTGAATAAGATTTGTTTTCCCACCGAAATACATCACAAAAGATTTTATCAAATATAACTGCAGCGCAGAACGCTGATTACAATTTGTTTTTCCACCGAAATACATCACACAAGATTTTATTGCATATTACTACAGCACTGAATGCTGAATAAGATTTGTTTTTCCACCGAAATACATCACAAAAGATTTTATTGCATATTACTACAGCGCTGAAAGCTAGGTAAGATTTGTTTTGTCACCGAAATACGTCACAAAAGATTTGACCACATATAACTGCAGCGCTGAACGCTGAATACAATTAGTTTTTCCACCTAAATATGTCCCAAAAGATTTTACCACATAACTTCAACCGAATTACATCAATAAAGATTTTACCACATATAACGGAGCATGGAGATGGAGAGGGTCTTCGGATTCCCCCCGCACTATACGGATGTCTCAGAAATGAACCGCTGCTCCCGACAGCAGCTCCTGGGAAGGTCATGGAGCCTCCCGGGCATCCGGCATCTATTCGCTCCACTGAAGAATTATTGTGAAAGTGTGTAGAAGCCACATGGGGCCCCCACGCTGCAGATTTATCATGGAGACATTGTGGAGATTTTACAGCATATAACCGCAGCGCTGAACTCTAAATAAATTTTGTTTTTTGACCGAAATACTTAAATAAATATTTTACCACATATAACTGCAGCTCTGACCACTTAATTAATTTAGTTTTTCGACTGAAATACTTTAATAAAGATTTTACTGCATATAACCGCAGAGCTGAAAGCTGAATAAAATTAGTTTTTCCACCGAAATACATCAATAAAAATTTCACCACAAATATTACTGCAGTGCTGAACGCTGAATATATTTAGTTTTTCGACCTAAATACGTCACTAAACGTTTTACCAGATATAACTGCAAAAGTGAAAGCTGAATATATTTTGTTTTTGTACTGAAATAATAATAGCGTATTTTTCGCCCTATAAGACGCACCGGCCCATAAGACGCACCTAGGTTTTTGAGGAGGAAAATAAGAAAAAAAAAATTTTGAACCAAAAGGTGTGCTTTTGGTGGGTTTTGAACTAATTGTGGTCTGTGGATGGCACTGTTATGGGGGATCTGTGGATGGCGCATTGTTATGGGGGATCTGTGGGTGACGCACTGTTATGGGGGATCTGTGGGTGACACTTATGGAGGATCTGTGGGTGACACTTATGGGGGATCTGTGGGTGACACTTATGGGGGATCTGTGGGTGACGCACTGTTATGGGGGATCTGTGGGTGACACATATGGGAGATCTGTGGGTGACACTTATGGGGGATCTGTGGGTGACACTTATGGGGGATCTGTGGGTGACGCACTGTTATGGGGGATCTGTGGGTGACACTTATGGGGGATCTGTGGGTGACACTTATGGGGGATCTGTGGGTGACACTTATGGGGGATCTGTGGGTGACACTTATGGGGGATCTGTGGGTGACACATATGGGGGATCTGTGGGTAGCTCTTATTGGGCTCTCTGGATGGCACTGTTATGAGGATCTGTGTATGACAGTTATGGGGGGGATCTGTGGATGACACATTTATAGCATCTTATGCTATGTGTCATCCACAGATCCCCTCCATAAGTGTCCCTGTAGTAAATGACCCTCAATACACGCTGGGGGCCGGCATCTGCTTTGATAATGACAGCGGGGCCCATGCAGTGACTGTATTCTACTACACGGGCCCCGCTCACCGTATAATCCTATGTCTAATAGTTAATTGTAATTGTATGTAATCACATAAGGAGCGCTGTGTATTACCGGTACTTACAACTACAAGCGCTCGGTAGGTAGCAGAGAGGAGGGAGGAGGCAGGCCGGGAGGACAGGTGCTGGCAGCGTGAGTCATACGTCATGCGCCCACGCCGCCTGCTTCATTCATATAGTGGGTGGCGCAGGCGCATGACGTATGACTCACGCTGCCAGCGGCGAGCGCTTGTAGTTGTAAGTACCGGTAATACACAGCGCTCCTTATGCGATTACATACAATTACAATTAACTATTAGACATAGGATTATACAGTGAGCGGGGCCCGTGTAGTAGAATACAGTCACTGCACGGGCCCTGCTGTCATTATAAAAGCAGATGCCGGCCCCCAGTCCCGCCTCCCTCACAGCTGATACACCCGCCGCACTGCATCGCGGCGGGTGTATAATTGAAAACTCAGCAAAATCAGCAGCATTCACCGTATAAGAAGCACTGCTATTTTCCCCCCACTTTTAGGGGGGGAAAAGTGCGTCTTATACGGCGAAAAATACGGTAACTGCAGAATATTTTTCTTTTTGTACTGAAAAAGGCCAGTAAACGCTTTTAGCAGAAATAACTGCACCAGTGAAGTGCGTATATTTATATATTATTGGCCGAACACATCAGGATGTTCGGGTGCTCGACCGAGCACCCGAGTATAATAGAAGTCAATGGGAGAACCTAAGCATTAAACCAGATACCCCCTGCTCTGAAAAGGGGAGGGTGCCTGGTTCATAGGAAAATGTCAGAAATTGATGGAAACACCACCAAAATCGTTCTGGAACAGCATGGAGAGGATGTCTGGATGCATCTTGTACTCGCAGATCACTTCTGGGAATGATGTTGTCTGTATTGTACGCCACTTTTACAGACTGACAATAATATGCACAAAACTGAAGAAAAAAATCGATTTTAGAGGAAAAATTAATAGGAAACATTTTTTCTGTATATTTACTTGTATATAAAGTGCAAGTGCTGCCAAAAACTACAAGGAAGAGGCACTCCGATACAACATAAAGGAAGGCCTCATTCACATTGTGGAACAATTGTTCATGTAGTGGGACTCCTACACTCATAAAGCCTATGCACTAAGTGAAAGGGCTGCCAAAAATTACAAGGAACCGGCACTCCAAACACTCTTTGATACACATAAAGGACGGCATCATACACAGCCTTGAAAAATTCTGATTGATAGCCTGCTGGTGACCTTCAAAAACATTTGGATCAAGGGCCTGCTGATCTGACCATCTAAAACATTAAGGGTGAGGGCCTGCTGCCGCTTTGGTGACTCTAGATAACCTGAGGACGATCACACGTCTCTGTGACGGAGACGATCCATTCGAATGTCTGGCCTATCAACTTTTGATGTTATTTTCAGCCCAAACCATGTAGACAATGGATAACGGGGGAATCATGGTTTGATTTCGGAGAGGGAGCCTGAGAAACAACTACGGCTACTACATCCAAGCAAGGCAGCATGCGCGCAATTTACCTATTAGGTATAATTAGGTGAGGGCCTGCAGGTGAGCTGACTCTATAAAAGATTTTAGGTGCGGGCCTGCAGGTGAGCTGACCCTGTAAAATTTTTTAGGTGCAGGCCTGCAGGTGAGCTGACCCTGTAATAAATTTGACGTGCGGGCCTGCTGGTAAGCTGACCCTATAAAATATTTTATGTGCGGGCCTTCAGGTGAGCTGACCCTCTAAAAAATTTAATGCAAGGGCCTTCAGGTGAGCTGACCCTGTAAAAGATTTAAGGGGCGGGCCTGCTGGTGAGCTGACCCTGTAAAAGATTTGAGGTGCGGGCCTGCTGGTGAGCTGAACCTGTAAAAGATATTATGTGCGGGCCTGCTGGTGGGCTGACCCAGTAAAAGATTGTAGGTGAAGGCCTGCTGGTGAGCTGACCCTCTAAAAAATTATGTGCGAAGGCCTGCAGCTGATCTGACCCTCTAAAAATTATATACGAGGGCCTGCATGTGATCTGACCCTGTAAAACATTTTATGCAAAGGGCATATATGCGAGGGCATTATATCTGACGAATAAGCATGTTGATATGATGGAAGAGAAGGAGGAGAGAAAAGGAAGATTCAACCATATACCCTTGTTTGTGGTGGAAAGGGTGCATAAAAATACAGTGTATTCAGTACATCATAAACAACACATTTAAAGTGCCTTTATGTTCAGCCGCTTTACTCTGGTGGAGTCGAGAAGTCATGGTCAATCCAGGCCTTGTTCATTTTTATAAGAGTCAACCTGTCAGCATTCTCAGTTTACAGGCGGATACGTTTATCTGTTATAATGCCACCAGCAGCACTAAATACCTGCTCAGACAAAATGCTGGCAGCAGGGCTGGCCAGCACCTCCAAGGCGTAGATCGTCAGTTTGTGCCACGTGTCCAGCTTGGACACCCAGTAGTTGTAAGGCACTGAGGCATCATTGAGGACACTGACACGGTCTGCTATGTACTCCTTCACCATCTTCCAAAATGTTTCCCTCCTTGTGACGGTAGGATGAGGGTGCTGGCGGGGTGTCATGAAACTGTCCCAGGCTTTGGAGAGAGTTGCCCTGCCTCTATTAGAACTGCTGTGTGTTCCCCTTGTCTCCCCTCCTTGGTTGGCCAAGGAGGTACGGACTCTGCCGCCAACATTGTCAGATGGAAATTTTTTGAGCAATTTTTCAACAAGGATCTTCTGGTATTGCACCGTTTTGATCATCCTCTCCACCAGAGGAATGAGAGATGAGAAGTTCTCTTTGTAGCGGGGTCGAGAAGGGTGAACAACCAGTAATCCATGTTGTCTAAAATGCATATAACGAGCGGGTCGTGGGAAAGGCAGCCTAACATGAAGTCAGCCAAGTGTACCAGAGTACCAACAGGGAAGACTTCGCTGTCATCATCAGGAGGATCACTCAATCTCCTCATCCTCTTTTTCCTCTTCTGCCCACCCACGCAGAACAGATGGAATTTAACTTCCATGGGTACTACCCTCTGTAGCAAAGGCAACTGTCTCCTGCTCCTCCTCCTCCTCTTCATTGTCCAATTTGCGATGAGGAGACAAACTGAGGGTGATCTGGCTATCACCCTGTGTAATGTCTTCCCCCATTTCCACCTCTTCCACATGCAAAGCGTCGTCCTTAATTGTGAGCAGTGAGTGTTTGTGTAGAAACAGAAGTGGGATGGTGACGCTGATAATAACGTTATCACCGCTCACCATCTGTGTTGATTCCTCAAAGTTTCTTACAACCTCACAGAGGTCAGACATCCATGCCCACTCCTCGCTTGTGAATAGCGGAAGCAGACTGGAAAGGCGACGACCATGTTTCAGCTGGTATTCCACTACTGTCCTCTGCTGCTCACAAAGCCTGGCCAACATGTAGATTGTGGAGTTCCAGCACATGCTCATGTCGCACAACAGCCGGTGAGCTGACAATTTCAAGTGCTGCTGCAGCTTTGACAGACCGGCTGAAGCTCTCGGTGACTTGCGGAAATGTGCACACATGAGGCCCACCTTCACCAGTAGCTCAGGCAAATTGGGGTATATTTTTAGAAACCGCTGAACCATAAGGTTGAATACATGGGTAAGGCATGGGATGTGTCTAAGGTTGCCCAGCTCCAAAGCCGCCTCCAAGTTACAGCCATTATCTGAAACAATCATGCCTGGTCCTAGGTTGAGTGGCGAGAACCACAGCTCAGTCTGGTCTCTTATCCCCTGCCACAGCTCTGTGGCAGTGTGCTGTTTGTCACCTAGGCAGATCAGCTTCAGAACGGCCTGTTGCAGCTTCCCCACTGCAGTGCTACACTGCTTCCAGCTACCGACTGATGACTGAATGGTGCTGCATGTGGATTATTCGGAGGTGGAAGTGGAGGAAGTGAAGTGGGAGTTGGAGCCACTAACGTAGATGCTGGCGGAAACCCTGATCGACGTAGGGCCCGCAATCCTTGGTGTCGGTAGCACCTATTCCATGGCACGTGTGATGTTACGGGACACATGTTGGTGTAAGTCAGGCACACCGTGAAAAATAGTGGCTGCTGTAACGAGGGTCGGCCGCCGACCTCAGGCTGCGGAAGGCCTCAGTGTCCACAAGCCTAAATGGCAACATTTCCAGAACTAGTAATTTGGAGAGTTGGGCATTTATTGCTATGGCCTGTGGGTGGGTTGCTGGGTATTTACGCTTGCGTTTAAAATGCCTGGGGTAAGGACATTTGTACGCTGCGCTGGGACACGGAACTGGATGTGGTCGCTAATGGTGCTTGCGAAGGTCAAGGTGTAGGGCGGGAGGCATCTGGGCCTGTGCCTTCGATAATGGATTGGCCAGCACGAAACACAGTTGAAGAGGAGGCAGTGGTGTGACCCGCAGACACAGATTGTGGACCCAGGCGTTCGTCCCACTTATTATGGTGCTTTGATGCCATGTGGTAGATCATGCTGGTGGTGGTGAGGTTGCTAGTGTTCATGCCCCGGCTCAGTTCCAAAGATATTCAAGCTGTCCTGCAGGCTCAGGGATCATCAGTGTCAGCGCAAACTATCCGTCAACATTTAAATGAAATGAAATGCTATGGCAGGAGACCCAGGAGGACCCCACTGCTTACACAGAGACATAAAAAAGCAAGACTACATTTTGCAAAAAATGAACTTGCGTAAGCCAAAATCCTTCTGGGAAAATGTCTTGTGGACAGATGAGACCAAGATAGAGTTTTTTTGGTAAAGCACATCATTCTACTGTTTACCGATAATGGAATGAGGCCTACAAAGAAAAGAACATAGTACCTACAGTGAAATATGATGGAGGTTCATTGATGTTTTGGGGTTGTCTTGCTGCCTCTGGCACTGGGTGCCTTGAATTTGTGCAAGGTATCATGAAATCTGAGGATTGCCAACGGATTTTGGGTCGCACTGTAGAGCCCAGTGTCAGAAAGCTGGGTTTACGTCCAAGATCTTGGGTCTTCCACCAGGACAATGACCCCAAACATACGTCAAAAAGGACCCAGAAATGGATGGCAACAAAGCGTTATATGAAACTGTTTGCCAAAGTCCTCCATTACACCAGCTGTGAAGTGAACTGGCAGCTCTGTGCAACAAACTTTTTATGTGTTTGTCTCCTAAAGACTGCATTTTGGATCCAGATGCCCGCATCCTCCACCATATGTGGGGGTCAGCTCAATAGTGGTAGGCACAGCAGTCAGAGACAGTGACACAATGGCACAGTTCACACAGAGATTTGCCTGTTTTCTTTATTCTCATCCACAAGCAAAATATATGGCCTTTACATTCACGCAAAAATACAAAATAAATTCTTGCTCGGCTGAGCACTAACTAAACATAAAATTACCCTTTCTATATGGGTGGCGTACTACCAGCCACACGACACAATTCAAAATAAACTCACAGTGTCCTTTTTGTTGTTTAAGCAGACTTCAGCAGCAATGGTGAAAGCCAATCAGTTCAACCAGTCCCCCACCCAGACATGCTCATAGTGCAAACCTTTATAGCCCAGAAATGAGCTGAGCTCCATCACCTGGCTGAGAGCTCTATATGAAACCTGTTCTGGACAGGAAGGGAATGAGGAGCCTCACTACCAACCTGCATCCTCATTCCATTAAAATCCAGGCCCGACAACATCATTTACCAAAGTCCTCAGCAAACTATGTTTTGCTAAGGCAGACCATATTTCCTGGTTTTTCGATATCTCACCCAGCTTTCCTAGTTGAGATATCCACCCTTTTGTAGCCTAGTACATGGTATATGAAAGAAACCTAGGCGAAATATAATGATTCTCTACTACTTTTCCAGTCACTGTCTCACAATATATAAATATATAGATAAAATCATACTTCTGATATACTGTATATGAATGCATAATATGTGGGAAACTACTACTGATGTTTTAGCCATAATATATTTACATATATTATAATATATTACATATTCTAAATATATAATAATATAATATATGTAAATATATTTTGCTAAAAACTTATATATATGTTTAAAGTAAATTTAGCCTGAATTTCTGACGGGATTAGAACTCACAACCTTCTGCATTACAGCCCAGAATGTTAACCACTACAATATGCAATTGCATTGCCAGTTACTAAAAAACTAATAAATATGAGACTTCTACCACGAAGCGTGAGGAAATTCGCATGTGTTGTGAATCGAATTTTTCCTGAAATTCGGATCGAATTCCACTTTGTTAGCTTCGATTCGCTCATTGCTCTTTGCTCAGTTGTTTAGAATCTTGTGTCTGGTGTGTGCATCAACTATTCATAGCACCTTTACCTGCTGGGGGGGACTAAGAATGTAAAATGGCCTTGAAAAAATGCCTAAAAATGGCCACATGTTGCAAACAGGTCCAAATTGATAGAAGGAGGGGCAATACAAGTGGGCAGGGACAATACAGGTAGTCAGGGACAACAGATCCCAGGGCCGGTCATTAATTCCATAGTGCAGCACAAAATGCCGTCCCAGCAGAACCAAATACCACAGTGTAGCACAAAATACTGTCTCGGCAGAGCCAAATAGTACAGTGCAGCACACAATATTTCCACCCTCGTCGCTATATTCAACTATATTACCATCCTGGGCATGGTGACACAGTTGGACTTAGGAGGGCACCTGGAGCTACTGGTCAGGTGCATAAGTACCTGATGCTCCTGGCATTAATTAATGATGAGAGCTTCAGATTGTTATATAATGGGCCTGTGGCCATGAAGATTCAGGCGACTCCACCGAGCATCAACCCAAGTTGATTTTTCCCTGTAGCGTCTATGGCCAGTCCAGAATTTGGTAAAATAAAACATCATATTCAAACTACTTTAGATAATAAGCTCCCCAAAAAGGAGGACAAATGATAAGTAAATTTCCGTTAATTCCATAGGTATTTGTAGCCACACAACTTTGTCTTAATTTCCATAAACTCTGTATTGTGCCTTTTATCAAAAACAAGGATACAATCCACAATCTATGTTTACATACCTTGTATATAAACACATATACTGTATATACAGTCGTGGCCAAAAGTTTTGAGAATGACACAAATATTAGTTTTCACAAAGTTTGCTGCTAAACTGCTTTTAGATCTTTGTCTCAGTTGTTTCTGTGATGTAGTGAAATATAATTACACGCACTTCATACGTTTCAAAGGCTTTTATCGACAATTACATGACATTTATGCAAAGAGTCAGTATTTGCAGTGTTGGCCCTTCTTTTTCAGGACCTCTGCAATTCGACTGGGCATGCTCTCAATCAACTTCTGGGCCAATTCCTGACTGATAGCAACCCATTCTTTCATAATCACTTCTTGGAGTTTGTCAGAATTAGTGGGTTTTTGTTTGTCCACCCGCCTCTTGAGGATTGACCACAAGTTCTCAATGGCATTAAGATCTGGGGAGTTTCCAGGCCATGGACCCAAAATGTCAACGTTTTGGTCCCCGAGCCACTTAGTTATCACTTTTGCCTTATGGCACGGTGCTCTATCGTGCTGGAAAATGCATTGTTCTTCACCAAACTGTTGTTGGATTGTTGGAAGAAGTTGCTGTTGGAGGGTGTTTTGGTACCATTTTTTATTCATGGCTGTGTTTTTGGGCAAAATTGTGAGTGAGCCCACTCCCTTGGATGAGAAGCAACCCCACACATGAATGGTCTCAGGATGCTTTACTGTTGGCATGACACAGGACTGATGGTAGCGCTCACCTTTTCTTCTCCGGACAAGCCTTTTTCCAGATGCCCCAAACAATCGGAAAGAGGCTTCATCGGAGAATATGACTTTGCCCCAGTCGTCAGTAGTCCATTCACCAAACTTTCTGCAGAAGATCAATCTGTCCCTGGTGTTTTTTTTGGAGAGAAGTGGCTTCTTTGCTGCCCTTCTTGACACCAGGCCATCTTCCAAAAGTCTTCGCCTCACTGTGCGTGCAGATGCGCTCACACCTGCCTGCTGCCATTCCTGAGCAAGCTCTGCACTGGTGGCACTCCGATCCCGCAGCTGAATCCTCTTTAGGAGACGATCCTGGAGCTTGCTGGACTTTCTTGGACGCCCTGAAGCCTTCTTAACAAGAATTGAACCTCTTTCCTTGAAGTTCTTGATGATCCTATAAATTGTTGATTGAGGTACAATCTTAGTAGCAACAATATCCTTGCCTGTGAAGCCATTTTTATGCAACGCAATGATGGCTGCACGCGTTTCTTTGCAGGTCACCATGGTTAACAATGGAAGAACAATGATTTCAAGCATCACCCTCCTTTTAACATGTCAAGTCTGCCATTTTAACCCAATCAGCCTGACATAATGATCTCTAGCCTTGTGCTCGTCAACATTCTCACCTGAGTTAACAAGACGATTACTGAAATGATCTCAGCAGGTCCTTTAATGACAGCAATGAAATGCAGTGAAAAGTTTTTTTTGGGATTAAGTTAATTTTCATGGCAAAGAAGGACTATGCAATTCATCTGATCACTCTTCATAACATTCTGGAGTATATGCAAATTGCTATTATAAAAACTTAAGCAGCAACTTTTCCAATTTCCAATATTTATGTAATTCTCAAAACTTTTGGCCACGACTGTAGGTTTTGATTTCTTCTTATAACATTGAACACACGTTTAATTTAAAGGAATGTACTTATCAATAAGAGATGTTAAAGCAATTAAAAAACAACATATTTGTTAATATCATTTATAAGAAAATACAGTGACTGCACAACAATTAGAAATAACTTTTTTATACTTTGACAGCATCAAGTTAATTTATTAAGCTGTTTTTGCAAAGTGACAGAGAAACATCAGAAATGATTGAAATCTTGGCCAACCCTGACAGATGTTCTCATCACATTGTCAAACTCAAGTATATCTTAATGAGCTTCAAGTGGCTGAAGCGCCTCTTAGCAGATGCTACTGGTATAGAAATCCAGTGGTCTCAACATTTTATTACAATATAGTAAAAAAAATCAACAGATCTGAAATAAAGGATTTATGGCTGTTTAAACATATCCATGAAAGAGAACAGAAATGAGGGAAATAAGGCACACACATAATGATAGATAAACAGATATAGATAGATGGATAGATAGGTACTTTGCAAATATTATTACAAAATTATTTCTAAATTTATTTTACACCATAATGACCATGCCCCGTACAATGCTTGTTGTAGGGCTTCAATCAGGAGCACCAACACATGTACAGCATGGGATTAAAGTTTCTGCTTCTGCAATCCTCCTGTCAGGGAAACTGAGTTGAAAACAGAAATGGTTTATTCTCCTTTCCTCAATACATACCGGTTAATGGGTGCTATGCAGTACATAGAGCTATGCCACTTCATCTCTTAGACCTATGAATCACAATGATCGCCTTGGGCACAGGACAACTGCCAGATCTTAGAAGACCCTGATCAGCTCTGCCTGTGTACAATTTCCCCACAGGGGGCTGAGTTCCCCTGTAACTGGGGCTGCTTTGGATCATTTATTTTGGTGTCAGTTTTTATGTATGAAAAATAATGGTCAGGACTCAGGAGCTCTAAACATATATCTGTAAAATATATTTTTTATATAAATAATTATATGGGTAGAAACATAGAAACATAGAATCTGTCGGCAGATAAGAACCATTTGGCCCATCTAGTCTGCCCAATATACTGAATACTATGAACAGCCCTTGGCCCTATCTTATATGAAGGATGGCCTTATACCTATCCCATGCATGCTTAAACTCCTTCACTGTATTTGCAGCTACCACTTCTGCAGGAAGGCTATTCCATGCATCCACTACTCTCTCAGTAAAGTAATACTTCCTGATATTACTTTTAAACCTTTGCCCCTCTAATTTAAATCTATGTCCTCTTGTAGCAGTTTTTCTTCTTTTAAATATTCTCTCCTCTTTTACCTTGTTGATTCCCTTTATGTATTTAAAAGTTTCTATCATATCCCCTCTGTCTCGTCTTTCTTCCAAGCTATACATGTTAACCTCTTAAGGACATAGGGCATACAGGTACGCCCTTGTGCCCTGGTACCTAAGGACACAGGGCGTACATGTACGCCCTGTGTATTTTCGATCACCGCCGCGCGGCGGGCGGTGATCGGAACCCCGTGCCTGCTCAAATCATTGAGCAGGCACTTGGGGCAAATGTGCCGGGGGGTCTGGTGACCCCCCCATGTATGCGATCGCAGAAAACCGCAGGTCAAATCAGACCTGCGGTTTTCTGCGTTTCCAGGTTGTTCGGGTCTCTGAAGACCCGATAACCCGGAACAGGATGGTGATGGTGGTGTGATTTCACCCCACCAATCACCATCCAGCGATCCTGAGTGGTGATGGTGACATTTTTTTCCCCACATTTTTTATTTTTTTTTTTTCCCCACATTTTTTGCCCTTTTTTTAGTTAGTTTATTTTTCTGTTAGTTTTAGGGTGAGTTCGTGAACACCCGTGCCCCCACACACACGCACACAAAATAAAGAGTTACACACACGCACATATACACGCAGACACACACTCCCCTATGGCCCGCCGGACGTTCTCCGCCGAGGAGGCATACGTCCAGCTTGCCTCCGACTCCGAGAGTCCCAGTGAGGATGAGGATGACCCCACATTCCTGTTGTCATCCGCATCCTCTTCATCATCTAGCGATGATGATGAGCACCCAAGGCGGCGGAGACACCGCCAGGCGGAGCAAGGGGACCGCCATGTTAGGGACCCTGTGGCCCACACTAGTACGAGCAGCTCTGGGGCTCGTACTGGTTTTCCGGCCCACCAGTTAAATCCACCGGAGCCCCCTGCCGGTGAACTTGTCTGGTGTAGCCCAGAGCGATACGAGCCCGTGATTCCTGATTTTGTAGGCCAATCAGGAATCCAGATTTCCACAGTGGGCTACACTGAATATGACTATTTTTGTCATTTTTTCAGTGACTCACTGGTAAATCTGATGGTGGAGCAGACGAATCTGTACGCCCAACAGTTCGTCGCTCAACACCGGGCTCCTTTTTGGACGCCGGTCAGTGCAGCCGAAATAAGGACATTTTCGGGCCTCGTGCTGCATATGGGCCTGGTCAAAAAACCCAGTGTCAGGCTGTACTGGAGTGGGGACGTCCTATACCAGGCCCCACTTTACAGTACAGCCAAGACACGCTCCCGGTTTGAGGCCATCCGGAAATGTCTGCATTATTTCGATAATGCAGCATGTCCCCCCCCGAGGTGATCCTGCCCATGACCGTCTGTATAAGATACGGCAGGTCATCGATCACTTTGGGGCCAAATTAATGGAGGCCTATGTACCTGGAAGGGAGGTCGCGGCTGATTAGTTTCTCATTGCGTTCAAGGGGAGACTCATTTTCCGCCAATATGTGCCCTCCAAGCGGGCGAGGTATGGCGTGAAACTTTACAAAATTTGTGAGAGTACCTCAGGGTACACTTACAAATTTTGTGTGTACGAGGGGCGAGATTCCCGGATTCAACCCCCAGAATGTCCCCCCACTCTGGGTGTTACCGGGAAACTTGTGTGGGACCTTATGTACCCACTGCTGGATAAGGGTTACCACCTTTACGTGGATAACTTTTATACCAGTATCCCCTTGTTCCAGTCCCTTGCCGCCAGATCCACGTCGGCTTGTGGGACCGTGCGGAAAAATCAACGCGGCCTCCCTGCCCACCCCCTCCAGGTACCTATCCCCATGGGTGAGACCCGTACCCTTACCACTGGAAACCTGTTGCTGGTCAGGTATAAGGACAAGAGGGATGTCCTTATGCTGTCCACAATTCATGGTAACGGCATCACCCCTGTCCCTGTGCGAGGTACCGTGGCAACGGTCCTCAAGCCCGGTATATGGGCTTGGGCAACGGTCCTCAATCGGTATATGGGAGGAGTTGATCTCTCTGATCAAGTCCTCAAGCCATATAATGCCATGCGCAAAACCCGGGCATGGTACAAAAAAGTTGCGGTCTACTTGGTGCAGGTTGCCATGTACAACTCTTTTGTATTATCCCGAAGCACTGTGCAGCACAGGGACATTCCTCCAGTTCTATGAGGCAGTCCTCAAGGCCCTGATCTTTTCGGACCGGGAAAGAGCAGGCCGGAGTACCTCGGGAACTGTAGGTGCCCGGATCGTCCGTGGCCAACACTTTTCAGGTGTGGTCCCCAATACTGGAAAGAAGGGACGAACCCCAAAAAAGTGCAGAGTGTGTCGCAGGAGGGGGATACGGAAGGACACGACTACTCAGTGCGACACGTGCCCCGATCATCCGGGCCTCTGCATTGACGGTTGCTTCAGGGAGTATCACACTTCCATGGAGTACTAAATTTATATCCCAATTTAGCACTGACATCGGATAAAAAAAAATGGTTCTCAGACTTGAGACACCCAAAAAAACTAAAATAATTTATTAAAAGTAGACATATTAGGTATCGCCGCGTCGGTAATAATCTCCTCTATAAAACTACCCCATGACCTAACCCCCCAGATTAACACGGTCAAGGAAAAAAAAAAAAAGTGCAAAAAAAGTTTTTTTTTTGTCACCTTACATAATAAAAAGTTTAATAGCAAGCGATCAAAAAGTCATATAGCCCCCAAAATAGTACCGTCCGCTCATCCCGCAAAAAATGAGCCCCCACATGAGATTATTGGCTAAAAAAAAAAAATGACCCTTAGACTTTAGAGATACCCAAAAAAAAATTTGTATCAAAAAAGATAATATAGTCTAAAACCTAAATAATTGTAAAAAAGTAGACTTATTAGGTATTGCCGCGTCCTTAAGAATCTCCTCTATAAAAATACCCCATGTCCCAACCCCCCAGATTAACACGGTCAAAAAAATAAATAAAAATAGGTGCAAAAAAAGAATTTTTTTGTCACCTTACATAACAAAAAGTTTAATAGCAAGCGAGAAAAAAGTCATATAGCCCCCAAAATAGTGCCAATAAAACCGTCCCTTAGTAGGGATGAGCGAGCCCGAACTGTATAGTTCGGGTTCGTACCGAATTTTGGGGTGTCCGTGACACGGACCCGAACCCGAACATTTTCGTAAAAGTCTGTGTTCGGGTTCGGTGTTCGGCGCTTCTTTGGCGCTTTTTGAAAGGCTGCAAAGCAGCCAATCAACAAGCGTCATACTACTTGCCCCAAGAGGCCATCACAGCCTTGCCTACTATTGGCATGGCTGTGATTGGCCAGTGCAGCTTGTGACCCAGCCTCTATATAAGCTTGGGTCACGTAGCGCTGCACGTCACTCTGCTGATTTAAGCATAGGGAGAGGTTGCTGCTGCGACGTTAGGGCGAGATTAGGCAGATTAACTCCTCCAAAAGACTTCATTCTGTGATCGATCTGCAGCTGTGGATCATTGAAGTGCTAATATCAACTTGCTCACTTTTTTGAGGCTGCCCAGAGCGTTTTTAGATCACTTTTTTCTGGGGTGATCGGCGGCCATTTTGTGGCTTGTGGTGCGCCAGCACAAGCTATCACCAAGTGTATTTAACTATCAATAGTGTGGTTATTTTTTGCTATATCCTACATCAGCTGCAGGCTGAGCCTGTGTCACCGAAGTGCATTTAACCATCAACAGTCTGGTTATTTTTTGGCCATATACTACATCTGGTGCAGGCTGAGCCTGTGTCACCCAAGTGCATTTAACCATCAATAGTGTGGTTATTTTTTGGCCATATACTACATCAGGGGCAAGTTGAGCCTTTCACTTAGCGCCTAAAAAATAGACCTGACATTTCTATTCAACCAAATTTGTACTGTTTTAGCTGGTCAAGTTATTTGTAGTGACCGTAAAAGCACACTTTTTGTTCTGGGTTGAAAAACTATTCCCAAATTTGCCATTCTCAAAATAACTAGTTTCTGCTATATGAGGCCTACTTGAAATCTATCCCAAAAAGGATATCTTACATTGAAGGTGCTGATAGTGTCATTCAGAAAAACTTAACACACACGCTACCGTGCAGATACAAGTCTAATTCTGTGAATAAACCCATACCTGTCACACAGCGCAAAAAAAAACAGGCCTCACATTTCTATTCAACCAAATCTGTACTGTTTTAGCTGGTCAAGTTATTTGTAGTGACCGTAAAAGCACACTTTTTGTTCTTGGTTGAAAAACTATTCCCAAATTTGCCATTCTCAAAATAACTAGTTTCTGCTATATGAGGCCTACTTGAAATCTATCCCAAAAAGGATATCTTACATTCAAGGTGCTGAGTGTCATTCAGAAAAACTTAACACACACGCTACCGTGCAGATACAAGTCTAATTCTGTAAATAAACCTATACCTGTCACACAGCGCAAAAAAAAACCAGGCCTCACATTTCTATTCAACCAAATCTGTACTGTTTTAGCTGGTCAAGTTATTTGTAGTGACCGTAAAAGCACACTTTTTGTTCTTGGTTGAAAAACTATTCCCAAATTTGCCATTCTCAAAATAACTAGTTTCTGCTATATGAGGCCTACTTGAAATCTATCCCAAAAAGGATATCTTACATTCAAGGTGCTGAGTGTCATTCAGAAAAACTTAACACACACGCTACCGTGCAGATACAAGTCTAATTCTGTGATTAAACCTATACCTGTCACACAGCGCAAAAAAAAAACAGGCCTCACATTTCTATTCAACCAAATCTGTACTGTTTTAGCTGGTCAAGTTATTTGTAGTGACCGTAAAAGCACACTTTTTGTTCTTGGTTGAAAAACTATTCCCAAATTTGCCATTCTCAAAATAACTAGTTTCTGCTATATGAGGCCTACTTGAAATCTATCCCAAAAAGGATATCTTACATTCAAGGTGCTGAGTGTCATTCAGAAAAACTTAACACACACGCTACCGTGCAGATACAAGTCTAATTATGTGATTAAACCTATACCTGTCACACAGCGCAAAAAAAAACAGGCCTCACATTTCTATTCAACCAAATCTGTACTGTTTTAGCTGGTCAAGTTATTTGTAGTGACCGTAAAAGCACATTTTTTGTTCTGGGTTGAAAAACTATTCCCAAATTTGCCTTTCTCAAAATAACTAGTTTCTGCTATATGAGGCCTACTTGAAATCTATCCCAAAAAGGATATCTTACATTCAAGGTGCTGAGTGTCATTCAGAAAAACTTAACACACATGCTACCGTGCAGATACAAGTCTAATTCTGTGATTAAACCTATACCTGTCACACAGCGCAAAAAAAAACAGGCCTCACATTTCTATTCAACCAAATCTGTACTGTTTTAGCTGGTCAAGTTATTTGTAGTGACCGTAAAAGCACACTTTTTGTTCTGGGTTGAAAAACTATTCCCAAATTTGCCATTCTCAAAATTGTGGTGAACGGGAACAATGAGGAAAACATCTAATAAGGGACGCGGACGTGGACATGGTCGTGGTGGTGTTAGTGGACCCTCTGGTGCTGGGAGAGGACGTGGCCGTTCTGCCACAGCCACACGTCCTAATGAACCAACTACCTCAGGTCCCAGTAGCCAGCAGAATTTACAGCGATATTTGGTGTGGCCCAATGCCGTTCTAAGGATGGTAAGGCCTGAGCAGGTACAGGCATTAGTCAATTGGGTGGCCGACAGTGCATCCAGCACGTTCACATTATCTCCCACCCAGTCTTCTGCAGAAAGCGCACAGATGGCGCATGAAAACCAAGCCCATCAGTCTGTCACATCACCCCCATGCATATCAGGGAAACTGTCTGAGCCTCAAGTTATGCAGCAGTCTCTTATGCTGTTTGAAGACTCTGCTGCCAGGGTTTCCCAAGGGCATCCACCTAGCCCTTCCCCAGTGGTGGAAGAGATAGAATGCACTAACGCACAACCACTTATTTTTCCTGATGATGAGGACATGGGAATACCACCTCAGCACGTCTCTGATGATGACGAAACACAGGTGCCAAATGCTGCGTCTTTCTGCAGTGTGCAGACTGAACAGGAGGTCAGGGGTCAAGACTGGGTGGAAGACGATGCAGGGGACGATGAGGTCCTAGACCCCACATGGAAGGAAGGTCGTGCCACTGACTTTCTAGAGTTCGGAGGAAGAGGCAGTGGTGAGACCGAGCCAACAGCGTAGCAAAAGAGGGAGCAGTGGGCAAAAATCAGAACACCCGCCGCCAAGAGACTCCGCCTGCTACTGACCGCCGCCATCTGGGACCGAGCACCAGAAAGGCAGCTTCAAGGAGTTCCCTGGCATGGCACTTCTTCAAACAATGTGCTGACGACAAGACCCGAGTGGTTTGCACGCTGTGCCATCAGAGCCTGAAGCGAGGCATTAACGTTCTGAACCTTAGCACAACCTGCATGACCAGGCACCTGCAGGCTGCTTGCAAAGCATGAACTGCAGTGGAGTAAACACCTTAAAAACAAGGAACTAACTCAGGCTCCCCCTGCTACCTCTTCTGCTGCTCCTGCCGCCTCGGCCTCTTCTGCTGCTGCCGCCGCCTCGGCCTCTTCCTCCGCCTCTGGAGGAACGTTGGCACCTGCCGCCCAGCAAACATGGGATGTACCACCAACACCACCACCTGCGTCACCAAGCATCTCAACCATGTCACACGGCAGCGTTCAGCTCTCCATCTCACAAACATTTGAGAGAAAGCATAAATTCCCACCTAGCCACCCTCGATCCCTGGCCCTGAATGCCAGCATTTCTAAACTACTGGCCTATGAAATGCTGTCATTTAGGCTGGTGGACACACACAGCTTCAAACAGCTCATGTCGCTTGCTGTCCCACAGTATGTTGTTCCTAGCCGGCACTACTTCTCCAAGAGAGCCGTGCCTTCCCTGCACAACCAAGTGTCGGATAAAATCAAGTGTGCACTGCGCAACGCCATCTGTGGCAAGGTCCAACTAACCACAGATACGTGGACCAGTAAGCACGGCCAGGGACGCTATATCTCCCTAACTGCACACTGGGTAAATGTAGTGGCGGCTGGGCCCCAGGCAGGAGAGCTGTTTGGCGCACGTCCTTCCGCCGCCAAGGATCGCAGGGCAACATTCTTTGCCTCCTGTCTCCTCCTCCTCCTACTCAGCTTCCTCCTCCTCTTCTTCCACCTGCTCATCCAGTCAGCCACACACCTTCACCACCAACTTCAGCACAGCCCGGGGTAAACGTCAGCAGGCCGTTCTGAAACTCATATGTTTGGGGGACAGGCCCCACACCGCACAGGAGTTGTGGCGGGGTATAGAACAACAGACCGACGAGTGGTTGCTGCCGGTGAGCCTCAAGCCCGGCCTGGTGGTGTGCAATAATGGGCGAAATCTCGTTGCAGCTCTGGGACTAGCCGGTTTGACGCACATCCCTTGCCTGGCGCATGTGCTGAATTTGGTGGTGCAGAAGTTCATTCGCAACTACTCCGACATGTCAGAGCTGCTGCATAAAGTGCGGGCCGTCGGTTCGCGCTTCCAGCGTTCACACCCTGCCGCTGCTCGCCTGTCTGCGCTACAGCGTAACTTCGGCCTTCCCGCTCACCGCCTCATATGCGACGTGCCCACCAGGTGGAACTCCACCTTGCATATGCTGGACAGACTGAGCGAGCAGCAGCAGGCCATAGTGGAGTTTCAGCTGCAGCACGCACGGGTCAGTCGCACTTCACCACCAATGACTGGGCCTCCATGTGAGACCTGTGTGCCCTGTTGCGCTGTTTCGAGTAATCCACCAACATGGCCAGTGGCGATGACGCCGTTATCAGCGTTACAATACCACTTCTATGTCTCCTTGAGAAAACACTTAGGGCGATGATGGAAGAGGAGGTGGCCCAGGAGGAAGAGGAGGAAGAGGGGTCATTTTTAGCACTTTCAGGCCAGTCTCTTCGAAGTGACTCAGAGGGAGGTTTTTTGCAACACCAGAGGCCAGGTACAAATTTGGCCAGACAGGGCCCACTACTGGAGGACGAGGAGGACGAGGATGAGGAGGAGGTGGAGG
This sequence comes from Bufo bufo, assembly GCF_905171765.1. NCBI lineage: Eukaryota > Metazoa > Chordata > Amphibia > Anura > Bufonidae > Bufo > Bufo bufo. Next base: position 619,269,122 of record NC_053390.1, on the reverse strand, counting down.
AGGATGAGGATGAAGCATGTTCACAGCGGGGTGGCACCCAAAGCAGCTCGGGCCCATCACTGGTGCGTGGCTGGGGGGAAACACAGGACGATGACGATACGCCTCCCACAGAGGATAGCTTGTCCTTACCTCTGGGCAGCCTGGCACACATGAGCGACTACATGCTGCAGTGCCTGCGCAACGACAGCAGAGTTGCCCACATTTTAACGTGTGCGGACTACTGGGTTGCCACCCTGCTGGATCCCCGATACAAAGACAATGTGCCCACCTTACTTCCTACACTGGAGCGTGATAGGAAGACGCGCGAGTACAAGCGCACGTTGGTAGACGCGCTACTGAGAGCATTCCCAAATGTCACAGGGGAACCAGTGCATGCCCAAGGCGAAGGCAGAGAAGGAGCAAGAGGTCGCCAACGCAGCTGTGTCACGGCCAGCTCCTCTGAGGGCAGGGTTAGCATGGCAGAGATGTGGAAAAGTTTTGTCACCACGCCACAGCTAACTGCACCACCACCTGATACGGAACGTGTTAGCAGGAGGCAACATTTCACTAATATGGTGGAACAGTACCTGTGCACACCCCTCCACGTACTGACTGATGGTTCGGCCCCATTCAACTTCTGGGTCTCCAAATTGTCCACGTGGCCAGAGCTAGCCTTTTATGCCTTGGAGGTGCTGGCCTGCCCGGCGGCCAGCGTTTTGTCTGAACGTGTATTCAGCACGGCGGGGGGCGTCATTACAGACAAACGCAGCCGCCTGTCTACAGCCAATGTAGACAAGCTGACGTTCATGAAAATGAACCAGGCATGGATCCCACAGGACCTGCCCATCCCTTGTGCAGATTAGATATTAACTACCTCCCCTTAACAATATATTATTCTACTCCAGGGCACTTCCTCATTCAATCCTATTTTTATTTTCATTTTACCATTATATTGAGGGGCAACCCAAAGTTGAATGAACCTCTCCTCTGCCTGGGTGCCGGGGCCTAAATGTGTGACAGTGGCCTGTTCCAGTGGTGGGTGACGTGAAGCCTGATTCTCTGCTATGACATGAAGACAGATTCTGCACTGACATAAGGCCAGATTCTCTGTTACGGGACCTCTCTCCTCTGTCTGGGTGCCGGGGCCTAAATATGTGACAGTGGCCTGTTCCAGTGGTGGGTGACGTGAAGCCTGATTCTCTGCTATGACATGAAGACCGATTCTGTGCTGACATAAGGCCAGATTCTCTGTTACGGGACCTCTCTCCTCTGTCTGGGCGCCTGGGCCTAAATATGTGACAGTGGCCTGTTCCAGTGGGTGGGTGACGTGAGGCCTGATTCTCTGCTATGACATGAAGACTGATTCTGCGCTGACATAAGGCCAGATTCTCTGTTACGGGACCTCTCTCCTCTGTCTGGGTGCCGGGGCCTAAATGTGTGACAGTGGCCTGTTCCAGTGGTGGGTGACTTGAAGCCTGATTCTCTGCTATGACATGAAGACAGATTCTGTGCTGACATAAGGCCAGATTCTCTGTTACGGGACCTCTCTCCTCTGCCTGGGTGCCTAGGCCTAAATATGTGACAGTGGCCTGTTCCAGTGGTGGGTGACGTGAAGCCTGATTCTCTGCTATGACATGAAGACAGATTCTGTGCTGACATAAGGCCAGATTCTCTGTTACGGGACCTCTCTCCTCTGCCTGGGTGCCGGGGCCTAAATGTGTGACAGTGGCCTGTTCCAGTGGGTGGGTGACGTGAAGCCTGATTCTCTGCTATGACATGAAGACTGATTCTGCGCTGACATAAGGCCAGATTCTCTGTTACGGGACCTCTGTCCTCTGTCTGGGTGCCGAGGCCTAAATATGTGACAGTGGCCTGTTCCAGTGGTGGGTGACGTGAAGCCTGATTCTCTGCTATGACATGAAGACTGATTCTGTGCTGACATAAGGCCAGATTCTCTGTTACGGGACCTCTCTCCTCTGTCTGGGTGCCGAGGCCTAAATATGTGACAGTGGCCTGTTCCAGTGGTGGGTGACGTGAAGCCTGATTCTCTGCTATGACATGAAGACTGATTCTGTGCTGACATAAGGCCAGATTCTCTGTTACGGGACCTCTCTCCTCTGTCTGGGTGCCGGGGCCTAAATATGTGACAGTGGCCTGTTCCAGTGGTGGGTGACGTGAAGCCTGATTCTCTGCTATGACATGAAGACAGATTCTGCGCTGACATAAGGCCAGATTCTCTGTTACGGGACCTCTCTCCTCTGTCTGGGTGCAGGGGCCTAAATATGTGACAGTGGCCTGTTCCAGTGGTGGGTGACGTGAAGCCTGATTCTCTGCTATGACATGAAGACTGATTCTGCGCTGACATAAGGCCAGATTCTCTGTTACGGGACCTCTCTCCTCTGCCTGGGTGCCGGGGCCTAAATGTGTGACAGTGGCCTGTTCCAGTGGGTGGGTGACGTGAAGCCTGATTCTCTGCTATGACATGAGAACTGATTCTGCGCTGACATAATGCCAGATTCTCTGTTACGGGACCTCTCTCCTCTGTCTGGGTGCCGGGGTCTAAATATGTGACAGTGGCCTGTTCCAGTGGTGGGTGACGTGAAGCCTGATTCTCTGCTATGACATGAAGACAGATTCTGCGCTGACATAAGGCCAGATTCTCTGTTACGGGACCTCTCTCCTCTGTCTGGGTGCAGGGGCCTAAATATGTGACAGTGGCCTGTTCCAGTGGTGGGTGACGTGAAGCCTGATTCTCTGCTATGACATGAAGACTGATTCTGTGCTGACATAAGGCAAGATTCTCAGTTACGGGACCTCTCTCCTCTGTCTGGGTGCCGGGGCCTAAATATGTGACAGTGGCCTGTTCCAGTGGTGGGTGACGTGAAGCCTGATTCTCTGCTATGACATGAAGACTGATTCTGCGCTGACATAAGGCCAGATTCTCTGTTACGGGACCTCTCTCCTCTGTCTGGGTGCCGGGGCCTAAATGTGTGACAGTGGCCTGTTCCAGTGGTGGGTGACTTGAAGCCTGATTCTCTGCTATGACATGAAGACAGATTCTGTGCTGACATAAGGCCAGATTCTCTGTTACGGGACCTCTCTCCTCTGCCTGGGTGCCTAGGCCTAAATATGTGACAGTGGCCTGTTCCAGTGGTGGGTGACGTGAAGCCTGATTCTCTGCTATGACATGAAGACAGATTCTGTGCTGACATAAGGCCAGATTCTCTGTTACGGGACCTCTCTCCTCTGCCTGGGTGCCGGGGCCTAAATGTGTGACAGTGGCCTGTTCCAGTGGGTGGGTGACGTGAAGCCTGATTCTCTGCTATGACATGAAGACTGATTCTGCGCTGACATAAGGCCAGATTCTCTGTTACGGGACCTCTGTCCTCTGTCTGGGTGCCGAGGCCTAAATATGTGACAGTGGCCTGTTCCAGTGGTGGGTGACGTGAAGCCTGATTCTCTGCTATGACATGAAGACTGATTCTGTGCTGACATAAGGCCAGATTCTCTGTTACGGGACCTCTCTCCTCTGTCTGGGTGCCGAGGCCTAAATATGTGACAGTGGCCTGTTCCAGTGGTGGGTGACGTGAAGCCTGATTCTCTGCTATGACATGAAGACTGATTCTGTGCTGACATAAGGCCAGATTCTCTGTTACGGGACCTCTCTCCTCTGTCTGGGTGCCGGGGCCTAAATATGTGACAGTGGCCTGTTCCAGTGGTGGGTGATGTGAAGCCTGATTCTCTGCTATGACATGAAGACAGATTCTGCGCTGACATAAGGCCAGATTCTCTGTTACGGGACCTCTCTCCTCTGTCTGGGTGCAGGGGCCTAAATATGTGACAGTGGCCTGTTCCAGTGGTGGGTGACGTGAAGCCTGATTCTCTGCTATGACATGAAGACTGATTCTGCGCTGACATAAGGCCAGATTCTCTGTTACGGGACCTCTCTCCTCTGCCTGGGTGCCGGGGCCTAAATGTGTGACAGTGGCCTGTTCCAGTGGGTGGGTGACGTGAAGCCTGATTCTCTGCTATGACATGAAGACTGATTCTGCGCTGACATAATGCCAGATTCTCTGTTACGGGACCTCTCTCCTCTGTCTGGGTGCCGGGGTCTAAATATGTGACAGTGGCCTGTTCCAGTGGTGGGTGACGTGAAGCCTGATTCTCTGCTATGACATGAAGACAGATTCTGCGCTGACATAAGGCCAGATTCTCTGTTACGGGACCTCTCTCCTCTGTCTGGGTGCAGGGGCCTAAATATGTGACAGTGGCCTGTTCCAGTGGTGGGTGACGTGAAGCCTGATTCTCTGCTATGACATGAAGACTGATTCTGTGCTGACATAAGGCCAGATTCTCAGTTACGGGACCTCTCTCCTCTGTCTGGGTGCCGGGGCCTAAATATGTGACAGTGGCCTGTTCCAGTGGTGGGTGACGTGAAGCCTGATTCTCTGCTATGACATGAAGACTGATTCTGCGCTGACATAAGGCCAGATTCTCTGTTACGGGACCTCTCTCCTCTGCCTGGGTGCCGGGGCCTAAATGTGTGACAGTGGCCTGTTCCAGTGGGTGGGTGACGTGAAGCCTGATTCTCTGCTATGACATGAAGACTGATTCTGCGCTGACATAATGCCAGATTCTCTGTTACGGGACCTCTCTCCTCTGTCTGGGTGCCGGGGTCTAAATATGTGACAGTGGCCTGTTCCAGTGGTGGGTGACGTGAAGCCTGATTCTCTGCTATGACATGAAGAGACTGATTCTCTGCTGACGTGAAGCCAGATTCTCTGTTACGGGACCTCTCTCCTCTGTCTGTTAGCCGGGGCCTAAATATGTGACAGTGGCCTGTTCCAGTGGTGGGTGACGTGAAGCCTGATTCTCTGCTATGACATGAAGAGACTGATTCTGCGCTGACATGAAGCCAGATTCTCTGCTATGGCATGAAGAGACTGATTCTCTGCTGACATGAAGCCAGATTCTTTGCTATGGCATGAAGAGACTGATTCTCTGCTGACGTGAAGCCAGATTCTCTGCTATGGGACCTCTGTCCAATTGATATTGGTTAATTTTTATTTTTTTTATTTTTATTTTAATTCATTTCCCTATCCACATTTGTTTGCAGGGGATTTACCTACATGATGCTGCCTTTTGCAGCCCTCTAGCTCTTTCCTGGGCTGTTTTACAGCCTTTTTAGTGCCCAAAAGTTCGGGTCCCCATTGACTTCAATGGGGTTCGGGTTCGGGACGAAGTTCGGGTCGGGTTCGGATTCCGAACCCGAACATTTCTGGGAAGTTTGGCCGAACTTCTCGAACCCGAACATCCAGGTGTTCGCTCAACTCTAACCCTTAGACTTTAGAGATACCCAAAAAAAAGATTTGTATCAAAAAAGATAATATAGTCAAAAACCTAAATAATTGTAAAAAAAAAGTTGACTTATTAGGTATTGCCGCGTCCGTAAGAATCTCCTCTATAAAAATATCCCATTACCTAACCCCCCAGATTAACAAGGTTAAAAAAAAAATTAAAAAAATGTTCCAAAACCGCTATTTTTGGCACTTTTCCATTTCAATCCGTTTTTTCCGGTAACAAAACAAGGGTTAACAAACAAACAAAACTTTATATTTATTACCCTGATACTGCAGTTTACAGAAACACCACATTTGTGGTCGTAAACTGCTGTATTAGTAAAAGGGAGGCCACAAAAGGAAAGGACCGACATGGTTTCTGAAAGGCCGATTTTGATGGCCTTTTTTATTGACACCATGTCCCTTTTGAAGCCCCCCTGATGCACCCTAGAGTAAAAACTTTCCAAAACTGACCCCATATAAAAAACTACACCCCTCAAGGTATTCAAAACTGATTATACAAACTTTATTAACCCTTTAGGTGTTCCTCAACAGTTAATGGCAAATGGAGATGAAATTTCAGAATTTCAATTTTTGGTAACCTTGCCTTACAAAAATGTAATATAGAGCAACCAAAAATCATATGTACCCTAAAAATAGTCCCCAAAAAAATGCCACCTTATCCCGTAGTTTCCAAAATGGGGTCACTTTTAGGGAGTTTCTACTCCAGGGGTGCATCAGGGGGGCTTCAAATGGGACATGGTGTAAATAAACCAGTTCATAAAAATCAGCCCTCCAAAAACCAAACGGCGCACCTTTCCCTCTACGCCCCGCTGTGTGGCCGTACAGTAGTTTACGGCCAAATATTGGGTGTTTATGTAAACGGCAGAGTCAGGGCAATAAAGATACAGTCTTGTTTGGCTGTTAACCCTTGCTTTGTTAGTGGAAAAAATGGGTTAAAATGGAAAATTAGACAAAAAAATGAAATTTGCAAATTTCATCCCCATTTGCCAATAACTCTTGTGCAACACCTAAAGGGTTAACGACGTATGTAAAATCAGTTTTGAATACAGTGAGGGGTGTAGTTTCTTAGATAGGGTCACTTTTAGGGAGTTTCTACTCTAGGGGTGCATCAGGGGGTTTCAAATGGGACATGGTGTAAATAAACCAGTCCATAAAAATCAGCCCTCCAAAAACCAAACGGCGCACCTTTCACTCTACGCCCCGCTGTGTGGCCGTACAGTAGTTTACGGCCACATATTGGGTGTTTCTGTAAACGGCAGAGTCAGGGCAATAAAGATACAGTCTTGTTTGGCTGTTAACCCTTGCTTTGTTAGTGAAAAAAATGGGTTAAAATGGAAAATTAGACAAAAAAATGAAATTCTCAAATTTCATCCCCATTTGCCAATAACTCTTGTGCAACACCTAAAGGGTTAACAATGTATGTAAAATCAGTTTTGAATACCTTGAGGGGTGTAGTTTCTTAGATGGGGTCATTTTTGGGTGGTTTCTATTATGTAAGCCTCGCAAAGTGACTTCAGACCTGAACTGGTCCCTAAAAATTTAGTTTTTGTAAATTGCTGAAAAATTTCAAGATTTGCTTCTAAACTTCTAAGCCTTATAACATCCCCAAAAAATAAAATATCATTTCCAAAATAATTCAAACATAAAGTAGACATATGGGGAATGTAAAGTCATCACAATTTTTGGGGGTATTACTATGTATTACAGAAGTAGAGAAACTGAAACTTTGAAATTTGCCAATTTTTCTAAATTTTTGTTAAATTAGGTACTTTTTGGTGCAAAAAAAATATTTTTTTTTTACTTCATTTTACCAGTGTCATGAAGTACAATATGTGACGAAAAAACTATCTCAGAACGGCCTGGATAAGTCAAAGCGTTATCAGCACTTAAAGTGACAGTGGTCAGATTTGCAAAAAATGGCCTGGTCCTAAGGTGTAAAAAGGCTGTGTCCTTAAGGGGTTAAGGTCCTTTAATCTTTCCTGGTAAGTTTTATCCTGCAATCCATGTACCAGTTTAGTAGCTCTTCTCTGAACTCTCTCCAAAGTATCAATATCCTTCGGGAGATATGGTCTCCAGTACTGCGCACAATACTTTAAATGAGGTCTCACTAGTGCTCTGTAGAGCGGCATGAGCACCTCCCTCTTTCTACTGATAATGCCTCTCCCTATACAACCAAGCATTCTGCTAGTATTTCCTGCTGCTCTATGACATTCTCTGCCTACCTTTAAGTCTTCTGAAATAATGACCCCTAAATCCCTTTCCTCAGATACTGAGGTTAGGACTGTATCACTGATTTTATATTCTGCTCTTGGGTTTTTACGCCCCAGGTGCATTATCTTGCACTTATCAACATTAAATTTTAGTTGCCAGATTTTTGACCATTCCTCTAGTTTTCCTAAATCCTTTTCCATTTGGTGTATCCCTCCAGGAACATCAACCCTGTTACAAATCTTTGTGTCATCAGCAAAAATACACACCTTACCAACGAGGCCTTTTGCAATTTTGCTGATGAAGATATTAAACAATATGGGTCCCAGAACAGATCCCTGAGGTACCCCACTGGTAACAAGACCATGGTCTGAATATACTCCATTGACTACAACCCTCTGTTGTCTGTCCCTCAGCCACTGCCTAATCCATTCAACAATATGGGAGTCCACACACAAAGACTGCAATTTATTGATAAGCCTTCTATGTGGGACAGTATCAAAAGCCTTACTAAGGTCCAGATAAGCGATGTCTACTGCACCTCCTCCATCTATTATTTTAGTCACCCAATCAAAAAATCTATAAGATTAGTTTGACATGATCTCCCTGAAGTAAACCCATGCTGTTTTTCATCTTTCAATCCATAGAATTTTAGATGTTCCACAATCCTCTCCTTAAGTATGGTTTCCATTAATTTCCCCACTATTGATGTCAGGCTTACTGGCCTGTAGTTGCCCGATTCCTCCCTACTACCTTTCTTGTGAATGGGCACAACATTTGCCAATTTCCAATCTTCTGGGACAACTCCTGTTGCCAGTGATTGGTTAAATAAATCTGTTAATGGATTTGCTAGTTCGCCGCTGAGCTCTTTTAATAGCTTTGAGTGTATCCCATCGGACCCCTGTAACTTATTTGTATTAATTTTAGACAGCTGAGGTCCTTTTCCTTCATTTTCCTTTGTAAAAACTGAACAGAAGTATTCATTGAGGCAGTCAGCTAGTTCTTTATCTTCTTCCATATACCTTTCTTCTTTTGTTTTTAATTTGGTAATTCCTTGTTTTAGTTTCCTTTTTTTATTTATGTATCTGAAGAATGTCTTATCGCCTTTTTTCACTGACTGAGCTAATTTCTCTTCTGCCTGTGCTTTAGAAGTTCTTATAACTTGTTTGGCCTCTCTCTGCCTAATCTTATAAATTTGCCTGTCATCCTCGTTTAGTTTTTTTTTATAATTACTAAATGCTATCTTTTTGTTTTTAATGATTTTGGACACTTCTGCTGAGTACCACAGGGGTCTCTTTGTTTTTTTGCTTTTACTGACAAGCCTAATGCAATTTTCTGTTGCCTTCAATAGTGCCACTTTTAAGTAGTCCCATTTCTCCTGGACTCCATTGAATCTGTTCCAATCTGATAGGGACTTGTATACCACTAATCTAATTTTAGAAAAGTCAGTTTTTCTAAAATCTAAAACTTTTGTTTTTGTGTGGTGTGACTCAGCCACTGTACTTATAGTAAACCACACTGACTGGTGATCACTAGATCCCAAGCTTTCCCCTACAGTAATATCAGATACCAAATTCCCATTTGTGAATACTAAATCTAAAATGGCCTCCTTCCTGGTTGGCTCCTCAACTACTTGCTGTAGAGATAATCCCAGTAGGGAATTTAGAATATCTGTACTCCTGGCAGAACTAGCTATTTTGGTTTTCCAGTTTACATAAGGATGATTAAAGTCTCCCATAATGATAACTTCCCCCTTCAATGTCATTTTAGCTATTTCCTCAACTAGTAGATCATCTAATTCTATGACCTAGCTAGGTGGTCTATATATCACACCTACACGAGTTACCTTATGATTATCAAGCAGCAAGGTAACTCAAACTGACTCTAAATTGGTCTCGCTAACTTGTATAAAATTAGATTTCATGCTATCTTTCACATACAGGGCCACCCCTCCCCCTTCTTGTCTTCTCTGTCTTTCCTGTATAGAGAGAACCCTGGTATTGTTATATCCCAGTCATTACTCCCATTGAACCACGTCTCAGTAACAGCCAATAAATCTATATTCTCAGATGCTATTATAACCTCAAGTTCATTGATCTTATTCCCTAAACTGTGAGCATTTGTAGATAAGAATCTGAGCTTGTCATTTCTTAACCTTTGTGCTACTGGCATCTTCTGGCTTTGTTCCAGGGGGCAGTCGGACTGCTGGATTATCACTCTTTTGCCCCCCTTTTACTAGTTTAAATGCTCCAATATAAATAAAATGAAAATATACAATATATTAAACTGTTCCAATTAATATAATAACTGCGGGCCATGCAGTTATTTGATGATGTGAATCCACAACTTATATATCAACTAGCAGAAGGACCCGGCTTCTCACGGGTATATTTCATTTATTTTATTTAATGTTTGTGTGTGTCGTTAAAAGATATCGACAGTATCCCTCATAACAGTGATCTCCACAGCACCCCTCCCCTTTAACAGTGAACTCCACAGTTCCCCCCTTAAGACTGACCCCCCCACAGTGCCCCTCCACTTTAAAATGGGACCTCCACAGCAGCCCATCCCCTTAACTTTGACCTTCTGAACAGCCTGCCCCAATAACAGTGAGTTTTACAGCACCGTGCTCCCTTCACAGCGACCTCCTCAGGGGCCCACCCCCTGAGCAGTGACCTCCACAGTACCACGCTGCCTTAACAGTAACCTCACAATACCCTGCTGCCTTAACAGTGACCTCCACAGCAGTTTCCCCTTTAATAGTGGCCCCTGCCCCCTTAATAGTGACCTCCACAGTGTCTGCCTTTTTAAAAGTGACCTCCACAGTACCCTGCCCTTTTCACAGTGACCTCCACAGTGCCCGCCTCTTTCACAGTGACCTCCACAGTGCCCGCCCCTTTAACAGTGACCTCCACAGTGCCCGCCCCTTTAACAGTGACTTTCACAGTGCTTGCTCCTTTAACAGTGACCTACAAAGTGCCCCCCTCTTTAACACTGACCTCCACAGCGCTGCCCCTTTAAAAGTGACCTCCACAGTGTCTGCCCCTTTAACAGTGACCTCCACAGCGGCAGTGCCCACCCCTTTAACAGCGACCTCCACAGTAGTGTTGATTGAGCATGCTCGGTTGAACACCAGTTCGGCTCGAGCATCTCGATTCTCGGCACATGGCGGTATTTGGCTGAATACCGCATGTGCTCGAGCGCAATGCTCGAGTCTCTTCCACGCACGTTTGTGGGCTGCTACGCAGCCAATACACGTGCAGGCAATTACTGCCCTTCACTGCAATGCTATAGCCATGCTGGTTACAGTGATTGGCTGGCCAGAACGCGTTATTGGGTGCTATATAGCACCCAATGACACGTGTTCGGCTCAGTGTTAGTCAGGGAGAGCTGTGCTGAAGAAGGGAAAGATAGTGTAGGGAGTGATTTTTTTATTTTTTTTAAGTTGAAAAACTTGTCAGAGACATAATGGCAACAATATCTATTTTTAGCGCATCCTGCGCTAAATAGCATGCAATAGTTAGGCCGCTGCAGACAGCAACATTATATGCGCTACATCTCCTGTGTAACGTGTGCGCATCCCAAAAATATCTGTAAAATCCAGTGTACTTTTTATGTAGACAGTGTCCTCTGCCGACAGTGGCATTAACACCTAAGATAAACGGCTCAAAAATATACATAAGTGCTATGCATAAACCACTAGAAATCATGGCACTTTGCACGTTATCTTTCTGCATTGGTTCGTATGCATATAATGGATTGTCATTTAGGATAGGGTTTAAACCGTATATACTTGTTTCCTTTTATTACTAACCACCCGTCCCAGCACCCTTATATGGTTGTATTGTGTAGTTAATATATACATGTGACCCAGAAGTATGGTTCTTCCTGTTCGTGTGTATTTTATCTGCAGTTTTTATATGCAATTAACTAAGTTGTAGAAATAAAGCTGAATATTTACTTGTAACGGGGTTCCGAAGGTGCACTCGGTCCCCCATTGCCCGCAGAACTGTTGCTTAGCTTTGGGAATGAGGATCTGTGTTTGACCTCATTCCGAGGGCGGCTTTACTAGCTGGGTGGCTCCCTGCTCGTAGTCTGCCTTGAGCGCCGAGCTGATCACTCGGTGCTCGACTGGTTGGTCTGTCGGTCATGTGACGCTGGCCACGTCACATGACCCTCACTCCCCACTATAAATACAGGCAGCCTGCTGGCCACAGGTTGCCTGTTAATTTAGGTTCCACCTGTGATTTGGTCTTTCCTGGCGTACTTACCTCCTGCTGAATTCCTGACGATCCTCTGCCTGCTCCTTGTGTACTTTGCTGCTCTCCTGGTATTTGATTCCGGCCTCCTCCTGACGATCCTCTGCTGAAGCCTTTGGTACTTCACGTCTCTCCTGGTATTTATGACCCCGGCTTCTCCTGACAATTCTCTGCTTGCTCCATTTGTACTTTGTAGCTTTCCTGGTATTGACTCGGTCCGTTCACGTCCTATTGTTTGTCTGTCTGTCATCCCTGCACTTATTCCAAGTTAGGGATTGCCGTCCAGTTGATCCCTGTCATTAGGACTCGCGAGGTAAGTAGGCAGGGCCAGGGGTAAGGGTGGAGCGCAGTGGTAACTTCCCTCCCTCCTGTGTGTGTGTGTGTACGCGATCGTTACATTACTATTTGTGCTGTGCTAATTTAATTGGTGTGATGGACAGTGACTAGAGTTGAGCGAACACCTGGATGTTCGGGTTCGAGAAGTTCGGCCGAACTTCCCGGAAATGTTCGGGTTCGGGATCCGAACCCGACCCGAACTTCGTCCCGAACCCGAACCCCATTGAAGTCAATGGGGACCCGAACTTTTGGGCACTAAAAAGGCTGTAAAACAGCCCGGGAAAGAGCTAGAGGGCTGCAAAAGGCAGCAACATGTAGGTAAATCCCCTGCAAACAAATGTGGATAGGGAAATGAATTAAAATAAAAATAAAAAAAATAAAAATTAACCAATATCAATTGGACAGAGGTCCCATAGCAGAGAATCTGGCTTCACGTCAGCAGAGAATCAGTCTCTTCATGCCATAGCAAAGAATCTGGCTTCATGTCAGCAGAGAATCAGTCTCTTCATGCCATAGCAGAGAATCTGGCTTCATGTCAGCACAGAATCAGTCTTCACGTCACCCACCACTGGAACAGGCCACTGTCACACATTTAGGCCCCGGCACCCAGACAGAGGATAGAGGTCCCGTAACATTGAATCTGGCCTTATGTCAGCGCAGAATCAGTCTTCATGTCATAGCAGAGAATCAGGCTTCACTTCACCCACCACTGGAACAGGCCACTATCACATATTTAGGCCCCGGCACCCAGACAGAGGAGAGAGGTCCCGTAACAGAGAATCTGGCCTTATGTCAGCACAGAATCAGTCTTCATGTCATAGCAGAGAATCAGGCTTCACGTCACCCACCACTGGAACAGGCCACTGTCACATATTTAGGCCCAGGCACCCAGGCAGAGGAGAGAGGTCCCGTAACAGAGAATCTGGCCTTATGTCAGCACAGAATCAGTCTTCATGTCATAGCAGAGAATCAGGCTTCATGTCACCCACCACTGGAACAGGCCACTGTCACATATTTAGGCCCCGGCACCCAGACAGAGGAGAGAGGTCCCGTAACAGAGAATCTGGCCTTATGTCAGCACAGAATCAGTCTTCATGTAATAGCAGAGAATCAGGCTTCACGTCACCCACCACTGGAACAGGCCACTGTCACATATTTAGGCCCAGGCACCCAGGCAGAGGAGAGAGGTCCCGTAACAGAGAATCTGGCCTTATGTCAGCACAGAATCAGTCTTCATGTCATAGCAGAGAATCAGGCTTCACGTCACCCACCACTGGAACAGGCCACTGTCACACATTTAGGCCCCGGCACCCAGACAGAGGATAGAGGTCCCGTAACAGAGAATCTGGCCTTATGTCAGCGCAGAATCAGTCTTCATGTCATAGCAGAGAATCAGGCTTCACGTCACCCACCACTGGAACAGGCCACTGTCACATATTTAGGCCCCGGCACCCAGACAGAGGAGAGAGGTCCCGTAACTGAGAATCTGGCCTTATGTCAGCACAGAATCAGTCTTCATGTCATAGCAGAGAATCAGGCTTCACGTCACCCACCACTGGAACAGGCCACTGTCACATATTTAGGCCCAGGCACCCAGGCAGAGGAGAGAGGTCCCGTAACAGAGAATCTGGCCTTATGTCAGCACAGAATCAGTCTTTATGTCATAGCAGAGAATCAGGCTTCACGTCACCCACCACTGGAACAGGCCACTGTCACACATTTAGGCCCCGGCACCCAGACAGAGGAGAGAGATCCCGTAACAGAGAATCTGGCCTTATGTCAGCACAGAATCAGTCTTCATGTCATAGCAGAGAATCAGGCTTCACGTCACCCACCACTGGAACAGGCCACTGTCACACATTTAGGCCCCCGGCACCCAGACAGAGGAGAGAGGTCCCGTAACAGAGAATCTGGCCTTATGTCAGCGCAGAATCAGTCTTCATGTCATAGCAGAGAATCAGGCTTCACGTCACCCACCACTGGAACAGGCCACTGTCACATATTTAGGCCCCGGCACCCAGACAGAGGAGAGGTTCTTTCAACTTTGGGTTGCCCCGCAATATAATGGTAAAATGAAAATAAAAATAGGATTGAATGAGGAAGTGCCCTGGAGTAGAATAATATATTGTTAAGGGGAGGTAGTTAATATCTAATCTGCTCAAGGGATGGACAGGTCCTGTGGGATCCATGCCTGGTTCATTTTTACGAACGTCAGCTTGTCTACATTGGCTGTAGACAGGCGGCTGCGTTTGTCTGTAATGACGCCCCCTGCCGTGCTGAATACACGTTCAGACAAAACGCTGGCCGCCGGGCAGGCCAGCACCTCCAAGGCATAAAAGGCTAGCTCTGGCCACGTGGACAATTTGGAGACCCAGAAGTTGAATGGGGCCGAACCATCAGTCAGTACGTGGAGGGGTGTTCCACCATGTTAGTGAAATGTTTCTTCCTGCTAACACGTTCCGTATCAGGTGGTGGTGCAGTTAGCTGTGGCGTGGTGACAAAACTTTTCCACATCTATGCCATGCTAACCCTGCCCTCAGAGGAGCTGGCCGTGACACAGCTGCGTTGGCGACATCTTGCTCCTCCTCTGCCTTCGCCTTGGGCTTCCACTGGTTCCCCTGTGACATTTAGGAATGCTCTCAGTAGCGCGTCTACCAACGTGCGCTTGTACTCACGCATCTTCCTATCACGCTCCAGTGTAGGAAGTAAGGTGGGCACATTGTCTTTGTACCGGGGATCCAGCAGGGTGGCAACCCAGTAGTCCGCACATGTTAAAATGTGGGCAACTCTGCTGTCGTTGCGCAGGCACTGCAGCATGTAGTCGCTCATGTGTGCCAGGCTGCCCAGAGGTAAGGACAAGCTGTCCTCTGTGGGAGGCGTATCGTCATCTTCCTGTGTTTCCCCCCAGCCATGCACCAGTGATGGGCCCGAGCTGCTTTGGGTGCCACCCCGCTGTGAACATGCTTCATTCTCATCCTCCTCCACCTCCTCCTCATCCTCGTCCTCCTCGTCCTCCAGTAGTGGGCCCTGTCTGGCCACATTTGTACCTGGCCTCTGGTGTTGCAAAAAACCTCCCTCTGAGTCACTTCGAAGAGACTGGCCTGAAAGTGCTAAAAATGACCCCTCTTCCTCCTCTTCCTCCTGGGCCACCTCCTCTTCCATCATCGCCCTAAGTGTTTTCTCAAAAAGACATAGAAGTGGTATTGTAACGCTGATAACGGCGTCATCGCCACTGGCCATGTTGGTGGAGTACTCGAAACAGCGCAACAGGGCACACAGGTCTCGCATGGAGGCCCAGT
This sequence comes from Bufo bufo, assembly GCF_905171765.1. NCBI lineage: Eukaryota > Metazoa > Chordata > Amphibia > Anura > Bufonidae > Bufo > Bufo bufo. The sequence continues at coordinate 619,253,678 of NC_053390.1, read as the reverse complement.
CATTGGTGGTGAAGTGGGTCTGATCCGCAGTGCGACTGACCCGTGCGTGCTGCAGCTGAAACTCCACTATGGCCTGCTGCTGCTCGCACAGTCTGTCCAGCATATGCAAGGTTGAGTTCTTCACAGCATAGACAATTGCCTTCAGATGACCACAAAGATAAAAGTCTAAGGGGGTCAGATCGGGAGACCTTGGGGGCCATTCAACTGGCCCACGACGACCAATCCACTTTCCAGGAAATTGTTCATCTAGGAATGCTCTTACCTGACACCCATAATGTGGTGGTGCACCATCTTGATGGAAAAACTCAGGGAACGTGCCAGCTTCAGTGCATAAAGAGGAAAACACATCATCATGTAGCAATTTCGCATATCCAGTGACCCCCTTAGACTTTTATCTTTGTGGTCATCTGAAGGCAATTGTCTATGCTGTGAAGATACGAGATGTGCAGCACCTGAAACTACGGATACTGGAAGCCTGTGCTAGCATTTCTCCTGCGGGTTTGCTATCAGTGTGTGAAGAGTGGGAGAAGAGGGTTGCATTGACAATCCAACACAATGGGCAGCACATTGAACACATTTTATAAGTGGTCAGAAACTTGTAAATAACTCATGAAAGAATAAAGTTACGTTAAAACCAATCACACCATTGTTTTTCTTGTGAAATTCCCAATAAGTTTGATGTGTCACATGACCCTCTTCCTATTGAAAAAACAAAAGTTGGATTCAAAATGGCCGCCTTCAAAATGGCCGCCATGGTCACCACCCATCTTGAAAAGTTCCCCCCTCACATATACTAATGTGCCACAAGCAGGAAGTTAATATCACCAACCATTCCCATTTTATTAAGGTGTATCCATATAAATGGCCCACCCTGTACATATACATGTAAAAAAAGAGTAGATGTGTAAATCTGCATTCGAATAATGAATAAAATTAAATGGAATAGAAGATATTAAAAATATATAAATATATACATATATCCTGGGAACACTTACTGATAAAAAAAAAATATATATATATATATATATATATATATATGTACATAGAAACATGGTGAGAGATAAAATAATATGATAATAATATAATAATAAAAAGTACAGTAGTCTCAAGGGGATTCATTGGAGGCATCTTGGACGTTGGCATTGGAATGTGCGCCTATCACTGGCTGTCTACTGAGAACGTTATGTTTTGATGTCAAGAATTTGTGGCCATAGTGGCATATTTTAGGCCGTGTGTAAGGTGCATTTAGGTCCTTGGGGAGGCGCAGGAGGAATATGGGAGAGAGGGGAACACTTGGTAAAATATAAGGTATAAAAATGGAATTGGGATAGAGTGTGGCTGAGGATATAAATGTATATGTATGTATAGAAATAGCAAAAGGTAATGGGGAGGTGTGATGAGTGAAATTGATAACGTTTGGGTGAATAAGTAATACCTGGGTCCCAAGTGGTGGGGGATAGAGTGGAATGTGTGTCCAGGATGAGTGAGATAAGTTAGCTTATTGAAGAGGAGGTGCTGGCTTGCATGGAGGTAACTGACCTGGTGGATCACAGTGGAGCCGCTCGTATCCCAGCACGTGGGCTGTCCGGAGCGATTGATTCACAAAAAAGGCGCGCACTGTCAGTGTTTTTGAAGGGGCCGGCGTTGGATCGCTGGACACGTGGGGTGGGCGGGGCTGTGGTGGTGACGCTAGTCGGAGGGCGGAGGGAGGGCGGGGTTGGCGAGAAGTGCTGGAGGTGGGCGGGTGCGGTATTGGTGACGCTGGCCAGAGGGCGGGTGGAGGCGGGGCATGGTGCTGCCGGAGTTGGAGCGCTCATCGCATGGGGTGGGCGGAGCTGCGAAAGTGATGCAGGCTGGAGGGCGGGCGGGGAGCTGTAACGGCGAGAGGCACTGGCGGTGGGCGGGTGCTTTGTTAGTGACGCTAGCTGCGGGGGCGGGGCGAGGTGCTGCCGGTATCTCGGCTCTGATGGTGCGTCGTGGGGAGAGTGGAGGGGGGAGAAGGGAAAGTGTGTGATGGGAGGGACCGCTGGGGGATGATTGTATGCTGTGAATTTTACTTGTTTGGTGTAAGATGATGGACTAGTGTCCTGCTGAAGTCGATTAAATAATTTCCATCACTTGTGTCCTGCTGGAGTGGATTAAATATTGCGGTCATGCAAGTATAAGTATATGGGGAAATGATTACTAGCCAAGGGGCGTGGGTGAAGGGATATGTGTATATATATGTATATATATATATATATATATATATATATATATATATAGATACATATATATATATCTGCAGGGTCCAGGGGGCGGGGATTTAAATGTCATGTATGTGTTAGTATGGTGTGGGGTGAAGTGTTGGCGTGGTGGAGTGGAGATTGGATGTGTGTGTGTGGTGGTGGGGTGTGGGATGGAACGATTATTTGATGAATTGGGAAAAAGGTATATTAAATTTGGGGTAATGGTGTGGGGGGAAGGGTTACATGGCGATGGGATGGGGGTGATTCGCTGAAGTGGGATGCCAAGGCGAAGGAAGGGGGGGGGAGAAGGAAAAAGGAAAGGGAATTAAAGACAAGAGGGGGAGGAAAAACAAGTTTTTAGAGTCAGAAGCACCTGTTCTCTAGACTCTCGTTGAGACCATAAGGTTCTAGCGTCTGCAATTAGAAAATCCAGAACATCTCCCTTTTTTGGAGTGTCCTGAATCTATCTGGGCAGGTTTCGTTAATGGATTAGATCGGTGTAATGTGGAGTTTGGCAGGGTGTTTGTCGTGACGCGATAAGAAGTGTCTTGAAACGCTATGCTTCTGGAATCCGTGTACGATGTTCCACCGATGTTTATTTAGGCGTTCCCGGAGTGTCTGTATGGTTCGACCCACATATTGCAGTCCGCATTCACATTCCGCCAGATATACTATAAATGAGGAGGAGCAGTTCATGAAGCTCTTTATTTGGAACTCTTCTCCTGTGGCATTGCTTCTGAATTTTTTTGTTCGGTTGGCGATACTCATGCAGCATTTGCATTGAGCGTGACTGCATTTGTAACTTCCTATTAAATCTGGGAAAAAGGCTGGAGTGGTTGTTGCTGTGGGTTTTTTCTTTTTCAGTTTGCTGGGGGCTAGTATGTTTTTCAATGTCCTCGCCCTTCTGAAGATAATCTGGGGTTTGGCCGGAATGGTTTCTTTGAGAAAGGGGTCATCTTTTAGGATGTTCCAGTGTTTTGAGAGGATGTTCCTCAGGACATCGTGATTTGAATTGAACGTGGTGATGAAGGAAGATTTGAATTTGGTTGTTGCCTCTGGTTCCTTGGTTTTGTCCTTCTTCGTCAGGCACTCCTCCTGGCTTTGTATGCTGGCTCGTTTGAAGGCGCCATCAATAATCCCTCTGGGGTATTTTTTACTGGTGAATCTTGAGCGTAAGATCTGACTCTGTGAGACGAAGTCCTACGTGGTGGTACAGTTTCTTCTTAGTCTTTTGAACTGGCTGAAGGGAATGTTGTCTTTCCATTTTTTGTGGTGTGCACTTTTGTAGTCGAGGTAGCTGTTGCTATCTACTTTTTTGAAGACAGTTTTGGACATTATTGTTGTATCGCTGTGGTAGAGAGTCAGATCTAAGTATTCGACCGAGGGGATTTAACTGTTTGCTGTGAGACAGAGGTTCCACGTATTTGTGTTGAGATGAGAAATGAAAGCGTTAGCCTCTTCTGTGGTTCCTTTCCATATGAGGATCAGGTCGTCAATGTACCTTTTATAGAAGACTATCTTTTCTTTCCACGGGTGTTCGCTGTAGATAAATTCCTCCTCAAAGCGGCCCATATACAAGTTCGCAAAGCTTGGTGCGAATCGTGTCCCCATCGCGGTGCCATTCTGTTGCTTGTAGATCTTGCCCTCAAAGGAAAATACATTGTGTTTTAAAATGAAGTTGATTGCGTCCAGGATGAAGGTTTTGTGTGTCTTGGAAAGGAGACTGTCTGTCTCTAAATAAAAGCCTGTTGTTTTGATTCCCGTTTCGTGGGGGATGTTGGAATAGAGGGCTACCACATCCAAGGTGAGCCAGCTATACGAGGGGTCCCAGGTGATCTCTTTGAGTAGTGTGATTAGTTGAGTGGAGTCCTGTAGGAAGGAGGGGAGATTCAGAACATATTTTTGTAGGAAAATATCTACGTAGTGGGACAAATTGCTTGTGAGTGAATTTATCCCAGAGATGATGGGTCTTCCGGGTGGGTTTTTGTCATTTTTGTGGATTTTTGGTAGATAATAAAACAATGCTGTATTGGGATGGTCTATTGTAATGTATTCTTTCTCCTTTTTTGTGAGAATGTGGTCTTCTTCAGCTTGTTTCAGCAATTTGTCCAGATCCTTTTTGTAGTCGGATAACGGATTGTGGGGGAGAGGTTCGTAATATAGTGCATCTTCCAGAATTCTGTTAGCTTCTTTGATGTAGTCTTCTTTGTTCAGTAATATGATTCCTCCGCCTTTGTCTGCATTTCGAATGACCAGAGAGTCGTTACTGTTGAGTTCTTTTACTGCCTGCTTTTCTTCTTTTGTTAGGTTTTTCTTTATTTTGGTGTTCACATTAATTTTTCTCATGTCGTCAGATACTAATGAGAAAAAGGTGTTGATATGGTTCCCTCTACGGTGGATGGGGTTAAATGTCGATCTTGGTTTTAAACCTGTATGGGTAGTGGGCGAAGAAACTGGATCTGGTGGGCTGTTTGCTGTTTTCTTATTTTGACGGTGTTTGGCTTCAATGGTGAAATGTCTCTGTAGGGTGACATTCCTAATGAAGGTGTTCAGATCCACAAACAGTTCGAATTCATTAAATTTCTCTGCTGGGCAGAATGATAGGCCTTTTTGTAGTACTGAAGTTTGTGCGGCATTGAGGCTGAATTTGGAGAGATTGAAATTTTTTACCGTTGTGTGATTTTGTTCCTCTTTAGATCTTGGTGGTTCTGTATGTTCACTTTCTTGGTTCTTCCCTCGCTTTTTGCTTCTGTTTGCGGCTCCTCCTCTCCTATGTGACAATTCTTGACACGGAAGGTGAGGGAAGGAAAGCAAACCAAACACAACTAACAGGTAACAAAACACCAGGCTAGGCCACACAGCTAAGGAAAAAGGAAAGGTCACCACCTGACACAAACCCTCAGCTAGGGAGCAGGCGATAAGAAAACCGGTTCCTTGCTCAAGATGAAGGAACTAGTGTCTTCCTAAGGCCTAGCCAGGAAATACAACAAAAAGGAAGAAAGGAGGACTTATCTTAAGACAAACTGGGAGCAGGAGATCTACCAAGCACCAGAAGAGAACTCCAGAAGAAACTATAAACTGCAAGGGCTCTAGTGAGAGGTGGAGATAAATAGCATCACTAACTAATGAGCAGGGCCTGTGAGGAGGTGGGATCCTGCCCAACACCACAACAAAGCAATCTGTCAGATAGGCTCACGTGCGGCAAGTCTGATAGTTCTTCTCAGATCACTCACAGGGCAGGGCAGGGCATGACAGTACCCCCCCCTTCTACGCACCCAGGACCAACTTTATCCGGGTGTGCCCTGTGAAAGGCCTTCACAAGGCGGCTAGCATTGACATCGGTAGCCGGAACCCACATTCTTTCCTCAGGACCGTATCCCCTCCAATGCACAAGGTACTGAAGGGAGCCCCGAAGAACGTGCGAGTTGAGTATTCTGGAGATCTGAAACTCCAGATTACCATCTACCAAAACCGGAGGAGGAGGCAAAAGGAGATGGTTCAACAGGTTCAACATACTTCTTCAACAAAGATCTGTGAAACACATTATGGATCTTCCAGACCTGCGGAAGTTCCAGATGAAACAGAGCCAGATTAACAATGGCCGAGATTTTTTAAGGACCAATAAATCTTGGGCCCAACTTCCAAGAGGGTACCTTCAACTTAATGTTCTTAGTGGACAACCACACCAAATCACACACACAGGTCCGGACCAGTCTTGTCAGCCATACATTTATATATTTCGTCCATTTTTCTCAAATTAATTTGAATCTTCCGGCAGATAGAAGACAACGAAGAAGAGAATCTCTCCTCTTCAGGTATACCAGAAGATTCAGTCCCAGAAAGGGTACCAAACTGAGGATGAAAACCATATGCGCCAAAAAATGGTGACTTATCAGTTGACTCCTGTCTACGGTTATTCAAGGCAAACTCAGCCAAGGACAAAAACGAGGACCACTCTTCCTGATTTTGAGCGACAAAACACCTCAAATAAGTCTCCAGGTTCTGGTTAGTGTGCTCAGTTTGTCCATTCGACTGAGGATGGAAAGCCGAAGAGAAAGACAACTAAATACCCAAACGAGAACAAAATGCCTTCCAAAACCTGGAAACAAATTGCGTCCCCCTATCAGACACCTGTCACGGTGGGGTGTGGGGGAGACCCCCCACCGTGCAGTGTCAAAGAATAAAAGGGGATCAGCCTGGCCAAAAGGAGTAATAAGGGAGCAGGTCACCTCCTACAGCATCCCTAATCCTCTCCCTGACTCCTCACCGTATGAGCAGACCCCGATGGTAGAACGACTCATACTCAGGATTCCTAGAGACCCTAAGTTGCCCTGGTAATCCCTAGCCAAGGAGCCGGGAAGAGACGACCTGTTCATCCCAGTCATGGAGGAACAGGAGTCTCTATCTGAGGCCAGGCTGCAAGGAAAGAGGAACACATACAGCATAAGGAGATGGCAGGTAAGCGAAACCAATAACACACTTGCCTGCCACAGACACACTGACTGGAACCCGTGCACAAGTGCTGCTGTCCACACCAACATTAAAGGACACAGCACAAACCTCAACCACACAGGAACCCAGGACACCCATTGCTGCAATAAACATGAGACAGGGGAATGTCTAGTAAACATGCTGGACACCAAACATCACCAGACATGTAACACCAAACTAGACATACAACCACCCTGAGCATAACCCACTCCATACAAATAGGGGCAGGAAGGGAAGGAGACACCAGGATGACATTGATGACCACAAGGGTGGCCCTCACTGCAAGATGGAACACTCTGGACTGGAGCAGAGCACCAACCACAGCTGAAGTACCACTGACTCCAGCCAGGGAGCCACAGAAGATATTAGCCAAGTGACCACACCCAGTCAGGGAGTTAACCCTTACAGCACCAGACAGAGGGAGACTACAACTTAAAGGGGAAGTGCACACACAAGCATATCAAACACGTAACCACCGGCAACAGCATGCGTGGCAACCATGTCACGGCAATCACCCAGAATGCCGAGACACTGCCACCGCATGCTCTCACAGCAACACGTTGCCGCGGGAAACCGCAAGTGTGGCAACAGTGTCACAGCGCAAACCAAAGGCCGTGACACACCACATCAGAGGGAATGCCGTGTAATTTCACAATGTTATCAATAAACACCTGAGCGAGAGTTTTAGCATTGGGCAAACCAGATAATGGTACAAAGTGAGCCATCTTACTAAAGCGGTCCACCACCACGAAAATCACAGTCTTCCCAGAGGAACTTGGTAAATCAGTGATGAAGTCCATGGACAAATGCGTCCAAGGACGAGATGGAATGGACAAAGGAAGAAGAGATCCTGATGGCCGAGTGTGAGCCACCTTAGCGCGTGCACAGGTCTCACAAGCTGCTACATAGCCCTCAACATATTTACGCAAACCTGGCCACCAGAATCTCCGGGAAATAAGATCCACTGTGAATCTACCCCCAGGGTGTCCCGCAAGGACAGTATCATGATGTTCCTTGAACACCTTGTGTTGCAGTTCTGAAGGAACAAACTACTTCCCTGGAGGACAGGAATCAGGTGCCTCACCTTGATCCCCCAACACTTCCGCCTCCAGCTCAGGATAAAGAGCAGATACCACCAGCCCATCAGCCAAAATCAGAGCGGGATCCTCCGAATCTCCCCCACAGGAAAGCTACGTAACAAAGCATCCGCTTTGACGTTTTTGAACCCAGGACGATAAGTGACCACAAAATTAAATCTGGTAAAAAACAATGACCACCTGGCCCACCTAGGGTTCAGACGCTTTGCTGATTGCAGGTAAGCCAGATTCTTATGGTCAGTAATTACCGTAATCAGATGAATAGCTCCTTCTAGCCAATGACGCCATTCCTCAAAGGCCAATTTGATGGCCAACAACTCTCTATTCCCAACATCATAATTTCTTTTGGCAGCAAAGAGTTTCTTTGAGAAAAAAGCACACAGGCTCCATATGCTAGGAGAGGGACCCTGCGACAAAACCGCTCCGACTGCCACTTCTGACACGTCAACCTCCACAATGAAGGGTTAAGACACATCGGGTTGCATCAGAATGGGAGCGGAAGCAAAACATACCTTTATGGCAGAAAAAGCCTGTAATGCCTCTTCCGACCAGACAGAGAAGTCAGCACACTTCCTAGTCATATCAGTCAAAAGTTTGACTGGAATAATTCAGGATGAACTTTCTATAGTAATTAGTAAATCCCAAAAACCGCATCAGAGCTTTCTGATTCTCTGGCCGGTCCCATTCCAGTACCGCATGGACCTTTTCGGGATCCATGCGAAAACCGGGCAGAAAGTAAGTTGTGGAGCGGGCCAGAGAGTGATTTTGACAGACTCATCTCGGAGTTGAATGTTAACAACTTCAACCTGAGATTTACTTCAGTTATTGTCAAGGACCGTCTCCCTTTTTTGGATGTGGTTATTTTCAGGGACGATAAAGGTGGTTTAAATACGTCCATCTACCGCAAACCCACTTCTACTAACTCCCTCCTTAGGTGGGACAGCTGTCATCCTGTCCCTCTTAAGAGAGGGATACCTACTGGACAATATTTGAGACTAAAACGCAATTGTTCAGAACCAACTGACTTTAACTGCCAGGCCAGAGACCTAAGGTCTAGGTTTCAGGAGAGGGGGTATCTGGATAGGACCCTCAGATTGGCCTATCAGAAAACAAAAGTACGCACACAGATGGAGTTACTCCACCCCACGATTAGGAGGGCACGTGAACAACAGGATATTGTCTGGGTAATAGGCACATTTGATGCTGCTGCATCTCAAGTTAGGAGGGTTCTGGCACATCACTGGGACACCCTACTGATGGACACAGACCTGGCGGAGGTTCTCAATCCCTCTGTCTCCCTGACCTTTAGGAGGGGCCACAATCTAAAGGACAGGTTGGTTCACAGCCACTTTACCCCTCCCGTGAGATCACGCACATGGTTGGACGTGCCCGTGATGGGTTGCCATAGGTGCGGTCACTGTAGCTTCTGTGGCTGCCTGTCACAGGGCAAAAGGTTTACAGGCGAACCTAATGATACTGTCTACCATGTGTGGGACTTCATAAACTACCGCACAACTGGCGTGGTCTACTTAATAACCTGCGTGTGTGGTTTACGCTACATCGGTAAGACCTTCAGGGAACTGCGCAAGCGCATGGGGGAGCACATTAGTGATATCCGAAATAACAGGGATACTCCCATAGCACGTCATGTGCAGTCTTCTCATAATGAACGTGTTGCTTCCATCAGCTTCATGGCCATTGAACGCGTCAATAAACCCGTGCGAGGTGGTGATTGGAACAGACACAACATTCTCCAAAGAGAATGCTGGTGGACGTTTACTTTGAACACAGTTACCCCTCATGGCCTTAATGAGCAATTGAACTTTGGTTGCTTTCTCTGATCATTATTGTTCCTGGCCGGTCCCGTGGCCTTTCTCCCTGTCAAATAAATCCCTTTAATTTTGGTCTACATCGAGGGACACTGTACACACACTGTCATGTCCCTCAGTAATATGTGAGAAGGATATTTGGGGTCATGGTCTTACTGGACCAGTGAGTAGTTTTCTCCCTCTCTATTCCTTTCTCCATATTTATTTAAGTTTATACTGGAGCTGAATTCTCCCTGTGGCCATGTCTTTATTAGAATGACCAATAGGGGGCGTTCCCGGTGTGATGTCATGCAAACCGGAGGAGGGGTTTTGCATGACATTATTGTGCCATAGCCAGACGGGCTACTACATTGACATAACCCTGATTGGGCTGCCGTCTATTACCTGTCTGTAAATGCACCATTGCGCAAGCGTGGCTGGTTTTGGCTCCGATCACGTGACTGTCAGTATGACGCCGCCGCCTCTGACGTCGACGCTTCTCATCCAGTCACCTGATGTGGAAGTTTCCCACAGCCGTGCGTTCCATCCTAGGCCCCATGAAATGCATAGGGTAGGATCTTAGTGCGCATGCGCGGCCACGTGGTTTCGGCCTTCCCGATCACGTGATCGTGAGTGTGAGGCGCATTCTCTGGCGTCATCAGCAGACGCCTTGTCAGCTGTTGTGGATCGCTTGAGATGCGTCTCACCTGGCCCCTCTGCCTTTATAATGGGGCGGTGCAGCCCCATATGCTGCCGGTCTATCTACCCTTGCAGATACCACTACCCTGGGTCTTGCCTGTTTTTGGGTCCACAGCCATACGCTGACCGCAGCCACCAAACAGTAAGTCTAGGTCCTCCATCGTCCTATGTTGGATGATTGGTGGCGACCCATTGGTTATTATACTTATGTGGTTTTCTTTGTCTTTTGTTGTTATGTTTTAGGCTCAGCCACATACTGACTGTAGCTCCTACACAAGTTATTCCCTAGCTGTTGGGCTGTATGCCAGCTGGGGAAATCATCAGTACGCCCCGTGTCCCCTGAAGAATCTTGGGGCCTTTGTTGAGGAAACGTGTCGGGACACTTGAGTATTTTCTATTCAAACTCTTGTTTGGTTTTTGTTGGGACATTTTTTAACAACCCTAATCAAGGTGTTACAACTATTTTTGAATTATCCATTGGACACATGGTCTATTTATCACTGGTTAGGGCCTTATTAGGGCTTCCAGTGTAGGATCAGAGCTCCTGTCTGGGCCACCCCTTGCGGGGATTTTTGGTCCCCGTCCTTTGGATACATCAATAGGGTGAACTAGGACAAGCAGGGAGTCATTAGGGTTAGTGTTCTTACCATACTAACACCCCCCTCTGTCCTTGTATGTTCAGCCTTTGCCTAGCCCACCACTAGCACCAACGTTGATATCCAAGCCTCATGTGGTGTCGCACTGATACCAGGTCGAGGTTGTGTACGTCTTACATTTTTGTTTGTCTGTAGGGGCCTTTTTTATTCTCCTATATTATCAAAAGCGACGTTTTATTCTAGTTTACTGCCCCCTCATAGTTTTTCTTGTTGCATTATTTGGAGCAGTGTTTAGGTGCGCTTCATTGCCTTTCCTACTTGACCCTCTTCTTTTGTCATAAAGTAAGTAACCCAGAAACTGTATCTCCTGAACAGCAAACACACATTTTTCCAACTTAGCATACAATTTATTCTCCCGAAGGATCAATAATACTTGTCTTAAATGATCCTGATGAGTCTCCATATCGGGAGAGTAAATTAGTATGTCATCGAGGTAAATAACAACAAACCTCCCCACCAAATGATGAAAAATGACATTGATAAAGTGTTGGAAGACTGCCGGGGCATTAGTCAAACCAAAAGGCATAACCAGGTTTTCGAAGTGACCCTGAGGGGTATTGAAGGCCGTCTTCCATTCATCCCCTTCCTTGATTCTGATCAGATTATAAGCCCCTCTTAAATCCAACTTAGAAAACACCTTGGCACTGACAATCTGATCAAATAGATCTGAAATCAATATAAGGGGATAAGGGTCACGGACAGTAATGAGATTCAGTTCCCGGAAATCTAAACACGGTCTAAGGGACCCGTCTTTTTTCTTTACAAAAAAAAGAAGCCATAGGTGATTTAGATTGTCTAATGTGGCCTTTTGTCAAACTCTCTGCAATATACTCACGCATAGCTACCCTTTCGGGTTGGGAAAGATTATATAACCGAGATTTTGGCAATTTAGCTCTGAGAATAAGATTGATCGGACAATCATATTCTCGGTGGGGGGCAACTCCTGATCTCCACCCTCCGAGAATACGTCCTAAAAATCATATAGAAACGGAGGTAAGACCTTAGTGGATACCACAGAAATAGATGTGCAGAGGCAGTTGTCCATACAAAAATCACTCCAATTACTGATTTGTCTAGTTTGCCAATCAATGATAGGATTATGTTTGATCAACCATGTTAAACCCAGAACCAGAAAAGCAGGCAAACCCTTCAGAACAAAACAATAAATAGATTCAACTTGAGAATCACCCACCCTCAAATGAATATCCTGCACAATATGAGTTAGACATTTTTGCAAGAGAGGAGCGGAATCAAATGCAAACACTGATATTTCTTTGTTTAATGTGCTAGTTATAAAACCATGACTCTGAATAAATTGATAATCAATAAGATTAACCCCTGCGCCACTGTCAACAAATACTTCTAACTCAATATTTTCAGAGTCTAGCGCTACCATGGCAGGCAGGAGAAAACGGGTACTTCAGGTACAATACAAATATACATGTTCTGAGTCCCCATTCACACTACAAAGAGTAAGAGAACTCGTTTTTCCTTTGAAAGAACCCCCCTTTTTTTTCATTACCATTTTGAGGCTTAATAAAAGGACACACATTTATGAAATGTCGTTCTTTACCACATAAATAACACAGTCTTTTCTGCACTCTAGAGTTCCTATAACCAGGATAAGAAGAGACCTGACCTAACTGCATAGGCTCATCTCCAGTCCCTGGTTCCAGTGTCACTGTACCCCGAGGGACAGATTCCCCATATGACAGTGCCTTATGCCTGAGGGGAACCTTGCACCTCTCCCTCATACGTCTATCAATCCTTACGGCTAGGGACATGGCCGCCTCCAATGAATCAGGGTTTTCATGAAGCACAAGGGCGTCTTTTTATCTCTCAGACAGCCCCTGACAGAACTGACTATGGAGTATATATATAATATAATGCAGGATCATTCCACTCCGAGTCAGTCGCCCATCTTCTGAATTCAGCACAATACGACTCAGCAGAATGTTTTCCCTGACACAAGCTACACAGCTTAGATTCGGCCAGAGAGACCCGATCTGGGTCATCATAAATCAGCCCTAGTGCTCTGAAAAAATTGTCCACCGATCGGTGGGACTGAGAATCCATAAGCAGAGAAAGAGCCCAAGACTGAGCATCACTTTTTAGCACAGAAATGATAATCCCCACTCTTTGATTTTCGTCACCAGATGAAATCAGATATAGATGAAAATATAATTTACAAGATTCCCTGAACCGGACAAAGTTATCACTTCCCCCAGAAAACCTATCTGGGAGAGCGACCTTTGGTTCAATGCTGACCTGGTTCGCACTAGTGGCGCCAGACGCCAGAAATCTGTGACACAGTGTCACCTAATTGCGGAGGTCAGCAACCTCCAAAGACAATCCCTGCATGCGATCAACCAGAGCATTATCAGCATCCATTTTGTACAGAGCAAGGAAAAAAATAATGCCGGTATAGGCGGTTTATAATGTCACAGAAGGTGAGGGAAGGAAAGCAAACCAAACACAACTAACAGGTAACAAAACACCAGGCTAGGCCACAAAGCTAAGGAACAAGGAAAGGTCACCACCTGACAATCCCCGAGCCTTTCCCTGACTGCTAACAACATGAACAAATCCCAATGGTAGAAGTTTTCATGCACAGGAACCTAAGCCCTTTTGCAACTAACACAAACCCTCAGCTAGGGAGCAGGCGATAAGACAACCGGTTCCTTACTCAAGATGAAGGAACCAGTGTCTTCCTAAGGCCTAGCCAGGAAATACAACAAAAGGGAAAAAAGGAGGACTTATCTGAAGATGAACTGGGAGCAGAAGATCCACCAAGCACCAGCAGAGAACTCCAGAAGAAACTATAAACCACAAGGGCTATAGTGAGAGGTGGAGATAAATAACATCACTAACTAACTAATGAGCAGAGCCTGTGAGGAGGTGGAATCCTGCCCAACACCACAACAAAGCAATCTGTCAGATAGGCTCACATGTCGGAAGTCTGACAGATCTTCTCAGATCACTCACAGGCAGGGCATGTGTCACGCCGGTGACAGGTTTGAGAAGGTCTGAAAGAATATCTGCACATTAGTCATCTGACAACCTCTTTTGGTTTCACTTTGTCTGTGTGTTGCTGGTATGTCCACACCCCCTGTTCAGGTGTGTATCATGTGACCTTCACCTCCCCCTATTTAGTCTGACTTTACCCATCACTCCTTGCTCTGGATAGCTTAATTTGGTTTTTGGAAGAGCTGGAGTGTGGTTCGTGGTGAAGTCCTGTTAGTCCATCATCCATCATCCTCAGAAATTAAGTGTTCCGCTTGTTGTGTTTTGTATTCCCCCCCACCTTTGTTGTTTACTAGGCCTCAGCGAGACGCTGGTTCCTTCACCACGGGTTGTCTCTGCCCGGTCATTACTTTTAGGGCAACTGAGGGCCACCAGGATTTTCTAGGTTCCTGTGTATGGGCATCGCTACCATCGAGAGGTGCCCATACGGATAGGAGTTAGGGCCAGGAGCAGGGTTTTATAGGTGGTGACCATTTTCCTTCCCTAGCGGTGAGGCCTAGTGTCTTTTCCCTTCCTTCTTGTTGTCCTTTGGTGTTCTCCCCTACAACATCCGTGACATTATCCAGAGCCCATACCGCCATTTTTTGTTCTGATCTGTGCAGCTATGGATGCTATGACTGCACTGGTTATGACTGCACTGGTCAAAAAGCTGCAAAATTTGACTCAGGTGGTAGCAGACCTCCGCGCGATGGTTTTGCAGATTCAGAGTCCACAGGCTGCTGGTTCCGGTGGTGGGTTCCAGGACTGCCCTGAACCAAATGTAGCTCTCCTGGACAGGTTTTCCGGGGGTAGTGACAATTTCATCTGGTTCAGGGAGTCATGTAAATTATACTTTAGGCTGCGTCCATACTCTTCTGGGGATGAGTGTCAATGGGTGGGTATGATTATTTCATTGCTAAAAGAGGACGCCCCCAATCTTGGGCTTTTTCTCTGCCGACCGGTCACCGCTCCTCCGGTCGGTAGATGAATTCTTTAGAGCCTTGGGTCTTATCTATGATGACCCGGATCGTATCTCTCAGGCCGAGACCAAGTTACGGGGTTTGCGGCAGGGAGAACGTTCTGTGGAGACCTATTTCTCAGAATTTAGGAGATGGGCTACGGATACAGAGTGGAATGATTCTGCTATCCGTAGCCAATTCTGCCATGGTCTCTCTGAGAGACTGCAGGACGCATTGGCTTTTCATGAAAATCCTGAGTCATTGGAAGCAGCTATGTCTCTTGCTGTACGTCTTGATAGACGCCTGAGGGAGAGATCTAGGGGTCCTCATCTTCAGGACGTACTGTCCAATAAGGGTACTGCTTCCTTTGACACTTATGGTGGAGAGACACGGGTGGTTGTGCCTTGTGATGAGCCTATGCAGTTAGGAGGAGCTACTCCTGGAACTATTGGCAAAAGCTTGGGTCATGTGAAAGGAGTCTGCTTTTGTTGTGGCAAGAAGGGACATTTGGTGAATATTTGTCCGTACTTGCAGCATCAAGGTGTAAACAAAAAGAAAAAAACTTTAATCCCCAAATTACTATTGGTAGTATGGGTGGGGAGCAAGAAAACCTACTTTTGTCTTTTACTGGTAGTACCCGTTTTATCCTGTCTGCCGAGGTGGCGCTAGAGTCGAAAACTGTGAAAATCGAAGCATTTATCGACAGTGGGGCAGGAGTTAACTTGATTGATGGACAGTTTGTACGCATTCACGGGTTGACTACTAATTCAGCACCTCTCGCCCAAAAATGCCTGTCGCAGGTAGTGAATGACATTCATTTAAGAGTGGGTGATTTGCATCAGGAATCTATCTCCTGTTATGTGTTGGAGGGTCTGCCTGCTTAGTTGGTGTTGGGCTTACCATGGTTAAGCAAACATAACCCTAACATCGATTGGCAAGCGAGACAGATTCTAGATTGGATTTGCATGGGCAACTGTCTTAATGCATCGTTCTCTATGGTTACCACTAAAACTGTACCCTCGTTCATTTCTTAATTTTCTGATGTTTTCTCTGAGAGTGGTAATCAGGAGTTGCCTCCACACCGGGAGTATGACTGTCCCGTCAATCTTATTCCCGGAGCTAAATTGACTAAATCTCGGTTGTATAATCTTTCGGAACCCGAAAGAAAGGCTATGCGAGAATATATCACCGAGAGTTTGGCAAAGGGACATATTAGACCATCCAAGTCCCCAGTGGCTGCTGGATTTTTCTTTGTAAAGAAAAAGGATGGAACCCTGAGAACATGTCTGGACTTCCGTGAGCTCAATCGTATTACCGTGCGTGATCCTTACCCCCTTCCTTTGATTCCGGATTTGTTTAGTTAGATTGTCGGTGCCAAGGTGTTCTCTAAATTGGATCTGAGGGGGGGCATATAATCTGGTAAGGATCAAGGAGGGGGATGAGTGGAAGACCGCATTTAATACCCCTGAGGGTCATTTTGAAAACCTGGTCATGCCCTTTGGGTTAACCAATGCTCCTGCGGTTTTTCAACAATTTGTCAATGACATCTTTCATCATCTGGTGGGGAGGTTTGTCGTTGTATACCGTTATGGCATACTAATTTATTCACCTAATATGGAGACTTATCAGGATCATGTGAGACAGGTGTTACAGATCCTAAGAGAGAATAAGTTGTATGCTAAAATGGAAAAGTGTGTATTTGCTGTACAGGAAGTGCAATTTCTGGGTTACCTGCTCTCATCCTCAGGTTTTCGTATGGATCCCGAGAAGGTCCGTGCTGTGTTGGACTGGGATCGACCCGAAAATCTGAAAGCGCTTATGCGGTTTTTGGGGTTTACCAACTACTACCGTAAATTTATCTTGAACTATTCATCAGTGGTTAAACCTTTAACAGACTTGATTAGGAAGGGTGCTGATATTTCTATCTGGTCTGATGTGGCATTACAGGCCTTTTCTGCTGTGAAAGAATATTTTGCTTCGGCCCCTATTATGGTGCAACCGGACGTGTCTCAGCCATTTATTGTTGAGGTTGACGCGTCTGAGGTTGGGGTAGGAGCAATATTGTCGCAGGGTCCTTCACCCAGTAAATGGCGCCCATATGCATTTTTTTCTAAAAAAACTCTCGACTGCTGAAAGGAATTATGATGTAGGGAATAGGGAATTGCTGGCCATTAGGTTGGCGTTCGAGGAGTGGCGGCATTGGTTGGAAGGAGCAATTCATCCTATTACGGTAATTACGGATCACAAGAATCTGGTCTACTTAGAGTCGGCTAAGCGACTGGACCCAAGGCAGGCCAGATGGTCATTGTTTTTTTTTTTTTTTTTTTATTTTTTATTATTTTTGTAACATAACATAACAAGGTACATTGACAATAGTCTACACATCATGTAAAGTGTGTATCAGGTGCTTAAATATCATTACATATGGTACACATCAGATAATGTAAGAGGTAAGAGAAACCGCTTTACATAAGAGTGGTATTCTTAACATGGACCTAAAAACCCCTCATTCTGCATAACTCGGGTGCCTGAACTTTTGCCATAGGTGCCATTGGTGTTGGAATTTTAGATGCTTCCTAGCTTCCCATGAAGAAAGTTCTTCAAATCGGAAGATCTGATCAATTTTCATTTTCCAGTGTTCTATGGAGGGAGGGATAGCCGCCAACCAATGTTTTGGAATTAGCAGTCGAGCTGCCATCAACAGTTGTTTGAATAAAAAGGGCATGGAACAGTCTGTCTTGTCTAGATCAAGGTTAAGAAGGGCTTTACTTGCTGACATTCGTATCTTGGTTTTGCATATTGAGTTGCTAATCTGGAATATTTCCTCCCACCATACCTTAATAAGTGGGCAGTTCCACCAAATGTGAATGAAGGTTCCCCTATCTGCATTGCATCTCCAACATACGTCTGAGGCTGTTACTGAGTACAATGATGTAATATCAGGTGTTTTGTACCATCTGGTTAGGATTTTGTATCCGTTCTCTTGTATGCGGACACATCTGGATGAGCAATGTGGGGAGGACAATATTTCGGGTATTATAGAGTATGGTAGTTCCTGTCCAAGATCCCTTTCCCAATGGCGGATGAAGGCTGGCTTAGTGGGGGTTGATGGAATGCTTATTCTTTTAAAAAGCTGTGATATTAGTTTCTTTGGTGGGGCTGGACTAGATATTAGGACCTCAGACCATAGTAAAGGTCGATATATGTCCCCTATCGTGATATGTTGAGAGATAAATGCGTGTATATAAGACGTGGATGAGATATGTCGAGGATCATCATTAAGGATCTTTTGAAACTCCTTGAGTTTAACTAAGGAACCATTAAGATCAAAAAAGGATGTAGTTGGAAGTAACGAGTCTCTCACGTCTCTTGGGGTACACTCTATCACCTCGGGCAGAGCTGTCCCCAGGATATCGCTTATGGAAAGAAGAGGAGAGGGGAAGGGAATAGAGCAATGCGATGATTGGAACCATTTCCACGCATTCAAAGTTGCTTGGATAATTGGGTATGGTGAGGAGGGCAAGTTATATGTGCTTTTGTTACCCAATAATAGAGATCTGAAAGGTTTTTTCACTAGTTCCTGTTCTATTGCAACCCAAGATTTTGTGTTATTGGGTCTAAGCCACTCTACTATTCTAGACAGCAGGACTGCCTTTCCATACAATTCTGGGTCTGGTAAGGCTATACCCCCAAACCGTTTAGGGCGTGCTAGAAGTTCATAGGATAATCTTGCCTTCTTTCCTCTCCAAATAAATGAGCGAAAAAGTTTTCTTAATGCATTATAATAGGTTTTGGGGATTGGAATGGGAAGAACCTGTTGTAGGTAGGTAAGGCGAGGAAGTATCAATGACATAAGAAGGTTTTTTCGGCCAAACCAAGAAATGGTTGGTATGTCCAGTTTATCAATACTGGCTGAAATGTCATTTAGTAATGGGGAATAATTTAGTGTGAACAATTCCTTAGTGTTTGGGCTAATTTTAACCCCTAGATAAGTTACATATGGGGAGGACCAATTGAAGGGTGAGTTTCTTTTTAAGCGGGCTTGAGTCGATTGGGGGATTCCCACACACATTACTAGTGATTTTTGCTTATTAATTTTAAAATTGGAGAAAGAGCCATAAGTTTCCAGATGTTTTTGTATTATGTGTAAGGAGTCTTTGGGGTTGGAAGTCATGATCATGATGTCGTCGGCGAATGCAGCCACTTTGTGATCTTTGCCTCCCAGCGCCACACCCCGAACACCCTCGTCTTCTCTCAATTTTAGAAGAAGCGGTTCTAATGCCAGTACGAAAAGCAAGGGGGATAGGGGGCATCCCTGCCTGGTGCCATTTTGGATAGAAAAGGGGTCTGATAAGTCGCCATTAATCAGAACAGAAGCTGATGCCTGAGCATACATTGCAAAAGTGGATAGCACAAAGGGATCAGGCAGACCAAATCTACTAAGGACGTGTCTCAGGAAAGACCAATCAATTCTGTCGAACGCTTTTTCTGCATCCGTGCTCAGCAGAAGAGGACTAGAACGGTTTGCAGAGAGTTGAACTATGTTCAGTACTCTGACTGTATTATCTCTTCCCTCTCTGCCTTTGATAAAGCCTACCTGATCCCCATGCACTAATGATGGAAGAAGAACTGATAAGCGATTAGCCAACAATTTTGCAAGCATCTTAAGGTGGATATTGAGGAGGGAAATAGGTCTGTAGTTGGCACAATGTTTAGGGTCTTTTCCCACTTTAGGGATCAGGGTAATATGGGCCTGTGTCATATCTCTAGATAATTTCTCCCCTTGTAGGGTTAGGTTACAAACCTCCAAAAGATGGGGGAGTAAGTATTCTTGGTATGTTCTATAGTATTGGACCGGGAGGCCGTCAGGGCCAGGGCTTTTCCCAGAGGGTGTCTGTTTTAAGACAGTTGTGAGTTCCTTAAGAGTGAATGGGGAGGAAAGCACTTGTTTCTGATCTTCAGGAATGGTTGGTAATGAGAGTGTATCCAGGAAGGAGGAAAAAACAGAAGCTTGTAATTCAGGAGTGAGTGTTTGGGGCAGATTATATAGAGCTTCGTAAAACTCTTTAAATTGGATACCTATTTCTTTAGAGGAATATAGGGGTGAACCTTGTGGGGATACTATTTGATGGATATAGTTTGCTGCCCTTCTATTCCTTATCCTACTCATCATAAATCTGGATGTTTTATCTCCGTGGGCGAAAAATTTATGTTGCGAGTTCAGGAAGAGTTTGGCTGTAGATTGTTGTAGCAGAGATTTCAATTCCGCTCTATAACCAGACAATTCCTGAAGTTGTTGCTCGGAGAATGAACGTTTATGTAGGGACTCTAGTTTTTGTATTTTCTGGCATAGAAAATCTAGTTTTTTATTCCTCTGTTTTTTTTTGATAAGCACCCAAACTTATGAGATGTCCTCTAATATAAGGTTTGTGGGCATCCCATACTGAGAGAGCAGAGATGTCAGGGTTTTTATTTAGGGTAAAGTATTCTTTAAGAAGAACAGCTATTTTGTCCCTAGTGTCCTTATTCCCCAATAACGATTCATTAAGGCGCCATTTAAATTTGTGTTTGTGGGTTGGTGAAGAGATTGATAGGAAAACAGGGGCATGGTCAGAAAGGTGAATGGATCCTATTTGAGGGTTACTACAATATTGCAAGTGTTCTTTGGACACGAAAAGGTAATCTAGGCGTTGATATGTGCCATGGACATTAGAGTAAAAAGTGTAGTCTGATGTAGTGGGTAGGAATGTTCGCCAAACATCTATCAGATGAAGATTCCAAAACCCTTCTCTAATGTATCTCAGTGTTTTAAGTGCTAGGGCTGATTTTGAGGTTGAGGAGTCTAATTGCGGGTTTAATGTGGCATTAAGGTCTCCTCCTACTATGATCAGTCCCTCTGCAAAGGATTTTATGATAGGAAAAACCTTTAGGAACCAACTGTGGTGACCAGTGTTAGGCGCATAAAGGTTAATAAATGTATAGGTCTGAGGGCCAATAATGCCCTTGACCAATAAGTAGCGACCATCAGGATCCTGCAAATGAGAAGTGTAGTGGAAAGGGACTCTCCTCTGGAACCCAATACTTACTCCTCCTGAGGCAGAAGAGTTACCACCACAGTGGAACCATTGTGAAAAATGGCCATATGATAGGTTAGGGTAGTGGTTAAATTTGAAGTGTGTCTCCTGGAGGAGGACAGTAGCTCCTGATTTGCGTAACAATGAGAAAACCTGACTCCTTTTTGATGGAGAATTAAAGCCTTTGACATTGTATGACGCAAATAATAAGTCAACCATTGTGTATAATATGTTGAGCGTTACCTCGCTGAATGTCCTTCCCCCCCCAGGAGCCCACGGCCTTGCTGAAGATGCTGGGTGGAACTTGGATGAGTGGAAAGGGAACCAGAGGGAGCTTCTGTATCTGATGGAACCTCTGAACATAAAATAGATGTACCTTCATAACAAAATGAACAAAATAAACAAAATAAACAGAACAGCAGTTAACAGATTGTCCTACATTTCTGTAAGCCAAACAATCAGTCATAGGGGGATATAAGGTCTGTAGACCAAGTGACTGATCTCTATCACAAGATAGTTGTGACCTGAACTATAATATTGCATAACTGTAATATTGCGTAACAATAGTATTCAGTGTCTAAGCCACACAAATAAAGTAAAAGTTATGGGAACATAGTAATTCCTATCTGAATTAATCGCGATGGAAAAAATCAGCAAAAATAGGATATATGGTAAAGTGACAGGGCCTAACATTTCAAGGTGGGTACTATTATTATAACTAAAATCAACAGACCACCATATAAGTAAACGTAAGGCATAACTAGTGGCTAATGAGAGGGTTTTACGTTAGGCTTGGTTGAGTCTTTTAGGCGTCAGCTGGCGACTTCTTTTCCCAGATCTCTGTGCTTTGGGGGTCCGCTGCTCCACGAAGGGGGTGATTGTAGGGACCTCAGGAAGTCCGGTGAGGTCTTGGAACAACTCCCAGTTTTCCACTCCTAACGGCGGGATTTGTAGTTGATCGTATAGATTTTCCAGTTCCAGGTAAGTGGAGATGTTGTAGCGTCTTCCCTCCTGGGAAAAGGATATACCAAAGGGAAAGTTCCACTTGTATTGAATTCTGTGGGAGCGCAACCACTCCGTCAGTGGTTTCATGGCTCTGCGCTTTCTGAGAGTAGATGGGGCCAGATCTTGGTAAATCGTTATCTGCGATCCCTCATAGGAAAAATCAGGACGATTTCTTGCCGCCTCTTGAATCGCCGTTTTAACTTGAAAATTTAGGAATCTACAGATTACATCCCTAGGGGGATCTTCCGGTTTTGGCTTGGGGCGCAGTGCTCTATGGGCACGTTCTATGATAATCTCCTGCTCAAAATCAGGGCCTACAAGCTGGGAGCATATTGCTAGGATCGTGGAGGTTACGTCACCTGGCTGGGCTGTTTCAGCGATCCCTCTAAAGCGCAGGTTGTTTCGGCGCCCCCTGTTCTCCTGGTCCTCCAGGGCGTTGTGCAGGTCATTTAGGTAAGTGCCACATCTTTGGAGGGAGGCAGAAGTGGCCTTTTGGTGCTCCAGAATTGAGGCCTGGTGGGATTCAAGTACCTCTACTCTGTCCCCCACCTGTCTCATATCCTGCCGTAATGCGGTGATTTCTTCCAGCACAGGCTCCATAGCTTTGCAGAGGGCCTGCTTTAAGTAGTGCCTGGTAATCGGGAGCGAACCTTTGCCCTGCGGCTCCTCTATGTCGCTGTCTTCCTCCGCTCTTTCCAACGGCCGCTCTGTATTTTTCTGTAAGAGGGCAGTCGCCATCTTTGAGTCCCGTGCTACATAAGCTGCGGCTGCCTTTTTTAGAAATTTATCCATTTCTCCTGGCGTAGCTTGCACTTTGTTGGAGGTAGATTGGTCCCCAGCTCTAGCGTTCCCAATCTTTACCATTTTTAACTGTTTTCAGGCAATATAATAGATAAGATTGCTATAGATAGAGATCGGTGTTACAGAGCTCAGAGAAGTGCGGCCATCTCAGACCGGCGCAAGCTCCGCCCCCCCCCAGATGGTCATTGTTTTTCACCAGATTTAACTTCATCGTCACTTATCGCCCTGGGGTTAAGAACGTCAATGCGGATGCTTTGTCACGTATCTTTCCTGGGGGGGGGGGGTGTGTCTAATGACCCTAGTCCCATTTTATCTGAAGGGGTGGTTATATCCTTTATTTATCCTGATCTCGAGGCCAGGGTGTTGGAGGCACAGGAGGATGCTCCGGACTCTTGTCCTCAGGGGAAATTGTTTGTTCCCTCCGAATTACGTCACAAGGTGTTCGAGGAACATCACTGTATAGTGCTTGCTGGGCACCCTGGGAGCAGATCTACTGTCGATCTCATCTCTCGCAGATTCTGGTGGCCAGGGTTGCGTAAGTGTAGTGAGGACTATGTGTCAGCCTGTGGTACCTGTGCACGTGCTAAGGTGACACATACTCGGCCTTCCGGATCTCTGCTCATTGCCCATCCCTTCCAGACCGTGGACCCATTTGTCCATGGATTTTATCACGGATTTACCGAATTCTTCGGGAAAGACTGTGATTCTGGTGGTCTACCCAATGCTAAAACTCTTGCGCAGATGTTTGTCGACAACATTGTGAAACTACATGGCATTCCCTCTGATGTGGTGTCCGATAGAGGGACTCAGTTTGTTTCCAGATTCTGGAGAGCGTTCTGTACTCGTCTGGGTGTACAATTGTCCTTCTCTTCGGCTTTTCATCCTCAGTCGAATGGACAGACGGAGCTCACTAATCAGAATCTGGAGACTTACTTGAGATGTTATGTTTCAGAGAATCAGGAACAGTGGTCTTAATTTTTGTCGTTAGCTGAGTTTGCTATAAATAACCGTAGACAGGAATCCACTGATAAGTCGCCTTTTTTTGGTGCATATGGGTTCCATCCACAGTTTGTATCATTTTCTGGTGCTCATAATTTCGGCATTCCTGAGGAGGAACGATTTTCCTCTTCTTTGTCTTCTATTTGGCGGTAAAATCCAAAATAACCTGGAAAATATGGTCAACAGGTATAAGCATGCGGCTGACAGGAGACGTATGAGTGGTCCGGACCTGAGAGTGGGTGATTCTGTGTGGCTGTCTACAAGAAACATTAAACTTAAGGTACCTTCTTGGAAGTTGGGACCATTATTTATTGGTCCATATAAGATCACTGCCATTGTTAACCCTGTAGCCTTCCGTCTTGAACTTCCTCAGGCATTGAAAATCCATAACGCATTTCATAAATCGTTGTTAAAGAAATGTGTTGAACCTGTTAAACCATCCTCCTTGCCTCCCGCTCCTGTCATGGTGGATGGCAATTTAGAATTTCAGATCAGCAGGATTGTGGACTCCCGAGTTCTCCGGAGATACCTCCAGTATCTCGTTCATTGGAGAGGGTACGGACCAGAGGAGAGGATGTGGGTTCCAGCGACCGATGTTAATGCTAGCTGTCTGGTGAGAGCATTCCACAGAGCTCATCCTGATAAGGTCGGTCCTGGGTGCCCGGAGGTCACCCGTAGAAGGGGGGGTACTGTCACGCTGGTGACAGGTTTGAGAAGGTCTGAAAGAATATCTGCACATTAGTCATCTGACAGCCTCTTTTGGTTTCACTTTGTCTGTGTGTTGCTGGTATGTCCACACCCCCTGTTCAGGTGTGGATCATGTGACCTTCACCTCCCCCTATTTAGTCTGACTTTACCCATCACTCCTTGCTCTGGATAGCTTCATTTGGTTTTTGGAAGAGCTGGAATGTGGTTCATGTTGAAAGTCCTGTTCGTCCATCATCCATCAGCCTCAGAAGTTAAGTGTTCCGCTTGTTGTGTTTTGTATTCCCCCCACTTTTATTTTTTTTGTAAATACTTTTTTTTAATTTTCATTATTTTTATCAAATTCGAAATACTTTTCAAATACAATCTGATAATGTTCATAAAATCGACATAGGGCTATTGTAGCCGGAAATAACAGTTGTTACACACAAAAAAAAAAAAGATATACAGATATGTTGAAGAGGAGATCTCTTTTAGTTACAAACGTACATGCATTCTATCTATTAACATCAGATAACCTGAGTATAATTAACTGGGTTTGCCCAGATGTCAAGCTTATTGTTGCCAGATATAATCAGAACCTTGAAAGGGAACAAGGGGGGGGGGGGGGAGAAGTCTTAATACTTTATAGCTATCTATAACCTGCTTTTCAGTTATTTTAACTCGGATTCCTACTTCTCACAATTGAGTTATTACATTTCAACCAACGTACTCCTCTGTGTATTCCTATTTATCTGTTTTGACAATTTCCCAGAATCCCCAGACTTTTAGGAAGTTATCATGGCATCTATTTATCCAGCTGGTCATTTCCTCAAAGTTGTAGATTTGCTCTACCTTTGCTTTCCATTCTTGGAAGGTGGGAAGATCTGTGTCTAAGCAATGTAGGGGAATGAGAGTCTTAGCTATTGCTATCAGATCAGTTATTAGGTTCTTCTTTGTTGGAGTGTATTGGCTAGAGGGTTTTGAGAGAACTACTATCTCTAGGGAGATGTTAAAGTCTGGTAAGGCTATTTTTTGGACTGCTCTGTTTACCTCTTCCCAGAACTTTGTGATCCGGGGGCATGTCCACCATATGTGTGATAGAGAGCCCACTCCTTCACCACATCTCCAGCACCGCTGGGAATCAGACAGACCTCTTTTGAATAGGAACTCCGGTGTTCTGTACCATCTAGAGAGAAGTTTAAAATGGTTCTCTTGTAGGCGGACACATTGTGAAAACCCATGAGAGGTTGCTAGTATCTTTTTTGTCTCTTGTTCTGATAGCTCTATATTTAGTTCCTTTTCCCATGCCAATAAATACAGTGGTTTTGTTGCCTCACCTCGACCTCCCAGTACCAAGCAGACCTCAGAGATCTTTCTTTGCTTTGCATGAGTTGTAGTCAAAAGAGTCTCTAGATCAGTAAGGGGTCTTTGAAACAGGAATTTCCCTGCCGCTCTCCTGCACACAGTGTTTATATGTGAGTTGGCCAAGAAGAATGTTGGAGATTCTCTAATAGTTTCAGTAAGTTTTTCTTTTAGGTAATGATCTATGTCACCCATAAAATCTCCTACTCTAGTCTTTGCTAAAGTATACCATAGATCTGGGAACATTTTTATCGGTATTTCTAACAGGTCTGGGAGAAGATTTGTCGGCATCAGTGGAGATGGAGGGGGAGCTAAAGTACCCCTCTCAGAGCTCCATGTCATATATATACTCCCTTAAATAAAGGATCAATATCTTCTATTGGGTCTTTCTTTATTTTTGGAAGCCAAAGGTATTTTTGAAAAGAAGACCCAGCACTATAATCACAAAGGTCTCTGACCTCTTTCTGTCTTAGTGGGTGTGCTAACTCAAGCCATTTTTGTATCTGTATTGCTTTATAGTAAGTGCCTACGTCAGGTATTCCTAGTCCCCCCCTCTCTCTGCTTTTTATTAGGACTTTGTATGATATACACGGCCTCCTCCCTGACCATAGGAAGCTGGAAAACAGACGCCTAAAATCTGTAAAGAATCGTGATGTAATGTGTATGGGCACCATTTGCATGGTATACAGGATCTTGGGCATTACGTATGCTTTTAAGATATTTTTCCTGCCCATCCATGACAGACATGGTATGTTATATTTTTGAAGCAGATGTTTAATGGTGTCCCTTAGTGGTGTATAATTGTGTTTGAATAGATCACCCAGTTTCTGAGGAATTTTTATTCCTAGGTATTTAATGGGTCCCTTGGACCAACAGGGGATACTCTTTTTAGTTGTGTTGCCTCGTCCTCCGAGAGTGTGATGTTAAGGATTTCCGATTTAGTGGTGTTTACTTTAAAGTCTGAGAGTTTGCCGAATTGCTCCAGTTTCTTTTCTAAGTTATTTAATCCCACAGTAGGGTTTGTTATAAGAAACAGGAGGTCATCAGCAAATGCTGTGCATTTTAGTTCTCTCTCTCCAAATTTGATTCCTGCTATATCCGAATCCTGTCTGACCGCTTGTAAAAGTGTCTCAGCTACTAAGATAAACAGGGACGGGGCCAGGTGGCAGCCCTGTCTAGTGCCGTTCGTGATTTAGAATGTTGGTGAGAGTGTGCCGTTAACTTACAACCTAGCATTTGGTTGTTCATATAGAGTGAATATAGCGTCAATAAAAGGCTCTGGAAGGGCAAATTTCTTAAAGGGATTCTGTCACCTCTCATAACACAAATTCATATTTTAAACCAGTCATGCTCCACAGCTTACCTTGAATCGGCTGTGCTGTTCTATATTGTAATCCGTCCAGTAGTTTTGCAGAAAAACTACTTTTAGAATTATGCAAATTAACCCTGAAGGTGCCCAGAGGGGCGTTATGTTCCCCTTTGTGTGCCCAGTAACGCCCCTCTTACAGTGCCCAAAACGCCTTCCTCCAGAATCCCTAACCGCCCACAGCGTCTCATCCCTCTCCTCCCCCTCCCTGACGGCCGAGCGAAGTCTCGTGCAGACGCAGTACCCACTGAGGACTGCGCCAGTGCGATTTGCTGGAGACTGAGGGAAGAGCGAGCATCCGACGTCACTGGGCTGGTTTAAAATCCGAATTTGGGTTATGAGAGGTGACAGAATCCCTTTTAAGGGTTGCTCGCATGTAACTCCAATTCACTCTGTCAAACGCTTTTTCAGCGTCAATTCCTATCAGATCCGGGAGGAGCCCACTCAGCCTGGTAGCCATTATTTTCGCCCACATTTTTAAATCTAGGTTCAGTAGCGAGATTGGCCTGTAACTGCCACATTGCTGTGGGTCCTTGCCTTCTTTGTGTATCAGGGTTACAAAGGATTCTTGTGTTTGTCGTGTCAGCGATTCTCCCTGCATTAGGGAATTGCATACCTCTGTAAGCTTGGGGATAAGCGTATCCTCAAACTTTTTATAATAGGCTAGGGGAAGTCTATCCGGACCTGGGCTTTTACCTGGGGGAAAGCTGTTTATTATACATCTGATCTCCTCTGGAGAAATCGAGTTAAGTAAGTACGATGCTCCTTCAGGTGAAAGAGAGGGTAGGTTCAGATAGCCAAGAAATTTAGAGATGTTTTCCTTCCTAGTGTTTGCGCTATCACTGTCTTCGTGTTTATTAAGGTTGTATAGTGCTGCGTAAAACTTCTGAAAAGTTTTTGCTATAGTCGGGGTGTCTGGGTGAATGTTTCCTTTTGCATCTTTGATTTTGGGTATGTATGTCATTTGTTTGGTTTTTTTGAGTAGTGAGGTCATCATTTTCCCCCCTTTATTGCCATGAGAATATATTTTATGCTGAAAATACAGGGTGGGCCATTTATATGGATATACCTTAATAAAATGGGAATGGTTGGTGATATTAACTTCCTGTTTGTGGCACATTAGTATATGTGAGGGGGGAAACTTTTCAAGATGGGTGGTGACCATGGTGGCCATTTTGAAGTCAGCCATTTTGAATCCAACTTTTGTTTTTTCAATAGGAAGAGGGTCATGTGACACATCAAACTTATTGGGAATTTCACCGTTAACGTAACTTTATTCTTTCACGAGTTATTTACAAGTTTCTGACCACTTATAAAATGTGTTCAATGTGCTGCCCATTGTGTTGGATTGTCAATGCAACCCTCTTCTCCCACTCTTCACACACTGATAGCAACACTGCAGGAGAAATGCTAGCACAGGCTTCCAGTATCCGTAGTTTCAGGTGCTGCACATCTCGTATCTTCACAGCATAGACAATTGACTTCAGATGACCCCAAAGATAAAAGTCTAAGGGGGTCAGATCGGGAGACCTTGGGGGCCACGATAACCAATCCACTTTCCAGGAAACTGTTCATCTAGCTGGCACGTTCCCTGAGTGTTTCCAGCAAGATGGTGCACCACCACATTATGGGTGTCAGGTCCGAGCATTCCTAGATGAACAGTTTCCTGGAAAGTGGATTGGTCGTCGTGGGCCAGTTGAATGGCCCCCAAGGTCTCCCGATCTGACCCCCTTAGACTTTTATCTTTGGGGTCATCTGAAGGCAATTGTCTATGCTGTAAAGATACGAGATGTGCAGCACCTGAAACTACGGATACTGGAAGCCTGTGCTAGAATTTCTCCTGCGGTGTTGCTATCAGTGTGTGAAGAGTGGGAGAAGAGGGTTGCATTGACAATCCAACACAATGGGCAGCACATTGAACACATTTTGTAAGTGGTCAGAAACTTCTAAATAACTCATGAAAGAATAAAGTTACGTTAAAACCAAGCACACCATTGTTTTTCTTGTGAAATTCCCAATAAGTTTGATGTGTCAAATGACCCTCTTCCTATTGAAAAAACAAAAGTTGGATTCAAAATGGCCGACTTCAAAATGGCTGCCATGGTCACCACCCATCTTGAAAAGTTTCCCCCCTCACATATACTAATGTGCCACAAACAGGAAGTTAATATCACCAACCATTCCCATTTTATTAAGGTGTATCCATATAAATGGCCCACCCTTTACATAACATGCCTAAACAAAAATGATGTATACTTGCCAAAAAGTACATCCATGAACACAGATTCAAACATATATACATACTGTATGTACAGAAATAGATGTGTGTGCACCCTTAACCCTTCTGCAATTTTCATTAAGGACTCCATTTTTTTTTGGTACAAATTTAGCACAACTTTATGAAATGGTAGAAACCCCCATGAAAGGTTGTTATCTATCTATCTTCTATATATCTTCTTTCTATCTTTGTATCTATCTCAAGCAGTCACTTTATCTGCAACAATGGCAGATCCACAGTCAAAAAGACCATATCCACCTGTTTCATAAGCAGTAGAGAGGAGGGGCAATATAACAAAGATCAAACTCTCCACCCCCCTTTGTGGTGTCAGGTTTTGTCATATAGGACAGTGGTGTCTGGTGTTTATTTCTTTCCCACATCCTCCACCCACTTGATTGCTAATAATTCTGCTACTTTTTTCTGTCTTGATCTTGTTAATCATTATGTGTGAACTTAGCCTTAAACGCTTCCTTTAATAAACATATTAACAATCACTTACGAAGAAGCCACTTATTTCTACTGACAACACAGAGTTTATAAGAAAAGGTAAGTAAGCTATCACCTCAATAAAATTTGAATATCTAAAATAGATTCTTCTGCACTCTTGTCTTCAAGTTAAAGCAATAATCCCTCTAAGGCTTTACTGTTCTGCATCTTTATCTAGGATCTAAATGAAGATTTTCTAATGCTCATAATGGAGAAATCTATATAAAATGCCATAATCTATTGACAAAACCATATACTGTCAATTGGTCAGTGATCCCACTACGTAGTTTCTGGCTGACCTTAAAAGAATAATAAAGGAAAATGTAGCTTTGGGGTTATCTCCAACAAACAAGCCCAGCTTTTTGCTTTAGATACCCTCACCATTGCCGAATTTCCCAAAAATCCATATGGTAAGCCAATGTTCCCACCATACCTTTGTCCTACCATAGGAGGTATTGGCTCACAGTGAAAAGTTCTGCTCATGGGTGTACAATCTGTTCTAGTCACAGGCTATATTCAAGACACCGAGCATGTCTTGTCCCAACTGGACATTTTGACGCGGCATAATAATTTTGTGCAGATCACAGCAGAAGTGTGTTCTCTTTATTCAGTGATTCCTCATGATTTGGCAATTGATGCACTCGTTTGGTTTCTGATTGTGTAGTGCTCCTTACCCAGTGATCTGAAAGCACTCCCTACTCCAGCAAAATTATTTAATGTTTGTGTCTAAATATTTATTGCAGATCACTGGCACATGCAAGAGTGCAAATTTTCTCCATTTAGTGTAGTGTTTTATATGACTTGTTGGGGTTGAAAATATGGGGGTCATATATAATACTGAAATACGCAATCTGTGACTTTTTTCCCCCCGCTTACGCCAGATCAAAAAAAAAAGGGCACGATGAGGGCAGGGAAGGGGACGGGCCAGCAAGCCCATCCCATTCATCATTTTCTACGCCTTTTTTTAGGTGTAGAAAATAGTCTAAATATAAGCCAGCAAGAAAGGTGGCTTACATTTAGACTGACTCTGGATACGCCGAAGTTATGTAGAGGCCGGCACCTCTTTATAACTTCAGAGGATACACCGCCAGCTATGGGGCTTTATTAAAGGGGTTATCCAACCCCTAGAATGCCTCCCTATACACCCAGACCCCTCAGAGAGGTTACCCTTACCTGGCTTGTGGGTGATGCTAGGGAGGCTCGTCCCCGTCGTGGCCTGCTTTTGGCTAACCCCCCCTCCCCCCATCGCCGAATGTATTCATTTGCGTGAGGGGGAGATTCAGCGGCCGCCATGCGGGCGTTAGAAATGACATGAATGCCGGGGAGCCAGGTAAGTACAACCTCTCTGAGGGGCCCGAGCATATGAGGAGGCATTTTAGGTGTTGGAAAACCCCTTTAAGACTGGCATCTAAAACTCTAGTCTTAATAAATGACTCTCTACATGTTTTATGAACAAAATTCCTTATAAGGGGTTGCCCTGCTTTTTTTCTAAATGTCAACCCCAGTTGATCCAGCAGCCACATGCTGCTTGAGGACACAATCTGCTGAGAATAGTCATTGGCTTCAGCAGTGCTCGTGACCCTGTCTGTCTGGAAGTTTACAGACTAGGACCAGAATATCAGTGAAGGGAGCAAGAGAGCCGGAGCAGAGGATCGGGGAGGCAGTGAATATGCTTTGTTTTTCCACAGGTACAGCAGGCTGGGGTTGAAATGGAAAAAAATAAAACTAGCTGGACAACCCCTTTAATTTCATCTGTAGTATAGCATGGCCATAACATAGGTGGCTCATGTGGGCTCATTTGGGATCATTTGGTAGTCCTACCATAAACCTTAACTGGGTCTACAGTTTAAATTTGCTGATCATACACATATCACATCTTTTCTAATCCTCAGCTTATTGGGTAATGTTCACACATGTGGCAGTTGTGCTGTTGCCATTGCATCTGACAGAACCCTAACTCTTTCTTAAAGAAGGTGTGTAACCTCTCCTGACATGTTTGTTTTAGAAACTGACTAAATTCCCCATGTAATACTTCTGTAGCAAGTACAGTATTCTTATGCCTGTGTGTTGTCTTAATCCTTATTTATTCACACTAGAAGTTTATGAATGAACTGCAAGCAGTCGGAAATAAAGTTCCAAATAGGTGTTGCATATTTTGGGGGGTGTCAGTGCAAAGTCTGACATTGGCAGCACAGGGAATCTGTAACTATGTTCCAGTCCTGTGTCTATCCTCCAGTTCTGTGTCCACACTCCAGAATCTCTTGCCTTTATACCATGCTCTAGTTGTCAGCATTTTGTCTGCCAAATTTGTTTCAGGTAATATTGTTTTAAGTTTGTTTCTAGTTGCTGGGATTTTTGATAATATCTGGTTGTCCTTGACTATGCCTCCTGAGCTACTCCCCCGGTGATGACCCTTGGCTATCTTTAGACTATGTGCTGCTGTTTCTCCAAGTCATTTAGACATTCTGTGCTTTGTATAAATGTCCACCCCAGTTGACCCAGCAGTGACATGCTGCTTGAGGACACAATCTGCTGAGAACAGTCATTGGCTTCAGCAGTGCTCATGACCATGTCTGTCTGGACGTTTACAGACTAGGACCAGAATATCAGTGAAGGGAGCAAGAGAGCCGGAGCAGAGGATCGGGAAGACAGTGAATATGCTTTGTTTTTCCACAGGTACAGCAGGCTGGGGTTGAAATGCAAAATAAAAATAGCTAGACAACCCCTTTAATTTAATCTGTAGTATACTATGGCCATAACATCAATGGCTAATTTGCCCATGTTTGATCTCCACAGCTTCAGACTTGGCTCTACTGATCCTATAGTCAGCTCCTGCACTGCATGTTTATCTCACTGACTTTCTCTGGTCCCATATTCTTGTTTAGTTGTCGCTCCTTTGTCCACCCAAGAATCCATATTAATGCCTTGTTGATGATAATCTTTGTTTGTATTGATGTAACATTTAAATGTAAGAAGCCAACATTTTGTTGCCAAATTGGCCAGTTTCTCCAGATATTTAGACATTCTAAACATAGCATTCCAACATAGCAGAGCTATGCAAATCCAGAGAAAGTACTGTGAAGTCCAAATTCTCCATCCTTTAAAGAATAAATACAAATGAATACGAATATGACACATTTATAGGGGTCTGGTTTCAGATATAGAAGACCTTTCCTCAGGACAGGTCATCAATATCAGATCAGTAGGAATCCAACTCCAACTATCAGCTGTATGAAGAGAATGTGGGGGGTTGAGTCCGCACAACCCGCATGTAGGTGCATATCACTATGGCGAAATACATATACAAACAGAAAATGCAAATGTGATCGCACACTACATCCAGCATTCTGCCCTGCCTCCATGCTGGATGAGACATTGGTGTACATTTTGGCCAAAGCGTAATAAGCCACTCACCGCGTCAAGGTCGTCTCATTTGAGTGGTCCCTAACTCTTGTTCCTACCTGTTTATGGGCCATGACAGCCACATAAAGTCCAGGGAATGCAGGTCAGCATGCAAGCCAAGTACACTCTGCTTTTAACCCCGTCCGGTGCCATTACAGCTTTCATCGGATCCAGGGATGCAAGTACCAACATGCATGCTGAGCCCACCATATACTTCTCCTGGAGCCAAATGGCTACTGGTAGGTTCTATATAAGCAGACTCAGTTTTATACTGACTTTAAAACCAGCCTCCAGGACAGATTGACTGGTCAGGTGTGCAGGACTCAAAGGAGATCGCCACGCCTCCAATATAAGCTACAAAGAAAAAATGTGGGGGGTTGAGTCCGCACAACCCGCATGTAGGTGCATATCACTATGGCGAAATACATATACAAACAGAAAATGCAAATGTGATCGCACACTACATCCAGCATTCTGCCCTGCCTCCATGCTGGATGAGACATTGGTGTACATTTTGGCCAAAGCATAATAGGCCACTCACCGCGTCAAGGTCGTCTCATTTGAGTGGTCCCTAACTCTTGTTCCTACCTGTTTATGGGCCATGACAGCCACATAAAGTCCAGGGAATGCAGGTCAGCATGCAAGCCAAGTACACTCTGCTTTTAACCCCGTCCGGTGCCATTACAGCTTTCATCGGATCCAGGGATGCAAGTACCAACATGCATGCTGAGCCCACCATATACTTCTCCTGGAGCCAAATGGCTACTGGTAGGTTCTATATAAGCAGACTCCGTTTTATACTGACTTTAAAACCAGCCTCCAGGACAGTTTGACTGGTCAGGTGTGCAGCAGGGCAGAATGCTGGATGTAGTGTGCGATCACATTTGCATTTTCTGTTTGTATATGTATTTCGCCATAGTGATATGCACCTACATGCGGGTTGTGCGGACTCAACCCCCCACATTTTTTCTTTGTAGCTTATATTGGAGGCGTGGCGATCTCCTTTGAGTCCTGCACACCTGACCAGTCAATCTGTCCTGGAGGCTGGTTTTAAAGTCAGTATAAAACTGAGTCTGCTTATATAGAACCTACCAGTAGCCATTTGGCTCCAGGAGAAGTATATGGTGGGCTCAGCATGCATGTTGGTACTTGCATCCCTGGATCCGATGAAAGCTGTAATGGCACCGGACGGGGTTAAAAGCAGAGTGTACTTGGCTTGCATGCTGACCTGCATTCCCTGGACTTTATGTGGCTGTCATGGCCCATAAACAGGTAGGAACAAGAGTTAGGGACCACTCAAATGAGATGACCTTGACGCGGTGAGTGGCTTATTACGCTTTGGCCAAAATGTACACCAATGTCTCATCCAGCATGGAGGCAGGGCAGAATGCTGGATGTAGTGTGCAAACACATTTGCATTTTCTGTTTGTATATGTATTTCGCCATAGTGATATGCACCTACATGCGGGTTGTGCGAACTCAACCCCCCACATTTTTTCTTTGTAGCTTATATTGGAGGTGTGGCGATCTCCTTTGAGTCCTGCACACCTGACCAGTCAATCTGTCCTGGAGGCTGGTTTTAAAGTCAGTATAAAACTGAGTCTGCTTATATAGAACCTACCAGTAGCCATTTGGCTCCAGGAGAAGTATATGGTGGGCTCAGCATGCATGTTGGTACTTGCAACCCTGCATCCGATGAAAGCTGTAATGGCACCGGACGGGGTTAAAAGCAGAGTGTACTTGGCTTGCATGCTGACCTGCATTCCCTGGACTTTATGTGGCTGTCATGGCCCATAAACAGGTAGGAACAAGAGTTAGGGACCACTCAAATGAGACGACCTTGACGCGGTGAGTGGCT
Organism: Bufo bufo; assembly: GCF_905171765.1. Lineage (NCBI taxonomy): Eukaryota > Metazoa > Chordata > Amphibia > Anura > Bufonidae > Bufo > Bufo bufo. Next base: position 619,218,419 of record NC_053390.1, on the reverse strand, counting down.
TATTATGCTTTGGCCAAAATGTACACCAATGTCTCATCCAGCATGGATGCAGGGCAGAATGCTGGATGTAGTGTGCGATCACATTTGCATTTTCTGTCTGTATATGTATTTCGCCATAGTGATATGCACCTACATGCGGGTTGTGCGGACTCAACCCCCCACATTTTTTCTTTGTAGCTTATATTGGAGGCGTAGCGATCTCCTTTGAGTCCTGCACACCTGACCAGTCAATCTGTCCTGGAGGCTGGTTTTAAAGTCAGTATAAAACTGAGTCTGCTTATATAGAACCTACCAGTATCCATTTGGCTCCAGGAGAAGTATATGGTGGGCTCAGCATGCATGTTGGTACTTGCATCCCTGGATCCGATGAAAGCTGTAATGGCACCGGACGGGGTTAAAAGCAGAGTGTACTTGGCTTGCATGCTGACCTGCATTCCCTGGACTTTATGTGGCTGTCATGGCCCATAAACAGGTAGGAACAAGAGTTAGGGACCACTCAAATGAGACGACCTTGACGCGGTGAGTGGCTTATTACGCTTTGGCCAAAATGTACACCAATGTCTCATCCAGCATGGAGGCAGGGCAGAATGCTGGATGTAGTGTGCGATCACATTTGCATTTTCTGTTTGTGTATGAAGAGAATGCTGCACTCCTGCAAGCACTGCATTCTCTTCAGTGTTTACCTGCTCATCGTCAGCATTGAGGCAGCAAGCAGGTGTAATTAAATCTCCTCCGTCCCATTGACTTGAATGAGAAGGAGTAGTTGTAGTTAAACTCCGTCTAATTTAAGTGAATGGGACAGAGCAGCTGTAATTACACTTGCTTTCTGATGCAGTGTCGATGGAGAGCAGGTGAACAGTAAAGAGAATGCAGCGCTTGCAGAATCACTGCCTTTTCTTCAAACAGCCAATCAGTGGGGGTGCTGGGAGTTGGACCTCCACCCATCTGATACTTACGACCTATTCTGAGGATAGGTCATCTATATTAGAAACCTGACAACCCCTTCAAGGCTACTCTTTTACTCAATGTAAGGCTGTTGCAGCAAGCTCTCCTAGCAGGCTGGTAAAATGTGAATGAGATCTTTTTTACTTTTCGGATTAATGATGAACGAACTTATGAAAAATTTGATTTGGCTTCTTCGCAGTATTTCTCAAAGAATTTTGATTTGTAACTAATTAGTTTGTCACAAATCGCATTCCTTATTAAGTAGCGGAACCAATCACGGGGAACAGCGATTATGCAGTCCCTCGTCTTTGAGCCCCTCAGATGCCATGTTCATCGCTGATTGGAGGCCTTTCAGGGCTTAATCAGGGTTAAAAAAAAAAGAAAAAAGAAAATATACATACTCACCTTATCTATTTGCTCGTGGAGAGGCCGTCAAGGCCATCTTGATCAAAGAAAGATGTCATCATGTCATCATGATGGTCAGCGCGTTGACGTCACACGTCACCCCTCGCAAGATTTTCACAAGCAAATAGATGAGGTAAGTTGAATTTTTTCTTTTTGCTGCAAAATCAGGAAAATTATATTACCACAAATTGTGTGAGGAAATTTAGCTTTGCGGCGAATTGAATTTTTACTGAAATTCGGATCGAAGTCAATTTGTTTGCCTTTGATTCGCTCAACACTAGTCCTGATATTCATGTTCTATTCCAGGTTAATAAAGGGTCTTCGAAGGGCTTAAATGTTCAGCTAAACATCATTTTATAGAGTAAACAAAATGATTGACATGTTATTAAAGATGTGACTTTGTATCTTGTTAATATCGTTTTAGCAGCAGATTATAACAAATCAGCTTATATAGCGCAAGTTGCAACCTAATTATAATCTTTGGCATTATGTATTGTAAAAGACAGCATATTTGATCTGAAATCTATCAAGCATAAAATAGTGTTAGTATTCATTTTTGGATCCAGACCGAGAATACATTTATGTTACGTAGTCTCTGTTTCCCAGCAGTGCAGATACTGGCATAATATCAGTTAAATATTTCGGATAACAGATGATGCCCCCATTTAAAAGAGTGCACAGCATTCGCAACACCTGTTTCATTAAAAAAGAAAACACAGAGAGATGATTAAAAAAAACTGTTTTTGAAACTGAAATTTGCAATTGGCAGAGTGAAAGATATATTTCATTTTTTCAAAAAGCCTCATGTAGCCTTAGGCAGTTGTAAAAGTTGACAGACTATTTCATTAGTTTGATCACACTGAATATCATCTATGTACACTGCTTGACTCAAAATGACATATAGTGGTCTTCTGAGGATGGAATGGTCTAATTAAGTCTTCTTCAGTACAGAATTTTACATTTTCATCTTTTCTCAAGCTGCATATTAAATAACATATCAAGTCTATTGACTGTAGAAATAAATACTACAAGAGCATTTGGTCCAAAATTCACATTGTATAAGTACATTAGCTATTACATATAGTTACATTATACATTTATTTATGTATTTATCTTATTAGTTTTTTTTATGAATTATTGAATATTTAAAGACAACCTGTGAAGCTGAGCATGCAGTTTGATCTGAGCAGAGCATAAGATAGATCAGGAGGGTCTAAGAAAATTGATATATAGGTTTTTGGGAAACAAATTCAGTATTTCTTGTCATTTACCTCTTTAATTAGGAATCAAGTGGACGTCCTTCTCCGTGATTGACCTTATCTCTGAATGCACAATACAGGCCAGGTTGTTGATAACAAGAGACTTCTAAGCCCAGATCAAGTATCACTGAAACTTTTCCCACAAAATGATATCTCGATCTTCTCTGCTACTCCTGCTCTATAAAATGCTACCTTAATACTAAACTTAATTTACATTGTGACAGGTTCACTTTTATTTCAGTATTTTCTGTTGCTTAAAGGGCATCTGTTAGCAGATTTGTACCTATGACACTGGCTGACCTGTTGCCTGTGCACTCGGCAGCTGAAGGCATCTGTGTTGGTCTGTTCATATGTGCTCGCATTGCTGGGAAAATTGATGGTTTAATATATGCAACTGAGACTTTAGGAGCAACAGGGGCATTACCATTACACCTAGAAGCTCTGCTCTCTCTGCAACTGCACTCTCTCTAATTCACAGGACCAGGCAGTGGAAACATCAAAATGCCTGGCCCTGTTAATCAAAGTTTGGAGGGTATGGCAGTTGAAGAGAGCAGAGCATCCAGGTGTAATTAGCAACTCGTTGCCCCGTTACCTAGAGGCTCATTTGCATGTTTAAAAAAAATATTTTTCTCAGTAATCTAAGCATGTATGAACATGAGACTAACACAGAGTCTTTCAGCTGCCAAGTGCACATGTAACAGGTCAGCCAGTGTCATAGGTACAGATCTGCTGACACATGCCCTTTAAGATGAGAGAACTTCATGATAGCGCAATGTAGTCAGGTCTCTATGGTTGTCAGATGGCAGATTGCCACTAAGCCAATCATAAGATACAATAGTCATTTGTGATGCAACTGTCTCACTATCTTAGCAACATAGCCTCTCTTTCCCTGACTGTTACACACACTGGCTCTGCAGTTGTATAACTGTATCATCACTTCCTTAGACTGTTTTCATCAGGATAGGTGCAGTCTGTCTCTCTAGGCCCAACAGCGATCCTCTGGAGAAGAGAATTAGTGAAAAGGAGGGGGAGCAGGAGAGAAGCCAGATAAGAAAGGTTCTTTCTCTGATGAGATATATTGCAAAGTCTATTATATCCGCCTGTACTATTTATTTATGGGAAGAATGAAACTACGATTATTCTTTAAAGGCTATGGACACCTTTGTGGATTAAAAATCAATAACCCCATATCTTACTGTAATGCAGCACATAATAAAATTGCACTTGTTTGTTTACTGGTATTGGCTTTGCTTCACATGCACTCAGAAATGCTCTTCTATGAGATTCACTCACTGTTTCTCATATCTCCTCAGACTCTGTGGGTATTCCTGTGGATTTCACATGCACCTGCACAAGCTCTGCTTCACAGCCCCTCCCCCACATCCTGTTACATAGATCATAGCTGCACAGCTATCAGCTTCTTACATACAGACTGCTTGTATGTAGTGTTGAGCGAACCCGAACTGCAAAGTTTGGGTACCCGGACCCGAACTTGAACTTTGCAGAAAAAGTTTAGGTTTGAGTTCGGTGTTTGGGCATTTAATAAAGCTTGTTGAAAGGTTGCAGGGCAGCCGATTAACCAGCTTTTAAGCTGTGGGCACTTAGAAGCCATCACAGCCATGACTAGTAATGGAAATGGGGGAAGACAGTACACAGGGTGATAGCCAGACCACCCTCAGTTCATCTTCTCAGCACAAATTGAATGATGATGATGAGGAGGAGTAGCAGGAGACGGTTGCCTCTGCTACAGAGGGTAGTACCCACAGCAGGTTTATTCCATCTGTTCAGCATGGATGGGCCAAAGAGGAGGAAGAGGATGAGGAGATTGAGAGTCATCCTCCTGATGAGTACAGAGAAGTCTTGTCTGTTGGGACTCTGGCACACATGGCTGACTTCATGTTAGGCTGCCTTTCCAGCGACCCGTGCGTTATACGCATTTTAAACAACACAGATTACTGGTTGTTCACCCTTCTCAACCCCCGCTACAAAGAGAACTTCTCATATCTAATTCCTGTGGTGGAGAGGACTAGCAAAATGGTGCAACTACAGAAGGTCCTTGTTGAAAAATTTCTACAAAAATTTCCAGCTGACAACGCTGGCAACAGAGTACGTAGTTCCTTGGGCAACCGAGGAGGGGAGATGAGGGGAACACACAGCAGTTCCAACAGAGGCAAGGCAACACTCTCCAAGGCCAGGGACAGTTTCATGACACCCCACCAGCAACCTCACCCTGATGCACGGCCTAGTGTCACAAGGAGAGAACTATTTTTGGAGATGGTGAAGGAGTACATAGCAGACCGTTTCAGCGTCCTCAATGATCCCTCTGTGCCTTACAACTATTGAGTGTCTAAGCTGGACACGTGGTACAAACTAGCGCTTTATGCCTTGGAGGTGCTGGCTTGCCCTGCCACCAGCGTTTTGTCAGGGTGAATATTTAGTGCTGCTGGTGGCAAAATAGCTGATAAGCGCATCCGACTGTCAACTGAAAAAGCGGACAGGTTGACTCGGTTAGCTTTTATAAAAATGAACAAGGCCTGGATTTCCCCTGACTTCTCTACTCTACCAGAGAAAAGCGGCTGAACATAAAGGCACTCTAAATGTGGCTTTTATGGTGTATTGAATACACTGTATTCCCATGCACCCCTTCCACCACAAAAAGGGTATATAGTTAAATCTTTCTTTTCTCGTCCTCCTCCTCCTCTTCCATCATATCAACATGCTTATTAGGCTGCCCTCGCTCCTATTGTTTTAGGAGGTCAGCTCAGCAGCAGGCCCTCAACTATAATTTTTCGATGGTCAGCTAAGCAGCAGGCTCTCAACCATAATTTTTTTGATGATCAGGTCAGCAGCAGATCCTCAACCACAATTTTTTCCATGGTCAGCTCAGCAGCAGGCCCTTAACCATAATTTTTTCCATGGTCAGATCAGCAGCAGGCCCTCAACCATAATTTTTTCGATGGTCAGATCAGCTGTAGATACTTGCCCCTAATGTTTTAGAAAGTCAGCTCAGCAGCAGACCCTCAACCATAATTTTTTTCGATGGTCAGCTCAGCAGCAGGCCCTCACCCATAATTTTTTCCATGGTCAGATCAGCAGCAGGCCCTAGCCCCTAATTTTTTTAGAGAGTCAGCTCACCAGCAGCCCCTTAACCATAATTTTTTTAAAGTTCAGATCAGCAGCAGGCACCCCTAATGTTTTAAATGGTCACCTCAGCAGCAGACCCTCACCCCTAATGTTTTAGATGGTCAGATCAGCAACAGGCCCCTTGCCCCTTATGTTTTAGAGGGTCACCAGCAGGCCCTTGCTCCTAATGTTTTTGAGGGTCACCAGCAGGCCATCAATCATAATTTTTCAAGTGTGTGTATGATGCCCTCCTTTATGTGTAATAAAGAGTGTATTGGAGTGCCGGTTCCTTGTAATTTGTGGCAGCCATTTCACTTAGTTCATAGGCTTTATGAGTGTAGGAGTCCCACTACCTGAACAATTTTACCACAATGTGCATGAGGCCCTCCTTTATGTGATATACAGGTCTTATCGGAGTGCCTCTTCTTTGTAATTTCTGGCAGCACTTACACTTTATATAAAGTAAATATACAGGAAATAATGTTTCCTAACAGTTTTTCCTCTAAAATCGATTTTATCTTCGGTTTTGTGCGTATTATTGTCAGTCTGTAAAATTGGCGTACTACTCGGACAACATCGTTCTCAGCAGCGACCTGGGAGTCCAAGATGCATCCAGACATCCTCCCCATGCTGTTCCCGAACAATTTCAGTGATGTTTCCATCAATTTCGGACTTTTTTATTGGAACCAGACACCCTCCCCTCTTCAGAGCAGGGGGTGCCTGGTTTAATGCTTGGGTTCTCCCATTGACTTCCATTGTGCTCGGTAGAGCACCCGAGCATCCCGAGGTGTTCTACTTGAGCACCGGAGCACTTTGGTGCTCGATCAACACTAGTTGTTACCTTTCTTTTAGGAACCGGCAACTAGAACATAAATAGTTAGTATTTTTCATTTGTGATTTTTAATTATTATGATTATTAATATTATGGTGGATATTATATGTTTGGTTATACATGCTTTTGTTCGCTTTATTGTTGGCATTATACTATATTTATCTACTGTAGTTGTAGCTTGACACTTACCTTACCTACATTTTAGTATATCAAGGGGAGAAAAACTGAACTGGATCGCACATCCACAATACTATGCTTAGATATAATTAAACTCACTTCTCAGCGCAATATTAAAGTGTATAGCCCCCTACACTGCATGCTGTACAAGAGGCATTAGTGTACATTTTGATCAAAAGGCATAAGCCCACTCACCACGCCAAGGTTGCCTCTTTGAGTGGGACCTACTCTGACAAAAAAGGCGCAGCACACTGCTGTGACAAAGCGTCACTGCCCTAGTAGGCGGCAGGACCCAGGAGTCAAACAGCAACCCTGCTGTCTGACACTGCCAACCATGGCCCTGGGTCCACCAACCCACGAGCCTCTTGTACAGCATGTAGTATAGGGGGCCGTACACTTTAATGTTGCGCTGAGAAGAACATTTAATTAGATCTAAGCTTAGCATTGTGAATGCACGATCCAGTTCTGTTTTTCTCCCCTTGATATATACATGTTTAATCTTTCTTCTTTATTACTGGTATCAGCACTCCTCCCATTCAGCACAGGTGGTTTTAATCACAAAAGGCTGCATATAAGTGGTAATTGACCTGCAGTTCCTGTTGGCAATGGACATGTTATGTTAGACAACTGTTCACATGGTGCAGTACTGCGTGTGGCCTTTGTTTTTGTGGAGCTGCGCTGGTGGGTTGGTGGGACCCAGGGCCATGGGTGGCATTGTCAGACAGCAGGTACTGTTTAGCTACTAGGTCCTGTCGCCTACTAGGGCAGTGCCGCTTTGTCCCACTCAAAGAGGCGACCTTGGCGTGGTGAGTGGGCTTATGCCTTTTGATCAAAATGTACACTAATGCCTCTTGTACAGCATGTAGTATAGGAGCTGTACACTTTAATGTATAATATATAATATATAAAGACCTTAGAGATATGAAGGTTTGCCTAGTTGCTTTTCAGCAGCTCCTGCTTTGTCTAGAAAACTTTGTCCTGAACTATTTCCTAAATTTGTGAAATTTAGAATAAGTGAAAAAGGTCTTTGAGACAGATATGGTAATGTCTCTAAGTAATTCCTCTGGACTTTAGTACACACAGTCCACCTCCCTCTCTTAGGTTATTTACAGGGTGACTTACTTACTGCATATTAAATAGAGTTATATTAATAGTTTATTGTGCTCAAGAACAATTCTTGTTTCCAAGCACATCACATAAAATCATAAGATTTGTAGCATGCCTACTATTGCCAGTTCAGTGTTTCGGCTCCTCTGCCTTCTTCCTGGGCATTTTTGCTCCACTCACTCACTCACTCACTCACTCACTCACTCACTCACACTTTTGAAATATGGGTGGCAAAGTTGGTGTGGTTAGCTATTATAATGAGTTTCACTCCAGATTTCCCTTCAGGGACCCTTGGACCCGGGATTTAAATTATTTCGGTTCAGATAGCCGGATGGCTAATGGATTCCCGTTTGCGGTCTGTTTTAAAATATAACGTTTATTTACTATTCTTTAAAAATATATACGGGAAGACAAAAAAAGAAAAGGAAATGTCTTAAAATTAAAGTGCACTTGTGCTTGGCAGCAATCAGTATTTTGTTTGTTGGTAATTTACTGCTTGTGTTTGCAGTCACTCTTTCTTCATGTAACTACCTCTCTATCCTAAGGAATAATTCCTGATCTACTTTCCTCCTCCGGGTTTATGGAAAAATAACCAGATGACAGCTCCCTGTCAATCCTGCACCGGAGAGACTCTAATATATATAGCTATGTTCCTTTGTTCAACTTAGGTGGATAGAGGGTTGCTGTTTGTATCGGCTACAGCCGGTGTCTGCAGCTCACCGGGAGCCGAACACCAAGCACACACACTCGCTTAAAACCTAACTAGCAGCTCCCCCGACATGTTTCACCAAAGATGTGGCGTCTTCAGGGGCAATGGAGCTTCTATAGTAGCTCCATTGCCCCTGAAGACGCCACATCTGTGGTGAAACATGTCGGGGGAGCTGCTAGTTAGGTTTTAAGCGAGTGTGTGTGCTTGGTGTTCGGCTCCCGGTGAGCTGCAGACACCGGCTGTAGCCGATACAAACAGCAACCCTCTATCCACCTAAGTTGAACAAAGGAACATAGCTATATATATTAGAGTCTCTCCGGTGCAGGATTGACAGGGAGCTGTCATCTGGTTATTTTTCCATAAACCCGGAGGAGGAAAGTAGATCAGGAATTATTCCTTAGGATAGAGAGGTAGTTACATGAAGAAAGAGTGACTGAAAACACAAGCAGTAAATTACCAACAAACAAAATACTGATTGCTGCCAAGCACAAGTGCACTTTAATTTTAAGACATTTCCTTTTCTTTTTTTGTCTTCCCGTATATATTTTTAAAGAATAGTAAATAAACGTTATATTTTAAAACAGACCGCAAACGGGAATCCATTAGCCATCCGGCTATCTGAACCGAAATCACTCCAGATTTATCACTGAGACTCTTTAAAAAAAAAAAGTCGCTAAAGAGTCACAATCTCACTTCAGTAGGAGGGTGCAGTAAGAAAACTGGAGTAGCTTTTCTAGAAAAAAGTGTTAGATTTAAAGAGGTTTTCCGGGATTTTAATATTGATGACCTATCCTCAGGATAGGTCATCAATATCAGATCAGCAAGGGTCCAACACCCGGTACCCACAATGATCAGCGCTGAGCACACGTGGTGACATCATCAGTTATGATGGTGAGGTCATTACGATCACTGCAGGTCCTTTGACTGATTTTTTTCAATCAAGATGGGAGCTGATAGCCTCTCTGTGATAAAGTGGATGAGGTGAGTATATATATATTTTTTACTTTCATTCACCATTTTAGAAAAAAAATTGATTTGTTACCATGAAGAGCAAGGAAATTTGGCTTTGTGGCCAATCAATTTTTTTGTGGAATTCAGATCAAAGTCCACTTCTGATACTTGAATTCGCTGAACACTAGTTTATTACCTTCAAACCTTTGAAAAGTCTGTTAATCCTCTTCTTCACTAGTATCCTGGTTGTAAGATTGGCTGGAACATTTTGATGACCTGTTATTATCTTAAAGGTGTGATATGAATTTATTCCTCTACTGGTACGTGCTGTGTTGCTTAATCTTTTTTTACCTTTACAGTTTAATTTGTGCAAGAAAACTTTCATGATTGCAACTTCCAAAAACATATATGGTATATACCTCTGTCACTTATAAAATTTTATTGCACACAGTAAATCATCATTTGATCAATTAAAATTTTAGCTATTATTTTATTTTTCCAGTTATAAAGTAATTCATATGTAAGTCAACAAGTATAAATAGTTTTGCATGCTTCCATTGAAATAATGGTAATAATTATAATTAACTTGGATCACTCTGTAGAGAGTTATTTTTACTCGACAATTATAAGTCTGACAAGTATAAATTTTCTTACATTTGCTTTATGCTTTATGAATAATTTTGAGTTCACCTAGTGAAGATTTTGGTTTGGAGACTTAGGCCTCTTTCACACGGGCGTTGCGGGAAAATGTGCAGGTGCGTTACGGGAACACCCGCGATTTTTCCGCATGAGTGCAAAACATTGTAATGCGTTTTGCACTCGCGTGAGAAAAATTGTGCGTGTTTGGTACCCAAACCCGAACTTCTTCACAGAAGTTCGGGCTTGGGATCGGTGTTCTGTAGATTGTATTATTTTCCCTTATAACATGGTTATAAGGGAAAATAATAGCATTCTGAATACAGAATGCATAGTAAAACATCGCTGGAGGGGTTAAAAAAAAATATATAATTTAACTCACCTTAGTCCACTTGATCGCGTACCCGGCATCTCCTTCTGGCTTCATCTGATCTTTGTGCAGCAACAGGACCTTTGGTGACGTCATTCCGGTCATCACATGATCCATCACCATAATAAAAGATCATGTGATGGATCATGTGATGACCGGAATGATGTCACCAAAGGTCCTGTTGCTGCACAGAGATAAGATGAAGCCAGAAGGAGATGCCGGGTACGCGATCAAGTGGACTAAGGTGAGTTAAATTTTATTTTTATTTTTTTTTAACCCCTCCAGCGATGTTTTACTATGCATTCTGTATTCAGAATGCTATTATTTTCCCTTATAACCATGTTACAAGGGAAAATAATAATGATCGGGTCTCCATCCCGATCGTCTCCTAGCAACCGTGCGTGAAAATCGCACCGCATCCTCACTTGCTTGCGGATGCTTGCGATTTTCACACAACCCCATTCATTTCTATGGGGCCTGCGTTACGCGAAAAACGCACAAAGAGGAGCATGCTGCGATTTTCACGCAACGCACAAGTGATGCGTGAAAATCACCGCTCATGTGAACAGCCCCATAGAAATGAATGGGTCGGTATTCAGTGCGGGTGCAATGCGTTCACCTCACGCATCGCATCTGCGCGGAATACTCGCTCGTGTGAAAGGGGCCTTAAAGTGGAAGACTCATGCAACTAAAGGGCTGCTATCATTTCTTCATTTAATGAATGCTGAGAACCCTAGTAAGTTATTTGGGTCAGTACTGTGTATGGTCACAAATAAATCAGTACATGACTCACAGAGGATTGTCCGTGGCATTTTTGTATTGAATAAGAAAATGTATTCCATGCAAGGGCGCAATCATTTAACAATGATTAGCCTTAAATGAATCCTTTAGGTTGGGGCTATACAGCAACATGTGTAGCAGAACCGCAAGTTGCAGAAAAGTTGTGTGACAAAATTATATGCTGAACTCAGAGAAAGTCAGAGATAATTGGCAGGTGAGTTGCATGTCACATGTAACCTGCATTAAAGACAATGGAGAAAAAAGTTGTATGCACTTGGGATCTTTGACACAAAGTCCATCAGGTCTGGATTTTGTGCGACTGACATGTTGCAGTACCCAGATATCATGTGTTACACTGAGACACCATTGACAATCATTAGATCCAGTTAGTGCAACATACGGTATATTGCCATGTAGCGCCAGCCTTAAGCAGATTCAGAATTTAATACAGGAATGAACATGGAAAATTTACTGTGTTTCACAAAACTGCATTGTCCCACTGTACTTTGTGCTGGCAATCTGAATAGGAGTCTGATGCATTTGTAAAATGCATTGGTTGCTCCTTCCACACGCCACTACTTATCTGTGATTGACAGATTTCTCCATATAGAGGTGATGGGGAAAAACTGTCAAACACAGACAGATTGTGTGAGGGAGGAGTAACCAATGCATCTTATGAATACACCTGACCCCTACTCATCCCCATTATGAAGTAAAATGCTGCATTAGAATTTTTGGTGTTTTGTGATAATGATCCATTTCACTATTTATTCACACTGTATTTAACCACCTCCGGACCGCCTAACGCAGATTCGCGTTCCGGAGGTGGCAGCGCTGCGCACAATCACGCATATGCGCGTCATCTCGCGAGACGCGAGATTTCGCTCCAAGCCGGCCCGCGCATGCTCATCGCGGGCCGGCAAAAGTTAAAGAAGAAGTTCGTCACCAGCCTGCCAGCAACGATCATTGGCTGGCAGGCTGGCGATTTTCAAAAAATCCAATCACAAGTCATATAACAGATCATATTAGTAAATAAGGCTTGTCTGCTCCTGGCTTGTCTGCTCCTCTGCTGGTCCTTTTCGTCGGTTGGATCCAGCAGAGGAGCAGAATGAACTGTGAGTACACCAAACACTACACCTTAGCCCCAGATCACCCCCCTGCACCCCAATTAACCCTTTGATCACCCCTTTGATCGCCCCTGTCAATCACTAGTGAAAGGAAAAAAAGTGATCAGTGTAAACTGTCACTTTTTTTTTTTCACTAGTATTGGCTGTTAGGTTTTAGGGATAGTTTAGGCCCCTTGGTTAGGTAGTTTAGCGTGAGTTAGCGCCCAGCCCACCGCACCGCAGTCACTTATTCGCTGTTTAGCGTATCGCTAATCAGCATTTGTACTTTTATAGTATCTGTAAGTGATCAAAACTGATCACGGTCAGATCTATAATAGTATTAGTGTCACCTTAGCTCGCCCTCCACCCAAAACGCAGTGTTTGCCCGATCAGGCCTGATCGGTCGCCCACACGTGCGTTCACCCGCGCCCGCCCCACCGCAGTGACAAAAAATATATATTTTTTTGAACACTGCACATTCATTTTACACGCACTGCGGCGATAAAAAAATCAGTTTTGATATTTTTTATCAACCGCAGCGGCCTCCGGTACTTCGCTAGCCTCCCCTTTGTAAGACAGGCTTGCTTTTTTTCTTGGGTAGTCTCAGGGAATACCCCTAAATTTAGTAGTCCAAAATGTCAAACAGGGGGTATTCTTCTGAAGAGGCCTACAGGATTCTGACCCAGTCGGATGAGGAGTGGGAACCCTCATCTGACGAATCTAGCGGGTCAGAATATGAACCTGTAGAAAGCAGTGGCTCTCTGACCCAAAGTTCGGACGAGGAGGTTGAGGTCCCTGGCAGCACCAGGCGTACCCGGCCCCGTGTCGCTAGACCACAGGTTATGCAGGATCCGCTTCAAGAGCAGCAGAGTGGGGCTGTCGCTGCCGGATCACGTGGTGAGGCATACACCAGCAGCGAAGCCCTCCCTGTACCTAGTACCAGCACTGCCGTACAACATGGTGACGTGGCGAGCACCAGAAGGGCAGTTGAAGCTGGTACGGTGGCACGTGCAGTAGTTACCCCGTCGCAGCCACCGCACAGACAGGCCCGTAGAGCCCTTAGAATCCCTGAGGTGCTGGCAAACCCTGATTGGCAGTCACCAACTTCAGCCGCACCTGTAGTTCCCCCTTTCACCGCCCAGTCTGGAGTTCGGGTTGAGACGGCTCAAATCGGTTCGGCCCTGGGATTTTTTGAGCTGTTCTTGACTGCGGAGCTCTTGGACTTAGTCGTGGCAGAGACAAACCGGTATGCCACACAATTTATATCCGCCAACCCGGGAAGCTTTTATGCCCAGCCTTTCCGGTGGAAACCAGTCCAAGTTTCCGAACTTAAATTTTTTTTGGGCCTTCTCCTCAACATGGGCCTGACAAAAAAGCATGAATTGCGGTCATATTGGTCCACGAACCCGATTCATCACATGCCCATGTTCTCTGCTGCTATGTCCAGGACACGATTTGAGGCCATCCTCTGTTTCCTGCATTTTAGCGACAACACCACCTCCCGTCCCAGAGGCCACCCAGCTTTTGACCGGCTCTACAAAATTCGGCCCCCCATAGACCATTTCAACCAGAAATTTGCAGATTTGTATACCCCCGAGCAAAACATCTGCGTAGACGAGTCCCTAATACATTTTACCGGGCGCCTTGGCTTCAAACAATACATCCCAAGCAAGCGTGCCCGGTATGGGGTCAAATTGTATAAGCTCTGTGAAAGGGCCACAGGCTATACCCACAAATTTCGGATCTATGAGGGAAAAGATCAGACCCTGGAGCCGGTCGGTTGCCCTGACTACCTGGGGAGCAGTGGGAAGACAGTCTGGGACTTGGTGTCACCCTTATTCGGCAAGGGGTACCATCTTTATGTGGACAATTTTTACACAAGTGTGGCCCTCTTTAGGCATTTGTTTCTAGAACGGATTTGCGCCTGTGGCACCGCGCGAACTAGTCGCGTGGGCTTCCTTCAACGGCTTGTAACCACCCGTCTTGCAAGGGGGGAGAGGGCTGCCTTGTGTAACGAAGAACTGCTCGCGGTGAAATGGAGAGACAAGCGTGAAGTTTACATGCTCTCCTCCATTCACGCAGACACGACAATCCAAATTGAGCGAGCAACCCGTGTCATTGAAAAGCCCCTCTCAGTCCACGACTATAATTTGCTCATGGGAGGGGTGGACTTCAATGACCAGATGTTGTCTCCGTATTTAGTTTCCCGCAGAACCAGACGCTGGTATAAGAAGGTGTCTGTATATTTAATTCAATTGGCGCTGTATAATAGTTTTGTTCTCTACAGTAAGGCTGGGAGAACAGGATCCTTCCTCAAATTCCAGGAAGAGATCATCGAGAACCTTCTATATCCAGGAGGTTCCGTGGCCCCATCCACCAGTGTAGTTAGCCGTCTACACGAGCGACATTTCCCCAGTGTCGTTCCTGGTACCTCAACCCAACCGTCACCCCGATAAAGATGTCGTGTCTGTAGCAGGAGTGGAATAAGGCGTGACACCCGCTATTTCTGTCCTGACTGTCCTGACCACCCTGCCCTATGCTTTGGTGAGTGTTTCCGGAAGTACCACACACAGGTACACCTAGCATAGGGATTGCATCTCACAGGACAGGCACACAGGGCTATTAGGGCCCTTTTACTCTCAGCTGCTGCAAACCTCTCCTTTCACCTGGGATAAAGTGCATAACGTACTTCGCCACATCTTTGGGCGATTTGCGCTTTGCACATTGTCCCATGGGGAAGGAGAGGTTTGTTCTATAAAGGTAAAAAAAAACTAAACAAAAAAAAAATTACCGGTAAGTAAAAAAGTTAAAAAAGTTTTAAAAAGTTAATATGTTCTGTTCTAAAGTTAATAAAGTTATTGCGTTGCGGCCTGGTTTTTTCTTTTTTGTTTTGTTTTTTTTACCTTCCAGGTGGACCAACCGATCGACTAGCTGCAGCACTGATGTGCATTCGGACAGAAGCATTGCGCTGCTGTCAGATTACACGCAAGTCGGTGTATGCGGCGCTGCAAGACGAGATTTCTCCTCTGCAGTAAAAGATACGTTTGCCGAGGCATATGAGCTGAGGAGGTGGCGGTGTTCATATACTTTGGCAAACACTTTGTATATATATATAAAAAAAAATCCCGGCAATGATTTATTCATCCACATCGATTGATGTGAATGGAGAAATCTGGTTTGCCAGGGCATACGAGCTAAGTGGGTATGGATGTTGGGCGGAGCTCCTATGTCCTGGCAGACGCCTTTCCCCTCCTTTTTCTTTTTTTGGCAGAGATTTTTTCATCCACATTGATCGATGCGAATGAAGAAATCTGTGCCGTTCATTTTTTTCTTTCAGCCCAGAGGCTGAACGGAAAAAAAAAATCTCATTACCTGTATGCTCAATATAAGGAGAATAGCAGAAACTCCTAATGCTGGGCATACATGTAATGATTGCGGAGACCCTCAAATGCCAGGGCAGTACAAACACCCCACAAATAACACCATTTTGGAAAGAAGACACCCCAAGGTATTCGCTGAGGGGCATATTGAGTCCATGAAAGATTGAAATTTTTGTCCCAAGTTAGCGGAAAGGGAGACTTTGTGAGAACAAAATCAAAAAAAATCAATTTCCGCTAACTTGTGCCAAAATTATTTTTTTTCTATGAACTCGCCATGCCCCTCATTGAATACCTTGGGGTGTCTTCTTTCCAAAATGGGGTCACATGTGGGGTATTTATACTGCCCTGGCATTTTAGGGGCCCCAAAGCGTGAGAAGAAGTCTGGTATACAAATGTCTAAAAATGCCCTCCTAAAAGGAATTTGGGCACCTTTGCCCACCCAGGCTGCAAAAAAGTGTCACAAATGTGGTATCTCCGTATTCAGGAGAAGTTGGGGAATATGTTTTGGGGTGTCATTTTACATATACCCATGCTGGGTGAGATAAATATCTTGGTCAAATGCCAACTTTGTATAAAAAAATGGGAAAAGTTGACTTTTGCCAAGATATTTCTCTCACCCAGCATGGGTATATGTAAAATGACACCACAAAACACATTCCCCAACTTCTCCTGAATACGGCGATACCACATGTGTGACACTTTTTTGCAGCCTAGGTGGGCAAAGGGGCCCACATTCCAAAGAGCACCTTTCAGATTTTACAGGTCATTTACCTACTTACTACACATTAGGGCCCCTGGAAAATGCCAGGGCAGTATAACTACCCCACAAGTGACCCCATTTTGGAAAGAAGACACCCCAAGGTATTCCGTGAGGGGCATGGCGAGTTCCTAGAATTTTTTATTTTTTGTCACAAGTTAGTGGAAAATGATGATTTTTTTTTTTTTTTTCATACAAAGTCTCATATTCCACTAACTTGTGACAAAAAATAAAAACTTCCATGAACTCACTATGCCCATCAGCGAATACCTTGGGGTCTCTTCTTTCCAAAATGGGGTCACTTGTGGGGTAGTTATACTGCCCTGGCATTCTAGGGGCCCAAATGTGTGGTAAGGAGTTTGAAATCAAATTCTGTAAAAACTGACCAGTGAAATCCGAAAGGTGCTCTTTGGAATATGGGCCCCTTTGCCCACCTAGGCTGCAAAAAAGTGTCACACATCTGGTATCTCCGTACTCAGGAGAAGTTGGGGAATGTGTTTTGGGGTGTCATTTTACATATACCCATGCTGGGTGAGAGAAATATCTTGGTCAAATGCCAACTTTGTATCAAAAAATGGGAAAAGTTGTCTTTTGCCAAGATATTTCTCTCACCCAGCATGGGTATATGTAAAATGACACCCCAAAACACATTCCCCAACTTCTCATGAGTACGGAGATACCAGATGTGTGACACTTTTTTGCAGCCTAGGTGGGCAAAGGGGCCCATATTACAAAGAGCACCTTTCGGATTTCACTGGTCAGTTTTTACAGAATTTGATTTCAAACTCCTTACCACACATTTTGGCCCTAGAATGCCAGGGCAGTATAACTACCCCACAAGTGACCCCATTTTGGAAAGAAGACACCCCACGGTATTTCGTGATGGGCATAGTGAGTTCATAGAACTTTTTATTTTTTGTCACAAGTTAGTGGAATATGAGACTTTGTAAGAAAAAAAAAAAAAATCATCATTTTCCGCTAACTTGTGACAAAAAATAAAAAGTTCTATGAACTCACTATGCCCATCAGCGAATACCTTAGGGTGTGTACTTTCCGAAATGGGGTCATTTGTTGGGTGTTTGTACTGTCTGGCCATTGTAGAACCTCAGGAAACATGACAGGTGCTCAGAAAGTCAGAGCTGCTTCAAAAAGCGGAAATTCACATTTTTGTACCATAGTTTGTAAACGCTATAACTTTTACCGAAACCATTTTTTTTTTACCCAAACATTTTTTTTTTATCAAAGACATGTAGAACAATAAATTTAGAGCAAAATTTATATATGGATCTCGTTTTTTTTTTGCTAAATTTTACAACTGAAAGTGAAAAATGTCATTTTTTTGCAAAAAAATGGTTAAATTTCGATTAATAACAAAAAAAGTAAAAATGTCAGCAGCAATGAAATACCACCAAATGAAAGCTCTATTAGTGAGAAGAAAAGTAGGTAAAATTCATTTGGGTGGTAAGTTGCATGACCGAGCAATAAACGGTGAAAGTAGTGTAGGTCAGAAGTGTAAAAAGTGGCCTGGTCTTTCAGGGTGTTTAAGCACTGGGGGCTGAGGTGGTTAAAAAAAAATATGAAATCTTGCATTTTTCACTTTGTCCACTAAGCTTCATTATTGTGGTCTCTACAGATTTGGTAGTGATCACTTCTCAGCAGTCATCTCCTTATTATCACATACAGGATTACAATGAAAGATAACACCTCTGTATACACAGTAGATAACACAGGATCCACCAGTTACCTTAGCTTAAATTTGATTAGGACTGATCATTGCAAATCAGGATATTGTACTGTATGTCAAGCTAAGAGGAGAGGTCAGGAAGGTTACATTTCTATCAGTAACTTGTTTTAATTAGTAAAAAAAACAAAAGTATAAGGGTAGGTGAAACATTACGCTTAAAATGTCCACTTTTATGAAAATAGTGCATAATCACTATATACGGTAAATGCAGATTTATAGACAATATTATAGTCCAGGCTATGCTCTCTGAATTACATTTATCTCTTACAGCTGCACATACACTGCGTGCAGAATTATTAGGCAAATGAGTATTTTGACCACATCATCCTCTTTATGCATGTTGTCTTACTCCAAGCTGTATAGGCTCGAAAGCCTACTACCAATTAAGCATATTAGGTGATGTGCATCTCTGTAATGAGAAGGGGTGTGGTCTAATGACATCAACACCCTATATTAGGTGTGCATAATTATTAGGCAACTTCCTTTCCTTTGGCAAAATGGGTCAAAAGAAGGACTTGACAGGCTCAGAAAAGTCAAAAATAGTGAGATATCTTGTAGAGGGATGCAGCACTCTTAAAATTGCAAAGCTTCTGAAGCGTGATCATCGAACAATCAAGCGTTTCATTCAAAATAGTCAACAGGGTCGCAAGAAGCGTGTGGAAAAACCAAGGCGCAAAATAACTGCGCATAAACTGAGAAAAGTCAAGCGTGCAGCTGCCAAGATGCCACTTGCCACCAGTTTGGCCATATTTCAGAGCTGCAACATCACTGGAGTGCCCAAAAGCACAAGGTGTGCAATACTCAGAGACATGGCCAAGGTAAGAAAGGCTGAAAGACGACCACCACTGAACAAGACACACAAGCTGAAACGTCAAGACTGGGCCAAGAAATATCTCAAGACTGATTTTTCTAAGGTTTTATGGACTGATGAAATGAGAGTGAGTCTTGATGGGCCAGATGGATGGGCCCGTGGCTGGATTGGTAAAGGGCAGAGAGCTCCAGTCCGACTCAGACGCCAGCAAGGTGGAGGTGGAGTACTGGTTTGGGCTGGTATCATCAAAGATGAGCTTGTGGGGCCTTTTTGGGTTGAGGATGGAGTCAAGCTCAACTCCCAGTCCTACTGCCAGTTTCTGGAAGATACCTTCTTCAAGCAGTGGTACAGGAAGAAGTCTGCATCCTTCAAGAAAAACATGATTTTCATGCAGGACAATGCTCCATCACACGCGTCCAAGTACTCCACAGCTTGGCTGGCAAGAAAGGGTATAAAAGAAGAAAATCTAATGACATGGCCTCCTTGTTCACCTGATCTGAACCCCATTGAGAACCTGTGGTCCATCATCAAATGTGAGATTTACAAGGAGGGAAAACAGTACACCTCTCTGAACAGTGTCTGGGAGGCTGTGGTTGCTGCTGCACGCAATGTTGATGGTGAACAGATCAATACACTGACAGAATCCATGGATGGCAGGCTTTTGAGTGTCCTTGCAAAGAAAGGTGGCTATATTGGTCACTGATTTGTTTTTGTTTTGTTTTTGAATGTCAGAAATGTATATTTGTGAATGTTGAGATGTTATATTGGTTTCACTGGTAAAAATAAATAATTGAAATGGGTATATATTTGTTAAGTTGCCTAATAATTATGCACAGTAATAGTCATCTGCACACACAGATATCCCCCTAAAATAGCTAAAACTAAAAACAAACTAAAAACTACTTCCAAAAATATTCAGCTTTGATATTAATGAGTTTTTTGGGTTCATTGAGAACATGGTTGTTCAATAATAAAATTAATCCTCAAAAATACAGCTTGCCTAATAATTCTGAACTCCCTGCATATTTTTGGTAGTTTGACCAAATTTCTGAATGGAGGCGAAACAATTTCATTCACAGGCCAATGCTTATACTAAATGCACTGCTCAAAAAAATAAAGGGAACACTTAAACAACACAATGTAACTCCAAGTCAATCACACTTCTGTGAAATCAAACTGTCCACTTAGGAAGCAACACTGAGTGACAATCAATTTCACATGCTGTTGTGCAAATGGGATAGACAACAGGTGGAAATTATAGGCAATTAGCAAGACACCCCCAATAAAGGAGTGGTTCTGCAGGTGGTAACCACAGACCACTTCTCAGTTCCTATGCTTCCTGGCTGATGTTTTGGTCACTTTTGAATGCTGGCGGTGCTTTCACTCTAGTGGTAGCATGAGACGGAGTCTACAACCCACACAAGTGGCTCAGGTAGTGCAGTTTATCCAGGATGGCACATCAATGCGAGCTGTGGCAAGAAGGTTTGCTGTGTCTGTCAGCGTAGTGTCCAGAGCATGGAAACGCTACCAGGAGACAGGCCAGTACATCAGGAGACGTGGAGGAGGCCATAGGAGGGCAACAACCCAGCATCAGGACCGCTACCTCCGCCTTTGTGCAAGGAGGAACAGGAGGAGCACTGCCAGAGCCCTGCAAAATGACCTCCCGAAGGCCACAAATGTGCATGTGTCTGCTCAAACGGTCAGAAACAGACTCCATGAGGGTGATATGAGGGCCCGACGTCCACAGGTGGGGGTTGTGCTTACAGCCCATCACCGTGCAGGACGTTTGGCATTTGCCAGAGAACACCAAGATTGGCAAATTCGCCACTGGCGCCCTTCAGTCTTCACAGATGAAAGCAGGTTCACACTGAGCACATGTGACATACTTGACAGAGTATGGAGACGCCATGGAGAACGTTCTGCTGCCTGCAACATCCTCCAGCATGACCGGTTTGGCATTGGGTTAGTAATGGTGTGCGGTGGCATATCTTTGGAGGGCCGCACAGCCCTCCATGTGCTCGCCAGAGGTAGCCTGAAGGCCATTAGGTACCGAGATGAGATCCTCAGACCCCTTGTGAGACCATATGCTGGTGCGGTTGGCCCTGGGTTCCTCCTAATGCAAGACAATGCTAGACCTCATGTGGCTGGAGTGTGTCAGCAGTTCCTGCAAGACGAAGGCATTGATGCTATGGACTGGTCCGCCTGTTCCCCAGACCTGAATCCAATTGAGCACATCTGGGACATCATGTCTCGCTCTATCCACCAACGTCACGTTGCACCACAGACTGTCCAGGAGTTGGTAGATGCTTTAGTCCAGGTCTGGGAGGAGATCCCTCAGGAGACCGTCTGCCACCTCATCAGGAGCATGCACAGGCGTTGTAGGGAGGTCATACAGGCACGTGGAGGCCACACACACTACTGAGCCTCATTTTGACTTGTTTTAAGGACATTACATCAAAGTTGGATCAGCCTGTAGTGTGTTTTTCCACTTTAATTTTGAGTGTGACTCCAAATCCAGACCTCAATGGGTTGAAAAATTTGATTTCCATTTTTTTATTTTTGTGTCATTTTGTTGTCAGCACATTCAACTATGTAAAGAACAAAGTATTTCAGAAGAATATTTAATTACCTCAGATCTAGAATGTGTTATTTTTGTGTTCCCTTTATTTTTTTGAGCAGTGTATAACTGTACTCATTTCTCAGCTGAGAGCAGGGCTATCTACAGTACTGTATGTAGAGGCTTGCAGGGCTCTGAATGCAAACAGGACTGTAAGCCCTACTTCATCTTCATTTCACTTTACCCAGGCCAAGGAGTGAAAACTTAGACACTTTTCACTCAAACCACAGTACAGATGTTTAGAATTGAGCCACTGTGACTGATTCCAGGAGTAAGGCTAGCTGAATTATCCTCCCTCTGCCATAAGTTGCAGATTCCATGTAAACATTGCCTCATTGAGTTTTAACATTGGGTGCCCGCTACTCATAAACTATAAGGGGGTAATTTATTAAACAGAAATACGCCTAAATCAAGATTATTTCAGCCGCAGATTGTTGCGCAATTATCCTTTGCGCCGCGATCTGCGACTTCTCTCCGCTCAGGCCAGGTCTAAAAAAGTAGGCATGGCATCGGCGGGGAAGGGGCCGGGCCAGGAGGCCTGTCTCATATAACATTTTCTACATATGTTTTAGGCGTAGAAAAGGGTCTAAATGTAAGACAGCAAGGAAGCTATCTTATATTTGGAAGAGGCGGAGGATGCGCTGAAGTTCAGTAGAGGCCGACACCTCTACATAATTTCGGCATAAACCACTGCTAGTGCAGGGCTTTATTAAGACCGGTGTCTGAAAAGTGTTTAGGAGTTGCATCCCAAATTTGCTATGGACTATCTTGCTACAGTCTATTTTTGCCTCTTAAAAAGACACACATTTTTGCTACAAGACAATTTTTCAGACTTAAAGGGGTTGTCCGGGATCAAACTAAATTTTTTAGTTTAGACCAACCGATTGGAGTGAGCGTGGGCAAGGGACCACTCTGATTGGTCCCTTGTCAGCACCCGGTGATGACTGGAGGGGGCGGAGCTTAGCAGTATCTCGGCCAGGCTAGTTACCGTTTGTATAATTAGCTAGGCT
This sequence comes from Bufo bufo, assembly GCF_905171765.1. Lineage (NCBI taxonomy): Eukaryota > Metazoa > Chordata > Amphibia > Anura > Bufonidae > Bufo > Bufo bufo. The sequence continues at coordinate 619,195,700 of NC_053390.1, read as the reverse complement.
GGCAGTGACGTCACAGGGCTCCCTGAGCAGCGGAAGAGGAAGCTTTCCTCCTCTGCAAGGGACCCGGTACGTCACTGAGTGAAAGAAAACCTTCACTTGCGTCAGAGAATTTATTGGAGCCAAAGGGGGCATTAGAAGTAAGTTTATCAGGTAGGACATGGGTGTTGTTGATGTGTGCGACACTGCAGTACTATAGGACAAAGGTCCCAAATCCCGGACAACCCCTTTAAGTGACTTTAGTTGTCTATCTGTTCTCTTTTCAGAATTGTGACAGACCATTAGTCCAGTACTAGTGTTGGTCGAGCACCAAAGTGCTCGGATGCTCGAGTAGAACACCTCGGGATGTTCGGGTGCTTGGTAATGGAAGTCAATGGGAGAACCCGAGCATTAACCCAGGAAACACTACTGAAATGGTTCGGGAACAGCATGGGGAGGATGTCTGGATGCATCTTGGAACGATGTTGTCTGAGTAGTACGCCACGTTTACAGACTGACAATAATACGCACAAAACCAAAGATAAAATTGATTTTAGAGGAAAAACTGTTAGGAAACATTCTTTCCCGTATATGTACTTGTATATAACATAGTAACATAGTAAAATAGTATATAAGGCCGAAAAAAGACATCTGTCCATCCAGTTCGGCCTGTTATACTGCAAGTTGATCCAGAGAAAAGCAAAAAACCCCTGTGAGGTACAGGCCAATTTTCCAAACTTAAGGGGGAGGAAATTCCTTCCTGACTCCAATAAGGCAATCAGATAACTTCCTGGATCAACAACTCCTCTCTAGTAGCTATAGCCTGTAATATTATTACACTACAGAAATTCTTTCAAGCCCCTCTTGAATTCTTTTATTGTACTCACCATCACCACCTCCTCAGGCAAAGAGTTCCATAGTCTCACTGCTCTTACCGTAAAGAATTCTCTTCTATGTTTGTGTACAAACCTTCTTTCCTCCAGACGCAGAGGGTGTCCCCTCATCACAGTCAAACCCAAGGGCAGAATATAGAATATTTGACACAGTCCTGACCTCAGTATCTGAGGAAAGGGATTTAGGAGTAATTATTTCAGAAGACTTAAAGGTGGGAAGACAATGTAATAGAGCAGCACGAAATGCCAGCAGAATGCTTGGATGTATAGGGAGAGGTATAAGCAGTAGAAAGAGTGAAGTGCTTATGCCACCGTACAGAACACTGGTGAGACCTCACTTGGAGTATTGTGCGCAGTACTGGAGGCCATATCTCCAGAAGGATATAGATACTCTAGAGAGAGTTCAGAGAAGAGCTACTAAACTAGTACATGGATTGCAGGATAAAACTTACCAGGAAAGGTTAAAGGACCTTAACATGTATAGCTTGGAAGAAAGAAGAGACAGAGGGGATATGATAGAAACTTTTAAATACATAAAGGGAATCAACTCGGTAAAGGAGGAGAGCATATTTAAAAGAAGAAAAACTACCACAAGAGGACACAGTTTTAAATTAGAGGGGCAAAGGTTTAAAAGTAATATAAGGAAGTATTACTTTACTGAGAGAGTAGTGGATGCATGGAATAGCCTTCCTGCAGAAGTGGTAGCTGCAAATACAGTGAAGGGGTTTAAGCATGCATGGGATAGGCATAAGGCTATCCTTCATATAAGATAGGGGCAGGGACTATTCATAGGATTCAGATATATTGGGCAGACTAGATGGGCCAAATGGTTCTTATCTGCCGACACATTCTATGTTTCAATGTTTCTATGTCACAGTCCTGGGGATAAATAGATGATGGGAGAGATCTCTGTACTGACCCGTGATATATTTATACATAGTAATTAGATCTCCCCTCAGTCATCTTTTTTCTAAAGTGAATAACCCTATTACTTTAGTTGCCCTCCTCTGAACCCTCTCCAGCTCTGCTATGTCTGCCTTGTTCACAGGAGCCCAGAACTGTACACAGTACTCCATGTGTGGTCTGACTAGTGATTTGTAAAGTGGTAGGATTATGTTCTCATCATTGGCATCTATGCCCCTTTTGATGCAACCCATTATCTTATTGGCCTTAGCAGCAGCTGCCTGACACTTTTTTTTACTGCTTAGTGTGCTGTTTATTAAAATTCCTAGGTCCATTTCCATGTCAGTGTTACCCAGTGCTTTAACATTTAGTATGTACGGGTGATTTGCATTATTCCTTCCCATGTGCATTACCTTACATTTGTCAGTGTTAAACGTCATCTGCCACTTCTCTGCCCAAGCCTCTAATCTATCCAGATTCATCTGTAGCTGTATAGTGTCCTCTTCAGTGTTAATTACTTTACACAGTTTAGTGTCATCTGCAAAAATTGATATTTTACTGTGCAAGCCTTCTACAAGATCATTAATAAATATATTGAATTGAATAGGGCCTAATACTGACCCCTGAGGTACTCCGCTAGTGACAGTGACGCAATCTGAGTGTATACCATTAATAATCACCCTCTGTTTTCTATCATTGAGCCAGTTACTTACCCACATACAGATGTTTTCTCCCAATCCGAGCATTCTCATTTTATATACTAACCCTTTATGCGGTACAGTGTCAAATGCTTTGGAGAAGTCCAGATATACGACATCCATTGATTCGCCGCTGTCAAGTCTAGAACTTACCTCCTCATAGAAACTGATTAAATTAGTTTGACATGACCGATCCCTCATGAAGCCATGCTGATATGTTATTTGCTTGTTTTCATTGAGATCCTCCAAGATAGCATCTCTTACAAAACCTTCAAACAGTTTACCCTCAACAGATATTAAACTTACCAGCCTATAGTTTCCGGGGTCTGTTTTTGCACCCTTTTAAAATATTGGCACCACATTTGCTATGCGCAAATCCTGTGGAACACTCACTGTCGTATAGAGTCTGTAAATATCAGAAATAAGGGTCTGGCTATGACATTACTTAATTCTCTTATAATACAGGGGTGTATGCCATCTGGCCCTGGCGATTTGTCTATTTTAATCTTTTTAAGTAGCTGTTGTACTTCTTACTGGGTCAGACAGGGCACTTTTAATGGGGAATTTACTTTTACATTCTGCATTTCATCTGACAGTTTATTTTCCTCAGTGAATACAGTGGAGAAAAAAATATTTAATAGCTTTGCTTTCTCCTCGTCGCTCTCTGCAAGTGCTGCCAAAAATTACAAGGAAGAGGCACTCCAATACAACCTGTATATCACATAAAGGAGGGCCTCATTCACATTGTGGTACAATTGTTCAGGTTGTGGGACTCCTACACATAAAGCCTATGCACTAAGGGAAAGGGCTGCCAAAAATTACAAGGAACCGGCACTCCAATAAACCCTTTATTACACATAAAGGAGGGCATCATACTCACCCTTGAAAAATTATGATTGATGGCCTGCTGGTGACCCTCAAAAACAATAGGAGCAAGGGCCTGCTGATTAGTTGACCATCTAGCTTTCTGGTGTGTACCTGCACCTCTACCACTGGTGTACAACACTTCTTTGACTTTTCTACCTAACTGCGGCACAGTGTCCAATAAAGGCCTGCGAGCCGAAAACGTTTACACGTACTGCCACTTTACCTATTTTTCTGAAATAAAAAGGAAAATACTTTGATCAAGACAAACATCTGCTGTGATTTATGTCTATAGATACTTGGGGTGGGAACCATATGCACAGCACAAAATTCCCAGAGTGCGACAAAGGGCCTGCTGCAGGGCTAACCATCTAAAAAAAATTGTGGGTGAGGGCCTGCTGCCGAGCTGACCATCTAATAAATTTTGTGGGTGAGTGCTTGCTGCCGATCTGACCATCTAAAAAATGTTGTGGGTGAGTGCCTGTTGCCGAGCTGACCATCTAAAAAAAATTGTGGGTGTAGGCCTGCTGCCGAGCTTACCATCTAAAACATTTTGTGGGCGAGGGCCTGCTGCTAAGCTGAACCTTTAAAACATTATGGTTGAGGGCCTGCTGCTGAGCTGACCCTCTAAAACATTATGGTTGAGGGCCTGCTGGTGACCCTCAAAAACATTATGGGTGAGGGCCTGCTGGTGACCCTCTAAAACATTATGGGTGAGGGCTCGCTGCTGAGCTGATCCTCTAAAACATTAGGAGCGAGGGTAGCCTAATAAGCATGTTAATATGATGAAGGAGGAGGACGAGAAAAGGGAAATTGAACCATATACCCGTTTTAGTGGTGGAAGGGGGGCATGGGAATACAGTGTATTCAATACATCATAAAAGCCACATTTAGAGTGCCTTTATGTTCAGCCGCTTTCCTCTGGTGAAGTAGAGAAGTCAGGGGCAATCCAGGCCTTGTTCATTTTTATAAAAGCTAACCGGTCAGCATTTTCAGTTGAAAGGCGGATGCGCTTATCTGTTATTATGCCACCATCAGCACTAAATACACACTCTGACAAAATGCTGGCAGCGGGGAAGGCCAGCACCTCCAAGGTGTAGAGCGCCAGTTCGTGCCATGTGTCCAGCTTGGACACCCAATAGTTGTAAGGCACTAAAGGATCATTTAGGACGCTGACACGGTCTGCTATGTATTCTTTCACCATCTTCCAAAACTTTTCCCTCCTTGGCCGCTCTTCAGGGTAAGGTTGCTGGCGGGGTGCCATGAAAGTGTCTCATGCCTTGGAGAGTGTTGCCCTGCCTTTGCTGGAACTGCTGTGTGTTCCCCTTGTCTCCCTCCCTCGGTTGCCTAAGGAAGTACGGGCTCTGGTTCCAGCGTTGTCAGATGGAAAATTTTGGAGCAATCTTGCAACAAGTACCTTCTGGTATCACTGAGGATGCTGACAGTTTCTGCTACTTACTCCTTCACCATCTTCTAAATTGTTTCCCTCCTTGTGACACTAGGCCACGCATCAGGTTGAGGGTGCTGGTGGGGTGTCATAAAACTGTCCCAGGCCTTGGAGAGTGTTGCCCTGCCACTATTTGAACTGCTGTGTGTTCCCCTTGTCTCCCCTCCTAGGTTGGCCAAGGAACTACGTACTCTGAAGCCAGCGTTGTCAGCTGGAAATTTTTGGAGAAATTTTTCCACATGGACTTTCTGGTATTGCACCATTTAGCTAGTCCTCTCCACCACAGGAATGAGAGAAGAGAAGTTCTCTTTGTAGCGGGGGTCGAGAAGGATGAACAACCAGTAATCGGTGTTGGCCAAAATGCGCACATCGCGAGGGTCACAGGAAAGGCAGCCTAACATAATGTCAGCCATGTGTGAGTCCCAACAGACAAGACTTTGCTGTCCTCATCAGGAGGATGACTCTCAATCTCCTTTTTCCTCTTCTACCCATCCACGCTGAACAGATGGAATAAAAATTCTATAGGTACTACCCTCTGTAGCGAAGACAACCATATCCTGCGCCACCTCCTCCTCATCATCATCCAATTTGCGCTGAGAAGACGAACTGAGGGTGGTCTGGCTATCACCCTGTGTACTGTCTTCCCCCATTTCCACCTCTTCCACATGCAAAGAGTTAGCTTTAATTGTGAGCAGCGAGCATTTGAGTAGACACAGAAGTGGGATGGTTACGCTGATAATAACGTTAGTGCCGCTCACCATCTGTGTTTATTCCTCAAAGTTGCGGAAAACCTCAAAGAGGTCAGACATCAATGTCCACTTCTTGCTTGTGAAGAGCGGAAGCTAACTGGAAAGGCGACAACTATGTTGCAGCTGGTATTCCACTACTGGCCTCTGCTGCACACAAAGCCTGGCAAACATGTGGAACATGGGTGTGCTGGCAATTGCAAGCGCTGCTGCAGCTTTTCCAGACCAGCGGAATCTGTCGATGACTTGCGTAAGTGGGCACACACGCGGCGCACCTTCACCAGTAGCTCAGGCAAATTGGGGTAGGTTGGACCACTAGGTTGAATACGTGGGCTAGGCATGGTATGTGTGTGAACTTGCCGAGCTCCAAAGACGCCACCAAGTTTCGGCCATTATCAGATACAACCATGCCTGGTTGTAGGTTGAGTGGCGAGAGCCACAGCTCAGTCTGGTCCCTTACACCCTGCCACAGCTCTGTGACGGTGTGCTGTTTGTCACCTAAGCAGATCAGTTTAAGCATGGCCTGTTGCGGCTTCCCCACTGCAGTGCTACACTGCTTCCAGCTACTGACTAATGTCTGACTGGTGCTGCAAGATGATAATTCAGAGTTGGAAGTGGAGGAGGAGGCGGAGGAGGAGAAGGGGGGGGGGGGGTGGAGCCACTAACGTAGGGGGCGGCGAAAACCATGATGGAAGTAGGGCCCGCAATCATTGGTGTCAGTAGCACCTGTGCAATCCCAGGGTATGACTCACTCCCGGCCTCCACAACGTTCAACCAGAGTGCCCTCAGGGAAATGTAGCGTCCCTGGCCAAAACCACTAGTCCATGTGTCAGTCATTAAGTGGACCATCCCAATTACTGCATTGGTCAGGGCACGGGTGATGTTACGGGACACATTGTGGTCTAAGGATGGGACTGCACACCGTGAAAAATATTGGCGGCTGGGGACAGAGTACCGTGCGACAGCTGCCGCCATGAGGCGGCGGAAAACCTCAGTGTCCCCAAGCCTAAATGGCAACATTTCCAGGGTCAGCAATTTGGATAGGTGCGCATTTAGTTCTATGGTCTGTGGGTGGGTGGCTGGGTATTTGCGTTTTCATTCAAAGGCCTGGGGTGTAGACATCTGTATGCTGCTCTGGGACACAGAAGTGGATGTGCTAGCTGATGGTGCTTGCAAAGGTCTAGGTGCATGGTGGGAGGCATCCGGGCCCGCGTCTTGGACAGCACATAACACAGGGGAAGAGGAGGCAGTGGTGTGACCCGCAGACACTGGTTGTGGACCCAGGCGTTCAGCCCACTTATCAGGGTGCTTTGATGCCATGTGGCGGATCATGCTGGTAGTGGTATGGCATTTTGGTATGGCACAGGTGCAAATGACAATTCTTTTATCGTCCGCACTTTCCTCAATAAAGCGCCAGACTGCGGAACACCTACCCCTTGGCAAGGGAGATTGCCACAAGGGGGTGCAGTTGTGGGGCTGTTTGTGGCCCGCCTTCTCTCTTTTGCCACCCCACTGCCTCTTCCAGACTGTTGCGGTGCTGCGGATCCCTCCCTCTCTGTACTGCTGTCCTTGCTCGGCTTGCCACCTTCCCAGGTTGGGTAAGTAACTTCATCGTCTACCACCCCCTCTTCCACTTCCTCACTCTGGTCATCCTCCTGACTTGTTGACCTAAGAACAACCTCAGTTATTGACAACTGTGTCTGATCGTCATCATGAACCTCTTGAGACACCAATTGCAGTTGACTTACTGTATTGGCAACTGTGTCTCATCATTATCATCCACCTCGTGAAACACTAATTGCTGTTCCCCACCGTCATCTTCTTCTGACTGTGGATGCTCTAGAGTTTGGGAATCAGGGCACAAGATCTGCTCATGTCCCTCTTCAAACGTGCTTGGCGAGATGCCCAAATTAAGGAATGGTGATGAAAACAGCTCCTCGGAGTATCTGAGTGCGGGATCACTTGTTTGCCAAGACTCTCCATGGTGGGTGGAATCATGTATCAGGGTGAGGATTCTGTTGACCAGACTCTTGGCTACTGAGACTGGACTTTGTGGAAGACAGGCAGGTGCTTAACTGACTGGAAGCATTATCTGCTGCAATCCAACCGACTACCTGGTCGCACTGGTGTGACTTCGAGAATGGTGTCCTGTGCTGCCCTGCAATCTGGGACATGAAGCTAGGTATCATGGATGAGTGTGTTTCTTGTGCTCTGGCAGCAGGCACAGTTTCACCGTGCCCAGGGCCTTGGCCTCTGCGTGCACCATCAGCAGCACGACCACTTACTGCTCGCGCTGCGCATATTGAATCATATACAGTGGGGGAAATAATTATTTGACCCCTCACTGATTTTGTAAGTTTGTCCAATGACAAAGAAATGAAAAGTCTCAGAACAGTATCATTTCAATGGTAGGTTTATTGTAACAGTGGCAGATAGCACATCAAAAGGAAAATCGAAAAAATAACTTTAAATAAAAGATAGCAACTGATTTGCATTTCATTGAGTGAAATAAGTATTTGAACCCCTACCAACCATTAAGAGTTCTGGCTCCCACAGAGTGGTTAGACACTTCTACTCAATTAGTCACCCTCATTAAGGACACCTGTCTTAACTAGTCACCTGTATAAAAGACACCTGTCCACAGAATCAATCAATCAAGCAGACTCCAAACTCTCCAACATGGGAAAGACCAAAGAGCTGTCCAAGGATGTCAGAGACAAAATTGTAGACCTGCACAAGGCTGGAATGGGCTACAAAACCATTAGCAAGAAGCTGGGAGAGAAGGTGACAACTGTTGGTGCGATTGTTCGAAAATGGAAGGAGCACAAAAATGACCATCAATCGACCTCGCTCTGGGGCTCCACGCAAGATCTCACCTCGTGGGGTGTCAATGGTTCTGAGAAAGGTGAAAAAGCATCCTAGAACTACACGGGAGGAGTTAGTTAATGACCTCAAATTAGCAGGGACCACTGTCACCAAGAAACCATTGGAAACACATTACACCGCAATGGATTAAAATCCTGCAGGGCTCGCAAGGTCCCCCTGCTCAGGAAGGCACATGTGCAGGCCCGTCTGAAGTTTGCCAATGAACACCTGAATGATTCAGAGAGTGACTGGGAGAAGGTGCTGTGGTCTGATGAGACCAAAATAGAGCTCTTTGGCATTAACTCAACTCGCTGTGTTTGGAGGAAGAAAAATGCTGCCTATGACCCCCAAAACACCGTCCCCACCGTCAAGCATGGGGGTGGAAACATTTTGCTTTGGGGGTGTTTTTTCTGCTAAGGGCACAGGACAACTTATTCGCATAAACGGGAAAATGGACGGAGCCATGTATAGTGAAATCCTGAGCGACAACCTCCTTCCCTCTGCCAGGGAACTGAAAATGGGTCGTGGATGGGTGTTCCAGCACGACAATGACCCAAAACATACAGCAAAGGCAACAAAGGAGTGGCTCAAGAAGAAGCACATTAAGGTCATGGAGTGGCCTAGTCAGTCTCCGGACCTTAATCCAATCGAAAACCTATGGAGGGAGCTCAAGCTCAGAGTTGCACAGAGACAGCCTCGAAACCTTAGGGATTTAGAGATGATCTGCAAAGAGGAGTGGACCAACATTCCTCCTAAAATGTGCGCAAACTTGGTCATCAATTACAAGAAACGTTTGACCTCTGTGCTTGCAAACAAGGGTTTTTCCACCAAGTATTAAGTCTTTTTTTGTTAGAGGGTTCAAATACTTATTTCACTCAATGAAATGCAAATCAGTTGCTATCTTTTATTTAAAGTTATTTTTTCGATTTTTCCTTTTGATGTGCTATCTGCCACTGTTACAATAAACCTACCATTGAAATGATACTGTTCTGAGACTTTTCATTTCTTTGTCATTGGACAAACTTACAAAATCAGTGAGGGGTCAAATAATTATTTCCCCCACTGTATATGCTTGCAAGTATGTCACACGTACAGTAGCGCAGTAGACTGAATGTCAATGATATTTTGCATACGCAAACATTCTACAGGAGATGTAGCGCAGGTAATGTAACTTTCCGCAGCAGACACCGTCTACAGAAAAAGTACACTGGATGTCAAAGATATTTTAAGGCTGCGCATATGTTACACAGGAGATGTAGCACAGATAATGTCGCTGTCACCAGCGGCGAAAAAAATTGCACTGAATGTCACTGATATTTTGGACGCGCTAACTTTATACATGAGACGCAGCGCAGGTAATGATATAATGGAAAATAATAGAATTTGTAAGATATAATTCAAAAACTGAAATCTTTAGAGGCATTCCATTTTGATCCGTCATAATTGATATTTATGGGCAACCATAACAAATCTGTCTGGTTTCCATTATAAAAGATAGAAATGAAATTCCTGTCAACAGGATTTTCTTTTCCGTCCTACATATGGGTAAACAGACGGATCCGATATGCTTGCTCATAGATATGGCTGAGATAACTATGACTACTCTGAGTATCAGAGGGATGAATATCCAGCAAAAACTACGGTATCAGAATTATTCTCACTTCTGTGTAAAAATCACTCCAGTATCTGGTTTCTACAGGAAACCAATTTTAAATCTGGCAGAATTGCTATCCTCGCACAAACCTATTTTTACTATTGGTATCATAGCTGCCATCATAAAGCTTTAAAGGGGGTTTCTGGTTACACACAAAAAAGTAACACCAGCATTGAACCTTGCTGCATTAGGGTTAATGCACACAAACGTTCAGTTTTTTTTTTAGGACCATATGCGGATCCATTCACTTCAATGCGTCAGCAAAAAAATATGAAATCACTCCGTGTACATTCCGTTTCCGTTTCTCCGCTTGGCCATTCTGCAAAAAAGTAGTTCATGTCCTATTATTGGCAACAAATCACGGTCTGTGGCTCCATTCAAGTCAATGGGTCAGCAAAAAATACGGAATGCACACGGAACGCCACCGTATTTCATCCGTTTTATGCAGATCCGTGCTGTGGATTCTTAGACCAGGCCCACAATAGCCATGCATTGTGAGTTTGTATAAAAAAAGTTTAGAAAACAGGTGGAGTGGTTACTAGGACACAGCTCAGGTTTACAGCATATTCAAAGATGCCTAGAATCAACATAGAGGAGCTGATTTCTCTAATCCAAGAAAGGCCGGAGCTATGGGATACCCCGTTGGATCAGTACCATGACCGGGTATGGAAAGACCGGTCATGGGTGGAGGTTACGCGCAACATCTACGGCTCCAAGTGGGAAGGATGCCCCAAAAGCAAGCGTGCAGGCCTTGGTAAGCCAACCCTTGCAGATCTTTAATGTTTGCATATAAAGCACAATGTAGGTGAGGTAGTTAAAGGGGTTGTCCGGGATTGGGGACATTGCTCTAATAGTACAAGTGTGGCATACACATTACATACAAGCAGGTAGTACCTTTGTCACAGATTTCTGCAGCCCCGTTTTCATCTTTGAAATTCATGGCCGGAAGTTACTGTTTTCTTCTCCTCAGTGACGTACCGGGTCCCTTGCAGGCAAGCAAAGCTTCCTCTTCCGCTGCTCAGGGAGCCCGGTGACGTCACTGGCAGCAAATTAATCGAGGTGAATATTGATGAGGGGGGCGGAGTTACAGCGGCTGGCTGACATCCCGCTAAGCCCCACCCCTTAATCCGCTAAGCCCCGCCCCTCCAGTCCGGTGAGCTTTTGAATGAATTGAGGTGAATATTGATGAGGGGGCGGAGTTACAGCGGAGCAGAGAGACAGCTGTAACCACCTGATGCTGCGCTGCCCCAGGACCCACAGGGCAGTGCAGCCGGAAGTCAGGGAAAGATAAACAGATATATAAACAATGAGTGGGGGACCGTTGGAGCCACATAGAAGTGGCAAAAATAGCTGAAAATGTATGGAGGCCTTTACTTAGATGTACATTGTGAGTAAACGTGTTTTTTTTTTAAAAACATTTGGTCCTGGACAACCCTTTTAAATTGCCAATCTGCCCCATTCTATATTCATATCATGGCCACCTACATAGTGTTGATATTAGCATGTATTTATGAGTTGTTTCAGCCTGCAACTGTCATATAATGTCCTACATGAACTATTTATGTGCCACCATAGTGTGACGGATATGAAAACTGTGTTTGCAGGTCTTGCATTATTTAATACAGTCTAATAGTAGCCATGTGGTTTCTGTTCACTGCATATTCTATCATATACAAAGTTATGGCTGCATTATTTCTGGATGCATGTTTCTGGTTATGACGTGCCTCTTTTCGTTCTGTAAGCACAAAAGTTTTAACCTGTTCTTCTCGTTAGAAGTGAACATTATTATTAACTAGTTATGTGCCATAATGTGGAATAAAGTAACTGTCCTAAGTTATTGTGCAATTTGTGTAGATGAATAAGTGACCATTAAGTTATTAATGTACTGTTTGTCTTTTTATGTTTTTACTGTAAACAAAGTGAAAACTCAGTGGCAATCATGTTGGGACCAGTATAGAAGGGAGCAAATGCTCTTAAAGGGCCATAGTGGGGATGGAGGCCTCAAAAAAAAAAAAAAAAAAACAACCTCTACACTGCCCAGTTGCAGTTTCTTGCTCCAGTTCTTGAGCTAAGGAGGTAAGTTACATTGGGTATTTATTAATGTATCATGCAATGTAATTAGGAATATATTTGTTTATGCACATAATGTAAATCCCTATTTTAACCTTTGTCATTATACCTTTTAGCACTGTGGACAAGCTTAAATGCTGAGGCTGCTGGAGAGTCCTCCTCCAATCCTGAGGAGGCAGCAGGGCCACACTCCCCAGCGGCACATGTCTCCGAGGTACAAGACATCCCGGCCCCTGAGTTCCAACGGCACGCCGCCAATTCCGAGGCTACTGATATTGTGGCCTCCAGCCCTGAGCCACTCCAGCCAAGGCAACAGGCAAGAATGGGTGGGAGGCAAAGGGCCACAGAGCCTGGAGATGCTCGGGCACATATAGACCACCGTGTGCTCGAGTATCTCCAGAAACGAAAAGATGAAGCGAAGGAGGAAAAACTTTGTAAATCCTTTGCTCCCTATATCTCTCAATATTCACTAGAAAATCAAAATGTATTTGCCAATGTTGTAATCTCTGTAATAAGTATAATGGACACCAAAATGGACCCATTAGTATTGGTCAAAGTGGTCGACCAACTAAAACATCGGGTACTGGCTGAGGAGATACAACCCCAACCAGCCCCCAGTTCTGCCACTCAAGGGCCAAGTCTGGCTGGTTTCTCCCAGCCTTTGTTTACAGACAAAAGTCCATATTATGGGCGTCCTGCAGTTTCTGCCCAACCTACTTCTTTTGGACCACTAGGGCAAATGTTACCGCCTCCAAGGCATGGACAAGGCCCTTTTACAAGGGAGCTTTTTGATTTGTAATTTATTGTATGTATTGTTTTATATTGTTATATTTTAAACTGTAGAAAAGGCTGAAGTGAAAGCCATATTTATTTATTTTTTCTTTTATTATAAAAACTTTCATTTAAACTGTATCCTTTATTGTCTACTGTTTCTATTCAACATAAGTATATTTTGTACAGTAAGACATTGTATGAGAGATAACATAGCATAAAGACATCAATTTTATTAGCACATACACTTGTACGTTTATACATTATAATTTTCACCTCTAATCCTGGCCATAGAACCTGAAAAATAGCACAAAAAACAAACAAATTAGTAATACATAAGCAAGATTTACTACGTAAAGGGCCTGGTATCAGCATCAAAAAGAGGAAGAGGCATAGCACAGCTAGCAATGTATATAAACTTAGTACCAAAAAGAAAATTGTATAAAATACAATGACGAACAATACAATGGTGGATGAAAGACACACAGGGCCTGGATAACGGATACAATTGTACATTCCAACATGCAAACATGCATACAAGCAGATTCTTTAGAGACTATTATTAACTACACTGAACAAAAATATAAACGCAACACTTTCGGTTTTGCTCGTATTTTGCATGAGCTGAACTCAAAGATCTGAAACATTTTCTACATACACAAAAGACCCATTACTCTCAAATATTGTTCACAAATCTGCCTAAATCTGTGTTAGTGAGCACTTCTCCCTTGCCGAGATAATCCATCCCACCTCACAGGTGTGGCATATCAAGGTGCTGATGAGACAGCATGAATATTGCACAGGTGTGCCTTAGACTGCCCACAATAAAAGGCCACTCTGAAATGTGCACAGTTTTGCCTTACTGGCGGGGCAGAAAACCAGTCAGGATCTGGTGTGGCCACCATTTGCCTCACGCAGTGCAACACATCTCCGTCGCATAGAGTTGATCAGGTTGTTGATTGTGTACTGTGGAATGTTGGTCCCCTCCTCTTCAATAGCTGTGCAAAGTTGCAGAATATTTGCAGGAACTGGAAAACGCTATCCTATACACCGATCCAGAGCATCCCAAACATGCTCAATGGGTGACATGTCCGGTGAGTATGCTGGCCAAGCAAGACCTGGGTTGTTTTCAGCTTTCAGGAATTGTGCACAGATCCTTGCAATATGGGGAAGTGCCTTATCATGCTGCAACATGAGGTGATGGTCGTGGATGAATGGCACAACAATGGGCCTCAGGATCTCGGTATCTCTGTGCATTCAAAATGCCATAAATAAAATGCACATGTGTTCGTTGTCCATAACATACGCCGGCCCATACCATAACTCCAAAGCCGCCATGGGCCACTCGATCCACAACATTGATGTCAGTAAACCGCTCACCCACACGACACCACACATACTGTCTGCCATCTGCCCTAAACAGTAAAAACCGGGACTCATCAATAAACAGAACGCCTCTCCAACGTGCCAGACGCCATCGAATGTGAACATTTTCCCACTGAAGTTGGTTACGACAACAAACTGCAGTCAGGTACAGACCCCGATGAGTATGATGAGCATGCAGATGAGCTTCCCTGACATGGTTTCTGACAGTTTGTGCAGAAATTTTTTGGTTATGCAAACTGATTGTTGCTGCAGCTGTCCGGGTGGCTGGTCTCAGACAATCATGGAGGTGAACATGTTGGATATGGAGGTCCTGGGCTGGTGTGGTTACACGTGGACTGCGGTTTTGAGGCCGGTTGGATGTACTGCCAAATTCTCTGAATTGCCTTTGGAAATGGCTTATGATAGAGAAATGAACATTCATTGCACGGGCAACAGCTATCGTAGACATTTCTGCAGTCAGCATGCCAATTGCCCGCTCCCTCAAACGTTGCAACATCTGTGACATTGTGCTGTGTGATCAAACTGCACATTTCGAGGTTGGTCTTTTATTGTGGGCAGTCTAAGGCACACCTGTGCAATATTTATGCTGTCTAATCAGCACCTTGATATGCCACACCTGTGAGGTGGGATGGATTATCTCGGCAAGGGAGAAGTGCTCACTTACACAGTCTATTATGTAAAACTGAAACAATCAACCAATAGTCATATTTGGTATTGTCACATCCGTATCAACCTGCTCTAATAAAATACCACATGATCTAACCTTTCAGATGAACATAGTAAATAACAAAAAAAAGGTGACAAAACATGTATTTTTTGTTACCTTGCCGAACATAAGAGTAATATAGAGCAACCAAAAATCATATGTACCCTAAAATAGTGGAGAAACTGTTAGAGAAAGGTCTGAAGTTTGCCCCCACCAATAAGATGGATAAATTCTCTACGTATATAGGAGTACAAAAACTAATAAGGAATATCTGCCTCAAAAAATATTTTATCAAAAATCCAATTGTGAGGAATGAGAAAGTGATAGTTGAAAAAAAACGTAAAAAAGACAAAAAACCCTAACAAAAACCTCCTAAAAAATAAATCAAATATGTTCCCAAGGAGTGAAATTAGCAAAGAAATAGGAGCCTTTCAGAAGTGTGTAGAGGAAGATATTTGCAAACTAAAGGCTAGACCAAGAGCCACAAACAATCTTACCAGAGGAGAGTTTGAGGCATTGAAACTACTACAAAAAAACCACTCCATCACTATACGCCCCGCGGATAAGGGAGGTGCGGTAGTGGTGATGGACACAATTAATTATAATAGGGAATGTCTCCGACAACTCTCAGATGGGGAGATCTATCAAAAATTGGGGGGAGACCCCCTTGAGAGATTTGAGTTGGAGCTCAGGAGATACAGTATGGACGGATTGGATAATGGTACGATATCACAGCAGGAACTGGATTTCATTTTGGGCACACAGAGGAGGCTACCATGCTTCTACTGTCTGCCCAAAGTGCACAAAAATCCGAATGATCCCCCAGGACGCCCTATCGTCTCAGGGATTGGATCTATCACATCCAACCTGTCCAAATATATAGACGTACAGTTACAGCCAATAGTCAAGAAAACCAATTCCTATATTAAAGATACGACCCAAATCATACAGATTCTGGAAAACTTAGATGTCCAGACTGGATGGATTATGGGTACACTTGATGTTCAGTCACTTTATACTGTGATTGAACATCAGCAAGGAATTGATGCTGTAAAAATGCAATTAATAAGAGATGGCTCGTATGGAGCAATAAAAAAAGAGTTTATAACGAAAGGAATAGAGTATATCCTGAGCCACAACTACTTCTTTTTTGAGGGGGAATTCTTCCTGCAGAAGCGGGGTACCGCCATGGGGACCAGATTCGCCCCCAGCTATGCTAATTTATTCTTGGCCGAGTGGGAATATAACCACATCAAGCCAAGGCTGGGGACGGATCTGGCCCTGTGGCGCCGTTATATAGATGATGTGATCTTCATCTGGAAAAAGAGTAAAGAAGAATTGGAAAAATTCCTAGAAACAATCAATATTAATAATTTAAATCTGGTCTTTACCTCAAACATAAAGGAGAGCACCGAATTCTTGGATTTATTAATCACACAATCTGATAATAAATATATATGTGAGACATTTTGTAAATCCACAGCTAGAAATAGTTATATTGATTTTTCTAGCTGTCACCTGCCGAAATGGCTGACAAATGTTCCCTCTGGTCAGTTCCGTAGGATTAAGCGGAACTGCACAGAGGGACATACTTTTGAGATGGAAGCCATTGAGATGAAAAGACAATTTATTGAGAAGGAATATCCTGAAAACTTAGTGGAGGAGTCACTCAACCAAATTAGGAAATTAGATAGAAGAGAGTTCTTTAATAAGGAGGACAATAAAGATAAAAATGAGATGGATAATGAGGAAGATAAAACACTAAATAAAGAAGCCATTAGAGTTGTTCTTCCATTTAATGAGAATTATAGGAAGATTCAGAAAATTATTAAAACCCATTGGCACCATGTGTTGAATGACAAAATTGTAGGACACTTACTCCCGACTGTTCCGACGATTACCTTCACTAGGGCACCCAATCTAGGTATCAAGGTGGCCCCTACCGTAAAACCGTGGAAACAGAATAAGTTGAGTTTTTCAGGAACTTGGCTGAGTTTGAAGGGTTTTTATAAATGTGGAAGGTGTATGGGTTGTAGAATGAATAAAAAACCCCGCCTGACGACTAATGTCCCCCTGACTCAGAACAACTATAATTGGGGAGATAGAAGATTGTCTTACAGTGACTCCAGTTAGTTATCTACCTTCTCCAGTGCCCCTGTAACAGACAATATATAGGACGTACCAAGAGGCCATTCAAAAAAAGAGTGGCCGAACATATTGCCAACATCAGGAAGGGGTACGATAAACATTCCCTATCTAAACATTATAAAGAGATGCATAATCAGGATCCATCAAGTCTGGTGTTTACGGCACTGGAGAAGGTGGAGAAACACTGGAGAGGCGGTGATTTTATTATACAAATGTCTAGGATAGAATCCAGACGCATTTATGAATTTGGATCTCTACAACCGAAAGGCCTTAATTCGGAGTTGGAAATTTTTGGATTTATGTAGGTTGGATGTCTCGAGGCCGACGGCATGTCGCATGCTAGGCCGTCTATCGGCGCTGCGACGTGTCCTTGGCTCCGAGATACCCACCCTTCTTTCTCTATCAAATCCGAATAATTGTATCAAACTCTAGGATTCCTATGAAACTTTCAAGATTCCTCACATTTATTATTTATTGTTTTATATTCTTATATTGATATTTTAATCTTGAAAATTTGTTTAATAATATTTTATTATAAAAAGTCATTTTATAAGTGTTGGCAATCAGATATCAAGTTTATATTTCACATAATGATATATCACACCAATTGGGACATCTGGGCCAAAAAACGCATGTGTCCCCAAAAAAACGCATAAAAAACGCATGGAAACTGCAAGAGGAAAAGAAAAAGAAAAAAAAAAAAAAAAAAATTTTTTTTTTTTTTAAAATCAAGGCTGTATAGAATTATCCCTTGATTATGTGGGAGGATTCCCTTGCAAACTGGGAGTAGCATGAACAACAGGTGTCCGAGATTTGGGAAGCAATCAAAGGAATGGATAAAAATGGAGGCAGAGCAGGCAGACACTTGACCACTGAGGAAGGGAGAGTGAATCTACCCGTAACGCGTATGGTGAAACAAGTGATGTACCTGCATTGAAAAGCCTCCGATAATACTGTATGGCCATACAGAAGAAAATCTCTACAGTAAAGGATTAACTATTCTTATCGTCGAAAGCTGCACCAAAGGAAATTGCGGAACAGAGTGGCAACTCCCGCGATCTTTGGAACTCCCGCGAAATTTAAACCAGCTTGCTGTATGGAGCGACTGAATAAGCCGGCAAATATTTAAAGCTCCATTGAAGCAATAGGGAGACAGCAGACGCTAGACGG
Source organism: Bufo bufo (assembly GCF_905171765.1). Taxonomy (NCBI): domain Eukaryota; kingdom Metazoa; phylum Chordata; class Amphibia; order Anura; family Bufonidae; genus Bufo; species Bufo bufo. The sequence continues at coordinate 619,177,403 of NC_053390.1, read as the reverse complement.
TAAGCCAAATATCGATTTAAAGTTTTCTTCAATCCAAAGCTCATATCGACCATAAAAGGATATGCTATAAGAGACTTTTCACATTATCAGGATTCCTGTGGACACTTTATGAACATATTGCACTCCCAGTGAATACACCTACAGCATTTTCAGTGACATTCAGTTTCCCAAATTGGGATAGAGCGCTAGAAGATAATACCCCCTCTTTCCCAAATAACGGCATATACTTGAAGTTTCTTGGTGTGATATATATTATTGAATTTATCGACACTATTGAGTCATATGAATATAGTGTTGATCATATCTACCACAATATATGTGACTGTAATGTTGTATATTATTGCTACATTGTTCTTATAAATTTTATTACTTGTATTTTATGGGGATTTAATAAATATTTTCTGCACATGTCAATTTGGTTGCCAAGTGTATGAGTGCTCGCTCATTACTCTATTACCCTAAAATAGTACCAACAAAACTTCCACCTTATCCCGTAGTTTCCAAAATGGGGTCATTTTTGTGGCATTTCTATTCCAGGTCTTCAAATGTGACATGGCAACTTAAAATTATCTCATTGAAATCTGCCTTCCAAAAACCATATGGCCTTCCTTTTCCTTCTGCGCCCTGCCATGAGCCCGTACAGCAGTTTCTGACTAGAGATGAGCGAATAGAAGCAAGATCACCCATAATGCCATGCATTCAGCTAATCAACAGTCAGCCATCCCTGTGATGTCACAGCCCTATAAATAGCCTCAGCCATCTTGGATTCTGCCATTTACCAGTGTACATAGTGCAGGGAGAGACGTCAGCAGGCGCTAGGGACAGTGTTAGAAAAAACTTAATTGTGCTCGAAAAATTATTTACAAGTGCAGGGTAAGAATATTCAAGGTGTAGGGAAAGGATAGGAAGGAATCATTCCACAGCATTTATGTTGAACAGGGTTCAGTAGGGGAGGTTACAGCCTGGATAATAGGAACAATCCTATTACACCTTGCTGCACTGACTAGGTAACCAAATTGCCATTATACAGCTCTTTAATTCCAGCAAACCGTTCTTGTTATTGGGGTGTTACAGCCATTAGGCCTCATGCTCACGACCGTTGTGTGCATCCGTGTCCGTTGTTCCGTTTTCCGTGACTTTCTGCGGACCCATTGACTTTCAATGGGTCCGTTGAAAACTCGGAAAATGCACCGTTGTTCATCCGCGTCCGTGATCCGTGTTTCCTGTCCGTCAAAAAAATATGACCTGTCCTATTTTTTTGACGGACAAGTCAAGTCAATGGGTCCGTGAAAAAACACGGATGCACACAAGATTGTCATCCGCGTCAGTGATCCGTGTCCGTAGGCTACTTTCACACAGACTGATCCGCAGATCCGTCTGCATAAAAGCTTTTTGATCTGAGTTTTCACTTCGTGAAAACTCAGATCCGACAGTATATTCTAACACAGAGGCGTTCCCATAGTGATGGGGACGCTTCAAGTTAGAAAATACTAAGAACTGTGTACATGACTGCCCCCTGCTGCCTGGCAGCACCCGATCTCTTACAGGGGGCTGTGATCCGCACAATTAACCCGCACCTGAGGGGTCAATTGTGCGTATCATAGCCCCCTGTAAGAGATCAGGTGCTGCCAGGCAGGAGGGGGCAGACCCCCCTTCCTCCCCAGTTTTAAATTCATTGGTGGCCAGTGCGGCCCCCCCTCCCTCCCTCTCCTGTATTACATTCATTGGTGGCCAGTGCGGCCCCCTTCCTCCCCAGTTTTAAATTCATTGGTGGCCAGTGCGGCCCCCCCTTCCTCCCCAGTATTATATTCATTGGTGGCCAGTGCGGCCCCCCTCCCTCCCCAGTATTATATAAATTGGTGGCCAGTGCGGCCCCCCTCCCTCCCCTGTATTACATTCATTGGTGGCAGCGGAGAGTTCCGATCGGAGTCCCAGTTTAATCGCTGGGACTCCGATCGGTAACCATGGCAACCAGGACGCTACTGCAGTCCTGGCTGCCATGGTTACTTAGCAATTTTAGAAGCATTATACTTACCTGCGCTGTCTGTAACCGGCCAGGCGTTCCACCTACTGGTAAGTGACAGGTCTGTGCAATAAGCAATGCGCCGCACAGACCTTTCACTTACCAGTAGGAGGAGCACCCGGCCGGCCACAGTGTATTAGTGGCCCCAAAAAATATATATTTGCCGTTCAGCGGTGCAGTTATCGGTTCTAAAGCCTTTTGCGGCGTGTATTAGTGGAAAAAAGAAAAATATATTTTCCGTCCAGCGGTGCAGTTATATGTTCTAAAGACCTTTTTGTCGTGTAATAGTGGTAAAAAATAAGGGCCTATTTTCCGTTCAGCGGTGCAGTTATATGTTCCAATGCCCTTTTTGGCATGTATTAGTGGCACAAAAAAGTATTTGCCGTTGTGTGGTAAAGTGAGAAAATTACAGCCCTTTTTGGCACGTATTAGTGGGGGGAAAAAGGGGCTTATTAGCCGTTGTGTGGTGAAGTGAAAAAATGGGTGTTTTAATTTAATTTTTATTTATTTATTTGATCTAACAGTAAGTCAGACAGAGAAGTGTCAGGCCCTGCACAGAGGAGTGGCAGAGGCCTAAATGTTTCTGGCACAGGCACAGGTTGCAGCAAAGTGAGTGAGGGGGCTTGGCAGCAGGAGTCGCAGTGAAAGGCCTGAGCTCCCAGTGTCATCTAGCGGTCGTGTCTTGACCAGTAACCCAGTTCTTAAATATTTTACTCGGTCATCTCTGTTTTAGATCCACTCCTGTTTTTGTTGGCATTAGCAATACTGATGGATTACTGACCAAATGCTGACCGAGTGAAGGCGGATGCTCAACAGACAGGATATGTTTTTTGGGGGTTATTGTTCTGACGGATCAGAGGAAGGGCAAAATAATCAGTGACATCAACCCAAACTTACTGCTGACACCTTCTCCACTCTGTTGGGGGGGTCTACTTATATAAGTGTTTAATAGAACAGGTTCTGTAGACATCTATGTGGAATTAGCTGATGATGGTGTAAAAGGAGTGCGCTTCTTCTTTGGGGTTAACATCAACCTGTAAGGCTGAGTTCATACTGTCGGGTATATAAAGCAAATGCTTTATATAAATATAAAAAAATAAATATTACAGATCAAAAGAAAAATGATTCAAATGATATTGATCCATGAGATGGACATAAACATCTCAAATAGAGTTCAATTGAGAACTTGATTATTTTGTGCAATCAGCAAAATAGGGTACAAGCGTCTATGCAAAAATATTAATGGTTTATTATACAATAGTTTAAAATACAATCAAAAATTAATCAACGTAAATTTCTATAATATACAATAATATGCAGTACCCAGAATTCACCACTATATGGGTGCCAACAAAACACTACTCAAAAACACAAAAATATTATGCATTCCGGCTTTAAAATTGCAAGAGATATAAAATCAATGGATTTTGTGCAAAAACTCAAATCAGCGGGTATCTGGCTAAGTATCAAGCCAATTAATTTTGATCAATAGTACATAAAACAAAAATATACATTTCCCAAGAGTTAAGTGATGTGCAGAGTCTTGGGGCAGTCAGCTCTCAAGAGTTTTTTCCAATAATCCAAATCTTTATCCAGAGATCTCCCTTTCTTCCTTTATTTGTTTTTTCTTTCTGTCTTTTCTTTTCCTCCCTTTTTTTTCGGTATCTGGTTTCTTAACCTAAAAATTATCAGATGAACACACCCTCCTAGTTTTGAACTTTTCAATCATTGTTGGATGGGTGTGTGCATTGATAAGGAGCGTGATGTCACTTTTGCTACTGGTGTAGTATTAACTGCTCATATCTAGGTGGCACTGTTGTATATGCTATAAGCGATCCGTGTCCGTAGGCTACTTTCACACAGACTGATCCGCAGATCCGTCTGCATAAAAGCTTTTTGATCTGAGTTTTCACTTCGTGAAAACTCAGATCCGACAGTATATTCTAACACAGAGGCGTTCCCATAGTGATGGGGACGCTTCAAGTTAGAATATACTAAGAACTGTGTACATGACTGCCCCCTGCTGCCTGGCAGCACCCGATCTCTTACAGGGGGCTGTGATCCGCACAATTAACCCGCACCTGAGGGGTCAATTGTGCGTATCATAGCCCCCTGTAAGAGATCAGGTGCTGCCAGGCAGGAGGGGGCAGACCCCCCTTCCTCCCCAGTTTTAAATTCATTGGTGGCCAGTGCGGCCCCCCCTCCCTCCCTCTCCTGTATTACATTCATTGGTGGCCAGTGCGGCCCCCCTTCCTCCCCAGTTTTAAATTCATTGGTGGCCAGTGCGGCCCCCCCTTCCTCCCCAGTATTATATTCATTGGTGGCCAGTGCGGCCCCCCTCCCTCCCCAGTATTATATAAATTGGTGGCCAGTGCGGCCCCCCTCCCTCCCCTGTATTACATTCATTGGTGGCAGCGGAGAGTTCCGATCGGAGTCCCAGTTTAATCGCTGGGACTCCGATCGGTAACCATGGCAACCAGGACGCTACTGCAGTCCTGGCTGCCATGGTTACTTAGCAATTTTAGAAGCATTATACTTACCTGCGCTGTCTGTAACCGGCCAGGCGTTCCACCTACTGGTAAGTGACAGGTCTGTGCAATAAGCAATGCGCCGCACAGACCTTTCACTTACCAGTAGGAGGAGCACCCGGCCGGCCACAGTGTATTAGTGGCCCCAAAAAATATATATTTGCCGTTCAGCGGTGCAGTTATCGGTTCTAAAGCCTTTTGCGGCGTGTATTAGTGGAAAAAAGAAAAATATATTTTCCGTCCAGCGGTGCAGTTATATGTTCTAAAGACCTTTTTGTCGTGTAATAGTGGTAAAAAATAAGGGCCTATTTTCCGTTCAGCGGTGCAGTTATATGTTCCAATGCCCTTTTTGGCATGTATTAGTGGCACAAAAAAGTATTTGCCGTTGTGTGGTAAAGTGAGAAAATTACAGCCCTTTTTGGCACGTATTAGTGGGGGGAAAAAGGGGCTTATTAGCCGTTGTGTGGTGAAGTGAAAAAATGGGTGTTTTAATTTAATTTTTATTTATTTATTTGATCTAACAGTAAGTCAGACAGAGAAGTGTCAGGCCCTGCACAGAGGAGTGGCAGAGGCCTAAATGTTTCTGGCACAGGCACAGGTTGCAGCAAAGTGAGTGAGGGGGCTTGGCAGCAGGAGTCGCAGTGAAAGGCCTGAGCTCCCAGTGTCATCTAGCGGTCGTGTCTTGACCAGTAACCCAGTTCTTAAATATTTTACTCGGTCATCTCTGTTTTAGATCCACTCCTGTTTTTGTTGGCATTAGCAATACTGATGGATTACTGACCAAATGCTGACCGAGTGAAGGCGGATGCTCAACAGACAGGATATGTTTTTTGGGGGTTATTGTTCTGACGGATCAGAGGAAGGGCAAAATAATCAGTGACATCAACCCAAACTTACTGCTGACACCTTCTCCACTCTGTTGGGGGGGTCTACTTATATAAGTGTTTAATAGAACAGGTTCTGTAGACATCTATGTGGAATTAGCTGATGATGGTGTAAAAGGAGTGCGCTTCTTCTTTGGGGTTAACATCAACCTGTAAGGCTGAGTTCATACTGTCGGGTATATAAAGCAAATGCTTTATATAAATATAAAAAAATAAATATTACAGATCAAAAGAAAAATGATTCAAATGATATTGATCCATGAGATGGACATAAACATCTCAAATAGAGTTCAATTGAGAACTTGATTATTTTGTGCAATCAGCAAAATAGGGTACAAGCGTCTATGCAAAAATATTAATGGTTTATTATACAATAGTTTAAAATACAATCAAAAATTAATCAACGTAAATTTCTATAATATACAATAATATGCAGTACCCAGAATTCACCACTATATGGGTGCCAACAAAACACTACTCAAAAACACAAAAATATTATGCATTCCGGCTTTAAAATTGCAAGAGATATAAAATCAATGGATTTTGTGCAAAAACTCAAATCAGCGGGTATCTGGCTAAGTATCAAGCCAATTAATTTTGATCAATAGTACATAAAACAAAAATATACATTTCCCAAGAGTTAAGTGATGTGCAGAGTCTTGGGGCAGTCAGCTCTCAAGAGTTTTTCCAATAATCCAAATCTTTATCCAGAGATCTCCCTTTCTTCCTTTATTTGTTTTTTCTTTCTGTCTTTTCTTTTCCTTCCTTTTTTTTCGGTATCTGGTTTCTTAACCTAAAAATTATCAGATGAACACACCCTCCTAGTTTTGAACTTTTCAATCATTGTTGGATGGGTGTGTGCATTGATAAGGAGCGTGATGTCACTTTTGCTACTGGTGTAGTATTAACTGCTCATATCTAGGTGGCACTGTTGTATATGCTATAAGCATCATACCATTAACCCCTTAGTGCAGAACGCCGTACATGTACGGTGGGGGATGCATTGCCAGAATGCATTCCGCCGTACATGCACAGTGGGATGATCGGGCGGGCACCGTAGTGGTGCGCGCCCGATCACTGCAGGGGTCTGGCAGTCCCTGGTAGCCGGGCCCCTGCTGTATCCGCCGGCATCGCTGTTTACAGCGATGCCGGCGGATTAACCCCTTCTATGCCGCGGTCTGCGCTGAATGCGACATAGGTGAGTAATCACATCGAGTCCCCGCGCTGCTGTGGCGGGGACCCGATGCGTGACAAGGCAGCCAGATGCCGTGCAGAGGCTGCCCAATGCCCTGCATGGCATCGGGAACTGCCTTCTACGGGAGCCGAGGAGATCCAGCCTCAGGCTGGGTCTCCTAGGCAACCTGTTAGGCCCCTTTCACACGGGCGTTGCGGAAAAAAATGTGCGGGTGCGTTGCGGGAACACCCGCGATTTTTCAGTGCGAGTGCAAAACATTGTAATGCGTTTTGCACTCGCGTGAGAAAAATCGCGCGTGTTTGGCACCCAAACGCGAACTTCTTCACAGAAGTTCGGGCTTGGGATCGGTGTTCTGTAAATAGTATTATTTTCCCTTATAACATGGTTATAAGGGAAAATAATAGCATTCTGAATACAGAGTGCATAGTAAAAATCGCTGGAGGGGTTAAAAAAAAATAAAAAAAATTTAACTCACCTTAGTCCACTTGTTCGCGGCACGGCATCTCTTTCTGGCTTCATCTGATCTCTGTGCAGCAACAGGACCTGTGGTGAGGTCATTCCGGTCATCACATGGTACGTCACATGATCTTTTACCATGGTGATTCACCATGGTTAAAGATCATGTGACGTACCATGTGATGACCGGAGTGACGTCATCAAAGGTCCTTGACCTATAATTAATGCTCACCACAGGTCCTATTCAGTAAAGGGGACAGAAGTGATACCGGGCTACGTGATCAAGTGGATTAAGGTGAGTTAAATGATTTTATTATTTTTTTAACCCCTCCAGCGCTGTTTTACTATGCATTCTGTATTCAGAATGCTATTATTTTCCCATATAACCATGTTATAAGGGAAAATAATAATGATCGGGTCTCCATCCCGATTGTCTCCTAGCAACCATGCGTGAAAATCGCACCGCATCTGCACTTGCTTGCGGATGCTTGCGATTTTCACGCAACCCCATTCATTTCTATGGGGCTTGCGTTACGTGAAAAACGCACAAAGAGGAGCATGCTGCGATTTCCACGCAACGCACAAGTGATGCGTGAAAATCACCGCTCATGTGAACAGCCCCATAGAAATGAATGGGTCAGGATTCCGTGCGGATGCAATGCGTTCACCTCCCGCAACGCATCCGCGCGGAAAACTCGCTCGTGTGAAAGGGGCCTTAGTGTATGACTCAGTGTCATATACTAACAGGCAATGCATTACAATACAGATCTATTGTAGTGCATTGCAGAGGGGATCAGACCCCCAAAAGAGTGGGACAGAAATATCTTAACATCTTATCCCGCAAAAAATGAGACCCTACCTAAGATAATCGCCTAAAAACTGAAAAAACTATGGCTCTCAGACTATTGAGACACTAAAACATGTTTTTTTTTATTTAAAAAATGAAATCATTGTGTAAAACTTACATAAATAAAAAAAAAGTATATATATTAGGTATCGCCGCTTCCGTAATAACTTGCTCTATAAAAATATCACATGACCTAACCCCTCAGGTGAATACCGTAAAAAATAAAAAATAAAAACGGTGTAAAAAAAGCAATTTTTTGTCACCTTAGATCACAAAAAGTGTAATAGCAAGCGAAAAAAAAGTCATACGCACCCCAAAATAGTGCCAATCAAACCGTCATCTCATCCCGAAAAAAATTATCCCCTACACAAGACAGTCACCCAAAAAATAAATAAAACTATGGCTTTCAGAATATGGAGACACTAAAGAATCTTTTTTTTTTTTTATGCTTTGTTATGTAAAACTCATAAAGTCATATTTGGTATTGTCGCGTCCGTGACAACCTGCTCTATAAAAATACCACATGATCTAACCTGTCAGATGAATGTTGTAAATAACAAAAAATAAAAACGGTACCAAAACTAACAAAGCTATTTCTTGTTACCTTGCCTCACAAAAAGTGTATTATAGAGCAACCAAATATCATATGTACCCTAAACTAGTACCAACAAAACTCCCACCCTATCCCATAGTTGCTAAAATGGGGTCACTTTTTTGGAGTTTCTACTCTAGGGGTGCATCAAGTGGGCTTCAAATGGGACATGGTGTCAAAAAACCAGTCCAGCAAAATCTGCCTTACAAAAACCATATGGCATTCCTTTCCTTCTGCGCCCTGCCATGTGCCTGTAAACTACAGAATCAAGACAATAAATATTGAGTTTTGTTTGGATGTTAACATTTTCTTTGTTACTGGAAAAATGGATTAAAATGGAAAATCTGCCAAAAAAGTGAAATTTTGAAATTGTATCTCTATTTCCCATTAATTCTTGTGGAACACCTAAAGGGTTAACAAAGTTTTTAAAAACCAGTTTTGAATACCTTGAGGGTGTAGTTTATTATAGGGGGGTCACTTTTATGGAGTTTCTACTCTGGGGGTGCATCAGGGGGGCTTCAAATGGGACATGGTGTAAATAAACCAGTCCAGCAAAATCTGCCTTCCAAAAACCAAACGGCGCACCTTTCCCTCTACGCCCTACCGTGTGCCCGTACAGTAGTTTACGGCCACATATGGGGTGTTTCTGCAAATTACAGAATCAGGGCAGTAAATATTGAGTTTTGTTTGGCTGTTAACCCTTGCTTTGTTACTGGAAAAAATTGCTAAAATCGAAAATTTTGCAAAAAATTTTAATTCTCAAATTTCATCTCCATTTGCCAATAGCTCTTGTGGAACACCTAAAGGGTTAACAAAGTTTGTAAAACCAGTTTTAAATACTTTAAGGGGTGTAGTTTCTTAGATGGGGTCCCTTTTATGGAGTTTATACTCTAGGGGTGCATCAGGGGGGCTGTGGGGCTTCAAATGGGACATGGTGTAAATAAACCAGTCCAGCAAAATCTGCCTTCCAAAATCCACACGGCCCACCTTTCCCTCTACGCCCTACCGTGTGCCCATACAGTAGTTTACGGCCACATATGTGGTGTTTCTGCAAACTACAGAATCAGAGCCATAAATATTGAGTTTTGTTTGGCTGTTAACCCTTGCTTTGTAACTAGAAAAAAATTATTAAAATGGAAAATCTGCCAAAAAAGTGAAATTTTGAAATTTTATCTCTATTTTCCATTAATTCTTGTGGAACACCTAAAGGGTTAACAAAGTTAGTAAAACCAGTTTTGAATACCTTGAGGGGTGTAGTTTCTTAGATGGGGTCACTTTTATGGAGTTTCTACTCTAGGGGTGCATCAGGGGGGCTTCAAATGGGACATGGTGTAAATAAACCAGTCCAGCAAAATCTGCCTTCCAAAAACCACACAGCGCACCTTTCCCTCTAGCAAAAACCACACAGTCCAGCAAAAACCACACAGCGCCCTACCGTGTGCCCGTACATATGGGGTGTTTCTGCAAACTACAGAATCAGGGCAATAAATATTGAGTTTCTAAGGCTTGTAACATCCCCAAAAAATAAAATGTCATTCCCAAAATGATCCAAACATAAAGTAGACATATGGGGAATGTAAAGTAATAACTCTTTTTGGCGGTATAACTATGTATTATAGAAGTAGAGAAATTGAAACTTGGAAATTTGCTAATTTTTCAAAATGTTTGGTAAATTTGGTATTTTTTTATAAATAAAAAATATTTTTTTTTTACTCCATTTTTCCAGTGTCATGAAATAGAATATGTGACTAAAAAACAATCTCAGAATGGCCTGGATAAGTGAAAGCGTTTTAAAGTTATTCACACATAAAGTGACACTGGTCACTGTGCGCTGCGATTGGCCAGCGCTGCAGCAAGGGACACGCCTCATACAAAAAATCAGTCAGAGGGAGCGCAGACACCGGAGCCTATACCGGGGCGAACGGAGCGGCGACCAGACATACTAGTAAGTGCAGGGGGACCCCTGGGCGCCGCTCTGCCCACTGATATAGTTAGTTTTTAGTTTGTACAGTAGTGAAAGGTCCTCTTTAAGGTGAAAATGATCCTGGTCCTTAAGGTGTTAAGGGTTAACTCATACATGCCTGATATTTTTAATACTACACAAACTTTGATACATGAATGTATACTTTGAGGAACATTTAGACCAGTGTTTCCCAAACAGTGTGTCTAAATGTATAATGTATTGTTAGAATAACACTAGCTCTTTGAACGGCGCAGTAATCTTCCCATGGACTTACTTCGGCCTACATAAAAATCTATACAAAATAGTGAATATAAATCAACATTGCTCTTAAAGGCAATGAATATCCATTATAACTAAAATAAATAGATATAACTGTTTGCACTTATGAAAAAGCACAACAATATTTGAGTTATTTGGTCAGGTTTGGCCCTGTGACTGCCCAAATAGGTAAAGTGTGCAGTGATTCTAAGGCTCCATTCACACGTCCACAACGTGTTTTGCATATCCACGGACAGCGGCAATGTGTGTTCAGCATTTTGCGGACTGCACATTGCCGGCACTAATAGAATATGCCTGTTCTTGTCAGCAATTGCGGACAAGAATAGGACTTGTTCTATTTTTTTCGGGAACGGAACTGTGGACCACATTGTGCTGCCCCATAGAAATGAATGGGTGCGCAATTCCGTTCCGCAAAATGCGGAACGAAATTGCGGACGTGTGAATGGACCCTAAGAGCGACGCCTGTTATTTGAATGTCATAATGACACACAGTATGATATGTCTACCAAAGCATACTCCCTATGTGTGTTACTGCAAGGCACAGTGTTCTACACCACTATAAAGGCTCTCTACAGCCAGGAAATAACCATTTTTTTATGCGATTCGCCACAAATAAATTTGGATCTAAGCAATTTTTTTCTAAAAGCTAGGCGAACCGGCTGAATCGAGTTTTTTAAAAATTTGCTCATCTCTATTTATGACCACATGAGGTGGTGTTTCTATAAACTACAGAATCAGGCTAATAAATATTGAGTTTTGTTTGGCTGTTAACCCTTGCTTTTTTACTCCACAAAATTGATTAAAATAGAAAATTCGGAAATTTCATCTACATTTTCCTTTAATTCTTGTAAAAAAACTAAATGGTTAACAAAGTTTGTAAAATCTGTTTTGAATACCTTGAGGGGTGTATGTTCTAAAATGGGGTCACTCTGTAGGAGTTTCTACTCTAGGGGTGCATCAGGGGTTTTTCAAATGTGACATGGCAACTTAACATTTTCCCAGTGAAATTTGCCTTCCAAAAAACTATAGGGGGTTTCTTTCATTCTGCACCCTGCCATGTTCCCATAGAGCAGTTTACGACCAGATATGGGGTGTTTCTGTAAACTACAGAATCAAGACAATAAATATTGAGTTTTGTTTGGCTGTTAACATTTGCTTTGTTACTGGAAAAATGGATTAAAATGGAAAATCTGCCAAAAAAGTGAAATTCTGAAATTTCTTCTACATTTTCCCTTAATTCTTGAGGAACACCTAAAGGGTTAACAATGTTTGTCAAATCAGTTTCTAATTACCTTGAGGGGTGTAGTTTCCAAAATGGGGCGATTTATGGGTGGTTTCTATTATGTAAGCCTCACAAAGTGACTTCAGATGTGAACTGGTCCTTAAAAAGTGGGTTTTGGAAATTTTCTGAAAAATTTCAAGATTTGCCTCTAAACTTCCAAGCCTTCTAACATCTTAAAAAAAAGAAAATGTAATTTATAAAATGATCCAAACATGAAGTAGACATATGGAAAATGTAAAGTAATAACTATTTTAGGAGGTATCACTATCTGTTTTAAAAGCAAAGCAATTTACATTTTGAAAATTGTGAATTTTTCCCAATTTTTTGTAAATTTTGTATTTTTTATAAATAAAAATGAAATATTTTGACTCAAATTTACCACTGTCATTAAGTACAATATGTGACGAGAAAACAGAATGTCTTGGATAAGAAAAAATGTGTTTTAAAGTTATCACCACATAAAGTGACACGTCAGATTTGCAAAACATGGCCTGGTCAATAAGGTGAAAAATGGCAGGGTCCTAAAGGGGTTAATGAAGCTGTGTTAGATATGGGTTGAGGGAGGGGTCTTTTCCAGCATATACACTTTTAAAAAGAAAATATTTTACCAAGATTTTAACACCTTCTGTATGGCAAAGGGAAGAGTTACCATTTCATCACATACCTGCTCTGTTGGAAAAGCTGTGCTTAAAAAGCTTTTTTCTTCACAGCCATAGTACTAAATAAATAGTATATTACTGAAAATGAAGGGGAAAAAAAACCATTTAATAATCACTATAAATAATGTGTTTACCATATTGTTTAGCTTATTATTAGGGATGAGCGAAACAACTTTGGATAAAACATCCGAAGTTGATTCGCATAAAAGTTTGTTCCAATACTGTACGGAGCAGTATTAGAATGTATTGGCTCTGATGAGCCAAAGTTATTGCTTCGCGAAGTCTCGCGAGACTTCAGGTAATAACTTCATAAACTAATTTGTATAAAAACATTTCCCAAACTTGGGTTCGGTTCCAAGGTACCACTTATTATGATTACAGAGATGCCTAATGCTGTTTTGTCATATTTCATACTAAGCATGTTACAGAAAATGTTATGATTTTAGCTTAATTATTTTAGTAACAATAACTTTCACTACAAAAGAAAAAAAATTGAAATTGGAATTAAAACTTTTATTGAGAATATTATTTTATTGGTTTCAGTAAGATTTGAACCCCAGATCCTCTGTACAGCAAGCAGCTGCTTGACCTACTACTCTACAGAATTTTTTTATTTTTTTTATTACTTATCACAAAACAATATTTGAAATCCCTGTAATCATAATAACCTTTAGAATATAGTGAACATATTATTTATGGTGACTGGTAAACAACATATGAAAAAAAACAAATAAAAATCGATAGGTTGGGGCACACAGTTTGTCTGTATGCAACCCTGAAACCAGAGCTTCTTGAAAAACCCCACCCTAAGTGCTCATGCACATGAAAGTATGTAATTTGAGGCCCGCAAAAAATGGATCCGCAAAAAGCATGGATGACATCCATGTGCATTCCATATTTTGCGGAATGGAACAGCTGAACCCTAATAGAATAGTACTATCCTTGTTCGTAATGCGGATAATAATAGGACAGGCTCTATTTTTTTGCGGAACGGATATACAGACATACAGAAACAGAATGCACACGGTTTATCTTTAGAGTTGAGCGGACACCTGGATGTTCGGGTTCGACGGGTTCGGCCGAACTTCACAAAAAAGTTCGAGTTCAGGACCTGAACTGGACCCGGACTTGACCCCGAACCCAAACCCGAACTTCATTGAAGTCAATGGGAACCCGAACTTTTGAGCACTAAAATGTCTCTAAAAATGTCATGGAAAGGGCTAGAGGGCTGCAAATTGCATCAAACTGTGGTTAAGAGCATGGCAAGTTCTCTGCAAACAAATGTGGATAAGGAAATGACTTTAAATAACATAAAATACATTTAAAAAAAAATTATAATAATCTTGATCTAGGAGGATGAGGTCCATATGGAGTAGGAGGTTGAGGAGGCAGTGGATGAGGCGGTGTAGGTGGAAGTGGCGGTGGAGAGGGTAGCCTACACTGGTTTTTGGTTTTAAATTGTATTTTTTATTTTTTAAATTAGGGTACACCCCAAAACATTGGGAAATATAACCTGTGATAACCCCCTGCAGCCGTGCTAAACACACGTTCAGACAATACACTGGCTGCAGGGCAGGCCAGCACTTCCAAGGCGTAAAGGGCAAGCTCAGGCCATGTGCCCAATTTGGAGACCCAGAAGTTGAAGGGGGCAGATCCGTCATTCAGTAAGTGTAGGCATATACACACATACTGCTCCACCATGTTGCTGAAATGCTGCCTCCTGCTACAACATTCCATATCAGCTGGTGGTGCTGGTTGTTGTGCCATGCTGAAAAAGCCTGCCTTCTTAGGTGCTGGCGGTGCCCCAGCTGCGACCTCTTCCCTGCCTTTGCCTTCTGCTTCCACCGTGCCCCCGCTGTCAGGTGGGAATGCCACCAGCAGCGCGTCTACCAGCGTGCACTTGTACTTGCGCATCTTACGATCACGCTCCAGTGACGGAATTAAGGACGGTGCGTTGTCCTTGTAACTGGGATCCAGTAGCATGGCCACCCAGTAATCAGCACAAGTTGGAATGTGGGCAACTCGGCGGTCGTTGCGGAGACACTGCAGCATGCAATTGCTCATGTGTGCCAGGCTGCCCAGAGGCAACAAAAAGCTGTCCTCTGTGGGAGGTGTATCGTCTGTGTCCTCTGTATCCCCCCAGCCACGCATTAGTGATGGCCATGAGCTGGTTTGGGTGCCACCCTGCTGTGAACACGGTTTGTCCTCCTCCATCTCCTCATCCTCCACCTCATCATCCTCCAGAACTGTGCCCTGGCTGGACAATTGTGTACCTGGCGTTTGTGGGTGCAGGAACCCACCCTCGGAGCCACTTGTAAATGACTGGCTGGAAACCCTATGAAATAATCCATCTTCCTCCTCCTCCTCCTGTGCCACATCCTCTTCCATGATCGCCAGCAGCGTTTTTTCAAGGAGGCATAGAAGTTTGATAGTAACTCTGAGAACGGAATTATCGGCTCTGGCCATGTTGGTTGAGTACTCGAAACAGCGCAACAAGGAACAAAGGTGTCACATGGAGGCCCAGTCATTGGTGGTGAAGTGGTGCTGTTCCGCAGAGCGACTCACCCGTGCATGCTGCAGATGAAACTCCACTATCGCCTGCTGCTACTCGTAGAGTCTGGCCAGCATGTGCAAGGTGACGTTCGACCTTGTGAGCATGTCCCATATGAGGCAGTGAGCGGGAAGGCCGAAGTTGCGCTGCAGCGCTAACAGGCGAGCAGCAGCAGGGTGAGAATACCGAAAACGCGCACAGACGGCCCGCACTTTATGCAGCAGCTCTGACATATCGGGGTAATTTTTAAGGAACCTATGCACCACCAAATTCAGCACATGCGCCAGGCAAGGGATGTGCGTCACACCGGCTAGTCCCAGAGCTGCTACGAGATTTCACCGATTATCGCACACAACCAGGCTGGGCTTGAGGTTCACTGGCACCAACCACTCATCGCTCTGTTGTTCAAGACCCGTCCACAGCTCCTGCGCGGTGTGGGGTTTGTCCCCCAAATAGATAAGTTTTAAAACTGCCTGCTGTCGTTTACCCCTGGCTGTGCTGAAGATGGTGGTGAAGGTGTTACGCTGTCCGGATGAGGAGCCGGTAGAGGATGAGGAAGCAGAGTAGGAGGAGGAAGCAACAGGAGGCAAACTGAAGCGCCCTGCAATCCTCGGTGGTGGAAGGACATGTGCCAAACTGCTATCTGCCTCAGGCCCAGCTGCCACTGCATTTACCCAGTGTGCTGTTATGGAGATATAACGTCCCTGACCGTGCTTACTGGTCCATGTATCTGTAGTTAGGTGGACCTTGCCACAGATGGCGTTGCGCAGTGCACACCTGATTTTGTCCCCCACTTGGTTGTGCAGGGAAGGGATGGCTCGCCTGGAAAAGTAGTGGCAGCTGGGCACGACGTACTGTGGGACAGCCACTGCCATAAGACTTTTAAAACTCTCTGTCTCCACCAGATGGAATAAACAGCATTTCAAAGGCCAGTAATTTTGAAATGCTGGCATTCAGGGCCAGGGATCGCGGGTGGGTAGGGGGGTACTTCCTCTTCCGCTCCAGTGTTTGGGAGATGGAGAGCTGAACACTTCCGTGTGACATTGTGGAGATGCTTGGTGACCCAGGTGTTGGTGTTGCTGGCAGATCCTCTGTTTGCGGGGTGGCAGGTGGCACTGTCACTCCAGAGGTGGATGAAGAGGCAGAGACTGCAGCAGAAGAGGAAGCAGGAGGAACCAGAGACCTTTCTTGGTTTTTGAGGTGTCTACTCCACTGCAGTTCGTGCTTTGCACTTAGATGCCTGGTCATGCAGGTGGTGCTCAGGTTGAGAACATTTATGCCTCGCTTCAGGCTCTAATTGCACAGCGTGCAAACCACTCTTGTCTTGTCATCAGCACATTGTCTGAAGAACTGCCATGCCAGGGAACTCCTTGGAGCTGGCTTTGGTGTGCTCGGTCCCTTGCTGCAGTGGCCAGGAGCAGGTGTACTGTCTAGGGGACGGCTGCTCCGCTTTTGCACCCTGCTGTGCTGGTGGCTCTGTGCGACTACCGCCTCTTCCTCCAAACTACACAGGTCACTTGCATGACCTTGATTCCATGTGGGGTCGAGGACCTCATCATCCTCCACATCATCTTCCACCCAGTCTTCACCCCTGCCCTCATTGTCGGTCTGCGCACTGCAGAAAGCCAAAGCAGTTGGCACCTGTGTTTCGTCATCATCCGAGACTTGCTGCGGTGGTCCTCTTATGTACTCATCTTGAAACATAAGTGGTTGGGCATCGGTGCACTCAAGCTCTTCCAATTCTGGGGCAGGGCTAAGTGGATGGCCCTGGGACACCCTGCTAGCAGAGTCATCAAAAAGCAGGAGAGACTGCTGCATGACTTGGGGCTCAGACTGCTTGGCTGATTTGCAAGGGGGGGAGGAGAAAGACTGATGGACATCGGCTGCAGGTGCCAACTCTGATCTTTCAGCAGGAGACTGGGTGGGAGACAATGTAAAGGAACTGGAGGCACTGTCAGCAGCCCAATCTACTATAGCCTGTATTTGTTCTGGCCCCACCATTCGTAGAGCCGCATTAGGCTCGACCAAATACAGCTGAAGGTTCTGTCGCCTACTCGCACCTAAGGAAAGTGTTTCATTTGTGCGCGTAGCTGGCACAGATCGACCACGTCCTCTCCCTGCAACAGGAGCTCCACCAGCAGCACTAAGACCGAGGCCACCTCCCTTATTTGATGCTCTCCTCATATTTCTCAAATTTAGGATCTTTCCCAAAATGGGTGTTTTTTTTAATAATAGAAAAGAACAACAGTATCTAAAGGGTGTATCTCACAATGACAGATGCAGCAAAGGCTGCAAAATTATGATTTCTGCCCAAAATTTTTTTATATTTTTGATAGCAGAATAGAACAACAGTATCTAAAGGGTGTATCTCACAATGACAGATGCAGCAAAGGCTGCAAAATTAAGTTATTTGCCCCAAAAAGTTGTTATTTTTAATAGCAGAATAGAACAACAGTATCTAAAGGGGGTATCTCATAATGACAGATGCAGCAAAGGCTGCAAAATTAAGTTTTTTGCCCAAAATAGGTGTTTTTTTGATAGCAGAATAGAACAACAGTAGCTAAAGGGTGTATCTCACACTGCCAGATGCAGAGAAGGCCGCAAATTTAGTTTTTTGCCAAAAATGGGTGTTTTTTAATAACAGAATAGCACAGCAGTATCTAACACGTGTATCTCATAATGACAAATGAAGCAAGGTTGGAAATATTAAGTACTTTGGCCAAAATGAGTGTTTTTTTAAACCCAGAATATTATTGCAGTATTTCAAGAGTGCAAATTTAGTTTTTTGCCCAAAATGGGTGTTTTTTTATAAACAGAATATGACAGCAGTAAATAATGCTTGAATTTCACACTGACAAATGCAGCAAGGGCGGAAATATTAAGTACTTTGCCCGAATTTTTTTTTTTCTAGCCCAGAATATCATTGCTGTATTTCAAGATTGTATCTCACATTGACAGATGCAGACAAGGCCGAAAATTTTGTTTTTTTTGCCCAAAATGGGTGTTTTCTTAATAACAGAATATGACAGCAGTATATAACGCTTGAATTTCACACTGACAGATGCAGACAAGGCCGCAAATTAAGTATTTTGCCCAAAAAGGGTGTTGTCACACCGGTGACAGGTTTTAGAAGGTCTGAAAGATTATCTGCACATTAGTGATCTGACAGCCTCTTTTGGTTTCACTTTGTCTGTGTGTTGCTTGTATGTCCACACCTCCTGTTCAGGTGTGGATCATGTGACCTTTACCTCCCCCTATTTAGTCTGACTTTACCCATCACTCCTTGCTCTGGATAGCTTCATTTGGTTTTGGGAAGAGCTGGAGTGTGGTTCTAGTCCTGTTCATCCATCATCCATCAGCCTCAGAAGTTAAGTGTTCTGCTTGTTGTATTTTGTATCCCCCCCCACCTTTGTTGTTTACTAGGCCTCAGCGAGATGCTGGTTCCTTCACCAGGGAAGGAGCGGGTTGTCTCTGCCCTGTCATTACCATTAGGGCATCCGAGGGCCACCAGGGTTTTCTAGGTTCCTGTGTATGGGCATCTCTACCATCGAGAGGTGCCCATACGGATAGGAGTTAGGGCCAGGAGCAGGGTTTTATAGGTGGTGACCCTTTTCCTTCCCTAGTGGTGAGGCCTAGTGTCTTTTCCCTTCCTTCTTGTTGTCTTTTGGTGTTCTCCCCTACTACATCCGTGACAAGTGTTATTTTTAATAACAGAATATGACAGCAGTATATAACACTTGAATTTCACACTGAGAGATGCAGCAAGGGTTTTAAAATTTAGTATTTTTCCCAAAAAGGTATTTTTTTTAAAACCCAGAAAATTATAGCTGTATTTCTAGCTTAAATTGCACACTGACTAATGCGGCAGAGGCCCCAGATGGAGGGTATTGCCAAAAATGGGTGTTTTTTAAAACCCAGAAAATTATTAAAGTATTTCAAGCTTGTTTTTAACAATCACAGATGCAGCAAAGGCTGCAATATTAAGTACTTTGCCCAAAATGGCAGTTTTTTTTACAAACAGAATATGACAGCAGTATATAACGCTTGATTTTCACACGTATAGATGCACCAAGGGCTGTAAAATTTTGTATTTTGCCCAAAAAGGGTGTTTTTTAAAACCCAGAAAATTATAGCTGTATTTCTAGCTTAAATTGCACACTGACTAATGTGGCAAAGGCCCCAGATGGAGAGTATTGTCAAAAATGGGTGTTTTTTAAAACCCAGAAAATTATTGAAGTATTTAAATCTTGTTTTTAACAATCACAGATGCAGCAAAGGCTGCAATATTAAGTACTTTGCCCAAAATGGCTGTTTTTTAGTAATAGAATGTGACAGCAGTATATAACGCTTGAATTTCACATTGACAGATTCAGCAAGGGCTGTAAAATTGAGTATTTTGCCCAAAAGGGTGTTTTTTAAAACCCAGAAAATTATTGCTGTATTTCTAGTTTAAATTGCACACTGACTAATGCTGCAAAGGCCACAGATGTAGGGTTTTGCCAAAAATGGGAGATTTTTTTAAACCCAGAATATGATTGCATTAGTTCAAGCTTCTATTTGACTGTTATAAATGCACATATGCTGTGCTGTTGCACAGAACTTGCATAAAATGGCCGCCACCGCCGCCAGCCCCCAACTAACTAACAGACAGATAAAATTTATTTCTCTGGGTCACTGGGATCAGGGCAGGGTAAAAAGATTTTGCCCTGCTCCCACAAAACAAAATCTAGGTAGATCGCTGAGTTAACAAGCACTTCTGATTAAAGATTCTGTCCTATTCTCTCCCTCACAGCAGAAGAATCCTATCCCTACATTAATCAGAGCAGAGTGATATGCAGCGCCACGTGACTCCAGCTTATATAGAGGCTGGGTCACATGCTGCACTGGCCAATCACAGCCATGCCATTGGCTTCTAAGGGCACATAGTTAAACGCTTGTTGATTGGCTGCTCTGCAGCCTTTCAAAAAGTGCCATAAAATAGCCGAACACTAAACCCGAACCCAAACTTTTACTGAAATGTTTGGGTTCGAGTCCGGGGTCCAAAAATCCTAAGATTCGGTATGAACCCGAACTTTACAGTTTGGGTTCGCTCAACCCTAATTATCTTTCATTTTTTTGGGAAGACCCATTGAAATGAATGGTTCCGTATACGGTCCAAAAAAAAACAAAACATATCGGATACAGAGAGAATACGTTTATGTGCATGAGCTCTAAGGCAAAGAATCATTGCTGACACCATATCTACAGGGCAGAGTCCAAAAGAATTTGTAGGACACCACCCTGAATGCCAAGCTCATTAATGATGTTGTGACTACAGGGCAGAGCCTTACAAGATTTGCCTTGTCTCAAATGTAGACATGACATCACTGGATAGGGAACCAACACAGTTTGAATGCCATAGTCTGAGATGATATAGTTTAGGAAGGTAAGGGAAGTCTTGTTCTCCCAAAACCGCTGTAGGACAGTATGGATATGCTTGCGATGAGAGGTCAGATCTTGTGAGAAAACCAGGATGTTGTCCAGGTAAATCATGACTCAAGCATATAGCAAATCATGGAAGACATCATTAAAAAAATTCCTGCAAGACAGTGGGAGTGTTGCAGAGGCCAAATGGCACCACAAGATACTCATAATGGTCTTCTATTCCTCATCCTCTCGTATACGGATTGTTATAAGTCCTTTGGAGGTCCAGCTTCATGAATATTCTGGCTCCACATAGTCAGTCAATGAGTTTTCGAATTACTTCACTTTGAGCTTATTCAGGCCACATTAATGAAAACCTAGCCAAGAATATCTGTCCTTTTTAACAAAGAAAAAGCCAGACCCAACAGGTGAGGAGGATAAATCCTTCTTTAATACACTGTAACATGGCCTGAATGTCAGGCAGAGACAATGGGTAGACACGACTAGATGAAGTAGTTCCAGGCAACAGATCGATAGGGAAGTTATAGGGACAACATCTCTTCTTGTCAAAGACATCTGCATAACTGGAATAGGAGGGAGGCATGCCCTGAAAGCTGGACAGAACCTGTGGCCACTGGGCAAGGCACCATGAATGGCATCATATGCCCCAACTAAGAATTTCCACATTGTCCCAGTTGATCACAGAGTCATAAAGGCAGAGCAAGGGTAAACCCAACAGGAGAGGGCTGACAGGACATAAAAGGTCATATGCTCTGAATGCATAAGTCCCACCTGGTGTTCCAAGGGTACAGTGGCATACTGAATATGTTCAGAGAGAGGCACCACCAAGGACTTCTCAAGGTGAATGGTGGTTACGCGATTCTGGATTACTAAGGTGTGGTGTGGGTACCTGCCAAACCAGAATCCAGTAAGACCTGTTCAGTAAACAAGACTTTATTGCTTTACAGGATCATAGTTTTGGAGAGTGGACACTCTTGCCCATGGCCATCTCTCCAAATGGCCCTAGGCACTGGAGTTTCCTGCGTTGTGAGTACAGGCCCTGATGCAATACCCCTTGCATCCACAGTACATACACTGGTCATTACTGTTTCTGTGCTGGTGCTCCTCTTCTAACAGTCTGACTCTGCCCACTTGCATGAGTTTCTGGGCAGGAGTTGAAGGAGGAGGAGCTAGGGCCCTCTGAAACAATATTGCCAATCCAGCAGTTCTCTTCTTACATGCAGACTCCTTGAAATGTTCCCTGAAGTGAAGGTCTAGGGTGACCAGGCCGTTCAATGAGGATGGTACATCACAACCTGCCAACGCATCCTTAATACACCAAGGCAACCCTTCCTAGAGCAAAGTTACCAGGTCCTAATTCTTCTATGACAGATGAGCGAGTGTGGAATTGTATGGCATAAGGACCCACAGTGAAATTACCTAGGCAGATATGCTGAATTTAAATCCTCAGCATAATTTCGGGTCCTCTTTATAGCTTAGGGGTAGCAGTAGATGCAGATGTGAGGCATTGAAAACCTGTGGAGGTGATGGTACAGACTTTGTTGCATGAGGTGTCAGTACAGACATGGTAATGGTCAAGGCATTCAGGTAGACTGAAATTATGTTAAGATACTGCTGGAGTTGCTCTGGTGACCAAGCTGACTTATTACTTCTTTATACATCTCATGCAGACCCATCTTGAGTGGGCCAGCAGGCTCCATGGCCTGGGCAAACTGCTACTGCAGTGTGTGTGTCAATAAACAAGTTTGGCTTTGGGCTACTAGGGGCTATATCCTGGAAGTCCCCTGGTTTTCACCCCTTAAACCCTGTACAGGAATCTTAATCTTTGCTGCAGGGGAATCACCAAGCTGTCTACTCCTAGAGTAGTCTCTGTCTGATTGGCAGATGACCTATGGGGGTTAAGAGATACCAGTGCAGAGCACTTAGGGGTCAGGCTAAACTGAAGTCAGGCAGAGGTCAGGGAAGACAGAGTAGAAGCAATCTGCTAAACATTCCAAGGTGAGAGCAGGCAGCCAAGGGTCAATATAGAGGTCAGACACAGGTCAGGTAGCAGATGGACAGAATCCAGTAAACTGGCAGAAAGTCAGTACATGGATGGACAACAGAAACAGCAAACCTTAGCAGGACACTAGCAAGCTAGGAAAGCTATTTCTCAGGCACCCTCCCATAGGTAAAGATGACTTAAGTACCCAAAGGTGGCCAGCCATTGTAGCCATTAGCTAGTATGAATTAGTGTGTTTGTGCGCTGGTCCTTTAACTGCTGGGAGGCACGTGCAGGAGCTCCCTACTGGCAGAGGGGTGAGGCCATAGTGGCAAGAAGTAGGCTATGGAATGCTAAGGGGAACAAACAAATGACTCGAACAGGAGCAGAGGAAGACTGGCAGATCCGAGCTGCCAGAACAGAATGAGAGTGAAAGAAGCAGGCACACAAATATACCACAGAAAAACAGAAAAAATATCAGAAACTATAATATGTTTTCTTCCAGTTTTGTGTATTTCATTATTTAAAGAACATGTAACCTTTACCATACATTCTTGTAATATTCTCTACCAGCCTGCTTTGAAATGGTTGTTTATGCCACAGAGTAAAAAAAAAACAAGTAAATCAGTAAGTGTGTCATGTCACAAAAGTAACATTATACAGAGAAAATACCGCCGCTGATTGCAGCACCTTTCATTTCAAAGGATAATTAGTAGCTCGTTGTGATGTAACATAGGTATGTCAGTGCTTCCAATAAGACACAGCAAATGTTTTCCTTCCTTTATAGTGTCTACAAAGAGCATTTAAAGTTCAAACTAGAAACTTAAACTTGTAATTTATGTTAGTAGCATTATATTGGTAGTGCTTGAGAGATGAGATTTTTTTTTAGAGCATACAATAAATGATTGGAAACCAGTGATATTTACATAGTAAGTACAGTTAAAAAAAATACATGTCTTTCAGTTTCAACCAAGCAATGTTAGGGGATGTGGCTGTTGATGAAGGGAAGGGGAGTGTGAAACAAGCATTCTACCTAATTCTCTAAGCATTAATATAATTCTATAAGCCTTTTGTGAACCATCAGCTGTTGCTACTCTGACCACCTCCTGAAGTAGACTATTCCACAGATTTACAAATCTTATGGTAAAGAAGTCTTGTTACCTTTGAAAAATATACCATTCTTTTCTCAAGACAGAGGACCGCTATTTTTTTTATGCGGTTTTGCAAAGAACAGTGTGTCACCAATATTTAAATGTAGTGTAATTATATCTCCCTTTAGATATCTCTTCCTAAGACAAAATCTGTTGAATTCATTGATTCTTCCCTCACAAATAAGACCCTTTGTGCCTTATATTAGTTAAGTTGCTCTTTTGCAAACCTTTTCCAGGGCATCCTTTTTAAGAACTGGTATCCAAAACTGAACCTCATATTCCTTGTCCTACACCTCAATGCATCTTTTAATGCACAATATCCTGCTGCAGCAAGTGGATATCACAGTGTTACTCTCCATTGGACATATTTTGAATGTAGATTATTAGTACTGAGATACATTACTTTACATTTATCCACATTGAACCTCATTTGCCAGGTGGATGCCTAAATTCTCAGAGTCATCTTGTAGTTTATGGGCATCTTCCAGAGACTGCACAGTACTACAGTATTAACTTGGTGCAAAAATAGAAACAGTGCCATTAATCATATCCTCTATATCATTAATAAGTAAACTAAATTACAATGGACCCAGCAATGAAACCTGAAGTATGAACACCACTTATAACAATAAAAGACAAAAAAATTGCATTTGCAAAAAACTAATTTGAGGGGTCAGCTGTAGCGTTTGAAGATTGCAAAGGGCTTAATAAAATTCATAAAAAGGAGATAAAATTAGCAAAACTACAAAATGAACAGCAGGTTGAAAAAGAGAGTAAAAAAATCCCCAAAAATTCTTTAAATATGTAAATGCTAAAAAAAACATGGTCCGAGCAGGTAGGTCTCCTAAATAATAGTAAAGGGGGTTAGTCACTGAAAATAAAGAAAAGGCAGAGTTACTAAATGTTTTTTTTCTACTCCGTATATACAAAAGAAGAGAAAAGAGCTGATATCTGTGGTGCTGGGGCATCCAGTAATATACTCAATTGGCTAACTATAGATAAGGTCCATGATAAGTTAAATAAGGTAAATGTGAACAATGCTTTAGGTCCAGATGGATTACACCCGAAAGTGCTTAAAGAGCTCAGTTCAGTTATTGCTGTGCCCCTGTTTATAATTTTTAAAGATTCTCTAGGTACTGGTACAGTGCCAAGTGATTGACGCAAAGGCAAATGTGGTGCCAATAATTAAAAACAGGATCTAGGTCCTCCACAGGTAATTATAGACCAGTTAGTTTAACTTCTGTTGTGGGAAAAATGTTTGAAGGGCTGTTAAGGGACTATATACAGGAGTATGTGACTGTAAATAATATTATAAGTGATAACTAACATGGGTTTACCAAGGACAGAAGTTGTCAAACTAACCTGATTTGTTTTTGTAAAGAAGTGAGTAGTAGCCTAGACAGAGGGGCTGCTGTGGATGTAGTATTTCTGGATTTTGCAAAGGCTTTTGATACTGTCCCTCATAGACTTTTAATAGGTAAAGTGAGGTCTATAGGCTTGGAAAGTATACAGTTGCAAGAAAAATTATGTGAACCCTTTGGAATGATATGGATTTCTGCACAAATTGGTCATAAAATGCGATCTGAACAATAGACAATCACAGTCTGCTTAAACTAATAACACACAAAGAATTAAATGTTACCATGTGAACCCTTTAGACTAATGACATCTCCAAGAGCTAATTGGAGTGAGGTATCAGCCAACTGGAGTCCAATCAATGAGATGAGATTGGAGGTGTTGGTTACAGCTGCCCTGCCCTATAAAAAACACACACACCAGTTCTGGGTTTTCTTTTCACAAGAAGCATTGCCTGATGTGAATGATGCCTCGCATAAAAGAGCTCTCAGAAGACCTACGATTAAGAATTATTGACTTGCATAAAGCTGGAAAGGGTCATAAAAGTATCTCCAAAAGCCTTGCTGTTCATCAGTCCACGGTAAGACAAATTGTCTATAAATGGAGAAAGTTCAGCACTGCTGCTACTCTCCCTAGGAGTGGCCGTCCTGTAAAGATGACTGCAAGAGCACAGTGCAGACTGCTCAATGAGGTATAGAAGAATACTAGAGTGTCAGCTAAAGACTTACAAAAGTCTCTGGCATATGCTAACATCTCTGTTAGCGAATCTACGATACGTAAAACTCTAAACAAGAATGGATTTCATGGGAGGATACACAGAGGAAGCCATTGCTGTAAAAAAAAAAACACATTGCTGCACGTTTACAGTTTGCACAAGAGCACCTGGATGTTCCACAGCAGTACTGGCAAAATATTCTGTGGACAGATGAAACCAAAGTTGAATTGTTTGGAAGAAACACACAACACTATGTGTGGAGAAAAAGAGGCACAGTACACCAACATCAAAACCTCATCCCAACTGTGAAGTATGGTGGTGGGGGCATCATGGTTTGGGGCTGCTTTGCTGCGTCAGGGCCTGGATGGATTGGTATCATCGAAGGAAAAATGAATTCCCAAGTTTATCAAGACATTTTGCAGGAGAACTTAAGGCCATCTGTCCACCAGCTGAAGCTCAACAGAAGATGGGTGTTGCAACAGGTCAACGACCCAAAGCATAAACGTAAATCAACAACAGAATGGCTTAAACAGAAGAAAATACGCCTTCTGGAGTGGCCCAGTCAGAGTCCTGACCTCAACCCGATTGAGATGCTGTGGCATGACCTCAAGAAAGCGATTCACACCAGACATCCCAAGAATATTGCAGAACTGAAACAGTTCTCTAAGAGGAATGGTCAAGAATTACTTCTGACCGTTGTGCACGTCTGATCTGCAACTACAGGAAATGTTTGGTTGTAGTTATTACTGCCAAAGGAGGTTCAACCAGTTATTAAATACAAGGGTTCACATACTTTTTCCACCTGCACTGTGAATGTTTACATGATATGTTCAATAAAAACATGGTAACATTTTAATTCTTTGTGTGTTATTAGTTTAAGCAGACTGTGATTGTCTATTGTTGTGACTTAGATGAAGATCAGATCGCATTTTATGAGCAATTTGTGCAGAAATCCATATCATTCCAAATGGTTCACATACTTTTTCTTGCAACTGTAATTTGTAATTTGATTGAAAACTGGCTGAAGGACTGTGTCCAGAGAGTTGTGGTCAATGATTCCTATTCAGAATGGTCCCGGGTTATAAGTAGTGTACCCCAAGGTTCAGTGGTAGGCCCTCTTTTATTTAATTAATTTATTAATGATATCAAGGACGGGATTAATAGCACCATTTCTATTTTTGCAGATGACACTAAGCTATGTAGCACTGTACAGTCTATGGAAGATGTCCATAAACTACAAGCTGACTTGAACACTCTGAGTGATTGGGCATCAACTTGGCAAATGAGGTTCAATGTGGATAAATGTAAAGTCACGCATCTTAGTAGTAATAATCTCCGTGCTTCATATGTCCTAGGTGATGAAACACTGGGAGAGTCACTTATAGAGAAGGATTTGGGTATCCTTGTAGATGGTAGATTAAATAACAGCATCCAATGTCAATCAGCTACTCCTAAGAACACCAGGATATTGTCATGCATTAAACAAAGCATGAACTCGCGGGGAAGGGATGTAATATTACCACTTTACAATGCGTTGGTGCGGCCTCATTTGGAATATGCAGTTCAGTTCTGGGCACCAGTCCATAGTAAGGACAAACTGCACACTGCAGCTGGAAAAAGTACAGAGGAGAGCAATTAAACTGATAAGGGGCATGGAGGGTCTTATTTATGAAGAAAGATTAAAATAATTGAATCTACAGTGCTGCCCATAATTATTCATACCCCAGGCAAATTTTGACTTAAAGTTACTTTTATTCAACCAGCAAGCAATTGTTTGACGGGAAATGACATAGGTGTCTCCCAAAAGATAATAAGACGATGTACAAGAGGCATTATTGTGGGGGAAAAAACATTTCTCAGCTTCTATTTACATTTGAGCAAAAAGTGTCCAGTCCAAAATTATTCATACCCTCAATAATCAATAGAAAAGCCTTTATTGGCTATTACAGCAATCAAACGCTTCCTATAATTGCAGACCAGCTTTTTGCATTTCTCCACAGGAATTCTTGTCCATTCATCTTTAGCAATGAGCTCCAAATCTTTCAGGTTGGAGGGTCTTCTTGCCATCACCCTGATCTTTAGCTCCCTCCACAGATTCTCAATTGGATTCAAGGCTGGGCCACTCCAAAACATTAATGTTGTTGTCTGCTAACCATTTCTTCACCATTTTTGCTGTGTGTTTTGGGTCATTGTCATGCTGAAATGTCCACTGGTACCCAAGGCCAAGTTTCTCTGCAGACTGCCTGATGTTGTCGTTGAGAATCCTCATGTATTGCTCTTTTTTCATGGTGCCGTTTACTGTGATTAGGTTCCCTGGTCCATTGGCTTAAAAACACCCCCAAAGGTTCCCACCACCATATTTGACAGTGGGGATGGTGTTCTTTGGGTTGAAGGCTTCTCCTTTTTTACGCCAAATGAAGGAAACATCATTGTGACCAAATAATTAAATTTTTGTTTCATCTGACCATAACACAGAAGACCAGAAGTCTTCTTCTTTGTCCAGATGAGCTTTTGCAAAGGCCAAGCTAGCTTTTGTGTGCCTTATCTGGCGAAGTGGCGTCCTCCTTTGTCTCCCAGCAGTGTGCAGTGTGCAGTTTACGTTGGATTGTCTGCCTTGAGACATTGCCACCAGCAGAGCCCAGATTCACCAGGATGGCCTTGGTAGTGATCCTTGGATTCTTTTTCACGTCTCTAACTATCCTCCTGGCCAGCACAGGTGTCACTTTTGGCTTCCGACCACGTCCTCTGAGATTTTCCACAGTGCGGAACATCTTGTAAATGTAAATAAAAGCTGAGAAATGTTTTTTTTCCACAATAATGCCTCTTATTATCTTTTGGGAGACACCTATTTAATTTCCCGTCAAAAAATTACTTGCTGGTTGAATAAAAGTTACTTTAAGTCAAAATTTGCCAGGGGTATGAATAATTATGGGCAGCACTGTATTTAGTCTTGAGAAAAGACGTCTAAGGGCGGACATGATTAACCTATACAAATATATAAATGGGCCATACAAAAAATACGATGAAAAACTGTTCCATGTAAAATGCCCTGAAAAGGCAGTGCCTCCGACTGGAGAAGAAAAAGTTCAGTCTCCAGAAGTGTCAAAGCTTCTTTACTGTAAGAACTGTAAATCTGTGGAATAGACTTCTTCAGGACGTGGTCACAGCAGGAACAGTGAACAGTTTTAAAAAGGGTTTAGATGAATTTTTAAAAGTAAACAACATTAATGCTTATGAAAACATGTCTCACTTCCTTCTGGGATTCGTGTCCCCACCTATCCTTTGGTTGAACTTGATGGACTTATGTCGTTTTTCAACCGTATCAACTATGTAACTGGGGAGCATTTCAAGTAGGAGTCACTGACCACTAGTGGACAAAGTTTTTCAGCTAATTTTCAATTAATTTACATACTATACTTTCAAAATCAGTAGACCTTATTTTAGCCATTTACCATCTATATGGAACAGTGTCAAATGTCTTTGCAAACTACAAAAACACTATGGGAGTCACTTATTATACTGAAATACATCTAAAATAGGTGGATTTTAGGCACAGGTGGCTGTACAAAGGTTAGTCCACCAACGTTGCAGTGTACCAACCCTTGGCACTATTTCAGTCACTAGAGAATCTTTAAATATTATAAATGGGACATAGCAATAACTGTCCTGAGTTCTTTAGAAACTCTGGAGTCAGAGCCTTATTCACATTTACTTTATTTAACTTAGCTTAGACCGTAAATACCATTTACTCACAGGCTCAGAACATATGAAAACCTTCTTCCATTTATTTGTACATTTCATCAGTAAAAATAAGCTTATGAAACATAATTCAAAGGGCCAAATGTAATAATGGAGCTGGAAAAAGCTCCTCGGAATATTTGAGTGTGGTATCACTCGTTTGGCAAGCCTCTACATGGTGGGAGGAAGGATGATCAGAGAGAGGATTCGGTTGACCAGACTCTTGGCTACAGAAACTGGACTTTGTGGAAGAGAGGGTGGTGCTTAACCAACTGGAAGCATTATCTTCAGCAATCCAACCGACCAACTGTTTGCACTGGTCCAACTTGGACAGTGTTGTTCTGTGCCACCCAGCTAAGTTGGACATGAAGCTAAGTACGGTGGATTATTATTTTTTTTTCTGGTGCACTGGCAGCAGGAACAGTTTCATTGCGCCCAGGGCGACGGCCTCTGCGTGCACCATCAGCATCACGCCCACTTCCCTGTACCTTAGTGCTTGCCCTGTTCATATTAATAGTTTTGTCACTAGATGTGGCGCAGATTTTTTTACAGTCCGCTAAAGACACAGTTTTCTGATGCAGGGCAGTATAGGTCACAGAAACCCAAAGAATATGGACACTATATTAGGCCCAGATTTTTTGAATTTGCCCTAAATAAACAGTTTTTGGATGGCGTACTGTATATGTCACAGAACACCACAGAATATGGACACTATTTTAGGCCCAGATTATTGGAATCTACTGTACAGACACTGTTTTGTGATGTACTTTATATTTATATTTTTCCATATATCTAG
Source organism: Bufo bufo (assembly GCF_905171765.1). Classification (NCBI taxonomy): domain Eukaryota; kingdom Metazoa; phylum Chordata; class Amphibia; order Anura; family Bufonidae; genus Bufo; species Bufo bufo. The sequence continues at coordinate 619,146,983 of NC_053390.1, read as the reverse complement.
GCCTGATGACAAAACAAGGTAATGAAGCGCAGATCACACAATTCATGGATTACACCGTTGACAGCAAAAATGTGGACAGATTATGGGAGAAAAATTGTTTTCTGTATTTATTTATTTTTCCTATATCTAGGCATGACAGTCACACAAGGTATTGAAGCGCAAATCACACCATTCATGGATTACACCGTTGACAGCAAAAATGTGGACAGATTATGGGAGAATTTTTTTTTCAGTATTTTACATTTTTTCCCTATATCTAGGCCTGACAACCACACAACCACAAGTTATTGAAGCGCAGATCACACAATTCACGGATTACACCGTTGACAGCAAAAATGTGGATAGATTATGGGAGAAAAAATAGTGTTTTCTGTATTATAATGTTTTCCCTATATCTGGGCCAGACAACGACACAAGGTATTGAAGCGCAGATCACACAATTCATGGATTACATCGTTGACCCCAAAAATGCGGATTATGGGAAAAAAAATTATAATTTCGCTATTATTCTTTCTATCTCTGCCCAGATGTCACAAGTCACTGCAGACACCTATATAGCTAAATAATCACTATTTTGAAAAGTATAAAAAAAATTATTTGCACAATTAAATTGCTGCCACCACACACATTAGTCCTTAAAAGGACTTTTGGGTTTTAGAAACGTTTTAAAATTGAATAAATTGCAAACTCCCTACACTATCTGTCCCTTCCTAAGTGCAGCTCTCTCTGACTTGCAATGAGCTGAACCCGCGTCATCGGGTGCTATATAGCACCCGATGACGCGTTCCGGCCAGCCAATCACTGTATTGCCAGCAACCAACTTGGCTACTGGCATTACAGTGATGGCAGTACTTACCTGCACATTTATTGGCTGCTTAGCAGGCGCAAAACCTGCGGTGAGAAGACTCGAGCATGGCGCTCAAGCACATGTGAACAAGTATTCCGAGCATGCTCGCTCATCACTAATATAGATACATTTGAATTGGAAGGTGATAGTTTGAAAACAGTAGAACATTTTTTGTTGGACAACCCCTTTAAGTACTGCTCTGCCCTAGCCATATTGAAAACTGCTGTTATAGCTTGACAATCCCTTTAAGTCGTTCAACTGGTCTGTGTTGATATTTGCATTCCTTGTAAATTTCCTTCCACTGCAGTTGTTCCACATGAGGTCTAAAAGTTGTAAAATAAAGCTTACTCAGCCCATACCAATATAGCAGCAATATAAGATGCACACAGTGTTGGAGAGGCCATTCCTCCTTGCCTAATAAATAGGTTATAGTACTCTAATATCCTGTGAAGGTGTGCTGTTAGCTTGTTTACCTGTCTATGTACCAACTTCTGCCTGACTTCTGAATTAGAATTTTCATTGCCTGGTTTGACCTCTGCCTGATCAAAATACTGACCATGAACTGTCTGCTCTGACCTCTGCCTATCCCTGACTATGGTTTTGCTTGATCCCCTGGAGTTCCACACCAGTGTATCTTGAGCCCTGTGGGTCAGCAATCACATGAGTCACAGAGACTACTTCAAGAGGTAGCTGCCTGTAGCTGAGTCCAGATACCTGTACAGGAGTTCATTTACTTAGGATAAATTGTGCTCAAGCTGAAAGACTTTCATTCCATCCACTATTTCCAAAGGATTCAGTATCACACATTTTAATACATATAAATCTCTAATTAACAGTTAAAACCATGTAATCAAGGAAAACTATTGAACATAAAATACTGTAGTTATACCAGTCATGGAGATTTTCATTTTAACTAAATTGCATTTAAAGTTAGGAGCATGATTTGTATGTTTTCTTTCTTCCTATTATAGTTATCTATAAATGTTGTCTATCTCCAAAAGTCAAGGCCATGCAGAGTATTTGATTACAATATAAGCAGCTTCTTGAATGGTCATTCACAGTTGTCAAGGTAGTCCTCTTTAATTGCACTGTGACCTGAAGATGCCTATCCTATGACATGAGAATTATTAGTCTTCTAACTAAAAGTAAAAAGTGCAGGATTCAGAACAAACTCTAGAGCTTAGCGGTAAACTAGCAAAACCATTAACAGATTTATTTAACCAATCACTGGAAACAGCAGTCGTCCCAGAAGATTGGAAATTAGCAAATGTTGTGCCCATTCACAAGAAAGGTAGTAGGGAGGAATCGGGCAACTATAGGCCAGTAAGCCTGACATCAATAGTGGGGAAATTAATGGAAACTATACTTAAGGAGAGGATTGTGGAACATCTAAAATCCCATGGATTGAAAGATGAAAAACAGCATGGGTTTACTTCAGGGAGATCATGTCAAACTAATCTTATTGATTTTTTTGATTGGGTGACTAAAATAATAGATGGCGGAGGTGCAGTAGACATCACTTATCTAGACTTTAGTAAGGCTTTTGATACTGTCCCACATAGAAGGCTTATCAATAAATTGCAGTCTTTGGGCTTGGACTCCCATATTGTTGAATGGATTAGGCAGTGGCTGAGGGACAGACAGCAGAGGGTTGTAGTCAATGGAGTATATTAAGACCATGGTCTTGTTACCAGTGGGGTACCTCAGGGATCTGTTCTGGGACCCATATTGTTTAATATCTTTATCAGCAAAATTGCAGAAGGCCTCGATGGTAAAATGTGTCTTTTTGCTGATGACACAAAGATTTGTAACAGGGTTGATGTTCCTGGAGGGATACACCAAATGGAAAAGGATTTAGGAAAACTAGAGGAATGGTCAAAAATCTGGCAACTAAAATTTTATGTTGATAAGCGCAAGATAATGCACCTGGGGCGTAAAAACCCAAGAGCACAATATAAAATCAGTGATACAGTCCTGACCTCAGTATCTGAGGAAAGGGATTTAGGGGTCATTATTTCAGAAGACTTAAAGGTAGGCAGACAATGTCATAGAGCAGCAGGAAATGCTAGCAGAATGCTTGGGTGTATAGGGAGAGGCATTACCAGTAGAAAGAGGGAGGTGCTCATGCCGCTCTACAGAGCACTAGTGAGACCTCATTTGGAGTATTGTGCTACAAGAGGACATAGTTTTAAATCAGAGGGGCAAAGGTTTAAAAGTAATATCAGGAAGTATTACTTTACTGAGAGAGTAGTGGATGCATGGAATAGCCTTCCTGCAGAAGTGGTAGCTGCAAATACAATGAAGGAGTTTAAGCATGCATGGGATAGGCATAAGGCCATCCTTCATATAAGATAGGGCCAGGGGCTATCCATAGTATTTAGTATATTGAGCAGACTAGATGGGCCAAATGGTTCTTATCTGCCGACACGTTCTATGTTTCTATGTTTCTATTGTTACTAATACTGTTTGGATACATATTTATGCTAGCTGATAGAAATGTATTTTCATATTGCTAAATGTACATGGCCCCTATTGCCCATCTTGATTAATCATAAGAGGATTTCACCTGAGAAGGTAGCAAGATTGCATTGCTGAGCCTCTAAATTCCATATTTGTTATATATCATATTTATGGTCATATTTAAAGAATTGTAAGATACATTTATGTATGTGTAATAATGGAAGGAAGAGAGGGCTGGAGAAGGAAGAAAGGACATTGTTTTTTAACTGAAACTAAAAGTCAGAAGGCAGCAAAATTAAAGGGGGAAATGCCCAAAAAAAATAATTAGAACCCCCACCAATCCTGAGAACAGGGGTGCTTTCCCCCTGCCACTCTATTCATTCTCTATGGGACTGCTAGAAATAGCTAAGCACTGTACTCGGCTATCTCTGGCAGTCCTATACAAAATGAATAGAGTTGCAGTGCGCATGCCTGATCTAACGCTCCATCAAATCAAGGGAATGGGACCTCCTTTCTCAATCAGTGTCTCAGCAGTTTGACCTTCAGAGATGAGTTATTTGTCCCCTATCCTGTGGATTGGGGATAACATGCAAACTTGACACAACCATGTTAAGACAAGAGTCCAAAAATTTAAATACCATACCCCACACATAAATTATATAAAGGTAAATGTACTCCACACATTGGTTTATCTTAGATTTATATTTTGTTCTGCTGTCAGATACTGATCCCTTAAAGAGGTTATCCTATGAATTTAAAACTATTTTTACTCACACATTTGGAGGACTTTCTTCCTGTGCTGTGGGCAGGCAGCAACTCCCATGAGACAATCAAGCATCTGCATGTCCCAGGATGCATTGCAATTAGATTTTGGTAACACCTTCCTCCTCAGCAAAGAAAATAGTCCCTTACATATAGCCCCAGAGAGAAATATGGTTGTAATGCCTGCACAAATTCCTTTCTCACTGTCTACTGTGCCTGTTAGTCTACCTTTGAATGTAGTAGAAGATAGACCTTAAGGATTAACAGCAGGGGACGCTACCAGAGAGACAATTTGTAATTTGTAATTTACATAAAAAATATCTTACACAATTTTGATAGCATGTACAGTATATTGCAATAATACTTCATTTGAAACTCCAGTTCATTGCTCAGTAACACTTTCCATGGGATAACACCATTATTTTGCAGCATCAAGCACTTCCATAACCAAAATGAATTCAACTGTTCAGATTACAAGAAATCAAATATTCCTCACTGCTAGAAATTGAAGGTCAAACAATGAATACAGCTGTGCCTTTTTCACCTCTCTATTTTTCGTTACTTGTCTTAGTGAGATAAATAGTGCTGATTGAGTTACTGAGCTAGCAAACTTAAGGCACCTGGGTATGAAGATGTTACCACAAGTCACAATGGTAGGAAATTTGCTATCACGCAAATTAGCAGAACAAAAATAATTAATGCAAGAATATCCGAGAGAGCTAAATGAATTGTAAGTGATAAACAATTTTCCCTGCAGATTTACATTTTCAGTAATTAAAAAGTATAAAAAGGTTGAAGGAAGGAAAAATGAAACTCTCACTTCAATTTATAGCATCTCCAAACTCCTTTTCAATGTATGCAGAACGAATCATCTTCTTGTCATTTCTCTTTTGTTTTCTTGATTTCAGAGCCTGATAATGGATAAGCGATAGAAAACAGACGGCTCAATGACAATTGTTGTATTGAAGTCAAAAGCAGTGAAATTCACCCGAGGCTGCTGTCCTCCTTTCGTCCTCACTTACTCACCAGATAACAGTTCAATTAGAATTACTCACCTGCTATGGCTTCCATACATCTATACATTACTGTACTTCTTTCCTGCTCACTTTAAGCCACATTATGGATTTATTACATAGTCACAGTATCATTTACAATGCGAGCTTTGAAAATCCAAAAAGTAAAGAGGGATGTTAAGAAATATTCTGGGGGTCATCTATGAAATCAGATATGTCAGTTTGGTGGCACATAAAAGTCGCAAGTCATGGCAATTGAGACATTTCCCTCGCAACTGCAACATTTTTGTGACACTTTGTGATCCTTGCCACTTTTCACAGTGGTCTATGTTTAAGAGCTAAAAGTGAGATTAAACCTGGATTATGGCTTATTTACTATGTGCCACTTTTGCAAAAGTCACAAAAAAGTCACAGCCCATGTGAGGCAACTCCCTGGTCTACTTTTACTGTTAAAGGTATAAATCAGATGACTCTCATGCCACAAATATTATTCAGGTGCACCAGTTCATAAATTTGGTACAGACACACAAAGCAAAGCCAGACCTATAACTGACATAAAAACAAGCATAAATAATAAATGAGCCCCTGTGTGTTTATTCCAGTTCTTCAAATGCACTGCAAAAAAAAAAAAAAAAAGTACTAGGTACTTTTCTTCTTCCTTTTTGGTTATATCTCTATAATATGTAGCATTATGACTTATGCATACAGAACAGCATTTTGTCTCCTTCATGGTCAGTCATTTATCATAACGGGCCTCTGAAGAAAGCCAAGACAACCCTAGCAATACTCCATTCCATCTCTATCCTGAAACAATCTATTTAAGGGCTTGTTCACACGACCGTATGGCTTTTTCAGTGTTTTGCGGGCCGTTTTTAACGGATCAGTTTTTCCATTTTTTGTTTCAGTAGTGTTTCCGGTTCCATTCCGTTTTTCCGTTCCATTTTTCCGTATGGCATATACAGTATACAGTAATTACATAGAAAAAATTGGGCTGGGCATAAAATGTTCGATATTTCTGCAAAAACGGAATGGATACAGAAGACATTTGGAGTACATTCCGTATGTGTTCTGTTTTTTTTGCAGACCCATTGACTTGAATGGAGCCACGGAACGTGATTTGCGGGCAATAATAGGACAACGGAATGCATACGGAGTACATTCCGTTTTTTTGCGGAACCATTGAAATAAATGGTTCCGTATATGGACCGTGTACGGAACTAAAAAAAGGCCCGTATACGGAACGCAAAAAACGTTTGTGTGAACGAGCCCTTAGGCTGAGTTCACACTTCCGTTATTGTTCAGTTAATGTGAACCAAAACCAGGTGCGGTTCAAATACAAAGAACAGGTGCAGATCTTTCCATTACACCTTATCTCTGAATAGGCTTCACTACTGGCTTTGGCTCACAATAACTGATGGAAATAACTGATCAAATAACGGAAGTGTGAACTTTTTGCAAATCTGACATGTTTCACTTTATGTGGTAATAACTCTGGAACGCTTTAAGTGATTCTGAGATTGTCTTCTCGTGATATATTGTACTTCATGTTAGTGGTAAATTTTATTCAATACAGTATGTTTCACCTTTATTTATAAAAAAAATCCCTAATTTACAGAAATTTTTAGAAATTTTTAAGTCTCTGTTTTAAAGCAGATTGTGATACCTCATAAAATAGTTGTTACAGTATATTTCCCAGATGTCTACTTCATGCATCATTTTGTAAACGTCATTTTATTTTTTAGGACATTACAAGGCTTAGAATTTTAGAAGCAATTCTTAAAATTTCTAAGAAAATTTCCAAAACCCACTTTTTTAAGGACAAGTTCAGTTATGAAGTCACTTTGTGGGGTTTACATTGTAGAAACCACCCATAAATGACCCCATTTTAGAAACTACACCCTTCAAGTTATTTTAAACTATTTTACAAATTTGTTAACTCATTAGGTGTTCCACAAAAATGAAAGGAAAATGGAGGTGAAATTTCAAAATTTCACTTTTTTTTGCCGATTTTTCCATTTTAATCTATTTTTCCCTAACACAGCAAGGTTTAACAGCCAAAGAAAGCTCAATATTTATTACCTTGAGGCCTCTTGCACACAGACGTTGTGTGCCCGTGGCCGTATTGCAGCCCGCATACGGCGGGTCCACAATACACGGGCACCGGCCCGTGTGCACTCCGCATCACAGATGTAGATCCATTCACTTGAATGGGTCCGCAATCGCGGAGATGCAGAACGGAACCATGGATCCGAACCCCACAGAAGCACTCCGTAGTGCTTCCATGGCATTTCTGTCCGTGCCTCCGCACCACAAAAAAATAAAACTTGTTCTATTTTTTTGCAGTGCAGACGGATCACGGATCAATTCAAGTTAAATGGGTCTCGATCCGTCCCGGCCGCTGCACGGACATTGCCCGTGCATTGGGCACCACAAATTGCGGTCCCCAATTCATGTAACGGATGCCCAACGTTCGTGTGCAAGAGGCCTGATTCTGCAGTTTAGAGAAGCACCCCATATGTGGTCGTAAACTGCTGTATGGGTACACGGCAGGGTACAGTAGGTTTTGGAGGGCAGATTTCACTGGGATAATTTTAAGTTGCCATGTCACATTTAAAGACCCCCTTATGCACCCCTAGAGTAGAAAATCCCCAAAAGTGACCCCATTTTGTAAACTACAGGATTAGGTGACAGTTTTATTGGTACTATTTTTGAGTACATATGATTTTTGATTGCTTGATATTACGCTTTTATGAGGCCCAAAAAATGACTGTTGTGGCACAGTTTTTATTTTTTGTTTTTTACAGAGTTCTCCTGATGTTTTTGTGTCTTCATTTTCTGCAGATTGTCTTGTTTAGGGGCTCTTTTTGCTGACATTTTTTTTGGTACCATTTTTGGGTGATTTTTTGATAATTAAATATGATACTTTTTTGGGGCAAGGCGACCAGAAAAATTGCTATTTTTTAACAGCGTTCAACTGAAGGGGTAGATCATGTGATATTTTTTATAGAGCAGGTTTTTACGGATGCGTCAATACCTAATATGTCTACTTTTTTACATTTATTTCAGTTTTACACTATAAAACCATTTTTTAAGAAAAAAATATCATTTTCTGTAACTGTACCATTTGGGTAATTGTCCTATGTATTGGCTCTTTTTGTGGGAAGAAATGACGGTTTGATTGGTACTATATTAGGGTACATATGTCTTTTTGATCGCTTGGAATTGCACTTTTTGTTATGTATGGTGACAAAAAATGGCATTTTTGGTACAGTTTTGTATTTTTTTTATTGTGTTCACCTGAGGGGTTAGACCATGTGATATTTTTATAGAGCTGGTTGTTTTGGACATGGCAATACTTAATATGTATACTTTTTTATTTTTATTTCAGTTTTACCCTATAAAAGCATTTTTCAAGGGAAAAAATCATGTTTTACTGTCTCCATTTTCTGAAAGCCATATTTTTTTATATTTTGTTGACGATTGTCTTAGGTAGGGTCTCATTTTTTGCGGGAAGAGATCAATGTTTGATTGGTAACATTTTGGGGTGTATGACTTTTTGATCGCTTAGAATTACACTTTTTGTGATGAAGGTGACACAAAAAAATTTCATTTTTGGCACCGTGAGGATAAATTATGTAATAGTTTTATAAAGCAGATAATTATGGACGCAGTGATTCCTAAAATGTCTTTTTTTTTACATTTATTTCAGTTTCACACAATAAAAGCATTTTTGAAGAAAAATAAATCAGGTTTTTTTGCGGGAAGAGATGACGATTTTATTGGTACTATTTTGGGGTACATATGTCTTTTTGATCGCTTGGAAATAACTTTATAATTAATTTGTACTGTAAAAAAACTATTTCCCAAACTCGGGTTCGGTTCCAAGGTACCGCTTACAAGCTATAAAAATTGGTTTAAATTAAAATCTACTGCAAAGTGATTTTACTAATGCAGAGGCATAGCCAAATTTACTGTAGGGTTGACCCTATACTGGATCTTTGCTTCCTTAATAATATTCCTCTTGTGCACTTAATTTCCTTATTGCTATCCCAATTAATGCTGTTCATAAGCTTGCATTTGTATCCTGGCTGTAACTCCATGGTTATTACAGATTGTGGATTTGTGCACTGTGTATAGAAATCTAGAAGCAGGTGAAATATCATTTTGGTCTTGAGAAAAGGTTCACATTAGTGCAAGTTAATATTTTAGAAACATGAAAAAGTCAGTCTGCTAGACGTAATTGATACTGCACTGTGGAAGCAGGCAATATATATAAAAGCCACATGCAGAATTGATACGTTTGCAATGATTTCATCCGTCCAATAAAAATGTTACAAAGTAATACACTGTCATTAAAATGTCACTGAAATCTATGATGCAAGTACAGTTTACACATGGTCATCTCTCACTTAATAAATACATAGGAAAAGTGGAAATATGGATACAGAACTGGGAATGAGGAGTGTTTGAACTGGTCATGAAAAAGAAAAACTTTTTTTTTCAGTGTTACATTTTGATGATTACATAATTCTTCAACAGGCATGGGATTATAAAGTAACTTTATAATCCCATGTCTGAAATACTTTAATTATTTTTCATCATATTCATAAACTGATTATTAGAGATGAGAAAAATATTTGTGAACAAGTCAATTTTGTTACAAACTTCCCAAAAGTTTTACTTACAGTTCAGAAGACAGAGAAGACATCTCCCAAAAAGGGATCATTTTTATACAGAGCAGTGTGTTTTTAAACAGGCTCTTTGTAACCAGCGTCGACCATGTGTTTACACATAACCATGCATGTCACTGTCACTTCGACATGACTTACGTATGCTGTCTTAGCATTAAAGAGCTCGAAAGGGGTTGGATATAGTCCTAGGACACATGAGGGTGGTATGCACATTTTTTTCGGGGCAATTGGGACATTTTTAGTTCAGACCAAATTTATTTGGTTAGAATCTAATCTGATGGTTGATTTGACCAAATCGGACCCAGAATTTCTATTGATTATATCTTGATAACAAACATAATATGTTCTCCATGACACATTTTATCAGGAATATTAGGGAGGTTACTATGCCATTAAATAAATACTTTAGACTAGCTGACACACTGTTATGCCTAGAGTAGGACTGGAGGGTAGTGGTGCATGGAACATAGATGGAAGGGGGGGAATTTATCAAACTTGTGAAAAGAAAAACTAACTTAGTTGCCCATGGCAACCAATCACATTACACCTATAATTTTCCAAAGGAGCTCTGAAAAATAAAAGGTGGAATCTGATTGGGTGCTATGAGCAACTAAGCCAGTTTTCCTTTACACAAGTTTTGATAAAACTACCTAATTTTCTTTTAGGTTTTTCAAAGTTCATGCCATCAGCCAACTCCTCCAGCCATGCATGGCACAACACAGTCTTAATGTTTTGTTTGCTGTATTTCATTAACTGTTTCAATGGAATTAGGGATACATAAACCAATCTTGAGAAGTATCTCATCTTAAGTGTTCTTCTTTATAGTTTCTCAACCCCTCCATTGACATCAGTTGACAAGTTAAAACTGATATCACTGTCCTGTTCTGACAGCTTTTAGGCATGCCTGGTTGACTTGTCATTACAGTCATTTATGTGAAATTATAAAAAAATATATTTTCAATAAACAATTTTACAATAGATCAGTTTAAAGGGGTTTATCCAACCCCTATAATGCCTCCAAAAAAGCCTGGGCCCCTGGTTATACTTAGCTCCTTATCCCGCTCCCTGGCACTCGCGTCGCCTCTGATCAAAACATCTGACAACAGGGGGCAGCCAATAGCAGGCCGCGACTGGGACAAGCCTCCCTAGCATCGCAAGCCTGGGCATTGTGGGGGGCATTATAGGGATTGGACTACCCCTTTAAACCAAAATAAAAATATTACGCCATTTTGATAAAAGCACCACCATCTTAATTTTCAAGCAATGTTTCTTTGTCATTCATTTGTGCAGAATTTATTTGCATTAAAGGGGTTCTTTGGGATTAACCTTTTTTTGCATTAAAAAAAATCAAACCTGTGGAAGAAAGATTAATTACCAGAGACTTACCTTCCAAAGTGCAGCCATTCCTGAGATCTGCCTCCCGGTCACGTGGTCCCTTCAGATATCTTTTCTTTGCTTCCGGAATAGTCCGTCTTCTTGTATTCCGCTCCTCTCTTCCTGGTTTGAGCAGGAGACGGATAGTCACTAATGACGTCACCACCTCCTGCAAGTGGAAGCGCCGGCCTCCGTCTTCTTCCCCAGCTTGCTAAGGAGAGCCGTGTAAGCCCCGCCCCTGGGGCATGGTTTGAAGATTGCTGCAGAAGTTCTGGCAGTAGAGCTGCAGTGAGGGCTGATGCCTACAGTCCTGTGTAAGTATAAGCAGAAAGTGCCCATATACAAGCTTCCCCCCTCCCCCCAATCCAGATTGGGCATAGGGGAGTGCAAGGATGTAATTTGCCATAATAGCCCTTCTCTGCTGTCCCAGAAGCGTGACAGACAGACAGAGCAGTGAAGGAAGGGGGGGGGGGGGTTGGACATGGCCAGACTGTGACTCATCCCTGTGCAGTGCAGCCAGGCTTGTGTATAAATAAAGTTATGTATTCAACAAAACAAGAAGGATAAAAAGTAAACAGATTTGCCAGGATAATGTGATGTCTTTCATGGAGGAAGGAAAGCTCAGACATGAAAAACAGGTATTGGAGGCATATGTATGGATGGTGAGGGGTGTTAGGAGCACATAAAAATAATTTTGATTTTGGAACCGGACAACCTCTTTAAACTACAGTATAATGTCCAGACGGTTTAAAGGGGTTGTCCGACATTTAAATGTTAATTTACTCAGTTTAAATCTTGCAAAATACAGGGTGAAAATGGTGAAAAATTATAGCCTCGGTAATCATAACTAAGAAAAAAAATTTAGGGCAGGTTCACATGAGCTTTACAAATTCTGTTATTGTTTTCCATTATAATGTGGTGATATTTTAAAATAAGGAAATTTGTAAGACTGAATTCAAAATGGAAACCTTTAGAGGAATTCCGTTTTGATCTCTCATAATAAAGGTCTAAGCATAATAGATCCTTCTGATTTCCATTATCCAGGACGGAAAAGAAAGTCCTGTCGACAGGACCCTGTATAACATAGTAACATAGTTAGGCTGAAAAAAAGACATCTGTCCATCCAGTTCAGCCTGTTATCCTGCAAGTTGATCCAGAGGAAGCCAAAAATGGTTATATAAAATAATAGCTATAACCTGTAAAATTAGTACACTCCAGAAATATATCCAGACCCCTCTTGAACTCTTTTAGTGAATTCACCATCACCACCTCCTCAGGCAGAGAGTTCCATAGTCTCGCTGCTCTTACCGTAAAGAATCCTCTTCTATGTTTGGGTACAAACCTTCTTTCCTCCAGACGCAGAGGATGTCCCTCGTCACAGTCAAACTCCTGGGGATAAATAGATGATGGGATAGATCTCTGTACTGACCTCTGATATATTTATACAAAGTTATTAGATCTCACCTCAGTCGTCTTTTTTCTAAAGTGAATATCCCTAATTTGATCATCTTTCTGGCTACTTTAGTCCCCCCATTCCAGTTATTGCTTTAGTTGCCCTCCTTTGAACCCTCTCCAGCTCTGCTATGTTTGCCTTGTTCACAGGAGCCCAGAACTGTACACAGTACTCCATGTGTGGTCTGACTAGTGATGTATAAAGTGGCAGGACTATGTGCTCATCACGGGCATCTATGCCCCTTTTGATGCAACCCATTAACTTATTGGCCTTGGCAGCAGCTGATTGACACTGGCTTCTATAGCTTAGTTTGCTGTCCACTAAAATTCCTAGGTCCTTATCTATGTCAGTGTTACTCAGTGTTTTACCATTTAGTATGTACTGGTGACTTGCATTATTCCTTCCCATGTGCATAACCTTACTGTACATTTGTTAGTGTTAAACCTCTTCTGCCACTTCTCTGTCCAAGCCTCCAATCTATCCAGATCCATCTGTGCCAGTTAATTACTTTACATCGTTTAGTGTCATCTGCAAAATTGATATTTTAATGTTCAAACCTTCTACAAGTTCATAAAAAATATAAAAGAGAAAAGGGTCCAATACTGACCCCCTGTTGTACCCCACTAGTGACAGTGACCCAATCTGAGTGCGTACCATTAATAATCACACTCTGTTTTCTATCACTGAGACAGTTACTTACCCGCATACAGTACATACAGTATATTTAAATACTATCCTTTTATGTGGCACAGTATAATTTTTTGGGGAGAAGTCAAGGTATATGACATCCATTGACTCACCCTGGTCAAGTCTAGAACTTACCTACTCATTGAAACTGATTAAATTTGTTTGACATGACCGATTCCTAATGAAGCCGCGCCAATACACTTATTTTCATTGAGGTACTCCAAGATAGCATCTCTTAGAAAACCTTCAAACAGTTTACCCACTACAGATGTTAAACTTACCGGCCTTTTTGAATATTGGCACCACATTTGCTAAGCGCCAATCCTGTGGATCGCTCCCTGTCAATAAAGAGTCATTAAATATCAGGGTCTGTCTATTACTTAATTCCCTTAGGTCCCAGCGATTTGTTGATTTGAATTTTTTAAGACGCCACAGCACTTCTTCCTGGGTCAGACAGAGCACTTTTAATGGGTAGTCTACTTTGACACTCTGCATTTTATGGGACAGTTTATTTTCCTACGTGAATTTAGTGGAGAAAAAAAAATTTTCATAGATTTGCTTTCTCCTCATCGCTCTCTACAACTTCTCCCTCATCACTCTGTAAAGGCCCAACATTTTAGGGTTAGCTTTACTCTATTCAGCAATTAATCTCTCTGTCTCCAGCTTGGCTGCTTTCATTTGTCTTTTATATATTCTATTTTTTTCCGTATATATTTTTTCAAACCCTCCTCAGTACCTTCCTGTTTTAATTAATTATATGCTTTCTTTTTGTCATTCATTGCTTCCTTTACATTTCTATTTATCTGCATTGTTTTTTTCTTGTTCCTTACCCTTTTATTCCTATAAGATATGTACCCCTTACAATTAGACTTTAGAATGCTTTTAAAAATATTAAATTTTGTGGCTGTATTTTTATTTTTGAGGACTTTGTCCAAGTTATTGAGGCTAATGGCCTCCCTTAGTTGGTCAAATTTAGCTTTTTTGAAGTATGGCATTTTTGTGCCTCCCCGAAGAAACGCTCCTCATTTATTTCCCTTAGGCCTCCTGCACACGACCGCATGGCTTTTTCAGTGTTTTGCGGTCCGTTTTTCACGGATCCGTTGTTCCATTTTTTGCTTTCGTTGTGTTTCCGTTTCTGTTCCGTTTTTCCGTTCCGTTTTTCCGTTCCGTTTTTCCGTATGTCATATACAGTATACAGTAATTACATAGATAAAATTGGACTGGGCATAACATTTTCAATAGATGGCTCCGCAAAAAACGGAACGGAAACGGAAGACATACGGATGGATTTCCGTATGTGTTCAGTTTTTTTGCGGACCCATTGACTTGAATGGAGCCACGGAACATGATTTGGCTGCAATAATAGGACATGTTCTATCTTTAAACGGAACGGAAAAACGGAAATACGGAACCGGAATGCATACGGAGTACCTTCCGTTTTTTTTGCGGAACCATTGAAATGAATGGTTCCGTATACGGACCGTATACGGAACGCAAAAAACAGCCAGTAAACGGGGGGGGAAACGGTCGTGTGCAGGAGGCCTTAGTAGTAGATTTTCTGTGGACTCTGTCATATTAGGTGGCCTATAGCAAACCCCTATCAGTATTTTAATATTGTTTTTGCCTCCATGTATTTCTACCCAGAGTGACCACATGTTCATGTCCCATATCTTCTCAGAGTGTGGGCTTTAGATAGGACTTTACATAAAGGCAAAGCCCGCTCTGGTTTTTACCATCTTTTCTAAACAGTCTGTAACCCTGTACGTTAACTGCCTAGTCATAGCTATCATCCAACCATGTCTCCGTAATTCGCACTATGTCATAGTCTTCCTCAGACATTACTAATTCCAGTTCACCAGTTTTATAAGTCAGGCTTCTAGCATTAGTATACATACATTTAAGAGGTTTTTGTATATTTATTTTTTACCTTACCCCTTACTTTGTTCTCAGCAGCAGTAGCAGCACCAGCAATCCAGCCAGTTGTAGTAGTAAGCCACAGTTCTCCCTGGCTTTTGATGGGCATCACATTATTATTGAGGGAAAAGAGGATGAGATTGTGGATAGGATGGCTCACTTATGAGTTTGATACCGTGCCTTTGAGCCAGGGGTCACATCATTCCTTCTGCTCCTCCTCCTTGCAGAATCAGAAAAGGCTTTCACTTGCATCCTCTCATCAATAGTCAGTGATGGCATTAGGGACAGCTCATTAGTTAATCAGCTGAAAACATAGAGCCAGAGAATATTAACCTTTGCAGTGCTGCAAATACAGTAGGCAGCCATTGCACATATGCACAGGACAGGGGTGGTCATGAACTGCCATTGTTAACAGACCTCATGCATAGTTATGTTGGTGGTGGTGGTAATAGTGGTACTTTTAGTGTAGCAGTGGTAGCGACAGTGGCACCCAGGGAAAATCAGAAGGGGGGCCAAGGAGCTCACAATGACATCATAGTCTGATAAATGTGGAGTGTGAGAAGGATTATGGTCTTGAGGAGGTGACATCAGAGGAAAATTGTGGTGGCTGCAGGAGGGCCAATAAAGAGCTGAGGCAATGTATGGCCATACCCCCCAATAAAAAAAAACCTGGGCCAGATCTATTATGGTCAGCTCAGCAACTGGTGATGCTTCTGATACTATTGGTACAGGCTCAAAATGTGCCAGAGCCAAGTCAAGGTTAGCTGCCGCTAGCTCTCTGCAAGTATCTCCCATCTGGCAGTATTTTGTCCACAGTACCTGAAGACAAAGCATTGCTATGTGCAAGATCTACAGGTTTAAAATAAGCCATGGGCATTCAAACACAAACATAGACACCACAGCTCTATTGCAGCACATGAAAAAGCATCACCAGATCCTGTGGGAAAATAGAAGTGAGTAGCTCAACATGTGCCCTCCAGTTTCATTTGTGCAGCCAGGCCACATCCACATACAATACTGTGTTCCTGCTCAGGTTAATCCTTCTTACTTGGCTCCATCATCAGCCAGTGATAGCGGAATGTGTGACCAGAAAACAACTCTACCCTCCCAACAATCCAGTGGTGCACAATCTTAAGTCCTACCTGGCCAAGTTGCTGGTGATGCAGTTGTTGTTGTGCCACTAAGTGGATTGTGCTGTCCTTAGGGAACTAATTTTATGCACTCATCCTCACTGCATGATAACTAGCCAGCATTATTTCTCACAAAAATCCATCCCTGCCTTATATTGTCACAAAGCAGAGAATGTGGGCCACACTTTGCATTTGTCACTGTGCAGCAAGGTGCACACCACCGTGCACATAACTTTCATAGCCAACTAGATCAATGTTTTTGGCAGCTGCAACAACAAGGCATGTCCTATTGACACCTCCATGTTTGTGCTGGTCGTACCAAGAACACCATGTGCTTAGCCGCCTCTTCCACATCCTCCCCCATGAACTTCATCTTGTCCCCCAAAAAAGCAGGGCAGAGTGTTTTCACTCCCCCTCACTCCCAAGAGTAGCCATATAGTCAATCACTGCATCAAGCAGCAAACGTCCTGTTGGCAGTTTCCCCTCTAACTCCAACTGGGCCAGGTGGTAACAATGGCACTATCAACGTGGCTGAGCTGCATTTGTGGGAAATAACACAAGTTCCATGTACATGCACACTTGATAAATTTTGTGGTGAAACATTTTTGAAGAAGTACAGTGTTTTGCAGAGGATGCTGGCCATCTACTGGAGACTGCCCTTGCATTTCGCCCATTCTTATTTGCAAGGAACTTCCTCTTGAACCTAAACAGTTTGCCATTGCATCTCTTGATTTGCAATGCTCAAACTAGCTGAAATTCCACCAGGCATATCCTGGAGTGTCTGTACAAGCAGCATAAAGCTGTGAATGATTTCAGCATACACCAGACCATTTCACCAGGGAGGATATGTGGTATTGAGGTCAGGCAAGGGCAGCTCATCAGAGACATGTGTCACATACTAAGAACCTTGGGAGAGGCCTCTAGATTTGTCAATAGGGACAACTACGAGGATGTCATCCCCCTAATATTTATTGTAGAGAAGAGATTGTCATTATTACACTAGCTTATATATCACCATTGGAGCAGTTTTTTCATGTGCCGTGCCAGGCTGACAGAAATCAGCAGAGCCGCCATCAGGGCAGTACTACTAGTACTGCTGTCAGGGGTCCTGCTGCAAGGAAGCAAAAAGGGGGCCTGCTCACAGATAGTAAAGGGACAACAGAAACTTTACTGACTGCAAGAGAGAAGACAGCCTCTCCTTCTTCTCTGCAATGAGACAGTCTGAGTGAGGAGGGGTTGGAGACTCCTGCCAGATGAGCCATGGCTGCAGGAGAAAATGAAAGTAGCCAGCAGAGAGTCTGCACCTTCTGACCTCCTATTTCTGTGCCTCAAGTGCCCTACTGGAGGTATGAATCTCAGTCCACTCCCTGGTCCCTGCATTCTCCTATTCCACACAGCAGGAGGTGGGCAAGTTAAAGTTTTGAAGGTGATGCCTATCACCTGCCTGTGTTCACTGCAGACAGGCTTCAGTATAATGGATTTAAATGTCTCTGGAGGTTATATCTGTGATGGAGCATTATAAGAGGAGTGGCTGATATCAGCCACATATGATTTAAATGTATCTGGAGGTTATATCAGTGCTGGAGTATTATAAGAGGAACGGCTGATAGCCTGGATGGGGCCACAGAGGGACCCCGCAAAATTTTCCTGTATAGGGCCCTAAAATTCCTGATGGCAACCATAAAAATCTGAAAATGGAGATGTATCGCCTGGTTAGCCAGGTTCAGTCCTACCTGGACTCTGGCCTTTCTCCAATGCGTACCATGTTCTCTGACCCATGGATATCTTGGTAGTGGCTGGAACGGGCCCAGTATGCTGTCTCTGCTCTGTCTTGTTCAGCCTCCAGAGTCATCTCACAGAAGGTTTTCAGTGAGGTAGGTGTTATCATCATACCTAAATGGACACATGTCCACCGCCAGTGTACAGAACATAATTGTTGTCAAAGTGAATGAAGCATGTATCCGTGAGCATTTTCAGACACCTCCAGCTGAGGCTGATGAATACATCTGCCATTGCTCATTGTGGTTATTTCTTGGAGGCCTACCATCATGTTCCCTATCATATGCCTCCCGTTGCTGCCACCACCTCTGCAGCTGCTACTTCCCGCTGCTAATCCTCCTTCTGCCACTTCCATTACCCCTATACACCTTCCATCACTGCTACTACTCCCCCAACACATCTGCACACATATCTACTGCCTTGTCTGTTTCATGCTGTGCATCTATTGATGGTGCTACTATTTCTGCTAGTTATTACCCCTACACAACTTATCCTTTCAAATCTACATTGTACTGTTGATGGTCACAGGCCAAAGGGACATTTTTTTTCCAGAAAAAGTTTTTTTTTTCCTGACAATTAATATTTGACTAAGATTTAGGGGGAATGATCAATTTGAGAAGTTCCTTAGTAAGACAAAAAAAAAATTAAATACACTTATAGCATTACTACCAGAGCACAAAAGTTTGGACACACCTTCTCATTCAAAGAGTTTTCTTTATTTTCATGACTATGAAGGCATCAAAACTATGAATTAACACATGTGGAATTATATACATAACAAACAAGTGTGAAACAACTGAAAATATGTCATATTCTAGGTTCTTCAAAGTAGCCACCTTTTGCTTTGATTACTGCTTTGCATATTCTTGGCATTCTCTGTGGAGGCCAGGTCATCTGGCGCAGCACCCCATCACTCTCCTTCATGGTCAAATAGCCCTTACTTTCAAAGTTTTCCCAATTTTTCGGCTGACTGACTGACCTTCATTTCTTAAAGTAATGATGGCCACTCGTTTTTCTTTACTTAGCTGCTTTTTTCTTGCCATAATACAAATTCTAACAGTGTATTCAGTAGGACTCTCAGCTGTGTATCCACCTGACTTCTCCTCAATGCCACTGATGGTCCCAACCCCATTTATAAGGCAATAAATCCCACTTATTAAACCTGACAGGGCACACCTGTGAAGTGAAAACCATTTCAGGGGACTACCTCTTGAAGCTCATCAAGAGAATGCCAAGAGTGTGCAAAGCAGTAATCAAAGCAAAAGGTGGCTACTTTGAAGAACCTAGAATATGACATATTTTCAGTTGTTTCACACTTGTTTGTTATGTATATAATTCCACATGTGTTAATTCATAGTTTTGATGCCTTCAGTGTGAATCTACAATTTTCATAGTCATGAAAATAAAGAAAACTCTTTGAATGAGAAGGTGTGTCCAAACTTTTGGTCTGTACTGTATACATGTGGCAATAACGCTCCATTCAAAAAACAAGAATACCACACAGATGAGTATAACGCCGGTCACATCCAACCATGTGGAGAGGTCAACATGGAAGTCAGGCATCCTGTCAAGGACGACAGACTACACCATGTCCGAACTTAAATCCTGATTAAAGGGAAGCCCACATGCGGTCTACAGCTAGTTTTAGTTCGAACCACACAACATGGCCTACCAAAAGCCAATAAAGCTAAATTAAAACAAATAAAATAAATTAAATGATAAAAACGTTTTTGGGTGAATGAAGTGTAACACCGCATGATCATATTTTATTCTAACAAAAAAAAAAAAATATATATATATATATGTATATATATTTATATTAATTTTTTTTTGACAATATATGATGAACTTAACACATGCTCAATAAATTAAGCTTGAACACCAGTTTAGGAGAATTCTAATAATCGATAGTTGATAAAATCAAAGGGTGAATAAGTGGTCCATGCTGGTAATCCTTTGCAGGATCAGGACAGATAGCAGCAGCAGGTAATTTATAAGGGTATAGTATAGGGCCTACACCTAGCTAGAGAAAAATCAGCTGGAGCAGGACAGACTGCAGCAGGAAAATGGAAATGCAGAAGTGTAAAGCATACACATAGCTGGGCCTAACTGAGCTTGAACAGAACAGGCAGCATCATTGAATAGGTAACGCTGTAGTATAGAGCATGAGCTGGAAAATGGTAACGCTGTAGTATAGGGCATACACATGGCTGGGCCTAACTCTTTAATATCAGGACAGACAGCAGCAGCTGGAAAATGCTAACGCTGTAGTGTTAGGCGTACACATAGCTGGGTCTAACTCTGCAGGAACATAACTGACAGCAGAAGTGAAATGTTAACGCTCTAAGACAAGACCGACACATAACTCATCATGATTAGGACAGACAGCAGCACATAAAGGTAATGGTGGAGTATAAGGCCAACCCATAACTCAACATGATCAGGACAGAAAGCAGTGGCAGAAGGTACATGGTAGTGGTTTAGTCTAAGGCCTACACATAGATCGGTCTAACTCAGCATGAACAGACAGCATCAGGTTCTTTGTTTGCAGCAGAAATGTGTTCCCAGCAATGGGCCCCCACCAGACCTGGCCAACAACAAAAATAAACTTAGACACCTCAGACAGCAGCAGGTTCTTTGTTTGCAGCAGGAATGTGTTCCCAGGAATGGGCCCCCACCAGAGCAGGGCAACAGCAAAAATATACTTAAAAAACCTCAGAAAGCAGCAGCAGGTTCTTTGTTTGCAGCAGGAATGTGTTCCCAGGAATGGACCCCCACCAGACCAGAGCAACAACAAAAATATACTTAAAAAACCTCAGAAAGCAACAGCAGGTTCTTTGTTTGCAGCAGTAATGTGTTCCCAGGAATGGGCCCCCACCAGACCTGGGCAGCAACAAGAAAAAGCTTTGACACCTCTGAAATCAGCAGCAGAATCTTTGTTTGCAGCAGGAATGTGTTCCAATGCCTACCAAAAACAATATTTTCATTTTATAAAATAGTTTATAACTTGTATTTTACTTTTTTACAGCCCACAATAAATTGGCACGACATTAGCTACACACGCTAACTGTACCAGTCTGCTCTGAGTTTCCATATGGGTCACTTTGAGTCTGGAGCAGAACTCTGCGGTAACGCAGCCTGCCTCACTGTGTGCTGATTCCTCCAAGCCAGAGGGCAGCAGGAGTGGCGCGGTTTAGCAGCGGTTCTCTCATCCTCCTTTTGTATGTGAGGAGGCATGTGTACCGCCGCTCTCCCTACCCATACACGGTCGGCGCCACACAAATTCCATGTTCCAGCCATCATCAGCCAGTGATGAGCCAGCTTGCCTCGACACAGGTCTGGAAGTGTCACTGGCTCTGCCACAGTGATCACTTCCCTTTCCCTCGGTGATGACTCAGTCACGTTCCACGGCTGCTATCGGGGTCCTCGGCGGCTGTCTCCAGTGCGGAGCCTGAATCATCGATTGCAGGTCAGGCTGCCGAATAAGCCTTTACCTGCGTTGCTTGACTACACACGTGGGGTAGTGTCACACAACCCTGGCCAGACTTCACTAGGAAGGGACTGACAGGCACCTGGGAGCACCTCCATCCAGCAGAGCAGAGTTAGTAGTCTGTTCTGAAGCCACCATGTGTTCACCAAGACATATTTCTGCAGGTAAACTTAATCCACAAATGAATGCAGCTATGCTACATCTCTGTCGACTTGACAAATGAGATCTGGTCGGTTAATGAAAAACGTACAACAATACGGTCCAAGACAATTTTTAGGTCTGAAGGGGGAGAAGAATCTAGTGAGAGATGGGGTAGATAGTTAAATTCAAAAAGGATGAGGCACATGTATATATCTATCTACTTCATATCATCCTGGAAGCGCTGCATTCTTCTCACCCTCCAGACATAAAAATATTATCAGACCGGATTTCTGTACATTTTTCATGAACCAAATGGATGTAATTTTCTATGTCAAGTCGACAGAGATGAAGCAGAGCTGCATTTGTGTTGAGGATGAAGTTTAACTGCAGTTCTATGTCTTGGTGAACACATGGTGGCTTCAGAACAGACTACTAACTCCACTCTGCTGGATAGCAGTGGAGGCGCTCCCAGGTGCTTGTCAGCCCCTTCTTAGTTATGTCTATCCCGGGTTCTGTGACACTACCCCACGTGTGTTTTCAAGCATCACAGATAAAGGCTTAGTCGCCAGCCTAACCTGCGATCGATGATCCAAGCTGCGCACTGGAGACAGCCGCTGAGAACTCCGATAGCAGCCGTGGAATGTGAGTCATCACCGAGGGGAGGGGAAGTTATCACGGTGGCAGAGCCGGGGACACTTCCAGACCTGTCTCGAGGTCAGCTTGGTCATCACTGGCTCATGTGCTCAGACAGGCAGAGGACGGCTGGGTGCTGCCGATGGCCGGAACACGTCGTTTGTGCAGCGCCGACCGTGTATAGGGGGGAGAGCGGTGGTACCCATGCCTCGTCACAGACAAAAGGAGGATGAGAGAGCCGCTGCTAAAAACCCACCACTCCTACTGCCCTCTGGCTTGGAGGAATCAGCACACGGTGAGGCAGGCTGTGTTACCGCAGAGTTCTGCTCCAGACTCCAAGTCCCCGATATGGAAACTCAGAGCAGACTGGTGCAGGCGGTGTGTGGAGCGCTGTGTGCCAATATAGCGCCCATTAATGTATAAGTACATGATTTAAAAAAAATATAGAACTATATAAATAAATTAATTAAGTGATTTCACAATACAGTATAATAAAAAATCAACTATATATAAAATTTATTTTATATATATATATATATATATATATATATATATAGTAGATGAAAAACGGACAGCACTCCAGGTAAAAGTAGATGGTGTTTATTCACCCATGTGGATGGCAACGTTTCAGCTCATACAAGAGCCTTTATCAAGCTTGATAAAGGCTCTTGTATGAGCTGAAACGTTGCCATCCACATGGGTGAATAAACACCATCTACTTTTACCTGGAGTGATGTCCGTTTTTCATCTACTATTGACGGGATAAGCTGCTACATCCCTGGACATAGCACCCTTTCTGTGTTGTTCTTCCGGTGCCGCCATTGTTTTTCTTTTTTTTATATATATATATATATACAAAATATCAGTAAATAAATTTACAAATACATGATTAAACTAATTCATCAATACAGAAATATGATGATCAATAAATAAATACATTAATCTACAAAGACATGATTCGAATACTTTATTAAAATATAAATATATTAATAAATATATGAAATAAATAAAGGATCAATAAATAAATTAATCTAGAAATACATGATCAAAAAAAGTAATCAACAGATAAATATATCAATAAAGTAGTAAATAAATAAACAAACAAATTCATCCATAAATAAATAAATATATACATGATTACATGCATAAAAAGAATAAAAAACAACGTAGTTTTGGAGGGAGAGACAAGGAGAGGGATTGACAAGGGACCCTTTAGCACCCTGAACCGACTCCGACGGCCAATAAGTCGCCGCCAATCCAGGACTCGTTCATTTTGATAAATGTAAGTATATCCACGGAGTCAGTGGACAGACAGGTCCGCTTGTCGGTGACCACCCCACCAGCCGTGCTGAATGTCCGCTCAGACAGTACGCTGGAGGGGGGGCAAGACAGTCTTTCCAGCACATACTGAGTGAGCTCACAGCAGGTGTCCAGCCTGGCAACCCAGTACTCCATGGGGTCGTTGTTGCTCATGCTGTCGGAAGCACCAACAGACCCCATGTAGTCTGCCACCATGCGGGCCAGCCGCTGGTGGTGACTGCTGCTGCTTCTGCTACTAGGTCGCGGAGACTGGTAAAACAACCTCATCTCACCCATGAGATCGCCTGCTCGGCTGGAGCTGCTGGGGTCAGCCACCTGCTGGGTGAGATGGGCAGGGACAACTGAAGCGTGAGGCTGAGGGTTTGCCTGCTCCAGCCGGAGGATCAGACAGGTCCACGGGTTTTGCATGTGGGCATCCCTCCGGCTGGCTGGGATGAACTGCTCCAGTTTCCCTTTGCAGCAGGGGTCTAAAAGGGTGGCTAACCAAAACTCATCCCTCTCCTTAATTTTCCTAATCCGGGGTTCCCTCCTAAGACATTGCAGCATGTGGGCAGCCATGGGGAAGAGAACAGCCCACTGTGACACTTCTTGGCTGCCCGGGACCATGACTTCTAGGTCCCCTTGCTGCTGCTCCCTATGGGAGCCGCCCCACCCACGGACTAATTGTGCTCCCAGCACCGGCTCTCCCTCCTGACCAGGCCCAGACTCCTGGATGTCAGCAAAATCCTCAACAAATTCTTCCTCGTCCTGGGCCTGGTCTTGGTGGAGCAGTGTTGCCTTGTCTTGCTCCACTGAGGCACTCTCCCCAGCCTCGAGCAGGCGATCTAGTGTCCTGTCCAGCAGGAACACTATGGGAAGCACGTCATTGAGGCAGACATGCTCCCCGCATCTTTGTTGCCTGCTCGAATTGGGCCAACATGTGGCAGACCTTGTGTATCTGCCCCCACTCTGCATTGGTGATATAGGGGAGTGGGTATGACGGCCCGAAAGTGCCTTGGTCCAGCAGGTATTCCTTGATCGCCCGTTGCTGCTCCCACAACCTCTCCAGCATATGGAGGGTGGAGTTCCACCACGTCACACTGTCCACAATCAGCCTGTGAGGGGGCAGGCTGTTGTCCTGCTGCAGTTTGGACAGGGACGCGGTGGCGGTTGGGGAGTGTTGGAAATGGCTGGTAATCCTACATACCCTTTGCACAATGTCACTCAACCTTGTGTATGTGCGTAGGAACTTCTGTACCACAAGGTTGAGGACATGTGCCATGCAGGGCACGTGAGTGAGACTGCCAGCATGGAAGGCGGCCAGGAGGTTGCTGCCGTTGTAACAGACAATCATACCTGCCTCTAGCCTTCTGGGTGTCAGACACTTCTGGACCTGAGCCTGTAGTGCGGCCAGAACATGAGCTCCAGAGTGTCTCCGTTCTCCTAAGCTCACAAGCTGGAGCACGGCCTGGCAGTGGACGTGCCCTACACTTGCGTAGCTATGGGGACGTTTGCTGGGGGGCTCAGCAGCGGTGGAGACAGTGGCTTGAGTGAGAGCAGCAGTTCTCCCCTTGACACCCCGGGGCGGCACCACAAACTCAGATGCCGCCACATGTGATAATCTCTCCCCGGCGCCTCGGAGGGACAACCAATGGGCAGTAAAACTGATGTATCGTCCCTGCCCATGTCTGCTGGTCCAGGCATCCATTGTCAGATGCACCATGATGAATGCAACTGAAATGGCAGAGCTGACAGATGGCAATTGTCACATCGTCTGCTGCCAGGGTGAAGTAAGCCCAAACAGGCGACTTACGCAACAACCTCCTGTCAGATGGGGTGGTGATGACTTGCACCTGTTCAGGCTCGGTGCGCACAGGTGGATCTGGCTGCTGCTGCTGCCATTACCGGTGGAGACCCTACCACTGGGCTCACTAGTGACCTGGCACACCGTTTCCCTCGGGTGCCTACCTTCCTCATTAGTGCTGCTGTCACCCTCCTCTTCGCCCCCTGATATGTCAGACCCAAGGCCAATCTGTGATGGACTGAGGGGAACAGCAGACGTGGAGCCCCTGACCTGGCTCCGCTGTCCCCTCTCTGACGCCTGGGTCTGACTAGGTGCGGGGGTTCTGTGGCTGAAACCACCAGCACCAGTTGGAAGGAATGTCACTGGGGTACCGACGGGGAGTGACCCCCCCTCCTCCTTCCCTTCCAAAAGGTCCTGACCATCCGAACCAAGCTCTAGCCCTCTCTCCTGCATTACATACCCCAAGATGTCCCTTTCACTTTCGCTTTCAAACAGGATCAAGGACGATTCTTTGGGGCTGTGGACTAGTCCTGCATGATACGGCGAGCTGCTGCTGCTGAGAGCCGGGGCAGAGGACTCCGTGCCACTGGTCTGGGTCACGAATGACACCACTGCCTCAGCGTCCTGCGATGAAATAGGGTGGCTGCCAAGCCCAAAGAAATCACGGATGAGGCGGAGACCCCTGCCACCTGCGCCCGCCCCTTCATGGGTAAAGGAGCTGCCCCGTGCTGGCAGTGGTCCGGCACTGGAACCAACTCCCCTACCACGACCACGGCTGGATGCACGCCCATGTGCACTTATTATGAATATGTGGGTTTATATTATTATATAAACAGAAAATGCAAATGTGATCGCACACTACATCCAGCACTCTGCGATCACATTTGCATTTTCCGTTTGTATATGTATTTCGCCATAGCGATCTGCACCTACAGGCAGGTTGTGCTGACCCAACCCCTTATTTTTTTCTTTATATTATTATATATACACGCAAACATTAAAAAAAAAAAGAGGGAATTTAGGCAAACTTTATTGGGGTGGGGACAATGGGGCAATAATGAAATTAAATCTAATATATAAAGCTCGTGTGTGTGTGTATTTCCGCTAAAGGAATCCGAACCGTCGCATTTACAATCACGAAATTTGGCACGCAGGCACATCAGGTGTCCGGGAAGGTTTTAGACCAGGCTCTCTAGGATGTACCGTTCCTGAGATAATAGAAGATTGGTCACATGACCCTTATCAGCCAATAGAAGCTCGCATGTCCTCCAGCCTCCACATACACAGTTTTTCTACAGGTTTCCAATACAACCCAGCCATTTTTCTTCACTGCTATAGGAGAGCTTTAAAGGAAATCTGTCACCAGGATAATCGCTATTGAAGTAAAGCCATGGCCTAATATCACTTAGTACCTTATTTCAAGATGTGCCTTTGATTCAGCATTAGATGTTTTTATCCTCAGAAAATCCAGTTTATTTGGTATGCAAATGAGCCAGTAAGGTGCTCAGAGGGGCGTCACTCTTGCAGGAAGGAGCCCAGACATGCTTCTGACAGAATGTGTCCACCCTCAAAAGACTTAAAACCCCGTCCCCACATCCCGCTAAGACACAACCCTAATCTGGTTAGGTCATACCCTCTCCCACTCCTGAGCCGACGGGGATTTAAAAAATGAAGGTAAAAATCAACTTCTGTCAGCTGCAGGGGTGGGAAGGAGGATGACTTTCTCCCTGTAGCTTACACTCAGACAGCACAGTGCTGCTGTCTTAAGCTCCATTCAGACGTCCGTAGTGCATTGCGGATCCACAATACACCCATAGAAATGCCTATTCTTGTCAGCAATTGTGAACAAGAATAGGACATGCTCTATTTTTTTCCGGAGCTGCAGACCGGAAGATCGGGGCTGTTCTCCGGAAATGCAGATGCGGACAGCACTCTGTGTGCTGTCCACATCTCTTCCAGCCACATAGAGAATGAATGGGTCCGCACCCGTTCCGCATAGCTAGTTTACAATAAAACGTAAACCAGTAAAACACTAACTAAAGCCTAAAACAATGAGATTAAAAGACTTTTTTTGGTATTTTTTTGTTTTTTATTTTTAACTAACAAAAAACGAAAACACTAATTACTACACGAACTAAAGACTAAAAAAAAATGACTATAAAACTTTTTTTTATAAGCACAAAAGATGCAGACACTAACTAAAGACTAAAACACTGAGACTAAAAGACTTTTTTTTTTAACTAACAAAAGGTGAAAATCACATTCACTACACAAACTGGACACTAAAACACTAAGACTAAGAAACTTTTTTTTTTTTTTTCACAGACGGACGAAACAGACAGCAATACCCTACACCAAGCATGTCAAACTCAAAAGCTAACATGGGCCAAAAAAAAAAAATTTAAGTTTATGTGGGCCGCATCAAAAAAAAAAAAAATTTTTTACAATATAATGCAGACGGATCCGTTCTGAACGGATCCACCGTCTGCATTATATGAGCGGATCCGTCTCAGACGGATCCGCTCTGAACGCAAGTGTGAAAGTAGCCTTAGGGGCGAGAACCTGGGATCTTTCATCCCTTGTCCTATTCAGCTCTATTAGGGTGAATAGGACTTCACACTGTCCCTGCTGCTCTGTGCCTTGTGCACACAGCATCAGGGATGTTACCATGGCAACCAGGGCTTCTGTAGCGTCCTGGCTGCCATGGTAACTGATCGGAGCCCCAGGCTTACACAGCTGGGGCTCCGATCAGAAGCTGCCACTGCACCACCAATGAGGGGGAGGGGAGAGGTCCCTGTGGCCACTGTCACCAATGATTTTAATACTGGGGGGGTTGAGAGGGGCTGGCGCACTGTGCCACCAATGATTTTAATGGGATGGGGGGTTGAGGGGGGCACACTGCACCACCAATGATAAATTTCCCCTTTATACAGGAGGCTGGTACTGGCAGATCAGCAGTTAACCCCTCAGGTGCGGCACCTAAGGGGTTAACTGCCTCTGATCGCAGCTCCCTGTCAGCGGCAGGGTGCCGGCAATGCGATTCTGCTGCCGGCACCCGCCTCCTGTATTGTGTTAAAGACTGACTCTTACTATCAGGCCACACAGAGCGGCGCCCAGCGATGTCTCAGCACTCACCATTAGTCCTGGGCGCCGCTCCGTTTGCCTGCAGTGCTCCATTACTGTCTCCTCTCCTGCTCCACATGCTGCTGATTACTATCGGAGCGATGGGAGGAGACATCAGCTTCACTAGTGGGCGTTCCTTCTTCCTGGCTGTAGCGCTGTCCAATCGCAGCGCAGGGAGAAGGAACGCCCACTAGTGAAGCTGATGTCTCCTCCCATCGCTCCGATAGTAATCAGCAGCATGTGGAGCAGGAGAGGAGACAGTAATGGGGCACTGCGGGCGAACGGAGCGGCGCCCAGGACTAATGGTGAGTGCTGAGACATCGCTGGGCGCCGCTCTGTGTGGGAAATGGGAATAGTCCTATCATTGGTGGCTCAGTGCGCCCGCCCCTCCTCCGCCCCTCTCTCCTCATTGGTGGCGCAGTGCGCCCGCCCCTCCTCCCCCCCTCTCTTCTCATTGGTGGCAGCGGCAGCAGCACAGGGGAGAGGGAGGACAGCTTCCTTCTCCCCGTGCTGCTGAGAGAACATGAGCGCGCCGATAGCAGCGCTCATGTTCAGAGATACTAGTGAACATGTTTGACACCCATGCCCTACACTATCCTATATCCCTATCTAACCTAAAGTACACCCTGTCCTGGAAACTATCAGCTAAACTATTGCCTAATTCCCACAAACTAAGTATATAGATTATATATTTAAGCTAGCTAACTCTATAACCTAGACTACACCCAGCACTAGACCCTATCAGCTAAGATAAATTATTCCCTAACTAACCTACACTATCTAGCACTATCTGTATTATACATTTCAGCTAACTAACTCTATAACCTACACTACCCCCTTCACTGGACCCTATCTGCTACACTCTGCCCTAACACTAACTATATGGATTATATATTTCAGCTAACTATCTCTAAAACCTACACTACACCCTGCACTGAACCCTATCTTCTATTCAACTACACTATTTCCTAATTACTATCTAACACTATCAAGAGTATTTATATTCGATTTGAAATTATATCAGACAAAGCACAGCACTAGAAACAAGCTCCTCTCTCTCTCACATCAAAATCCACAAAATGGTTGCTGGGGTGTGTCTTCATTTATATAGTGAAGGGGTAAGCAACTTTCCGATTGGTTGCTAGGGATGTTGCTAAGCATTGACAAAGCCTTCTCATTGGCCCTTCAAGCTAGGAGAAGCGAGGGAATGATCACCTGATGTGTACTGTGTAAAAAAAAGCAGCAAATGTTCGTCATTACGAATATACTGCTCCATATTCTAAATATTCGCAAATTCTCGAAGTGCCGATAAAAATTTGTTTTTCGAATATTCGTGCTTAACACTACTGATGAAATTGACAGCATCTTAGTATACAGATGGAGTAGAGTTAACACTCCTGTTTTCTGAGATTTCTGAGTTGTGTTATCTAATCTAAGCAAACACCATCAATTGCTTTCCAATGGCTTTTGTCCCAAGATAACGCGATGAGTTAAGTAATTTGAGTTAAGAGCTGGAGTGATAACCCTGCTACATCTGTACTTTCCACCAGGTGCTCCGTTGATGTATGTTCCTACCAGTTGCCACTGCCTTCACCTTCTCAGTGGTGCTAGGGAAGTTGTTCAGTGTTTGTGTTTTTTTAACTAGTTGTCAAGTTTACGGTTTCTGCAGTGGCAAGGTTGGAGGTGGCCCAATGAAACGCTGGGTCTCCTGACACAACTGAGATGTCAACACGTGTTGCTTCTCTTCGGAGGGGATGGAAAGGCATGGTGCACCCCAATGGTAAATAAGTCCAGAGAGTCAAGATTTACAGTAAACTATCTGCTTCTTTACTGGAGGAACCTAAAATACAAAACAATACAGACAAGGCACTGAGTCAGATTTTCTAGTTTCCCCACTGATAGCAAAAGGTTCTGTGCTTAGAAAATGGCCTGATCTTGCCTTTCATCTATTTTTTATAAAGCAATGCCAAGCACAGCCACTATTCAATGGAAAGAACTGTGTTTAGTAAGCTGCAAGTTGGCCATGGTGCCCACTAGGGATGAGCGAACCCGTGGAAGTTTGGGTTCGATGGGTTTGGCCGAAATTCAGGTCAGATTTTGGGTTCAGGACCCGAACTTGACCTCGAACCCAGACCCCATTAAAGTCAATGGGGACCCAAACTTCACCTGCGATGATTTCACAGCGCTCACAACATGGTGAGTGCTGTAATGTCACCGCAGGTCCTTTTGCAGGTCCTACAGAAAGAAGAACGAAGAGGATACCGGCTGCTCGATCAAGTGGATCAGGTGAGTTTTTATCATTTTTAACCCCTCAATGGATATTTTATTTAGCATTCTGTCTTAAGAATGCTATTATTTTCCATTATAACCATGTTATAATGGAAAATAATAAAATCACCCGAACACCGAACTTCAGTGAAAAAGTCTGGGTTCGGTTCCAGGTACCCGAACTCGCAAAGTTTGGTAAAAACCTTAAACTTTGCAGTTCAGGTTCACTCAACCCTAGTGCCCACCTGAGCACCACAGCATCTGCTAACAACTGAATAGCAAAGGAACCCAGAGTCAGGCTCTATTGATCAGTACTAAACACTCAAAAACACTTTTAATGTTTGCATTAAACTTTTTATACTTTAGCTATTTAAAATGTAAAAAAATTAAATATCATCAACAGGAGCGTAACCCTATCACTCATGTGTAGACACATAAAAATCACTCTACCAAATCACATAGATCACACATGTCATATAAAAAACATCACTTTATTGAAACACAATGTAACAATTACAATAAACACATATATAAAATCATGCAGATGAGTACTGTGATAGAGACCGCACTTGGCCAGTAAAGTGCATCCAATATTAGATAAAGTGACCAGTGCAAAATGGCCAGAACCAAGAATTACTGTAGGGAAAACAACTCAGACTACAAACTGAGTAAAAGGTTGAACCCACATTGGTTGGCCCATACATGTATCAAAATCCAAATAGTGATCAATACAGTCTAATGGTGCATCCATAATCAATGCATAAATACAAAAATAGACATAAATTGATGCATCATACTAACCCGGGGGGAAAAGAAGCAGTTTCCCTGACGCACATTTCACTTCACCAAGCTTTTTCAAAGGGATACATGTCTCTAAAAGTTTAGGCCCTATATACCACCACCCAGCAGAAGATAATCGCCCCACCTATGTAATCAAGTGACCACCAATCGGTGTCCAGGGGGAGGGGTGTCCTATATTAGATCCAATTGAATCGCACTGCAAGTAAAGTATCTGCCCAGGCACACAAACAGTCTGTGGACCTTCAGCATCATCATAATCACATGGATGCTCACATGACTGAGATTCCAGTCATGTGACCAAACCACATGATCGAAAGAAGGACACATACACATCATTCTCAGGGGTGAAAATGAACAATTGTTCAAAAGATGGGACCAGTTGGTATCCAGGGGCGAGAACTCCTATATTAGGTCCAATTGGGTCGCGCGGCAAATAAAATGTCTACACCGAAATATAAATACATAAACAGCAGGACCTTCAGTGTAATCACGGTCACATGGATGCTCACATGACCGTAATTCTGGTCACGTGACCAACCCACATGACCAGAAGGAGAACCTCCCCACATCATTCTCAATTATTTGCGTCACTATATATTATATTAGGTTTGGTGGTTACCATCATCTTATTAACACAATGTTTATGACCGTTGCCACCGTAATGATTTGTCTGGGTTTTTAACATGGATTCTGGTATAATTGGGCGATAACATGTAGTGTCCCAGTACCTGAACATGTGCTTGTGGCGGAACCCGCCTCGCCACTGGGCATTGGAGAGGCCTGGCTACCCGCCTCCTACCTACTGACTATGGCCCCTGGTGAATTTGTACGTTGAATGCAATTTGGGCATGTGGTATTTTGTATTGCTGCTACTGGCCCTTTGGGGGCCATCCGTGGACATGTTATGACTTTTGGGAACGATGCCCTTTGGGACTGTGTAGCAGATTGCATTCAGGCTGTCTTAAATATTATGTGTGTTATTATGGGTTCGGTTAAATTGTATTGCTATGTGTTGTGGACTGTATATATCTTGCTCTGGCTGTAATGTTTGCTATGTAACAGGCATTGATGTTCTGTGCCTCTTCTCCTCCCCCTTTTTCCTGTCCCATTGTTTCCCCGGCAGGGTGTTGTCGCAGGGACACTGGGAGACCAGTTTAAACCAGCTGCTCTGTCCCTCCTCCATCTCCCATCAGCCCTTGCTATTGTCTGGCCCCACCCTTCCTTGTACCATTGTCCTAGGTACCCTATTGTATGTAAATGAGGCTGTTGGGGGGTTTAAAGTAGGTGTGCTGTGTCTAAATAAAGTGAGTTCCTGTTTTAACCCTCAAGGTGAAGTGTCGTCTCAATCTTGGGGGAGGATTGATTGCATGCTGTCCCAGTTTGACTGCTAGGAGTGTAAACCTATTCATATGGTTTCCTATTCAACTGTCTACAGCATTCATATGCTTGAAGAGGATTTATA
Organism: Bufo bufo; assembly: GCF_905171765.1. Lineage (NCBI taxonomy): Eukaryota > Metazoa > Chordata > Amphibia > Anura > Bufonidae > Bufo > Bufo bufo. The sequence goes on along the minus strand of NC_053390.1, from coordinate 619,113,852 downwards.
TGCTTCTTCGGTTCGGTGATGGTGGTGTCTGCCAGAGTGCTTGGAAACCTCAGGAAATGCTAGGAGCATCCGTCAACGGAGGTACTCAGTCTAGGAGTGCCAGGTGATCCGTTACAGTGCTCATCTGCATTCCTGAGAATGATGTGGGTGGGTTTTCCTTCTGATCATGTGGGTTGGTCACATGACCAGAATTACGGTCATGTGAGCATTCACGTGACCATGATTACACTGCAACCCAATTGGACATAATATCTCAGTTCTCGCCCCCTGGATACCAACTGGTCCCATCTTTTGAACAATTGTTCATTTGCACCCCTGAGAATGATGTGTATGTGTCCTTTTTCGATCATGTGGTTTGGTCATCACATGATTATGATGATACTGAAGATCCCACAGACTGTTTGTGTGCCTGGGCAGATACTTTACTTGCAGTGCGATTCAATTGGATCTAATATAGGATACCCCTCCCCCTGGACACCGATTGGTGGTCACTTGATTACATAGGTGGCGCGATTATCTTCAGCTGGGTGGGGGGTATATAGGACATTAACTTTTTAAAACATGTATCCCTTTGAAAAAGCTTGGGAAGGTGAAATGTGCATCAGGGAAACATCTTTTTTTCCCTCGGGTTAGTATGGTGCATCAATTTATGTCTATTTTTGCATTAATTATGGCTGCACCAGTAGACTGTATTGATCACTATTTGAATTTTGATACCCTTATGGGCCAACTAATGAGGGTTCAACCTTCTACTCAGTTGGTAGTCTGAGTTGTTTTCCCTACGGTAATTCCTGGTTCTTGCCATTTTGCACTGGTCACTTTATCTAAGGCTGCTTTCACTCTAGCGTTTGGGTGTCTGCTTGTGAGCTCCGTTTGAAGGCTCTCACAAGCGGCCCCGAACGGATCCGTCCAGCCCTAATGCATTCTGAGTGGAGGCGGATCCGCTCAGAATGCATCAGTCTGGCAGCGTTTGTCCTCCGCTCCGCTCAGCAGAAGGACACCTGAACGCTGCTTGCAGCGTTCGGGTGTCCGCCTGGCCGTGCGGAGGCAAACGGATCCGTCCAGACTTACAATGTAAGTCAATGGGGACGGATCTGTTTGAAGTTGACACAGTATGGCTCAATTTTCAAACGGATCCGTCCCCCATTGACTTTCAATGTAAAGTCAAAACGGATCCGTTTGCATTATCATGAAAAAAAAAAAAAAAAAAAAAAAAAAATTTTTTTTTTTTTTTTTTCATGGTAATGCAAACGGATCCGTTCTGAACGGATCTAAGCGTTTGCATTATAGGAGCGGATCCGTCTGTGCAGATACCAGATGGACCAGCTCTGAACGCAAGTGTGAAAGTAGCCTAATATTGGATGCACTTTACTGGCCAAGTGGGGTCTCTATCACAGTACTCATCTGCATTATTTTATATATGTATTTATTGTCATTGTTACATTGTGTTTCAATAAAGTGATGTTTTGTTATATTACATGTGTGATCTATGTGATTTGGTAGAGTGACTATTTAAAATGTAGTTACATAGTTAATACAGTTGGAGACTGAACTTTTTCTTCTCCAGACGAAAGCAGTGCCCTCTTGTCTTTTGAGGGAATTTTATATGGAACAGATTTTCACTATTTTTTGTGTGTTTATATACACTGCTCAAAAAAATATAGGGAACACAAAAATAACACATCCTAGATCTGAATTAATTAAATATTCTTCTGAAATACTTTGTTCTTTACAAAGTTGAATGTGCTGACAACAAAATCACACAAAAATTAAAAAATGGAAATCAATTTTTTTAACCCATGGAGGTCTGGATTTGGAGTCACACTCAAAATTAAAGTGGAAAAACACACTACAGGCTGATCCAACTTTGATGTAATGTCCTTAAAACAAGTCAAAATGAGGCTCAGTTGTGTGTGTGGTCTCCACGTGCCTGTATGACCTCCCTACAACGCCTGTGCATGCTCCTGATGAGGTGGCGGACGGTCTCCTGAGTGATCTCCTCCCAGACCTGGACTAAAGCATCTGCCAACTCCTGGACAGTCTGTGGTGCAACGTGACATTGGTGGATAGAGCGAGACATGATGTCCCAGATGTGCTCAATTGGATTCAGGTCTGGGGAACAGGCGGGCCAGTCCATAGCATCAATGCCTTCATCTTGCAGGAACTGCTGACACACTCCAGCCACATGAGGTCTAGCATTGTCTTGCATTAGGAGGAACCCACGGCCAACCGCACCAGCATATGGTCTCACAAGGGGTCTGAGGATCTCATTTCGGTACCTAATGGCAGTCAGGCTACCTCTGGCGAGCACATGGAGGGCTGTGCGGCCCTCCAAAGAAATGCCACCCCACACCATTACTGACCCAATGCCAAACCGGTCATGCTGGAGGATGTTGCAGGCAGCAGAATGTTCTCCACGGCGTCTCCAGACTCTGTCACGTCTGTGACATGTGCTCAGTGTGAACCTGCTTTCATCTGTGAAGAGCACAGGGCGCCAGTGGCGAATTTGCCAATCTTGGTGTTCTCTGGCAAATGCCAAACGTCCTGCACGGTGTTGGGCTGTAAGCACAACCCCCACCTGTGGACGTCGGGCCCTCATATCACCCTCATGGAGTCTGTTTCTGACCATTTGAGCAGACACATGCACATTTGTGGCCTGCTGGAGGTCATTTTGCAAGGCTCTGGCAGTGCTCCTCCTGTTCCTCCTTGCACAAAGGCGGAGGTAGCGGTCCTGATGCTGGGTTGTTGCCCTCCTACGGCCTCCTCCACGTCTCATGATGTACTGGCCTGTCTCCTGGTAGCACCTCCATGCTCTGGACACTACGCTGACAGACACAGCAAACCTTCTTGCCACAGCTCGCATTGATGTGCCATCCTGGATAAGCTGCACTACCTGAGCCACTTGTGTGGGTTGTAGACTCCGTCTCATGCTACCACTAGAGTGAAAGCACCGCCAGCATTCAAAAGTGACCAAAACATCAGCCAGGAAGCATAGGAACTGAGAAGGGGTCTGTGGTCACCACCTGCAGAACCACTCCTTTATTGGGGGTGTCTTGCTAATTGCCTATAATTTCCACCTGTTGTCTATCCCATTTGCACAACAGCATGTGAAATTGATTGTCACTCAGTGTTGCTTCCTAAGTGGACAGTTTGATTTCACAGAAGTGTGATTGACTTGGAGTTACATTGTGTTGTTTAAGTGTTCCCTTTATTTTTTTCAGCAGTGTATTTGAATAGGTTAATCATGTACCCCCTTAGACATCTCTTCTCCGACTAAATACATTTATTTCTTTTAATCTTTTCTCATAATTAATAGTTGTTACTTACAAGAATAAATGTTGCTGTGTAATTATCCAATATGGATTTAAAGCTCTCCCATTTAGCCTCTGTACTATTATGTGGCAATAGCTGATCCAAGTCTATGGCCTGATATGCTGCACTCAACCCAGGGAAATTGGCCTTTTTCAAATTGACAGTTTTTTCTCACACAGTTTTTTCTTTTTATAGTTCAAGAGAAATATAATTATATTGTGGTTACTATTACCCAGTGCTTCACATATTGTATTGTGGTTCACAAATTGACCCATAAACTGGTCCTGAAGCAAGTTGAAGAATTTCCTCCCCCTTGCAGTTGAGGCAGAACCATGACCCCAGTCAATATCTGGGAAGTTAAAATCTTCCATTATGACCACTGTACCCCCCTGTGCAATGCGGTGATGTAATGACATCATCACATCATCATGTTCGCCAGCAGCGGTGACATCATCACTGATGATGTCGATGCAGCTGGCCAGCACGCTGGCGTGGTGACGTCACACATCACCCCGTGCGATATTTTGCGCGGTATCTTCAATGAAGATGGCCTTGACAGCCTGTCCATGAGCAAATAGATGAAGTGAGTATGTATTTTCTTTTACTGCCATTTCAGGAAAAATTGATTAATTACCATGAAGCGCAAGGAAATTCTAATTGAACTCAATTAATTTGTCTTCCATTCACTCAACACTACCATGCCCACTTCCCTCTCTGACTCCAGCCCACACTGAATCCCCACAGTCTCCTCCTATATCCCACTCTCCATCTACTCTCCCTACCCTTTTATTGGTCCCCCTCCCTCCCCCAGGTCCTAGTTTAAAAGCTCATCCAGCCTTCTAACCATTCTTTTCCCTACCACAGCTCAGCTGCACCCTTCCTATTAAGGTGCAGCCCATACTTACTGTAGAGCCTGAAGCCGACAGAAAAGAACCCAAACCTTCCTTCCTACACCAGCTTCTGAGCCACTTATTTAACTTCCTAAGCTCCCGTTCACTCTCTATTGACACTCGTGGCAGTGGTTGTAATTTTAAAAACACCACTCTGGAAGACACAGACTTGAGCTTCTATCCTAGTGTCCTAAAATAATTTTCCCCCTGACTTTGTCATTAGAATCAATGTGTACCATGTCAGGTCTTCCCCAGTCCCACCTAGCATCTGTCTATTCAGATTGCTGAACCCAAGCACCCAGAAGACAGAAAACTGGCATTCAAGGCAACAGATGACGCTGTCTGTCCACCTAATAATGGAGTCCCCTACCACCAGCACCTGCCTGACCTTTGCTGCTCTTCTCTTCTCATCCTTCTTACAGCAGTCATCTTCCTGCTTTCAAGGAGCATTGTCCTGATTCAGTGTTGCTGACCCTGGACTTGCCTCCCTAATATCAGCCAAACAGGCATATTTACTAGGTTGGGTTAGTGTAACCCAACCACTGACCTCATATAATTAAATACTAAATGTATTAAACAGATATGAAAGTGATATTCATTTAAATACATAATAATAACTATTGAATTTATGTTAGTTACTATATTCATTATTATTAAAGTCACTTTCTTTGCAAGCTGCAAGGTCAACCAACATATCATGTAATAAATTTATCATTTGACTCTGTACATCTTTTAATAAAATACTGTGGGATGCTTTGGGAATAAGCCAATGTGGCGTCGCATGGTGCCAATTTCCACCATAAATGATGAATATCTTATCCAGCTGTCAGTGAATGATATATCAGTGTTGTGAATGAATCAAGATAAGAATGATTGCCAAATAACTATACAACCAGCTTAAATTCCTTTTCCTAGTCCCAGTGACAAGAAATGAACTAATTACTGTTCAAACTCTTTTACTAAAGATCTCTAATTCCTAGCTGGATTCTGTGCAAATCGTAAAGGTTTAGAAGCAGACCTAAAGTAATTGACCTTTACCTCTCCACATCTCATTTGCCCTAAGTGTTAATTGACTTTGAAAAAAAAAGCAGTATATTATTCTTTAAAAAAAAAATGGAGCATGCCAACATTACACAGCTTCAAAACCAAAATGCTCGCAGAGAACATTCTAGCTGCAAATTAAAAGAAGGCATGTATTGCCATCTACAGTCGAGAGAAACACCAGAAGCTGGAGCTATGAATTATGCTGTGGATTGGAATCATATATATATATATATATATATATATATATATATCTTGCAATGATAATTTAATGCTTAATGTTGTTTCCATTATAGCTAGAAACAAGTGTGAGCTTAGAAAGATGATATATATATTCAACTATTCAAATCAGCAGCAGCTAATTAGCTAGAAGGAAAGAAAATGCTCTGATCTAAGAATCTGCCTTGCAGACAAGATACTCTCAGGCTGGCTCAGACTGTTAGAAAATGGGCAGAAGAATACAAAAAAAAACAAAAAACATTTGGCACAATTCACTTGAATGAGAATCAGTCTATCCTTCTTAGAGTCTACAACATTATTTTGTATTTTCCCATAAAGTACTGTAAATCAGTACCTGTTAAGAAATGCGTCATCTTATTTGCCTTTCAGCAAAGGCTGGAAATGTGTTTTCATACACTGAAGCTTACAGAACACTAAACTATAGATAACACCCTGAAGCTGTAAATGGCTGAAAATGATTACTGCAGTTTAGCAGTGAATTAAATTCAATGAACAACATTTTGTTGATCAATCTCCAGAGTTTTTTTTTTTTCTTTTTAAATAAATTAATATAAATAATGACTTTATTAAAATTGCCATAATCCTTTGATGGGAGATATCCCTCAGGATACTGTATTATGGCACTAAGGTTTTGTTATGAATAATGTCTTGGTTTTAATAGCTTCTCAATCCCAGGCAATGTAGTACATTCTGTTTATAACCTACCAGAAGAGAACAGAGGGGAGAAGAATAAAGCTGTGCATATCTAACAACCTGTGATGGTATGATAGCTCCATAGATGCTAAAATGGCTGCTACTTCCTGGATCAGCTGCAATAGTCCAGAACTAGCTGACACAAGGCTGTAAAAACACAGGAGATAGCCATTTATTGCAAAGGAAGGGTTTTCCACATCTCAATACTTAGCACAGCTAAGTACTGATTTTTGTCATAAATTTGATTGCAAGAGAACAAAAAATGGCAACTTCGAAATTGCAAGCATTTTACTACAGATAGATGTATAGTTATTTCATGTGGATGGTGCAGGTTCAGGAGCTGAACCTGTATCATTTGTTGCAGGTGTCAGCTATGATATATAGTTGACATCTTTCTGCAGCTGCCTGGATCAGAGCTACCTTCTATCCTGGTCAAGCAACCTCTGATCCTGGCAGTTCAACCCCTTAAATGCTGCTGCCAATACCAACCATTACATCTAAGTGGTTGACAGAGGAAATGGACGATGAGCTACAGAGCGTAAACTTTCTCTCTGCCAACCATTTAGATGCTGCTGCCACTGCCAATGGTTGCTATGGTAATCAGAGGGCAAACACTGGTATGATAGGTATGGCAGCTAATAAAGCTGACTTGACCCAGCCATAGGCAGGATCAAATAGGCTGTCAGTGTAAAACTAACTAGTATAATACACTGCAATATAGAAGCATTGCAGTACAATATCAGCAACCAGGATATAAGAAGTTATAGATATAAAATGTAAAAAATGATTTTTTTTTTAAATTAAAGTTATCCAACCGCTAAAATGCCCCCTAAAATGCCCAGGCATCTCATACAAGTTTTACTTGCACCACTCCCGGCTGTGTGGGCATTAGGAGCAACTTAGGTGTCGGGTAATGTGGTAAGTATGAGGTGTAGCGTGTATCTATAATCAGAAACATAGGATTATAATTAGAGACCTGTCTTTACCAGGTAACATAAGCTGGGCACAGCATATTAGGCATTGAAATGACATGACTTGCTCTAATAATAATTCAATGTTAGCCTTTGCCTTAGAAAAGTTGCTTTAGTACATAACTTTTATTTCAATATTTCCTTTTGCTCCATTAAAAACCCTGCTAGATATAACTATATTGAGTAATTTACAGTGAAAATAAAAAGTCTACACACCACTGTTAAAATGTCAGGTTTCTGTCATGTAAAAAAATTAAACAAAGATAAATCATTTCAGAACTTTTTCCACCTTTAATGTGACCTATAAACTGTACCACTCAATTGAAAAACAAACTGAAATCTTTTAGGTGGAGTGAAGAAAACAAAAATAACAAAAATAATGTGGTTGCATAAGTATGCACACCCTCGTATAACTGGGGATGTAGCTGTGTTCAGAATTAAGCAGTCACATTCAAAATCATGTTAAATAGGAGTCAGCATACACCTGTCATCATTTAAAGTGCCTCTGATTAACCCCAAATAAAGTTCAGCTGCTCTAGTTGGTCTTTCCTGAAATTTTCTAAGTCGCATCCCACAGCAAACTCCATGGTCCACAGAGAGCTTCCAAAGCATCAGAGGGATCTCATTGTTAAAAGGTATCAGTCAGGAGAAGGGTACAAAAGAATTTCCAAGGCATTAGATATACCATGGAACACAGTGAAGACAGTCATCATCAAGTGGAGAAAATATGGCACAACAGTAACATTACCAAGAACTGGATGTCCCTCCAAAATTGATGAAAAGAAAATAAGAAAACTGGTCTGGGACGCTACCAAAAGGCCTACAGCAACATTAAAGGAGCTGCAGGAATATCTGGCAAGTACTGGCTGTGTGGTACATGTGACACCAATCTCCCATATTCTTCATATGTCTGGGCTATGGGGTAGAGTGTCAAGACGAAAGCCTTTTCTTATAAAGAAAAACATCCAAGCCAGGCTGCATTTTGCAAAAACACATCTGAAGTCTCCCCAAAGCATGTGAGAAAAGGTGTTATGGTCTGATGAAACCAAGGTTGAACTTTTTGGCCATAATTCCAAAAGTTATGTTTGGCACAAAAACAACACTGCATATCACCAAAAGAACACCATACCCACAGTGAAGCATCATGCTTTGGGGCTGTTTTTCTTCAGCTGGAACTGGGGCCTTAGTTAAGCTAGAGGGAATTATGAACAGTTTCAAATTAGAGTTGAGCGGACACCTGGATGTTCGGGTTTGACGGGTTCGGCCGAACTTCACAAAAAAGTTTGAGTTCGGGACCCGAACTTGACCCCGAACCCGAACCCCATTGAAGTCAATTGGGGCCCGAACTTTTGAGCACTAAAATGGCTGTAAAAATGTCATGGAAATGGCTAGAGGGCTGCAAATGGTATCGAAATGTTGTTAAGAGCATGGCAAGTGCTCTGCAAACAAAAGTGGATAAGGAAATGACTTTAAATAACATAAAATACGTAAAAATACAAAATAATAATCTTGATCTAGGAGGACGAGGTCCATATGGAGTAGAAGGTTGAGGAGGCGGTGGATGTGGCGGTGTATGTGGAAGCGGCTGTGGAGGAGGAGGAGGTAGGCTACACTGCTTTTTGGTTTTAAATTTATTTATATTTTTTAAAATTAGGGTACACCCCAAAACATTGGGAAATATAACCTGTGATAACCCCCTCCAGTCGTGCTAAACACACGTTCAGACAATACACTGGCTGCAGGGCAGGCCAGCACCTCCAAGGGGTAAAGGGCATGTGCCCAATTTGGAGACCCAGAAGTTGCAGGGGCTGACCCCTGTCAGTCAGTTCGTGTAGGCGTGTGCACACTTATTGCCCCACCATGTCGCACGTCCCTGTGATGCTCACAATCCAATTTGATATCTGCTCTATCAACTTTCGATGTTCTTTAATGCGCCTACCATGGTGATCACGGGTGGCGGGCATCAGGGTTCCAGGCCGGAGAGGGAGCGTGAGAAAGAGAGACCACATCCAAGGGAGGATGAATTTTTTCAAATTTAAAATTTAAAATTATAGAGCGGAAATATGGGACAAAGTATTAAAGCGTAAAAGTAGGACAATTTTTTAAAGTTTAAGCATTGAATAAAAGGATGTGGCACACATCAATTAATGAAGAATTTCTTAAATTTTATTCCCTTTCAACTATGCAGAGCAGAGGTTTCTATCCGTCAAAATTAGAAAAATGTCACCTGACAGTGTAATTGACGATTTTTTTTAATTTATTTTCCTGTCACCTATGTAGAGGTGCCCCAGTTACATCCACCATCCACTTGGATATCTTCTCTATCAACTTTCGATGTTCTTTTCTGTGCCTACCATGTTGATCACGGTTATCGGCGAATCAGGGTTCCATGTCGGAGAGGGAGCGTGAGAAAAAAAGACCAAATTTAAGGGAGATAAATTCATTTAAAATTTTTTGGATCGAGCGGAAATATGGGAAAAGTTATTGAGGTGCAAATGTGGGACAAATTACAGAAGCGCAAATGTGGGCAAAAAGAGTAAAGTGGAAATGTGGGACACATTATTGAAGCGCAAATGTAGGCCAAAAGAGTAAAGCGGAAATGTGGGACACATTATTGAAGCGCAAATGTAGGCCAAAAGAGTAAAGCGGAAATGTGGGACACATTATTGAAGCGCAAATGTGGGCCAAAAGAGTAAAGCGGAAATGTGGGACACATTATTGAAGCGCAAATGTGGGCCAAAAGAGTAAAGTGGAAATGTGGGACACATTATTGAAGCGCAAATGTAGGCCAAAAGAGTAAAGCGGAAATGTGGGACACATTATTGAAGCGCAAATGTGGGCCAAAAGAGTAAAGCGGAAATGTGGGACACATTATTGAAGCGCAAATGTGGGCCAAAAGAGTAAAGCGGAAATGTGGGACAAATTATTGAAGCGCAAATGTGGTACAACTTGTTAAAGTTTAAGAATTGAATGAAAGGAGGTGGCGCGCATCAATTAAAGAAGAATTTCAGAATTTTTTTTCCCTGTTACCTATGCAGAGCAGGGGTTTATTCATGTCTAAAATTGTAAAATGTCAACCCAAGAATGTAATAGAAAAATTACAGAAATTTATTAACCTGTCTACTTGGTAGAGCAAGGGTCTATGACAGAAAAAAATTGTTTATTGTCACTCGAAAATGTAAAAAAGAAAAATCATTGAAATTTATTAGGATGTCAACTAGGTAGAGGAGGGGTATATTACACCCATAAATTTGTGAATTTCACACGAAAATGTAACAGACAAATTTATTTTATTTTTTAACCTGTCTACTAGGTATAGCAGTGGTACTTCACACCCAAAAATTGGTGAATTTCACCAGAAAATGTAACTGACAAAGTAGTGAAATTACATAAAATAAAATACGTACAAATAAAAAAATTACATTTGGATTTATGAGGTGGAGTTCCATATGGAGTAGGAGTTTGAGGAGCCGGTGGACGTAGCAGTGTAGGTGGAAGCGGCGGTGGAGGAGGACGAGGTAGCCAACACTGCATCAGTCTAAGGCATCTGCTAACACATATATTTTTGGTATGCATTAAACTGATGGCAAAAATAGGATGTGAATCCAGCCCTAGTATCAGAATAAGCACCAGTGCACATCGGAGCAGCGTGGCGAAGAGGGGAGGCCGCCATGTACTGACAGAGCGCTAATTGGTCCTCGTGGTCAGGGATGAGGACTGTGTTTCCCAAGAATAATTTTCTACTGGGAAATACAGGGCACAGTATAATACACTAGAATCTGTATAATATAAAGATATTAGCCCTACCCCCGAATGATAATACAATTAGGTGATCATTTATTATGTAGAAATATGTCTATGTTAGGCGCATTTCTGACACAGATTGTGGCGCAAAGGTCTTTAGCACTGCAATCTGAATATTTGTCCCGCTAATGCCAGGTCTAAAAAAGGATGGCATGGGCAGGGAAAGAGATACAGTTATGGCCATCCAGATATTGGATACCACCGCCATACATTGACCGGATTACACGTATGCACAGACCGGATAACACTGCCATACCGTGACTGGATAAAAGAGTATAAGAGGGCACAGTACAGGGAATGACTAGGGGCACTGCACATGGTGTGGTTAGAGGGCACAATGCCGGGAATAAGGGGACACAATACAGGGTGAGGAGCACAGTACAGGGTGGGGGGCACAGTCACATGACCCTGTGACATTAGAAGGTCCTTATGGTGAATGCGGTTCATACCCCACCATAATGAGAGGCAGAGGAGTGAGACAAGGGTGTGATTAAGTGGCTAGAGATATAAAATTTAACTGTCAGCCAGTACAGGCCCCAAAAATTTGGCAATAGGCATTCACCTGACAGCACAGAACTTTGGATTCTGTGGCTGGAGGTACATTAGGTGGTCACAGGATAGAAATGTAACTGTTGGCCAATACAGGCCCCAAAAATTAGGCAATAGGCATTACCTGACAGCAAAGAACTTTGGATTCTGTGGCTGAAGGTACATTAGGTGGTCACAGGATAAATATGTATCTGTCGGCCAGTACAGGACCCAAAAATTAGGCATTCAACGGATATAAAAGGCCTTTTATGCCGCTATATTTACCGAAGACAGGGACCATGATTTGTTCTGGGTGGTGGCGGATATTTGTGGGCTGTCATGAGGAAATTCAATCTAACATGGTCAACTCGTCACATGTGTTTATATCCATAACTCATTCATTTTTAGAAATGGAAGGTAGTCCACACTGTCGTGAGCTAGGCGAGAGCGATAATCGGCCACGATCCCCCCTGCTGCGATGAACGTCCTTTCGGACAGGACACTGGACGAGGGGCAAGTCAACAGTTCCATGGCAAATTGTGCCAGCTCTGGCAACAGGTCAAGCCTGCACACCCAGTAGTCCAGGGGTTCATTGCTTCTCAGAGCGTCCACATCGGCCATTAACCCGATGTAGCCGGACACCTGTCGGTCTAGGCACTCCCTGAGGCTGGATCCGGAAGACGGCTGTCGATAGGTTGGCTGCAAGAATGATCTCATATCCAAAGTGAAGAACACATCTTCAAACCGCCCTCTTCTTGCATGCTCTGTTGGATTGGTACCAGCAACTGTTTCTCTGTGAGTGGAAATTCCTATGCCAGCGCCCACAAAAGCAGAATGCAGCATTTCTCGAAGCAAGGCCTGGAAGTGCTGCATTCTGATAGCCCTCTGTGATGGTGGTAACATTTACGCCATTTTGCGTTTGTACCGGGGGTCTAAGTACGTTGCCACCCAGCACTGGTTCTTAACCTTTATGCTTTTTATACGGGGGTCCCTCTTCAAAAACTGGAGCATGAAGGCCCCCATTTGAACTAAACTGGAGATGCCTGGCTCCTGCTCATCATCCAGGATAATATCTTTATTGTTCTCCTCCCCCCAGCCACGGACAACACCAGGGATCCCAGAAACGTTTAAAGCATGCTCTTCCACCCTTGCACCATCCTCCTCTGACTCCTCTTTAGACTCCTGTGTCACGGATGTTGTAGGTGAGAACACCAAAGGACAACAAGAAGGAAGGGAAAATACACTAGGCCTCACCGCTAGGGAAGGAAAAGGGTCACCACCTATAAAACCTTGCTCCTGGCCTTAACTCCTATCCGTATGGGCACTTCTCGATGGTAGAGATGCCCATACACAGGAACCTAGAAAACCCTGGTGGCCCTCAGTTGCCCTAATAGTAATGACCAGGCAGAGACAACCCGCTCCTTCCCTGGTGAAGAAACCAGCGTCTCGCTGAGGCCTAGTAAACAACAAAGGTGGGGGGGAATACAAAACACAACAAGCGGAACACTTAACTTCTGAGGCTGATGGATGATGGACGAACAGGACTTCAACATGAACCACACTCCAGCTCTTCCAAAAACCAAATGAAGCTATCCACAGCAAGGAGTGATGGGTAAAGTCAGAGTAAGTAGGGGGAGGTGAAGGTCACATGATCCACACCTGAACAGGGGGTGTGGACATACCAGCAACACACAGACAAAGTGAAACCAAAAGAGGCTGTCAGATAACTAATGTGCAGATATTCTTTCAGACCTTCTCAAACCTGTCACCGGCGTGACAGTACCCCCCCTTCTACGGGTGACCTCCGGGCACCCAGGACCGACCTTATCAGGATGAGCTCTGTGGAATGCTCTCACCAGACAGCTAGCATTAACATCGGTCACTGGAACCCACATCCTCTCCTCTGGTCCGTACCCTCTCCAATGAACGAGATACTGGAGGGATCTCCGGAAAACTTGGGAGTCCACAAACCTGCTTATCTGAAATTCTAAATTGCCATCCACCATGACAGAAGCGGGAGGCAAGGAGGATGGCTCAACAGGTTCAACACATTTCTTTAACAACGATTTATGAAATACGTTATGGATTTTCAATGCCTGAGGAAGTTCAAGACGGAAGGCTACAGGGTTAACAATGGCAGTTATCTTATATGGACCAATAAATCTTGGTCCCAACATCCAAGAAGGTACCTTAAGTTTAATGTTTCTTGTAGACAGCCACACAGAATCACCCACTCTCAGGTCTGGACCACTCATACGTCTCCTGTCAGCCGCACGCTTATACCTGGTGCCCATCTTTTCCAGGTTATTTAGGATTTTCCGCCAAATAGAAGACAAAGAAGAGGAAAATCGTTCCTCCTCAGGAATGCCGGAATTATGAGCACCAGAAAATGTACCAAACTGTGGATGGAACCCATATGCCCCAAAAAAAGGCGACTTATCAGTGGATTCCTGACTACGGTTATTTATAGCAAACTCAGCTGACGACAAAAATGAAGACCACTGTTCCTGATTCTCTGAAACAAAACATCTCAAGTAAGTCTCCAGATTCTGATTAGTGCGCTCCGTCTGTCCATTCGACTGAGGATGAAAAGCCGAAGAGAAGGACAATTGTACACCCAGACGAGTACAGAACACTCTCTAGAATCTGGAAACAAACTGAGTCCCTCTATCAGACACCACATCAGAGGGAATGCCATGTAGTTTCACGATGTTGTCGACAAACACATGCGCAAGAGTTTTAGCATTGGGTAGACTAGGAAATGCAATAAAGTGTGCCATTTTACTAAAACGATCGACAACCACCAGAATCAGTCTTTCCCGAAGAATTCGGTAAATCTGTGATAAAATCCATGGACAAATGGGTCCACGGTCTGGACGGGATGGGCAATGGAAGCAGAGATCCGGAAGGCCGAGAATGTGTCACCTTAGCACGTGCACAGGTACCACAGGCTGACACATAGTCCTCAATACACTTACGCAACCCCGGCCACCAGAATCTGCGAGAGATGAGATCAACAGTCGATCTGCTCCCAGGGTGCCCAGCAAGCACCGTACAGTGATGTTCCTCGAACACCTTGTGACGTAATTCGGAGGGAACAAGCAATTTGCCCTGAGGACAAGAGTCCGGTACATCCTCCTTTGCCTCCAACACCCTGGCCTCGAGATCAGGATAAATAGCGGATATAACCACACCTTCAGATAAAATGAGACTAGGGTCATTAGACTCACCACCCCCCCAGGAAAGCTATGTGACAAAGCATCCGCCTTGACGTTTTTAACCCCCCAGGGCGATAAGTGACGATGAAGTTAAATCTGGTGAAAAACAATGACCATCTGGCCTGCCTTGGGTTCAGTCGCTTAGCCGACTCCAAGTAGGCCAGATTCTTGTGATTCATAATTACCGTAATAGGATGAATTGCTCCTTCCAACCAATGCCGCCACTCCTCGAACGCCAACTTAATGGCCAGCAATTCCCTATTCCCCACATCATAATTCCTTTCAGCAGTCGAGAGTTTTTTAGAAAAAAATGCACATGGGCGCCATTTACTGGGTGAAGGACCCTGCGACAATATTGCTCCTATCCCTACCTCAGACGCGTCAACCTCAACAATAAATGGCTGAGACACGTCCGGTTGCACCAGAATAGGGGCCGAAGCAAAATATTCTTTCACAGCAGAAAAGGCCTGTAATGCCGCATCAGACTAGATAGAAATATCAGCACCCTTCCTAGTCATGTCTGTTAAAGGTTTAACCACCGATGAATAGTGCAAGATAAATTTACGGTAGTAGTTGGTAAACCCCAAAAACCGCATAAGCGCTTTCAGATTTTCGGGTCGATCCCAGTCCAACACGGCACGGACCTTCTCAGGATCCATACGAAAACCTGAGGATGAGAGAAGGTAACCCAGAAATTGCACTTCCTGTACAGCAAATACACACTTTTCCATCTTAGCATATAACTTATTCTCTCTTAGGATCTGTAACACCTGTCTCACATGATCCTGATGAGTCTCCATATTAGGTAAATAAATTAGTATGTCATCAAGGTATACAATGACAAACCTCCCCACCAGATGATGAAAGATGTCATTGACAAAGTGTTGAAAAACCGCAGGAGCATTGGTTAACCCAAAGGGCATGACCAGGTTTTCAAAATGACCCTCAGGGGTATTAAATGCGGTCTTCCACTCATCCCCCTCCTTGATCCTTACCAGATTATATGCCCCCCTCAGATCCAATTTAGAGAACACCTTGGCACCGACAATCTAACTAAACAAATCCGGAATCAAAGGAAAGGGGTAAGGATCACGGACGGTAATACGATTGAGCTCACGGAAGTCCAGACATGGTCTCAGGGTACCATCCTTTTTCTTTACAAAGAAAAATCCAGCAGCCACTGGGGACTTGGATGGTCTAATATGTCCCTTTGCCAAACTCTGGGTGATATATTCTCGCATAGCCTTTCTTTCGGGTTCCGAAAGATTATACAACCGAGATTTGGGCAATTTAGCTCCGGGAATAAGATTGACGGGACAGTCATACTGCCGGTGTGGAGGCAACTTCTGATTACCACTCTCAGAGAAAACATCAGAAAATTCTGGAATGAACGAGGGTATAGTTTTAGTGGTAACCATAGAGAACGATGCATTAAGACAGTTGCCCATGCAAAAATCACTCCAATCGAGAATCTGTCTCGCTTGCCAATCGATGTTAGGGTTATGTTTGCTTAACCATGATAAACCCAACACCAACGGAGCAGGCAGACCCTTCAACACATAACAGGAGATAGATTCCTGGGGGGCGGAGCTACCGCTGAAACAGCATGGACGTCTGAGGCTGCAGCTCCGTGATCGTTATCACCACAGAAGCCTCTTCACTATAAGCTGGCGCTCCGAACATGATTAAAATCGGAGGTCCCAGACCCGGAGACCACACAGCACAAGATAGAGGTGCTCCCACCCCAGGGGAGATGGATAAATTCATTAAAAAAGCGGCGGCATTGCATGTCTCCAGAGACACCAAGATGGCGCCGACTCCATCCCGCGCCCCGCGCACCAAACAAGTTGAGCTAATGGATCAAGCCACCGGAGGTGAGGAAGAAGCTGATAACTTACCTATCTCACGCATCTTCCTGAAAGAGATCCTTTCCTCCTCATTGGCTTCAGCACTAGAACCTCTAAGCTCCGATCTTGCTGCTATTAAGCAGGAAATCTCACAAGTTGGCAGCCGAGTGGAGACACTGGAAAACACGCAGGAAACCATCATCCAGCACCAGACAGAAGTATCGCAGCGTTTCCAGGCTATACAACTAAAGATGAATTACCTCTGCAGCTCCCTGGAAGATCAGGAAAATAGAGGTAGGCGCAACAACTTGCGTTTTAGGGGTGTCCCTGAGACCGTTGAAACAGGTGACATTCCCAGCACAGTGGTGCAGATATGCATGTCCCTACTAGGACCAGAAACAGCCCATGAAGTCATACTTGAAAGGGCACACCGAGCCCTAAGGCCCAAACACGCCGCCTCAGCCCCTCCAAGGGACATAATATGTAAATTTCTTAGCTTCCCTGTTAAGGAAGCAGTCATATACAAGGCCCGTCAATCCAGCAAAGTATCCTGGGACGGACATGATATACAAATCTTTCAAGATTTAGCCCAGTCCACCCTTGAAAAAAGAAGAGCCCTGAGACCACTAACAAGCTGGCTCAGAGAACACAGGATCCCCTACAGATGGTCCTTCCCTTTTGGCCTATCCTTCATGCTTAAGGGTCGCAGACTTTCTATATCCAACTACACTGATCTGGACTCAATCTACGAACATCTCCAGATAGAGCCCCTCAAGATCGAAAATTGCGATCCCATCCAAGATTTGGGCAATCTACCCGAAATCCCTCATTCTGGGATATGGGAACCTCAACGCACTCCTAAGCGTCAAAAGAGTCTTAGGAACCCCAGAAGAACAGCACCCAAAAGACTTCCTATGGACAACTGAATATTCCTTGCCCGCCAGTCCTCTAAGCATTTGGTGATAACTAACATGTTATTTCTTTCTTTTTTCCCCCCTTTCCAACCCCAGGCAAACTATGCCTATTTTCCAATTAGCTTTGCTAATACGGTTATTTGTTGTTTTTTCTGTTAATTCCTTTTTTTATTATTTCAGGATGTACTTTATACTATACAGGGTGGGCCATTTATATGGATACACCTTAATAAAATGGGAATGGTTGGTGATATTAGCTTCCTGTTTGTGGCACATTAGTATATGTGAGGGGAAAAACTTTTCAAGATGGGTGGTGACCATGGCAGCCATTTTGAAGTCGGCCATTTTGAATCCAACTTTAGTATTTCAATAGGAAGAGGGTCATTTGACACATCAATCTTATTGGGAATTTCACAAGAAAAACCATGGTGTGATTGGTTTTAATGTAACTTTATTCTTTCATGAGTTATTTACAAGTTTCTGACCACTTACAAAATGTGTTCAATGTGCTGCCCCTTGTGTTGGATTGTCAATGCAACCCTTTTCTCCCACTCTTCACAAACTGATAGCAACACCGCATGGAGAAATGCTAGCACAGGCTTCCAGTATCCGTAGTTTCAGGTGCTGCACATCTCGTATCATCTGAAGGCAATCGTCTATGCTGTGAGATGTGCAGCACCTGAAACTACGGATACTGGAAGCCTGTGCTAGCATTTCTCCTGCGGTGTTGCTATCAGTGTGTGAAGAGTGGGAGAAAAGGGTTGCATTGACAATCCAACACAATGGGCAGCACATTGAACACATTTTGTAAGTGGTCAGAAACTTGTAAATAACTCATGAAAGAATAAAGTTACGTTAAAACCAAGCACACCATTGTTTTTCTTGTGAAATTCCCAATAAGTTTGATGTGTCAAATGACCCTCTTCCTATTGAAAAAACAAAAGTTGGATTCAAAATGGCCGACTTCAAAATGGCCACCATGGTCACCACCCATCTTGAAAAGTTTCCCACCTCACATATACTAATGTGCCACAAACAGTAAGTTAATATCACCAACCATTCCCATTTTATTAAGGTGTATCCATATAAATGGCCCACCCTGTAGATTACTTCATTCCCCACAGATGGAGGGAATACTATGTGTCTTTTTCGTGCCGGGTAGGGAGTCTTGAGTGTATGCCCTCTGGAGTAAGGAGCGGCGGGGCAGTACCCTCTAATTTATAACCTAATATGGCGGGATTACTAATTACCTCATATAACTTAAAGGGCTTCAATGCCCCTTCTAAACGCTGCCAAATTTTCTCTGATCTAAAAAAAAGGGGCTGCTCCGTAGTTCTCCTCCAGGAGACACATTTTAGACTCAACCACTACCCTAACCTCTCCCACGCTTACTTCTCCACCTGGTATCATTGTGGTTCTGAATCAACGGCTTCTAAAGGAGTCAGTATAGGTTTCAGTAGGAATACACCATTCACCTACTTGGATCATATTCAAGACCCTGAGGGTAGATTCAGAATCCTTAAGGGTAATATAGCGAATCAGGTTTATACATTTATTAATGTTTATGCTCCAAACGTCAACCAGGCTACATGGCTCAACAAAACACTTCAGACGTTTGACCACTTTAGAGAGGGAGTGACTATTTTGGGAGGTGACTTCAATCTCACGTTGGTCACCCCGGTTGACTCCTCATCTCAAAGGTCTGCTATCTCCAATAAAGCTCTAAGCAAATTGAGAAAATCTTTCTACGACCGGCGCCTGGTTGACGTCTGGAGAACCTTACACCCCAACGATAAGGACTATACCTTTTATTCAAACCCACATAGTTCATATCAGTGCTTGGATTATCTTTTTGTTTCATCTGAACATATTCAATTATGCACCAAGGCCCAAATAGGCTCTATTAGCCTATCCGATCATGCCCCTCTATGAATACATATACTCACCCCTAATAGACCTCTAAAAATGTTCCACTGGAAACTAAATGAGCAGCTGATCCAAACCCCAGAATATAAAGAAAAAATCCATAAATGGCTGAGTGAATTTTTCTCAACCAACAACACTCCTGATATCCACCCATAAACCCTTTGGGACACCCACAAAGCCTTTATTAGAGGGCATTTGATAAGTCTAGGCTCATACACAAAAAAACTAAGACTTGCCCGCATCAACTCCCTTCTGAAGGAAATTAGAGATATAGAGGCTCTCCATAAGAGATCCCTGCTGGACTCCCATTTATCTAAGTTAGTAATATTAAGAAATGAACTTAAAAACCACCTAAACACCCAAACTGCTAAATATTTCCTTCACTCACAATATAAATATTTTGCCCATGGGGATAAGGTGTCCAAATTTATGATGTCTAGAATCAAAAAAAGAAAGGCCCAACACTTTATTTGTAAAATTCGCAATAATGATGGCATCTTACTAACTAACACTCAAGACATATCTCAGAGATTTAAATCTTTCTATAGTTCCCTATATAACTTACCTCCCCAGAAAAGTGACGCCACGGATCATACACATCAGAACTTGATAGACCTCTTCCTCCGCTCTATTAGCATACCCCAAATTAATAGTAGTCAGTAAAATGCCCTAAATTCCCCATTCACCAGTGACAAACTTCTTTTAGCAATTAAACAGCTTCCTAAAGGGAAAGCACCATAGGGACCAGGCAGGTTTTATTAAGGGTAGGGAGGGAAAGGATAACACAGCAAGAGTAATAAATGCCATACTTCACGCCTCAAAACACCACCTTCCTTTGGTCCTGATCAGCACTGACGCCGAAGAAGCATTTGACAGAATCCACTAGAACTTCATGTACAGCACTATGATACAGTTTGGTATTCCTTTAGCTTTTATACGTTCTATCAAAGCTATGTATACCAATGCATCAGCGTCAGTGCTGATTAACGACACCACCTCACAACCCTTTCCCATAAGAAATGGGACTAGACAGGGATGCCCCCTTTCCCCCTTAATCTTTGTCTTAACAATTGAACCCCTTCTTACCCTCATACGATCAGAGACAGACATTGCAGGTCTTAAACTAGGTAATCAAGAGCATAAAGTAGCAGCATTCGCTGACGACCTCCTAATAATGTCCTCCAATCCTGAAACCTCCTTACAGCAGGTCTACACTATCCTGGACAAATTTAGTTTTCTCTCCAATTTTTAAATAAACATGAAAAAGTCCCACATTCTCAGTATGGGACTCAGCCCAAAGCTTAGGTCTAAATTACTTCATTCCTCACCTTTTAATTGGGACTCACCCCACATAACTTATTTAGGATTAAAAATACACCCGGATCCCTCATTATTATATGAACTGAATTTTCTCCCTCTACTCAACGCCATTAAAAACCAGCTAGAATCCCTAAACCCCCCTTACTCTCTTGGTTTGGTCGTAAAAATATGGTCATGTCACTGGTCCTACCCAGACTGAGCTACCTTCTCCAAGTCCTTCCTATCCCTATCCCTAACTCTTTTTTTCATTCCTTGAAACAAGCCATTCGCTCTTTTATATGGAATGGTAAAAAAGAAAGAATCAACATCAATACCCTACAGAGACCTAGAACCCATGGTGGAATAGGCCTTCCTAACCCCCTATTATATAATAGGGCCATACTTCTTTCCAGAACACTTGACTGGTTTAGATGTCCTGAACAAAAATCATGGGTCACTATGGAAACCCCTAAATACCTTCCGACTTTATGAGCCTTATTGGTGGACCCTCACCATAACATCTTCTCAACCCACAAAAATAACACCATGGCGATGGCAACCCTTGAGGCCTGGAAATGGCTTCAAAGTTCAAAGTGGGGTTTTCCGTCTCCCTCCCCCTGATACAAGTCAGAGATGTTATCGGTTTGGCCACGCTTGAACTCAGACACAGTGTCCCCCATAACATACGCTTCTCTGAGGTGTCTATTCTTTCCATTTTTTCAAAAAACAAAACAGGCAAAATAACCCAGGACTCCCTCATCTTTTCCCTCCCGGGGATTGGATCCCAGCCTCACTTGTTATCTTTTCTACTTGCCTACATAAACAAAAACATTCCGTTAGATTCTTTACTCAGACCTCTCACCTGGCTTGAAAGCCTCATCTATAACCATTCTTCCCCACGGAAACCCATATCCTCGCTTTACAAATATCTCAGTACGCCCATTTCGCCTCCAAAACCTTCATTCATAAGTCAATGGGAAAAAGAGTTAAATACTCTTTTTTCGCCTGAAGATCAAATACTTCTATTCAAAACGCCACATACATCCTCTAGATGCACCAGAATCCAGAAAAATGGATATAAAATATTAACTAGATGGTACAAAACACCTGATATCACCTGCCGTTATGATAAAAATGGATCAGACGTCTGCTGGAGATGTGGTGAGGGACGTGGAACAATGCTCCATATTTGGTGGGCTTGTCCTTCTATCCTTAGGTGGTGGAGTAGTATATTTAATAAATGCAATGAAATTTGCAAATCCAACATCACCCCCTCTCCAACGTTAGCTTTATTGAGTTTGCCACAAGACCACAAAACAAAAATTCCCCCTCTTTTTAAGATCTTAATTATAACTGCCAGACTCTTAATCCCCATACATTGGTTGTCTTCTAATCTGCCTTCTCTCGAACACTGGTTCAATAAGACCGACTCTATTTACAGATTTGAGGAAATTGCGGCTTGGGAAAATAGATCCCACCA
This sequence comes from Bufo bufo, assembly GCF_905171765.1. Taxonomy (NCBI): domain Eukaryota; kingdom Metazoa; phylum Chordata; class Amphibia; order Anura; family Bufonidae; genus Bufo; species Bufo bufo. The sequence continues at coordinate 619,091,689 of NC_053390.1, read as the reverse complement.
CAAATTTAGATCTATCTGGGAAAACTGTAGATCCTTTAGATGTCTCCCCTGATCTAATCTAGTCATGTTTATTGTCATTCATTCATATATGTGGTCATTATGTAATTTGACTTAGTGAATAATACTCTTCTCCAACTCCTCTCATCAGGCCCGAATACTAGATACATAGAACAAAGCATTGTTAACATACATCCTCAGTGTTGATATACTGTTATGTGTTTGATTTCTGTTACCAGAATACCTCTCTGTAAAGGGAAGACCTCTCCCTACATCATTGCACTGATATGACTGTAACAGATATTTATTTTTCAATAAAGCTTTTGAAATTTAAAAAAAAAAAAATGTAAAAAAAATTAAATAAAAAAATAAATAATTCCTGATGCAAATCACCCACTCTTAAATGAATGTCATTCACTACCTGCGACAGGCATTTTTGGGCGAGAGTTGGTGAGTCAATTGCAAAGACAAAAATTCTCTTCTCTAATGCATTAGTAGTCAACCCGTGAATGCATACAAACTGTCCATCAATCAAGTTAACTCCTGCCCCACTGTCGATAAATGCTTCGATTTTCACAGTTTTGGACTCTAGCGCCACCTCGGCAGACAGGAGAAAACGGGTACTACCAGTAAAAGACAAAAGTAGGTTTTCTTGCTCCCCACCCATACTACCAATAGTAATTTGGGGATTAAACGTTTTTTTCTTTTTGTTTACACCTTGATGCTGCAAGTACGGACAAATATTCACCAAATGTCCCTTCTTGCCACAACAAAAGCAGACTCCTTTCACATGACCCAAGCTTTTGCCAATAGTTCCAGGAGTAGCTCCTCCTAACTGCATAGGCTCATCACAAGGCACAACCACCCATGTCTCTCCACCATAAGTGTCAAAGGAAGCAGTACCCTTATTGGACAGTACGTCCTGAAAGTGAGGACCCCTAGATCTCTCCCTCAGGCGTCTATCAAGACGTACAGCAATGACTCAGGATTTTCATGAAAAGCCAATGCGTCCTGCAGTCTCTCAGAGAGACCCTGGAAGAATTGGCTACGGAGAGAAGAATCGTTCCACTCTGTATCCATAGCCCATCTCCTAAATTCTGAGCAATAGGTCTCCGCAGAACGTTCTCCCTGCCGCAAACCCCGTAACTTGGTCTCGGCCTGAGAGATTCGATCCGGGTCATCATAGATAAGACCCAAGGCTCTAAAGAATTCATCTACCAACCGGAGGGACGGTGATCCGGTTGGCAGAGAAAAAGCCCAAGATTTGGCGTCCTCTTTTAGCAATGAAATAATCATACCCACCCGTTGACACTCATCCCCAGAAGAGTATGGACGCAGCCTAAAGTATAATTTACATGACTCCCTGAACCGGATGAAATTGTCACTACCCCTGGAAAACCTGTCGGGGAGAGCTACCTTCGGTTCAGGGCAGGCCTGGAACCCACCACCGGAACCAGCAATCTGTGGACTCTGAATCTGCAAAACCATTGCACGGAGGTCTACCTCCAAAGTCAAATTTTGCAGCTGTTTTACCAGTGCAGTCATAGAATCCATAGCTGCACAGATCAGAACAAAAAATGGCGGTATGGGCTCTGGATAATGTCATGGATGTTGTAGGGGAGAACACCAAAGGACAACAAGAAGGAAGGGAAAAGACACTAGGCCTCACCGCTAGGGAAGGAAAAGGGTCACCACCTATAAAACCCTGCTCCTGGCCCTAACTCTTATTCGTATGGGTACCTCTCGATGGTAGAGATGCCCATACACAGGAACCTAGAAAACCCTGGTGGCCCTCAGTTGCCCTAATAGTAATGACCTGGCAGAGACAACCCGCTCCTTCCTTGGTGAAGGAACCAGCGTCTCGCTGAGGCCTAGTAAACAACAAAAGGTGGGGGGGAATACAAAACACAACAAGCGGAACACTTATCTTCTGAGGCTGATGGATGATGGACGAACAGGACTTCACCACGAACCACACTCTGGCTCTTCCAAAAACCAAATGAAGCTATCCAGAGCAAGGAGTGATGGGTAAAGTCAGACTAAATAGGAGGAGGTGAAGGTCACATGATCCACACCTGAACAGGGGGTGTGTACATACCAGCAACACATAGACAAAGTGAAACCAGAAGAGGCTGTCAGATAACTAATGTGCAGATATTCTTTCAGACCTTCTCAAACCTGTCACCGGCGTGACAACTTGTAGCCGGAATCCAGGCAGATCTGTTGGTCCCAGAACCATCTCCCTGGGACCTCCTGGTCTGGAGCTATGGACCCTTGGCTGTCAGCCCAGAAGAGGAGGAGGGGACCCTTCCCAGAGGCGGGGATGGGAGCTGCCGGCTACAGGTCAAAAGATCATGTAAGCCAGCGGTGGCGTCTTTCTCTGAAGGGGGGTCACATCGTGCCATGCGTTTGGAGAGACCTGGAAACTGCTGCTGACATCACTGCCCCCACGTGACCGCAGCCAAGGACTATTCCACAATCATAACCCAAAGGAACATTCATCTACCCGGTAACTGATTTGTACTCTGTGTAATCTTGTTTGTACCATACTACCTTTATTTGTAACCTCAGACCACTTTATTTATTCTTTGTGTATAGTGTGTTATCTAGTGTGCCCTTAAGGCGATCAAATATACAATTTAATCTTGTGCTGTCTTGTATCTCGATCACGAACCCCCACGTCCGTGTTTTGGCCTAGTAATATGCTACTGCGGGTTTTTTTCTTACCCTATATAATCCTGGTAGCGGACCGGGCTTATATCAAACAAGAAACTGGTGGCAATTTTCCTGGACTGAGAACGCACTGTTTCACTGGGGCAGTGAAAGGCTCTCTCAGCTTGTTGCCTCTTTGTGCCCGTGGGGACAGGAGGAATCTGTAAAAACTGTACCAAGACAGACCTTAACCAACAAGAATAAACTGAGATTAAATCCTTTATTGAATAAATTACACATAAACGAGACATGAGACAACAGATAAAAAATGGCTACATCTGAGGAGGCATGTTAACACAAATGAGACATAGGGAGGCGCGGCCCCCTGATGGCCAGTCACGAGGCCGCACACCTCTCTCCGCCCACGTGATGCGTCGGTCACGTGACGGCCAGCATTTTTATATCTGTGGTTACAGTTATACATACAGAAATCAGTGAGGTACTGCACTCCTTTTTTCTACCGCTTTTGCACATTGAATACTCCAAAACCCCCCCCCTCCCTATGTCTCATTTGTGTTAACATGCCTCCTCAGATGTAGCCATTTTTTATCTGTCTCATGTCTCGTTTATGTGTCATTTATTCAATAAAGGATTTATTTTTGATGATATACCCATTTAATCTCAGTTTATTCTTGTTGGTTGGTGTATTCATGTACACTGAGTGGGTTGTTACTTACTCTTTCCGGGTTTATTTAACATAGTATATTTAATTACTGTTTATGTGTATGTCTATGTTCTGTGTAACCTATTTGTAATAATGAAGACAGACCTTACCTGCTCCTCCAGGAGGGCGTAATGTCACGCCTTGGTAACCAGTGACCATACCGTATCTCGTGAACTCGACGTAGCTGACGTCTGGCGTCAGTAGGGGCACTAGGGGTACAGTATTTGTCACACACCAGTTTGATAAATATGCCCCGTAGTTCTGATAAGTGCATTGTCTAAAGAATGACCCATAACAGTAACTATGAGAATGTCCTAGCTCATATTATTTGGTTAACACACCAATGATATGTTTTTGATTCTTTGTTAATGACAAAGTTATATATAACATGTTTTTTTTTTCCTTTATGCTCCTGATTTTCTATGTAATTCACTTTGTAAGAACATGCTGTAATTATTTTTAATACATGTAATTGAAAACAAATTGGGCACGTATCCTTATTATGGACATTTTACTGTTAAACAGGCAGGCATCCAAGACTACCTGGCACATGAAGGTTATACCCATATAGTGTGGAATAAAATATTTTTATTTTATTTTTGCCGCCTGTCATATATTGTAACTGTAATGCAGACACATTACTTGTGCATTGTATGAAGAGATTCATTTGCTACTATTATGTTGAAAGACAATAGTAAATAAAAAGCTTGCACCGTAGAGAAATTGTGAAAAGGTCATTAATTAAAGTCTGCTCAGTGAATTACATTTGCAATGTTTATAACTTTAGTAAGTGCAGGGTAACTGTGGTCACTTATAAAAATCTGTACAAAGGAAGATAAATTGCAGCCATCAAGAGGGAATAAAGATTTTTACATGCCATGAAAGTGAAATATTCTCCCTGTTGACTGAATTCTGCTTGGTTTATTCTTCCAGCATACGTCTACTGATAAGAATATAATTCCAACCTGTCTTCAGGAAGGTTTATATAATGTACATCTTAAAAATAACAAAAAAGCTGTTGCATATTAAAATAAAAGGGAAATGTTAATGGTCCTTGAATTAACACTTCTACGTGACTAAAACTGGACTGGTTTATTCTTCAAATGAAATTATGTATTAGCTAAGTAAAACAGGCAGGAATTACACCATATAAAAGGTTCTAGCTTCTTTTTGATATTCAACCATTGTGTGTGAAATAGATCTTAATTTATATCTACTACTAATGCCACTACCTCACCTCCACTTTGTCTGCATGTTAACTATTTGTTTTTACTAATTAATTAAAATGTTATATTTCCAAACAAGTTTGATCTGTGTATGTAAACTGAAATCTATATATTGGTTTTCTTGAAATAGTGTTTTTGACATGTAAAAGACCCTAAACAGTAAGAATTAATCCCAAAGTGACAACAGAGTGCACTTGAAATTATATGAGATACTACTCAGTGATGCTATGATGTTGAAAATGGCTTTATATGCATTTCAGTGATTAAACATATATACAGTGAAAATAAAAAGTCTACACACCCCTGTTAAAAATCCATGGTCCACAGAGAGCTTCCAAAGCATCAGAGGGATCTCATTGTTAAAAGGTATCAGTCAGGAGAAGGGTACAAAAGAATTTCTAAGACATTAGATATACCATGGAACACAGTGAAGACAGTCATCATCAAGTGGAGAAAATATGGCACAACAGTAACATTATCAAGAACTGGATGTCCCTCCAAAATTGATGAAAATAAAAGAAGAAAACTGGTCTGGGAGGCTACCAAGAGGCCTACAGCAGCATTAAAGGAGCTGCAGGAATATCTGGCAAGTACTGGCTGTGTGGTAAATGTGACAACAATCTCCCGTATTTCTTCATATGTCTGGGCTATGGGGTGGAGTGGCAAGATGAAAGCTTTTTCTTACGAAGAAAAACATCCAAGCCGGGCTACATTTTGCAAAAACACATCTGAAGTCTCCCAAAAGCATGTGGGAAAAGGTGTTATGGTCTGATAAAACCAAGGTTGAACTTTTTGGCCATAATTCCAAAAGATATGTTTGGCGCTAAAACAACACTGCACATCACCAAAAGAACACCATACCCACAGTAAAGCATGGTGGTGGCAGCATTATGCTTTGGGGCTGTTTTTCTTCAGCTGGAACTGGGGCCTTAGTTACGCTAGAGGGAATTATGAACAGTTCCAAATACCAGTCAATATTGGCACAAAACCTTCAGGCTTCTGCTAGAAAGCTGAACATGAAGAGGAACTTCATCTTTCAGCACGACAACGACCCAAAGCATACATCCAAATCAACAAAAGAATGGTTTCACCAGAAGAAGATTCAAGTTTTGGAATGGCCCAGCCAGAGCCCAGACCTGAATTCGATTGAAAATCTGTGGGGTGATCTGAAGAGGGCTGTGCACAGGAGATGCCCTCGCAATCTGACAGATTCGGAGTGTTTTTGCAAAGAAGAGTTGCCCACTTATGCCAAGTCAAAATGTGCCATGCTGATAGACTCATACCCAAAAAGACCGAGTGCTGTAATAAAATCAAAAGGTGCTTTAACAAAGAATTATTTTAAGGGTGTGCACACTTATGCAACCATATTATTTTATTTTTATAATTTTTCTTCCCTCTAGCTAAAAGGTGGAAAAAGTTCTGAAATGATTTATCTTTGTCTCATTTTTTTACATCACAGAAACCTGACATTTTAAGGGGTGTGTAGACCTTTTATATCCACTGTATAAATTGCACCTCTGTTCATTTTGACCCTTTAACTTTATGTTCTGCCAATGCTTGTTTTTTTCTAGTTGGATTTCATCCATAAGTTCTCCCTTGCAAAAAAAACGGATCTGCAAAAAATACGGATGATGCCCGTGTGCATTGCATATTTTGCAGAACAGCTGGCCCCTAATAGAACAGTACTATCCTTGTCCATAATGTGTTGGTGGTGGTGGTGTTACAGTGTGGGCAGGTGTGTCTAGTGAGTACAGAACTGCCCTACACTTTGTGAATGGTACAGTGACAAGGCCATACTACTTGAATAACATCATTATTCCATTCATTGTGCCTCTACATGAACAACACAGCCCTACTTTCATCTTCAAGGATGACAATATGTCAGCTCATCGAGGTTGCATCATTAGGGAATGGCTGCTATAGACTGGGGTACCTCAAATGGAGTGGCCTGCACTTTCTCCAGACCTGAATCCCATTGAAAACCTATGGGATCAGCTGAGTTGTCGTGTAGACTAGAGGCTCATAACTCTGTAACCTAGAATCTCAATGACCTGAGGGCCGTCCTTCAAGAGTGGGATGCCATGCTTCAGCAGACAATAAGAAGTCATTGTCAAGGTGTAATTGATAAAAAGGAGAGGAGGTGACTAAGGTTAGGAATAGTAAAATTTGAAACATAATTCTGTTTTATTGCTAAAAGGATGGAAATGTGTTGCACACTTAGGTTAGTTTTATAGAACTTTCTTAATAAGGTAAATCTAAATAGCATGAAATGTGTGTTGTTTTACATACAGTGAGGGACATAGTAACATAATTTATAAGGTTGAAAAAAACTGAAGGTTTTCTAAGAGATGCTATGCTGGAGTATTTCCATGAAAATAAGTGTATAACACCATATCAGCATGGGTTTATGAGGGATCGGTCCTGCCAGACTAATCAGTTTTCATGAGGAGGTAAGTTCTAGACTGGACTAGGGTGAGTCGTTGGATATCATATATTGACTTCTCCAAAGCATCTGATACAGTTCCACATAAAAAGGTTAACACTGGATCAATGATAGAAAACAGAGGATGGTTAAATACTAGAAATAATATTTAACCATCCAAAATCAAAAGGTGCTTCGACAAAGTATTAGTTTAAGGGTGTGCACACTTATGCAACCATATTATTTTATTTTTATATTTTTTCTTCCCTCTACCTAAAAGATTTCAGTTTGTTTTTCAATTGAGTTGTACAGTTTATAGGTCACATTAAAGGTGGAAAAAGTTCTGAAATGATTTATCTTTGTCTCATTTCTTTACATCACAGAAACCTGACATTTTAACAGGGGTGTGTAGACTTCTTATATCTCATTTATCTTTGTCTCAATTTGTCTCATTTTTTAACATCACAGAAACCTGACATTTTTTGTCTCATTTTGTTACATCCCAGAAACCTGACATTTTAACAGGGGTGTGTAGACTTTTTATATCCACTGTATAAATTGCACCTCTGTTACAGTGCCACATAAAAGGTTAGTACATAAAATGAGAATGCTTGGACTGGGAGAAAATGTCTGTATGTGGGTAAGTAACTGGATCAGTGATAGAAAACAGAGGATGGTTAAATATTAGAAATAATATTTAACCATCCAAAATCAAAAGGTGCTTCAACAAAGTATTAGTTTAAAGGTGTGCACACTTACGCAACCATATTATTTTATTTTTATATTTTTTCTTCCCTCTACCTAAAAGATTTCAGTTAACAGAGGATGGTTAAACATTATAAATAAGGGTTTATCTATCACATTACTTAATTCTCTTAGGATACAGGGGTGTATGCCATCTGGACCAGGATATTTGTCTATATTTAATATCAAGCCACATTTAATGGGGAGTTTACTTTGGCACTCTGCATTTTGTGTATATGACAATTAAATTAGTGATAAACGAACATTGGCTAAGACAGTTTGCAAACGCGATTGCACGAACATCAAATGTTCGCGAACCGCAAGTTTGCGGTGGGCCCCATTCACTTTAATGGCAGACGAACCTGAAAAACCTTCAGCTCATATTTTCAGCCACCAAATACTTAGTAGAAGTGTACAAATAGTCCCACAACATGGACAGTGACATGCTAGAGGGGGAGCAATGACAAAAATTCCAACCAAAAAATATGTATCTTAATCAGGGGACATTTTTATGCATCTTAATGGAAAATCCTCTAAAATGTGCCCTGTTGGAGCCTAGAAATTTTTTATTTTAGGCCACGGGAGTACGAGCCTTAAAAATTAGGCATTCACCTGGCATAAAATTAATTCTGATTATGTGGCTCGAGATATATTATGCAGTCAATGGGTAAAAATTTTACTGTAGGCCACTGGACTACAGGCCCCAAACATTAGGCATTCACCGGATAGAAAATATCAAGTGATTATGTGGCCGGAGATATACTGTATGGTCAATGGATATCAATTTTACTGCAGGCCAGTACAAATGCAGGTCAAATACATGTGTTTAAAAGAACTAAAAATATTGTGACAGAGTGTCTGGAGAAGTAGTGGACGGGGTCTATGTGTGCCCAAGATTCCTCACTTCTGTCATTTAAAAGCAACCAGGGAAATGTTCAGGAGAGGTCTCTGCAATTCGGGTCTGCATAAAACCTGTTTTTAGGGCCTGTGTTGCTGGAGTGGGGAGAGAAGGGTGGGCCCCACTCCATCCGGACAGTCCGGGTTTTGGGCTGTCAGGTAATTACTCCTCAGGTGTGCTAGCCTGATATAAGGCTGAGAATGCAGGCACAGCTCTCTCAGCCTGGGAACAGGTTACCTGCATGGAGCCTGTGAGAGCACTTCAAGAGGTACGGACTTTGCTATTTTGTTTGGGTGCTTGGTATTAGGCCGGCACTTGGTCAGGGAGGTTTCATGCTGTGTAGTTAGAGCCGGACAGGCTTAGGATTTTTGTTTGTTATATTTTATGTTCTGTACCTCAACCTGACAATAAAACTGGTCAGTTAAACGAAGTTCCTGCCGTGTGGACTGTAACTGCTTCGGTGTGCCTGCTAAACTGTGCCTGTCTACCCAGGAGACGACAGCCCCGCTACCTAAATCCCTTACATTTGGTGGAGGATGCGGGCACACCAAATTCTGGCATAAGAAAAAAAAAAAAAACGGAACATTTAAAGGGACAGAGTCCATTTTTGTGCTGTGCACCAAAGACTGTTTTCTGCCTCTTGGAAAATGGAGGATGTGGTTAAAGCTATGTTGCAAGCTGTTGCATCTCAACAGGAGGCTACCCGAGTGCAGCGGGAGGCTACCCTAGTACAGCAAAAGGTGCTTGAGGAAACCAGCCACAGGCTGACGGCCCAACTGGAGGCTGCACAAGAGGCGCAAAGAAAAGACCGAGAGACCTTAGCAGTTGTGGTGCAGCAACTTACCAGTGTCGCTGGACGGGTCCCAGGTATGGCAGAGGCCCCTCATGCCGCCATAAGGGCTAGTCACTTTCTGCAAAAGATGACAACCGCAGATGACGTGGAGGCCTACCTGACCACCTTCGAAAGGACTGCCGAGCGAGAGGGTTGGCCAAAGGCACAGTGGGCCGGATTGTTGGCCCCCTTCCTTTCAGGAGAACCACAAAAGGCATATTTTGACCTGGAGAATCATGATGCTATGGACTATGTTATGCTAAAAAAGGAGATCCTTACACGCCTTGGTGTTACTCTTTCGGTCCGTGCACAGCATGTGCACAACTGGGACTACAGTATGGATAAACCTCCACGTTCCCAAATGCACGACCTCATACACCTGACTAAGAAGTGGTTGCAGCCGGAGTTCCTGACAGGCCCTCAGATGGTGGAACGGGTTGTGATGGACCAGTACTTAAGGGCCCTCCCCGTTACCTTGCGCAAGTGGGTGAGCCATGGTGACCCCAAGAATGCTGACCAGATGGTGGAGATGGTGGAGAGGTACACATGCGCAGAGGAGCTATTGAGTCTGCCACAGCGCCCCCCAGCCCCGCAGCGGAGATCTCCAGGACTACCTGGTAAGACTGTTCTAAGGGAAAAGGGGGCTGGCAGAAGTGATATATCTGTGGGTGCAAGTGGAGAGACTGGAGGCCCACGCTCTAGAAGCTGGCAAGCCGTGCCAGGGAGGTCTGTGGCCTATAAGAGACTTAATAGGGACTTAATAAAATGTTTCAGATGTCAAATGCCAGGTCATGTTGTTGCCAATTGCCCAATGTATGGTGAACCAATGCAATGTGATGCCTCATATATAAACCGCCGTTTATCACTGTATGCTCAGCCTGCGTGTGTGGCTTTATCAAATACTGGGGGGGAGAAACAAGTGTGTGTTATCTGTGGACAGAGGCCTGGAGGCTCTGTCTGTGTGGTCTCAGCTGGGCTAGGCTGAGGGACCACGAGGCTAAGTGACAGCCTGGAATTTGGGAGCTGAAAAGACTACAGACAGAGTCCTTTAAAGGTTCTTTTGGCCTGGGGTCCATAAAGATGTTAAAGACTATTGCGACACCTGCCCCGAGTGCCAAATTTCGGCTCCTAGGCCACACTATCATAGTCCCCTGGTACCTCTACCAATCATTGAGATACCATTTGAGAGAATAGCCATGGATCTGGTGGGGCCCCTTGTAAGATCTGCTCGAGGCCACCAACATATTCTCGTAATCATGGACTACGCTACTCGTTACCCGGAAGCTATACCCTTACGTAATACGTCATCCAAGGCCATAGCTAAAGAGTTGGTGCAGGTGTTCAGGACTACCAAAAGAGATCCTAACAGATCAGGGTACCCCCTTTATGTCACGCATCATGAAGGAGTTATGTAAACTGTTCAAAGTTAAACAGCTGCGTACCTCTGTCTACCATCCACAGACTGATGGACTGGTAGAGAGATTTAATAAAACTCTAAAAGCCATGCTTAAAAAAGTGGTAGACAAAGATGGGAAAAACTGGGATTTCCTTCTCCCCTATCTTATGTTTTCCATCCGTGAAGTGCCTCAGTCCTCTACAGGCTACTCCCCATTTGAGTTGCTATATGGTCGCCACCCTAGGGGTCTGCTAGATATAGCAAAAGAAACTTGGGAAGAAGAAGCTACCCCCTATAGAAGTGTCATAGAACATGTGGCACAAATGCAAGATCGTATATCTGCGGTGATGCCTATTGTACGAGAACATATGGCCCAGGCTCAGGGGGCACAACAAAGGGTGTATAACCGCAGTGCCAGAGTACGTACCTTTGCGCCAGGTGACCGGGTTCTGGTACTGATCCCTACGGTAGAGAGTAAATTCCTGGCTAAGTGGCAAGGCCCCTTTGAGGTGATAGAGAAAGTAAATGAGGTAAACTATAAAATCCGTCAACCAGGTAAGAGGAAGCCTGAGCAAATATACCACGTCAATCTTATAAAACCGTGAAAAGATCGACTATCACTTGCGGCTGACACCTCCTTCCCACCAGAGCAGCGGTGCTCTGGGAGGCCCCTGTTGCCAGAGGTAACAGTACCCGACTCCCTGGCCAAGACACAAAAGGTAGAAGTGCAGGGGTTCCTCTTTAAGAATAGGGATTTTTTCTCAGAGATCCCAGGTCGCACCTCTGTCATAAAACATGACATCATTACAGAACCAGGGAAAAGGGTTAAGCTGCGACCCTACAGAATACCAGAGGCCAGGAGAGGGCTTATCTCTGAAGAGGTGAGGAAAATGTTGGAACTTGGGGTAATTGAAGAGTCCCATAGCCAGTGGTCCAGTCCTATAGTTCTGATCCCTAAACCAGATGGCAGCTGGAGGTTTTGCAATGACTTCCGGAAGTTGAACACCATATCTAAGTTTGATGCTTACCCAATGCCCCGTGTTGATGAGCTCATTGACAGGCTCGGAAATGCCAGGTATATAACCACTCTAGACCTAACCAAGGGATACTGGCAAATTCCCCTGACAAATGAGGCCAAAGAGAAAACTGCCTTTGCCACTCCTGATGGGTTGTTTCATTATGTAGTCTTGCCGTTTGGTTTGCATGGAGCCCCTGTAACCTTCCAGAGGGTGATGGATAAGATTTTAAGACCCCACAGATGGTACGCAGCCGCATATCTGGATGACATCATCATCCAAAGTCCAGACTGGGAATCCCATCTACCTAGGGTGCAGGCGGTTATCAATTCCCTGTGTGAGGCAGGCTTCACAGCCAATCCCAAAAAATGTGCCATTGGTCTTGAAGATGCTAAGTATCTAGGTTATATCATAGGCCGAGGCCTAGTAAAGCCCCAGTTAAACAAAATCGAAGCCATACAAAGATGGCCTCAACCGGTAAACAAGAAGCAAGTCCGTGCCTTCTTGGGGATTACAGGCTATTACCGGCGATTTATACCTAATTTTGCTTCCCTTGCAGCCCCATTAACGGACCTGACAAAAGGGAAAGACTCTGTCATGGTCAAGTGGTCACAAGAGGCGGAAAAATCATTTCAGACTCTAAAAACCCTCCTGTGCGCTCAGCCAGTGCTGATAACCCCAGACTTTAAGAAAGGGTTTGTCCTACAGACGGATGCGTCCGAGGTGGGACTGGGGGCAGTACTGTCACAGGTACGGGATGGAGAAGAACACCCTGTACTGTATCTGAGCAGGAAACTTAATGACCATGAGCAAAAATATGCAATTGTGGAAAAAGAGTGCCTCGCTATTAAATGGGCCCTGGAAGCACTCCGCTACTATTTGCTTGGCCGTCACTTTGAATTGGTCACGGATCATGCTCCCTTAAAATGGATGTGTGAGAATAAGGAAAAAAATAGGAGGGTAACAAGATGGTTCTTGGCCCTGCAAGAGTACCAGTTTACCGTAAAGCACAGGCCAGGGACCCAAATGGGAAATGCAGATGCCTTGTCACGTGTACATTGTCTGATGTCCAGATGCCCCGGGTCTGAAACAGGGGGGGAGGATATGTGACAGAGTGTCTGGAGAAGTAGTGGACGGGGTCTATATGTGCCCAAGATTCCTCACTTCTGTCATTTAAAAGGAACCAGGGAAATGTTCAGGAGAGGTCTCTGCAATTCGGGTCTGCATAAAACCTGTTTTTAGGGCCTGTGTTGCTGGAGTGGGGAGAGAAGGGTGGGCCCCACTCCATCCGGACAGTCCAGGTTTTGGGCTGTCAGGTAATTACTCCTCAGGTGTGCTAGCCTGATATAAGGCTGAGAATGCAGGCACAGCTCTCTCAGCCTGGGAGCAGGTTACCTGCATGGAGCCTCTGAGAGCACTTCAAGAGGTACGGACTTTGCTATTATGTTTGGGTGCTTGGTATTAGGCCGGCACTTGGTCAGGGAGGTTTCATGCTGTGTAGTTAGAGCCGGACAGGCTTAGGATTTTTGTTTGTTATATTTTATGTTCTGTACCTCAACCTGACAATAAAACTGGCTGAGGTCAGTTAAACGAAGTTCCTGCCGTGTGGACTGTAACTGCTTCGGTGTGCCTGCTAAACTGTGCCTGTCTACACAGGAGACGACAGCCCCGCTACCTAAATCCCTTACAATATAAAATTGGATTAAAAACATGGCTAACGAAACACCCTCTCTTGAAAAAAACTCACTAATGATAATAGTTAAAATTCGATAACACGTGGTCGTCACTGGTGTTGAATTCCTCCGAGGCCGCAACAATTATTCATTCACTGAACAGAAAAGAACAAGTAAGTATGTGGCTGGAGGTACATTACACAGTCATTGGATATCAATTTTCCAGCAGGCGAGTGTACTACAGGCCCCATAATATATGCATTCAACGTACATAAAAGAACAAGTAAGTATGTGGCTGGAGGCTGATTACACGGTCAATGGATATCAATTTTCCAGCAGGCGAGTGTACTACAGGCCCCAAAAAGTATGCATTCAGCGTACATAAAAGAACAAGTAAGTATGTGGCTGCAGGTAGAGTACACGGTCATTGGATATCAATTTTACAGCAGGCCAGTCGAGTACAGGCCCCAAAAAGTATGCATACAGCTTACATAAAAGAACAAGTAAGTATGTGGTGGAGGTAGATTACACGGTCATTGGATATCAATTTTACAGCAGTCCAGTGTACTACAGGCCCCAAAAATTATACATTCAGCAGACATAAAAGAACATGTATGTATGTGGCTGGAAGTCGATTACACGGTCATTGGATATTAATTTTCCAGCAGGCCAGTGTACTACAGGCCCCAAAAATTATGCATTCAATGTAAATAAAAGAGCAATGAAGTATGTGGCTGCAGGTAAAGTACACGGTCATTGGATATCAATTTTCCAGCAGGCCAGTGTACTACAGGCCCCAAAAATTATGCATTCAGCGTACATAAAAGAACAAGTAAGTATGTGGCTGGAGGACGATTACACGGTCAGTGGATATCAATTTTACAGCATGCCAGTGTACTACAGGCCCCAAAAATTATACATTCAGCAGACATAGAAGAACATGTATGTATGTGGCTGGAATTCGATTACACGGTCATTGGATATCAATTTTCCAGCAGGCCAGTGTACTACAGGCCCCAAAAATTAGGCATTCAGCGTAAATAAAACAACAAGTAAGTATTTGGCTGGAGGTAGATTACACGGTCATTAGATATCAATTTTACAGCAGGCCAGTGTACTACAAGCCCCAAAAATTATACATTCAGCGTACATAAACGAACAAGTAAGTATGTGGCTGGATGTAGATTATACAGTCATTGGATATCAATTTTACAGCAGGCCAGTTTACTACAGGCCCCAAAAATTATACATTCAGCAGACATAAAAGAACATGTATGTATGTGGCTGGAGGTCGATTACACGGTAATTGGATATCAATTTTCCAGCAGGCCAGTGTATTACAGGCCCCAAAAATTATGCATTCAGCGTACATAAAAGAACAAGTAAGTATTTGGCTGGAGGCAGATTACACGGTCATTGGATATCAATTTTCTAGCAAGTTAGTTTACATAAAAGAACAAGTAAGTATGTGGCTGGAGGCAGATTACATGGTCCTTGGATATCAATTTTCCAGCAGGCCAGTGGACTACAGGCCCCAAAAATTATGCATTCAGCGTACGTAAAAGAACAAGTAAGTATGTGGCTGGAGGTAGATTACACGGTCATTGGATATCATTTTTCCAGCAGGCCACTGTACTACAGGCCCCAAAAATTATGCATTCAGTGTACATAAAAGAACAAGTAAGTATGTGGCTGAAGGTTGATTACATGGTCATTGGATATCCATTTTCCAGAAGGCCAGTGTACAACAGGCACCAAAAATTATGCATTCAGCGTACATAAAAGAACAAATAGGTATGTGGCTGGAGGTCTATTAGACGGTCAATGGATATTAATTTTAGTGAAGGCCAGTACAAATAGAGGTCAAATACATATGTTTAAAAGAACTAAAAATATAAAATTTAATCAAAAACATGGCTAACAAAATCCCCTCTTTTGAAAAAAACCCTAATGAAAATAGTTGAAACATGTGGTCGTCATAGGTTTTGAATTCCTCCGAAGCCCAAAACATTAGCCATTCAACGGACAGAAAAGGCCTTTTATGCCGCTGTATTTACCTAAGACAGGGACCATTATTTGTTCTTGGTGGTGGTGGATATTTGTGGGCTGTCATGATGAAATTCAATTAAACGTGGTCGTCACAGGTGTTGAATTCCTCTGAGATCCATGCCTCATTCATTTTAAAAAATCTGAGTTAGTCCACATGTCGTGAGCTAGGCAAGTGCGCTTATCGGTCACGATCCCCCCTGCTGCGCTGAATGTCTTTTTGGACAGGATACTGGATGAGGGGCAAGCCAAGAGTTCCATGGCAAATTGTGCCAGCTCTGGCCACAGGTCAAGCCTGCACACCCAGTAGGCCAGGGATTCTATTCTTCTCAGAGTGTCCACATCGTCGGTTAACCCGATGTAGTCGGACACCTGTCGGTCTAGGCATTCCCTGGGGCTGGATCCGGAGGGCAGCTGTCGATAGGTGAGCTGCAAGAATGATCTCATATACAAAGTGACCAACACATCTTCAAACCACCCTCTTCTTGCATGCGCTGTTGGATTGGTACCTGGAACTGTATCTCTGTGAGTGGAAATTCATGTGACAGCGCTTGTAACAGCAGAATGCAGCATTTTTTCGAAGCAAGGCATGGAAGCGCTGCATTCTGACAGCCACCTGTGATACTGGTAATATGTCCGCCAGTTTCTGTTTGTACCGGGGGTCTAAGTACGTTGCCACCCAGTACTGGTCCTTGCCCTTCATGCTTTTTATACGGGGGTCCCTCTTCAAATACTGGAGCATGATGGCCCCCATTTACACTAAACTGGAAGCGGTGGAGTGGCCTGGCTCCTGCTCATCGTCTAGGATAATGTCGTCCTCGGTCTCCTCCCCCCAGCCATGGACAAAAACAGGGATCCCAGAAAAGTTTAAAGCATGCTCTTCTTGCTCCTCCTCCGCCCCGGCACCATCCTCCTCTGACTCCTTTTCAGACTCTTGTTGACTTGTCTCAGATGGAGTAGCCCCCCCCTGGGAATTCATCCAGTATTGCGACTTCCTCATCTTCCTGCTCCTGCTCCTAGACGACTTGATCAATGACACGATGCAATGCACACTCCAGAAAGAAGGCGTAAGGTACGATGTCACTGATGGCGCCCTGGCTGCAAGTGACCAGTTTGGTGATCTCATCAAATGGCTGCAGAAGTCTGCATGCATAGCGCATGAGCAGCCACTGGCGTGGTTAAAAAAAAACAAGCTTCCCAGTACCTGTCCTGCCGCAGAGTTCATACAGGTAGTCGTTAACTGCATGGTTCTGCTGGAACAGCCTATTAAGCATATACAAGGTGGAGTTCCATCGTGTCGAGCAGTCACAAATCAGACGTCTGACGGGCAGGTGGTGTCGCTGCTGAACGTCAGCAAAGCGAGCCATGGCCATGTAAGATCTTCTGGAATGGCCAGAGATTTTCCTGGCCTGCCGCAAAGCGTCCTGGACTGCAGGGTATTTGGCAAAGAATCGCTGCACGACTAAGTTCAGAACGTGTGTCATGCACGGCACGTGTGCCATTTTGCCCTGTTTCAGCATGCTCAGCAGATTGGCACTGTTGTCGCACACCACTTTACCAACTGTCAAATTGAGCAGGGTTAGCCATTGATCGGCCTGTGACCACAGAGCTGTAAGCATTGCAGGACCGGAGTGGCTCTTGGCTTCCAGGAACAACAGCCGCAGCACAGCATGGCAATGTCTCACCTGGCACGTCGAATAGGTTCTGGGGAGCTTGGGGGGTGCAGTGGAAGAGGCGGTAGCAGTGGAAAAGGCGGAGTCAGCTGAGGAGGAGATGGAGGATGGAGTATAAGGAGAAGAAGAGGCAGGGATGCATGCAATATTTGGCGGTAACACCAAATCCACACGGGAGCCACTGGTTATATGCTTGACGGCCGTCAGAAGTTTCAACCAGTGGGCAGTAAAAGTTATGTACCTTCCCTGCCTGTGTTTGCTAGACCACATGTCTGTGATCATATGTATCTTGGCACCGACACTGTGGGCCAAAGATATATTCACTTTACCGCTGAACGTGGCCATATAGCTCTGGGATGCCCTTTTGGGAGAAATATTTCCTTCCGAGGACCTTCCATTGTTGTTTGCCAATGGCCACACATTTTCTAAAGGCCTCCGAGTCTATCAGTTTATATGGCAGTAGTTGGCGGGCTAGCAGTTCCGACAAGCCAGCGGTATCATCATCTTTTTACGCTCGAACATTTGGGCCACAGAAACCTGCCTTTTGCCAGATGAACGCGACGACGGCACAGTGGAAGGTGGGGTGGAGGACAAATGGGAGGAGAGAGGAGAAGATGCAGGACGTGGAGCACCGGGAGTGTGGATTTGTGGGTTCTGATGGTGTTGCTCCCACTGGGCTCGGTGATGGGAGGCCAGGTGCCCTAGGCGAGTGTTGGGCTTACCGCGACTTATGCTTTGACAGCACAGGCTGCAGATGGCAACACTATTGTCAGCAGCAGACAAGTTAAAAAAGGCCACACTGCGGAGCCATGTGCCTGCGTCCTAAGAGCGTCAGATGTGACCTGCATGGTGGATTGCTCGTTCCAGATACATTTGCAGTCTTCTTTTTGCCTCCTATGCACTGTAAGTTCTGCCTGCTTTTCCTACTTCTCCTCCCTATCTGCTGCTCCGTCTCTCCCTCTGAACTCCACTCCTCTTCCTCTCTTGTGGGCACCCACGTGACATCCATCGACACATCATTATCGAGCGGAGGGGATATAATGTTGGTGGTGGTGTCTTTGGGGTGCACACAGCAGAGAGTGACGAGGGTGCAGATAGAGAGGATGAGGAGGGTGCAGAAGCGGAAGGCTAAGTGAACCACTCAACTAAGTCTGGTGTGTCCTTTGACGTAATCGCACGTATCTTCTGCAACTTTCCACTTAGGCTCCGGCCTGGTGCACCTGCCCGACCGCTAACACTCCTGCGGATTAGCCTGCCTCTTTATCTGCCTGTCATTTTCAAAATAACCCTGTGACAAAAGTTCATATAGAAGATCAGTATTTGTGGAAGAAGGTATATCACACCCTTGCCTCAATCAGTTTTTTTTGGGGAAACTGGTTTATCACACCAGTAGAAATTATTTGTTCCAAAAGCGTTTGTCACTGTGTATAGCTGCAGTAACGCAGCAAAACTGCAAACAAATGCTGCACTACCCAAATGCACTATATAGAAGGTAAAATATTGGTTTATCACACCGCTGCTTCAATCATTTTTTTTTGGGGGGGGCAACTGGTATATCACACCAGTAGAAATTATTTGTTCCAATAGCGTTTGGCACTCTGTGTAGCTATGGTAACGCAGCAAAACCGCAAACAAATGCTGCACTACCTAAATGCACTATATAGAAAGTATATTATTGGTATATAGCATCCCTGCTTCATTCAGTTTTTTTGTGGGGCAACTGCTATATCACACCAGTAGAAATTATTTGTTCCAATAGCGTTTGGCACTCTGTGCAGCTGCGGTAAAGCAGCAAAACCGCAAACAAATGCTGCACAATACAAATGCACTATAATATACTTCCTATGTTAGAAAGTATATTATAAGTATATTACACCCCTCAGTAAGTCACACTTATAGATAGCACACCTATACCAGTCCTTAAAAGGACTTTTGTGGCCCTATTAGCTAGCGTTTGGTGTCACTAACAGTCTGTCCCTGCTCCACACAGCAACCTCTCCCTACATTGGCAAAAGACTGAATGTAAAATGGCAGCCAGATCGGGTTTATTTATAAGGTAGGGGGTATGTCCATTTGCTGAAACATCTCAATTGGCTGTCCTGTACCACCTGATGGATGTGTCATGGGTCAAATTTCTTCACAATTCAAAAGAATATGGCACCGGCGGACATCGCCATATGTTTGCCCGTTCGGCGAACGAGCAGAGTTTGCCGCAAAAGGACCGCCGGGCGGACCACAAGGCCATCTCTAATTTCAATTTACTCAGTGAATACACTGGAGAAAACGGATTTCATAGATTAGCTTTCTCCTCATGGCTATCTATAACTCTTCCCTCATCACTCCTTAAAGGACCAACATTATCAGGTTTTAACTATTTACCATTAATATAACTGAAGAACATTTTAGGGTTAGTTTTACTCTCTTTCGCAGAATTCGATCTGAATTTCAGGATCAATTCGATTCGCCTAGAAGCCAAATTACTTTGTGCTTTGTGTCAGCGAATCGATTTAACCTGAAATAGTATAAAAAACAAAAAAATCTAACTTACCTCTTCCATTTGCTCGTGACGGGAAGATCTCGGCTGAAATCCCATGCAGCACGAGATTACATCATCACGCTGGCCCCAGTGATGACATTAGACATCACCACGCCAGCCGGCGTGATGATGTCATCTCGCGCTGCACAGGATTTTAGCCAAGATCTTCAAGCAAGATGGCAGCGGGTGGCCCGTCGCGAGCAAAAGGAGGCGGTAAGTTTGATTTAATTTTAACGAGACATCTGAGGGGTACAATGAACGGGGTGGCGCTATCGCAGCTTCCTGTCATTGCACCTGCTACTTACAAAAAAATGTTCTTCGTGACGAATTACTCCGTCACGAAGCAAATTTTTGGGTGAAATTCGGTGAATCAGCTGATTCGAACATTTAAGAAATTTGCTCATCTCTAATTGTAAGCAAATAACCCCAAAAATTACCCCAGGTTGCTCTATAGGCTAATATACAGTATAACAATAAATATGTTAGCACTTTCTAAAAATATCAACAGCATAATAATTTAATAATATCTGTTATTGCTCTTGGATACTTTATAAATCTCATCACATCCACTACCATTGCCAAATGCTGTCAACTACAGATACGCTTAAAGCTTATGTTTGACTACGTATTCAATCCCAAGGTGTTAAATGTTATATATTTCTTTCCTTCACTTTGAAGATATTTACTTCTCACTGTGTTTGCTTATGTGTAGGACAGTGTAACATCTGGTATAGCAAACCTCACTTTATGAAATCAATAAAAAGTTTCCACACTACTAGAGCTCAGCATGTCATCGTACAGAGCATTTTTTTTCTTTTTACAAATGGCTTCATAGTTAGGTTTGTAGTGTGAAATATTTTCGCTCAGTATCTTAGTTTCTCCATAGTGAGAGTTTGTAGGCAATGCATAAAGGTATTCCTTATTGTGTTTTATAGTGTATTTTATATCTAAAAAAAAATACATTTTGTACATAGTATAAGACCTTTTCAGTGGTATAGTACTTTTCATTCTAATATGTTTATATGCTTTCTTTTAATTTTAATTTCATTTCAATGTTCAATGAAAGTCAAATGTGGTTTTATTAAGGCCCTTTCACACAAACAGATGCCGTACGTGGAATATACTGATTGAAAGAATTCCAAACCCCGCTCCAGACAGCAGAGACATGGAGCATTAACATGATTAATAGTGCTCCGTGCCTCTCTGTGACCTTTTTACTACAAAATCACAGTGAGATAAAGTTGTCACTGTGATTTTGTAGTAAAAAGATTATCATTCATGTTAATGCTCCGTGTCTCTGCTGTCTGGAGTGGGGATTGGCATTCCTTCACGCAGTGGATTTCATGCACGGCATCCGCTCGTGTGAGGAGCCTTTAGTTTTTTTTATGTATAGAAACATTAAAGAGAATGTCACAATGAAATTCACTGTTAGATCAAGCACAATGAAGGTTGCTAACCAGAATTTTTCTTTTTTCTAGACATGTCCCAATCACAATCGCAGACTTCCAACATTTTTTACAGACAAATTGGAAAACAGTAATGAATGATAATGATTCTAAGTAGGGTTGAGCAAACCCGAACTGTAAAGTTCGGGTTCGTACCGAACTTTAGGTTTTTTGGACCCCGGACCCGAACCCGAACATTTCCGTAAAAGTTTGGGTTCGTGTTCGGTGTTCGGCGCTTTCTTGGCGCTTTTTGAAAGGCTGCACAGCAGCCAATCAACAAGCGTCATACTACTTGCCCAAAGAGGCCATCACAGCCATGCCTACTAATGGCATGGCTGTGATTGGCCAGAGCAGCATGTGACCAAGGCCCTATATAAGCTTGAGTCACGTAGCGCTGCATGTCACTCTGCTGATACAAGTGTAGATAGAGGATGCTGCTGGACTTGTGATTTCAGGGAGAGAATAGGAGAGAATATAACTCAGCGATCTACCTAGAAATAATTGTGTGGGTGCAGGGCGCAATTGTTTTTCCCTGCCCTGAGGCCATTGACCCAAAAATAAAAAACTTTTATAATTCTGTTAGTTAGGTGAGTGCCGGCGGTGGCCATTTCATGCGAGCTCAGTGCACCAGCACTGCATCTGAGCTTTTGGGACATTGCAAATCACCATTTTTTTTTGCAAACTACAACATCTGGATTAGTCAGTGTGCAATTTAAGGTAGAAATACACCCATCATTTTCTGGGGTTTAAAAAACACACTTTTTAAAAAAACAACAACATTATTTTCTAGATCTACAAGTGTTAAATTCAAGTTTAATATATATAGCTTTCATATTCTGTTACCAAAAAAAGACTTTTTTGGCAATCTACAACATCTGTATTAGTCAGTGTGCAATAGAAATACACCCATCATTTTCTGTGGTTTGAAAAAACACTTATTTTTTTTCAAAAAAACATATTTTCCAGATATGCAAGTGTTAAATTCAAGTTTAATATATATAGATTTTAAATACCGCCATTTGGTGCACCAATATTGAATTCAAGCCTATACTGGTTCAGGCCGTGTGAGATACCCCCTGTACATACAGGGGTTTGAATCAGGCATTAGAAATACAGCCATTTTAAATACAGCCATTTTGGGCAAAGAAATATTGAATTCAGGCCTACAGTGGTTCAGACCGTGTGAGATACTCCCTCTACATACAGGGGTTAGATTCAGGGATTTGAAATACAGCCATTTGAAATACAGCCATTTTGTGCAAAGATATATTTACTTCAGGCCTACAGTGGTTCAGACCGTGTGAGATACCCCCTCTACATACAGGGGTTTGAATCAGGCATTTGAAATACAGCCATTTGAAATACAGCCATTTTGTGCAAAGATATATTTACTTCAGGCCTACAGTGGTTCAGACCGTGTGAGATACCCCCTCTACATACAGGGGTTTGAATAACGCATTTGAAATACAGCCATTTGAAATACAGCAATTTTGTGCAAAGATATATTTACTTCAGGCCTACAGTGGTTCAGGCCCTGTGAGATACCCACTCTACATACAGGGGTTTGAATCAGGCATTTAGTAACATAGTAACATAGTACATAAGGCCGAAAAAAGACATTTGTCCATCCAGTTCGGCCTGTTATCCTGCAAGTTGATCCAGAGGAAGGCAAAAAACCCTGTGAGGTAGAAGCCAATTTTCTCCACTTTAGGGGAATAAAAAATTTCTTCCCGACTCCAATCAGAATAACTCCCTGGATCAACGACCCCTCTCTAGTAGCTATAGCCTGTAATATTATTACGCTCTAGAAACACATCCAGGCCCCTCTTGAATTCCTTTATTGTACTCACCATCACCACCTCCTCAGGCAGAGAGTTCCATAGTCTCACTGCTCTTACCGTAAAGAATCCTCTTCTATGTTTGTGTACAAACCTTCTTTCCTCCAGACGCAGAGGATGTCCCCTCGTCACAGTCACAGTCCTGGGGATAAATAGCTGATGGGATAGATCTCTGTACTGACCCCTGATATATTTATACATATTAATTAGATCTCCCCTCAGTCGTCTTTTTTCTAAAGTGAATAACCCTAATTTTGATAATCTTTCAGGGTACTGTAGTTGCCCCATTCCAGTTATTACTTTAGTTGCCCTCCTCTGAACCCTCTCTAGCTCTGCTATGTCTGCCTTGTTTACAGGAGCCCAGAACTGTACACAGTACTCCATGTGTGGTCTGACTAGCGATTTGTAAAGTGGTAGGACTATGTTCATATCACGGGAATCTATGCCCCTTTTGATGCAACCCATTATCTTGTTGGCCTTGGCAGCAGCCATTTGAAATACAGCCATTTTGTGCAAAGATATATTTACTTCAGGCCTACAGTGGTTTAGACCGTGTGAGATACCCCCTCTACATACAGGGGTTTGAATCAGGCATTTAAAATACAGCCATTTTGGGCAAAGAAATATTTACTTCAGGCCTACAGTGGTTCAGGCCCTGTGAGATACCCCCTCTACATACAGGGGTTTGAATCAGGCATTTGAAATACAGCCATTTGAAATACAGCCATTGTGGGCAAAGAAATAGTTACTTCAGGCCTACAGTTGTTCAGGCCCTGTGAGATACCCCCTCTACATACAGGGGTTTGAATCGGGCATTTGAAATACAGCCATTTGAAATACAGCCATTTTGGGCAAAGATATATTTACTTCAGGCCTACAGTGGTTTAGACCGTGTGAGATACTCCCTCTACATACAGGGGTTTGATTGAGGGACTTGAAATACAGCCATTTGAAATACAGCCATTTTGTGCAAAGATATATTTACGTCAGGCCTATAAGTGGTTTAGGCCGTGTGAGATACTCCCTCTACATACAGGGGTTTGATTCAGGGATTTGAAATACAGCCATTTGAAATATAGCAATTTTGGGCAAAGAAATATTTACTTCAGGACTACAGTGATTCAGGCCCTGTGAGATACCTCCTGTACATACAGGGGTTCGAATCAGGCATTTGAAAAACAGCCATTTGAAATACAGCAATTTTGGGCAAAGATATATTTACGTCAGGCCTACAGTGGTTTAGGCCGTGTGAGATACTCCCTCTACATACAGGGGTTTGATTCAGGGATTTGAAATATAGCCATTTGAAATACAGTCATTTTGGGCAAATAAATATTTACTTAAGGCCTACAGTGGTTCAGACCATGTGAGATTCCCCCTCTACATACAGGGGTTTGAATCAGGCATTTAAAGTACAGTTATTTGAAATACAGCCATTTTGGGCAAATAAATATTTACTCCAGGCCTACAGTGATTCAGGCCATGTGAGATAACTCCTCTACATACAGGGGTTTTAATCAGGCATTTGAAAAACAGCCATTTGAAATACAGCCATTTTGGGCAAAGACATATTTACTTCAGGCCTAAAGTGGTTCAGACCGTGTGAGATACTCCCTCTACATACAGGGTTTTGATTCAGGGTTTTGAAATACAGCCATTTGAAATACAGCCATTTTGGGAAATGAAATATTTACTTCAGGCCTACAGTGGTTGAGACCGTGTGAGATACTCCCTCTACATACAGGGGTTTAATTCACGGATTTGAAATACAGCCATTTGAAATACATCCATTTTGGGCAAAGAATATTTTCTTCAGGTCTACAGTGGTACAGGCCCTGTGAGATACCCCCTCTACATACAGGGGTTTAAATCAGGCATTTGAAATACAGCCATTTGAAATACAGCCATTTTGTGCAAATATATATTTACTACAGGCCTACAGTGGTTCAGACCGTGTGAAATACTCCCTCTACATACAGGGGTTTGAATCAGGCATTTAAAATGCAGCCATTTGAAATACAGCCATTTTGTGCAAAGATATATTCACTTCAGGCCTACACTGGTTCAGGCCCTGTGAGATACTCCCTTTACATACTGTTGTTCTATTCTACTATTAGTTAAACACCCATTTAGGGCAAGATCCTAAATTCGAAAAATATGAGGACAGTGTCAAATAAGGGACGTGGCCCAGGTCGCGGTGCTGCTGGTGGAGCTCCTGTTGCAGGGAGAGGATGTGGTCGATCTGTGCCAGCTACACGCACAAGTGAAACCCCTTTCTCAGGTGCGAGTAGGCGACAAAACCTGCAGCGGTATTTGGTCGGGCCTAATGCTGCTCTACGAATAGTGAGGCCTGAACAAGTATAGGCGATAGTAGATTGGGTTACTGACAGTGGATCCAGTTCCTTCCCATTGTCTCCCACCCAGTCTCCTGCTGAAAGACCACAGTTGGCACTTGCAGCCGATGTCCATCAGTCTTTCACCTCACCCCCTTGCAAATCAGCCAAGCAGTCTGAGCCCCAAGTCATGCAGCAGTCTCTTCTGCTTTTTGATGACTCTGTTAGCAGGGTTTCCCAGGGCCATCCACCTAGCCCTGCCCCAGAAGTGGAAGAGATTAAGTGCACCGATGCCCAACCACTTAACTTTCAAGATGAGTACATGGGAGGACCATCGCAGCACGTCTCGGATAAAGACGAAACACAGGTGCCAACTGCTGGGGCTTTCGAAAGTGTGCAGACTGACAAGGAAGGCAGGGGTGAAGACTGGGTGGAAGATGATGTGGAGGACGATGAGGTCCTCGACCCCTCATGGAATCAAGGTCATGCGAGTGACCTATGTAGTTCGGAGGAAGAGGCGGTGGTCGCACAGAGCCACCAGCACAGCAGAAGAGGGAGCAGGGTGCAAAGGCGGAGCGGCCGTCCTCTAGACAGTACGCCTCTAAATGCCCACTGCAGCAAGGGATCAAGCACACCAAAGCCAACTCAAAGGAGTTCCCTGGCGTGGCAGTCCTTCAGACAATGTGCTGACGACAAGACACGAGTGGTTTGCACGCTGTGCAATCAGAGCCTGAAGCGAGGCATAAATGTTCTCAACCTGAGCACAACCTGCATGACCAGGCATTTAAGTGCAAAGCATGAGCTGCAGTGGAGTAGACACCTCAAAAACCAAAAAAGGTCTCTGGCTCCTCCTGCTTCCTCTTCTGCTGCAGTCGCGGCCTCTTCATCCACCTCTGGAGTGACAGTGCCACCTGGCACCCCGCAAACAGAGGATCTGCCAGCAACACCAACACCTGGGTCACCAAACATCTCCACAATATCCCACGGAAGCGATCAGCTCTCCATATCCCAAATGCTGGAGAGGAAAAGGAAGTACCCCCTACCCTTACGCCTTCCCTAGACCTGAATGCCAACATTTCTAAATTACTGGCCTTTGAAATGCTGTTTATTCCGTCTGGTGGAGACGGATAGTTTTAAAGGCCTTATGGCGGTGGCTGTCCCACAGTACGTCGTGCCCAGCCGCCACTACTTTTCAAGGCGAGCCATCCCTTCCCTGCACAACCAAGAAGGGGACAAAATCATGTGTGCACTGCGCAACGCCATCTGTGGCAAGGTACACCTGACTACGGATACGTGGACTAGTAAGCATGGTCAGGGCTGTTATATCTTCATAAGAGCACACTGGGTAAATGCAGTGGCAGCTGGGCCTGAGGCGGATAGCAGTTTGGCACATGTCCTTCCACCACCGAGGATTGCAGGGCGCTTCAGTTTGCCTCCTGTTGCTTCCTCCTCCTACTCTGCTTCCTCATCCTCTACCAGGTCCTCATCCGGTCAGCGTAACACCTTCACCATCAACTTCATCACAGCCAGGGGTAAACGACAGCAGGCAGTTTTAAAACTTATCTGTTTGGGGGACAAACCCCACACCGCGCAGGAGCTGTGGACGGGCTTTGAACAACAGACCGATGAGTGGTTTGTGCCAATCAGCCTCAAGCCCGGCCTGGTGGTGTGCGATAATGGGCGAAATCTCGTAGCAGCTCTGGGACTAGCCGGTTTGACGCACATCCCTTGCCTGGCGCATGTGCTGAATTTGGTGGTGCTGAGTTTCCTTAAAAATTACCCAGACATGTCAGAGCTGCTGCATAAAGTGCGGGCCGTCTGTGCGTGCTTTCAGCGTTCTCACCCTGCTGCTGCTCGCCTGTCGGCGCTGCAGCGTAACTTCGGCCTTCCCGCTCACCGCCTCATATGCGAAGTGCCAACAAGGTGGAACTCCACCTTGCACATGCTGGGCAGACTATGCGAGCAGCAGCAGGCGATAGTAGAGTTTCAACTGCAGCACGCACGGGTGAGTCGCTCGGCAGAACAGCACCACTTCACCACCAATGACTGGGCCTCCATGCGAGACCTGTGTTCCTTGTTGCGCTGTTTCGAGTACTCCACCAACATAGCCAGTGCCGATAACGCCGTTCTCTTCGTTACTATCCCACTTCTATGCCTCCTTGAAAAAAACGCTCCTGGCGATGATGGAAGAGGATGTGGCTCAGGAGGAGGAAGAGGGATCATTTCATAGGTTTTCCGGCCAGTCATTCCCAAGTGGCTCCGAGGGTGGGTTCCTGCACCCACAAACCCAAGGTACACAATTGTCCAGCCAGGGAACAGTTCAGGAGGATGACGAGGTGGAGGATGAGAAGGAGGAGATGGAGGAGGAGGAAACATGTTCACAGCAGGGTGGCACCCAGACCAGCTCATGGCCATCACTGGTGCGTGGATGGGGGGATAGAGAGGACACAGACGATACAACTCCCACAGAGGACAGCTTTTGGTTGCCTCTGGGCAGCCTGGCACACATGAGCGATTACATGCTGCAGTGTCTCCGCAACGACCGCCGAGTTGCCCACATTCTAACTTGTGCTGATTACTGGGTGGCCACGCTGCTGGATCCCCGTTACAAGGACAACGTACCGTCCTTAATTTTGTCACTGGAGCGTGATCGTAAGATGCGCGAGTACCAGCACACGCTGGTAGACGCGCTACTGGTGGCATTCCCACCTCACAGCGGGGGGACAGTGGAAGAACAACGCGAAGGCATTGGATGAGGAAGAGGTCGTCAACGCAGCTGGGGCACCGCCAGCACCTCAGAAGGCAGGGTTAGCGTCGCCAAAATGTGGAAAAGCTTTGTCAGCACGCCACAACAACCAGCACCACCAGCTTATATGGAACGTCTTAGCAGGAGGCAGCATTTAACCAACATGGTGGAGCAGTATGTGTGCACACGCCTACACGTACTGAATGACGGGTCTGCCCCCTTCAACTTCTGGGTTTCCAAATTGGGCACATGGCCTGAGCTTGCCCTTTACGCCTTGGAGGTGCTGGCCTGCCCTGCAGCCAGTGTATTATCTGTGATAACGCACGGCAGGGGGCATCATCACAGACAAGCGCAGCCGCCTGTCCACAGCCAATGTGGACAAGCTCACGTTCATTAAAATGAACCAGGCATGGATCCCTCAGGACTTGTCCGTACCTTGTGCAGAATAGACATGTATACCGCCACTAAGCAGCCATTGTTATACTACAGCGCAATTGCTCATGTTTGTATTTTGGATATTTCACACTCTTTTGGAGTGTACCTTAATTTTACAAAATTAAATTAAAACCAAAAACCTGTGTTGGCTATCTCGTCCTCCTCCACCACCGCTTCCAACTACTCTGCTACGTCCACCGCCTCCTCAAACTCCTACTCCATATGGAACTCCACCTCATAAATCCATTTTTTTTTGTACGTGTTTTATTTTATATCATTTCACTACTTTGTCTGTTACATTTTCGGGTGAAATTCACCAATTTTTGGGTGCATAGTACCACTGCTATACCTAGTAGACAGGTTAAACAAAAAATAATAATTGTCATTTACTTTTTCGGGAGAAATTAACAAATTTTTGGGTGTATAGTTCCACTGCTATACCTAGTAGGCCATTTAAAAAAAATAATAATTGTCATTTACATTTTAGGGAGAAATTCACTAATTTTGGTGTGTATAGTAACACTGCTATACCTAGTGGACCGGTAAAAAATAAATAAAAATTGTCAGTTACATTTTATTGTGAAATTAACCAGAGGAAGGCATCCGCCGAAACGCACGTCGGGGTTACGTGGCTCTCCTGAGGTGTATATTCCCATATCACGGTTATGTAGATATGCTATGTTTTTGTGGACTTTGGGCGATGTGCTTATTGGCTCTAGGTGTTTAGCTATACCCACTTGGGTTATCCACTGGTGGATGTTGCTATGCACCTGAGCCATATTTGTATGTATATGGAGGTTTAAAGTTGTCACCACAGTTATAATTATGATATTGGATCATTGATGTGGTGACTCCTCATGCACTTGCACTTCAAATTTTTCTCTTGGCTGTTGTATGGTCCCATATATTTGGAACTATTACACATCCATATGTTGCGGTGTAGTCTGTAACCATTTACTGATATGGTGTTTTACCATTTGCACTTTTAGTTTATTTTTTGCCCCTATATACTGAATATGGTTGCAGAAGTACATGCAGAAATTAGTGAGGTATTGTACTCCCCTTTTTCTACCTCCTTTTTTATAACCTATCCCTTCCCCCCATGTTTCACCTGTGCTAATATGCCTCCTCAGATGTAGCCATTTTTTATCTGTTGTCTCACGTTCTCGTTCATATGTCATTTATTCAATAAAGGATTTATTTTTGATGATATACCCGTTTAATCTCAGTTCATTCTTGTTGTTTGGTGTATTTATGTACACTGAGTGGGTTTTTACTTACTCTTTCCG
Source organism: Bufo bufo (assembly GCF_905171765.1). Lineage (NCBI taxonomy): Eukaryota > Metazoa > Chordata > Amphibia > Anura > Bufonidae > Bufo > Bufo bufo. The sequence continues at coordinate 619,061,768 of NC_053390.1, read as the reverse complement.
GGTCTATTTAACATAGTATATATTTAATTACCGTTTATGTGTATGTCTATGTTCTGTGTAACCTATTTGTAATAATCACTTCTATACCTAGTAGGCCGGTTAAAAAATAAATACATTTTCATTTACATTTTAGGGTGAAATTACCACTGCTATACCTAGTGGACCGGTAAAAATAAAAATTGTCAGTTACATTTTATGGTGAAACTAACAAATTTTTGCGTGTAATATACCCCTCCTCTACCTAGTTGACAGCTTAATAAATTTCAATAATTTTTATGTTACATTCTTGGGTTGACATTATACAATTTTAGACGTGAATAAACACCTGCCATGCATAGGTGACAGGGAATAAAATTTAATAAATTATTCAGTAATTATTGCGCACTACATCCTTTCATTCAAGGCTTAAACTTTAAAAAGTTGTCACACTTTTATGCTTTAATAATTTCTCCCATATTTCAACTCTAATTTTAAATTTGAAAAAATGAATCCTCTCTTGGATGTGGTCCCTCTTTCTCACGCTGCCTCTCTGGCCTGGAACCCTGATTCCCCGCCACCCGTGATCACCATGGTAGGCAGTAAGTATGCACACACCTTGGACGGGGACGTGCGACATGGTGGGGCAGTAAGTATGCACACACCTACACGAACTGACTGACAGGGGTCAGCCCCTGCAACTTCTGGGTCTCCAAATTGGGCACATTGCCTGAGCTTGCCCTTTACCCCTTGGAGGTGCTGGCCTGCCCTGCAGCCACTGTATTGTCTGAACGTTTGTTTAGCATGAGTGGAGGGGGTTATCACAGGTTATATTTCCCAATGTTTTGGGGTGTACCCTAATTTTAAAAATAAAATTTAAAACCAAAAACCAGTGTAGGCTACCTCCTCCTCCACCGCCGCTTCCACCTACACAGCCACATCCACCGCCTGCTCAACCTCCTACTCCATATGGACCTGGTCCTCCTAGATCAAGATTATTATTTTTTTATTTTTACGTATTTTATGTTAATTAAAGTCATTTTCCTATCCACATTTGCTTGCAGAGCACTTGCCATGCTCTTAACCAAATTTTGACGCCATTTGCAGCCATTTTAGTGCTCAAAAGTTTGGGTCCCCATTGACTTCAATGGGGTTCGGGGTCAAGTTCGGGTCAAGTTCGGGGACTTTTTTCCGAAGTTCGGCCGAACCCGTCGAACCCGAACATTCATATGTACGCTCAACTTTAGTCGTGACGTCATCACTGATGACGTCACTGCGCCAGGCCAGCATGATGACATGGTGATGTCACACATCAGCGTGCTCGAGATTTGCTGTTTTTTCTTCAGTGAAGATGGCTGTGATGTTCTCTCCGTGATCAAATGGATGAGGTGAGTATGTTTTTTTTTTTTGCTTTTTTTACTGCCATTTCAGGAAAAATTGATTTGTTACTCACTCAGCACTAATAACTAACACCAAAATAATCTAGTCAAGCATCACCAGTTTAAAAAAATCTAATTGTGGACCAAGGAAAAAAGTTGCCTACTTTTACAGACTGTCCAGAAATTTATGGACGCTTGGCAACCCTAAGCATAATAGCTTGTAGGGCAAGTTCAGATACTGTAAATGTAATGATAACTTTCAATCTGCAATCATTTTCTTCATTCTAGAGAAAAAATACTTTCAATCCATTTGCAAATGTCACATAGTTACACAATTTGAAAAAACACCCAAGTTCATTAAGTTCGACCTTTTTCCAACTGAAAGTCTATATTCCGTCTCAATGCACCTTGATTCCTTCCTTTGTCCCTGAAGACAGGCCTGGAGAACGTATCAGTGACACATGCAGTATGATGTCAGTAACAGTTCTATTTATTGCTTGTCATACAGGCCTTATATACATCCATGCATACATACAAGAATAGCTGCAGCTCTCATTACAATAATAGCAATTCCTTATACAGACAGGCAGTTCTTGTTATAATAATGCTGACTAGAAACTTATCCTCATACAGAGAGGAGGTAAATGTATATATAGTCACCCTTCAAAGTCATGAATATGACTTATCTTTTCTCTCTCATAGAGAGGTAAGTAGCATATGATTGTCCAGGGTCTGTGGGTTTTGGACACATTATACAAAACATCTGTATGAGGGAAGGAATACATTGGATGCAACAACATATGACAATCAAGGAAGCAATTATAATTATAATACTGATCAATAATGTTCTAAACCAACTCAAATCCGGCAGCCAGCTCAATAGCCAGTCCCACCAAGAGGATGACTCAACATCTTTCCTGATATTATTAGCAATTTCATGTAACCCTTGAATATGGGACTGGATTGATCTGGAATGATCAGATAAATTAAAGCAACACATTCCTTTAAAATCTTGAAATCCTATATTATGTTTAAGTAACAAATAATCTACAGAAAATCTAGTTTCTAGCACTGCTCCTCTTATGCCTTGTATATCTAAAAGCATGTCTGATAAGACGATAGAGGTGTGATTCAGAGATTTAGCTAAGGCACATGCAATAGAATTTATAGTACGAGTATTATATATAGCCAGTCCAGGCACTCCTAATATAGAGGCGCCCAAACTTGTATATTCTGTACGGCTGAGAAGGGGTAAAGTAGAGTCACAGTTTTCTGATAAAGTCTTGGTAACTGATCTGTAAGCTCTCCTGGCTGGGGGTTGAATGGGAAGAGCCAAAGTCAGCCTGGATAACGCACAGGGTGCTCCAATAACATTAGCTGGAATGAAACTGTAGGTGCTGTTACCACAAGACAAAAACCATCCTTTAGGGAGCATAATATTATAGATAAAACTGGGAGTCACAATGGTCTTATTACAACTCATAGAATTATCCAGGGATCTAGCAAGTCTACTGTTCTTTTTACAGGTGTCGTCAATATAATCATATACACTATTCTTAGGTAATCCACTTTTTATGTCTCTATTATCACAATATAAAGTCATATCCTGGGAAAAGGTAAAACAAGTTTCTGCTGTAGTCACGTTAATAGTAGTTATTCTAATATTATCCCTGCTATTTCCTAATTTCTGACACTCCCCACAGAAGTCATACAAGGGAATAAAATATTGTGTATTGTTAGCCATCGACCAGACTTCAAGGAGGGATTCATCGGGTGTAGGCACAGCAATAACACATGTTTGTATAAGATCCCGTGGGCTCTGTAAGTCTTTAAGGCACAATGAACTAACATTTAGGGCATTTGCCATCCTGACTATACTATTTTGTTCAGAATAAAAGGGGACGGGAGCAAAGGGATCTTGCTCCTGAGCTCTTTTATATACTGACCGATTATTTGGTGCACCGCAGAAGAAACTCATCTCCTCTGGGTGATAAATACATGTAGTAATAAGCCAGACTGGCAAGAAAACACAAAGATTAATAATTATCAGTAGACAAACAAATCTCCCAGAATATTGTGGGGTCATCATCTTCAGCCTGTGGCAAGGCACTTTTCAGGGAAACTTCTTCTGAGTTCCCCTCTTTGTTCAGGGAATTCACACCTGCTTCACCCTCTTTATCTTTGTCTGTCACCGGAGAATAAGCATCAGGGACCCTTTTTATCCTGCTAGTGTGAATCCAGATTGGAGCCTCTTCTGTCAGAATTGCTGTTCTGATGACTGCTACCACTCGGGTGGGTGGTCCAAACGGGAACTCAATCTGTTTTCGTCCTTTTGCCAGGCGCTGGACTATCACCATGTCTCCTGGTTGGAAAGGATGCGTAGGTTCCTGTGGAGAGAAAGGAGAAACACGAGCAACATCTCGTTCAATTTGATCTAAAGTTTCTACAAGTTTCCACACATATTCTGCCTGTACTACTTCTAGATCCCCTTTTTCTATCACAGGGGCCTTTGGACCTCAGGGAGTGGGGAAGGGTCTTCCCATTAGGACCTCAAATGGTGAGTAACCAGTATTCTTATTAGGCTGCATCCTAATTTCTGCTAGGGCTATAGGCAAGAACTTTTTCCAATTAGTTAATGTGCCTCCAGTAATTTTCCTTATTTTCTCTTTAATTGTTCTATTCATTCTTTCTACTACCCCTGAACTTTGCGGGTGATAAGGGAGGTGGAACTTCCAGTCAATCCTAAGGGCTTTGGAAAGCTCCTTACATACCCTGGACGCAAAAGCTGGGCCATTATCTGAGTCAATTTGAACAGGACACCCCCATCTAGGGATGATCTCTTGTAACAAAATTTTTACCACAATTTGTGTGGTTTCATTGGTGGTAGGAAAGACATCCGGCCATCTAGAGAACAGATCCACAATTACAAGGGCATACTCCTGCTTTCTTCCTGTCTTTGGGATATGAGTGAAGTCAATTTGTAAGTGAGTGAATGGTGAAGTTGGGTAATTCAGATGCTGGTGTTGGGCCTTCTTTGAATTATTTGGGTTGTTTGAGACATATAATACATTGTGAAACATAAGATTGTACCTTTGATCTAAGACCTGGTATAAAAAAATCTCTCTGAATGAGGTCAGTGGTTGCCTGTGCTCCCCTATGGCCAAGACCATGATACTGTGCAATTAAAATCGGGGCGCTTGCAATTGGGATACATGGCTTCCCCTCTTTGCAGAGAAGACCCGTATTAGGGTCTTGTACTGCACCTACCGACTGCCATTCCATTTTGTCACTACTGGTAGCCAAATCCTGGAGGCTGAGCAATAGATTGTCAGTATGGGTAATGTCTGGAACTAGGGAGGGCATTTGAACTGTTGCTGCCGTTCTAATAGAAGCCTCTTTTGCCGCCTGATCAGCTAGGGCATTCCCTTTAGCTATGTGTGTTTGGAGTCCAGTATGTGCCTTACAATGGATAATAGCAACTTTGCTCGGTAATTGGATGGCGGCCAGGAGATCATGTACTAGGGTGGAATGTGAAATTTGTCTCCCATCTGCAGCTATGAAGCCTCTCCTCTGCCAGATCACCCCATGATCGTGTACAACCCCAAAGGCATACTTGGAATCGGTGTATACATTTACATCATTCCCCTCAAAAAGACAACAAGCTCTAGTGAGGGCAATCAGTTCAGCAGCTTGGGCCGACTGAAAAGGTATAGGATTTGATTCCAGTATAACATCAGGGAGCTGAACCACAGCGTATCCTGCATGATAAGTGTTGTCATTAGGGCGAGAACAGGATCCATCCACAAAAACATTAGGTGCTCCTTCAATGGGTGTGGACTGTAAGTCAGGCCTAGGTTAGGTATGCTCATGTATAAGTTTAGAACATGCATGGGGAGAAGGCAAATCATCCTGCTCTCCCTTGTAGCCAAGTAGGGCATTCAGTATAGCCATTGGACCGAATGTGGGGGCTGAGTATTTGATATGAAGTTGAAGATTAGATAACAACAAAACTTCTATCCACTCAGTCTTTGTGCTGACATATGTTGCGTATGTATGTTCTTCAACAGGGCCTGAACATTGTGTGAGGTATGTAGAGTAGTGGGATGACCTAGGGTGATAGGCGTGGCCATCTCAGCAACCATAGCACAGGCTGCCAAACTCCTGAGACACACAGGCATGCCCTGAACCTGTACGGGAACCACTTTTGAGAAAAAAGCAACAGAGTTGAATTTACCTCCATGATCCTGCGCCAGGACTCCTGCCATGGTTTTACAATTGTCCCTGGCAAATAAGTGAAACATCACACCATAGTCGGGTAGGCCCAAACCAGGACTTGAAACCATTGCACATTTCAAATGACTAAAAGCTTGTAACATGTCATCAGACCATTTAATGGAGTCAGGCATCTCAGTATTAGTGGCTTGTCTCAGAATATTATCATAGTAGGAACAATCAGCAATCCATTGGCGGCAGTAACCAATCATGCCAAGAAAGGTCAACATGTCTTTCTTGGTTTGTGAGCGGGGCAGATCCAGCACGGAGGTAATTCTTGCATGGCTGATTTTCCTCTCACCTTTACTGAGAACAAAGCCCAAATACTCAACACTGTCTATACACCATTGTAATTTCTTCCTAGAAACTTTGTGACCGCTTTCACATAACCACAGTAGTAAACTAACACAGTCTGCCTGGCAGGCCTCCCGAGTAGAACTACATATGAGGAGATCGTCCACATATTGTAGAAGGACAGAACCATGAGGGGCAGTCCAAGGGCGCAGTGTAATTTGGAGGACAATGGAGTAGACTACTGGGGAGTCTACATAACCCTGAGGCATTCTACACCAAGTATACTGGCGAAATTTAAATGTGAAAGCAAAAAGTGGCCGTGTCTCCTTGTCAACTGGGACAGAAAAAAATGCATTCTTTAAATCAATAACAGAGAAAAACTCTGCATGGGCAGGAATAGCTGATAGCAGAGATGGTACGTCTGGAACCACAGGGGCTATAGGTATGATCTGTGCATTTACTGCTCTAAGATCCTGGACAAACCTAAAGGTATTATCAGCCTTTCTCACTAGATTAATAGGTGTATTATAGGGGGAGATATTTTCGGCAATTACCCCTGCCTCTAGGAATTTCATCAACATAAACTCAATCCCCTTTTCTTTTTCTGGGGAAAGGGGGTATTGTTTAATGTAAACAGGTGCAGCGCCGGGCTTAAAGCATTTCCTTATATGGTGTACAAGAGATAAGCATCTTGGTCAGTATGTGCCCACACCTCAGGAGGTACTGGATCAAGTAGCGGATCCTGAGGTTGGCATTCCAAATATAAAAAACAATTATCCTTTGGAACATGAATGGGCATAACTGAGGATGTGACATGTAGGTGTCCCGTCTTGCTTATCCCCAACTGCAACTGTAACAGAACAAACAAATCTCTCCCTAATAAATTGACAGGACAATTTGGAATGATCCTAAAACTGTGTGTGAACATTGACTGGTGCTGGTATGGATGTTGGATCGAGAGGGGAGGAGTTTTATAAGATCTGGTCAGTATCCCATTAATTCCCACAGAGGGCTCAGCATCCTCTCTTGGACCACTATAATAATCCTCACATATAGTACTATTAGTAGCACCAGAATCCACAAGAAAAGAGAGAGGTTTTCCCTCTATGGTTAACACAATCAGTGGAGATTCCTTATAGTGGTTTGTGATGAGAGTGAATGCTGGAACACAGTCCCCCGGGCATTCTCATTGTGATGTCTGCTGCTCCCAGGCTACGGGAAAATGAGGGGTACTATTCTGGGGCCATGGCAGTGGTGGGGGAAGATCTCAGATCTGAGCTTGTGGGTAAGGTTGGGTGCCTCGAGCTTGGGTATCATTTGGGTCAGGTTCCCTGAGTGGGTAAGGGCATTGACTGATCCAGTGATCAGTCTGACCACAATTAAAGCAACCTGCAGGACGATTTCTATTATTCCCTCCTCTCCCAGAGCATGGCCCTCTACTCCGTCTTCTGCCCCTACCCCTATTGTGCTGATTTGAGGGACAATTCCTATCCTGAGCTTGGTAATGGGCCTCTTTAGGTCTTATTATTTCAAAACAACCCGCCGTATCCTTCTCCAGTAACTTATTGTAGAATTGATCTTTATTAAGACTAGGCCATTCGGAGACCATTTGTTTAACAGTAAGCTGGAGATGCAGCTGTAGATTGGTAAGGAAAGTCTGAATGAGCATAGAATGCATATTATCCTGAATACTCATTCCTGCCTCCAGGGTTCAAACCTCATTGAACCTCTTCCAAAAGGCTATAACAGACTCTCCTGATTTTTGTCTACAGGCTACAGCAGTTGGCAATGAAGACCTAGTCTGAAAACACCTCTCCATTTCACACTTAATTTCTTCCCACATTGGGTCTATGCCTGCCTCAGTATTTAATTTATAATTACCAGTCGGCGTATTCGGAGGCTCTATAGTGCTTATAGAGGGGTCCTTGCTCCAATCCCAGGGGGAATTGCGTTCAATTATTCCATCTATTCCTCCTGTGTCAGACATCTCCCTTTACAAGCTCTCCTCAAATAATGAAACGTCCCAGATGAAGATGAAGAGGGTTCAGGGCAGTGTTTAACAATCTTATTAATATCATCTATGTCAATAGCTTTTTTTAACAAGGTGTCCCCTACAGTCATAAAAGGGAACTGATCCTCAAGGTCACTGTCCACATCACGATGAGGTATATGAGCAGGTGTGGGAAAAGACTTTTGTGATCTAAGGCGCATGGGAGCTATGACATCCCCAGCACCAACAGCACCAGCCGCCGGGTCCTGACCACTTTGATCAGGCATAGGTTGTGGCAACTGCGGAGGTGGCTGCAGGAGCTGGGGAGCTGTAGGTGGTTGGATGTTAGTAACAGTATATGCAGCCAGTAAAGCTAAGTCATCTTTTGAAAGGGACGGATATATCTGTGGGATATTTCCTAAATAGGGAGGAGGGGGCTTCTGGAGTGAACCCCTTGTCAATTCATTTTCTAACTCATGTTTCTTTTTATATCCCTCCTGGTTCTCTGCCTTCTGTCTGTGAACCGACTTATTTGGTCTATCATACCAGTATAGTGCATAAGTAAGCCAATTTTCCCCTCCCGACTGCATATATTGCATATCCCACTGGGGGTCTAGACCATCATATGGGTGAGCTTCAGTGTCACCCAAACATAACCTTTGTCACCATATCCATATGGAAGGTGTCATTAGCCCCTTCCCGAGGGAACGAATTTATACTCCTTATTGCCTCTGTCCATCCTGCCATATTATCCACCCAGGGAGTAACTAAATAATAATCAGTCCCACAGACCCGGGCTACATAATCCTTACATGTTTCTCCTACATTCAGAGGGGGTGGAGAGACCTTTCCTTGCTTTGCACCCATGTCATATAACTTAATTGAGATGGAGGCAGAGCAAAATTGTCCCCAGTACTGGCTGTACAGAATCGTGAAGGACTTATGTTTATGCACAACCACCTGCTCAACTGTCTGTTAATATGATCCCTTAAAACAGTTACTTGCGTTCACCAGTTGCTGGGTTAGAAGGTCATCCAGGACACACACAATAAAGTTAGTACATTTGTCACAGTATCAATTGCTGCTTACCTTCAGCATAAAAATTACTTAATGCTTTATAACATCATAACATAACATAAAACATAAGAAAGCGACAGAAAATAAGCAACAGACAGGGGGTGACAAGAGAAATCAAGGTGCAGACTCTATATGAAGTCTTTCCAAAAGAATTCCTCTGGTATATCATTCCCCAAAAGATATATCTATTAAATACTTCCCCAAAGAATTTATCTGTGTGACCTGGCCAGGAGTCTATTTACAGTCTATCGTCCCTAAAGACAGACACCATTTTTTTTCATTCTATCTTGCCTAAAAATAGTTTCCAATCCTTTCAGAGTGTCTAAAGCGGATTCAAAATAGAAGCAACAGAAAATTTTACGGAAAGCATCGGAATGTCCCCAGTCGTTAGAAAGGAATGTTCCGTTACTTACCGAATTCCTGTATTTTTCGAATACACGGACGATCCCCCAACTGAAAGTGTATATTCCGTCTCAATGCACCTTGATTCCTTCCTTTGTCCCCGAAGACAGGCCTGGAGAATGTATCAGTGACACATGCAGTATGATGTCAGTAACAGTTCTATTTATTACTTGTTGTACAGGCCTTATATACATTCATGCATACATACAAGAATACCTGCAGCTCTTATTACAATACCGTATTTATCGGCGTATAACACGCACTTTTTCCCCCTGAAAATAGGGGGCAAATCATGTATGCGTGTTATACGCCGATATTCATTGCGCTGTATGAGCCGGGAGAGAGGAGGGGCTGGAGTCCGTAACTAGGGGCGGGGCCCGCCGCTCACCAAAGTATTTATAAACGTGAATCCTTATCCTGTTATTAAGCTGCCCTCTCCCATGTTCCCATGTCCCCCCTGTATCCCCATAGCACTTACTTAAGCTTCAATAGCAGGCAGAGCGGACGGCAGCAGTAACGTCACTCACTGACGTTGAGCGTCTGCTCCGCCCCCTTTATGAATGAAGCAGGCGGAGCAGACGCGCGACGTCAGTGAGTGACGTTACTGCTGCCGTCCGCTCTGCCTGCTATGGAAGCGTGTGAATCGTAAGTGCTGTGGGGATACAGGGGGGACATGGGAACATGGGAGAGGGCAGCTTAATAACAGGATAAGGATTCACGTTTATAAATACTTCGGTGAGCGGCGGGGCCCGGTGTATTGGGGGACACTGTTATGAGGGGGATCTGTGGATGACATATAGCAGTGTCATCCACAGATCCCCCCCATAACAGTTCCATCCACAGATCCCCCCACCCCATAGCAGTACAATTTGAAATGGACACTGTTATGAGGGGGATCTGTGGATGACATATAGCAGTGTCATCCACAGATCCCCCCCATAACAGTTCCATCCACAGATCCCCCCACCCCATAGCAGTACAATTTGAAATTTAATTTTTTTTCCTGAAATTTCCCTTAAAATGAAGGGTGCGTGTTATACGCCAGTGCGTGTTATACGCCGATAAATACGGTAATAGCAGTTCCTTATACAGACAGGCAGTTCTTGTTATAATAATGCTGACTAGAAACTTTTCCTCATACAGAGAGGAGGTAAATGTATATATAGTCACCCTTCAATATGATGTCACCCAACCTTTGTGACTTGATACAAACAGTTTTGGGGTGTGTTTACGGATGTAGCAGGGTTAACACACATGCTTTATGAGACATGTTATCTAAACTAAATGCAACTAAATGCGTTAAGTATACGGTATATACGGAAATTTCCCTTAAAATGAAGGGTGCGTGTTATACGCCAGTGCGTGTTATACGCCGATAAATACGGTAATAGCAGTTCCTTATACAGACAGGCAGTTCTTGTTATAATAATGCTGACTAGAAACTTTTCCTCATACAGAGAGGAGGTAAATGTATATATAGTCACCCTTCAATATGATGTCACCCAACCTCCTGTCCTTCATGCAGATTATACAGCTAATTCTTGTTAACCCTTCACTAACCAATTGATATTAATTGTTAGATTGATTATAACCCTCAATGCCATTTCCTTTTACTGTATATAAGCATCTAGCTCTTTTTTAAATGCTGACTGCTTTACCTGTAAAGAACCCTGTCCTGTATTGATGCCTGAATCACAGTTCCTCCACACATAAAGAAAATCCCCTGGTCCTTTGTAAACTCCTTGGAATGAATAAATCATTTGCCAGCTCTCTCTACTGACCACACATGTATTTATACATGTAAACAAGATCACCTCTAAGGCATCTTTTTTTCAAGCTGAACAAACCCATTTTTAAAAAAAATATCTCATTATTAGAGATCAGCAAAAAGCAGAATTCGATCCGAATTTCAGGAAAAATGTGATTTGTCGCGAAGTCAAATTTCCTCGCACTTCGTGATAACGAATCAGATTTTTTCTAAAATGGCTTCTGCACATGTTACAAAGTGAAAGAAGCCAGTGAACGAGAGAGCACCCATTATGCCATGCAGACAGCCAATCAGCAGATAGCCAGCCCTGTGATGTCACTGCCCTATGAAAAGCCTCTTCCTGCCCGGTCTCCACCATTTTACAGTGAACTTAGTGCAGGGAGAGATGTTGCAGTCACTAGGGACAGTGTTTAGGAAATTTTTTATAAAAAAACAAAAACAAAACGATTGAGCTGTTCAGGGAAAGATTATTAATAGTGTAGGGAAAGGATAGGGAGGCATTATCCACACTGTAGGAAGAAATCAGGGACCAATAGGAGAGTATAAAGCCTGGGTAATAGAAGCTATTCTATTACACCTTGCTGCACTAATTGGGGTTAAAAAGTGATTACTACAGATTTTAGTCTTTTTTTAAAGAGTAATTGCAGTAATCCTAGCATCTGTTATTGGTTTGAAAGTGCTGTCTGATACAAACAGTTTTGGGGTGTATTTATTTAAATATATAAAAGTATGTCCATTCATCCTTGCTTTTGGGGTGAATTTTCAGTCTGCTACAAGCAGTTTTGGGGTGTGTTTATTTAAAATATATAAAAGTACTTCCATTCAACCTTGCTTTTGGGGTGAATTTGGGGCCTGATACAAACAGTTTTGGGGTGTGTTTATTTCATATATAAAAGTACTTACCTTAATCCTTTCTTTTGGGGTGAAAGTGTGGTCTTATACAATTAGTTTTGGGCTGTGTTTGTTTCATAGGTAAAAATACTTCCATTCATCCTTACTTCTGGGGTGAATTTGTGACTTGATACAAACAGTTTTGGGGTGTGTTTACGGATGTAGCAGGGTTAACACACATGCTTTATGAGACATGTTATCTAAACTAAATGCAACTAAATGCGTTAAGTAATTGCTTTTCAATGGCTTTTGTTTCAAGATAACGCGATGAGTTAAGAAATTTCAATTACGAGTGTGTGTGTTACCCCTGCTACATCTGTATTTCATATATAAAAGTACTTCCATTCATCCTTGTTTTAGGGGTGAATTTGTAGTCTGATACAACGAGTTTTGAAATGTGTTTATTTTAAATATATAAAAGTACTTCCATTCATCCTTGCTTTTGATGCTCAAAAGTCAGGATCCGTATTTTTGGGGGGTTGTTCTTATGAAAGAAGGGTAAAATAAACAGTAACATCAACACAAACTTACTTCTGACACACTCCCCACTCTGTCAGGGGGATACTACTGTAACTGAACAGGTTCTGTAGAAATGTATGTGGAATCAGCTGAAGAAAAGGAGTGCACTTTTTCACTCTGCAGTAGAATCTTGGGCCACTGCACGGTTCTTCATACCTGATGCTAACATCGACCTGGAAGGCTGAGTTCACACTTGAGTTATTTGGTCAGTTTTTGCCCCGTAACTGACCAAATAAGTGAAGTATGCAGTGATTCTAAGAGTGACGCCTGTCATCTGCATGTCATACTGACTCACAGTATTGTTTCACTACCACAGACTCACTATGCGTGTTTCTGCAAGGCACAGTGTTCTACACCACTATACAGGCTCTCTGCAGCCAGCTGTTTTTTAACACAATTTGTCACAAATAAATTCAGATTGAATTGAATCTTTTTGGGAAATTCTGTCCAAATCGAATTTTTGAGAAATTCGCTCATCTCTACTCATTATAATTGAGACTTCCATTCTATCCCATTGTTTATGAAGCCCAAAACTAAATCCCATATTCAAGATGTGGCCTAAGATGATAATAAAATGATAATCAGTGATGGCCAGTCCGGCGATGCACATGTAAGTCCTTACCTGTGCCGGGAGCCTGTCTGAAACAAATGCGGTCACCGAGAGCAGGCAGTTCCGAGAACAGCCCGATGAAGGCCCCCCGGGCGGCTTTTCTCGGAACTGCCTGCTCCCGGTTACCGCATTTGTTTCAGACCGGCTCACGCATAGGCACAGGTAAGGACTTACCTGTACATCGCCGGACTTGTGAGTTAAGATGGCAGCCCGTATGTGTTTGCGGGCAAACACGGCGAACTGGCCATCACTGATGATAATATTACATTGGGATCACAGGTTCCTATATTTCTTTTTATACATCGTAAAATTTTATTTGCTTTTACAGCTGCTGCCTGACATTAGCTAAAAGCTGCTCAGCTTACTTATAACCAAGTCCTTTTCTGGTTCTGTTGTCCTAAATTGTACTCCATTTAATGTGTATGTAGCTATACGATAATGTGGCCCAGGTTCACTACCCTACAAATATCAACATTAAAATTCATCCACCATGTTGTTGTCCATGCCACCAACTTATCTAGATCTTTCTACAATATTTGACAATCAAGCTTGGTTTTAAATATCTTACTCAGTTTTGTGTCAACAAAAACTTACACTTTACTTTTAGTTCCATCCACAAAATCATTGATAAGAATTTAAAGAGAATTGGGCCAAATATAGATTATTGTGGTATCCCTCTGCTGACATTAGCCCATTTTAAGTATGTACCATTCACTATGAGTCTTTGTTTTTTGCCCTGTAATCAATTCTTTACCCATGTGCATGCATTGACCCTAGTCCCTGCATTTGTGGCTTTAGCTTAAGGTCTTTGTGTGGTGCTGTATCAAATGCTTTTGCAAAATCCAGATATATCACATCAGCCACATGAACAACATCTAGATTTGCACTTACCTCCTGATAGAAACCCTTCATTTAGGTTTGACACACATTGTGGTACATTATGGACCCATGCTTGTTTTTAGTTAATATTTAGGGTTGAGCGAACCCAAACTGTAAAGTTCCGGTTCTTACCGAACTTTAGGATTTTTGGACCCCGGACCCAAACATTTCGGGTACGGTGTTCGGCGATTTCTTGGCGCTTTTTGAAAGGCTGCAGAGTAGCCAATCAACAAGCGTTTAACTGTGTGCCAGTGCAGCATGTGACCCAGCCTCTATATAAGCTGGAGTCACGTAACGCTGCACGTCACTTTGCTGTGCTTAGTGTAGGCAGAGGATGCTGCTGCTGTGAGCGAGAGAATAGGACAGAATCTTTAATCAGAACTCCAATTGAACTCAGCGATCTACATAGATTTAGTTGTGTGGGTGCAGTGCACAATCTTTTTACCCTGCCCTGAGCCCAGTGAAAATAACTTTTATCCATCTGTTAGTTAGGTGGGCGGTGGCAATAATAATCTAGTTTTAAAAAAACACCCTTTTTTGGCAATATCCTACATCTGGTGGTTTTGCAGCATTAGTCAGTGTGCAATTTAAGCTAGAAATACAGCTATAATTTTCTGAGTTTTTAAAACACCCTTTTTTGGCAAAATACACAATTTTACAGCCCTTGCTGCATCTGCATGTGTGAAATTCTGCATATGTCATTGTGAGATACACCCTTTACATACTGTTGTTATATTCTGCTATTAAAAAACAACCAATTTTGGGCAGAAATCTTTAATTGCGGCCTAGTCTGCATCTGTATGTGTGAGATACACCCTTTACATACTGTGGTTCTATTCTGCTATTAGAAAAACACCCATTTTGGGCAAAAATCTTTAATTGCGGCCTAGTCTGCATATGTACGTGTGAGATACACCCTTTAGATACTGTGGTTCTATTCTGCTATAAAAAAAACACCCATTTTGGACAAAAAACGTAATTTTGCAGCCTTTTCTGCATATGTCATTTTGAGATACAACCTTTAGATATTGTGGTTCTATTCTGCTATTGAAAAAACACCTATTTTGGGCAAAAAAAATTATTTTGCAGCCTTTGCTGCATATGTCATTGTGAGATACACCCTTTACATACTGTGGTTCTATTCTGCTATTAATAAAACACCCATTTAAGGGCAAAAATCCTTAATTGCGGCCTAGTCTGCATCTGTATGTCTGAGATACACCCTTTAGACACTGTGGTTCTATTCTGCTATAAAAAAAAACACCCATTTTGGGCAAAAAACTTAAATTGTGGCCTAGTCTACATCTGTACGTGTGAGATACACCATTTAGATACTGTGGTTCTATTCTGCTATTAAAAGAACACCCATTTAGGGCAAGATCCTAAATTTGAGAAATAAGGCACGTGGCGTGGTGCTGCTTGTGGAGGTCCTGTTGGAGGGAGAGGACGTGGTCGATCTGTGCCAGCTACACGCACAAGTGAAACACCTTCCTCAGGTGCGAGTAGGCAACAGAACCTGCAGCGGTATTTGGTGCGGCCTAATACGGCTCTACAAATGGTGAGGCTAGAACAAGTACAGGCGATAGTAGATTGGGTGGCTGACAGTGCCTTCAGTTACTTCACATTGTCTTCCATTCAGTCTCCTGCTGAAAGATCAGAGTTGGCACCTGCAGCCGATGTCCATCAGTCTTTCACCTCACCCCCTTGCTCATCAGCCAAGCAGTCTAAGCCCCAAGTCATGCAGCAGTCTCTTCTGCTTTTTGATGACTCTGTTAGCAGGGTTTCACAGGGCCATCCACCTATCCCTGCCCCAGAAGTGGAAGAGAATGAGTGCACCGATGCCCAACCTCTTATGTTTTATTTATTTTTTGTAAATACTTTATTTTCATTATTTTTTTAATCAAATTCGATAAACTTTTCAGTTACAGTCTGATAATTTTCTCAAAATCGACCTAGGTCTAAGGTAGCCGTAAATAACAGTTGTTACAAAATATATATGATGTACAGATATGTTTAAGAGGAGATCTCTTTTGATTACAAATGTACATGTATTCTATCTTCTAACATCAGATATCCTGAATATAATATTCTGGGTTGACCCAGATGTTCAAGCTTATTGTTGCTTAATAGAATCAGAACCTTGAGAAGGAACAAGGGGGGTGGGGTAATGTAAAGGGGGGGGGGGAAGGCCAGCCAAATCTTCCGTATCTTTTCTAGATATCTATAACCTGCTTTTCAGTTAGTTTTAACTTGATTTCATACTTTTCACATTGAGTCAGTATATTACATCCAACGTAATCCTCTGTGAATTCCTATTCATCAGTTTTGACAATTTCCCAGAATCTCCAGACTTTTAGGAAGTTATCATGGCTTCTTTTTATCCAGCTAGTCATTTCTTCAAAGTTGTAGATTTGATCTACCTTTGCTTTCCATTCTTGGAAGGTGGGAGGTCGTGTGTCTAACCAATGTAGTGGTATGAGAGTCTTGGCTATTGCTATCAGGTGGATTATTAGGCTTTCCTTTGTGGGAGTGTAATGGCTAGAGGGTTTTGAGAGAACTACTATCTAGAGAGAGATGTTAAAGTCTGGTAAGACTATTTTCTTGACTGCTCTGTTTACCTCCTCCCAGAACTTTGTGATCCGGGGGCAGGCCCACCATATGTGTGATAGAGAGCCCACTCCTTCACCACATCTCCAGCACCGCTGGGAATCAGAAAGTCCTCTTTTGAATAGGAACTCCGGTGTTCTGTACCATCTAGAGAGAAGTTTAAAATGGTTCTCTTGTAGGCGGACACATTGTGAAAACCCGTGTGAAGTTGCTAGTATCTTTTTTGTCTCCTGTTCTGAGAGCTCAATATTTAGCTCCTTTTCCCATTCCAATAAGTTTGGTGGTTTTGTAGCCTCACCTCGACCCCAGAACCAAGCAGATCTCAGAGATCTTCCTTTGTTTTGCAGTTGCTTCAATGCATTTAGGGGTGTGGTTCTGGTCAAGACAATCTCCTGAACTCCAAACTGAATGTCAGAATGGGAAAGAAAGGTGATTTAAGCTATTTTAAGCGTGGCATGGTTGTTGGTGCCAGACGGGCCGGTCTGAGTATTTCACAATCTGCTCAGTTACTGGGATTTTCACGCACAACCATTTCTAGGGTTTACAAAGAATGGTGTGAAAAGGGAAAAACATCCAGTATGCGGCAGTCCTGTGGGCAAAAATGCCTTGTGGATGCTAGAGGTCAGAGGAGAATGGGCCGACTGATTCAAGCTGATAGAAGAGCAACGTTGACTGAAATAACCACTCGTTACAACCGAGGTATGCAGCAAAGCATTTGTGAAGCCACAACACGCACAACCTTAAGGAGGATGGGCTACAACAGCAGAAGACCCCACCGGGTACCACTCATCTCCACTACAAATAGGTAAAAGAGGCTACAAATTGCACGAGCTCACCAAAATTGGACTGTTGAAGACTGGAAAAATGTTGCCTGGTCTGATGAGTCTTGATTTCTGTTGAGACATTCAAATGGTAGAGTCCGAATTTGGCGTAAACAGAATGAGAACATGTATCCATCCTCTGATGGCTACTTCCAGCAGGATAATGCACCATGTCACAAAGCTCGATTCATTTCAAATTGGTTTCTTGAACATGACAATGAGTTCACTGTACTAAAATGGCAGTCACCAGATCTCAACCCAATAGAGCATCTTTGGGATGTGGTGGAACAGGAGCTTCATGCCCTGGATGTGCATCCCTCAAATCTCCATCAACTGCAAGATGCTATCCTATCAATATGGGCCAACATTTCTAAAGAATGCTATCAGCACCTTGTTGAATCAATGCTATGTAGAATTAAGGCAGTTCTGAAGGCAAAAGGGGGTCCAACACCATATTAGTATGGTGTTCCTAATAATTCTTTAGGTGAGTGTATGTGTCCCATAAAATCTCCTACTCTTTGCTAAGGTAGACTATAGATCTGCGAACATTTTTATCGGGATTTCTAGCAGGTCTGGGAGAAGATTCGTTGGCATCAGAGGAGATGGAGGAGGCGCTAAAGTACCCCTCTCAGAGCTCCATGTCACATATACTCCCTTAAACAAAGGATCCATATCTTCTATTGGATCCCTCTTTATTTTTGGGAACCAAAGGTATTTTTGAAAAGAAGGCCCAACACTGTATTCACAAAGGTCTCTGACCTCTTTCTGTCTTAGTGGGTCCGCTAATTCAAGCTATCTTTGTACCTGTATTGCTTTATAGTATGTACTTATGTCAGGTATTCCTAGTCCACCCCTCTCTGTATTCCTAGTCCACCCCTCTCTCCAACAACTTTTGTTTTAAGATGAATACATTGGAGGACCATCGCAGCTTGTCTCGGATGATGACGAAACACAGGTTCCAACTGCTGGGGCTTTCAAAAGTGTGCAGACCGACAAGGAGGGCAGGGGTGAAGACTGGGTGGAAGATGATGTGGAGGACAATGAGGTCCTCGACCCCACATGGAATCAAGGTAATGCGAGTGACCTATGTAGTTTGGAGGAAGAGGCGGTGGTCGCACAGAGCCACCAGCACAGCAGAAGAGGGAGCAGGATGCAAAAGTGGAGGGGCCATTTTGTCCTCATTCATTGTCAATGGGGACAAAATGTAACTGAACAGAACGGAATGCTCTAAAAAGCATCATGTTCCGTTTGTTTGCGTTCCTATCCCGGAGAGCAAACCGTAGTAAGCTGCGGTTTTCTTTCCGTCATGTAATGCGGAGCAAGACGGATCCATCATGACTCACTTGCTTCAAGGATTTGCGTCCCCACCTATCCCTTGGTTGAATTTGATGGAATTTTTTCAACCGTATTAACTATGTAACTATGTAAGTCAATGGGGACGGATCTGTTTAATTCTGACACTATCTGTCACAGATCTGTCCCCTATTTACTTTCCAGTGGAGTTCATGATGGATCTGTCTTGGCTATGTTAAAGTTAATACAACTGGAACCGTTCATAATGGATGCAGATGGTTATATTATCAGTAACGGAAGCGTTTTTGCTGAGCCCTGCCGTATCCATCAAAAACATTAGTGTGAAAATTGCTTTAGTAGTTAAAATTTTTATTTATGCTGCAGCAGGAAAACAACCCCAAACATCCAGCCAATGTCATTAACCACCTCCCGTCCGCCCATAGGATATAAACGTCCTATGGGTGGATCTCTATTTCTGAACGCACGTTTTAAAACGTCCGTTCAGAAACTGCAGCTGCACGCTAATCGTGCAGCTGCTGATCGGGTTGCCCGCTGTCAGTGACAGCAGGGCAACCCAGAGAGAAGGCAGGCACAGTGCCCAGGTGTCCCTGCCTTCTGGATCGCTGCATACACAGCGCTCACCGAGCGCTGTGTATGCAGAGCTGGAAGCGCTATGTGCTTCCTGTTCCGGCCCGGCGGTCATGTGACCGCCGTGACCGGAGAGTGCAGGGGCTGTGTGAGGTCTTTCACAGACCCCGATAAGCCCTGCTCTGAGGCTGTACAGCGCTGTATTATGCTGTACAGCCTCTCTGGGGGGTGCATTTCTTCTGTAACTGGGGCTACTATGTCAGCCCCAGTTACAGGAGAAATCAACAGTGAAAAAAAAAAGAAAAAGTGAAGCAAATGTCCCCCAGAGGTCTTGTATGAACTTATGGGGGATGAAAAGTGTAAAAATAAAAAATAAAAAAATAAAGGGTTGAAAAAAAAAAAAAAAATAAAGTTTCACATGTAAAAAAAAAAAAAGTCCCCAAGTAAGGAATAAAAAAACAATGTTAAAAATAGAAAAAATAAAATAAAATAGACATATTTGGTATTGCCGCGTCCGTAAAAACCAGCTCTATAAAAATATCACATGACCTAACCCCTCGGGTGAACACCGTAAAAAAAAAAAAAAAAAACTGTGTCAAAACAAGCAATTTTTGTCACCTTGCATCACAAAAGGTGCAACACCAAGTGATCAAAAACGCGTATGTCCCACAAAATGGTACCAATAAAACCGTCACCTCATCCCGCAAAAAATGAGCCCCTACATAAGAAAATCTCTCAAAAAAATAAAAAAAACTATAGCTCTTAGAACATGGAGACACTAAAACATCATTTTTTTGGTTTCAAAAATGCTCTTATTGTGTTAAAGTGAAACAAATAAAAAAAAAGTATACATATTAGGTATTGCCGCGTCCGTAAAAAACAGCTCTATAAAAATATCACATGAGCTAACCCCTCAGGTGAACACCGTAAATAAAAAAATAAAAAAAACTGTGTCAAAACAAGCAATTTTTGTCACCTTGCATCACAAAAGGTGCAACACCAAGTAATCAAAAACGCGTATGTCCCACAAAATGCTACCAATAAAACCGTCACCTCATCCCGCAAAAAATGAGCCCCTACATAAGAAAATCTCTAAAAAAATAAATAAACTATAGCTCTCAGAACATGGACACATTAAAACATAATTCACACAAAATATGCTGTCTACATAAAAAGGATTCTACATATAAACTATCTTAGATTAACCCCACTTTTGATGGAAAGCAAAAGAGAGAAAAAACGCATCAAGTCACTGAAAAACCGCAATAAAACCGCAGCTGCGTTTTTTGTGGTAACATATGCGTTTTTAAACAAAGGACACTTTTATAAAAGTTTGAGTGAAAGGGCGAACATTGTCCTCAAAGAAAGCTTGGAAACAGCCTTGAGTATGCCTAATTTTATGTATTTATGGTTTTAAAACATAAGTTTTTATGCTTGATAAATATGTGATATGATTAGTTATTAAATATTAGATTTGTTTTCTTTACGGATTGATCTTTTCTGTGTAATAAGACAACAGTAAATCCGATACAAAATGATATTTGGAGAAAAAACGCAGTGAAAATATGGGTGCAAACAAAATGTCAGCCTGATCCCAAAAGAAATTTTTTAGGATCCAATCCGGATTTTGCTAATGATTGGCACCAGTATAAATTCTATTGATTCACAAAATGGGGTATGCCACTGAGGAAGGGGAAAGCGTCTCCCCGAAACGCGTCTGGCGTCATACCCTTGGACAGATACCCCGTTTATAAAGTGCACTATAAAGAAAAGAAACCCTTTGGATTCAGTGTTAAACTGCTACGAATACGTCATTGACCAGCGCCGACGGAGAGAAGCCAGTGACTCTCATACCTGATTCAAAGTATCTGTGGAAGACACGTGGGACGCAAGCGGCTTTACAGCCGGGACGCCGGCTGCCGCATCGGAGCAAGAGCTCGAATTCAGGTCCTGACTCATCCGACGGCGTGAACAAAGGTAAGCCCACAAATAAGTGGGTATTACAACTAGAACTACCTTGTTTGGAAATAACGATTGAATGAACTGCCTCATCTACTGACATATCAGTTTGTTCCACGGCCACAACTACAGCAGCTGGATATAAATCAATATCCATTTGTGGCGACCAAAGCGTTTTTCTTTCAATATTGCTTGTTTTGGACATAAAACACACTGCACTGGTCACCTTGGCTATACGCTAAGCTGCCAGGGAAAAATAATAGTGAAGAAGCCCATATATCTAACTACTTATCACAAAATTTGGAGAACTTTCCTGCGTTTAAAATAGACTCTGGACAGACTTACAAGAGATTAAGAAGACATTTTGACCCACCATATGTATTGTTTTATATAATTAATATCGGATGTTATGATATCACAGCAATATATGTTGTGTTGAGTTTTACCAGATCAATGCTGTCTGTGCCAATATCTCTCGCCAATCTAATCTGCCTACAACACATATAAGGCTGATTGTTTTGTGTGAAAACAGAGAGAGATCTTTTGACACTGCTGGTATTTATTCTGGAGCCCTTTTTTATTGATGATCAGGCAAAGAGTAGATACAGGACAGTATATTGAACGTATGAGCAACAGTCTTTTTATGTAGACAGCATATTTTGTGTGAAAAATAATATATGTATTTTATCTATTCATTTTTATCTTTTTTAAATTGTATAACGAATAAAACATCCTATATTTCCATATAAGAGTGACCAATCCATTTACTTTTACATTTATCCAAAACCTTTTGAGGGGTGACTCAAATTTTGGATTGGAGCACCTGTCCTGAGGGGGATAGAGGTGAGCGGATCTCATATTGTTTTTATAGATTTCTCTTTTGTTCATTCTCTTTGAATGTTGTTAAATGTTAAAACATAAACTATTAAAACGTCTACTTTTGAAAGCATTCTTACTTTGCAGCATTTTCCCCCACGTCTGCCTAAAACTGTTGCACAGTACTGCAGATATTACTGTGATATAGTATATTAGGAAGTCTGAAAGAAATACCAAACGTTGTAAATAATGTAATTTACTCATACAGACACATATATACATCTTTCAGGGACATTGTAATATTAAGATATACTACTTTATAATTAATTTTGGTTTAGGAATATATCCAAATCGATTTAAACTATTATTGTGTCAGAAAACAGGTAGGAAACACAAGCATTTTAAAATGCTCTCCTCTATTCCTTTACCGTGAATCTGGAACTTGATAATCATAAAAGCCCATCTCCGTACATGAACAAATCTTTACAAATTCTTCTCTCCTCTGATTCCTCTGCTGATAACGCCAATCCTGGCATAGTAATTCTACCATCTCTTGTAAGGAGAGAGTAGTAAATCTGAATCAAGTTCTGGTCCCTTGTTAGAAATGCCGCAGAAATAATGGTTGGTTTTATTTTTAAAGCTAGTTGAGCATATAATATAAATTAACCCCTTCGCTACCAGTGCCGTACATATACGGCGCTGGAGCGATGGGCGGACATGGAGCCTGCTCGCACGTGCAGCGGGCGTCATGGCCAGCTTCAAAATCATCACAAAAAATAAAAAATATAAAAGTTTAAATCACCCCCCTTTCTGTATAACTAAAAAATAAATACCTAAATAACAATAAATATAAACATCTTGGGTATCACCAGATGTGAAAATGTACATACCATTAAAATATATTTTTTTAATTCCAAAACGGTGAATGGCGTAACGGAAAAAAGGGTCAAAATGCCGAATTCGCCATTTTTTTTTATTGCTTCTCTTACCCCAAAAAATTTTATAAAATGTGATCAAAAAGTCATGCACACTCCAAAATGGTATCAATAAAATGTATTGAATGTCCTGCAAAAAATGAGCCCCTAAACAGCTCAGTAAGCTTAAGTATAAAAAAAGTTATGGGGGGGGGGCAGAATATGGGGATGTAAAAAATATATATATCAAAGTTTAAATGTATTTTTACACTATTGAGACATAAAAAACCTATACATATGGGGTATCTTTGTAATAGTACTGACCCATAGAATGAAAAGCATGAGTCAGTTTTGATGCAAACGAAACGCCATGGGAACAATACCCATAAATGGTGGAGGAATTACTTTTTTTTTCCAATTACACCCCATTTGGAATTTTTTTACCGCTTCCCACTACATTTTCATAATTAATGGTAGCATTAAAAAGTACAACAACAAAAATAAGCCCTCATACATCTATGTGAACGGAAAAATAAAAAAGTTATGGCCCAAGGAAGATAGGGAAGAAAAATAAAAACACAAAAAAAACTAAAAACTCCGGTATCCTAAGGGTTAATAGGGATGTTTCCTTCCCAGAAAGTGATGGCATGCTAGTAGAATTTCTGAACAGTGGGGGTCTGACTAACTGCACCCCCCTAATCCTGTGAATGAGTGGTCTTAGCACTGATTTTCACCACATAGCTGCACTCCTAGTAATATGGCATTACTTTCTTTAAAGGGTAAAACTCCGAAGTGGATCACCAATGGCAGTTTTAGACAAGTAGAAGAGGTCAGTGATGCTTTTATTAGCCAGCTTTAACATCAAGCTACCGTATTCAAGCTGCCATATATATTTTCATAAAATGTTAGGAAAATAAAACCAGAGTTGTATGAGAAGAGAGAAAAAAAATTCTATAACAAACATATAATGATGTATAAAAGGCACAAATTGCTAAGCTATTTCTCTACGGTTTATACATTTCTGTTTTCTGAAAAAAATAAAGCTATTTGCCTCCATTCTGCAGAGAACTTTTATATTTTCCAGATTCTTTGTTTTCCTCACTGCTTCTCTTGCCGGAGGGTACAGTGCCTGCTCAGCTTTAAAAGCAGGTTGTTCTTGTCTTGTCCTATTTTTCCCCAGAGAAAATTAGCAAAAGCAGGCTATATTAACACAGTTATCAGTAAACCATCAACCGACTTTTAAACAAATCCTTTCAAAAACTGTTCTAAGAGACAATCACCCTAGATATACTTTCCTGTCTGTAGGCATAAATGGTAATCTTCAGCGGATGCTGATGTGAATGCACTATGCCACAGGATTCCCTAAAGCAAGCATTTAAGAACTTTGAGGGGGAAAAAAAATATGTTTATTTTCACAAAACCTTTTTATGAGGAGAGCTTTTTTCATCACAAAACAGAACAGGATTTGTAATCTCTTTTCTAAAGATTGTGCACACTTTATAACGTTATACATTTCTGTATAACACTCCGGAGCACGTTTTAGGGAGGTATGGGTCACACTGGGACTGAAATGTTATGACTGAGAAAACATACAAGGGCTAGGACTTTAACCCCTTAATGACATCTAATTTTTTCAGTTTTTACCTCTCCATGTTTAAGCAGCCATAACTTTTTTATTGGTTCAATGACATGGCTGTATGACACCTAGTTTTATGCGTGAAAAATTGCATATTTTTTTTGTGCTGTTTGAGAATAATCATAATTTACTGTACTTTGTATTTTATCTTTTTGTTTGCATTGCACATATAGAAAGAACGATTTTTGACATTTTTTTTACTTTATTGTTTACTCTACATATTTTAGAATAACCAGTTAAATTTGTTTTTCAAGTTATTTTGGTTGTGTAGATACTTAAAATGTTGTTTTTTTGTTTTTACATAATGTGAGGGGTGAGATAAATGAGCTTTGGATCCAAGATCCAATGTAGATTTGTTGCAAAACGTCATTTTAATGCTGTATGGAGACCAGTTCTAATTTGGTCTGAAATATGTCACACACCAGAAAGACAACAAATTACTCAGGTGACATTTATTAAGACCTGCATTTTGTTTGGCAGTTTTGATTTCCCCTGTGCCACCAGAAGATGCACCAAATTTATATAGAGGCGCATGTCTCTCATAGATTTTGAGCATCCTCCAGGGAGTGCAACAGTTTAAAATTTATAGCAAACTTTTCTGGCCTGAATAAAGATGAATGTGGCGGGCCTGCTGCAGCCCTTCCTGCCCTCACCACATTCCCTTTTCTCATCACTTCTGAAAAGTGGCGTAAAGGGGGAAAAGGCGCAGATTTTGCTGCAAATATGGTGTGTGACAAAATCTGTGACTTTTTTTAGGCAATTATTGTGGTGTAAATCACACAGTAAATGCCCCCCCCCCCCCCCAGTCTTTTAACTTTTAAGATGATCATTTTCTATGTATTCTCCCTCTCTACCTAATTAAGGCATTTTATTGACTCCAAGACCTAGACATTTAGTAACATAGTGTCATGGTCTCTCCTGTGACAGGGGTCAGAAAATCTAAGAGACTGGCCGCACGTGATGTGATCTGACAGCCTCTCTGGTTTCACTTGCTTCTGTGTTGTTGCTGGGTATGAACACACCTCTGGTCTCAGGTGTAGCTTAAGTGGTCATTCTAACTCCTCTATTTATTCTGGCCTCACCCATCATGCTTTGCAGTTGATAGCTCCTTTTGGATGTTGGAAGTGCTTGTGTTGGTTCTCCTCTGAGTTCCTGCTCGTTCGCATACTTCAGAGTTAAGTGTCTTTCCTTTATTTCTTGTTTGTTGTTTTCCCCTACCTTTTGGTATTAGGCCTTAAGCAGTCTTCTGTTCCTTCATCTGGGAAGGAACAGGTCATCTCTTGTCCTGACACTATTTCCAGGGCCCTTTAGGGTCATATATGGCCCTAGGTTACAGCGTATGAACATTCCTACCATCGAGGTCTGTTCATACTGATAGTAGTCAGGGCTCGGTTTAGAGATTCTCTAGGTGGTGACCTTTTCCACTTTCCTTTGTTCCCAGTCCTAGTACTTTTTCCCTTCCCTCTTGTGGTCGGTGTGGAGTTATCTACCCTCACCGCGCCATGACACATAGTTTATACGGCTAAAAAAAGACATCTGTCCATCCAGTTCAGCCTGTTATCCTGCAAGTTCATCCAGAGGAAGGCAAATTTTCCCCACTTTAGGGGGAAAGAATTATTTCCCGACTTCAATCAGGCAATCAGAATAACTCCCTGGATTAACAACCCATCTCTAGTAACTATAAACTTTAATATTTTTACCCTCCAGAAATACATTCAGGCCCCTCTTGAACTCTTTTAGTGAACTCACCATTACTACCTCCTGAGGCAGAGTGTTCCTTAGTCTCACTGCTCTTACCGTGAAGAATCCTCTTCTATGTTTGTGTACAAACCTTCTTTCCTCCAGACATAGAGGATGCCCCCTCGTCACAGTCCTGGGGATAAATAGATGATGGGAGAGATCTCTGTACTATCAAATATAACAAACAAAGAAATCCCTCAAAGGAGTTGCGACGCAACTATTTACCAAATTTTTTATTTTTAACGGTCACTAGGACCAAGCGTATTTTTGCAACTCCTCTCACTAGTAATATAAAAAACTCAATTTTATTATAATCCTTTTAAAACCAACATATTACTTGGGAACATGTTAAAACCTTCAGGAGTAACAATTCCAGGGTCAGTGGCCAGCATTCATGTGCACATCTTATATCCAAATACTTGGACTTTCCTAATTGTTTTTAATCAGCTAGTGGTATAGATTATCTTATACCAGAGATCTTTAAATAACGCCCTGTCTTACTCCTGCCTAAAATACAACACCCTGTGTCCCTACATGTTTCGCTGAGCCTGTCGGCGTCTTCAGGGGAAACTAAACATCTCTGTACTGACCCCTGATATACAGTGGGGCAAAAAAGTATTTAGTCAGCCACCAATTGTGCAAGTTCTTCCACTTAAAAAGATGAGAGAGGCCTGTAATTTTCATCATAGGTATACCTCAACTATGAGAGGACACATAATGAGAGAAAAAAATCCAGAAAATCACATTGTCTGATTTGTAAAGAATGTATTTGCAAATTATGGTGGAAAAAAAGTATTTGGTCAATAGCAAAAGTTAATCTCAATACTTTGTTATATACCCTTTGTTGGCAATGACAGAGGTCAAATGTTTTCTTTAAGTCTTTACAAGGTTTTCACACACTGTTGCTGGTATTTTGGCCCATTCCTCCATGCAGATCTCCTCTAGAGCAGTGATATTTTGGGGATGTCGCTAGGCAACACAGACTATCAACTCCCTCCAAAGATTTTCTATGGGGTTGAGATCTGGAGACGGGCTAGGCCACTCCAGGACCTTGAAATGTTTCTTACGAAGCCACTCCTTCGTTTCCCGGGAGGTGTGTTTGGGATCATTGTCATGCTAAAAGACCCAGTCACGTTTCAGCCCTTGCTGATGGAAGGAGGTTTTCACTCAAAATCTCACGATACATGGCCCCATTCATTCTTTCCTTTACACGGATCAGTCGTCCTGGTCCCTTTGCAAAAAAACAGCCTCCCATGGTTCACAGTAGGTATAGTGTTCTTTGGATGCAACTCAACATTCTTTCTCCTCCAAACACGACGAGTTGAGTTTTTACCAAAAGGTTCTACTTTGGTTTCATCTGACCATATGACATTCTCCCAATCCTCTTCTGGATCATCCAAATGCTCTCTAGCAAACTTCAGATGGGCCCAGACATGTACTGGTTTAAGCAGGGGGACACGTCTGGCACTGCAGGATTTGAGTCCCTGGCAGTGTAGTATGTTACTGATGGTAGCCTTTGTTACTTTGGTCAAAGCTCTCTGCAGATCCTTCACTAGGTCCCCCCGTGTGGTTCTTGGATTTTTGCTCACCGTTCTTGTGATCATTTTGACCCCACGGGGTGAGATCTTGAGTGGAGCCCCAGACCGAGGGAGATTATCAGTGGTCTTGAATGTCTTCCATTTTAAAATAATTGCTCCCACAGTTGATTTCTTCACACCAAGCTGCTTGCCTATTGCATATTCAGTCTTCCCAGCCCAGGTCTTGGCCATAGTGGAGTTTGGAGTATGACTGTTTGAGATTGTGGACAGGTGTCTTTTATACTGATAACAAGTTTAAACGGGTGCCATTAATACAGGTAACGAGTGGGGGACAGAGGAGCCTCTTAAAGAAGAAGTTACAGGTCTGTGAGAGCCATAAATCTTGCTTGTTTGTAGGTGACCAAATACTTATTTTACCGAGGAATTTACCAATTAATTCATTAGAAATCCTATAATGTGTTTTCCTGTATTCTTTCCCCCCATTCTGTCTCTCATAGTTGAAGTGTACCTATGATGAAAATTACAGGCCTCTCTCATCTTTTTAAGTGGGAGAACTTGCACAATTGGTGGCTGACTAAATACTTTTTTGCCCCACTGTATATAATACAGATAGTTGGTGGGAGATAGTCAATGTAGGTTATGTCCTTATATAGTGTAGATGTTGCAGTGCAGTGTGTTAGGTAGTGTGATAGGTTCTGCTGTCCATACATACATGCTACAGACATAGTGCTGTGATGTCAACACAATACATAGTGCACTAATCAGTAATATGTAGTCAGATCTGCTAAAATGCGAAGTTTCACATATTGCGCCAAAATATTCACATCATTAGTGCCGATTAGCGCAAACACAAATAAATTGGAGCACTAAATCTGCATATAAAGCCATTTTTAATGTTCTGCCGTGCCAACCATTTTCTCCAGTCTCAGGAAACTTCTAGCAGCTTGGAAAATGTAGCAAAAGTGACCCACGCCTGTATTGCGCGCGCATTACGCGAATATTACATTGCCGATTTTTGCAATAAAGAAAATAATCACGAATTCTCAAAATATTGTCCAAAATATTTGCGAAATATCGCAAATTCGAATATTGCCCCTGCCGCTCATCACTAGTTCTGACTAGTGATTTGTAAAGTGGCAAGATTATGTTCTCATCACGGGCATCTATGCCCCTTTTGATGCAACCCATTATGTTATTGGCCTTGGCAGCAGCTGCCTAACACTAGTTTCTACAGCTTAGTTTGCTGTTTATTAAAATTCCTAGGTCCTTTTCCATGTCAGTGTTACCCAGTGTTTTACCATTTAGTATGTACTGGTGACTTGCATTATTCCTTCCCATGTGCATAACCTTACTTTTGTCAGTGTTTAACCTCATCTGCCACTTCTCTTCCCAAGCCTCTAATCTATCCAGATCCATTTGTAGACTTATAGTGTCCTCTTCAGTGTTAATTACTTTACACAGTTTAGTATCATCTGCAAAAATGGATATTTTACTGTGCAAACATTCTACAAGATCATTAATAAATATATTGAAGAGAATAGGGCCCAATACTGACCCCTGAGGTACTCCACTAGTGACAGTGACCCAATCTGAGTGTGTATCATTAATAACTAGAGATGGCCCGAACTATCCGACGGCGAACAGTTCCCGGCGAACATAGCTTGTTCGCGTTCGCCTCTGCCGGGCGAACACATGCGATGTTCGGTCCGCCCCCTATACATCATCATTGAGCAAACTTTGACCCTGTACCTCACAGTCAGCAGACACATTCCAGCCAATCAGCAGCATACCCTCCCTCCCAGACCCTCCCACCTCCTGCACAGCATCCATTTTAGATTCATTCTGAAGCTGCAGTCTTAGTGAGAGGAGGGAGACTGTAACTGCTGCTGATTTAATTGGGAAATCGATAGCTAGGCTAGTGAATTCAGTGTCCACTCCAGTCCTGAAAGACTCATCTGATCTCTGCTGTAAGGACAGCGTCCTGACAGCACCCCAAAAAGCCCTTTTTAGGGCTGCAACATTAGTCTGCTTTTTTTTTTTCCTTTATATACATATTGCAGTTGCCTGGCCTGCCTGTGTGTGAGGAGCTGCAGGCCCACAGACTGTAGTGTGCCCACTGCCAGTGCTCACCCCTGTCATTCCGTGTGGCACAGGACTTTGCTTAAAAAAAGGCACTTAATTTTTACACTTTAATCTAAGGTTAGTTGCCTGCCAGTGTGTGTCAGGCTGACTTCCACTGACTGTAGTGTGCCCACTGCCAGTGCCCACCACTCATACCGGCTGGCACAGGACTTTGCATAAAAAAGGCATTTAATTTTTACACTTTAGTGTAATTTCAGCTGCTTGCCTGCTGCTAGTGTGTGTCAGGCCGACTTCAACTGACTGTAGTGTGCCCACTGCCAGTGCCCACCCCTGTCATCCCGTGTGGCACAGGACTTTGCTTAAAAAAAAGGCACTTCATTTTTACACTTTAATCTAAGGTTAGTTGCCTGCCAGTGTGTGTCAGGCCGACTTCAACTGACTGTAGTGTGCCCACTGCCAGTGCCCACCCCTGTCATCCCGAGTGGCACAGGACTTTGCTTAAAAAATAGGCACTTAATTTTTACACTTTAATCTAAGGTTAGTTGCCTGCCAGTGTGTGTCAGGCTGACTTCCACTGACTGTAGTGTGCCCACTGCCAGTGCCCACCACTCATACCGGCTGGCACAGGACTTTGCTTAAAAAAAAGGCACTTCATTTTTACACTTTAATCTAAGGTTAGTTGCCTGCCAGTGTGTGTCAGGCCGACTTCAACTGACTGTAGTGTGCCCACTGCCAGTGCCCACCCCTGTCATCCCGAGTGGCACAGGACTTTGCTTAAAAAATAGGCACTTAATTTTTACACTTTAATCTAAGGTTAGTTGCCTGCCAGTGTGTGTCAGGCTGACTTCCACTGACTGTAGTGTGCCCACTGCCAGTGCCCACCACTCATACCGGCTGGCACAGGACTTTGCTTAAAAAAGGCATTTAATTTTTACACTTTAATGTAATTTCAGCTGCTTGCCTGCTGCTAGTGTGTGTCAGGCCGACTTCAACTGACTGTAGTGTGCCCACTGCCAGTGCCCACCCCTGTCATACCGAGTGGCACAGGACTTTGCTTAAAAAATAGGCACTTAATTTTTACACTTTAATCTAAGGTTAGTTGCCTGCCAGTGTGTGTCAGGCTGACTTCCACTGACTGTAGTGTGCCCACTGCCAGTGCCCACCACTCATACCGGCTGGCACAGGACTTTGCATAAAAAAGGCATTTAATTTTTACACTTTAGTGTAATTTCAGCTGCTTGCCTGCTGCTAGTGTGTGTCAGGCCGACTTCAACTGACTGTAGTGTGCCCACTGCCAGTGCCAACCACTGATACCGGGTGGCACAGTAGCTTGCCGATAAATAAGGCATTTAATTTTTAGACAGTAGTCTAAATTCAGTTGCTTGCCTGCTGCCAGTGTGTGTCAGGCCCGCTTCCACTGACTGTAGTGTGCCCACTGCCAGTGCCAACCACTGATACCGGGTGGCACAGTAGCTTGCCGATAAATAAGGCATTTAATTTTTAGACAGTAGTCTAAATTCAGTTGCTTGCCTGCTGCCAGTGTGTGTCAGGCCCTCTTCCACTGACTGTAGTGTGCCCACTGCCAGTGCCAACCACTCATACCGGGTGGCACAGTAGCTTGCCGATAAATAAGGCATTTAATTTTTACACTTTAGTGTAATTTCAGTTGCTTGCCTGCTGCCAGTGTGTGTCAGGCCCGCTTCTACTGACTGTAGTGTGCCCACTGCCAGTGCCAACCACTGATACCATCTCCCCGTTCGAAAAATCTATTCAATAAATGGCACCCAGATTGGGGACGTTAGAGGGATTAAACTGATGAGAATAGTACTACAGAAAATACCACTCATATCGGGTGTGACAGTAAATTGCACGGCGCAGACGCAGTCACCGTGGATAAAAACAAAGGGGAGGGAGCCAGCGTTTTTTTAACCATCTCCCCGTTCGAAAAATCAATTCAATTGACCTTTCGGGGACCCTTGGTGTTGTACGTGGCTGGGTGGAGGAAGAAACCTTCAATGACATCACCGGGACGTGGCTAGCTTGGTATCCAACCTTGTGCAAATGGGGAGTTTGCGGTTGTGCAAATGAACTGTTTGCGGTGCATTAAAAGGGGAGTTTGGTCTGTCAATGTCTGTGATGCGGGCGTAACCCTTACACTACCTGATCGATACAACATCATACCTGATCGTATACACACACTGGATGTTTTAAAGCACGTTATTCCAAACAATTTAGGAATGTTAGTTGATTTATGCCCTTTATGGATTAAAACCCGACTCTGCGTCCACTACGTAATTTTCCATGGGAGTTTTGCCATAGATCCCCCTCCGGCATGCCACAGTCCAGGTGTTAGACCCCTTGAAACAACTTTCTCATCACTATTGTGGCCAGAAAGAGTCCCTGTGGGTTTTAAAATTCGCCTGTCTATTGAAGTCTATGGCGGTTCGCCCGGTTCGCCAGTTCGCGAACATTTGCGGAAGTTCGCGTTCGCTGTTCGCGAACTGAAAATTTTATGTTCGCGACATCACTATTAATAACCACCCTCTGTTTTCTATCACTTAGCCAGTTACTTACTCACATATAGACATTTTCCCCCAGTCTAAGCATTCTCATTTTATATACTAACCTTTTATGTGGTACAGTTTCAAATGCTTTGGTGAAGTCCAGATATACGACATCCATTGATTCGCCGCGGTCAAGTCTAGAACTTACCTCCTCATAGAAACTGATTAAATTAGTTTCACATGACCGATCCCTCATGAAGCCATGCTGATATGGAATCATTTGCTTATTTTCATTGAGGTACTCCAAGATAGCATCTCTAAGAAAACCTTCTAACAATTAATGACGACAAATGTTAAACTTACCGCCCTATAGTTTCCAAGCTCTGTTTTTGGACCCTTTTTGAATATTGGCACCACGTGTGCTATGCGCCAATCCTGTGGAACACTCCCTATCAGTAGAGTCCTCAAATATCAGAAATAAGGGTCTGGCTATGACATCACTTAATTCTCTTAGGATACAGGGGTGCATGCCATCTGGTCCTGGCGATTTGTCCATTTTAATCTTTTTAAGACGTCGTTGTACTTCTCCCTGGGTCAGACAGGGCACTTTTAATAGGGAATTTACTTTTACATTCTGCATTTTATCTAAGTTTATTTTCTTTCGTGAATACAGTGGAGAATTATTATTATTATTTTTTTATATAGCTTTGCTTTCTCCTCATTGCTCTCTGCAACTCCTTCCTCATCACTCTGTAAAGGGCCGACACCTTCAGATTTATACTTTTTACCATGTATATAATTAAAACATTTTAGGGTTACTTTTACTCTCTTTGGCAATTAATCTCTCAGTCTCTAGTTTGGCAGCTTGTATTTGTCTTTTACATATTCTATTTTTTTCCTAATAGTTTTTCAATACTTTCTTGCTACCCTCCTGTTTTAGTGATTTAAATACTTCCTTTTTATCATTTATTGCTTTCTTTACATTTCTATTTATCCACACAGTTTTTTTCTTGTCCCTTAACCTTTTATTCCCATAAGGTATGTACCTCTCACAATTAGATTTTAGGATGCTTTTAAAAATATCAAATTTTGTGGATGTATTTTTATTTTTGAGGACTTTGTCTCAGTTAGTTAGGCCTATGGCCTCTATTAGTTGGCTAAATTTAGTTTTTTTGGAGTTTGGTATTTTGGTTCCTCCCTGAAGAAACACTTTTTTGAATGACAATTAGAAGGTTATTACTTTATGGTCACTATTTTCCAGGTGACCCCCAACTTGCACATCTGTTGTTCTGTCAGGTCTATTGGTTTATACTAAGTCCAGTGTGGCTGTCCCTCTAGTTGGGTCCTGAACCAGTTGGGAAAGGTAATTGTCTTGGTTATTGCCAAGAACCTGTTTCCTTTATGAGATGTACAGATTTCAGTTTCCCAGTCTATATCTGGGTAGTTGAAGTCCCCCATAATAAAAACCTCATTATGATTTGCCGCCTCGTCTATTTTGTTTAGAAGTAGATTTTCTGTGGACTGGTATATTAGGCGGCTTATAATAAACTATTAGTATTTTTTTATTGTTTTTCCTCCATGTATTTCTACCCACAGTGAATCCACATTTTCATGTCCCTCACTTATATCTTCTTGGAGTGTGGGCTTTAGACAGGATTTTGCGAAGAGGCAAAGCACCCCCCCACCTCCTTTTTTTGACAATCCTTTTCGAAAAAGACTGTAACCCTGTACGTTATCTACCCAGTCATAGCTATCATCCAGCCATGTCTCAGTTATTCCTACTATGTCATTGTCCCCCTCACATATCACTAATTCCAGTTCAACGGTTTAATTAGTCAGGCTTCTGGCATTAGTATACATACAATTAAGAGGTTTATTTATATGTTTTACCCTATACCTTTCCTTCTGAACTGTTCTAGTCCCTCCTTCCAATCCTCCCCTAATTCCATTACCTCTTCCCAGGTCTCTATGTGCACTATCTTTCCATCCTATAATGTCATCCCCCCCCCCAGTCCCTAGTTTAAACACTCCTCCAACATCCTAGCCATCTTCTCCTGCAAAACAGCTGTCCCTTCCCCATTGAGGTGCAGCCCATCTCTACGATAGAGCCTGTAGTCGACAGAGAAGTTGGCCCAGTTCTCCAGGAAGCCAAACCCCTCCTTCCTACATCAGTTCTTGAGCCACTTGTTAACCTCCCTAATCTCCCGCTGCCTTTCTTGTGTGGCTCGTAGTACAGGTAGTATTTCGGAAAACACTACCTTTGAGGTCTTTGCCCTAAGCTTGTGACCTAAATCCCTACAATAATTTTTATGGACACTCCACCTACCTCTAACATTGTCATTGGTTCAGATATGGACCATGACTGCTGGATATTCTCCATACCCTCCCAGTAATCTGTCAACCGGATCCGCAATGTGTTGAACTCGAGCGCCAGGAAGACAACACACCGTTTGATGATCCCGTTCTTTATGAAAGATCGCCCTATCTGTACCCCTAATAATTGAGTATCCCACTACCAGCACCTGTATGGCCTGCCATGATCTCCTGGTCCCCCGCTTACTGGAGCTGACATTACCCTGACTGGCAGAGGAGGTGTCCGGCTGCAGCAGTGATCTCACTGAACTGATATCCCCCCCATCTGCCAAACTTGCAAACTTGTTGGGGTGTGTCAGATCAGGGCTAGCCTCCCTGGCACTCTTCCCTCTACCCTGCCTTCTAACTGATTCCCAGCTAGCTACCTCACTTTCCTAAGCCTCTATGATAGCACCCTCCTAAACATCTACTCCATAGAATACCTGGACAGTGAGCAGCAAACTCTGTTCCAAATTGCCAAAGCTCAGTGTTGAAACTCTCCCTGTTAGATACACGATGTGCGATTCCAAACTTGCAATTTGCTCACATTTTGAACAAAGATATGCACCCTCAAACAGCTGTTCCAGGACTGCATACATTAGACAAGATGTGCACTGGACTTCACTGTCAATAATGGAACACATACTAAATGGGGATTACACAAGAAAAGAGAAAAAATACAATACAGTGCAGTGATAGGAAACTGATTTACTATAGTCCCCTCCTAAAGTCCCTGAATCTGAAGTCACATAATCTAAAGTCACACACTTAATACAAACACACACTGGAAATCAAACACATGAATTCTCACAAACTCGCATTGTTTGCCTGCTTGTATAAGTGCAGCTCTCAAACAGCTTCAAACCAGACTGCCTTTTTTCCTTTGGATTCTAAGGACTGCGCTGCCCTCAAGACTGGCTAATTAACTTCTCCTAATTAGATAGTCAGACCATAATTACTCACCTGTGCAATATCCTGGAGAAGGAAGAAAAAAAAAGTATTCACAGTATATTCTCAGCTACTATGCAATAAACCTGGTAGCAAAAGCAAGTCACAGTGTATAAACTACTAGACTACAATGCTCTGACTTGGTACAGACTTGGTATAGAATGCAATAAAGTCAGGCACAGCCACTCAGCAATGTACATAAATAATTTAGCTCTCACAGATACTCCCTCACATAATTTAAAGTCACACAATTATTGCAAACACACAATTGAAATAAAACACGCGAACGCTCACAAACTCGCGTTGTTTGCCTGCTTATATAAGTGCTGCTCCCAAACAGCTTCAAACCAGACTGCTTTTTTCCTCTGGATTCAACTAACGTCCAAGTCACAGTGTTAGATTAGTCTCACTAAACATGCAAGTACCGGTAGTGTACATTTTACATTGTCTCTTGTGTCCATATCGGATCTGTGGCATAAAACCTGCAAAGTGGTTCTCTAGCCATACCTGTTTACATACTGTAGTAAGAGCAACTATAAATATTATTATTATTTATTATTATTTATTATTAAAGCGCCATTCATTCCATAGCGCTGTACATATGATAAGCGGTGCACATACATAATACAGACAATTGCACTAATCATAAACAAGACAAGTTACAAACTGGTACAGAAGGAGAGAGGGCCCTGCCCGTGAGGGCTTACAATCTACATGGTATGGGAGAAGGACACAGTAGGTGCGAGTTAAGTTGGTCATGGCGGTATAGAGGCAGCAGGGTCACTGGTTGTAGGCTTGTCTGAAGAGGTGGGTTTTCAGGTTTCTTTTGAAGGATTCCACTGTAGGTGAGAGTCTGATATGTTGGGGTAGCGAGTTCCAGAGTATGGGGGATGCACGGGAGAAATCTTGGAGTCGATTGTGGGAAGAGGCGATAAGAGGAGAGGAGAGAAGGAGGTCTTGTGAGGATCGGAGAGTGCGTGTGGGGATGTATCGGGAAAGTAGCTCCGAGATGTAGGGAGGGGACAGGTTATGGACGGCCTTGTATGTATTCGTTAGTACTTTGAAGTGAATTCGCTGGGCAATGGGGAGCCAGTGAAGGGATTGGCAGAGGGGAGAGGCAGAGGAATAATAGGGTGAGAGGTGGATTAGTCGGGCAGAAGAGTTGAGGATAGATTGGAGGGGTGCGAGAGTGCTAGATGGAAGGCCAC
The DNA here is from genome assembly GCF_905171765.1 of Bufo bufo. Classification (NCBI taxonomy): domain Eukaryota; kingdom Metazoa; phylum Chordata; class Amphibia; order Anura; family Bufonidae; genus Bufo; species Bufo bufo. The sequence goes on along the minus strand of NC_053390.1, from coordinate 619,024,705 downwards.
AGAGGGGAATGTTGCAGTAGTCTAGGCGGGAGATAATGAGGGCATGTACAAGAATTTTCGCAGATTCAAAGTTAAGGAAAGCACGGATGCGGGAGATGTTTTTGAGTTGGAAGCGGCAGGTGGTGGAAAGAGATTGGATTTGCGGTCGGAAGGAAAGTGCAGAATCAAAGGTCACTCCAAGGCAGCGGACTTTGTTGACCGGGGAGAGTGTGCAGCCATTGATCATGATAGATAGGTCTGCTGAGGGGGTTGAACAAGATGGGGGAAAGATTATAAATTCTGTCTTATCCATGTTAAGTTTTAGAAAGCGAGAGGCGAAGAAGGATGATATAGAAGATAGACATTGTGGGATTTGTGATAGTAAGGTGGTGATGTCTGGACCAGAGAGGTAGATTTGTGTGTCGTCAGCGTAGGAGTGATACTGAAAGCCATGGGACTCTATGAGCTGTCCCAGGCCAAAAGTGTAGATAGAGAAGAGCAGGGGTCCTAGGACAGAGCCTTGCGGGACACCAACAGAGAGGGAATGAGACGAGGAGGTGGTGCGAGAGTGGGAGACGCTAAACGTCCGGTCTGTGAGGTATGATGTGATCCAGAAGAGGGCCAGGTCGGTGATGCCAAGAGATGAGAGAGTTTGCAACAGAATGGAGTGGTCAACAGTGTCAAAGGCAGAGGACAGGTCAAGGAAAAGGAGGACAGAGTATTGTTTCTTGGTTTTGGCTGTCAGAAGGTCATTGGTGACTTTGGTAAGGGCAGTCTCGGTCGAGTGGTGGGGTCGGAAGCCAGATTGTAGGCGGTCAAAGAGGGAGCAGGAGGAGAGGTGGGAGGACAGTTCTGAATGGACATGTTGTTCAAGTAGCTTTGAGGCATGCGGAAGGAGTGATATGGGGCGATAACTGGACAAGGAAGATGGTTCAAGTGAAGGCTTTTTGAGGATGGGTGTAATGGTAGCATGTTTAAAAGCAGAGGGGAAGACACCAGAGTTGAGTGATAGGTTGAAGAGATGAGTTAGGGTTGGGATAAACACTGTGGTGAGGTTAGGGATGAGGTGGGATGGGATTGGGTCAAGTGCACAGGTGGTCAGATGAGATTTGGAGAGTAGAGTGGAGAGTTTTTCTTCTGTAATGGTGGAGAAGCAGGTTTTGGGAGAAGAGGACCGAGCAGTTGTGTAGAGGGTCTGTGGGGACTGTGTAGTGAAGCTTTCCCTGATGTTGACTATCTTTTGTTTGAAGTATTTGGCAAAGTCCTCAGCTGAGAAGAGAGGAGAGGGTGGGGGCGCTGGGGGACGGAGAAGGGAGTTAAAAGTGCTAAAAAGTTGTTTAGGGCTGTGTGACAGGGAAGATATGAGAGATGAGAAGTAGGCCTGTTTTGCATCAGCGAGTGAGTATTTAAATATGAGGAGGGATTGCTTGTATGCGGTGAAATGATCTTTAGAATGGGATTTCTTCCATTGCCGCTCAGCAGCCCTGGAAGTTTGTCTGAGTTTTTTGGTCAGGTTGGTGTGCCAGGGTTGTCTGTTGATTTTTCGGGTTTTGTTGTGTGTGAGGGGGGCAACAGTGTCCAGAGCTGTACTTATTGTGTTGTTATATAGGGTGGTAGCAGCTTCTGGGTCTTGGAGGGAGCATATGGTAGAGAGTGAGAGAAGAGAGTCAGAAAGCAAGCAAAAGTCGAGATGTTTAAGGTTCCTGCGGGGGTGTGTTAGTGTGTGGACCGGGGGAGCAGCAGAAGAGACCAGTGAAGAGAAGGTGAGTAGGTTGTGGTCGGATAGGGGGAGAGGTGAATTAGAAAGGTTAGATAGGGAGCAGAGGCGGGTAAAGATCAGATCCAGAGTGTGACCATCTCTGTGGGTGGGAGCTGAAGACCACTGTGATAGGCCGAAGGAGGAAGATAGCGATAAGAGTTTAGAGGCGGCCGAGTGGCATGTGTCAATAGGGATGTTGAAGTCACCCATGATGATCGTGGGGATGTCGGCAGAAAGAAAGTGTAGTAGCCAGGTGTTAAAGTGGTCAAGAAATATGGTGGCTGGGCCTGGAGGGCGGTAAATGACGGCTACTTGAAGGTTATAGGGAGAGTAGATGCGAACAGAGTTTACTTCAAATGAGGTGAGCGTAATGGAGGGTGGCAGTGGAATTGGGCTGTAGGAGCAGGTGTCTGATAAGAGAAGACCAACTCCTCCACCATGTTTGCAGCCGGGGCGGGGGGTGTGAGTGAATTGAAATTCACTATAAGAGAGTGCAGCAGGGGAGGAGGTGTCAGAGGGTGTCAGCCATGTTTCTGTGAGACCCAGAAAGGAAAGCTTTTGAGAGATGAACAGTTCATGAATGTATGACAGTTTGTTACAGACAGAGCACGCGTTCCATAATGCTCCTGCAAGAGGAACCAAAGGAGCAGGGGTCAGAGGAATAGTTATTAGGTTTAAGGGGTTGCAGAAATTTGTAGAAGGAGATTTGTAGTGGGACATGGAGGTGATAGTGGTGATTTGCTGAGGGGGTCCAGGGTTTGGAGAGATATCACCAGCAGTAAGGAGAAGCAGAGAAAGTGTTAATAGATGAGAATAAGAGAGGGCATGAGGCGTGTGTGTGTGTTTGGGAAGGAAGTGTTTTATGTTGGCAAACAGGTTTGTGCAAGCTGTCAGATGAGAAGGTAAAATATAGGAAGAGATGAATAGTTCCTTGGTGGGTGAATGGATGTGGGGGTATTTCAGGAGGTGTTGGAAAAGTGGGAAGAGTAAGAGGAAAAATTTAAACATTGTTTGCATTAACTATGTCTGTAATTACCTGTGGTCCAATTCTGGTATAATTCAGTCTGTGCACTTAAGAGTGGCACTTGAGAGATGTGGCATTTGAAAAGACCATGGTCTGAAAGACCTAGGACCTTAGATTTATACCACTCAGTGTTCAATCAGGTGTGACCAAGAGGGGAGGGAGCTACATATGGCCTAATCAAGGGGCACCAGATACAGGGGTGAAATAGTCAATGTAAACAAATACTCAATAAATCCCGCAGGGAAGGAGACATTAATGCTTCAGAAAAGACATACCAGGATTTAGAAGGGGAGATGAGAGGGGGTGGACAATGTCAGACGTTGGAAAAGCTGGGTGCAGCAGTTAGCTTCAATGCAGACATACCAGGATTTAGAAGGAGAGATGAGAGGGGGTGGACAATATCAGACGTTGGAAAAGCTGGGTGCAGCAGTTAGCTTCAATGCAGACATACCAGGATTTAGAAGGAGAGATGAGAGGGGGTGGACAATATCAGACGATGGAAAAGCTGGGTGCAGCAGTTAGCTTCAATGCAGACATACCAGGATTTAGAAGGAGAGATGAGAGGGGGTGGACAATATCAGACGTTGGAACAGCTGGGTGCAGCAGTTAGCTTCAATGCAGACATACCAGGATTTAGAAGGAGAGATGAGAGGGGGTGGACAATATCAGACGTTGGAAAAGCTGGGTGCAGCAGTTAGCTTCAATGCAGACATACCTGGAGATGAGAGAATTGGGTGATGGTCAGTAGGCAGTGATGACAAAGAGGATTCAAATATCCATAATATTACATTCTGGTATAATTCAGTCTGTGCACTTAAGAGTGGCACTTGAGAGATGTGGCATTTGGAAAGAAGAAGTACTAATAGATTTCTTACAGAGGGAAAGGGTTCTCACTGACTGTCATCATAAACAATCATTTCAATAAATTTTCCAAAACAAAGCAGTATGACAAACCAGGGCAAAATGGGCTCTTGCATAGGGCCGGGGAGTTCAGGGGCAGCAGTGAAATAGGTGGAGGGGATGGATTTTTCTAGCTTTCCATCCATAAGAACTCATTCATGACATTGGTCACACACAAGGCCGGGGCAGCATTTTATATTTAAAATAAAATGAAATTTTTTTATTTTTTTTTTGTTTGTTTTTTACTCTTTTCTCTTTTTGCTCTCTTGGGTGGGGGTGGTGTTAGGATAGTGGTAAGGGGTATATGTATAAAATATTTATGTATGTTTATTTCCTTTTTATGATTTTATATACAAATAAAGATTAATAAAAAGAAAAAAAAAAGAAAAGTTACAAAACTCAGAATATGATCAAACAATTAGTTCACTAACACCCCATATTAAGCCAAGCCCCCAAAACGACACCTTTTTACCACTGTAAACTTGATCAGTATTTTTTGTTGGGAAATTTGGCTACCCTACTTGAGTCGCTGTGACTTTTTTCCTCTACCCCATCTTCTAAATGTCACCAAGCTAGCTGCCTCATTTTACTGCCCCTTCATGCTACCAGCAATTCCTTTCCATGTTATTGATTGATCTCAGTGTTGCAAGTTAATAATCTAGACCAGGCATCCTCAAACTGCGGCCTTCCGGCTGTTGTAAAACTACAACTCCCACAATGCCCTGCTGTAGGCTGATACCTGTAGGCCGTTCGAGCATGCTGGGAGTTGTAGCTTTGCAACAGATGGAGGGCCGCAGTTTAAGGATGCCTGATCTAGATCTAGCATCTGGTCTTCAAAAATTTTAACAGGGAAAGCATCTTGCTCAAAAGTGTGCAACCTCAAACCTCTGTTCAAGGGCTGTATTCATAGTACCAGATGTCCATTTGACAGCACTGATAACCATGGAGCACACTGTTATTAATGGATAGAGCCACAGTCACAATTTCCTACACTTACTTTTTCATTTTGCTTTTCTACACTGCTTCAGTAGATGCAAGGGATTCCACTGGTTGCAATATACATACAGAATTATGTTATAGCATTATGAAAGTGATATCCCATGGCTCACTGATGCTGAATTCTTGGACTGCTGAGTTCTCTTTAGGAGGTGAGTATATTGCTGCACTGGATTGTATTTAATCTGTGTCAGGTGACTTCAAACAACACTTCTGATTGGCTGTTTATTTTCATAACTGAACACAAGCTGAGAATGTTCTGCTTTTGCCAAACCAGTTTTATTTTAATTTTTTTATCTCAAACTGAGCTAAATTTTCTGTTCATTTTTGTACCCTATTCGTACAATTTTTTTCTAAATACGTCCCTTGGTACAACAATAAGTTGCGATTGGACTGTAGCATGAATGATATGGAATGCATCAGGGTTTATTCAGTGAAAAACAAATAGTTTTTCATGCGAAAAACTGAATTTCCCCATACCCATTGATTTGAATGGCAGAATAGTCTTCCCAAAAAAGAAGATTAGTGGCCACTTCAATTCAAACAGTGAGGTTTCCAGGAATAGGGCTTTAGTTTTTGCTACAAATTACAGCGTTGAATATAATAAGATCTGTCATATAATCAGAAAACATCTGTCCATGTTGCATATAGATGGACAGTGGTCTGATGTTCTTAGCCCTGGGGTCAAATATATTGCCCGCCGAGCGCCCACATTGGGTCAACTAGTCAGCCCAAGTCTGTTTTTGGATGACCCCTAGAAACAGCAGAGCTGGTTACGCTTCAAGGGAAATTTTTAATGCGGACATCACATTTGCACCTGCTGTAACCACATACAAATTGGCCAAACTGTTGTTTCTGTGGCCAACCAAAAAACCTTCTCACTTAAACAGTACATCAATTGTAACACCAATTTTGTGGTGTATTGTATCACCTGCACGATATGCCGCTTACAGTATATAGGCTGTACTTCCAACAGCCTTAAAACAAGGATTCGCAGGCATATTTCTGACATTCCGTATGCGCTGACCAGAAATGTTTCCTGCGGTCAGTTCACACTATGCAGCTTGTCATGCAGGTGATACAAGTGGTCTTGTTGTGCAAGGGGTGGAACGAGTTAAATATCTCAAACGTGGAGGTGATCATAGGAGAGTTCTTTTAAACAGAGAATCTTATTGGATCTTTACTATGAATACCTGTGTACCAAAGGGTCTTAACCGCAGGCACGGTCTCATACTGCACTATTGACCCTGATACATTGTTGTTTTTTTAAGTCTTTTTAACACTTGTTTTTATGTCTTAGAGGTGGAGCTATTGTTGATTGTGTCCACCTGACATGTTTGACCTGCCCCTTATTTAAGGCCAGTGTCTCACATCATTTCGTTGTAATGAGTAAGGATCTGTATTTAGTGATCTAAAATGCGTAGACCTGATGTACATGTCTGGACTTTAAACATTTATTTATTAAAGCATGAACATGTTCTTTGGAAGCTGGATTCCCTTCTTCATTGATTTGAATGGACTAGTTTTTTTGAGTAAAAATAAAAAACATGCAGTGAGTTTTCCTGAACAGACAGATGATCAGTGAAAAGCAATGCTAATGTTTTGTTATGTAAATGAATCTCTAGACAGATTTACTATTGCAACAAGTTTAAAAGTTGCAAAAAAGTTGCAAAAAACTGTGCAATTTCACTCCAGTTAGGACCATGCTTATCTTATGTGACTTTTTATTGGAACATGCAACTTTTTCGTAAAGACATGCGACTATTGTAAAGCCGCTTACTGACAGATAAACTGCTACCGTCAAACCACATTTATTACAGTCTTAAAGGGCCAATCATAAATCTGACTTAGCTAAAACTGACTTTAGCCATATGTGAAAGTGGAGTGATATGTCAGAGTAATGATAAATCTGGCCCATAGTATATTCTATATTGCGCGTTTTTCACGCAACTCTTGCCCCATAGAAATGAATAGGCTTGTGTGAAATAAGGAAGGCATCTGGTTACAATGTGTACTTTACTCGTGGTTGCTAGATGTTGAGTATTATTCTTCCATTTTTCTTCACCGAAAACTGATTGCATCGATTGGGAAAAAGAATGTGAGAGCTTACAGTAATTTAAAAAAAAAACACTAAAGTAAAAAAAAGGAAGACTTTTTTTTTTTTTCTTTTCGTTAAATCATACTATTCTTCCTACTGTTCTCTTTTTCCCAGGCAAGTGTCCTCTGCAGCCTGATCCCACTGGGTAACTTTTAACAAAATACTGCCGCACAATTGTCTACTGGAAGACTACAGGACAGAGCATTTTTTTTTTTTTTTTTTTTTAAATTTAATCTCTTTATTAGTGTATCAAAAGCAAATTACAGTGAACAAGAAATTGAATGAACACTCCATATATTTAATAATCTCTTTCTCTCCCCTTATCCCTATTCCCCCACCCCCCGCCCCAACCCTGTGGTGCGTCCACCCTCCCCTCCCCCCCTGCCCCCCCCACCCCCGAAGGACGGGGTAGGGACACGGGGGGAGGGGAGAGAGGGAAGGGGAAAAAAAAGAGGAAAGTTTATGACTATTACAGTCAGTCAATCAGATCTTCCAACCGGCCCATATCCTATTCCACTTCTCCTCCACATTTCTCTGCCTATACAAAATCTGTTCATAGTTTTTTACCTTAACTAAATTTATCCAGGTGTTTAATTCTGGGGTATGCCGAGCAAACCAGGTCCGGCTAACCAAAATTCAGGCTAACAGCAGTATCCTCCCTAGAAGGATCTTTTGATACTTACGACTACTTATTGTGGAAAGCTCATTGAGCAAAAACACTTGAGGTTCAAAGGGGATTCGTATTTTGAGTTTATGGATAAGAAAGTTGTTAATGTTAATCCAATATTTTCTAAGTTCTGAGCAGGTCCATATCATGTGGAGGTAGTCCGCACCTAGAATATCACATCTAGGGCACTTGGATGTGTCTCTTAGCCCACATTTATTTAGCCATATAGGGGTAACATATAGTCTATGGCAGATATTAAAATGTACTAGAACATGGTTAAAGTTCTAGGATAGTGAGCCTGCGTTCGCAAAGATATTCCCCCACTCTTCTAGTTGTATATTCGGACAATCAAGCTCCCAGGCTCTTTGTCCTGGCGACTGTATGTCACAAAACCGTGCCTTAAGTAAAAGTTTATATATATTTGAAATCTTCATTCTTAGAGTTGTCCTCCCTATCCAGTCATTTAAGAAGGATGAACTATCTATATCCAGCATTAGTTTGTCATCCAAGCTAGATAATGCTGAACAAAGCTGGAAGTACCTGAACCAAGAGAGGTTTTCTACATTTTGTGATAACTCTGTGTATGACTTAATCTCTCTATGCTTCACCACTTGTGAAATATAAAAAATCCTATTCTTTTGCCAAAATGTGTCGGCTGCTATACCATCTAACATCTGTAAGTGTACATTATGCCAAAGAGGCGTGAATGTAAGTGTACCTTCAACCATGTTCTAGTAGTAGCCCAGACTTTCTGTAATGCAAGGCACCAACAAACAGACCAGTGATGAAAGCAAAAAGGTGTTTATTCACCAGAAACATAAACGTCCAGGACACTTGCTGGTAACAAGGAATAATAACAAAAACCAGGCAAGGAGATTCCAGGAATAGTCCCAACCAGTGCTGAATGATGCTGTGCACTTGGCAGTCGAGTCACTCCAGATCTTGGGTCCGCTGCAAAGGACAAAGTTCCTGGCAGTCTTCAGTCACTAGCAGTTGTGACCTATACCTGGTTGAGGGAAAATAACAGTGGGCACTGATCACCCTGAGAGACCTCCTTTTAAATGCCTGCTGACCAATCCCAGGGTGCCAAGTGTCCACTACCATAGGTGAACAAATTGCCCTGCACCTGAGTACATGGCCAAAGGCAATCACAAGTTGATTAACCCATGGCTGGCTCCCTAATCCACTTTGCTCTTGTGAGTCAGTATATTATGCGCCACTGGTCGACGAAGCGCATAAGAAGCGCGTACTCGCGACCGTGTATCCCTTTGCGAACCTGCCCTCGTGCGTACGCACGGACGCATGATTGACTCAGTGCGAGTATGCGAGCGCGTGGACCCAGATGCGGAAACGGAAGTCGCAGGAGACACCGGAGACAACCCTGGCTGCGGCGTCTTGTCACTCGCCTGGCCACTCTGTCCCCGGGACTCCGACGGTCCTCCCCTCCGATGTCCACGGGAACGCATCCCCGCACTGGCTCGCAAAAGGGTCAGCGCTGGTGCATCAGAGACACGCATAACCTGTCCCGCAACTCCACGAGGACCCCTCTTGGTTCCCCTGGAGTGCAAAGCAGGTGAGGATCTTACATTACCCCCCCCCTCGAGGAGGCGGCTCTGAAGACTCCAAGCAAGCTTTCCCCGGATTTTCCCGGTGAAAGGCTGCCACCAACTCATCCGCATGCACCTGGCGAGCAGGTATCCAACATCTCTCCTCTGGACCAAAACCCTTCCAGTCCACCAAGTATTGAAGAGACCTTTGGACAAAACGAGAGTCCAAAATTCTGTTCACCTCGAACTCCGGTACCCCTTGGACCTCCAGCGGGGATGGGGTCTGAATGAAGGGAGCGGAGTCGGCTGCCGATTTGAGAAGTGAAACATGAAAGGTGTTCACTCCTCGGATCGACGGTGGAAGAGCAACCTTGTACGTAACTCGGTTGATCTTTTGTGTCACTGGGTATGGGCCAATGAATCGAGGACCCAACTTGGAAGATGGCTGACGCAGCGGAATGTTCCGGGTGGAGACCCACACCTGATCTCCCACCTTAAACTTTTGCTCTACGGTGCGATGACGATCAGCAAAATTCTTCTGTTGCGCCACCGCACTGCGGAGATTGCGCTGGGCCGACGACCAAATGGGATGTCTATCCTCGAACCATTGATCCACCACCGGTGAGTCAGTGGAGGGTCCGGCCAAAGAAGAGAGTCTTGGATCCCTGCCTCCCACGCACCTGAACGGAGACATCTTAGTGGAAGCATGCTCAGAGTTGTTATAAGCCACCTCCGCAAAGGGTAGATACGCTGCCCATTCCTCCTGGCAGTCTGACACGAAGCACCGGAGATATTGCTCCAGGGTCTGGTTAGTCCTTTCCGTCTGACCGTTGGTCTCTGGGTGAAAACCAGAAGAAAAAGACAAATTAATACCCAATCGGGAGCAGAAAGAACGCCAGAAGCGAGAGATGAATTGCACTCCTCTGTCTGAAACAATGTCATCCGGCGCTCCGTGTAATCGAAAGACATGATTCAAGAACAGATCTGCCAATTCTCTGGCCGAGGGCAATCCAGGGAGTGGGATAAAATGGGCCATCTTACTAAAACGGTCCACCACTACCCAGATTACCGTACTTCCAGAGGACCTTGGCAAATCTGTGATGAAATCCATGGAAATGTGAGTCCATGGAGCCTGGGGAATTGGCAGTGGGAGTAAAGTCCCAGAAGGGGCAGACCGGGACGGTTTACATCTGGCACAAACAGTACATGCCTGGATATAGGCCTTAACATCCACGGACATGTTGGGCCACCACACGTGACGTTTAACAAGGGCAAGTGTTTTCTTAACACCCAAATGCCCGGCAGACTTTGAGTCATGAAGCTGTTGGATGACCTTCAATCGAAGGTTAATGGGTACAAACCATCGACCCTCGGGTTTGTCAGGTGGACTCTCTGCCTATGAAGGCTCAAGAAGAGAGGACAAGTCCTCCATTACTTCTGCGGCCCCCAGGGCAGCAAGAAAACATTTAGTTGGGAGAATGGTTTCTGGCTCAGAGTCCAGGGCGGAAGCAGCCTCGGGGAAGCAGCGGGACAGGGCATCTGCCTTCACGTTTTTGGAACCTGGTTTATAAGTGAGGCGGAAATTGAAGCGGGTGAAAAACAATGCCCACCGGGCTTGTCGGGAGTTGAGTCTTTTGGCACTCTCTAGATACTCCAAATTTTTGTGGTCAGTGTAAACCGTGATGGGATGTTCTGCACCCTCTAGCCAATGTCTCCACTCTTGAAAAGCCAATCTTACTCCCAGAAGCTCTCTATTGCCGATATCATAATTACACTCGGCTGGAGAGAGCTTCCGAGAGAAGAAGGCACAGGGATGTAACCTCTCAGGGTCCCCAGAATACTGTGAGAGAACTGCCCCTACACCGACCTCTGAGGCATCGACCTCGAGAACAAAAGGTCTGGAGGTGTCTGGATGAGTAAGAATTGGTGCCGTGCAAAAGGCCTGTTTCAGCGTCTCAAAGGCTCTGACTGCCTCTCTCGTCCACTTAGAAGGATTAGCTCCCTTCTTAGTGAGGTTGGTGAGAGGTACTACTATCGCAGAAAAATTCTTAATAAACTTGCGGTAGAAGTTGGCAAAGCCTAAGAAACGCTGCAACCCCTTAAGATCCTTAGGCTGAGGCCAATCCAAGACAGCAGAAAGTTTGGATGGGTCCATAGCCAATCCCTTTTCTGAGATAATGTACCCCAGGAAAGGCAACTCCTTCACCTCAAACAGACACTTCTCAAGTTTGGCATAGAGGCGGTTCTCCCTCAGTTTCTGGAAAACCTGACACACGTGTCTCCGATGAGAGACCAGATCCGAAGAGTAGATTAGTATGTCATCTAGATAGACAACAACACATCTATCCAAGAAATCTCTGAGAACATCGTTGATGAACTCCTGGAAGACCGCGGGAGCATTACAGAGACCGAAAGGCATCACGAGATACTCGTAATGCCCGTCTCTGGTATTAAATGCGGTCTTCCATTCGTCACCCTCTCTAATGCGAACTAAATTATAAGCACCCCTTAAATCGAGTTTGGTGAAGACTGGGGCCCCTGCCACCTGAGAAAACAGATCATCAATCAGAGGCAGTGGATACCGATTCTTCACCGTAATCCGATTAAGGGCACGATAATCGATGCAAGGTCTCAAGCCTCCATCCTTCTTCTCCACAAAGAAGAATCCAGCTCCAGCAGGGGAAGTGGATGGACGAATGAAATTCTTCTCAAGGTTCTCTTTAATATACTCCCGCTGAGCCTGAACCTCAGGCCCAGTGAGATTATAAAGATGCCCTCGTGGTGGCATGGTACCTGGCAACAGGTCTATAGGACAATCATATGACCTGTGGGGAGGTAACACATCAGCCCCCTGAGGACTGAACACATCTCGGAAATTATGATACTGCTGTGGTAAAGTACTTAATACTTCCATGGAGGCTAGTGACAGGTCGGGACGAATGCACTTAGTAAGGCATTCCGTACTCCACTGACAAATAAGACCCGAGCGCCAGTCCACTACTGGATTATGGAGCCTTAACCAACGGAGACCCAAAATCACGGGAGTGGATGGCATGTCAAGGACAAAAAGGCTTAAGGTCTCCCGATGATCAGCCCCCACCGTTACCTGTATTCCCGGAGTCATCCACACTGCACGACCATCTTGAAGAGGGGAACCATCAATCGCGGTCACTGACATGGTGGTTTTCGGCTGGATCAACGGGATGCCAAGTCGACGAACCAAGGTTGAGTCCACAAAATTCCCAGCGGCCCCAGAATCGATTAGTGCTGAAAACTCATGGACCTTGTCTTGCCACCGTAAGGATATGGATACCATCACCCGGCTTGGAGGAGGGATAATAGCACCTAGGGGGTTCTCCTCTATGCCCCCTAGGTTCATTCGTTTCCCGCCGGCAGGAGGGGACAGGTTTTAACGAGGTGTCCAGACTTTCCGCAAAATAGGCACAGGCCTTTCTGTTGGCGACGAGCTCGTTCTGCCTGTGTGAGATGGGAGGATCCAACCACCATTGGCTCTTCGGCCAATTTAAGAGGCCCTGGATGTGGTCGAGAGGATGAAAACCGAGACGACCGTTCCACTCGCCTCTCACGGATTCGCCTGTCGGCATCGATTGCCTGAGAGATAGCCATTTCCAACGAGAAGGGGGTAGGCAAGGCCAAAAGAAGATCCCGGACCGCATCCGAAAGTCCCAAACGAAAGCGATGGCGTAGGGCTGCGTCGCCCCAGGTGGTGAAAGCTGCCCATCGCCTGAATTCTGCAGCGTATTCTTCAGCTGGGCGGCGGCCTTGTTGAATATGCTCAAGATTGGTCTCTGCGGTGCGAGTACGATCCGGGTCATCGTAAATCACAGCCATAGCCTCGAAGAAGGCGTCCACTGACGAAAAAGCTGTATGGTCTTGAGGCAAATTAAATGCCCAACGTTGGGGGTCTCCACGTAGCAGTGACATTACAATCCCAATTCTCTGCCTGAGAGTGCCAGAAGCCATCGGATGCAACTGGAAATAAAGGAAACAGGAGTCCCTGAAGTTTAAGAACTCCTGTCGCTCTCCTGTGAAGGGGTCAGGCAGAGGGATCTTAGGTTCTGTTTGATGCCTTGCGATAGTGACGGGTAGTGCTGAGGCTCCCTGGATCAGCTGCTGAACCTCCTCCATCAAAGTTGTCAGTTGCTCTTGGATTTGCGCTGCAGCGGCTGCTGGTATATTTGGGCGTCGTTGGAACAGCAGGTTAACGGTTCCCGTTAATTCACTCAGCTGCTGCTGGATCTTGTCCATGGCAACTGTTAGTTGGGCCCACTGTTCTGTAATGCAAGGCACCAACAAACAGACCAGTGATGAAAGCAAAAAGGTGTTTATTCACCAGAAACATAAACGTCCAGGACACTTGCTGGTAACAAGGAATAATAACAAAAACCAGGCAAGGAGATTCCAGGAATAGTCCCAACCAGTGCTGAATGATGCTGTGCACTTGGCAGTCGAGTCACTCCAGATCTTGGGTCCGCTGCAAAGGACAAAGTTCCTGGCAGTCTTCAGTCACTAGCAGTTGTGACCTGTACCTGGTTGAGGGAAAATAACAGTGGGCACTGATCACCCTGAGAGACCTCCTTTTAAATGCCTGCTGACCAATCCCAGGGTGCCAAGTGTCCACTACCATAGGTGAACAAATTGCCCTGCACCTGAGTACATGGCCAAAGGCAATCACAAGTTGATTAACCCATGGCTGGCTCCCTAATCCACTTTGCTCTTGTGAGTCAGTATATTATGCGCCACTGGTCGACGAAGCGCATAAGAAGCGCGTACTCGCGACCGTGTATCCCTTTGCGAACCTGCCCTCGTGCGTACGCACGAACGCATGATTGACTCAGCGCGAGTATGCGAGCGCGTGGACCCAGATGCGGAAACGGAAGTCGCAGGAGACACCGGAGACAACCCTGGCCACGGCGTCTTGTCACTCGCCTGGCCACTCTGTCCCCGGGACTCCGACGGTCCTCCCCTCCGATGTCCACGCGAACGCATCCCCGCACTGGCTCGCAAAGGGGTCAGCGCTGGTGCATCAGAGACACGCATAACCTGTCCCGCAACTCCACGAGGACCCCTCTTGGTTCCCCTGGAGTGCAAAGCAGGTGAGGATCTTACACTTTCGAAAGTAGTTTTATAGTCTCTCTATAACCCCGCTCTTGGCTAATCAGTAGCCCGGATTCCAAAAGGGTAAATATATTATTGTATGAGTAGTTCCTTACTAACCTTCCTAGAAGGGCACTATTTTCCGATTCATAACACATCAATAGCTGGGCAGCAATAAAATACCCTTTAAAATAGGGGAGGTTAAAGCCCCCATATTCCAGCGGTTTATATAGATATTCCAATTTTAGCCGGACTCGTTTTCTTCCCCACACTAAATCATTAATTATTCTTTCCATAAGTTTAAAATATTTATCTTCTATCCAGGTAGGTGTATTCCTAAGCATTTTGACCAGTGAAACTCGATCAGCTCTGGATAGGGGAAGTCTCAACCAGATCCCTATTTTTGCTCTAGTTTTCGTTATTAGTGGAATCAAGTTTAATTGGACAAAATTTTCAACCCTGGGCGATATAATCAAGCCCAGATATTGAAAGGTGTCAACGATGTCCAGCTCAGTTACAAACGCATCCCTCTGAGGTAACGGGTCTATTGGCATCAAACTGGTCTTAGACCAGTTTATAAGAAGGCCGGACACTTCACCAAATAATTTGACCATTTGAATGATTCTGGGGAGAGTTATTTCCGTGTGGTCTATAAAGAAAAGAACATCATCCGCATATAGAGAGATACAGTCTTGCACTCCTAGTGTTCCAAATCCTCTAACCTGATCATCCTGCCTAATGGCCAAGGCCAGGGGCTTAATGTAGATATCAAATAATAATGGGGATAATGGACAACCCTGGCGCGTACCTCTATTTAACTCAAAGCTAGTGGTCAAGATCCCATTGAGACTCAATTTTGCCGTGGGGGATCTATACAATAATTTAAGAATGTTTATAAATCTTTCCCCAAAGCCCATCCTTGTCAGAACCTTCCAGAGGAAACTCCACTCCACCCTGTCGAAGGCCTTCGACGCATCCAGTGACAGGATGGAGCGGGTGGTCCCCCCAGGGGCCTGTATGTTGGCAAAGAGCCGATGCAGATTGAGATGCGTGCCCTTGTTTTGGATAAAGCCATTCTGATCTGGATGGACAATGGAGGAAATAACCCTGGAAAGCGTTGTGGCCAAGATCCTTGCAAGAAGTTTTACATCTGCGTTAAGCAGTGAGATCTGTCTATACGATCCCAAATTTGCGGGGTCCTTACCCTTTTTTAGAATTAATGTTATTACGGCTTCCATCATTGAGTCTGGCAATTTCCTGTCCTCCACCGATTCAGCAAAGACCCCCAACAATCTAGGGAGAATAGACTCCTTATATTTAGTATAAAATTCATATGGGAGTCCATCTGAACCGGGGGTGGAGTTGCCTGAACATAATTTGATTGCCCCCTAAATTTCCTGAATAGAGAATTCTACCTCGAGTGTTTTCTTTTGGGCCAGAGTAATAGTTGGGAACACAATACCATCGAGGTAGAAGTCCATCATTTCATCTGTAATCTTAGTATCAGCTTTGTATAAATCTAAAAAATAATCCAGAAAGGTCTTTTCTACAGAACCTTGTCCACTAATCATTCTACCGTTGGCCAGTCGGACATTGTCTATATATTTTTTGGACTCGACTCGAAATCACTCTCGATAAGAGTTTTCCAGGTCGCCCTGACTCTGTAAAGTGTTTTTGCCCCTTAAAAAATAGTCTTTGTTGGGCCTTGTCCAGCAGAAAGTTAGAGTATACTTGTGTACACTTTTGCATATTTTCCCTATTCTCCTGCGTCTTATTTATATAGAAGGATTGTGTATCTGAGAATGCTAGTTCTTCAAAATTTTTCAGTTTTTTTCCATACTCCTTTCTAAGGTTCGCTATATTACTGACCATTATCCCCCTCATGTAGGCCTTAAAAGTGTCCCATACCACCTGGATTTTAACTGAGCCGTAGTTATTATGCCAAAATTAGTCAATTTCATTTTGTATCATTTCATGTTTCTTTATTAGTGATAGCCAATACGGGTTTAGTCTGAATGGGAGTATCTCTATATGTTTCTCCTGGGTCACACAAATTTCGAGGACTAAGGGTAAATGATCCGAGAATGACCTTATTTCGTACTTCATTCATGTTGCGAGTCTCACATATTTTCTATTCATCAAGGCAAGGTCTATTCTGGACATAGATTTACCTAGTTTACTAATACATGAATAAACCCTTTTCCCATGACCTAGATATCCCCAGAGATTTTCGAACCCGGCCTCAGAACAGAACCGTGCCAAGGGGTATCTCCCTTGACCCCCGTAGACACCCTATCCAACTCCGGATTAATGACACAATTAAAGTCACCAATAATCAGTGTTGGACACTCTAACCATTTATACATAAATGATAGAAGAGAATTGAGGACTATAAAAGAAAATGGCGGTGGAATATAAACAAAGGCTAAAATACATTTCCTCCCCATCAACCTACAGTATAGATAAACAAATCTCCCTTGCTGATCGACAGAGGATGCCTCGCACACAAAATCAATCGATCTATGAATATAGACAGTGACACCTCTGAAGTAGGTAGAAAAGGTGGAGTGATAAATGTGCGCAGCCCATCCCCTGCCGACCGCTCTGGAGGTCTCCCCAGTAAGGTGCATTTCCAACAAACATACTATTGCTGGGAGATGAGTCTGTGTCAGATCAAAAACCGCTTGTCTCTTTCTTCTATCCCCCAGACCCCGTACGTTCCAGGCAAAGATTTTAACCGACATTAAGAAAAGCAGTTAAGCGGGGGAGTGGGAAGAAAAAGGAAACAAAGGAAGAAAAAAAAAAAAGGAAGAAAAAAAAAAAAAAAGACGCACCACAGCCCAAATCCCACCCCCATACCAGTAATCCACCACATATTGTAGCAGATTTCTCTCCTATGACATCCCTCCCACACTCCACCCTACTCGCACCTCCCAGCTAAATAACACCAAAAAAATAAGGATATAGACACCCTCTGCCAATTATTATTCCCCATGGGCCCTAAGGCCACTTCAATCACATATCATTTCGATCAAGCCAGTCCGCGGCTTTATCCGGAGTATCAATAAATTGGGTTGTGTCCTTATAAATAATCCAAAGTTTTGCTGGAAACATAAGGGAGTATTTAATATCGCTATCTCTTAGCCTCTTTTTAACCATCATAAACGAGCGTCTCTTTTCTTGGACATCTTTCAAAAAATCGGGGAAGAAGGCCAGTCTGCCTCCCTCATATACAACAGGTGGGCATTCCCTTGCCTTTCTCAGTAGCATATCTCTATCCCTTGAAGCCAACATTTTAACAATAAGTGTCCGAGATTGTCTCGCAGGGATTGAGCTGCCACCTGGGACCCGATGGGCTCTTTCTATCATAAAAAGTGGAGAGAACGAATCTCTCCCAAAGTTCTCCAGGATTAGCGTCTGTATGAATTGGATGGGATTCTTATCTTCGATGCCCTCTGGGACTCCCAGGATTCTCACATTGTATCTTCCAGATCCACTGCCTTTTTCTTCAAAAAACTGACCTCTATCTTTAATGAGGAGATTTCGGAATTTGTTTTTTGGGCTTCACTTTGTATAAGAGCCATAGCGCTCTCCACATTACTGACTCTGTCTCGAATTTTTGCCAAGTCGTCTCTGATCAATCCTACATCAACTTGGATAGACCCGAGTTGGGTTGTGATACCCTGTATTATATCCCCATTCTGTTTTACGGCCAGGAGTATTTCTTTTAGTGAAGAGGAATTAGCGCTGGAAGTGTCTTCTCCCTCCATTCTTTCTTCCCCTTGAAGGTGTCCAGGGACTTTTTGAATTTCTGTCTCTCTCTCCGTCTCCTCGCATTTATCAATTTTTTTGGGGCCTATTTCCTTTTGACCCCCCCTCGTATTGACCCTTGGAGACCTCAGGAATTGGTCTATTTTCTGCACTTCAAATGTTTTAGTACCTAGGTTTTTTTTTCTTTTTCCTCTCCTGTTGTTTCTCTCCTTATTTATTTTTCCCTTTTTTATATATATATATATATATATATATATCCTCTTCCCTCCTTGTATTGCTTCCCCTTTCTCTTTATCCTTTTTTTTTTTCCCCCTTGTATTTATCTTCTTACTCGCTTTCAATAGTGGCCCAAGTATAATATAGATTAGGTATGCTTCAGTATACTTTAGCTCCTTTTTATTACCTTGTTAGTAGTTGATACAGTTAGTATGAAGAAGCAGAGGGCGTGGGGGAGCCAGAAGAGAGGGAGAAAAAAAAAAAAAGGAGCAATCTCACCCGCTTTAAGTTCAAATCTTCAGCCGTCCAGATGTCCACAGGGGTCGCACCCGGACGACCAAGGAGGCCACTTGATCCCAGAAAAACCGCCGAGGCGACCAAGGAGGAGAAAGAGGAGAAGACTGCCAAACACAGAGCCAAATGTCCCAGGCAGGAGGAGCAGCCGGCCAGACTCCAGCGACCGCCGACGCCAAGACTCAGAACACAGAGCGGACCCGTCCAAAGAGACAGACCCCCGTCCCCAGCAGGAAGCAGACAGCCATGGGAGACACCAGGAGAGCAGCGTCCAGGATCCCAGGCGCAGCAAGAGTCAGCCGACGGCACTTTCCCCCGCCAGCCAGAGAGCAGATGCGGAAGGAAAAGTCAGGAGGGAGCGAGGGATGGACCAGGCAGGACACCAAGGCAGCGTCGAGGAGTCCTCAATCCAGACGGTCCCACTGAAGCACAGAGGTGAGGTGGTGGAGAGGCAGGGAAACAGGAGAGCCAGGGAAGTGGACATCGCTAGTGGGAACAAAGCGAAGTCAGGAGGCTGCGACACCATGAGGGCAAGGCGGCAGCAGGGGCATCAGGAGCAGCGGAGCAGTGGGGATAGCCAAGCCACGGGGAGCGCGGAGGGCGTGACGCTCTACATCTGCGTCATCACGTCATCAAGAAGACTTGAGGAAAAACTTTTCAGTTTTTCATCAACAAAACTTCCACAAGATCTGTATCGCTCATGTAAAAGGCCTTATTTTCTCATTTGCTGCTAACATTTATTCATATTACACAAGGAGGAAGGAGGAAGAACTCAACTGTCTAGCTTTATGCATTTTTCTTCAAGCAACTACCAGTGAGCTATGGATGCTTTCAGCCATATAGACATTACATAAATTACCAATTTACATACTATAAACTCTGACATATAGGTGAAAACTTAAAAAAAAATTAGTACACTTAGAAGCTATGATAAAGTTAAAACCTCAGACTAGGCTTTTGTATTAATATATAAAACATCAGCCTGATAATTAAGGCCTATATGTATACTGTTGATATTGGGTACTAAATTACTGCAGTTAACTGCCCACGGATTAGCCACAACATATAACACATGACAATACATTTCTAACAAAGCTAGAACCAGTCCTGTACCTCACATGGATTCAGAGATCCCCCATTCATTGCCCAGCTAATTTATACGAAGCTGGCAGCTCAAGGAGATTGTCCTTTCTGCTGCAGCTCAGGAGGTGTGTATTTTCCTGATGCAGTTCAGGGGGCGTGTATTTTCTGCTGGAGCTCTCTCCCTATCATAGCTCACAAGGCAGTTGAGGAATGAAACTGAGCATGTGTGGCCATCTCAGTGAGCAGGACAAAGAAGTAATAAAAAAAAAACAGCAGGTGGCGCTATACAGATTCATTTTATAGAAAAATTTTAATTACATGCAATTACAAAAGTATTAATTTCCAGATGCTAGTTTAACTAGAATATTTTTTGTTGGACATCCCCTTTAATAAAATGCTCCATTCCCCCGCAGCATGTTATCCCACTAACCAGTATCCTATGAGGTCTAGTGCAGTGTTTAAAAGCTTGTATTTGCATCATAGGAGGACACCTGTTACTAATCAGATTCCAGTTACAGGACATGCCCACCAGTCAGAAGTGGCTAAGGAACAGAGGCGTCAGTGGCAAAAAGGACCAGGTGCATGATCAGTCTGTGTACATAGAAGAAAATAGGCAGTTTAAACTGCACTAAAAAGTGAATGTGTCACATAGAATTGGTAGCGTGTAAATCAGTATTTAATTGCCCTGGTGGAAATCACGATAAAAGAAAACTTTGCACATTATGACTCTAATTGTCTTTTTTATATAGCTATTTATTGGACAACTTTTTTGCCAAGACATGAAATTATTTTTTAAGAACTATTTCCAAAACAGAATCAGTAGGCATAAAGGCAGTGAAATTTAATGCTAGTAAAATCATGCACAGCGTCCAATACATAATACATTATTAAAGTACAAAGAACTTTGAAGAGGAAAGATAGTGAAAATGATATAAATCTATCTATACCTCAGAGTATCAGCCTAATAGATGTGTATTTCACGGAGAGACTGATGTAGGAACAAGAAATCAAGAGAGGTTGTACAGGTTACTACTATAGGGAAATATAAATCTGATTTTAGTACACAAAAGACTTTCAAAACCTATTAAAAGAAACAAACCTAATAATATACGGGATATCAAAATGCAAGACAAAATGTAAAAACTAAACAGGTCAAGCTGTTCGTCCAATACCTGCCAACCATTTTGTTTCAAGGTAGTGTATTATTTATCTGACCTTAAACAAGAGCACAGAAAACATCACAGATTCAGTTCCATTTTCTAAATAATGTCTCTTTACTATGTGTTGGGTAAATATAATAAAATTGATTTTTCTTGTGCAATTTACAGTGCCTTGCAAAAGCATTCACCCCCCTTGACTTTTTTCTTATTTTGTTACATTACATAGTAACATAGTAACATAGTACATAAGGCCGAAAAAAGACATTTGTCCATTCAGTTCAGCCTGTCATCCTGCAAGTTGATCCAGAGGAAGGCAAAAAAAAAAAACTGTGAGGTAGAAGCCAATTTTCCCCACTTTAGGGGAATAAAAAATTCCTTCCCGACTCCAATCAGGCAATCAGAATAACTCCCTGGATCAACAACCCCTCTCTAGTAGCTATAGCCTGTAATATTATTACACTCCAGAAATACATCCAGGCCCCTCTTGAATTCCTTTATTGTACTCACCATCACCACCTCCTCAGGCAGAGAGTTCCATAGTCTCACTGCTCTTACCATAAAGAATCCTCTTCTATGTAAGCCTTAAGTTCTATGCCTTTTTAATAAAAATTTTATGTGATGGATCAGAACACAATAGTCTAAGTTGGTGAAGTGAAATAAGAAAAATATATAAATAAAACTATTGTTTAGAAATGACAAGACAGAATGCTAAATAAAATGGCCATTGAAGGGGTTAAAAATATTAAAAGAAAAAAACCACCTCATCCACTTGATCGCGCAGCCTTGATTGCGCAAGTCTTCTTTCTTCAGGACCTGCGAAAGAACCTGCGATAATATCACCGCGCTCACCACGTGGCGAGTGCAGTGACGTCACTGCAGGTCCTGCTGAATGAAGATAGAAGATCGCTGCGCGATCAAGTGGATGAGGTGAGTTTTTTAAATTATTTTTAACCCCTCCATAGCAATTTTATTTAGCCTTCTATCTTAAGAATGCTATTATTTTCCGTTATAACCATGTTATAACGGAAAATAATAAAATCACCCGAACACTGAACCCGAACCCAAACTTCAGTGAAAAAGTCGGGAAGGAATTTTTTCCCCCTTAAATGGGGAAAATTGGCTTGTACCTCACAGTTTTTTGTTTTGCCTTCCTCTGGATCAACTTGCAGGATTACAGGCTGAACTGTATGGACAATTGTCTTTTTTTGCCCTTATATTATATACTATGTTACTATGTTGCTATGTTACCCAAACTCGCAAAGTTCGGCACAAACCCGAACTTTGCAGTTCGAGTTTGCTCAACCCTAATTATGGACAGAAAGAGTGTGCTCTATCTAAAGGCTCACCCTAGCCGATATTGGAGAAAAAAATAAAATAAAATAATATATATATATATATATATATATATATACAGTACAGACCAAAAGTTTGGACACACCTTCTCATTCAAAGAGTTTTCTTTATTTTCATGACTATGAAAATTGTAGATTCACACTGAAGGCATCAAAACTATGAATTAACACATGTGGAATTATATACATAACAAACAAGTGTGAAACAACTGAAAATATGTCATATTCTAGGTTCTTCAAAGTAGCCACCTTTTGCTTTGATTACTGCTTTGCACACTCTTGGCATTCTCTTGATGAGCTTCAAGAGGTAGTCCCCTGAAATGGTTTTCACTTCACAGGTGTGCCCTGTCAGGTTTAATAAGTGGAATTTCTTGCCTTATAAATGGGGTTGGGACCATCAGTTGCGTTGAGGAGAAGTCAGGTGGATACACAGCTGATAGTCCTACTGAATAGACTGTTAGAATTTGTATTATGGCAAGAAAAAAGCAGCTGCCGAGTGGCCATCATTACTTTAAGAAATGAAGGTCAGTCAGTCAGCCGAAAAATTGGGAAAACTTTGAAAGTAAGGGTTATTTGAGCATGAAGGAGAGTGATGGGGTGCTGCGCCAGATGGCCTGGCCTCCACAGTCACCGGACCTGAACCCAATCGAGATGGTTTGGGGTGAACTGGACCGCAGAGTGAAGGCAAAAGGGCCAACAAGTGCTAAGCATCTCTGGGAACTCCTTCAAGACTGTTGGAAGACCATTTCAGGGGACTACCTCTTGAAGCTCATCAAGAGAATGCCAAGAGTGTGCAAAGCAGTAATCAAAGCAAAAGGTTGCTACTTTGAAGAACCTAGAATATGACATATTTTCAGTTGTTTCACACTTGTTTGTTATGTATATAATTCCACATGTGTTAATTCATAGTTTTGATGCCTTCATAGTCATGAAAATAAAGAAAACTCTTTGAATGAGAAGGTGTGTCCAAACTTTTGGTCTGTACTGTATAATGATGGGCACACCTCTATCTGGAACTGACCAGATATAAACAGGAATAATGTCCGAGACAGTTGAAACCTAAAAATAAAATGTATTGCTCTAAAGAATAAAAACCACTTCAATTTATATTAATAAACGTCCCATTTAGGGATGGCCCTGCGGTTTGCCCGGCGGTCGTTTCGTGGCAAACTTTGCGCATTCGCGGTTTGCAGAACATGCGAACATAAGGTGATGTACGCTGGTGCCATATTACATTGCATTGCGCCGAACTTTGACCCATGAAACATCCATCAGGTGGGACAGGACAACCAATTGAGACGTTTCAGCACATGGACACACCCCCACCCTATCAAAGAACCCGATCTGGCAGCCATTTTACATTCTGTGTTTTGCCAGTGTAAGGAGAGGTTGCATTGTGGAGAAGGGACAGGCCGTTAGGGACATCAAATGCTAGCTAATAGGGCCAAAAAAGTCCTTTTAAGGACTGGTATAGGTGTTCTTTCGATAGGTGTGATATATTGAGGGGTGTGATATACTTATAATATACTTTCTAACATAGAAAGTATATTATAGTGCCTTTGTAATGTGCCGCAGTTGCCTGCAGTTCTGAAGTGATACCGCAGCTAAATAGAGGGACAAACGCTATTGGAAAACTAATTGCAATGGGTGTGATATACGTGTTGTCCCCAAAAAAATTGATTGAGGGGTGTGACATACCTATAATATACTTTCTAACATAGAAAGTAAATAGTGCATTTGTATTGTGCGGCAGTTGTGTGCGGTTCTGCTGCGATACCGCAGCTATATAGAGGGACGAGCATTATTGGAACAACTATTTGCAACGGTGTGATATACCTGTTGCCCCCAAAAAAAACTGATTGAGGGGTGTGATATACCATCTTCCACAAAATACTAATTGAGGGCTGCAATATACCTGTTGCCCCAAATAAACAGGGTTGTGTGATATAACTGTTGAGGCAAAAAAAATAACTGAGCGGTGTAATATACTTGCATCCACAAAATACTGATTAGGGGGTTCAATATACCTGCTTCCAACAAAAATTGATTGAGGGGTGTGATATACCTGCTTCCACAAAATACTGATTAAGGGATTTGATATCCCTGCTTCCACCAAATATTGATTGAGGGCTATGATATACCTACTTCCACAACATACTGATTAAGGGGTTTGATATACCTGCTTTCACAAAATACTGATTGAGGGCTACGATATACCTGCTGGTGACCCTCAAAAACATTTGGAGCAAGGGCCTGCTGATCTGACCATCTAAAACATTAGGGGCGAGGGCCTGTGGTCTCCTCATGCTCCTGCCACCTCACCATTCTGTCACTGGCCCACTCTGTGGTCTCTTCATGCTGCCGCCACTTAACCACTATGTCACTGGGCCATTCTGCAGTCTCCTCGTGCTGCTGCCACCTCACCACTCTGTCACTGGGCCACTCTATGGTCTCCTCAAGCTGCTGCTAGCTCACCATTATGTTTCTGGGCCACTCTGTGGTCTCCTCATGCTGCTGCCACCTCACCACTCTGTCACTGGGCCACTCTGTGGTCTCCTCAAGCTGCTGCTAGCTCACCACTATGTCTCTGGGCCACTCTATGGTCTCCTCAAGCTGCTGCTAGCTCACCACTATGTCTCTGGGCCACTATGTGGTCTCCTCATGCTGCTGCCACCTCACCACTCTGTCACTGGGCCACTCTGTGGTCTCCTCAAGCTGCTGCTAGCTCACCACTATGTCTCTGGGCCACTCTGTGGTCTTCTCATGCTGCTGCCACCCTCCCCACTCCTTGACTGGGCCACTATTTTGCCTTTTTGGCCTGGGTGACACCATCATTTATTTGATTCTTCTTCTGATGTGTCAGAAGGAAGGAAAAATGAGACGCACAACGGATCATGTCTATGTAGCAGCTGTAAGGCCTGTATGACATGGTCCCTATTTTGCATCAGAATTGGCTTATGATTTGGTAGCCAAAAGCAGGGGTGGGTACAAAACACAGAAGACATGCAAATATTTCATTCACGTGTCATCTCTGTTTTGGATCCACTCCTGTTTTTTTTGGCTTTAGCAATACTGATGGATTACTGACCAAATGCTGACCAAGTGAAGGCGGGTGCTCAACAGACAGGATCAGTTTTTTGGGGGTTATTGTTCTGATGGAGCAGATGAAGGGAAAAATATTCTGTGATCTCAACTCAAACTTACAGCTAACATCCTCTCCACTCTGTCGGGGGGCTCTACTTGTTTACGTATTTAATAGAACAGGTTCTGTAGAAATCGATGTGGAATCAGCTGATGACAGTGTAAAAGGAGTGTGCTCTTTCACGCTATAGTAGGATCTTGGGCCTCTGCACGGTTCTCTATACCTGGCGCTAACATTGACCTGTAAGGCTGAATTCACACTTAAAGAGGACCTTTCACTAGTTTAAAAACTAACTATATCAGTGGGCAGAGTGGCGCCCAGGGGTCCCCCTGCACTTACTAGTATGTCTGGGCGCCGCTCCGTTCGCCCAGTATAGGCTCCGGTGTCTGCGCTCCCTCTGTTGTACTGGGCGGAGTTTTTGTATTAGGGTTGTTCCTTGCTGCAGCGCTGGCCAATCATAGCGCACAACTCATAGCCTGGGAGTCCCAGGCTATGAGCTGTGCGCTACGATTGGCCAGCGCTGCAGCAAGGGACAACCCTAATACAAAAACTAATTTTAGGGTATTTACAGTATTTACAGTCCCAGGCTGGGAGTCCCAGGCTATGAGCTGTGCGCTACGATTGGCCAGCGCTGCAGCAAGGGACAACCCTAATACAAAAACTCCGCCCAGTACAACAGAGGGAGCGCAGACACCGGAGCCTATACCGGGCGAACGGAGCGGCACCCAGACATACTAGTAAGTGCAGGGGGACCCCTGGGCGCCGCTCTGCCCACTGATATAGTTAGTTTTTAAACTAGTGAAAGGTCCTCTTTAAGTTACCGGTATTTGGTCAGTTTTTGCCCCGTAACTGACCAAATAAGTGAAGTGTGCACTGATTCTAAGAGCGATGCCTGTGATCTACAGTGGCGGAAATAATTATTTGACCCCTCACTGATTTTGTAAGTTTGTCCAATGACAAAGAAATGAAAAGTCTCAGAACAGTATCATTTCAATGGTAGGTTTATTGTAACAGTGGCAGATAGCACATCAAAAGGAAAATCGAAAAAATAACTTTAAATAAAAGATAGCAACTGATTTGCATTTCATTGAGTGAAATAAGTATTTGAACCCTCTAACAAAAAAAGACTTAATACTTGGTGGAAAAACCCTTGTTTGCAAGCACAGAGGTCAAACGTTTCTTGTAATTGATGACCAAGTTTGCGCACATTTTAGGAGGAATGTTGGTCCACTCCTCTTTGCAGATCATCTCTAAATCCCTAAGGTTTCGAGGCTGTCTCTGTGCAACTCTGAGCTTGAGCTCCCTCCATAGGTTTTCGATTGGATTAAGGTCCGGAGACTGACTAGGCCACTCCATGACCTTAATGTGCTTCTTCTTGAGCCACTCCTTTGTTGCCTTTGCTGTATGTTTTGGGTCATTGTCGTGCTGGAACACCCATCCACGACCCATTTTCAGTTTCCTGGCAGAGGGAAGGAGGTTGTCGCTCAGGATTTCACGATACATGGCTCCGTCCATTTTCCCGTTTATGCGAATAAGTTGTCCTGTGCCCTTAGCAGAAAAACACCCCCAAAGCAAAATGTTTCCACCCCCATGCTTGACGGTGGGGACGGTGTTTTGGGGGTCATAGGCAGCATTTTTCTTCCTCCAAACACAGCGAGTTGAGTTAATGCCAAAGAGCTCTATTTTGGTCTCATCAGACCACAGCACCTTCTCCCAGTCACTCTCTGAATCATTCAGGTGTTCATTGGCAAACTTCAGACGGGCCTGCACATGTGCCTTCCTGAGCAGGGGGACCTTGCGAGCCCTGCAGGATTTTAATCCATTGCGGTGTAATGTGTTTCCAATGGTTTTCTTGGTGACTGTGGTCCCTGCTAATTTGAGGTCATTAACTAACTCCTCCCGTGTAGTTCTAGGATGCTTTTTCACCTTTCTCAGAACCATTGACACCCCACGAGGTGAGATCTTGCGTGGAGCCCCAGAGCGAGGTCGATTGATGGTCATTTTGTGCTCCTTCCATTTTCGAACAATCGCACCAACAGTTGTCACCTTCTCTCCCAGCTTCTTGCTAATGGTTTTGTAGCCCATTCCAGCCTTGTGCAGGTCTACAATTTTGTCTCTGACATCCTTGGACAGCTCTTTGGTCTTTCCCATGTTGGAGAGTTTGGAGTCTGCTTGATTGATTGATTCTGTGGACAGGTGTCTTTTATACAGGTGACTAGTTAAGACAGGTGTCCTTAATGAGGGTGACTAATTGAGTAGAAGTGTCTAACCACTCTGTGGGAGCCAGAACTCTTAATGGTTGGTAGGGGTTCAAATACTTATTTCACTCAATGAAATGCAAATCAGTTGCTATCTTTTATTTAAAGTTATTTTTTCGATTTTCCTTTTGATGTGCTATCTGCCACTGTTACAATAAACCTACCATTGAAATGATACTGTTCTGAGACTTTTCATTTCTTTGTCATTGGACAAACTTACAAAATCAGTAAGGGGTCAAATAATTATTTCCGCCACTGTATGTGTCATACTGACTCACAGTATTGTATCACTACCACAGCAGACTCCCTATGCGTGTAACTGCAAGGCACAGTGTTCTACACCACTATACAGGCTCCCTGCAGCCAAAAAATAGCTGTTCTTTAACGCAATTCGCCACAAATACATTCGGATCAAATCAAATCTTTTTTGGAAAATTCTGACCAAAATAAATTTTTTAGAAATTTGCTTATCTCTAGTTGTGTTGCATAAATCAGTTTTAGAAACAGGTGAACCCTTCTAATATTATGCATATAATGCTGGGTTCACATGCCTTTTTTTTGCTCTACATGTACATTTAATGTACAGTCAGGTGCATAAATATTGGGACATCGCCACAATTCTAACATTTTTGCCTCTATACACCACCACAATGGATTTGAAATGAAATGAACAAGATGTGCTTTAACTGAAGACTGTCAGCTTTAATTTTAGGGTATTTACATCCAAATCAGGTGAACAGTGTAGGAATTACAACAGTTTGCATATGTGCCTACCACTTGTTAAGGGACCAAAAGTGATGGGACAGAATAATAATCATAAATCAAACTTTCACTTTTTAATACTTGGTTGAAAATCCTTTGCAGTCAATTACAGCCTGAAGTCTGGAATGCATTGACATCACCAGACGCTGGGTTTCATCCCTGGTGAGGCTCTGCCCGGCCTCTACTGCAACTGTCTTCAGTTCCTGCTTGTTCTTGGGCATTTTCCCTTCAGTTTTGTCTTCAGCATGTGAAATGCATGCTCAATCGGATTCAGGTCAGGTGATTGACTTGGCGATTGCATAACATTCCACTTCTTTCCCTTAAAAAACTCTTTGGTTGCTTTTGCAGTATGCTTTGGGTAATTGTCCATCTGCACTGTGAAGCGCCGGCCATTGAGTTCTGAAGCATTTGGCTGAATATGAGCAGATAATATTGCCCAAAACACTTCAGAATTCATTCTGCTGCTTTTGTCAGCAGTCACATCATCAATAAATACAAGAGAACCAGTTCCATCGGTAGCTATACATACCCAGGCCATAACACTACCACCACCATGCTTCACTGATGAGGTGGTATGCTTAGGATCATGAGCAGTTCCTTTCCTTCTCCATACTCTTCTCTTCCCATCACTCTGGTACAAGTTGATCTTGATCTCAACTGTTCATAGGTTGTTGTTCCAGAACTTTAAAGGCTTTTTTAGATGTCGTTTGGCAAACTCTAATCTGGCCTTCCTGTTTTTGAGGCTCACCAATGGTTTACATCTTGTGGGGAACCCTCTGTATTCACTCTGGTGAAGTCTTCTCTTGATTGTTGACTTTGACACACATACACCTACCTCCTGGAGAATGTTCTTGATCTGGCCAACTGTTGTGAAGGGTGTTTTCTTCACCAGGGAAAGAATTCTTCGGTCATCCACCACAGTTGTTTTCCGTGGTCTTCCGGTTCTATTGGTTTTGCTGAGCTCACCGATGCGTTCCTTCTTTTTAAGAATGTTCCAAACAGTTGTTTTGGCCACGCCTAATGTTTTTGCTATCTCTCTGATGGGTTTGTTTAGTTTTTTCAGCCTAATGATGGCTTGCTTCACTGATAGTGACAGCTCTTTGGATCTCATCTTGAGAGTTGACAGCAACAGATTCCAAATGAAAATAGCACACTTGAAATGAACTCTGGACCTTTTATCTGCTCATTGTAATTGGGAAAATAAGGGAATAACACACACACCTGGCCATGGAACAGCTGAGAAGCCAATTGTCCCAATACTTTTGGTCCCTTAACAAGTGGGAGGCAAATATGCAAACTGTTGTAATTCCTACACCGTTCACCTGATTTGGATGTAAATACCCTCAAATTAAAGCTGACAGTCTGCAGTTAAAGCACATCTTGTTCGTTTCATTTCAAATCCATTGTGGTGGTCTATAGAGCCAAAAATGTTAGAATTGCGTTGATGTCCCAATATTTATGGACCTGGCTGTATACATAGGGGAAAAAAGGATAGACCAGAGCAGTACACTACGCTTTTCCGTCCAGTAAAACAATGTTTAAGTTAATGTATATGGTTTTTACAGTAAGACTCTATGGTGACGGATCTGTCTGAGGCATCCGTTTAATGTTGTATACATTTTTTGTATACGTTAAACATAAGGCAAAAGCACAATGTCAACTCAGCCTTAGAGGTTTAGGCTGGCCCAGAAGAGTACTAGAGTATTCTTCTTTGGTCCCAGTCATTAAGCATCAATAGGCATCAAAATCGATTGGCATTAAAGGGTTTCTGTCACCCCGCAAAACTCATAATTTTTTTTTGGATAGTTAGATTCCTCATAGTGCGATATAGCAGAATATAATGCTCTTACTTACTTTCATGCGGCCGATTCTTTATAAAATGAACTTTTATAATATGTAAATGAGGACTCTACCAGCAAGTAGGGCGTCTACTTGCTGGTAGCTGCTGCAGAAATCCGCCCCCTCGCCGTGTTGATTGACAGGGCCAGCCGGGATCTCCTCCTCCGGCCGGCCCTGTCAGTAATTCAAAAATCGCGCGCCTCGCGTCATTCGGCGCAGGCGCTCTGAGATGAGGAGGCTCGTATCCTCAGCACTCCCTCAGTGCGCCTGCGCCGATGACATCACCGAAAGAGAAGACGTCATTGGCGCAGGCGCACTGAGGGAGTGCTGAGGATACGAGCCTCCTCATCTCAGAGCGCCTGCGCCGAATGACGCGAGGCGCGCGATTTTTGAATTACTGACAGGGCCGGCCGGAGGAGGAGATCCCGGCTGGCCCTGTCAATCAACACGGCGAGGGGGCGGATTTCTGCAGCAGCTACCAGCAAGTAGACGCCCTACTTGCTGGTAGAGCCCTCATTTACATATTATAAAAGTTCGTTTTATAAAGAATCGGCCGCATGAAAGTAAGTAAGAGCATTATATTCTGCTATATCGCACTATGAGGAATCTAACTATCCAAAAAAAAAAAAATGAGTTTTGCGGGGTGACAGAAACCCTTTAAAGTTCCAGAAGAAGAAAAACCTTGCTTGACACTGCATAGGAGTCCAGTGGCATACAGTACTTACCAAACAGGCAGACCAAGTGGGGCCCGTGCGAACAGGGAGCCAAGCGATTGACTTCTTCTGTTCATGACATTTATTCACTGCATTTTCCTTCAGCCATCCCTCGGGGGAACTCAGTGCAAAGAGATTTTACAGCTGCCATTAAGGCCAAATGACTTCTATGTAATGAGCCTGCCCTAGTGGTGGCTGCAGGCATTATGGAGGCAGATTTATTAATGTATTATTCCAGCTATCTGACATAAAATTATGGTGTTCAGAATGAGCTTCATATTTAGGAACCACCTGTTCCACTTTTTTCCAACTTAGAAGGCTGGTAAGGTGGGAGAAGCGGATCACAACTTCTTTTTAATGTTAAGCTTATCACAAATATTATAAGGAAAGGGAACCGATACTAAGACTGCTCTGCTTTTCCTAAGTAAGTGTTTGGTCAGTGCTTGATCAGTGATTTCTATCAGTTATTGTAAGCCAAAACCAGGTGCCGGTCAAAAACACTGGTGCAAATCTTTCCATTATATCTCAGTGTAGTTTCCGCTCTGGTTTTGGCTCTGAATCACTAATAGAAATCACTGATGAAAATCACTGACCAAACACTGAGTGTGTGAAAGCAGCATACATTTTGCTATGGAGCCCTATGCCCCTTTTTGGTGTCTATTACGTACTTTTAGATTAAGTCACAAATTATATTATTTCAAATTTATTGATGATATGACCTGCATGCCTAATGATCCTAGCATAATTTAAGGTACCAATGCAATTAAGAGACAAGTTGACAAAACCTGCCAATTTCAGCGGTTTGGACAACTAACCTATGTGCATGGAGAATTGCGGACTCGCCTCCAATGACAAATGTTGGGGTAAAGAAATATGGGACATATTGGATTTCAACATGCCCAATCTTTGTTCTCTTGGAAGATAAGCCGCTGTCAGAAGTGTCTGGTGGAGTCTTACTCCCCTCTCCCTATTGACATATGCATGCTTGTCTCAGATAATAGTCTACAAGCAGCTTACAGATGACTGGACTAAATTTTTGAACGGCCCCCCCAACAACATTTTTGCGACCCCCTCCTCTCATGTAAACCCCACTCCTGTGGCTAGTCAAGATCGCGGTCTCAGACCAGGCCCAGCAGCCGCTCCATCAGGTTCCTACATGTATATACTGTATGTCATGTCACTGTATATGCTGTTACTGTTTATAATAGTATTATACAATAAAATCTTTTAGTCCTCCTCCTGGGTGGACACCTTCTGAGTTTGGGGCCTTGTATCAGCCGCTTCGCCTGCTTATACTATAGCTTA
This sequence comes from Bufo bufo, assembly GCF_905171765.1. NCBI lineage: Eukaryota > Metazoa > Chordata > Amphibia > Anura > Bufonidae > Bufo > Bufo bufo. The sequence goes on along the minus strand of NC_053390.1, from coordinate 618,992,722 downwards.
GCCCTTGCTTATATTAAAAGAGTTGTGCAGCAATTTATATCTGATCGGCGGGGGTCCGACACCCAGCACCAACTCCCCCCCCCCTCAGCTGTGAATGGAGTGAATGGAGCGAGTACTCTTCATTATACTGCACTTTCGACACGAAGAGGAATGAAGAGGAAGCAACCCTCATATGGAGCTCTGCCTTAAACAGTTGAACGGTGTCAGAACCCCACCAATCAGATATTGATAACCTATCCTAAGGATAGGTCATCAATATAAAGTGCTGCACACCCCCTTTAACAGTAAAATTGTTTTCTATGGTAGGCCAAGAGAAGATTCATTCCGTATGTAACAATCCTGAAGTTAAAAACAATCTACATTTTAAAGCAGGCAGGCACTTCTGGCTGCGTTGTCCTCTTTTTCAGAATTTTTTTGTGTAAGTTCTTAGTAAAATGCTTTATGCTAGTTCAAATTGAGGACAGACGTAGAGTTTCCACTCTCTGAAGCTCTGATAACATTGCAGTCTTTGACAAGCGAATGCTCTGTTTGAAATTGTAAGACACCTTTGATGTTGCCATAGCAACAAAGCCTTACACCGCCACAGTCAAATGTCAATGGCGTAAAGATCACTTTCTATTAGGCACAGGCAAATTTGTTGCACGATAAATTTATTCTGGATGACTAAAGTTAGATCTCCCTAAATTGCTAATAACAAGATTGGTTATTCCCTGTTAGTGATTTTTTACTTTGAACAAAACACATATTTTTTTAAATATACTTTTATTCAGGGAAAACACCAATAAGCAGCATACAGAGATATTGGTTACACTTAGTAAATATAAATGTCATTTCAAGTACATATGCAGTAAAGTGTCATTTTGAGCATAGAACAGGCATATTTCCCATTTTTCATTTTTCTCCCTCCCCTCCCCCTCCTCCCACTAACAATTGATCACCCCAACTTTAAACCTAACTGTCGGTCAATAAAAATGCTCCATCAAAGATGTCTGCACAAATATATCTTGTTGGTCTATTTATCTGTTTACAATCAGGTAACACCCTATATTCATACCTTGTTAATATAGACTCCCATCACGCGTTCTCTACACCTAGCTTTTCTAACGTCCCCTTTATCTGTTCTTCCAGGTACCAATTAGTGTGGCGGAATGGCTTCATTATTTCTTGGATTTCAACAGGAGTCAGAACATGGCTAATAAACTCCCTCCACTTGCAGAAAAAGGGCTTCGTTGATTTCTCTTTATTATTCTCTGCTTCCAACCTTTCCATATAAAGAACATGTTTCATTATACCTACAGCTTCTTCCAATGTAGGGATGGTCGGGTATATCCAATGTCTTAATATCATTTTTTTAACCGCTAATAAAAGTAAGTGGATGCCCTTGATATGTGTGGATTGAGTTATTTTCCCTTTGGCATCCCAAGGAATGTAGTGAAAGATGCAATGCAGTGGAATCAATTGTACATCTGCCCCCCAAATCTGCTTCATAAACATTAACGCCCCCTCCCATAGAGAAAGTAAAGAAGGGCAGCTCCATAATCCATGTAATAGATTGTTAATATAGGATTGGCACACTCAAACATGCGGAGCCCCACGGAGTTGGAACAATTTATTATAACTGTGCTTAATAAAATATAATGAATAAAATACAATAAAATACAAATATGATAAAATGCAAGTATGATGAAATGCAAGTATGATAAAATTGGATTAAACAATAGTAGCAGTTACTTCTGTGTTGTTCAAATAGACTTATTACTGATACTGAGATACACAAGTATCCTAAATAAGTATGATGCTCTGAGTATTAATAATACATGGGTTATGACTACTATTCTTCTAGACCTGCAATTTCAATATCTGGATGGTAGACAGTATATAATCTATATACATTTGATTGCAGGTCTCTGGTGATTTTAGCAACAAAATATCGACATGCAAATAAATCGCACTCTTTATCAACACAGTCCATGCGTTTCCTGACTGTTGTGTACTCAATTTATCATAAGAATCTTCGCATAAATCCTTGTTTGTTCAAGGATCCCGAAAAAAAAAAAGTCCAAAAATTTTCAGAAAGATTTTTCCACACAAGGTTTCGATTATATTCGCATTCGAAAACAACACTAGAAAAGTCTTATGCAAGATCACATGCAATAGTTCTCTATATAGGAACTGTGTTAATGTTTCTTTGCAGGATATAAGTTTGGAGTCAGTACCAATAACCCACACTTGTGGGCTTACCTGTCCTTTTTATTCAGCTGATTTTTCGGAGTAGTTGTTGTTTCCGACTTTAGGCCGGCGTCCCGGTCTTTACTATGTCGACGTCTTTTTACTCTGTGTTTCGCATGGGGTATATTCCCAATGATGGCTTTCAGCTGATTAAAGGCAGGTAAATGTGAAGCGTCTTGCTCGAATCCTCGATGTCCTTTGGATTTAATAGTGCACTGTCCGATCTGGGTTCAAGTCTTTCCGGGGTGAAACTTTCGCCAGACGCGTTTCGGGGATAACTCTCCCCTTCCTCAGTGGCATCACCCCCCTACAAGTAAATGGTGGGTTTTTATACTCTACGATGATCTTGTGAAAAAAAGGTATCATGGGAAAAAGGTATCATGGGAAAGCAGTATCATGGAAGAAAAGCAATGTGGATTCCCCCAGTGTGGATCTTCCTCATGTATACTTCTTTTTTGAAGATATTATTCTTGTTTAGCTGTCCGTGATCGTTCCAAAGTTCATAACAATGTGATTTTATTAATTTTCAAGTATTTTTATACATGCGATTTCTAATTGCTGTTTTTGTGCGTTTTTTCTTATGATGCGTTTTTTTCTCTATTGATGCGTTTTTTCGATATTTGTTGCATTTTTTGCTGCTGAGTCAACTGCATGTCATATTTTCTTAAAATAACATTTAAAATTTAAGTTATAAGGCAATTTCTAGATCTATCCTTCAAAACATTGACTTTCATAACATTGACTTCATAATTAGGTCAAATGGTGATATGTCTGACACATTCAGAGAGGAATCAAGATACGTACACCCGCGGTCCAGAGAGAGTCACAGGGCTGATAAACAGCCTGGCATGTGACTCTCCGTGAACGTACGGGTGGACGACCCGTTATCTATAAGAAGCCGAAAATTTCGAGCTCTGAGTTTAGCCCCTTTGGCATCATGCTTCCAAAATCATATATACGCCTGTATTCGGCTCTCAACATTTTTTCTATGTGGTTGCCCCCCCTCCAGTGTGTGTCTATCTTCTCCAGCGCCATACTGTAAATGACAGGCCTGTACAGCTTTTGTTGTGCATCTCTTTAAAGTGTTTGGATAGTGGATTGTTCTCACCGGCCTAAAGTCGGAAGCAACAACTACTCCGAAAAATCAGCTGAATAAAAAGGACAGGTAAGCCCACAAGTGTGGGTTATTGGTACTGACTCCAAACTTATATCTTGCAAAGAAACATTAACACACGATTTTTTTTTTTTTTTTCAGGATCCTTGAACAAACGGGGATTTATGCGAAGATTCTTATGATAAATTGAGTACACAACAGTCAGGAAACGCATTGAATGTGTTGATAAAGAGTGCGATTTATTTGCATGTTGATATTTTGTTGCTAAAATCACCAGAGATCTGCAATCAAATGTATACTGATTATATACTGTCTACCATCCAGATATTGAAATTGCAGGTCTAGAAGAATAGTAGTCATAACCCATGTATTATTAATACTCAGAGCATCATACTTATTTAGGATACTTGTGTATCTCAGTATCAGTAATAAGTCTATTTGAACAACACAGAAGTAACTGCTACTATTGTTTAATCCAATTTTATTATACTTGCATTTCATCATACTTGCATTTTATCATATTTGTATTTTATTGTATTTTATTCATTATATTTTAAAAGCACAGTTATAATAAATTGTTCCAACTCCGTGGGGCTCCGCATGTTTGAGTGTGCCAATCCTATATTAACAGTTACACAATTTGAAGAGTGAATTCATCAGATTGTGCACCTCTTATGGTTGTGGGGCTAGTGAGCTATTTCCAAGATATCTACCATGTAATAGATTGGCCTTCTGCAATTGACATTTTGGGCACCATCTAAGATAATGCGCTGGGGCGTCTCTGTAAGATAGGTCAAATGCGTATGTTGCTTTGTGTAAAATCTTAAAATGCATTTCCCTCCATGTCTTGTTACGAGTCGCCTGCCGCACACGCTCCATTCCCTCTCTCATCTTAGGAGTTAGTGTCCTATCATTTAGCTCAATTTCCCATTTCTGGAAAATTTTAGCTTCCAGAGGAATTGAGTGAGTATTCAGAATTTTCCGGTACAGGTCTGATAGAGAGCAATTTTGGTTTCCCATTAAGGCATCAAACCAAACTCTTCTTTCCTGATCTCCCATGTTTACTGACTGAGATCTACAAAATGATCTAATTTGATTATAGGGGAGAAATTGCGAGGGAGGCAACTGGAACTGCGACAGGAGGGCCTGCCATGATAGCAGCTCATTGCCTGTAGGATGAAGTAACTGCTTCAAGGAGGTTATCCCCTTCTCCTTCTATGATGTGAACATCACAGACTGTCTCCCTGCTGGGAAAGCCGGGGGGGTCCATAATGGCATGTATGGAGAGAGATACATCGGCAATCTAAATAGTTTACGAACCCTTTTCCACGCTGCTAAAGTATCCGTTAGTAATGTATATTTTCTCAGAGTAGAAGGGACGTCTCGGAGTCTAATTTGTAAGATGGCTCCAGGATCTCATGGAGCAGCTAATTCCCTCTCCAAAGGAGTATTTGAGAAATTTGAGGAACCTTTCAGCCAATCTTTGATGTGTCTCCAAAGGGAGGCTAAATTATAATTCCTAACATTAGGCATCTGTAAACCCCCTTCCCATTTCAGTAAACACAGTTTTGCATACGCAATTCTCAGTCTCTTACCTCGCCACAAAAAACGCGAGAAAGCTCTTTGAATCTTATTGATGTCTATATGTTTGAGCAGGAGAGGGATGGTTTGCATGGGATAGAGTAGTTTGGCAAAGCTTACCATCTTCAATAGATGGGCTCTTCCAAACAAAGACAGCGGTAAGTGTAGCCACTTGTCAAGTTCCTCCTCTATATTTTTGATTAACGGGTCATAGTTTAATTTGTAAAGAGATGATGGACTCCTACCTATTTTAATGCCAAGATATGTCAGATACTGAGGGACTACCTCAACGTCCTGAGGCATAATCGGTGAACAACGGTCTCTGGTATAGCCTCTTAAGTATAGCAATTGGCTTTTACTCACGTTAATTCAGTAACCTGTCATATCTCCAAAGTAATTTAAAGAATCTAAGACATTTCGTAAATCTGTGTCTGGGGAATTAATGAAGAGCAGAATGTCATCCGCAAAACAAGTAAGTTTAGTTTCTCTATTTCCCACCTTGATCCCTTGATACAAATCTGAATGTATCAGGAATCTAACCAGTGGTTCTAAGGCCAAGTTAAAGAGGAGCGGGGATAGAGGACACCCCTGTCTCGTACCTCTGTGGAGGCGGAAAGGCGTCGACAAAAAACCCGGAATGTGAACCTGAGCCTTTGGGCTAGCATACAGAGTGTCAAGAAATGTCCGAAATGGTCCACTAAAACCAAAGGCCTCCAACGTCCTTCTAAGCCATTTCCAGTTTACCTTATTGAGGGCCTTTTCCGCATCCACAGATAACAGAGCAGGGGAAACCGTTAGGTCCTGACCATGGAATAAATAGTCTTGTACCGCTAAAACCGTTCTAATGTTCGTGACAGCTGCTCTCCCCTTAGTGAACCGTACCTGATGGGGACCGATCAAGGCTGGCATGAGTTCCGCCAATCCATTCGTCATCAGCTTTGTCATGATTTTCAGGTCTTGATTTATCAACGAGATCGAGCAGTATGATCCCATCTGGGCAATATCTCTACCCGGTTTAGGGATAAGTTTTATGTGAGCTAGCCTTCCTGTCGACATAATGTCGCCCCCATTTAAGCAAGAGTTAAATAACTCCTGTAAAACTGGGGAGATTTCCACTGTAAGGGCTTTGAAGAATTCCGCAGGGAACCCGTCTGGACCTGGTGCCTTACCGTTTCCAAGTCATTTGATAGTATATTGAACCTCCTCAACTGAAATTGGTTTATTGAGGCTGTTCAACATATCCTCTGTAAGTTTAGGGAGAGAGATTTTAGCTAAGAGTTCTTCAGATCTCATCTGGTTATACTCGTCCTGGGAGTATAGCGCTTCGTAATATTTCCTAAAGCATTCCACAATATCCTTTGGATTTGTGTGTTTTTTCCCTGCATCCTCTAATATTGACTCAATGGTGGGATTATACCGTTGCGTATTAATCAAATTGGCCAGCATTCTCCCTGCCTTATTGCCGTATTTAAACAACTTAGCTGAGTGATAGTTCATGTGTAATTTTATCTGCTGTTCTAAGTTATGATCATAGTTGTCCTTCGCCGTGACCCATCTGACCTTATTTATATCAATAGGGTTTGTTTAAAAGGAGGTGTATGCACTACGCACTTCTTCCGTGCCCTGTTGAAGCCCTAGCCATACCCTTCTCTTTTTGGCTGCCGTGTATGAGATAATGTTTCCTCTAATGACCGCTTTTGACATGTCCCAAAGGAGGCAGTGTTTGTCCCTATGGCCTGAATTATTATCCATGAATTCCCACTACCAGCCCTTCAGCCTGTCTATAAAATCATCATCAGACATCAGGTAACTAGGTAGGCGCCATACTCGATCAGGACCTCTAAGGGTAGTTTCAGCAATTGTAATGCACACCTGAGCGTGATCTGACACCACCATGTCTGTGATCTCTGCTAGTAGAACTTTTTTCGAGAGCTGCGACGAGGTCAGGGCATAGTCAATCCTGGACCACGACCGGTGTACATGAGAAAAATGCGTGAACTCCCTTTCTACTGGATTCAGAAACCTCCATATATCCGTCATTCCCGTGGTCTTCAAAAAGGATTCCAGGGAATACCTCCCACCCCTAACAGGCTGCGGAGGCTGTTGTGTGAGCTGAGTTTGTTTTCAGTCTTCCGCTAGATTGTGTACTGCATTGAGATCTCCCATAATTTAAATCTGACTCCCTGCCTCTTGAAGAATTTTGCTTTCCAAGCTTCTAAAAAAGGAGGCCTGACCAGCATTGGGCCCATAAACATTAAATAGGTCCAGAGGTCCCACAGCCGTACTCGGCTTGAGATGCAAAATCCTGCCTTCCTCGTCCCGCTCAGTCAAGATAACGTTGTGACTTAAACGTTTGTGAATAAGAACTATCACTCCTGCCTTCTTATTTCTCGATGGAGAACCTAAGACACGTCCTACCCAAAGACGTTTCATACGCCATAGGTCAGCTTCCTCCAGGTGCGTCTCCTGAAGCAATGCGATGTCTGCATTTAATTTCTTAAGGTGTTTGAGTACCATTAAACTTTTCTGCGGGGCTCTAAGGCCTTTTACATTTCAGGTGACTACTTTCATAAAATGTATAATAGAAGGGGCCTGTAAGGAGCGTCTCCTGGAGGAAGCTTCCCACGTTTGTAAACATTAAAAGTAGCAAGAGCAGTACATCTATGGAGCATGACCAAATAAATGACTAAGAACATTTCCCCCAACCTTATAACAATAGCATTAACAAATTGTTTTGTACGTAAAAACCTTAACAATCCGCCAGGTGACTTTTTGGATTTCACTTTTTTCGCACTGAACTGAAGAGAACATCCGGACTCTGTCTCGCCAGATTTCCTCCAACACATTCTCACCTTACTAATATCCCCATTACCCGTAGATACCTAGCAAAAGTATCTCCCCTCCTCCGCCTATTTCCCTCCCCTCACCCTGCTCCCAAAAGAAGGTACTCACACCGACAAACACCCCTACAATGTCCGTATAGATCTAATCACTCTTCTTTAGGATTGCGGAAGTCAGCAAAATGTTATCTTGGAAGTTCCATAAATGCGACTGCCAGCCTGAGCGGCCTCCCGTAGCAGATATCAGTCCCAGTCCGAGTTAGATACCTGGTTAATGGCTTCTCCAGACATGCGCGGGTAAGCTTCAAAAGGCCTCGGGCTTGGTTGTCCGCCCGAACGACCTCCTCTGGGTGATGAACGTCCTCTGGGTGTTGATCCTGGCCTCGGGCTGCCAGAAGATTCACCATCTTCTAAGGCCTCTATCGCATCTCTTGGGGATAGGTAGGTGTCAGTTCCCCCATTCTGTCTGAATACACGCAGGACGGCCGGATAAATGAGTGCAAATCTGATTTTTTTCTGCACTAATTGTGTACAAATCTGAGAAAAGGCTCTCCTCCTCTTTGCCACCTCTACAGAATAATCTCCGAACAATAAAAGTTTGTTTCCTCTTACCATGAGAGGCTGATTGTCACGGCGGACGTGCACTCAGACTAACAGATAAACCACCAACCAGGCTCTAGGCGAGAGGCAGGGGAAGGGTCACCTCCTAGCTAATCCCTGACCTCTCTCCCTGCACTGCTCAGCCCACATGCAGACCTTGGTGGTAGGTATGATGTGTCCCCGTGCCTGGGCTGAAACACTCTAAATTCCCTGAGATGGTGAAGAGGGGAAATAGGAGCAGCCTGCTCGCACAGAACCGGATGGGACACAAAACAATCAAACTTGAAACCACACTTATCTTTCTGAGCTGGAACAGGCAACCTTCCTTCCTAGCTTCCAAGACCAAAGTGATTCCTATAATCCGCTCAGAGCACTGGACTGGAGTACTATTTAAACTAATGACCCCACCCAGTGCACCTGATGGGAGGCGGATCCAGCACGGCTCCAAAACAAAACACTAAACTCGTGCTGCTATTCTGGCCGACCTCCGCACATAGTCAGGGCGGGGCATGACAGTACCCCCCTTCTACGGGTGACCTCCGGACACCCCGGACCAACCTTATCATGATGGGACCTATGAAAAGCCCTCACCAGTCGGCTGGCGCTGACATCTAGAGCCGGAACCCACGTCCTCTCCTCAGGGCCGTATCCCCTCCAGTGCACCAGGTACTGAAGGGAACCCCGAAGAATTCTAGAGTCGAGAATCCTGGAGATCTCGAACTCCAAGTTTCCCTCGACTAGAAGAGGAGGAGGAGGCAATGGCGATGGTTCCACTGGTTTCACGTATTTTTTTAATAACGACCTGTGGAACAGATCATGGATCCTCCAAGTCTGTGGAAGATCCAGCCGAAACGCTACAGGATTGATCACTGCAGAAATTTTATATGGACCAATAAATCTTGGACCCAGTTTCCAAGATGGAACTCTTAATTTGATATTTTTAGTGGACAACCACACCAGATCACCCACACACAGGTCCGGACCAGTCACACGTCTCCTGTCAGCCATTCGTTTATACCTCTCCCTCATCCTCTCCAAATTCCCTTGAATCCTCCGCCAGATGGAGGAAAAGGCAGAAGAGAATCTCTCCTCCTCTGGCATCCCAGAGGAACCAGTCCCAGAAAAGGTACCAAACTGAGGATGGAAACCGTATGCGCCAAAAAATGGTGACTTACCCGTGGACTCCTGCCTACGGTTGTTAAACGCAAATACTGCTAAGGACAAGAATGAGGACCAGTCCTCCTGATTCTCAGCCACAAAGCACCTCAAGTAGGTCTCCAGGTTTTTTTTTTTTTTTTGTTTTTTGGATATTGCCAAAAATTTGTGTTTTTTTTTATTTTAAATTTTTTTATTGAAAATTGTAGGACATACAAGTGAAGTACATGTTATAAAAATAACAGATTGGATGACAGGAGATATACATTTAGTTTTCATTACATTGCATTGTGTGGATACAAATATATTATGAGCCTCATATTGAGGATTTAGACTGCATTTATTTTAAACACACATTCAAGTATGGGTGGACCTGTCTTATCATCTTAAATGCAAATAGTTTTGTTGATAAAGCTAATATACCCAAGTGTTTAGGCAAAATTCCTATATTTGGCCCAGGCGCTCCAAGAAGACCTAAAGGAGTTAAACCTACGGTATTCCCAAGCCGAGATCTCCTCAAACCTGTATATCTGATCCAATTTCTCAGTCCATTGAGAAATGGAAGGAACATCAGATGATAGCCAAAATTTCGGGATAAGGAGGCGAGCTGCGCTAAGCATACAGTGGAAAAGGCGAGTGGGGGTCCCTCTAGAGGAGGAGGGGTTGGATCCCAATAAAGCCAGTTGGGGAGACATTGAAATCTCCGTTTTACAAATTTTGTTGGTTATGCTAAAGATCTCATTCCACCACTTTTGTATATTCATGCATGCATCCCAGATATGATAGAATGAGCCCCTTTGATCCCTACATCTCCAGCATGTGTCCGACCCATTCAAACTATATAAACAAGTGATATCCGGGGTCCTATACCAACGAGTTAAGACCTTATAGCCGTTTTCATGGGTTTGGACACATCTGGATGATCTATGGGGTAGCAGAAGTAGTTGTGAGACCTCGTCTTGGGAAAATACAATACCCAAATCTTTCTCCCAGTGGCCTATAAAAGCTGGTTTGGCCATAGTTATCGGCGTATTTAGTTTTTTCTATAGTCTGGATATTAGTTTGGTGTGTTTTGAGTGGTCCACCAATAGGCTCTCAAACCATGTTAATGGGCGTAATAGAGCTTCCAAAGGAATGTTTTTAGTAATGAAGGAGCGAATAAAGGATAGCAGGTGTGGGAAGGGTTTACAATCTGGAAAGATTTGTAGAATATCCTCTTTGCTCAATACTGTGCCCTCTTCCCCGTACAGAGAGAGAATCTGGATTGTTGAATTCTTGACTGAGAAGGGGAGACAATCTCTCAAATCAGGAGAGGCATGTGCCATGATATCTTTTATCTGAAGTAGAGGTGACGGGAGGGGAATCGCATATTGCGAGGATTGAAGCCAATTCCATGTCGTCAGTGTCGACTTTACAATAGGGTTGAGCGGTTTATTCTGGGTAGGAAACTTTCCCTGTCCCACTAAGAGACCTGAGAGGCACGAGCCCATATCATTCTGCTCCATGGAAACCCAAGGCTTATTTATAGGGCCTGTCAACCATTCCACTACTCTTGACAGTAATACTGCTTTCCCATAAAGCTCAGGATCCGGCAAGCCAATCCTTCCCTTAGCCTTTGGTCTACAAAGAACAGAACGAGCGAGTCGAGCCCTCTTCCCGTCCCAGACAAATAAACTAATTTCACGTTTAATTTGGATATAATATGTCTTAGGAATTGGAATAGGCAAGACCTGTTGTAAATAGGTCAATCTGGGCAGAACTAAGGAGGTGACAATATTTTTTCTGCCAAACCATGAAAGCGAGGGGTTCTTTAACAACAGTTGGTCAGTTATTGATTTTAAGAGGGGGGTATAATTCAGATGGAACAATGAAGTAGGGTTTGGCCCAATCTTAACTCCAAGATAAGTAATATAGGGGGTATCCCAGTTAAAGGGGGAACTAGCTTTCAATAAATTCCTAACTGTGGGAGGAAGGTCTATGCTTAGTACGTGGGACTTGCTCATATTGATCTTAAAATTAGAATGGAGACTAAACTGTTCTAATATTCTGTATATCATGGGGAGGGCTTTAATTGGATTAGTGTTCAGTATAAGAAGGTCGTCTGCGAACGCAGCTACTTTATGTTCATGTTGGCCTATTTTAATGCCTTCAATCCCTTCTTCCTTCCTTAGTGACTGTAATAGCGTTTCCATAACTAACACAAAAATTAGTGGAGAAAGGGGGCATCCCTGTCTGGTGCCATTACGGATAATGAAGGACGAGGACAAAGTGTCATTAATGATAATGGAAGCTGAAGCGTGGGTGTATAATGATAGAATGGCTTTGATATACGGGTCTGGAAACTTGAAGGCTCGAAGAACCTCTCCCATATATTCCCAGCTAACTCTGTTGAACGCTTTTTCTGCGTCCGTGCTAAGGAGGACCAGAGGACGACCATACTTCTTAGCGTAATATATAGCGTTCAATACATTGGCAGTGTTGTCTCTGCCCTCCCTACCACGGACAAAACCCACTTGGTCTCCCTTGATTAGGGATGGGAGAAAATTGGATAGACGTGATGCTAACATTTTGGCTAGTATTTTTAGATCAAGGTTTAACAGGGATATAGGGCGATAGTTAGCAAATAGGGAACCATCCTTTCCTTCTTTTGGGATAAGCGTGATATTTGCCCTAGTCATGTCCGTAGTAAGTGGGACACCAGACAGGGAGCAATTGTACACTTTAAGTAGATACGGACCTAATGTGTTTCGAAAGGTACGATAATATAAAGCAGGATAGCCGTCTGGACCAGGGCTTTTCCCATTACGTAGTTGTTTAATTGCTGTCATGACCTCTTCTAGTGAAAAGGGAGCTTGGAGAATTTGAGATTGACTGTCAGTGTTGGCAAAGAAAGTGAGTTAAGGAAGGCCGTAACTGATTTTTCTGGGGGTGGAGGGGGGGATTATTATTCTTTCCTTCAGCATCCCTTATGTTGTATAGGGAGTAGTAGAATTTTTGAAATTGTATGGCTATCTCAGGAGTAGTAAATACTTCTCCCTTATCTGGGATTTTAATCTTATGTATATAGTTGTGGGATTTCCTTTGTTTCATGCGTTGCATCATAAATTTTGACGCATAATATTTTAACTGCGTATGGAGAAAATATTTTGCCGAGATCGTATTGAGAATGTTTTTCAACTTAGCTCTCCTTTCCGTAAGTTCGTCGAGGTGTATCTGTGATAAGGATCTTTTATGCAAGATTTCTAAGCGTTGAATCTGGGACAAAAGGGCTTCAACCTGTTTTTTCCTCTCTTTTTTAATTCTTGCCCCCATGTTAATAAATTGGCCCCTCATGTATGCCTTATGAGCATCCCACAAGATATGTGGGGAAGTTTCTGGGAGGGAGTTAAGAGAGAAAAACTCTTCTAGAAGTGGCTGAACACTTTTTAAATTGTCTTCAGTTGTTAAAAAGCTGTTCATTTAGTCGCCACCTAAATGCTCTGGGAGTTAACGATGGAGCCAGGATGTTTAAAAATATAGGCGCATGGTCTGAGAGGATCATGTTGCCTATGTATGCCTGAGAACATAGGCCAAGATGCTTTTTGGATACTAATAAGTAGTCCACATGGTGATAAGAATGGTGGGGCGAGGAAAAAAAGGTGTAGTCCCGTTTGGAGGGATTAAAAAGACGCCAAACATCTAGCAAGGCACTTTGCTGCATTTTTTTCTTAAAAGAAATTGCAGACTTCTTGGAAGTCGTATCTAATAATGGTTCTATTGCAATATTTAGATCACCTCCAAACAGTACCACACCCTCCTTGTACGACTCTAATAGGGGGAGCACTTCCACCAACCAAGATACCTGATTAACATTAGGAGCATATATATTAGCAAAAGAATATTGCTGGTTAGCGATAGATCCTTTTAAAAAGAGGTATCTACCCTCTACATCCTGAATATGTGAGACATAAGTGAAAGGAAGACCTCTCCGGAACCCGATGCTCACGCCTCTAGACAGTGGCGTACATATAGGGGTCGCAGTTGCGACCGGGCCCGGCACCCCAGGGGGCCCGGCAGCCTGCGGACCCCTGGCCCCTGCGCTAATCTGTCTTGCAGTCAGCCACCAGCGCCCGGGCAGGAGAGAGCACGGCGTCGGCGTCAATCCCGCGAGACCTGTGAACTCCTGCAGCAGGTCTCGCGCGCCTGCCTGAACTCACGCAGCAGACGTGACCCGGACGGGAGAGAGACGGAGAGCGAGGACCCAGCACAGTTCACTTCCCCTAGTGCAGCGCGCCGCAGCAGCCGGTAAGTAAGGAAAAAGCTGCACTGACTGGAGTAGATGCCCGGGGGGGGGGGGGGGTTTGAGCTGGCCGAGTAGTGGGGGCCCTGGCCTGCGATGGCCAGCCCGGTTGGGGAGGGGGGGGCTGAATTTATTGATGGGATTGGGGTCTTTTGGGGCCTGGACTGATGCTGATCTGAGGGGTCTTTCGGGTAATGATTTATCTGGTGGCTGATGGGGGGGGTCTTTGGGCTGATGATCTGGTGGCTGAGTTGGGGGGTCTTTAGGCTGATCTGAGGACTAATGGGCATGGGGGGCTGAGTGGGGGTCTTTGGGCGGATCTGAGGTCTGATGGGGGTTGACTGGGGGTCTGATGGGGGTCTTTGGGCTGATCTGAGGTCTGATGGGGGCTGACTGGATGTCTTTGGGCTGATCTGAGGTCTGATGGGGGCTGACTGGGGGTCTTTGGGCTGATCTGAGGTCTGATGGGGGCTGACTGGGGGTCTTTGGGCTGATCTGAGGTCTGATGGGGGTTGACTGGGGGTCTGATGGGGGTCTTTGGGCTGATCTGAGGTCTGATGGGGGCTGACTGGGGGTCTTTGGGCTGATCTGAGGTCTGATGGGGGCTGACTGGGGGTCTTTGGGCTGATCTGAGCCCTGATTGGGGCTGACTGGGGGTCTTTGGGCTGATCCTAGGTCTGATGGGGGCTGACTGGGGGTATTTGGGCTGATCTGAGGTCTGATGGGGGCTGACTGGGGGTCTTTGGGCTGATCTGAGGTCTGATGGGGGCTGACTGGGGGTCGGATGGGGGTCTTGGGGCTGATCTAAGGTCTGATGGGGGCTGACTGGGAGTCTTTGGGCTGATCTGGGGGCTGACTGGGTGTCTGATGGGGGTCTTTGGGCTGATCTTAGGTCTGATGGGGGCTGACTGGGGGTAGGAAACTAAGATGTCTGTCTGTCTGTCAAACTCTGCAGAGATGAGAGATGGCTGAAAGAAATCATCATGGTGGTCCGGTCTGAATGGAGAAGATGAAGAAAGAGAACATCTACTGTACATCAAAGGAGACGTCACTGGATGTAAGAGGTATGGGTGCGATATATATAGGTAGGGCTGTGCGTGGGTGTGGCTTGAGGGTGGGCGACTGGGCGGGGACACAGGGGCCCCATAATCTCCTATTGCCCGGGGAAGTGCCCCTTCTGAGACCAGGCTCTGGATCCGCCACTGGGGGGCGGCGGCGGGGGGGGCCCATGGATCAGTTTCACACAGGGGCCCCATGGATTGTGTGTACGCCACTGCCTCTAGATGCTGCCGAGTTAGACCCGCAGTGATACCAGTGTGGAAATAGAGATCTGGAAAGGTTAGGGTATTTATTAAATTTAAAATGTTTCTGCTGAAGCATCAGGACCGAACAGTTTTCTTTTTTCATATGTGTAAATATTTGGCTGCGTTTAGCAGGGGCGTGGAACCCTTTAACATTAAACGAGGCTATACATAGATCAGCCATCTGTCAATGGGATGTCTAACCGATGTATGCTTTGGGAGATCTTGTGTGGGTGCAAAATGAGGGTACTTAGCCTCTCTTGGTGGAGCATCCGGGTTTCAAAGACGTCATCCCCTTCTACGGGAATGTATCCTAGACAATTGAAAATTTCTGTCTGTCATCATAACAAATAAAATAGAACAAAAGTGAGAAACGTTGCAACGTATGGTTTTAGACAATTTGAAAGTTAGAGCATTTACGCTCGACTGAAAGGGTAGGGGGGAATAGTACAAAACATATTGTGACATAGTGTGTCACCCTCGTGTAAGAGGCAGCCCTGAATCAAACAGCAGCATTTCCAGCACTTATATCTATGCAGACTGTCATGTTTCACTCCGGCCACCAGAGGCCACTGTGACTAAACAGGAACCTGAGTTGTACTGGCCAGAGGCTAAGAAAGAGTTAAGAAGTTTTTCCCGAGCTGTTCCAGAAGTTGCTGAGATAACAGAGAGAGATGGACTGCTGAGACATAACAGCAAAAGACTGTAGCAGCAGGAGGCTATATTAGCAGAGATTTTCCTGACAGCTGTAGAGCTGCATACAGAGGACTTCACTGTGTGTTCCAGAAGAAGTGGGACCGTCTAGAGACACGCCGGATTCCCTCCTGCCCGAGGTGGAGAGCTGCATCTGTGACCAGAGAGAGGAAGACAGCCAAGCAAGTGACCGGGCCTGGATCCAGACTGCATCTTATTGGATCCAAAGAATCTGCAGAACTGTGAGTGGTACCGGTGCTTTCCTGTGATAGGTTATAGAGTCAGGGACTTAGTCAGTGCGCTGTAAAAGCGTCCCCTGGGTAGCAGGTCTAGATAGGGAATAAGTGTTGAGAGTAGCCTGCAAGCTGACTGTTTCCTGTTTAGCTCATTCTGTGTATATGCAAAACTCCATTGCCATTGTTGTTGTCTTATGTTCACCTGTTAATACCATTCCTGTCATTGACCCATTGCGCCTCTGGTGCAGTGGTACTGTATTGTTACTCAGCTTGTCCGGCAGTTATATTTGGTTCTTTAATAAAGCCAGCTTTTGCTTCAGTCTCCTTTTCCGCTGTAATGTACTTGAATCCTGCTTTGCGGTCTCTCCCTCCTCTGACCGCTACAAGTGGCGCTGCGAGCAGGGTACAGTCACAGAGATGGAGGCGGCTGAAGGCAATGTGCATAATGCTAATGTAAGCACCTCAGGCAATGGTGGAACCCCTGCAAGGGCCCTCCCTATTGGCACGTTGTTTAACTTGCTACCTAAATTTGATGGCCAGAACATGTCACTGTCTGACTGGGTGTCAAGATTACAGAGCGCTGCTAGGATTTACAATGTCAGCCCAGAACTACAAGTAGAAATCGCTTTGGCCGCTCTAGAAGGTGAAGCCCGACAAAATGTCCTACTACAACCGGAAGCCACGCGCAATACATTGAAAGAGATGGGATTCCTGGAAGAAATATACAGGGAAACAGCCAGCGCAGGGCACCTCAGGGCGAAATTCTTTTACCGAATTCAGGGGGAAGACGAAGGTGTCTCGCAGTATGCAATGGCGCTAGAGGAAGTGTTGGCCGAGGTGCAGAAAAAAGAGGCGGACGGAGTAACCGCCATGGGAACTGCAGATCGGATCCTGTGGGAACAATTCATTCTGGGACTCTACAGCACTCCCCTGAAACGGGCTCTGCAGGAACGAGTTAGGGTGGACTCTACACTAACCTTTAGACAAATATTAGCAGAGGCCGTGGCACGGAGCAAAGAAGAAAGTTATGTGTCCGGAGTGATACGGACCCAGACCGTCACCTCCCCCGGGGTTTCAAAGAGCGAAGAGGTCCTAGTCAGAGTAGTACAAGAATTACAGAGCTCTCTGAGTGCTATGCACGAAAAGTTGATACACCTGGAAAAACGGATGGAGTCACACTATACCCCTGAAACTGCCTACCCGGCCCCACAGCAAAGTTATCAGACGCCCCCATGGGTTCCTATATCAGAATATCCTCACCCAAATTTACCTCCTCACCAAGCTCCTCAATATCCTCCAAGGAGGACCGTCAATCAAGTCCTAAGGGCACCCCCCATACGCAGACAAGGAGAAGGCCGTCAAGGGGCACAGTGTTGGCGGTGTGGAAATTATGGACATTATGCCAGAGAGTGTCGGAGTGATGTGGCCAGATGCCCAGAGCCACCGTTAAACTTCCTGCCCCTGCAATAGTGGGGCGTACTGCGGGGGAGGTGGAGAGCCAAGATACCCAGTATGGCTCTGAACACCAGGCCGCAGGGTGTCCCACCATTCGAGCTGAATTTGAAGGCATTCCGGTCGACTGCTTAGTGGATACCGGGTCACAAGTAACGACTATGCCTGAGTCACTTTTCTACTGTTACTTCCAAGCGCTGGCCAAGCCAGAGCGAGAGACGCTGGTCCGGGTTACAGCGGCCAATCAACAACAGATCCCTGTCACAGGAGTCGTGTGGATGAATGTACGGCTATGTGGGCAAGAAGTGGGACGGAAAGGTATCTTGCTGGTCCCTGAGACGTTCAAAGAAGATGTGCCTGTGATAATGGACATGAATATTCTGCGAGAATTAGATCAGATAATGTTCACCAAACGGGGGCCAGGCTATTGGAAGCAAGCCACTCTGCACAAACCTACTCAGAAAGCGTTTCAACGGCTAATCCGATTCTGTGGGACACAGAAAAGTGTCCCAGCACACCAGTCTATGGGAACGATCCGAGCAACAGGAAAGGCTACCCTCACCATCCCCCCTGGACGGGAGACCTTGTTGACGTTACCCGTGGGAACCTTCCGCAATCTTAAAGGTATGGAGGTGTTCATCGAACAGACGGCCCTAGGAGAGTTGGGTCAGGATGTCCTGGTGGCCCGAACACTGGGAGTGGTCCAGAATGGACGAGTACCCATAAGAGCTGTGAATATGGGAAATCTAGAAGTCTCCTTGACGCCAGGAGTGGAACTGGCTCGTGTGTACCTACACCGGGGAGAAGTATTGAGTCGGAGAGAAGTGACTCTAGCTCCAGTAGGTGATGCTGTTTGGACCCTGGCAGTTACTGCCAGTGTAGAAGAGATGCCGACCCCAGAATGGAATGGGAGAACCTTCTTGGATCAAATGGAAATAGATGTGAAGGCTCTCAGTTCAGACCAACGGCAAGCAGTTGAAAACATGCTGTGGGAGAATCAGGCTGCATTCGCCCGTCACGCTGATGACTTTGGCTGCACGGATGCTATCACACATGAGATACCGACGGGGGACACTCCTCCAATTCGGGAAAGATATCGGCAGATTCCGCCCAAGTTGTACCAGGAAGTGAAAACGTTGTTGAAACAGATGATAGATACCGGAGTGGTGCGGGGTAGCCAGAGCCCTTGGGCGGCTCCAGTGGTGCTTGTTAAGAAGAAGGATGGCACTATTCAGTTTTGTGTGGATTACCGGCGGTTGAATGCATGCACCGCGCGAGACTCATATCCTCTGCCACGTATCGAGGAGTCTCTGATTGCTCTAGGACGATCCAAATACTTCTCTACCTTGGACCTGGCGAGCGGGTACTGGCAAGTACCAGTGGCCGAGCAAGACAAGGTAAAGACGGCATTCATACTCCCCATGGGACTATTCGAATTCAACAGGATGCCATTTGGGCTGACAAATGCCCCGGGGACCTTCCAGCGGCTGATGGAGAGATGCCTGGGAGACCTGAATTTTGAAGCCACTCTGATATACCTGGACGATATCATCATATACTCTGCTACTTTTCAAGAACACCTGAATCGGCTAGGGCAAGTACTCGAGCGACTGCGATCCCATGGCCTGAAGGTAAAGCCAAAGAAGTGTCATCTCTTCAAGAGGGAGATCGAGTACTTGGGCCATAGGGTGTCCCAAGACGGAGTGTTGCCATCCCAAGACAAAGTGGCTGCAATACGACAATGGCTAGTGCCCAGAACGCTGCGGGAGATGAAGGCCTTCCTTGGACTGACCGGGTACTACCGGCGGTTCATCAAAGACTATGCCAAGATAGCGGGCCCTCTGAATGAGTTGTTGAGAGGAACGGCTGGGCAACCCAAGGGCCAAAATATTACCTGGGGGCAGAAGCAGGAAGAGGCCTTCCAGGCCCTGAAAGAAGCTCTGACATCGGCCCCCATATTGGCTTATGCCGACTTTGATAAACTATTTCTCTTATCTACTGAAGGCAGTCTCTACGGAATAGGGGCAGTCGCAGGTACAAGATGGACATGAGAGGGTGATCGCCTATGCCAGTAGATCCTTGCGAGAGACAGAGCGAAACCCCCACAACTACAGTTCCTTCCGGCTAGAACTCCTTGCCCTGGTGTGGGCCATGACGGAGAAGTTTGCGGGATATTTGACAGGAGCTAAGATCTTTGTACGGACTGATAACAATCCCCTGGCCCATCTGGACACTGCCAAGTTGGGAGCCCTGGAGCAACGCTGGGCAGCTCGCCTTGCAAAGTATGACTTCTCAATTTGCTACCGTTCCGCTACGGAGAACACTAATGCCGATGGCCTGTCGAGGGTTACTTTTGAGACCCCAATAGGGGATGTCGATGAACAAAAAGAAGAAGATGAAACTCCGGATTTCCGCAAGTTCGTTTTGCCCACAGTTGCGGCCCAGACAAGTGGGGAGGCCTGTAAGCTACCCAAGGCATTGAGGAGGACTAATGAGGACTGGGGCCGATTACAGGATGAAGATGTTGGACTGCGGCAGATGAAAAACTGGGTAACCCAGCGAAGAAAGCCCAACAGAGAAGTAAGGGCTGACCTGGATGCCGAGATGAAGTCCGTTCTACATCAATGGGACAGACTGGAAATGCACGGAACAGTTCTGTACCGCAAGTGGCAACAGCCTAATGACCTAGAGGCGATGTGGCAAGTAGTCATACCTGGAAGCGTGGCATGTGAGATAGCCAGAGAAGCCCATGAATTTGGAGCTCACTTCGGGCCCGCCAAGACTTACCAGTGGCTGCAGCGTTATGTGTATTGTCCGCGACTGGAGGCAGTGGTGGAGGAAGTTTGCCGACAGTGTCGAGTGTGTGAACTCACTAAAAGCACGGAACAGAGGGCACCCCTCCAGTCTATACAGACCAAAGAACGGCTGGAATTATTGATGATAGACTACCTCCTCGTGGGACAATCATCGAGAGGTCCACAGTACTGCCTGGTCATGGTTGACCACTTCTCCAAGTTTGCAGTAGTCTCCCCAACTCGGGATCAGACGGCTGAGTCCGCAGCACTCGCTATCTGTCAGGATTTCATCCGGGTCTACGGGTGTCCAAAGCGGATCCACTCAGATCAAGGGGCGTGCTTTCAAGGGAAAGTAATGGAGGAGCTACACCGATTGTACGGTATTGAAAAATCCAGAACGACCCCCTATCATCCCCAAGGGAATGGGGCCTGTGAGCGCTTCAACCGGACGCTGCTACAAATGCTGAGAACGCTAGAGGAAGACAAGAGGGCACACTAGCCTGATTACCTACCGGAACTAGTCTGGGCCTACAATATTCGGGTTCATACCACCACCGGTTACACCCCGTATATGTTACTGTTTGGGAGAGCTGGTAGAGAAATCGTTGAATTGAACCTGGAGCAGCCAGAAGACCTAATGGAGCGATCAAACACCTCATGGGTGAAAGAACACCATCAGCGACTCCAGACCATCCGCCGTTTGGCAGGCCAGCGGTTACAGGAGAGAACTCATACGGACCGTCCTCCAGTCCAGGAGGTGCCACTGAAGCCTGGAGACCAGGTCCTGGTACGAGAGAAACGCCCCAGAGGCAAATTAAGTGATCAAGAGAGTGTACCCGAATGGTCCGGTTTACGAAGGGCAAGTTGAAAATGAGGAGTTTGCTTCACTGACTTTACATAGGAATATGCTACGGCCATGCCGGTCCGCAGATCCTGCACCTATTCAGAGGACACCTTCTCCTCCTGCCCCATACCCAGAATGTGTTATCTCAGATGGAAACGAATGTGAAGACTGGTGGACCGTTCCTGACACTGCGGAAGGTCCCCAGGCCGTAAGTGATGAGGCTCCTGCTACAGAACCACTACCGTCTTGCAGTGAGGAGGAACCCGCAACCACATCCAGATCTCCTGCTTTAATGGAAGAGCCCAGGTTAACAACTCCCAGTGGAGAAAGTCAGGTCCTAGCAGATAGTCAAGACCTCCGGAGATCCAGTAGGTCTACTGCAGGGGTTCCACCAAACAGGTACGCTGCTGACGAGTTCATTTGGTCTGCCTGTAGGTATTGTGGACAATGTTGTACTGCCGTTTAAATGTTTCATTAACCCCTTTGTTTTCAATGGACTATATAGCGAGGCCGAGGACGGCCACCTTTAAGTGGGGAGGCATGTAAGAGGCAGCCCTGAATCAAACAGCAGCATTTCCAGCACTTATATCTATGCAGACTGTCATGTTTCCCTCCGGCCACCAGAGGCCACTGTGACTAAACAGCAACCTGAGTTGTACTGGCCAGTGGCTAAGAAAGAGTTAAGAAGTTTTTCCCGGGCTGTTCCAGAAATTGTTGAGATAACAGAGAGAGATGGACTGCTGAGAGATAACAGCAAAAGACTGTAGCAGCAGGAGGCTATATTAGCAGAGATTTTCCTGACAGACTTCACTGTGTGTTCCAGAAGAAGTGGGACCGTGTAGAGACACGCCGGATCCCTCCTGCCAGAGGTGGAGAGCTGCATCTGTGACCAGAGAGAGGAAGACAGCCAAGCAAGCGACTGGGCCTGGATGCAGACTGCATCTTATTGGATCCAAGAGAATCTGCAGAACTGTGAGTGGCACCGGTGCTTTCCTGTGATAGGTTAAAGAGTCAGGGACTTAGTCAGTGCGCTGTAGAAGCGTCCCCTGGGTAGCAGGGCTAGATAGGGAATAAGTATTGAGAGTAGCCTGCAAGCTGACTGTTTCCTGTTTAGCTCATTCTGTGTATATGAAAACTCCTTTGCCATTGTTGTTGTCTTATGTTTACATGTTAATACCATTCCTGTCATTGACCCATTGCGCCTCTGGTGCGGTGGTACTGTATTGTTACTCAGCTTGTCCGGCAGTTACATTTGGTTCTTTAATAAAGCCGGCTTTTGCTTCAGTCTCCTTTTCCGCTGTACTGTACTTGAATCCTGCTTTGCGGTCTCTCCCTCCTCTGACCGCTACACTCGTATGGATCTATAGATTAGATCCCTGTTAGGTACATGAATAGGTGAAGAGAAAAAGCATTATATTATTAGAACATAGGTCATATATGTTACTAGAGACAGAATGTCCCAACTTGAAATACTTAATGGGACCACAAACTGGAGGTCCATTATATATGATGTAGCCGAATTCTGGCGTAGATCCAGGCGATCTTTAATCTTCAGTGAGAGGAAGGCGTCTTGGCGTGGATGAGTTGCGACCTCTTCTTGACCTTTGAGACTTGGCCTGACGAGGCGTCTCCCATGGGGCAATTGCTGGGAGATTGGTTGATGATATATTTCCTTAGATAACGTCCCAATTTTCAATGTGGAGATGATCAATTTGAAGGACATCAAAAGCTTTAGTCAGGTCTTGAAATGAGCATATGGAAAATCTCTGACCGTTAAAAAGAAAGGATAATCCAAAAGGAAAAAGCCATTTATACATAACTTTGTTGTTGCGTAACCATTCAGTTAGTGGCTTTAGGGCCCTCCTTTTCTTTAAGGTGGATTGTGCCAAGTCCTGATATATAGAAATAGGACAATCTTCCACGTTCACTTGTGGGGCATTCCTAGCTCTGTTCAGAATAGCGTCCTTGACAGGGTAGTGAATGAATTTACAAATCACATCCCTTGGTGGCTCTGTAAGTTGAGGCTTGGGACGCAGTGCCCTGTGTGCCGTCTCAATAATGATCTCATGAGAGGAGTCTGGGCCCAGCAGCTGCATGCATATATTCATCACTGCTTCATGTATATCGTCCGTGCCCACAGATTCTGGTATGCCTCTAAATCGCAAGTTATTGCGTCTTCCCCTTTTCTCCTGGTCCTCCAGGAGTGTGTACAGGGAATTCAGATGTTTCTGGTGCAGGGACAGAGCGGAGGAAGTTTCGTTTTGATGCGATATAATCGCCGATTGTGTGTCTTCTAACACCTCCACCCTCCTCCCAATATGGCGCATGTCTTCCTTAATAGAAGCAAGGTCTGTTCTGAGGGGATTCAGTGCTTCACTCAGGGCTTCCTTCAAGAACGCTCTAGATATAGGCAGGGTATCGCCCCCAGGGGAGACCTCCCTTACCTTCTCAGAGGCAGCTGCAGCTTTCACACTGTTCCCCGCTGCTCTCGGCGTTCCGGGCGCCATCTTGGAATCTTTGGCCACATGTACATGTGCGGCTTTCTTTAGAAATTTGTCCATGGATTCGTTAGGAATCGTTTCTTTCACAAGTCCCTGTGTATCCACGGGTCTGGGGCCACCTATTTTGACCATTTTGGGTCCAATTTGCTGGATGATTAAGGCTGTGAGGGCTTCTTATACAGCAGAGCTGCACTTCAGGCTGCCATCTAGCTCTGGTGCAGGCCACCGCCCCAGGTCTCCAGGTTTTGATTAGTATGCTCCGTCTGACCATTCGACTGCGGATGAAAAGTCGAAGAGAATGAAAGTTGAATGCCAAGCCGAGAGCAGAACGCCCTCCAAAACCTGGAGACAAACTGCGTGCCCCTATCAGAGACCACATCCGAAGGAATACCATGCAATTTCACAATATTATCCACAAAAATCTGTGCAAGAGTCTTAGTGTTAGGCAGACTAGTTAGCGATATAAAGTGAGCCATTTTACTGAAACGGTCAACTACCACCAAAATCACTGTTCTCCCGGAGGAACTCGGCAGATCCGTAATATAATTTATTCTCCCGAAGGATCGTCAAAACCTGTCTCACATGATCCTGATGGGTCTTCAGATTAGGAGAATAAATTAAAATATCATCCAGGTAAACTACTACGAACCTCCCCACCAAATGATGAAACATGTCATTGACGAATCGCTGGAATACTGCTGGCGCGTTCGTCAACCCAAAAGGCATAACCAGGTTCTCAAAATGACCCTCGTGCGTATTGAAGGCTGTTTTCCACTCATCCCCCTCTTTGATTCTGATCAGATTGTAGGCCCCTCTCAAATCCAACTTGGAGAACACCTTGGCTCCCACAATCTGATCAAAAAGATCAGAGATCAAGGGCAGGGGATATGGATCCCGGACTGTAATACGGTTCAATTCCCGGAAATCCAAACACGGTCTCAGTGATCCATCCTTTTTCTTCACAAAGAACAGACCCACTGCCACTGGAGACTTAGATGGTCTAATATGACCTTTTGCCAAACTCTCGGCGATATACTTTCGCATGACCTCTCTTTCGGGTTGAGAAAGGTTGTAAAGCCGAGACTTTGGCAAATTAGTCCCTGGGATGAGATTAACTGGACAATCATAGTCACGATGAGGGGGCAATTCCTGAGCCCCACCCTCTGAAAAGACATCCGAAAAATCTGAGAGATATTGAGGTAAAAGCGTAATGGACACACCAGAGATAGATGTGCCAAAACAATTATCCGAACAAAACTCCCTCCAACCGATGATTTGTCTCGCTTGCCAGTCTATAATTGGGTTATGTTTAGTCAACCATGGTAACCCCAAAACTATAGGAGCAAGGGCATCCTTCAATCTTTCAGATAACCCCTGACAAAACTGGCTACATAACGCGAGATCATTCCACTCTGATTCAGTAGCCCATTGCTAAATTCAACACAGTAAGCCTCTGCAGTATGTTCCCCCTGAAACAAATTATGTAATCGCGACTCTGCCATCGAGACCCGATCTGGGTCATCGTAGATTAATCCCAGAGCCTTAAAAAATTCTTCCACCGACCGGAGCGCCCGAGAACCAGGTGGCAGAGAAAAGGCCCAGGATTGTGCATCCCCTTTAAGCAGAGAAATAATTATACATATCCTCTGACTCTCATCACCTGACGACGATGGACGCAACCGAAAGTACAATTTGCAGGACTCTCTAAAACGGACAAAGTCATCCGTACCCCCTGAAAATCGATCAGGAAGAGCCACTTTAGACTCCACACAAACTTGACCTCCTCCTGATGCCAGAGCACTCTGACCACGCCCCTGCATGCAGTCAACTAATACTTCAATTGCCGTCATCACAAAACCGCTGAGTAATGACAGTCAAAGTTTTGGGTGGATTATAATGTCACGGCGGATGTGCACTCAGACTAACAGATAAACCACCAACCAGGCTCTAGACGAGAGGCAGGCGAAGGGTCACCTCCTAGCTAATCCCTGACCTCTCTCCCTGCACTGCTCAGCCCACATGCAGACCTTGGTGGTAGGTATGATGTGTCCCCGTGACTGGGCTGAAACACCCTGAATTCCCTGAGATGGTGAAGAGGGGAAATAGGAGCAGCCTGCTCGCACAGAACCTGGATGGGAGAGACGACACAAAACAATCAAACTTGAAACCACACTTATCTTTCTGAGCTGGAACTGGCAACCTTCCTTCCTAGCTTCCAAGACCAAAGTGATTCCTATAATCCGCTCAGAGCACTAGACTGGAGTACTATTTAAACTAATGACCCCACCCAGTGCACCTGATGGGAGGCAGATCCAGCACGGCTCCAAAACAAAACACTAAACTCGTGCTGCTATTCTGGCCGACCTCTGCACATAGTCAGGGCGGGGCATGACACTGATTTAAGCGTCTGTATTTCAACAATATAGCTTCTTTGCCCGTGTTGTTTAGGAACTTTTCTATTACCGGCCTCGGTCTGGACATTTGGCCTTCCAAGCGCGTTTCCATAGGAGGGCCGATTCTATGGGCTCTTTCCACAGTAAGCGGTAGTTCAACCCCCAGCGCCTGCGGGAGCTCTGAGGAGCAAAAACGAGCCAACTGGTGTGCTGGGATGTCCTCAGAGAGACCTACAATTTGAATATTACTTCTCCGGGAGCGATTCTCCAGGTCTTCTACTTTGTCTTGCAGGGCCTGGTTAATGCGTACGATTTCTCTGACCTGGGATTGAGTTTTTCCCAGTTCATCCTCCAGGGCCCCTGTTCTTTGCTCTAGTTCCCGAATATGGGAAGAATTTTGTGCAATGTCCTGCTGCAGTTTTTTCATGGTCACAGCAATGGTGGATTCTAGCGTGGCCTTTATATTGGGAGCTAGTATTTGCGCGACTGCCATCGCGATTTCTTTGCTTGGGAGCTCCAATTCCCGGAGCTGCTGCACCTGCTGCGATTGCAGAGGTAACTCTCCCTTGGAGTTGTCAGCATCGGGTGGAAGGGGGGGCTGAGAAGAGGAGCGGGTTGCTCTCCTCTTACCCTCCGCCATCTTGTCTGACTGCGGCTGGACTGTGTCTCGCGGCGGGAGTGTAGAGATCGTCTGCGGGGGGCCGTTGCGGACTAGGAACTTGTCCATGTGCCTCCCGACCAAAGATGGGGGGCAGTGATCCAGCTTCTGGTCCCGGCAATCCCCCGATATGTAGCAGGGTATACGGAGCTCCTCCACCGCACGTCCTCACATGTGCGTGCCTGAACCGGAAGTCTCAAAACACCGATTTTTAATTACTTAAATAGTGTGAATACACATATAATCACACAGAACATTCATATGTGAAGTAAGAATCGGCGCTGGTCTAAGGCACACAGTAGTAAGAGAAAAGTTTCACATGATTTAGAAAGTACTGAAATAGCTCCTATCTTCTATATAATTGGCAGTGAGGCAACTGTGTTTCATGAATTCTTTACCCTAGAATCCATGCACATTTACCATAGTTTGGCTGCAAGATATCAAAGGACATCAGAAAGAATATACAATAAGTATAATCAGCCCTAGGTCAGTATTTGGTCAGTGCTTGAACAGTGGGGGAGATTTATCAAAATGGTGTAAAGTAGAACTGGCTTAGTTGCCCATAGCAACCAATCAGATTCCACCTTTTATTTTCCAAAAGAGCTGTCAAAAAATAAAAGGTAGAATCTGATTGGTTGCTATAGGCAACTAAGCCAGTTCTACTTTACACCAGTTAGATAAATAATCCCCATGGATTCTCATTATTGGTTTGAACCAAAAGCAGGTGTGGGTCAAAAACAGAGTGCAAATCTTTCCATGAAAGCTTATCCATGTAGCTCACAATTACTTATGGAATTCACTGAACAAATACTGACCAAACACTGACTGTGTGAGAGTACCCGGGTGTCATTTACAATCCAGAAATATGCCTATATTAGGAGTATTTCTAGCGCAGGTTGCGATGCAAAGGTTATTTGCACTGCAATCTGCGACTTTTCCTCACTCACGCCAGGTCTAAAAAAGTGGGCAGGGAACTGGGTGGGCCGGCAGGCCCATCTCATTCATTATTTTCTATGCCTGTTTTAGGTGCAGAAAATGGTCTAAATGTAAGCCAGCAAAGAAGCTGTCTTACATTTAGACTGGCGCTGGATATGCTAAAATTATGCCGACACCTCTACATAACTCCGGCAGATCCACCACCAGCTATAGGGGTTATTAATGTCTGCCTTAATAAATGACCCCCTTAGTGTGATCAGGGTGCCTGGGTAGTGATGGACGAACATCAGCCTGGACGGTTTGCGAACGTGCGTTCATGATCAAATATACGCAAACCGCGCGTTCGAGGCGGACCCCAGAGACTTTAATGGCAGGCGAACTTGAAAAACCTTCAGGTCATAATTGCAGCCACCAAATACATACTAGAAGTGCACAAATAGTCCCACAACATGGACAGTGACATACCAGAGGGGGATCATTGGCAAAAATTCCCACAAAAAATATGTATTTTAATCAGGGGTAATTTTTATGTGTCTTAAAGGGAAACTCTTAAAAATGTACCCTGCTGGAGCCTAGAAGAATTTTATTTTAGGCCACGGGAAAACAGGCCCCAAAAAATAGGCATTCACCTGACAGAAAAGATATTCTGATTATGTGGCTGGAGGTACATTAGGTGGTCACTGGATAAAAAATTTACTGTAGGCCAGACAGAAAAAATGATGTGGCAGGAGGTTCATTAGGTGGTGTGACATAGCAAGGGGATTTGTTTGGGAAGGCAGGTATTTTCCTCCCAACATGGGCGGCTGGGCTGATTTCCAGCCAGGTGAGATCAAATACCAGACTGGAGTTTAAGTGCCGGTCTGGGTTTTAGCAGTACTTGGCTGTCCTTTAAATAGGCAGCTGGGCTCAGAATCAAGGTCTCTGTCTTGGGATCTGAGGCATGGTGCCGTACTAGAGGTCTGAGAGCCGCATGCGGGGAAACAGGTCCCCTAAAGCCTGTTGTGGACGCTGAAAGAACCCACTAACAGGGTGACTGTTTTTGTGCTTTGGACTTTCCTTTGTGTGAACAAACACTAAGACTGTCAGCGTTGCTTTGTTTTTTTTTCTCCTGTGTGAATAAACACTGAAGTTTTGTTTTACAAAATGTTTCTTTTGCCTCTGTTCTCACAATTGGTGGCTTGGAGCGGGCACATGCAGTGAGGCTGGCGTAAACGGCAAAATATTTTTTTCGGGTATGGCTGGATGTCCTGGATTAAACCAGCAAAATTTAAACCTGTGTCACATGACAAAATGGAAGCTGTAATGAAAGCTCTCATGGAGGCTAATCAACACCAGCAAGAAACAAACCAGCTGCTGTTACAACACGTGATGGCTTTACAGGCGGCAGGAGCGTCCTAGAGTGTCCATGATGTCCGGAAAGCGGTCCGTGCGGCGATCCCCCAAGATGTCACCATCAGATGACGTCGAAACTTAGCTGGCGATGTATGAGAAGGTGGCCACAAGGGAGAATCTACCCCGAGATCAGTGGGCTGAGGTCTTCGCTCCGTTCCTGACTTCCGATTCCCAGCGGGTGTATTTCGACTTGCTGGACGACCAAGCGGCCGACTGCCAGAGAGTCAAGGGTGAGATTCTGGCAAGACTGGGGGTGAATGTGTTGGTCTGGGCCTAGCAGGTGCATCAGTGGGGGTTTAAGCCGGCTGAGCCCATGAGACCACAGTATTATAACTTGCTTAATCTCTTGCAAATGTGGCTACAGCCTGACTTGCTGAGCCCTACTGCTATGCTGGACCGTCTGGAGGCTGATATGTTGTGGAGGGCTTTGCCACCCCCTCTCCAGGAATGGATCGGCCAGGTCTCTCCAGGTAATGCTCCCAAAATGGTCGGCCTGGTGGAGCGCTATGAGGCTACCTGGAATCTACAGGGGGGTTATTTTGGGAGGGGGGTAGTCAAAACCCATAACTCTCCACCCCAGACCTGACGATTTGAACCCACCCGGGATGTGCCCCCTGTGGACCCAGCTCCGATAGTCTGCTGGCGGTGTCGGGAGCCTGGCCATGTACGAGGTGACTGTCCACATCAGGTGGAACCTATGGACACGAACTATTGCTTCCGCCAGTCGTTATATGCTAGGACGCTATGTGCAGCGGGTGCCCCAGAGACTCTGAATTACCTGTGCCAGGTGGAGGTGGGAGACACTCCAGCTGAGGCTCTGTTGGACTCAGGGAGTCTGGTGACCCTGGTAAGGGCTCCCTTGGTACAGACCACTGAGTATACTGGCCGGAAAGTTGGGATCATGTGTATTAATAGTGACTTAAAAGACTACACCACTGCTATGGTGTCTCTATCCACGGTTGCCGGCAGGTTGACCCAAAAGGTGGCTGTCGCCACCAATCTACACTACGAACTTTTCATAGGGAGAGACTTCCTGGGCTTCCCGGCACTGTGGCGTACTACGAGAGTTATTGACACCCATGTGACAGGGGTAACCCTAGAAGAGTGGCCCGGCTCAGCGAGGAGACCAGAACCCTGGGAACCTGAGTCCGAAGGGCTAGCGGTAGGGGTGACCACTACTTCGGTGGAAGAGGGGGAGACAACCCTGCTAAGTGTGATGGTGGGAGACATGGAGGACTTGCCGCCGTTTCCTGAGCTGGCAGACCTCAATGTCTCTGTGGATAATTTTGGTACCGCCCAACACCGGGACCCAACCCTATCCCGAGCCTGGGAAAATATTAATAGTAGATGGTGAACCACAACAAACAGGGGCATGTTGTACCGGGTAAACCAGCTGCGAGGTGAATCCATTGAACAGTTGGTGGTGCCCCAGGTTTATCGCAAACTCGTGTTAGAGTTAACCCACCAACATGTTCTTGGTTTCATCTGGGAATGCGGAAGACACAAGACCGGATGCTACAACTCTGTAAATCTTGCCCGACCTGCCAGGCAACTAGCCCCCAAAACCTTTTTCGCAGTCCCTTGGTACCTCTCCCGATCATCGAGGTGCCGTTTGAGCGAATGGCTATGGACCTCATAGGCCCAGTACAAAGTGTAAAGTGTGCGCATCCAAAAAATATCTGCTGCAACCAGTGTTCTTTTTCCGTAGACGTTGTCCGCTGCGGACCGTAACATTAGCTGCGCCACATCTCCAGTGTAAAGTGTGAGCATCCCAAAAATATCTGACATCCAGTGTACTTTTTCTGTAGACGGTGTCAGCTACGGACAGTGACATTAGCTGCGACACATCTCTAGTGTAAAGTGTGAGCATCCAAAAAATATCTGACATCCAGTATACTTTTTCCGTAGACGGTGTCCGCTGCGGACAGTGACATTAGCTGCACCACATCTCCTGTGTAAAGTGTGCACATCCAAAAAATATCTGTGACATACAGTGTTCTTTGTCAATTGACAGTGTCCGCTTCTGACAGTGACATAACCAGTACCAGATCTGCAGTGTAACGCGTGCGCTGAAAAAATGTATCTGTGACATGCAGTGTACTTTTTCCATAGACGGTGTCTGCTGCGGACAGTGACACTACCAGGGGCCCATTTCCAGTGTAAGTTGTGCGTTAAAAAAACACAGTGTGCTTTGAAATACAGTGTAATTTTTTATGTAAATGCTGCGGACAGGGACATTACTGGTGGTAACTCTCCTGCATAACGTTTCCTCATCCCAAATACCTGTGACAGTAATTTTTCATTAGCTGCTGGTGACAGCATTAACATTATCTGTGGGATATCTCCTGTGTGACGTTTCCACATCCCAAATACCTTTTTAAATTTGTTTGCGCATACACTTCAAAATCCTGCGCTACTGTACGTGTGACAGACTTTTAATCATATATAACATTTAATATGGAGAGTCTAGGCAAACAAGTGATCCACACTCTTTTCAGCTCCATTCCTTGATTTGGCCCTCTCGCCAAGCACGCTTGAAGAGGGACAGATCTTGTGCCCTGATTCCCAAACTTTTAAGCATCCACAATCACAAGAAGAAGATGGCGGGGAACGGCAGTTACTGTTTAATGAGGTGGATGATGATGAGACACAGTTGTCAAACACTGAGGAAGTGGTTAAGTCAACAAGTCAGGAGGGTGAGCAGAGTGAGGGAGTCGAAGAGGAGGTGGTGGACAATGAAGTCACTGACCCAACCTGGGAAGGTGGAAAGCCGAGCGAGGACAGCAGTACAGAGGGGGAGGGATATGCTGCACCGCAACAGGCTGGAAGAGGCAGTGTGGTGGCAAAAGGGAGAAGGCGGGCCACACCAAACAGGCCTACAAATGTTCCCCAGAGCACACCCTTGCGGAAATCTCACTTGCCAAGGGGAAGGTGTTCTGCAGTCTGGCGCTTTTTTAAAGAAAGTGTGGATGACAAAAGAATAGTAGTTTGCAACCTGTGCCATACAAAAATGAGCAGGGGTGTGAACACTAGAAACCTCCCCACCACATGGCATCAAAGCACCGTAATAGGTGGGCTGAACGCCTGGGTCCACAATCTGTGTCTGCGGGTCACACCACTGCCTCCTTTTCCCCTGTGTTACGTGCTGGCCATTCCCCTGTCCAAGACGCAGGCCTGGATGCCTCCCGCCCCGCACCTGGACCTTTGCAAGCACCTTCAGTGACCACATCCACTTCCGTGTCCCAGCGCAGCGTACAAATGTCCTTAACCCAGGCCTTTGAACGCAAGCACAAATACCCAGCCACCCACCCACAGGCCATAGCACTAAATGCACAGCTTTCCAAATTACTGGCCTTTGAAATGTTTCAATTTAGGCTTGTGGATAGAGTTGAGCGAACCCAAACTGTAAAGTTTGGGTTCGTACCGAACTTTAGATTTTTTGGCACCCGGACCCGAACCCGAACATTTACGTAAAAGTTTGGGTTCAGCGATTTTTTTGGCGCTTTTTGAAAGGCTGCAAAGTAGCCAATCAACAAGCGTCATACTACTTGCCCCAAAAGGCCATCACAGCCATGCCTACTTTTGGCATGGCTGTGATTGGCCAACTGCAGCATGTGACCCAGCCTCTATTTAAGCTGGAGTCACGTAGCGCCGCCCGTCACTCTGCTCGGATTAGTGTAGGGATAGGCTGCAGCTGCTGTGAGGGAGAGATCAGGGAGAAATCTTATGAAGAACTGCTTCTTTACTCAGCGATCTACAGCAAATGTGTTTTGTGGGTGTAGTGCACAATTGTTTTAAGCCTGCCCTGAGCAAACTACTACTAAAAACTAACTTTTTTTCCTTCAGTTAGTCAATATCAATACATAATAGGCAGCCATTTTATGTAACGATAGTGCACCAGCACAGGATATCTGCATGTCTGCAAGTCCAGAAATAATGCTTTGAGACACTGGGGTTAAAAAAAAACTTTTATTCATATTGTGCACATCTAGGATTATCCCTGCATAAGTGACTGTGAAATTTATGCCAGAAATACGACTTTCTCATACTGGGGCATACTGGGGCATACTGGGGCGAAAAAAAAAAAAGTGAGTGTCACATTTAGGCCAGAAATACAGCTTTTTGCTTACTGGGGTTAAAAAACCCTCTGATATACTGCACATCTTAATTAGAACGTGCATAAGTGACTGTGAAATTTAGGCCACAAATACGGCTTTTCGCTTACTGGGGAATACTGGGGTGAAAAAAAACATCTGTTTCATATAGTGCACATCTAGGATTATAGGTGCATAAGTGATTGTCATATTTAGGCCTCATATACGGCTTTTTGCTTACTGGGGTTAAAAAAAAACTCTGATATACTACACATCTGGGATTAGATGTCCATAAGTGAGTGTCACATTTAGGCCACAAATACGGCTTTTTGCTTACTGGGGTTAAAAAAAAACTCTGATATACTGCACATCTGGGATTAGACGTGCATAAGTGATGGTGAAATTTAGGCCACAAATACGGCTTTTTGCTTAATGGGGCATACTGGGGTGAAAAAAAGACATCTGTTTCATATAGTGCACATCTAGGATTATCGGTGCATAAGTGAGTGTCACATTTAGGCCACAAATACAGCTTTTTGCTTACTGGGGTTAAAAAACCCTCTAAAATACTGCACATCTGGTATTATACGTGCATAAGAGACGGTGAAATTTAGGCCACAAATACGGCTTTCTCATACTGGGGCATACTGGGGTGAAAAAAACAACATCTGTTTCATATAGTGCACATCTAGGATTATAGGTGCATAAGTGAGTGTCACATTTAGGCCACAAATACAACTTTTTCTTACTCGGGTTAAAAAACCCTCTGATATACTGCACATCTGGGATTAGACGTGCATAAGTGAGTGTCACATTTAGGCCACAAATACGGCTTTTTTGCTTACTGGGGTTAAAAAACCCTCTGATATACTGCACATCTGGGATTGGACATGCATAAGTGACTGTGAAATTTAGGCCACAAATAAGGCTTTTTGCTTACTGGGGTTAAAAAACCCTCTGATATACTTCACATCTGGGATTAGACGTGCATAAGTGTCGGTGAAATTTAGGCCACAAATACGGCTTTCTCAAACTGGGGCATACTGGGGTGAAAAAAAAACATCTGTTTCATATAGTGCACATCTAGGATTATAGGTGCATAATTGAGTGTCACATTTAGGCCACAAATACGGCTTTTTGCTTACTGGGGTTAAAAAACCCTCTGATATACTGCACATCTGGGATTAGACGTGCATAAATTACTGTGAAATTTAGGCCACAAAAACGGCTTTTTGCTTACTGGGGTTAAAAAACCCTCTGATATACTGCACTTCTGGGATTAGTCATGCATAAGTGACGGTGAAATTTAGGCCACAAATATGGCTTTCGCATACTGGGGTAAAAAAAAACATCTGTTTCATATAGTGCACATCTATGATTATAGGTGCATAATTGAGTGTCACATTTAGGCCACAAATACGGTGTCATGGAGGACAAGACATAGAAACACAGATAAATAAACAAACAAGTTTCTAGTCGAGAAGCTGGGGATCAAGGTCACCTCCTGATAAATCCCTACCAGCTCTCCCTATATTGCTAAGCCCACGTTCAGACCCTTAAGGTGGGAATAACGTGTCCTCGTGCCTTGGCTTAGAATACCCTAAAAATCCCTAAGATGATGAAAGGGGAATAGAGGCAACCTGCTCCCTCCGAACCTGGAGGGGCAGGCGTCTCTCTAACAGCCTAGACAGCAAACCACAAGAGAACAAAAACCAACTT
This sequence comes from Bufo bufo, assembly GCF_905171765.1. Classification (NCBI taxonomy): domain Eukaryota; kingdom Metazoa; phylum Chordata; class Amphibia; order Anura; family Bufonidae; genus Bufo; species Bufo bufo. The sequence continues at coordinate 618,957,910 of NC_053390.1, read as the reverse complement.
ATTTTTTGAGCAGGAACAGCCAATGCTTCCTTCTTTGCAAACACAGAGCCAGACAGAAAAAATAACCCGCAGGGAACACTGGGAGTGGGTGTGATTTAAACTGAAACCAACGACCCCACCCAGTGCACCTGAAGGGAGGCGGATCTAGCTTGACTCCAAGACAAAACAAAACAAAAGGCTAGACACATGCTGCTAATCTGGCAGACCTCCGCACATAGCCTGAGCAGTGCATGACATACAGCTTTTTGCTTACTGGGGTTAAAAAAAACTGATATACTGCACATCTGGGATTAGACATGCATAAGTGACTGTGAAATTTAGGCCACCAATATGGCTTTCTCATACTGGGGCAAATTGGGGTGAAAAAAAACCCATCTGTTTCATATAGTGCACATCTAGGATTATAGGTGCATAATTGAGTGTCACATTTAGGCCACAAATACGGCTTTTTGCTTACTGGGGTTAAAAAACCCTCTGGTATACTGCACATCTGGGATTAGACGTGCATAAGTGACGGTGAAATTTAGGCCACAAATACGGCTTTCTCATACTAGGGCTTACTGGGGTGAAAAAAAAACATCTGTTTCATATAGTTCACATCTTGTATTATAGGTGCATAAGTGAGTGGTGTCACATTTAGGCCACAAATACGGCTTTTTGCTTACTGGGGTTAAAAAACCCTCTGATATACTGCACATCTGGGATTAGACATGCATAAGTCAGTGTGACATTTAGGACAAAAAAACGGCTTTTTGCTTACTGGGGTTAAAAAAACCTCTGATATACCGCACATCTGTGATTAGACGTGCATAAGTGACTGTGAAATTTAGGCCACAATACGGCTTTTTGCTTGCTGGGGTTAAAATACCCTCTAATATACTGCACATCTGTGATTAGACGTGCATAAGTGACTGTGAAATTTAGGCCAAAAATACGGCTTTCTCATACTGGGGCATACTGGGTTGAAAAAAACCCATCTGTTTCATATAGTGCACATCTAGGATTATAGGTGCATAATTGAGTGTCACATTTAGGCCAGAAATACAGCTTTTTGCTTACTGGGGTTAAAAAACCCTCTGATACACTGCACATCTGGGATTAGACTTGCATAAGTGACTGTGAAATTTAGGCCACAAATACGGATTTTTGCTTACTGGGGTTGAAAAACCCTCGGATAAACTGCACATCTGGGATTAGAAGTGCATAAATTTCAGTGAAATTTAGGCCACAAATATGGCTTTTTGCTTACTGGGGTTAAAAAACCCTCTAATATACTGCACATCTAGGATTAGACTTGCATAAGTGAGTGTCACATTTAGGTCGGAAATACAGCTTTTTGCTTACTGGGGTTAAAAAACCCTCTGATATACTGCACATCTGTGATTAGACGTGCATCAGTGACTGTGAAATTCAGGCCAAAAATACGGCTTTCTCATACTGGGGCATACTGGGTTGAAAAAAACCCATCTGTTTCATATAGTGCACATCTAGGATTATAGGTGCATAATTGAGTGTCACATTTAGGCCAGAAATACAGCTTTTTGCTTACTGGGGTTAAAAAACCCTCTGATATACTGCACATCTGGGATTAGACGTGCATAAGTGACTGTGAAATTTAGGCCACAAATACGGTTTTTGCTTACTGGGGCATACTGAGTGGGGTGAAAAAAAACCATCTGTTTCATATAGTGCACATCTAGGATTATAGGTGCATAATTGAGTGTCACATTTAGGCCAGAAATACAGCTTTTTGCTTACTGGGGTTAAAAAACCCTCTGATACACTGCACATCTGGGATTAGACTTGCATAAGTGACTGTGAAATTTAGGCCACAAATACGGATTTTTGCTTACTGGGGTTGAAAAACCCTCGGATAAACTGCACATCTGGGATTAGAAGTGCATAAATTTCAGTGAAATTTAGGCCACAAATATGGCTTTTTGCTTACTGGGGTTAAAAAACCCTCTAATATACTGCACATCTAGGATTAGACTTGCATAAGTGAGTGTCACATTTAGGTCGGAAATACAGCTTTTTGCTTACTGGGGTTAAAAAACCCTCTGATATACTGCACATCTGGGATTAGACGTGCATAAGTGACTGTGAAATTTAGGCCACAAATATGGCTTTTTGCTTACTGGGGCATACTGGGTTGAAAAAAAAATATCTGGTTCATATAGTGCACATCTAGGATTATAGGTGCATAAGTGAGTGTCACATTTAGGCCACAAATACGGCCTTTTGCTTACTGGGGTTAAGAAACACTCTGATATACTGCACAACTGGGATTAGACGTGCATATGTGAGTGTCACATTTAGGCCACAAATATGGCTTTTGCTTACTGGGGTTAAAAAACCCTCTGATATACTGCACATCTGGGATTAGACGTGCATAAGTGACTGTGAAATTTAGGCCAAAATTACGGCTTTCTCATACTGGGGCATACTGGGTTGAAAAAAACCCATCTGTTTCTTATAGTGCACATCTAGGATTATAGGTGCATAATTGAGTGTCACATTTAGGCCAGAAATACAACTTTTTGCTTACTGGGGTTAAAAAACCCTCTGATATACTGCACATCTGGGATTAGACGTGCATGAGTGACTGTGAAATTAAGCCACAAATACGGTTTTTGCTTACTGGGGCATACTGGGTGGGGTGAAAAAAAAACATCTGTTTCATATAGTGCACATCTAGGATTATAGGTGCATAAGTGAGTGTCACATTTAGGCCACAAATACGGCCTTTTGCTTACTGGGGTTAAAAAACACTCTGATATACTGCACAACTGGGATTAGACGTGCATAAGTGAGTGTCACATTTAGGCCACAAATATGGCTTTTGCTTACTGGGGTTAAAAAACCCTCTGATATACTGCACAGCTGGGATTAGACGTGCATAAGTGACTGTGAAATTTAGGCCAAAAATACGGCTTTCTCATACTGGGGCATACTGGGGTGAAAAAAAAAACATCTGTTTCATATAGTTTACATCTAGGATTATAGGTGCATAAGTAACTGTGAAATTTAGGCCACAAATATGGCTTTTTGCTTACTGGGGCATACTGGGGTGAAAAAAAAAAACATCTGTTTCATATAGTGCACATCTAGGATTATAGGTGCATAAGTGAGTGTCACATTTAGGCCAGAAATACAACTTTTTGCTTACTGGGGTTAAAAAACCCTCTGATATACTGCACATCTGGGATTAGACGTGCATACGTTTCTGTGAAATTTAGGCCACAAATATGGCTTTTTGCTTACTGGGGTTAAAAAACCCTCTAATATACTGCACATCTAGGATTAGACGTGCATAAGTGACTGTGAAAATTTGGCCAAAAATTCGGCTTTCTCATACTGGGGCATACTGGGGTGAAAAAAAAAACATCTGTTTCATATAGTGCACATCTAAAATTATAGGTGCATAAGTGACTGTGAAATTTAGGCCACAAATACGGCTTTTTGCTTACTGGGGTTAAAAAACCCTCAGATATACTGCATATCTGGTATTAGACGTGCATAAGTGACTGTGATATTTAGGCCACAAATACTGCTGTCATATAGAGTTAAAAAATAATAATTGAGTGCAATACCCTACATAAGGGTTTTTATTGGCGGTTAATTATTTTTAACAGACTCAACCACTTTTTACTTTGCTTGGTGAACGCTAACTATGAGGCAAACATCTAGTAAGGGACGCGGTCATGGTCGTGGTGGTGGTGTTGGTGGAGCCTCTGGTGCAGGGAGAGGACGTGGCCATTCTGCCACAGCTACACATCCTACTGAACCTACTACCTCAGGTCCCAGTAGCTGCCAGAATCTACAGCGATATTTGGTCGGGCCTAATGCCGTTCTAAGGATGGTAAGGCCTGAGCAAGTACAGGCGCTAGTCGATTGGGTGGCCGACAGTGGATCCAGCAGGTTCACATTATCTCACACCTAGTCTTCTGCAGAAAGCACACAGGTGGCGCCTGAAACCCATGCCCATCAGTCTCTCACATCACCCTTGTGCATATCGAGGAACCTGTCTGAGTCTCAAGTCATGCAGCAGTCTCTTATGCTGTTTGTAGACTCTGCTGCAAGGGTTTTCCAAGGGCATCCACCTAGTCCTTCCCCAGGGGTGGAAGACATAGAATGCACTGATGCACAACCACTTATGTTTCCTGATGAGGACATGGGAATACCACCTCAGCACGTCTCTGATGATGACGAAAAACAGGTGCCAACTGCTGCGTATTTATGCAGTGTGCAGACCAAAAAGGAAGTCAGGGAGGAAGACTGGGTGGAAGACTATGCAGGGGACGATGAGGTCCTAGACCCCACATGGAATGAAGGTCGTGCCACTGACTTTCAGAGTTCGGAGGAAGAGGCAGTGGTGAGACCGAGCCAACAGCGTAGCAAAAGAGGGAGCAGGGTGCAAAAGCAGAGCAGCCGTCGCCAAAACTGTTCGCCTGCTACTGGCCACCGTCACCAGGGACCGAGCACACCAAAGGCAGCTTCAAGGAGTTCCCTGGCATGGCACTTCTTCACACAATGTGCTAACGACAAGACCCGAGTGGTTTGCATGCTGTGCCATCAGAGCCTGAAGCGAGGCATTAACGTTCTGAACCTTAGCACAACCTGCATGACCAGGCATCTACATGCGAGACACAGGCTGCAGTGGAGTAAGAACCTTTAAAACCAAGAAAGGGCTCAGGCTCCTCCCGCTCCATCTTCTGCTGCTGCCTCGGCCTTTTCCTCCGCCTCTGTAGGAACGGTGGCACCTGCCTCCCAGCAAACAGAGGATGTGCCACCAACAACACCACCTCCGTCACCAAGCATCTCCACCATGTCACACGGAAGCGTTCAGCTCTCCATCTCACAAACCTTTGATAGAAAGAGTAAATTCCCACCTAGCCACCCTTGATTCCTGGCCCTGAATGACAGCATTTCTAAACTACTGGGCTTTGAAATGCTGTCATTCAGGCTGGTGGAGACGGACAGCTTCAAACAGCTCATGTTGCTTGCTGTCCCACAGTACGTAGTTCCCAGCCGGCACTACTTCTCCAGGAGAGCCGTGCCCTCCCTGCACAACAAAGTATTGGATAAAATCAAGTGTGCACTGCGCAACGCCATCTGTGGCAAGGTCCACCTAACCACAGATATGTGGACCAGTAAGGACGGCCAGGGACGCTATATTGCCCTAATTGCACACTGGGTAAATGTAGTGGCGGCTGGGCCCCAGGCGGAGAGCTGTTTGGCGCACGTCCTTCCGCCGCCTAGGATCGCAGGGCATCATTCTTTGCCTCCTGTTGCCTCCTCTTCCTACTCGGCTTCCTCCTCCTCTTCTACCACCTCCTCATCCGGTCAGCGACAGACCTTCACCACCAACTCAGCACAGCTAGGGGTAAACATCAGCAGGCTGTTCTGAAACTGATGTGTTTGGGGGACAGGCCCCACACCGCGCAGGAGTTGTGGCGGTATATAGAACAACAGACCGACGAGTGGTTGCTGCCAGTGAGCCTCAAGCCCGGCCTGGTGGTGTGCGATAATGGGCGAAATCACGTTGCAGCTCTGGGACATAGAAACATAGAATGTGTCGGCAGATAAGAACCATTTGGCCCATCTAGTCTGCCCAATATACTGAGTACTATGGATAGCCATTGGCCCTATCTTATATGAAGGATAGCCTTATGCCTATCCCATGCATGCTTAAACTCCTTCACTGTATTTGCAGCTACCACTTCTGCAGGAAGGCTATTGACGCGCATCCCTTGCCTGGCGCATGTGCTGAATTTGGTGGTGCAGAAATTCATTCACAACTACCCCGACATGTCAGAGCTGCTGCATAAAGTGCGGGCCGTCTGTGCACGCTTCCGGCGTTCTCATCCTGCCGCCGCTCGGCTGTCTGCTCTACAGCGTAACTTTTGCCTTCCCGCTCACCGCCTCATATGCGACGTGCCCACCAGGTGAAACTCCACCTTGCGCATGCTAGAGAGACTGTGCAAGCAGCAGCAGGCCATAGTGGAGTTTCAGCTGCAGCACGCACGGGTGAGTCGCACTACGGAACAGCACCACTTCACCACCAATGACTGGGCCTCCATGCGAGACCTGTGTGCCTTGTTGCGCTGTTTCGAGTACTCCACCAACATGGCCAGTGGTGATGACGCCGTTATCAGTGTTACAATACCACTTCTATGTCAACTTGAGAAAACGCTTAGGGCGATGATGGAAGAGGATGTCGCCCAGGACGAGAAGGACGAAGAGGGGTCATCTCTAACACTTTCAAACCAGTCTTTTAGAAGTGGCTGAGGGAGGTTTTTTGCAACAGCAGAGGCCAGGTACAAATTTGGCCAGCCAGGGCCCACTACTGGAGGATAAGGAGGAGGAGGATGAGGAGGAGGATGGGGATGAAGCATGTTCACAGTGGGGTGGCACGCAACGCAGTTCGGGCCCATCACTGGTGCGTGGCTGGGGGGATTCGGAGGACGCAGACGATACGGCTCCCACAGAGGACAACTTGTCCTTACCTCTGGGCAGCCTGGCACACATGAGCGACTACATGCTGCAGTGTACAGACAGACAGACGCAGCCGCCTGTCCACAGCCAACGTGGACAAGCTCACGTTCATTAAAATGAACCAGGCCTGGATCCCACAAGACTTGTCTGACTTCTCAACTCCACCAGACCAAAGCTGATGAACATAAAGGCACTTTAAATGTGTTGTTTATAATGTTCTGAGTACACTGTATTCCCATGCACCCCTTCCACCACAAATAAGCGTATATGGTTGAATCTTCCGTTTCTCATCCTCCTCCTCCTTTTCCATCATATGAACATGCTTATTTGTCGCATATAATTCCCTCACATATATGCCCTTAGCATATAATGTTTTACAGGGTAAGCTCACCAGCAGGCCATCACCTACAATGTTTTACAGGGTCAGCACACCAGCAGACCCTCGCATATAATTTTTTAGAGGGTCAGCTCACCAGCAGGCCCTCGCATATAATGTTTTACAGGGTCAGCTCACCTGAAAGCCCTCGCATATAATTTTTTACAGGGTCAGCTCACCTGCAGACCCTCACCTACAACCTTTTAGAGGGTCAGCTCACCAGCAGGCCCTTGCATATAATTTTTTCACAGGGTCAGCTCAGCTGCAGGCCCTCACCTACAATCTTTTACAGGGTCAGCTCACCAGCAGGCCCACACCTCAAATCATTTACAGGGTCAGCTCACTAGCAGGCCCTCGCATATAATGTTTTATAGGGTCAGCTCACCAGCAGGCTCTCGCATATAATTTTTTACAGGGTCAGCTCACCAGCAGGCCCTCAACTACAACCTTTTAGAGGGTCAGCTCACCAGCAGGCACTAGCATATAATTTTTTTAACAGTGTCAACTCAGCTGCAGGCCCTCACCTACAATTTTTCACAGGGTCTGCTCACCAGCAGGCCCGCACCTAAAATCTTTTACAGGGTCATCTCATCTGCAGGCCCACACCTAAAATCTTCTATAGGGTCAGCTCACCAACAGGCCCTCGCATATGTTTTAGAGGGTCAGCTCACCTGCAGACCCTCGCCTACAACCTTTTAGAGGGTCAGCTCACCAGCAGGCCCTCGCATATAATTTTTTCACAGGGTCAGCTCAGCTGCAGGCCCTCACCTACAATCTTTTGCAGGGTCAGCTCACAAGCAGGCCCTCACCTAAAATATTATAACTAATAGGTATTTTGTGCTCATGCTGCCTTGCTTAGATGTGGTAGCCGTAGCTGTTTCTCAGGCTCCCCCTCAGGAATCGAACCATGATTCCCTGTTACCTGTGGTCACCATGGTTTGCGCTGAAAATAACATCGAAAGTTGATAGGGCAGACATCCGAATGGATCGTCGCTGTCACCGGGACGTGCCCCAGGTTATCTAGAGTCACCAAAGCGGCAGCAGGCCCTTGCCCATAATGTTTTAGATGGTCAGATCAGCAGACCCTTGCTCCAAATGTTTTTGAGGGTCACCAGCAGGCCATCAATCATAATTTTTCAAGGCTGTGTATGATGCCCTCCTTTATGTGTAACAAAGAGTGTATTGGAGTGCCGGTTCCTTGTAATTTTTGGTAGCCCTTTCACTTAGTGCATAGGCTTTATGAGTGTAGGAGTCCCACTACATGAACAATTGTACCACAATGTGAATGAAGCCCTCTTTTATGTGATAAACAGGTTGTATCGAAGTGCCTCTTCCTTGTATTTTTTGGCAGCACTTGCACTTTATATACAAGTAAATATACAGGAAAGAAAATCGATTTTATCTTCGGTTTGGTGCGTATTATTGTCAGTCTTTAAAAGTGGTGTACTACTCGGACAACATCGTTCCCAGCAGCGACTTGGGAGTCCAAGATGCATCCAGACATCCTCCTCATGCTGTTCCCGAACCATTTCGGTGGTGTTTCCATCAATTTCTGACCTTTTCCTATGAACCAGGCATCCTCCCCTCTTCAGAACATGGGGTGCCTGGTTTAATGGTCGGCTTCTCCCATTGACTTCTATTGTACCCAAGCATCCCGATGTGTTCGGCCAGAGCACCCGAGAAGTTTGGTGCTCAATCAACACTAGTTAAGAATCCAATTCTTTATCAGTTGAACTTTACTGATACCTGTGCAGATGTATTCAGAATATGGCTACTTGAGGTACTTTGCCTATTCCAGCAATAACTTAGGCGAATCATAGAAATAGAGATGAATAGATATGTATCTCATAATTTAGTGTTTTATCATTTATATTAATTATTTGTATATATTTACTTTCCTTTTAACATTAAAGAATTTTTCCTAATAAAGCCTAAATGAATCCTCTGAGACTTAACGTAGTTGCAGAATAAAAAATAAAATAAAAATATCTAATCGGATAAATGCTATTCCTAGCTACCATGTACAGTATAAAAAGGAAAACAGTTAAGATGTATTTGGTATTTTCTGCCTACTACTTCAGGAATTTTCTGGATCTATCTGTGCCTCAATAATATCATGCTCTTCTATCAATGGTGGCATACTGTAACCCATGCCTCTAACTATTGAGTGATGAGAGGATTATCACATCTCATTTCCACTGACGGGAGAGCGCTGTCAGGAGATAAATAGATTATTACAAAGAGAAAATAAATGATGCATCTGTACTAAGCGCTGAGGCCTATAATCAGATATAGTCTGCTATATAAGGAAGAATACATTCCTAAAACCAAGGAATTTTTTATATAGCCAAATAACTTTGCTATAAAGTAACAAAATAACCTTGTCATACATTTCCCTATATAACACTTTCTGACTGAAAAGGTAGAGGATCCAGTATAGCTGCCCACCATAGATTCGGGCATCAAGTGTGGAGGAGAAAAGCAAGGTCCAGGTGCCCCAGCCATTAGGACCCGTGGCTCTCCTTTCTGTAGTGACAAGTGCAACAGGTTGCACACCCTTAGGTCCGCACCCGTTCCTTAATTTTGCGGGACAGGTGCGGAACCATTCATTTCAATGGGGCCACAAAAGATGTGGACAGCACACCGTGTTGCGGATCGCAAAACACTACGGTCGTGTGAATGTGTCCTTAATGTCAAACATGTAACAGAAGCTAAACAATTGCTGTATGCAGTATGTACCTTATTTCACTAGTTTTATTTCTGTAGAAATTTTTACACATTTTAGCAAAACAAAATATTGCCATGGTCATTGTAAGACTAGTTTCACATCTGCGCTGGAGCTTCTAGCAGATTCCGGCAAAATAAAAGAAGAAATACTTGCTGGAAACCTGATGGACCCTATTATAGTTAATGGAATCCATCGCATGCTGGCGGTGTTCAGTATATTCTAAAATTATATTCCTAGGCTGTAACAGAATACCAGAATTTGGCGGCAGATCTGAACTTATCCTAACTTCCAAGAGAACACAGTGGTTGTTTGTTACGTGCAACATAAGAAAATAATCCAGCAGCACTCACCAATCGACGTTTTCATTTACTTTAATTATTTAAATTTATAAGGTGAATAAAGTAAATGAAAACGTCGATTGGTGAGTGCCGCTGGATTATTTTCTTATGTTGCACGTGAATTATTAATGCCTGACACCAGCTGAGCACCGCCTGACAAGGGGATAAGTAGAACATTGTCCGTAGCTTTACTTGCAGGAGGAAGCGGGGTTATGTGCAGTGCCATCGGATCTGTTGTCTAACTCTATTGAGTGGTTGTTTGTTAGCTGTGAATGTGATCCTGTGTTTTATATTGTAAAAGACATAGGGGGTGTAAAGTAAACTGGCTTAGTTGCCTATAGCAACCAATCAGATTCCATCTTTCATTTTGGACAGCTCCATTGGAAAATTAAATTAGGAATCTGGTTGCTACGGGCAACTAAGCCAGTTCTACTTTTCACAAGTTTGATAAATGACCCCCATAATTACTTAAAGGGGTTGTCCCACAAAAAAAAATTCTACAGTTTTCAAACCAGCACCTGGATCTGAATACTTTTGTAATTGCATGTAATTGAAAATTTAACATAGCAACTGAGTTATTCAATAAAATATTTTTGCATAGCGCCACCTGCTGTTAGTTTTCTTATTTATTAATTCTTTGACCTGCTCAATGAGATGGCTGAACATGCTCAGTTTCATCCTTCAACTGCCTCCCAAGCTGTGATAGGGAGAGCTGAGACACGCCCCCTTAGCTGCAGCAGAAAATACACTCCCCTTGAGCTGTTGGCTTGATATAAGTCTAGCAGAGCAATGAATGTGATTTCTGGATCCATGTGAGATACAGGGCTGGTTCTAGCTTTGTTAGAAAGAGGTTGTTATGTACTATATGATGTCTGATTTTCATTTTTTCCATTAGTCATAGGACAACCCCTTTAACTTTAGTAATAGCTGTAAAAATCTGTAAGAGAACAAGGAGAAGATAGACAATTGTAAATGTCAGTAAATTGTAAATGTTTACTTAGAAAATGACTAAGTAGTGCGTGCAAAGTCACTTCACCTTAGTACAGCAGGAAAACTCTGATTTTTAAAGGCAGTTGGAAAAATCAATAATGAGTTTTATTAAAGGAGTTGTCTCATCTTTCCATAACTAAGGCGAGATGAGACACAGTCCCGACCACCAGCCAGGAAACAGCAGAGAGCTCTAGAGATCGCTGTTTCAGTAGCTCCCCTTGCGGTGCATGAGAGCAGGGCCGGACTGGGGATAAAAACCAGCCCTGGAAAAAGTTGCACACCAGCCGCACAGCATTGCGTCATTATTTACTTGTTTATAATAGGAGAAAGCATTCATTTTAAAACACGTGTGTAAACACGAATATGAACTTTGCCCCACGATAGCTCTTTTGTAGAACCCCCATAAAAACTTACAATTACTTGACTTGGCCCTTGGGGATCTCAGACGCCACTTCAACACTTTGGCCGCGGGCTCGGCGGAGCTGATGTTGTGTTTTATCCTAATGAGAAAGATTTCATAATAAGGATTTGGAGAAGGGGCAGAGAGATAGCAGAGCAGGGAGAGGCTGGTGCTGCTACTAGGGGGTCATACCATGGGGGAGTAATAAAGCCCACCATAATTCCCCCCCAGTAGTAATAATTCTCCTTATAATATGCAAAACATACCCCTTTGTAATGCCCCCAGTTGAGCTAATGTTCCCATAATGTGCCAATATAAAATACCCCTTTTCAGTGCCCCCGTAGATGACCCCCATAGTGCTCCCCCCCTTCCCCATAGTACCCACTAAAATGTGTCCCAGTATAAAATGCCCCTATACAGAGCCCCCATATAAAATACCCCTTCGTTTTAGCCTCAGTAGATGCCCCTATAGTGCCCCCCAATAATCTGCAGTAAGATGTGCCCCCATAGATGCCCCCAATCATGTGCCAGTAATAAGAGCCCCCCCACCATCATGTGCCAGTAGCCAGAGCCCCCCATATCATGTGCCAGTAGCCAGACCCCCCCATATCATGTGCCAGTAGCCAGAGTGCCCCCATATCATGTGCCAGTAGCCAGAGTGCCCCATATCATGTGCCAGTAGCCCCCCATATCATGTGCCAGTAGCCCCCCATATCATGTGCCAGTAGCCACCCTTATCATGTGCCAGTAGCCCCCCTTATGGGCCAATAGCCCCCTTATGTGCCAGTAGTCCCCCTTATGTGCCAGTAGCCCCCCTATCATGTGCCAGTAGCCCCGCTTATGGGCCAGTAGCCCCCCTTATGGGCCAGTAGCCCCACTTATGGGCCAGTAGCCCCCCTTATCATGTGCCAGTAGCTCCCCTTATCATGTGCCAGTAGCCCCCCTTATGTGCCAATAGCTCCCTTATGTGCCAGTAGTCCCCCTTATGTGCCAGTAGCCCCCCTTATCATGTGCCAGTAGCCCCCCTTATCATGTGCCAGTAGCCCCCCTTATGTGCCAGTAGCCCCCCTTATGGGCCAGTAGCCCCCCTTATCATGTGCCAGTAGCCCCCCTTATCATGTGCCAGTAGCCCCCCTTATCATGTGCCAGTAGCCCCCCTTATCATGTGCCAGCTCAGTAGTCCCCCCTTATCATGTGCCAGCCCAGTAGTCCCCCCTTATCATGTGCCAGCCCAGCCCAGTAGTCCCCCCTTATCATGTGCCAGCCCAGTAGCCCCCCTTATCATGTGCCAGCCAAGCCCAGTAGTCCCCCCTTATCATGTGCCAGCCCAGCCCAGTAGCCCCCCTTAATATGTGCCAGCCTAGCCCAGTAGCCCCCCTTAATATGTGCCAGCCCAGCCCAGTAGTCCCCCCCTTATCATGTGCCTGCCCAGTATTGTACCTATATAAAAAAAAAAAAGAAAACACTTATACTTACCTCCAGCGATGTGATGCGATGCAGGCCGCCTCTTCCGGCCTGTGTCCCTCGCTATACGGCTCAGGCGACGCGATGACGTCATCGCGCCGCCTGCACCTGAGGACGGCAATACAGATGACCATGGAGATGAGCGCTTCCACAATGGAGGCGCTCATCTCCTGCTCTGCCCTGCGGCACTCAGGCCTGCTGGCCTACCGGAAAATTTCCCGGTATCCCGGCAGGCCAGTCCGGCCCTGCATGAGAGCTATGTAAGCAGTGTAGCATAGCAAGCTATGGTGCTTCCCTAACTCAGAAACAGTATAGCCTGCTGTGCTACGCTGTTTCCATGGCTCTCATGCATAGCGCCAGAGCTCTCTTCTGTTTCTCAATGGGTTGGTAGTCGAGACTGTTTCATCTCACCATGGTAAGGCCTCATGCACACGGCCGTTGTTTGGGTCCGCATCCGAGCTGCCGTTTTTGCTGCTCGGATGCGGACCCATTCACTTCAATGGGGCCGCAAAAGATGCGGACAGCACTCTGTGTGCTGTCCGCATCCATTGATCCGTTCCGTGGCCCCGCCAAAAAAATAGAACATGTCCTATTCTTGTCCGTTTTGCGGACAAGAATAGGCATTTCTACAATGGGCTGCCCGTTCCATTCCGCAAATTGCAGAAGGCACACGGGCGGCTTCCGTTTTTTTGCGGTTCCGCAGTTTGCGGACCGCAAAAAACGAAATGGTCGTGTGCATGAGGCCTAACTGCGAAATGAGACAACTCCTTTAACCTCCTAACAGTCACATTAAAATTGAAAAAACCCACTTTTTTATTGTAGATTTTTAATGTGTCTGCAGTAAATCCTATTGGCACACAACTCAGGGGGCACAATTGCATTTTTAACCCCTTAGTGACATAATTTTAGCCTTAAGCCTTAAAGGGAACCTGTCATGTGGATATTTGATTATAATCTAACTAATTATATACAATCATTAACTACTAAAAAGTACCTTAGATGTATTCACTTACTGGTGTGACAGATGGTTACCTCATAATATACACACAAAGATGCCGCATGCTAATGAGCTGATTTGAGTCTAGCGTGATGTCATTGAGTCCAGCGTATATTTAATTCAGAGCTATAGCCACTCCCCTGCCCACCTGGTGCGGATTCATATGGAAAATAACTGTCAATCAGCAGCAGGTAGGCAGGGAGAGTCAGGAGCTCTTGAATATTCAGGACTCATCATTATCAGCTGGAGCTTTTCAATACAAGATGTGGGCAGATTGACTGGGTCAATTAAAGAAAGTGACCCAGCATTTTGCTAGGAGAATTAGTCACTTATTTATGTTGCCCTTAGTTAGGACACAGGTTCCCTTTAAGGACCAAAATTATATCCCCCTTTGTGTTCCTGCAGTCATAACATTTATTTATTTATTTATTTTTATTTTTTGTGGTATTAGTTGTATTTTTTTTTAAAACCATTTTGGTGTATATATATAGTGTTAAATAACTTTTAGCATTTTATTTTTAGGGGGGAATATTAAAAAAAATTCAATTTTACCATTATTTTGTGGAATTTATTTACGGCGTTCATTGTGCATGCAATTAAAAGTTAGGGATATTTGGCTTGTGGGTGAAATTTCAGGATGAACCTAAAATGCACTCTAACCTTTACAGGGGAACTTAATGTGACCTTCTCTAAACTTTTGAATGTACATGTCCAAATGTTCAAAGTTTCAGTACTTTTTGCACAACTTGCTGTTCTCTAACAAGGAGCTTAACAGCAAAATTTACAACAGGTGTTTGATCCGTGAATCGCCCAATAAATTTCCTGGTTTAATTAGAATTGGTATTTAAACAGTCCTCCTCATCATGCTGTTCACATTTTGACATCATGAGACCAAGACGACACCTAACAATTGATCAACAGTAGAGATGAGCGAACTTCTGTTTTAAGTTCGGCGTCTAAAGTTCGGCTTCCGGTTAGCGGAGGATCCCGATATGGATTCCGAATTCCGTTGTGGTCCGTGGTAGCGGAATCAATAATGGTCATTATTGATTCCGCTACCACGGACCACAACGGAATTCGGAATCCATATCGGGATCCTCCGCTAACCGGAAGCCGAACTTTAGACGCCGAACTTAAAACAGAAGTTCGCTCATCTCTAATCAACAGTACCTTGCCTGTTGGAGATGTCAAGGAGAGTGCTATGCATCAGTCACTGTTGCCACCAGACAAGCCTATAAAGATATACAAAGGCAAAGATTAAATAAAGTAACAGGCTCCGAGAGTCGTCAACAAATGGGCGGGCTCCATCGACCAGCACCTAACATGGCACTTGGCCAACGCCCATATGATAAAAAATAGAGGTAATGGCAGCAAGACATCTTATCCTGATGATTTCTTCAATGGAGCTAAGCTCTATGTTCCAAAACTAAGGGCTCATTTACAAACAGATATAGGCCACTTTTGTAGCGTATATGTGGAGCATATTCTGTCACATGTCATGTTGCAGCAGAATCTGAGACTTCTTCCCCACTCATGGCAGGTGTAAAAAAGGGGAGGGGAAGGGGATAGCCAGGTAGGCCCTTCTCATTCCTAATTCTATATGACTGGCTTAGGGATACAAAATGATCTAAATGTAAGACAGCAAGGAAGCTGCCTTACATTCAGAATCTGCAGTGGATACGCCAAAGTTATGTAGAGGCCGGCGCCTCTAAATAAGTTCGGCAATCCATCAACAGCACAGGGGCTAATTAAGACTGGTGTCTAAAACGCCGGTCTTAATAAATGTGCCACTAAGTGTTTTCTAGTCTCCTCACCCCTCCTAGCCCCACCTAAAGGTCAGTAGTACGTATGTACAGTTACCTCTTACTGCAGAAATGTGGCCAGGTATAGACATCACTAGATAACTTCACTAAGTTAAAGAGGAAGAACCAATTAAAAACCTTGCTTTACATGGAGAAATGGTATAGAACAATGAGAGAACCATGATTTTCCTATAAAATTTCCCACTGCTTCAGTGTTGCTGCTTTGAAGTCACATAGGCATGTGACTGCTGCCGACAATCAATGGCCTTAGTGGCCTAACATACAGCTGAGGCCAACCATATCTTGTCCTGTGTGATTTTGTCATGTGATGTAAACAGAAAACTCTGCAATATTTTGTATGATGTAGCATACCTGCTTACAGAAAATTTTTGTAGAAACACTTTTACGGTCTCTTTCAAACGAACATTGCTCTATGTAATAAGCACATTTTTGGCTACTAAGGAGTCACAAAATCTTCGATATATAATCGTTATCTGCCAGACATCTGCTGGTCTCATACAAGCCTTAAGGTCCCTTTATATGGGATGACAGTGCAGCAAATTATAGGGAAGGAAGCGTTCCTTCACAACCATCTGCTGCTCGCTGGTGGAAGAGATGACTAATTTACATGCAGCGATCTCCTCCATAGTATGCGGAGGAGCGATCGCTAATGCCATCGCTCTTTCCTATACTCATTATTTGCCAACAGCAGATAGGGTTTACACAGCACTATCTGCTGCCAGCAAATGATGATTTTTGTGCCGGCACAAACAATCGGCAGTACATTTACACCACCAGATAATCGCTAACGAGCGTTCCTATGAACGCTCGTTAGCCATTATCTCTAAGATTCTTGGCCCGTATAAATAACCTTTTACACAGAGAATGCAATCAATCACTGACAACACCTCCCCCAGACACAACTGACGTCAGAAACAGGAGAGATTTAAATGTATAAATTACAAGTTATACAAAGCTATATATCAATCTGATCAACTCCTCCTGCTCGATAAGCTGCTGCCTGCAGATTGCATTGCATTTTGTGGTGACAGATTCCATTTAAATCCAAGTCCAGGAGTATAAAGTCAGTTTTCAAGACCATTGGTAGATCCTGTGAGAGGCATAACCCCAATACAAATTCTATAGGTCCAAAGATCTTGGTGCAAAATTGTGGTGGAAAGCAGGAATGCTCAACCTGTGGCCCTACAGCTGTTGCAAAATTACAACTACCAGCATGCCCTAATAGATGTAGGCTGTCCAGGCATGCTGGGAACTGTAGTTTTGCAACAGCTGGGGGGCCGCAGGTTGGGCAACCCTGTTGTAAAGTAAGCCAACTAATGGGTGTGAAGTTAAATTAGTCTAAACATGCCTAAACATGCACCAGATTTATGATCCAGCACAAGCCACTGTAATAAATTTGGTCTATTTTAAGTGGCAGGGAGGGTGAGGACTCCAATGATGATTGAGAAGAAGGTAACATTGGGGAAGGATAGTGGTGACAGCTGCAGCAATAAAAAGCAGGGGTGATGTACCTAGCAAAGAACTGCTATATATATGTATATAGTAAAATAGATCAATTATATGAAGAGGTTAGGGGTCTTTTGCATATGGAATCTTCAAGTATATAATTTGACCTTTCAAATAAGCTTATTATGTTACCGAAAAATATGATGGAATGGGCAGCGAGAAGCCATTCAATCTATTTGTACATAATAGATTTCCATTAACATTCTGTGTTTCTATGCTTCACAAATATTTTCTCTTAATACAATAAAATATAAAATGATTGCTATAAAAAACATTCCTGCCATTATAATATTTCTAATGCCAGGACACTGCATACCACTTATGATTTGTACATGGTTTATGCTACACATCACCGTAGAAACATAATATAATATGTAGGGCAGAAGTCCATTAAACAATCCTCTGCAATGCATTCCATGTCCTGAGGTAATGGTGATAATGGAGGTTATTGTAGAGAGAATTCACATGGGAAGTCACTTCAGTATTACTCTAAGTGTATCTTAGAATGCTGCTTCTGAGAGAACTAAGGGGATCCTAGCATTTGAAGTCTTTAGTACTTAGTTCCATTGTACAGTACTTAAATGTTTACCGGTCACTTCCTAAATGGGTCGAGGAACACAATATGCAATTACATTATCAACTTTGCTGTTCCTTTGTCCCTGGATTGTAACACAAGGATGGATTTGTTTCACTTTCATAAAGCTTGCTTGTCTTCTCTTGATTGGTTCATGATATTTTAGATGAATTTTACCTTGATTAAAGCCAGATTGAAACTAATTTTGCTTTCTTTTTTGCTTTTTTATACTCACTGACAAGAGCAACCATAAACCTGTTTTAGATAAATTGTCTCCTGGATTTCTGTGTGACTAGTTGAAGCTCATTTTGAAGAGCTGATAGTGATTTTCTTTCTCTGTTTAAGGGGACACTTCCATAAATGAAAAATATCATAGCATATTAACCCTTAGGATACCTGAGGTTTTTTCGTTTATGTGTTTTAATTTTTCTTTCCCATCTTCCTTGAGCCATAACTTTTTTATATTTCTGTTCACATACACATGTACTTTCTAATGCTACTATTAATGATGGCATACAATGTAGTGGAAAGAAGTAAAAAAATTCCTAATGGGGTGGAATTGGAAAATAAACACAATTCCTCCACCAGTTTACGGATTTTGTTCACACTGCATTCCATTTGCAGCAAAACTAACCCATGTCCTTCATTCTCTGGGTCAGTACGATTACAAAGAGACCCCAAATGTATTTTGTCTAAATAGTGTAAAAATAGATTTCAACTTTGGGGAAAAAAAAATTTCACCATATTCTGACCCCCATAACTTTTTTATAATTTTATCTTTTTTGCGGGACAATCTGTAGATTTTATTTATATCGTTTTGGAGTGTGTGTGACTTTTTGATGATACTTTATTAAATTTTTTTGGGTAAGAGAAGCAATGAAAAAATTGCAAATTGGCCATTTTGACAATTTTTTTCCATTACGCCATTTGCAGTTTTGGAAAAATATTTTTATATTTTAATAGTACAGGCATTTTTGGTTTTCGGTGATACCTATGATGTTTATATTTTTTGTTATTTAGGTATTTATATTTTTATTATACGGAAAGGGGGGTGATTTAAACTTTTATATTTTTTAAATTTTCTATATACCGTATTTTTCGCCCTATAAGACGGTGCGGCCCATAATACGCACCTAGGTTTTAGAGTAACACAATAATAAAAAAGTATTTTTCATTACACCTCAGGTCAGACCGCCAATCAGACCCCCTATGTTAATCAGACCTCAGCTGACTGCCCCAATTAGATCCACAATGTTAATAAGACCTCAGATCAGACCTCCATGCCTCATATCAGTCCTCCATGCCTCATATCAGCCCCCAGCCATATGTATAATCAGCCCCCAGCCATATGTATAATCAGCCCCTAGCTATATGTATAATTAGCCCCAAGCCATATGTATAATCAGCCCCAGCCATATATATAATCAGTCCCCCAGCCATATATATCATCAGCCCTAAGCCTCAGATCACAAAATAAATAAACCACTTACCTCTCCTGCTCCTGGACGCCGCCGCTCCTCTCTTCCAGTGCGATCCACTTCCTCCTGCTGTTTGCTGTGCTGTGAACTGGCGCGCACAGCGTGAGGTCACAGAGCGCCCTCACACTGTGCACAGCCACTGCACAGCCGACAGCCGAGGACCAGGAAGAGGTGAGTACAGAGCCTTCACCGCTTCCTGGTCCTCCGGTACTAATGAGCGCTTCCATAATGAAAAATACAGTATTTTTTAACAGTTTTTTTATTTTTTGTGATGATTTTGAAGCTCATATATGAGCCTACAAAATCTATATATTTTTTTTTAACAAAATTATCTAGTTTTAAACTACACTTATTTTTGAGAATTGCTCTTTTTCTATGTTGGCCTGCCATCTGTTGGCCAAAATAAGAATTGCACTTTGAATGTTCTCAGCCTCTTCAGCGAGGCTGAGCCCATTCAAATCAATTACCTGCATCCCCATTGGCCGCAGGGGATGCCGGTAACGCTTCCGTTTTTGCGCATTTAGATGCTGTGATCTCACTTGATCACGGCATCAAAAGCCTTTAATAATGCCCATCGCGGTAATTAGCCGCAGGTCTCTGCTATTTGAAACAGCAGAGACCTGCCGGCCATGATGCCCGCTGCACGTGCATGTACATTTACAGTGCTAGTAGCGAAAGGGTTAACAACCTATATTTGAATATTCAGTTTTTATCTCTTTCACAAAAACATGGATGGTTTTCTGAATCTAATTTTTGCCTTCTTCCTGTCCTGGCTCTTTAACATCTTTGTTTGTACTGTAAGCAAACAGTATTGCTTAACTTTTTTTAGGCAGATCGTTACTGTGGCCAGAGAGAACCCCACTGTAGTGACTCAATTAAAGCGTCACACGTTACACTAAACAATGCAATGATTTTATATGGGCATCTTTATTTAGACCCATCAAGAAAACAGTACAGCTGCCATACTGTTATCCCAATTCTACAACTACTATTATAATGGGCATTACCCTGCAGATAAAATATTCCCTTCACAGCAACAGTAAAATTACAATGGATTATCTATCTCTACATGAGTTTTATGTCTCTGTGCTGATTTCTGTAGAAGGACATTAGTTCAAATTGAAATTTCAATCGTATAGTAATGCCAAAATGAAAAAAAAAAAGTGACAAAACATGTTTTCTATGGATATTGGGGCAGATTTGCTATTGAAAATGAGCCATTTTTTTGTACAATTTGCACCAAAGGATGGTGGGAATGCTTTGCATAGCATTTATCATGTGTTTTAGACACTTTTCTAGCTTTTCTATGTCTTGTCTGACAAGGGAACTTTGGCACATTTTTTTGGAGTAAAAGATAGTGGGCATACTTTGTACTGCATTTATCGTGTGTTTTAGACACTTTTCTAACCTTTTTATGCCTTGTCTGACAACGGAAGCCAGTTGCGGCCACAAATCCAGTTTGGCTGCCCAGTAGTCCAGCGGATCTTCGATGACGGATGGCTGGTGCACTCCAAGCATGCCACAACCTGCTGGTTCAGGTTCTGCTCTATGTCTAGCTGCTGGTGAGTAGTTTCTTCACTATGCTGGTGAAGAAAGCTTCTCATCAGCTACTCTAGACTGAGGCTGCTGCTGATGGAGCTGGTACTGCTCCTGCCACCCTCTCCCCCAGCAGCCATGGTAGTGGAACATGAGCGCACAGGGCCCCCCCCCGGTCAGACCTGCAAGAGGATGGACGATGGTGCAGATAGGCAGCAGCCAACTGACTACATAAGATGCCTCTATAGTAGTTCAGTTAGTCCTCCCTCTCAGCGGGTGTAAAAAAAGCCCCCATTTTGGACCGGTAGCGAGGGTCTAACATGGTGGATAGCCAGTAGTAATCCCTTTGGTGAATGGTGACAATTTGGCTGTCACTACGCAAGCAAGTGAGCAAGCATCAGGCCATTTGCGCAAGTGACTCGGAGGGACTCCCTGCCTCCATCTCCACTGCATACTACCACGGTGTGCCTGGGTTCTCTACCTTGTCTTCCTCATCGCCCTGTAGCTTCTCTGGCTGCTCCTGCTCCTCCTCTACTATCACCTGTGTAGAAAAACCACCCATTTTGCTAAACATTGCTTGTGCTCCAATATCCTCCTCCTCCTACTCCAGTTCAGCCCCCACAGGGCTCATGTGGCCGTGAGATGTAGGCGCCAAGTCTCCAGTCCCCTGATTAGCCAGATTTACCAGCATCTTTTCCAGTGGAATGACGTTGTTCATCCTGTAGTCCTGGCGACTGACAAATAACGTGGCCTCCTCAAAGGGCACGAGCAAACGGCAGGTGTCACGCATGAGCTGCCACTGGCTAACATCGAAGTTACACAGGGGAGTACCTCTGTCCGCTTGGATCATCAAGAAATCGTCTATGGCCTTTCTCTGTTCGTAAAGTCTGTCCAACATATGGAGGGTGCAATTCCAATGGGTGGAAACGTTGCATATCAGCCTATGTTGGGGGTCGCCGTTCTGCCGCTGCAGCTCAAGGAGGCCGTGCTTTGCGGTGTACGAGTGGCTGAAGTGTATACAAAGTTTCCTGGCCATTTTTAGGATGTCTTGCAGATGGGTGGAAGACTTCAGGAACCACTTGACAACCAGATTGAACACGTGCATCATGCAGGGTGCATGGCTCAGTTCTCCTTGATGCAGCGTCCACACCATGTTCCGATTTTGAGTTGTCACGGAGAAAGCCAGGATTTGATTTCTTAATGAAGAACACGGAGCAGTTCTCTCCCCTGTGTGTCTCCGTTCGTCCAGGCAAACGAGGTGTAAAACAGCGTGAAACCGCCATGCCCTGCACATGTGGTATGCTGGAGGAGCACTGTGAATTTTTCCTGTAGTGGAGGCTGAGGACACGGTGGAGGATGAGGAGGCAGAGGCGGACATTGTCACAGGACCAACGGCGTGAGAACATGGAGGTGGGAGCGGCAGCACCTGGCCAAGTTGCTGGTGTGGATGGGCAGGAACCACATTTAGCCAGTGGGCCGTAAAGGACATATATTGTCCTTGACCGTAGTTACAGCTACCGACCAATTTTCCCAAAAAAGGCTGTAAAACAAAAAAATATTGCTACTGAATGACAATGTAAATTCACCGCAGAACGGCTAATAACACATACTTATTTTTGCTATTAACCTTTTGGGGACACAGGGCGTACAGGTACGCCCTGATGTCCCGGTACTTAAGGACACAGCCCTGTGTATTTCCGATCACCGCCACGCGGCGGGCGGTGATTGGAACAGAGTACCTTCTGAAATCATTCAGCAGGCACTCCTGTGACCCCCCATATCGGCGATCGCAGCAAACCTCAGGTCAATTTAGACCTGCGGTTTGCTGCGTTTCCGGGTTATTCGGGTCTCCGTTGACCCGATAACCTGGAATAGGATGGTGATCGGTGGTGTGATAATACACCACCAATCACCATCCTTAGATCCTGGGAGGTGGCAGTGACATCACCTCCCAGGATCGCTTCTTATTGGCTGCACGGGCAGACGGGGGTTAAGTTCCCCCAGTTCTGCTCTCCTCCTCCACACTGCATCCTGGAGACATGGAGAGAGGAGCCTCGTGGATCTTTGAGCCCAGTACCCCTCATCTGTGCCCACCACCCCCCATCTGAGCCACCACAGTGCCATTTGGCACTAAAAAGGTACCTAGGGACAGGTTTAGGGACAGCTTAGATTAGGCAGGGAGACTTACGGAGAGTTTAGGAAAAATTATTTTTTTTAACCTTACCCTGATCGTGTGTCTGGGGTCCACAGCACACTCAGCTGTGTGACCCTAGACCCCCCAGGGGTGCTGAAGTTGTCCCCCCCACCACATTTTTGGGGGCGCAAGCGTTTTTTTTTGTGCTTACGCTGACTGTGGCCGGCACTCTTAACGTCCGGCCACTGTTAGCGCATCGCGCACCCCACCGCTGATCAGATTCAGATCGCTGATCAGCGACTTTGAATCTTTTCTTTTTTTTCAATTTTTTTTGGGCTTAAATTTAATTTAAAAAAATTCTGTTAGGTTTAGGGGTAAGTGTACGTGAACACCCATCCCCCCACACACACGCACACTAAATAAAGTTTTCCACACACACACACACGCACACACTCACCTATGGCCCGCCAGATGTTCTCGGCTGAGGAGGCATACGCCCTGCTTGCCTCCGACTCCGAGAGTCCCAGTGAGGACGAGGATGACCCCACTTTCCTCTTTTCATCCGTGTCCTCCTCATCATCTAGCGATGATTATGAGCCCCCAAGGCGGCGGAGCAAGGGGACCGCGATGCCAGGGACCCTGTGGCCCACACTAGTACGAGCAGCTCTGGGCCAACGAGATAAGTCCATCTGAGCCCCCTACCGGTGAACTTGTCTGGTGTACCCCAGAGGATTTAGAGCCCGTGATTCCTGATTTTGCTGGCCAATCAGGAATCCAGATTCCCACAGTGGGCTTCACTGAATATGACTATTTTCGTTTTTTTTTCAGTGACCACTTTGTGAATCTGATGGTGGAGCAAACGAACTTGTACGCCCAACAGTTCATTGCTCAACACCCGGGCTCCTTTTTAGCTAGGTCCGGTGGCTGGACTCCGGTAAGTGCAGCTGAGATGAGGACGTTTTGGGACCTCATGCTGCACATGGACCTAGTCAAAAAACCCAGTGTCAGGCTGTACTGGAGTGGGGACGTCCTCTACCAGAACCCACTCTACTGTATGGCCATGACACGTTGCCATTTTGAGGCCATTCGGAAATGCCTGCATTATGCAGATAATGCAGTATGTCCCCCCCCCCGGGGTGATCCTGCCTATGACCGCCTGTACAAAATCAGGCCGGTCATAGATTACTTCGGGGCCAAATTTTTGGAGGCCTATGTACCTGGAAGGGAGGTTGCTGTTGATGAGTCTCTCATTGCTTTCAATGGGAGATTCATTTTCCGCCAGTATGTTCCCTCTAAGCGGGCAAGGTATGGCGTGAAGCTGTACAAACTTTGCGAGAGTACCTCAGAGTACACTTACAAGTTTTGTGTGTACGAGGGGCAAAATTCCCATATTGAACCCCAGAATGTCCCTCCACTCTGGGTGTTAGCAGGAAACTTGTGTGGGACCTTATGCACCCACTGCTAGATAAGGGTTACCACCTGTACGTGGATAACTTTTGTACTAGTATCCCCTTGTTCCAGTCCCTCACCGCCAGATCCACGTCCGCTTGTGGGACCGTGCTGAAAAATCAATGCGGCCTCCCTACTTACCCCCTCCAGGTACCTATCCCCAGGGGTGAGACCCATGCCCTTACCAATGGAAACCTGTTGCTGGTCAGAAAGAAGGACAAGAGGGATGTCCTTGTACAGTCCACAATTCACGGTAATGGCATCACCCCTGTCCCTGTGCGAGGTATCGTGGCAACAGTCCTCAAGCCCGATTGTATCATAGACTACAATAGATATATGGGAGGAGTTGATCTCTCTGATCAAGTCCTCAAGCCATATAACACCATGCGCAAAACCCGGGCATGGTACAAAAAAGTTGCGGTCTACTTGGTACAGGTTGCCTTGTACAACTTTTGTGCTGTCCCAGAGCACTGGCAACACAGGGAGATTCCTGCAGTTCTATGAGGCAGTCCTCAAGGACCTGATCTTTTCTGACCGGTTAAGAGCAGGCCGGAGTACCTCGGGAACTGGAGGCGCCTAGATCGTCCCTGGCCATCACTTTCCAGGTGTGGTCCCCCATACTAGAAAGAAGGGACGGTCCCAAAAAAATTGCGTTGCCCCGATCATCCGGGCCTCTGCATTGACGGTTGCTTCAGGGAGTATCACACTTCCATGGAGTACTAAATTTATAATCCCCTTCCCCAATTTTAATTCTATTTAGCCACAGACAATCGCCCAGAAAATAGTAATTAAAAAAACTATAACTCTCCGACTTTGGAGACACTAAAACAATTTTTTTTTTTTTAAATGATATTATTTTGTAAAACTAAAATAAATAAAAAAGTTGACATATTAGGTATTGCCGCATCCGTAAGAACCTGAACTATAACAATACCCCATGACCTAACCCCTCAGATGAACACAGTCAAAAAAATAATAAAAACTGTGTAAAAAAAGCAATTTTTTTGTCACCTTTCATCACAAAAAGTGTAATAGCAAGTGATCAAAAAGTCATATGCACCCCAAAATAGTGCCAATAAAACCGTCCTCTCATCCCGTAAAAAATTAGCCCCTACATAAGACAATCGGCTAAAAACAAAAAAAAAAAACTGACTCTCTATGGAGATAGTTAGTGCAAAAATAGGTTACATGAAGAGTGGCATAGAAAACTAATGAAGCCCCTAACTAGAGCTTAACTCAGTAAATAATTAGATAACCAACAAAGCAACACTGAGAACTATTAAGCTAAAAAGGTATATTTTTATTAGACATATGGTTAAAAACATAGACAAAGAGATGACAGACAAGTGCAAAATAGTGCAGTACAATCCTGGGAGAGTTAATTCAGTATAATAGAGTAAAAAGGTAGGCGACCAAAAAATATATATATATAAATGCCTGTATGTAAAGAGGACTCCTATACAAGAGCTACACTTGAGAAAAGTCCACAGTGCAAATAAATGCATTCAGTATGAAAGTGCAAGTGCGTATATTCAGTTGTGACTAGGGGACATAAGGTATAAATCCTCAAGTGTGGTTCTTTCCAAAAGTGCAATTGTATCTATACCGCTATAAGTAACAAGCGGTAAAGTGCAAGTGCAATATAGGAGATAAGAGGTGAATGGCAAGACCATGTATGGTACAAAAAAGGCAAAGGGCCGCAACAAAGATAGTAAACCATGCGGTCCAAACAAAGCAAGGTCACATACCGTTATGGAAGTAACAAGTCCACAGGAAGACTGCACACCCCGACGCGCGTTTCGATTTGAAACCTTCCTCTGGGGGTACAGACTTCCCACTGGAGAGCTGATACTTGAATACCCATGCCGCCAATCCAAAACCCGTTAGGGGATCATGTGATATCTGGGAGACTAATTAGTCGGGGACGCAGGTCAACTGCGCAGAGGCCAATTGCGCTAGTATAGCTGCGTCCTTTGACCAAAGGACCTTTCATGACGTCAAACGCATCATGATCCCACGAGATGTTCGAGAGCCGCGTAGTGGCCAATCACGCAGGCGGCGAAGTCAGGGGGATGGATTATACGGTCATACATGCTGGTCACATGGTCTCCCAGGGTTCAACCCACCAGAAGAACGGAGGTAAATATCGTAAGTAATAAACAGATAAATAAATATATATACGTTAGTGTTATAAATATCCACAAAGTGCATAGTGCATGTTCTATTGGATAATAATTAATTTATCGCTGAACTAAAGTGTTAATAAGAGACCCGAGGGTCATAGGTAAATATATATCTAAACATATACAGTAATATGCAGGAATAAAAGTGCATAGTGCATGAGGCCTGAAACAGTGATACAGGAAAAAAGGGAAGGGGGGGAGTGACTGCACATGGAACAGATTGGGTCACGGCCACAGGACCTCCCAAACATACCGGGACCACAATAAGGTCTCAAGCAGAGGGAGGTCGTGTGGCAGGGAGTCAAAAAATTCCAGAGGGCGATCGCAGTCACGGGGTCTCCCAATGATGCGGCGGCCAAAACAACCAAAAGTGTAGGCCACCCAGCAGAGGGGGACCGCGCGACGGAGTGAAAGGTGAAAATAATGAAAGAACACTAAAAAGTCGCGGGATCACCAAATGGTGCGGCGGCCGTTAAGGGACGTCCACCAGATGGGGATCGCGCGACCAAAAGCTTCCAATAAGTGAATGGTGACTATAAAGGGGGCAGGTTGAGTCACGGCCACAGGATCTCCCAAGAAAGCCGAGACCAAATAGAGGACTCAGGCAGAGGGAGGTCGTGTGACAGGGAGTCACGAAACCCCAAAGGTGGAACACGGTCGTGGGGTCTCCCAATGGTGCGGCGGCCGGGATAAAAAGGAGGGGCCACCCAACAGAGGGGGACCGCATGACGGAGTGTGAAATGAGGGTGAAAGTGAAGTTAAATGAGTCGCAGCCACAGGGTCTCCAGAACATGTGGTAGCCTAAACTAGGACACCCACAAAGGGGGACCGTGTGGCGGAGAGTCACAACCACGTAAGTGAAATAACCTACTACATGCAATTATAGCATGATGCATCACAAGGAGATAAAAGTGAGTGAATAAAAGAGCAAATTGAAATTGGATGTGAGTAGCTAATACTTGGTAAAATACCGGAAAAAACACCAATATATATGTTACATGATGAGATGAACAAAGATACAAAAAATATATATATAAACCCATAAAGGGAGTGGAGAAAGTGACACTGATGTTTCCGTCTTCAAATTGAATCTTCAATAGTATAGATAGTCCATGTCCAAAGACATCTTATGAGGAGGGAGAAGCAAGTATATTAGCCTAAGTATGGAAAGGACAGCATTAATATCAGAACTCTCCAGTGGGAAAGTATGCAAACACTATATAGACATAGAAGGATAATAAAAAGCTTTAAGAGTAAATAAATGTTAAAAAATGTATAAGTCTACATATTCCCTGTAGGAAGGGGGCATAAGACAGGGCATCATTGAGGCCTTTAGGTTGTATCGTGTCCAGGGTCCAGATCCACTTTGCTTCTAATTGTGCCAGACGTTTCATCAGGTTGCCACCGCGCATACCCAAATCAATATGGTCTATCCCACAAACCTTCAAAAGGGAGGGGTCACTGTCATGGAATTTTTTAAAGTGTCTTGCGATAGGCTTCAAATCGTCCACATCAGTGGAATCATTTGATTTCAGGATGTCCCGAACATGTTCGCGGACTCGTACCTTCAATTCCCTGCTAGTCAGTCCCACATAAATTTTTGGACATGGGCAGGTGGCATGGTAAATTACCCCTTTAGTTACGCATGAGATGTGATGCGTGATCTTATATGTTTTGGTCTGCGTGGAGTTCATAAACTCAGTGGTCCTCATGATATTGTCGCAGGCCACACATTTCCCGCAGGGGAAGCAACCCCATTTTGGTCCTTTTGACCCAAAAATTGTGCCCTGTGCCTGGGGGGCGTAATAGGATCTCACCAGGTGATCTCCTAAAGTTTTCGCCCTCCTAGGCACAACAGATGGGTGTGTGGGTAATATTTTTTCCAAAATTGGGTCTGCCCTCAAAATGGGCCAGAATCTCTCCAGGATTCCTCGCATGTGTTGCCATTGTGAATGATACGGAGTGATGTATCTTACCGTATCAGTTGTTTCCTTCTTTATTTTGGGATAGATGAGGTCTTGTCTTGCCAAATGTTTGGCCCGATTGTACGCTCTCTTTACTGATCTTTTACTGTAGCCTCTCTCCAGGAAACGTTGGCACAAGATGTCTGACTGGATCTCAAAATCCTCGTCGGTGGAGCAAACTCTCCTGATCCTGATAAATTGACCAGTTGGTATGGCTTTAATTGTCTGTGGAGAATGGGAAGATGACGCATGTAAGAGTGCATTCACAGCGGTTTCTTTTCTGTAGATGTTAGTTTGTAAGTAGCCTGATGGATCACTTTTAATTAAAACGTCCAAAAACTCAATTTGTTTGATGTTATATTTATAAGTCAAATGAATATTGTACTTATTCTCATTGAGATTTTCCATAAAGGACCCCAAGGCTTCAGAAGTGCCTTGCCAAATAAAGAAAACATCGTCGATGTACCGGGCCCAAAAAATGACCCGGTCCATCGACGTGTGCCCATCAGACATAAAGAGCTCCCTCTCCCACAGCCCCAGGAAGAGGTTGGCATATGAGGGTGCACACGCCGCCCCCATTGCCGTCCCCCGGAGCTGTAGGTAGAAGGAGCCATTGTAGGTAAAAAAATTGTGCGTGAGGGCGAATTCTAATAAGTTGGTCAAGCAGGCCGAAAATTCCTTATCGCTGTTTGTCATAGATAGAAAGAACGAAGTAGCACGTATCCCATCTTTGTGATTGATGCTGGTGTACAACGATTCGACATCGCATGTCACCAGCATCATATCAGGGTCAAGATGAATGCCATCAATTCTCTGGAGAAGGTCGGCAGTGTCTCGTGTGTATGATGGTAAGTTTTCCACCATCGGTTTCAAGTTGTAATCCAGAAACTTACACACGTTCTCTAAGAGACCCCCACACCCCGATATTATCGGCCTACCTGTTGGTTTTGTCGGACTCTTGTGGATTTTAGGCAAGAGATATAGGGTGGGTATTGAGGGATGTTGTACAGTCAGTGCTTCACATAATTGTCGGGATATGGTTCCATTAGTTACAGCTGTTTCCAAAAGATCCAACAGTAATAGACTGTAAGAGGAGAGGGGATTAAAAGTTAATTTTTTATAGCACGATGTATCTCTCAATTGGCGGTATGCCTCGGCCTCGTACATTTTGCGTGGCCAGATGACAATGTTCCCCCCCTTGTCTGCCGGTTTAAACACCACATCTTTCCAGGATCGTAGATTTTTCAAACTCCTACGTTGATCAAACGTCAAATTGTCAACGGTCTTCCCTGCTGGAAGTTCTGAGAGCTCGTTTGATACTGATTTTACAAAAAGATCTACTGCTGGGCATAAAGACAAGGGGGGGAATCGTTCAGAACGTTTCCTGATAACCATCGGAACCTTACCTGAACTTTCACTCTGTTCTTCTAATAAACTCTCCAAAATGTTCAAAGTTTCTTCTTCTGTCGGTACATCTGAGGGATTTTCTTCTGCAGGTTTGAAAAACCACCTCTTGAAGATCAATGATCGACCGAACAGATGAAGGTCTTTTATTGCTGTGAAGATGTCAAGAGAGGCGGAGGGTGAGAAGGTGAGTCCCTTCTGTAGGACAGAGATGTCCACTTTAGACAGGTTATGATCAGAAAGGTTAATTACCTTTAAGTTTTTGTCCTGATGAGGATCATTTCTCTGTCTCCTCCTATAGGGTTGGGTCCTGTGTTCCCACTTCCTTTTATTTTGACACCTCCATCTAGTCGTCATCCCAGGACTGGTTTGTCCACTTGCCTGACTGCCTGTGTTACTAGCTCCAGATATTGATGAAACTGATGAAGATCGAACTAGTGTGTCAGGACGTTGGACACGTCGCCATCGGTACATTTTCTTGTTTTGTGCGTCTATAAGGTCCCTGTTGAATTTCTTAGATTTAAGTTGTTGAATCTCCCTCTCCCATGTATCAAGTTGGACCTCCAAATGGGAGTTGAAGGCAGTCCACTCCTCATTGGAGATTGCTGCCTGTAACTGATTTTGTGTGGTCTCAATCTCTCTATCTAATAAAGACAGTGTGTTAATATTTAAGCCAACCAATAGCTCCATAAACTTAATGGAGCTACTTGTACAGATCTCTTCCCATTTTTCCACAAATATTTCATCCTCTAAGGGAAAGGAGGGAAATACTTGGATGCGTAGACCTCTAGGGACAAGACCTCTCTGTATATAGTTTTCTAAAGAGGCTTTATTCCACCAGGTTTTGATTTTACGGTGGAGTTGAGACCTCAATGTGCCCTGTAATACACCCACATCCCTACGTGTGTTAAAATCAGCAGATGAACTGTCATCTCTAAAAACCTCCACGAGACGAGATTGCCAAGTACGTTCTCTCGTTCTAAAATCCATGGGGCCTGTAACCAGAAAAGAGTCTGTGGAAACCACAGTAATTGAAATAGTTAGTGCAAAAATAGGTTACATGAAGAGTGGCATAGAAAACTAATGAAGCCCCTAACTAGAGCTTAACTCAGTAAATAATTAGATAACCAACAAAGCAACACTGAGAACTATTAAGCTAAAAAGGTATATTTTTATTAGACATATGGTTAAAAACATAGACAAAGAGATGACAGACAAGTGCAAAATAGTGCAGTACAATCCTGGGAGAGTTAATTCAGTATAATAGAGTAAAAAGGTAGGCGACCAAAAAATATATATATATATAAATGCCTGTATGTAAAGAGGACTCCTATACAAGAGCTACACTTGAGAAAAGTCCACAGTGCAAATAAATGCATTCAGTATGAAAGTGCAAGTGCGTATATTCAGTTGTGACTAGGGGACATAAGGTATAAATCCTCAAGTGTGGTTCTTTCCAAAAGTGCAATTGTATCTATACCGCTATAAGTAACAAGCGGTAAAGTGCAAGTGCAATATAGGAGATAAGAGGTGAATGGCAAGACCATGTATGGTACAAAAAAGGCAAAGGGCCGCAACAAAGATAGTAAACCATGCGGTCCAAACAAAGCAAGGTCACATACCGTTATGGAAGTAACAAGTCCACAGGAAGACTGCACACCCCGACGCGCGTTTCGATTTGAAACCTTCCTCTGGGGGTACAGACTTCCCACTGGAGAGCTGATACTTGAATACCCATGCCGCCAATCCAAAACCCGTTAGGGGATCATGTGATATCTGGGAGACTAATTAGTCGGGGACGCAGGTCAACTGCGCAGAGGCCAATTGCGCTAGTATAGCTGCGTCCTTTGACCAAAGGACCTTTCATGACGTCAAACGCATCATGATCCCACGAGATGTTCGAGAGCCGCGTAGTGGCCAATCACGCAGGCGGCGAAGTCAGGGGGATGGATTATACGGTCATACATGCTGGTCACATGGTCTCCAGGGTTCAACCCACCAGAAGAACGGAGGTAAATATCGTAAGTAATAAACAGATAAATAAATATATATACGTTAGTGTTATAAATATCCACAAAGTGCATAGTGCATGTTCTATTGGATAATAATTAATTTATCGCTGAACTAAAGTGTTAATAAGAGACCTGAGGGTCATAGGTAAATATATATCTAAACATATACAGTAATATGCAGGAATAAAAGTGCATAGTGCATGAGGCCTGAAACAGTGATACAGGAAAAAAGGGAAGGGGGAGGAGTGACTGCACATGGAACAGATTGGGTCACGGCCACAGGACCTCCCAAACATACCGGGACCACAATAAGGTCTCAAGCAGAGGGAGGTCGTGTGGCAGGGAGTCAAAAAATTCCAGAGGGCGATCGCAGTCACGGGGTCTCCCAATGATGCGGCGGCCAAAACAACCAAAAGTGTAGGCCACCCAGCAGAGGGGGACCGCGCGACGGAGTGAAAGGTGAAAATAATGAAAGAACACTAAAAAGTCGCGGGATCACCAAATGGTGCGGCGGCCGTTAAGGGACGTCCACCAGATGGGGATCGCGCGACCAAAAGCTTCCAATAAGTGAATGGTGACTATAAAGGGGGCAGGTTGAGTCACGGCCACAGGATCTCCCAAGAAAGCCGAGACCAAATAGAGGACTCAGGCAGAGGGAGGTCGTGTGACAGGGAGTCACGAAACCCCAAAGGTGGAACACGGTCGTGGGGTCTCCCAATGGTCCGGCGGCCGGGATTTTTTGGTCGCCTACCTTTTTACTCTATTATACTGAATTAACTCTCCCAGGATTGTACTGCACTATTTTGCACTTGTCTGTCATCTCTTTGTCTATGTTTTTAACCATATGTCTAATAAAAGTATACCTTTTTAGCTTAATAGTTCTCAGTGTTGCTTTGTTGGTTATCTCTATGGAGATACTAAAATGTTTTTTTTGTTTAAAAAAGGATATTATAGTGTAAAACATAGATAAATTTAAAAAAGTAGACATTTGCTGGACTGGTTTATTTACACCATGTCCCATTTAAAGCCCCCCTGATGTACCCTAGAGTATAAACTCCACCCCTACTACACCCCTCAAGGTATTCAAAACTGATTTTACAAACGTTGTTAACCCTTTAGGTGTTCCACAAGAGTTATTGGCAAATGGAGATAAAATTTTAGGAATTTCGATTTTTTGTAACCTTGCCTCACAAAAATGTAATATAGAGCCACCAAAAATCACATGTACCCTAAAAATAGTCCCAACAAAACTGCCACCTTATCCAGTAGTTTCCTAAATGGGGGTCACTTTTATGGAGTTTCTACTCTAGGGGTGCATGAGGGGGGCTAAAAATTGGACATGGTGTAAATAAACCAGTCCAGCAAAATTTGCCTTCCAAAAATCACATGGCGCTTCTTTCCTTCTACGCCCTGCCGTGAGCCCGTACAGTAGTTTATGACCACATATGGGGTGTTTCTAAAAACTACAGAATCAGGGCAATAAATATAGAGTTTTGTTTGGCTGTTAACCCTTGCTTTGTTACTTGAAAAAATAGATTAAAATGGAAAATTTGCCAAAAAAAAAAATCTAAATTCTGAAATTTCATTTCCATTTGCCAATAACTCTTGTGGAGCACCTAAAGGGTTAACAAAGTTTGTAAAATCAGTTTTGAAGACCTTGAGGGGTGTAGTTTCTTATATGGGGTCACTTTTATGGGGTTTCTACTCTAGGGGTGCATCAGGGGGGCTTCAAATGGGACATGGTGTAAATACCCAGTCCAGCAAAATCTGCTTTCCGAAAACCACATGGCGCTCATTTCCTTCTACGCCCTGCCGTGTGCCCGTACAGTAGTTTACGACCACATAGGTGGTGTTTCTAAAAACTACAGAATCAGGGCAATAAATATTGAGTTGGCTGTTAACCCTTGCTTTTTTACTTGAAACAATTGATTAAAATGGAAAATTTGCCCAAAAATCTAATTTCTGAAATTTTGTCTCCATTTGCCATTAACTCTTGTGGAACACCTATAGGGTTAACAAAGTTTTTAAAATCAGTTTTGAATACCTTGAGGGGTGTAGTTTCTAGAATGGGTGGTTTCTATTATGTAAGCCTCACGAAGTGACTTCAGACCT
This sequence comes from Bufo bufo, assembly GCF_905171765.1. Taxonomy (NCBI): domain Eukaryota; kingdom Metazoa; phylum Chordata; class Amphibia; order Anura; family Bufonidae; genus Bufo; species Bufo bufo. The sequence goes on along the minus strand of NC_053390.1, from coordinate 618,923,944 downwards.
GAACAAGTCCTTAAAAGGTGGGTTTTGGAAAATTTCAGAAAAATTTCAAGATTTGCTTCTAAACTTCTAAGCCTTGTAACGTCCCCAAAAAATAAAATTGCATTCCCAAAATGGTCCAAACAGGAAGTAGACATATGGGGAATGTAAAGTAATAACTATTTTTGGAGGTATTACTACACTGCGTGCAGAATTATTAGGCAAATGAGTATTTTGACCACATCATCCTCTTTATGTATGTTGTCTTACTCCAAGCTGTATAGGCTCGAAAGCCTACTACCAATTAAGCATATTAGGTGATGTGCATCTCTGTAATGAGAAGGGGTGTGGTCTAAGGACATCAACACCCTATATCAGGTGTGCATAATTATTAGGCAACTTCCTTTCCTTTGGCAAAATGGGTCAAAAGAAGGACTTGACAGGCTCAGAAAAGTCAAAAATAGTGAGATATCTTGCAGAGGGATGCAGCACTCTTAAAATTGCAAAGCTTCTGAAGCGTGATCATCGAACAATCAAGCGTTTCATTCAAAATAGTCAACAGGGTCGCAAGAAGCGTGTGGAAAAACCAAGGCGCAAAATAACTGCCCATGAATTGAGAAAAGTCAAGCGTGCAGCTGCCAAGATGCCACTTGCCACCAGTTTGGCCATATTTCAGAGCTGCAACATCACTGGAGTGCCCAAAAGCACAAGGTGTGCAATACTCAGAGACATGACCAAGGTAAGAAAGGCTGAAAGACGACCACCACTGAACAAGACACACAAGCTGAAACGTCAAGACTGGGCCAAGAAATATCTCAAGACTGATTTTTCTAAGGTTTTATGGACTGATGAAATGAGAGTGAGTCTTGATGGGCCAGATGGATGGACCCGTGGCTGGATTGGTAAAGGGCAGACAGCTCCAGTCCGACTCAGACGCCAGCAAGGTGGAGGTGGAGTACTGGTTTGGGCTGGTATCATCAAAGATGAGCTTGTGGGGCCTTTTCGGGTTGAGGATGGAGTCAAGCTCAACTCCCAGTCCTACTGCCAGTTTCTGGAAGACACCTTCTTCAAGCAGTGGTACAGGAAGAAGTCTGCATCCTTCAAGAAAAACATGATTTTCATGCAGGACAATGCTCCATCACAAGCGTCCAAGTACTCCACAGCGTGGCTGGCAAGAAAGGGTATAAAAGAAGAAAATCTAATGACATGGCCTCCCTGTTCACCTGATCTGAACCCCATTGAGAACCTGTGGTCCATCATCAAATGTGAGATTTACAAGGAGGGAAAACAGTACACCTCTCTGAACAGTGTCTGGGAGGCTGTGGTTGCTGCTGCACGCAATGTTGATGGTGAACAGATCAAAACACTGACAGAATCCATGGATGGCAGGCTTTTGAGTGTCCTTGCAAAGAAAGGTGGCTATATTGGTCACTGATTTGTTTTTGTTTTGTTTTTGAATGTCAGAAATGTATATTTGTGAATGTTGAGATGTTATATTGGTTTCACTGGTAAAAATAAATAATTGAAATGGGTATATATTTGTTTTTTGTTAAGTTGCCTAATAATTATGCACAGTAATAGTCACCTGCACACACAGATATCCCCCTAAAATAGCTAAAACTAAAAACAAACTAAAAACTACTTCCAAAAATATTCAGCTTTGATATTAATGAGTTTTTTGGGTTCATTGAGAACATGGTTGTTGTTCAATAATAAAATTAATCCTCAAAAATACAACTTGCCTAATAATTCTGCACTCCCTGTATGTATTAGAGAAGTAGAGAAATTGAAACTTATAAATTTGCTAATTTTTCAAAAATGTTGGTAAATTTGGTATTTTTTTATACCAGTGTCATGAATTACAATATGTGACGAAAAAACTGTCTCAGAATGGCCTGGATAAGAAAAAGCATTTTAAAGTTGTTCAAATATAAAGTGACACTGGTCAGATTTGCAAAAAATGGCCTGGTCCTCAAGGTGAAAATGAACCCTGCCATAAGGGGTTAATACAGTGCAACAATGTCTGTATGACAATGTAAATTCACTGCAGAATGGCTAATAACACTTACTTATTTTTCCCATTAATACACCACAACAATGGCTGTATGACAATGTCGGTTCACTGCAGGCCGGCTAATAAGACGTATTCTTTTTCCTATTATTACACCCCAAAAAAATATAACAATCACAATTCACCGCAGAACGGCTAATAGGACATACGTATCTATCCTATTAATACACCCCGTAAATGGCTGTAGTACAATGAAACTTTATCGATGAACGGCAAATAATACTTTTTTGTTGCTACTAATACACGCCAAAAAGGGCTTAAATTTTCTCACTTCATCACACAATGGCTAATAAGCCCTTTTTCTTTTTCCTCACTAATACACGGCAAAAAAAGGCTTTAGAACATATAACTGTGGCCGTGAAGGACAAATAATACTTTTTTTTTGCTACTAATACATGCCAAAAAGGGCTTTAATTTTCTCACTTCATCACACAGCGGCTAATAAGCCCTTTTTCTTTTTCCCCACTAATACACGGCAAAAAAAGTCTTTAGAACATATAACTGTGGCCGTGAAGGGCAAATAATACTTTTTTTTTGCTACTAATACACGCCAAAAAGGGCTATCATTTTCTCACTTCACCACACAACGGCTAATAAGCCCCTTTTTTCCCCCCACAAATACACTACAAAAAAAGGCTAGAACATAAAACTGCGGCCGTTCAAGGCAGATTATACCTATTTTCTTGCCATTAATACACACCAAAAAGGGCTGTAATTTTTTCCCTTCACCACACAATGGCTAATAAGCCCTTTTTATTTCCCCCCCCACTAAAATATGCCAAAAAAAGGCTTTAGAACAAATAACTGCGGCCGTGAACGGCAAATAACTTTTTTTTTTTGCCACTAATAAACGCCAAAAAGGGCTGTAATTTTCCCACTTCACCACACAATGGCTAAATGGCTAATAAGCCCTTTTTCCTTTTCCCCACCAATACACACCAAAAAAATGATTTAGAACAAATAACTGCGGCCGTGAACGGCTGTGTGTGGTGGTGTTCTCTATGTATTGTGTTATCTGTATCTTTATGTATAATGTCCATTGCTTTGTCATCTCTATGTTATCAGTAAACTATTTTTATATATAAGATCTGTGGGGGTTGTATGTTACTCCTGGGGTATATGAAGGACTGAAAGAGGTGTAATAATACACAGAATAATCAGGTTTATATGGGAAACAAGGGCAACAGTCTAGGAATAGAATAGAAGGGATGGAAAATGGAGATATAAAACTCCAATTTCCAATAAGCAAAATTCCCTTCATCAATGGCGAGCCAGGCCCAACTGTTTTAATTGATCTCCATTAGGATATACTTTTGAAATTGCTGTTATACTGTGAATTTAGGTTTTTAGACCTGGGAGATTAGGACAGATGACACAGTTTCACTGAGTCCTAGTGTGAAAGCAATTAATTACAGAAAACCTATTTAAGTGACGTTCCTAGGATACTCACAGGAAAAACAGCCGGCACTCACTCTGTGTTGCACGTTGCACGGGATAGGAAGGGGTCTCCATGAATATTCAAAGAAAATCCCAGCAGTCGTGTCTTCAAGTATGTGATGTTTTATTGCATCAAATCAAAATATGTCCTCAATCCAGGATGTGTTTCGGCTAGTATGCCTTTATCAACAGGTACAGGTATACAAAATGACCAAGTATATATAATGGGATAACTCCTCTCCTTATGACATCATCACCAACTCCCATCATCTACACAGGTGATGGGAGGGGTAAGTAGCAAACACAAGTGTAGCAATCAGTAAATCAAAGGCTTATACCACAAGGTTCATGTCTCAAACTATGTTTCAAAAAATATATATATATTTCAAAAAAATTATATATCAACCACCAATCATATTTCATAATTCCTGGTGTATGAGATCCCTCAATGGATATTTGATGTCTGAAAAATAAAGGTTATATATAAATAACACGGCATCAAATGTGCATAATCTCATAATCTCTGTTAAGGCCTTTGGGGTGTAGATTATCCAACATATGGATCCAATACGCCTCTCTACGTAATAGCAGCTTCTTCAAATCACCTCCTCTCCTAGGTCTTTGATTTACTGATTGATACACTTGTGTTTGCTACTTACCCCTCCCATCACCTGTGTAGATGATGGGAGTTGGTGATGATGTCATAAGGGGAGGGAGTTATCCCATTATATATACTTGGTCATTTTGTATACCTGTACCTGTTGATAAAGGCATGCTAGCCGAAACGCGTCTTGGATTGAGGACATCTTTTGATTTGATGCAATAAAACATCACATACTTGAAGACACGACTGCTGGGATTTTCTTTAAATATTCGTGGAGACCCCTTCCTATCCCGTGCAACGTGCAACACAGAGTGAGTGCCGGCTGTTTTTCCTGTGATTGATTCGTTTGAGTCGTGCACCACCCCAGATGACTACTTCGATGACTCTGAGCTTCGATAGTGCTGATGCTGAAAGGATCCTTTCCCAAGTGACATTGACTTCCGAATTTTTTAATATTCCTACCAGTGAATTTAAAAAGCGACACTGGGAACGTGAACTCAGACGACTCACATCATATGAGTTGCATGCCATCACTTTGGCGGAATTCCACAAGGTGAAGAGAATACCGAGGGGCCTTAGGGTGCATTTGCGTCCAACTTTTTTTCCAGAGGATATCGAATATTGTAAAGATTTCGAACAGATCATTAATAAATGCTCGTACGATCTTATGCTGCTGACTATTAATCGTATCCAGATTGCTATTGGTGATATACAAGCACAAATTGCTGTCACCGAACAACAATTGAAAGATTCGATAACATCCGAAGAATTTCAGCAACTGAAAGATTCTGCCGATCTACAGATTGCTACATATAAAAAGGAGACGGAAGACAGAAAAAGATCTAAGTTCTTACGTGATAGTGAGGACTATCATCTAAATAAAGTGTATAGATGGCAAGACACGTCATCCCGCCAGAGGTGGGGCTACAGGAAACCTGCGAAACCGGGATCATATACCTCCAGTTCGGGAAACGAATCCACGGGACCACAGGAGACTCGCTCTTTTTTTCGGAGGAGGCAGTCGGCGTCCGCGTGGAGGAGGAGGCGCACGAGGCGCGCAGGCCGGAAGCATCGTAGACGCTGGCGAAGGGATGGGATCGAGTCAAGTGATCCAGACGCGCTCTCAGGTAAGAGCACGTCACTCGTGATTAATTTGTCTTCCAGGAGTCTTAATGTTGATCAAATGAAAGATTTACAGAAAGGACTTTCTTTTAGTCCTTCGACTCCATTCAATTCTTTTCAGTTTGATGTTGATTTGAATCATCTTTTTCGAAAATTAAGACTTAAAGCACATTTTTTGGAATCTCAAGAAAAATCACATGGTGCGCATGAGGTTGAGGAGGGACATTCTGGTCTACGCCTAGCGGACTTAGGTCTGAAGACTAAGAGCCATTATATGCCTCCTAAGGTATACCACCCTATTGAGACTTATGTTCATTTAGTCAATAAAGATATACAGAGTCAGATGGATTCGATAAAGAGGGGTGAATTACGGTTTTCGCATAATGTGACACTGCAGGATAAAATGGCTATCCGATCATTAATGGAGGATAAAGAGCTTTTCCTAAAGCATGCGAATAAGGGCGACGCGATTGTTCTGATGGATCGAGGAAAATATGTTGCAGATGTTAAGTGCCGACTTTCAGATGGGAATACTTATGAAAAATTATCGGGTGATCCAGTGTTTCGTATTAAGGATAAAATCATGCAAACTGTTAACCAATTTTTATCCTTAGGGGTTATTGATGCTAAATTGCACACGTTTCTGATTAATCATACACCCATCACCCCAGTTTTCTATATTTTGCCTAAGGTGCACAAGACCTTAGTGGACCCTCCAGGGCGACCTATTGTAGCCTCTGTAGGGTCAATATTATCACCCCTGGCAATTGTGCTAGAAAAGGCATTGACTCCTTTAATCAAGGATACTAAATCTTTTTTGTCCGATACGCAACATTTTCTTAACACAATTGCCAGTTTGGAATCGGTCCCCTCTGATAGTCTCTTGGTAACTATAGATGTGGTTAGTTTATATACTTCTATTGACCATGTAACTGGCATAGAAGCAGTTAGATCATTGCTAGGTAGTAGTAAGTATACTCAGGAAGAACAGGAATTTTTTCTGCAATTATTAAAACTTGTGTTATATGAAAATTACTTTATGTTCGAGGACGAGTACTACCATTAGCGGCAAGGGACCGCGATGGGGTCGAATGTCGCCCCGCCCTATACAAATGCATATATGTCACAATTTGAGGATCTATATGTATATAATACCAGTTGGTACCTAAATAATGTCCTCGTTTGGAAGAGATTTATTGATGACATTTTTTGCATATGGGCGGGGTCACAGGAGACCCTGCTGTTCTTCCTTGACCACTTGAACCATGCACATTGTCTCTGACAATCATAAGGTGAGCTTTCTTGATACAATGGTAGAAAAGGATCAATGCGGTATGCTATCCACAGATTTGTTTAGAAAGGATACTGATAGGAATAGCATTCTTCATTTCTCAAGCTCTCACCCACCAGCATTAATGAGAGCTATTCCGAAATCCCAGTATCAGCGAGTACAGCGTATTGTGTCTGATCGTGATAGGCAGCTTATCAGGATTGATGAGATGACTCATAGATTTGAACAAAGAGGTTATCCCCATTCAATTCTGAGCCAAACTAGAAGAGAACTCACTAATCCTGATTAGGGATGAGCGAACCCGAACTGTATAGTTCGGGTTCGTACCAAATTTTGGGGTGTCCGTGACACGGACCCGAACCCGAACATTTTCGTAAAAGTCCGGGTTCGGGTTCGGTGTTCGGCGCTTTCTTGCAGCTTTTTGAAAGGCTGCGAAGCAGCCAATCAACAAGCGTCATACTACTTGCCCCAAGAGGCCATCACAGCCTTGCCTACTATTGGCATGGCTGTGATTGGCCAGTGCAGCATGTGACCCAGCCTCTATATAAGCTTGGGTCACGTAGCGCTGCACGTCACTCTGCTGATACAAGCGTAGGGAGAGGTTGCTGCTGCGACGTTAGGGCGAGATTAGGCAGATTAACTCCTCCAAAAGACTTAATTCAGTGATCGATCTCCAGCTGTGGATCATTGAAGTGCTGATATTGAATTGCTCACTTTTTTTAGGCTGCCCAGAGCGTTTTTATATCACTTTTTTCTGGGGTGATCTGCGGCCATTTTGTGGCTTGTGGTGCGCCAGCACAAGCTACCACCAAGTGCATTTAACCATCAATAGTGTGGTTATTTTTTGCTATATCCTACATCAGGTGCAGGCTGAGCCTGTGTCACCCAAGTGCATTTAACCATCAATAGTGTGGTTATTTTTTGGCCATATACTACATCAGGTGCAGGCTGAGCCTGTGTCACCCAAGTGCATTTAACCATCAATAGTGTGGTTATTTTTTGCTATATCCTACATCAGGGTCAAGCTTTCATCAAGTGCATTTAACCATCAATAGTGTGGTTATTTTTTGGCCATATACTACATCAGGTGCAGGCTGAGCCTGTGTCACCCAAGTGCATTTAACCATCAATAGTGTGGTTATTTTTTGCTATATCCTACATCAGGGTCAAGCTTTCATCAAGTGCATTTAACCATCAATAGTGTGGTTATTTTTTGGCCATATACTACATTAGGTGCAGGCTGAGCCTGTGTCACCCAAGTGCATTTAACCATCAATAGTGTGGTTATTTTTTGGCCATATACTACATCAGGGGCAAGTTGAGCCTGTCACCCAGCGCCTAAAAAATAGGCCTGACATTTCTATTCCTCCAAATCAGTACAGTTTTAGCTGGTCAAGTTATATTTAGTGACCGTAAAAGCACAGTTTTTGTTCTGGGTTGAAAACTATTACCAAATTTGCCATTCTCAAAATTAGTAGTTTCTGCTATATCAGGCCTACTTTAAATCTATCCCAAAAAGGATATCTTAGATTGAAGGTGCTGATAGTGTCATTCTGAAAAACTTAACACACACGCTACAGTGCAGATACAAGTCTAATTCTGTGATTAAAGGTATATCTGTCACACAGCGCGTAAAAAATAGGCCTCACATTTATATTCAACCAAATCTGTCATTACTTGTGTGCCTGCATTAGTGTAATACGGTACCTAAATAGATAGCCAGACAGTGTTAGGTGTCTGTAAAAAAAAGGCCTGAATTTTAATTCAATACATTGGCCCGAATAATATTTTTCTTATTGTGGTGAACGGTAACAATGAGGAAAACAACTAGTAAGGGACGCGGACGTGGACATGGTCGTGGAGGTGTTAGTGGACCCTCTGGTGCTGGGAGAGGACGTGGCCGTTCTGCCACAGCCACACGTCCTAGTGTACCAACTACCTCAGGTCCCAGTAGCCGCCAGAATTTACAGGGATATTTGGTGGGGCCCAATGCCGTTCTAAGGATGGTAAGGCCTGAGCAGATACAGGCATTAGTCATTTGGGTGGCCGACAGTGCATCCAGCACGTTCACATTATCTCCCACCCAGTCTTCTGCAGAAAGCGCACAGATGGCGCATGAAAACCAAGCCCATCAGTCTGTCACATCACCCCCATGCATATCAGGGAAACTGTCTGAGCCTCAAGTTATGCAGCAGTCTCTTATGCTGTTTGAAGACTCTGCTGCCAGGGTTTCCCAAGGGCATCCACCTAGCCCTTCCCCAGGGGTGGAAGAGATAGAATGCACTAACGCACAACCACTTATGTTTCCTGATGATGAGGACATGGGAATACCACCTCAGCACGTCTCTGATGATGACGAAACACAGGTGCCAACTGCTGCGTCTTTCTGCAGTGTGCAGACTGAACAGGAGGTCAGGGATCAAGACTGGGTTGAAGACGATGCAGGGGATGATGAGGTCCTAGACCCCACATGGAATGAAGGTCGTGCCACTGACTTTCAGAGTTTGGAGGAAGAGGCAGTGGTGAGACCGAGCCAACAGCGTAGCAAAAGACAAAGAGGGAGCAGTGGGCAAAATCAGAACACCCGCCGCCAAGAGACTCCGCCTGCTACTGACCGCCGCCATCTGGGACCGAGCACCCCAAAGGCAGCTTCAAGGAGTTCCCTGGCATGGCACTTCTTTAAACAATGTGCTGACGACAAGACCCGAGTGGTTTGCATGCTGTGCCATCAGAGCCTGAAGCGAGGCATTAACGTTCTGAACCTTAGCACAACCTGCATGACCAGGCACCTGCATGCAAAGCATGAACTGCAGTGGAGTAAACACCTTAAAAACAAAGAAGTCACTCAGGCTCCCCCTGCTACCTCTTCTGCTGCTGCCGCCTCGGCCTCTTCTGCTGTTGCCGCCGCCTCGGCCTCTTCCTCCGCCTCTGGAGGAAAGTTGGCACCTGCCGCCCAGCAAACATGGGATGTACCACCAACACCACCACCTGCGTCACCAAGCATCTCAACCATGTCACACGGCAGCGTTCAGCTCTCCATCTCACAAACATTTGAGAGAAAGCGTAAATTCCCACCTAGCCACCCTCGATCCCTGGCCCTGAATGCCAGCATTTCTAAACTACTGGCCTATGAAATGCTGTCATTTAGGCTGGTGGACACAGACAGCTTCAAACAGCTTATGTCGCTTGCTGTCCCACAGTATGTTGTTCCCAGCCGGCACTACTTTTCCAAGAGAGCCGTGCCTTCCCTGCACAACCAAGTGTCCGATAAAATCAAGTGTGCACTGCGCAACGCCATCTGTGGCAAGGTCCACCTAACCACAGATACATGGACCAGTAAGCACGGCCAGGGACGCTATATCTCCCTAATTGCACACTGGGTAAATATAGTGGCGGCTGGGCCCCAGGCGGAGAGCTGTTTGGCGCACGTCCTTCCGCCGCCAAGGATCGCAGGGCAACATTCTTTGCCTCCTGTCTCCTCCTCCTCCTACTCAGCTTCCTCCTCCTCTTCTTCCACCTGCTCATCCAGTCAGCCACACACCTTCACCACCAACTTCAGCACAGCCCGGGGTAAACGTCAGCAGGCCGTTCTGAAACTCATACGTTTGTGGGACAGGCCCCACACCACACAGGCCGACGAGTGGTTGCTACCGGTGAGCCTCAAGCCCGGCCTGGTGGTGTGCGATAATGGGCGAAATCTCGTTGCTGCTCTGGGACTAGCCGGTTTGACGCACATCCCTTGCCTGGCGCATGTGCTGAATTTGGTGGTGCAGAAGTTCATTCGCAACTACCCCGACATGTCAGAGCTGCTGCATAAAGTGCGGGCCGTCTGTTCGCGCTTCCGGCGTTCACACCCTGCTGCTGCACGCCTGTCTGCGCTACAGCGTAACTTCGGCCTTCCCTCTCACCGCCTCATATGCGATGTGCCCACCAGGTGGAACTCCACCTTGCACATGCTGGACAGACTGTGCGAGCAGCAGCAGGCCATAGTGGAGTTTCAGCTGCAGCACACACGGGTCAGTCGCACTGCGGAACAGCACCACTTCACCACCAATGACTGGGCCTCCATGCGAGACCTGTGTGCCCTGTTGCGCTGTTTCGAGTACTCCACCAACATGGCCAGTGGCGATGACGCCGTTATCAGCGTTACAATACCACTTCTATGTCTCCTTGAGAAAACACTTAGGGCGATGATGGAAGAGGAGGTGGCCCAGGAGGAAGAGGAGGAAGAGGGGTCATTTTTAGCACTTTCAGGCCAGTCTCTTCAAAGTGACTCAGAGGGAGGTTTTTTGCAACAGCAGAGGCCAGGTACAAATGTGGCCAGACAGGGCCCACTACTGGAGGACGAGGAGGACGAGGATGAGGAGGAGGTGGAGGAGGATGAGGATGAAGCATGTTCACAGCGGGGTGGCACCCAAAGCAGCTCGGGCCCATCACTGGTGCGTGGCTGGGGGGAAACACAGGACGATGACGATACGCCTCCCACAGAGGACAGCTTGTCCTTACCTCTGGGCAGCCTGGCACACATGAGCGACTACATGCTGCAGTGCCTGTGCAACGACAGCAGAGTTGCCCACATTTTATTGTGTGCGGACTACTGGGTTGCCACCCTGCTGGATCCCCGGTACAAAGACAATGTGCCCACCTTACTTCCTACACTGGAGCGTGATAGGAAGATGCGCGAGTACAAGCGCACGTTGGTAGACGCGTTACTGAGAGCATTCCCAAATGTCACAGGGGAACCAGTGGAAGCCCATGGCGAAGGAAGAGGAGGAGCAAGAGGTCGCCAACGCAGCTGTGTCACGGCCAGCTCCTCTGAGGGCATGGTTAGCATGGCAGAGATGTGGAAAAGTTTTGTCACCATGCCACAGCTAACTGCACCACCACCTGATACGGAACGTGTTAGCAGGAGGCAACATTTCACTAACATGGTGGAACAGTACCTGTACACACCCCTCCACGTACTGACTGATGGTTCGGCCCCATTCAACTTCTGGGTCTCCAAATTGTCCACGTGGCCAGAGCTAGCCTTTTATGCCTTGGAGGTGCTGGCCTGCCCGGCGGCCAGCGTTTTGTCTGAACGTGTATTCAGCACGGCAGTGGGCGTCATTACAGACAAACGCAGCCGCCTGTCTACAGCCAATGTGGACAAGCTGACGTTCATAAAAATGAACCAGGCATGGATGCCACAGGACCTGTCCATCCCTTGTGCAGATTAGACATTAACTACCTCCCCTTAACAATATATTATTGTACTCCAGGGCACTTCCTCATTCAATCCTATTTTTATTTTCATTTTACCATTATATTGCGGGGCAACCCAAAGTTGAATGAACCTCTCCTCTGTCTGGGTGCCGGGGCCTAAATGTGTGACAGTGGCCTGTTCCAGTGGTGGGTGACGTGAAGCCTAATTCTCTGCTATGACATGAAGACTGATTCTCTGTTGACATGAAGCCTGAATCTCTGTTATGGGACCTCTCTCCTCTGCCTGGGTGCCTGGGCCTAAATATGTGACAGTGGCCTGTTCCAGTGGTGGGTGACGTGAAGCCTGATTCTCTGCTATGACATGCAGACTGATTCTCTGCTGACATGAAGCCAGATTCTCTGTTACGGGACCTCTCTCCTCTGCCTGGGTGCCGGGGCCTTAATATCTGACAATGGACTGTTCCAGTGTTGGGTGACGTAAAGCCTGATTCTCTGCTATGACATGCAGACTGATTCTCTGCTGACATGTAGCCAGATTCTCTGTTACGGGACCTCTCTCCTCTGCCTGGTTGCCGGGGCCTAAATATATGACAATGGACTGTTACAGTGGTGGGTGACGTGAAGCCAGATTCACTGCTATGGCATGAAGACTGATTCTCTGCTGACGTGAAGCCAGATTCTCTGCTATGGGACCTCTCTCCAATTGATATTGGTTTATTTTTATATATTTTATTTTTATTTTTATTCATTTCCCTATCCACATTTGTTTGCAGGGGATTTACCTACATGTTGCTGCCTTTTGCAGCCCTCTAGCTCTTTCCTGGGCTGTTTTACAGCCTTTTTAGTGCCGAAAAGTTCGGGTCCCCATTGACTTCAATGGGGTTTGGGTTCGGGGCGAAGTTCGGGTCGGGTTCGGATCCCGAACCCGAACATTTCCGGGAAGTTCGGCCGAACTTCTCGAACCCGAACATCCAGGTGTTCGCTCAACTCTAATCCTGATAAATCAGCTAAAACCAAATTATCTAGAGTGGCACTTGTACATAAGTTTCATCCCTATAACCAGAAATTGGATAATATCATACGTAGACACTGGCACTTGTTGGAGAAGGCTTATCCTACCATAGAAGAATTTAAAAACCCTCCCTTGATATGCAACAAGAAGAATCCTAGTTATAGGGATAAATTGGTACACTCTGATATTGGGAGTACAAAAAAGACGCTAAAACAAATGGTGTTAGCTACTCCACGTAAGGCCACATTCCCATGTTTGCACTGTTCTCAATGTTCCCATAATATTAGAGGTTCCACATTTTATCACCCACACAGTGGGCGACCCTTTGCAATTGAAGGTTTTTTCACATGTGAATCCACCAATGTGATTTATTTGTTAAAATGTCCCTGTGATTTATTATATATTGGAGAGACCACTCAAACGATTAGGGATCGCATTGGGAAACATAAATCTACTATTCGCACCAAGAATTTGATGCTCCCTATCCCATTTCATTTTGATCAGTGCAAACATGAGATTTATCAATTGAGGTTCCAGGTACTGGAACAGGTTAAAAGGCCTAGGAGAGGAGGTGATTTGAAGAAGCTGCTATTACGTAGAGAGGCGTATTGGATCCATATGTTGGATACTCTACACCCCAAAGGCCTTAACAGAGATTATGAGATTATGCACATTTGATGCTGTGTTATTTATATATAACCTTTATTTTTCAGACATCAAATATCCATTGAGGGATCTCATACACCAGGAATTATGAAATATGATTGGTGGTTAATATATAATTTTTTTGAAATATATATATATTTTTTGAAACATAGTTTGAGACATGAACCCTGTGGTATAAGCCTTTGATTTACTGATTGATACACTTGTGTTTGCTACTTACCCCTCCCATCACCTGTGTAGATGATGGGAGTTGGTGATGATGTCATAAGGGGAGGAGTTATCCCATTATATATACTTGGTCATTTTGTATACCTGTACCTGTTGATAAAGGCATGCTAGCCGAAACGCGTCCTGGATTAAGGGCATCTTTTGATTTGATGCAATAAAACATCACATACTTGAAGACACAACTGCTGGGATTTTCTTTGAATGTTCCTAGGATACTGACTGTTTCCTTTATTTCCCATTATAACCTGTGAGGTGTTAGTTTTTGTTTTGTATTTTTAGTTTTTTCTTTCATTTTTTCTAGTCCTTTAGTAGAATCTTACTGGTTGGTAAAAGAGTCTTTCTTGGACCCAAGCAGCAGAATACAGGAGTAACACAGATCGCAGGGATAACCATGAGTGACAAAGCAGGACATGAAACTTTTCAAGAGTTAAGTAGATACATTACTGTCACGGCGGACGGGGAACTCAGACACACAGATAAAACAACAACCAGGCTCTAGGCGAGAAGCAGGGGAAGGGTCACCTCCTAGCTAAACCCTGGCCTCTTTCCCTGCACTGCTCAGCCCACAAGGGGAAAAGGAGCAGCCTGCTCGCACAGAACCTGGATGGGAAAGATGACACAAACACAACCTAGACAGCAATCAACAAAAACTGAAACCACACTTATCTTTTCTGAGCTGGAACAGACAACCTTCCTTCCTTGCTTCCAAGGCCAGACTGATTTCTATAACCCGCTCAGAACACTGGACTAGAGTGATATTTAAACCAGTGACCCCACCCAGTGCACCTGATGGGAGGCGGGTTCAGCACGACTCCAAAACAAAACAAAACTAAACACATGCTGCTATTCTGGCCGACCTCCGCACATAGTCAGAGCAGGGCATGACAGTACCCCCCTTCTACGGGTGACCTCCGGACACCCCGGACCAACCTTATCCGGATGGGATCTATGAAAAGCCTTTACCAATCGTCTGGCACTGACATCCAGCGCCGGAAGCCACGTCCTCTCCTCAGGGCCGTATCCCCTCCAGTGTACCAGGTACTGAAGGGAACCCCGAAGAACTCTAAAGTCGAGAACCCTAGAGATCTCGAACTCCAAATTTCCATCGACCAGAACGGGAGGAGGAGGCAACGGCGATGGTTCCACCGGTTTCACATATTTTTTTAATAAAGACCTGTGGAACACATCATGGATCCTCCAAGTTTGCGGAAGATCCAGCCGAAACGCTACTGGATTGATCACCGCAGATATTTTTTACGGACCGATAAATCTTGGACCCAGTTTTCAAGATGGCACTCTCAATTTAATATTTTTAGTGGACAACCACACCAGATCACCCACACACAGGTCCGGACCAGTCCCACGTCTCTTGTCAGCCATTCGCTTATACCTCTCACCCATCTTCTCCAAATTCCCTTGGATCCTCCGCCAGATAGAGGACAAGGAAGAAGAAAATCTCTCCTCCTCTGGCACCCCAGAGGAACCAGTCCCAGAAAAGGTACCAAACTGAGGATGAAAACCGTATGCACAAAAAAATGGCGACTTACCAGTGGACTCCTGCGTATGGTTATTCAAAGCAAATTCTGCTAGGGACAAGAATGAGGACCAGTCCTCCTGATTCTCCGCCACAAAGCACCTCAAGTAGGTCTCCGGGTTTTGATTAGTACGCTCTGTCTGTCCATTCGACTGCGGATGAAAAGCCGAAGAGAACGAAAGTTGAATGCCCAGCCGAGAACACAACGCCCTCCAAAACCTGGAGACAAACTGCGTGCCCCTATCAGAGACCACATCCGAATGAATACCATGCAATCTCACAATATTATCCACAAAAATCTGCGCAAGAGTCTTGGCGTTAGACAGACTAGTTAAAGATATAAAGTGAGCCATTTTACTGAAACGGTCAACTACCACCAAAATTACTGTTCTCCCGGAGGAACTCGGCAGATCCGTAATAAAGTCCATAGACAAATGCGTCCAAGGACGAGACGGAATTGACAATGGAAGAAGTGAACCAGCCGGTCGAGTATGAGCAACCTTTGACCGAGCACAGGTCTCACAAGCTGCCACGTAATCTTCAATGCTCTTACGTAACCCTGGCCACCAGAACCTCCGAGACACCAGATCACAGGTGGACCACCAGGATGTCCAGCAAGGACAGTATTGTGATGTTCCTTGAATACCTTGTATCGCAGGCCTTCAGGAACAAACAACCTCCCTGGGGGACAAGAACCAGGAGCCCCCTCCTGAGCTCCCAACACCTCCATCTCCAATTCGGAGTACAGAGCGGAGACCACCACCCCATCAGCTAAAATCAAAGCAGGATCCTCTGAATCACCTCCCCCAGGAAAGCTGCGAGACAAGGCATCCGCCTTGACGTTCTTAACCCCTGGGCGAAAGGTAACCACAAAATTTAACCTGGTAAAAAACAGTGACCATCTGGCCTGTCTAGGGTTCAGACGCTTGGCAGATTGCAAGTAAGCCAAATTCTTATGGTCTGTATATACCGTAATGGGGTGAGACGCCCCCTCCAACCAGTGACGCCATTCCTCAAAGGCAAACTTTAAAGCCAGCAACTCTCTATCTCCAACATCATAATTCTTCTTGGCGACCGAGAGCTTCTTGGAGAAAAAAGCACACAGGACCCATTTGCCAGGAGATGGACCCTGCGACAGCACCGCTCCAACCCCCACCTCAGATGCATCAACCTCCACTACGAATGGCTGAGACACATCGGGCTGCACCAGAATGGGAGCAGACGCAAAACGCTCCTTAATAGCCGAAAAGGCCTGCAATGCCTCATCTGAACAGACAGAGACGTCGGCGCCCTTCTTAGTCATATCAGTGAGAGGTCTTACAATGGTAGAATATTTCGAAAAAAAAATTCTATAATAATTAGTAAACCCCAGGAACCTCATCAAAGCTGATTCTCTGGTCGGTCCCACTGCAGAACCGCCCGGACCTTTTCGGGGTCCATACGAAAACCAGAGTCAGAAAGCAGATATCCCAAGAACGGAAGCTCCTGCACCGAAAACAAACATTTCTCCAATTTAGCATATCATTTATTCTCCCGAAGGATCGTCAAGACCTGTCTCACATGATCCTGATGGGTCTTCATATCAGGAGAGTAAATTAAAATGTCATCCAAATAAACCACCACGAATCTCCCCACCAAATGATGAAAAATGTCATTGACGAATCGCTGAAATACTGCTGGCGCGTTCATCAACCCAAAAGGCATAACCAGATTCTCAAAATGACCCTCGTGCGTATTTGAAGGCCGTTTTCCACTCATCCCCCTCCTTGATTCTGATCAGATTGTAGGCCCCTCTCAAATCCAACTTGGAGAACACCTGGGCTCCAACAATCTGATCAAAAAGGTCCGAGATCAAAGGCAGGGGATATGGATCCCGGACCGTAATACGGTTCAATTCCCGGAAATCCAAACACGGTCTCAGCGATCCATCCTTTTTTTTTACAAAGAACAAGCCTACTGCCACTGGAGACTTAGATGGCCTAATATGACCTTTTGCCAAACTCTCGGCGATATACTTTCGCATGACCTCTCTTTCGGGTTGAGAAAGGTTGTAAAGCCGAGACTTTGGCAACTTAGCCCCTGGGATGAGATTAACTGGACAATCATAGTCACGATGAGGGGGCAATTCCTGAGCCCCACCCTCCGAAAAGACATCCGCAAAATCAGAGAGATACTGAGGTAAAGCCGTAGTGGACACACCAGCGATAGATGTGCTAAGACAATTATCCGAACAAAACTCACTCCAACCAATGATTTGTCTCGCTTGCCAATCTATAATTGGGTTATGTTTAGTCAACCATGGTAACCCCAAAACTATAGGAGCTAGCAAATCCTTCATGACAAAACAAGACATAATCTCAACATGTGAATCACCCAACCTTAAGTGAATACCATGAACAATGACTCCTTTGAGAAAGAGGGGAAGAATCAATTGCAAAAACCCGAATCTCTTTTTCTAAAGTGCAAGTTCTTAGATCCAGATTTTGAAGAAAAAGAGAGTCAATTAGGTTTACCCCAGCACCACAGTCAAGGAATACTTCAGCAAAAATCTTTCTTGACTCTAGCGCCACCACAGCTGGAAGGAGAAAACGGGAACTGCAGGGAGCTTGCATACCTGCCTGCTCCACCACACCATTCACGCCACCAAGAGTCAGGAAAGTTTTTTTTTTCTTTTTCTCTTCCACCTGCGGTTTAACAAAAGGACAAGCAATAATAAAATGACCACTTTTTCCACAGTAGTAACACAGTTTGTTCAATTTCCTAAAGTCTCTACTATCAGAATGGCAAGAAACCTGACCCAGCTGCATGGGTTCCTCCGCTACCCCAGAGCTACCTGTAACATCACCCTGGGAAGCAGTAGAGACGAAACCACTCACTGAAGGGATCCCTAGCGCGGAGGGAGCCCTACACCTTTTTATAATATGTCTATCTAACCGTACTGCTAAAGACATTGCATTCTCCAAATAATCTGGGTACTCATGAAAAGCAAGGGCATCTTTCAATCTCTCACGTAACCCCTGACAAAACTGACTACGTAACGCGGGATCATTCCACTCTGATTCGGTAGTCCATCTCCTAAACTCAACACAGTAAGCCTCTGCAGTATGTTCACCCTGAAATAAATTACGTAATCTCGATTCCGCCATCGAGACCCGATCTGGGTCATCGTAGATTAGTCCCAGGGCCTTAAAAAATTCTTCCGCCGACCGGAGGGCCTGAGAACGGGGCGGCAGAGAAAAGGCCCAGGATTGCGCGTCCCCTTTAAGCAGAGAAATGATTATACCTATCCTCTGACTCTCATCACCTGACGACGATGGGTGCAGCTGAAAATACAATTTGCAAGACTCTCTAAAACGGATAAAGTCATCCGTACCCCCTGCAAATCGATCAGGAAGAGCCACTTTTGGCTCCACACAAATTTGACCTGCACCAACCTCTATGGATAATCCCTGCATGCGGTCAACCAGTGCATCAATTGACGCCATCACAAAACCGCAGAGTAATGGCAGTCACAGTATGGCGGGTTATAATGTCACGGCGGACGGAGAACTCAGACACACAGATAAACCAACAACCAGGCTCTAGGCGAGAAGCAGGGGAAAGGTCACTTCCTAGCTAAACCCTGACCTCTTTCCCTGCACTGCTCAGCCCACATTCAGACCTTGAAGATAGGAATGATGTGTCCTCGTGCCTGGGCTAAAACACCCTAGATTCCCTGAGATGGTGAAAAGGGGAAAAGGAGCAGCCTGCTCGCACAGAACCTGGATGGGAAAGATGACACAAACACAACCTAGATAGCAATCAACAAAAACTGAAACCACACTTATCTTTTCTGAGCTGGAACAGACAACCTTCCTTCCTTGCTTCAAAGGCCAGACTGATTTCTATAACCCACTCAGAACATTGGACTAGAGTGATATTTAAACCAGTGACCCCACCCAGTGCATCTGATGGGAGGCTGGTTCAGCACGACTCCAAAACAAAACAAAACTAAACACGTGCTGCTATTCTGGCCGACCTCCGCACATAGTCAGAGCAGGGCATGACAAGTACGTTTAACCCTGTTGTCACGCCCTATGGTGTACGCTGTGACACTGTTGCCACACTTGCGGTTGTCCACGGAAACGTGTTGCTATGAGAGCATGCGGTGGCAGTGTCTCGGCCTTCTGGGTAATTGCCGTGACATGGTTGCCACGCATGCTGTTGCCGGTGGTTACGTGGTTTTGTATGCTTGTGTGTGCACTTCCCCTTTAAGTTGTAGCCTCCCCCTGTCTGGTGCTGTAAGGGTTAACTCCCTAACTGGGTGTGGTCACTTGTGCTTCTTATACCTGTGACTTTAGGTCAGGAGGCAGCGGCACTCCAGCCTTGGTGTGTGCTGGAGTTATGCTCTGTCTGGTTGTTCCATCTGTACAGGTAGGGCCACCCTTGTGGTCATCAATGTTATCCCAGTGTCTCCTTCCCTTCCGGTCCCTATGTATATGGAGTGGGTTATGTTCAGGGTGTTGATATGTCTAGTTTTGGTGTTACATGTCTGGTGGTGTTTGATGTCCAGCATGTTTGCTAGACATTCCCCTGTCTCATGTTTATTGCAGCTATGGGTGTCCTGGGTTCCTGTGTGGTTTGTGGTGAGTGCTGTGTCCTTTAATGTTGATGTGGACAGCAGCACTAGTGCACGGGTTCCAGTCAGTGTGTCTGTGGCAGGTAAGTGTGTTATTGGTTTCGCTTACCTGCCATCTCCATATGTAGAAGGAAAAAAAAAAAAAAGTAGCAGAATCAGCGTCAGTGCAAGGGAGTCTCCCCAGAACTGCTGCCAGCCCTTGGAGCAACACACAGGAACCAGGGCGCCAGCCACCAAACAGTCAGGAGAGACCGCACTGATCACTGCGTCCACACTCAGAAACGGTTCTCACCAAGTCGCTGCCAGCATGCATCCCCAACCAGCATACACAGACATTATGACCACAAAGGCTCCTTTCTTGGGGCCTTCGGAAGAGGGCACAGCATGTGTCGCCTGCCGTTTTCTGGCGCACATGCTTATCCTCCGGAGGGAGGGTGAAAGGGGAACCCTGTTAACAGTGCGGTTCTCTGTAACAGATGTTGCAGTAGGTGTGAACCGTCACTTGTGTTTGGTCTCCCCTTGTCCATGTCTCAGCCGCTCATACGGTGAGGAGTCAGGGAGAGGAATAGGGACGCTGTAGGAGGTGACCTGCTCCCGTATTTCTTCATTTGGCTAGGCTGATCCCCTTTTTCCCTTTGATACTGCACGGTAGGGGGTTTCCCCCACTCCCCTCTGTGACACCTGTATTTCCTAGATCAAATGAAGAGATACTTGTAGAAAAAGACAGTCAGCTCAGCATGCTGCAGTTTCAGTTAGCTGAGAAAGAAAAATATTATGCAGATGTTGATAAAGTTTTTATACAGCTGTATATGGAGTTAACTGGCTATAAAGAAAGAGCAGCCTCTCCAGAGGTGATAATTGCTGACCTGAGGACCGAGTTAACAAAGAGGGATGAGACAATTAGCAATAACTGAGCTCTCACATCACAAAGATTTGCACTCAAAGCAAATTTGTGTTTTGAGTGCAAACAGGGGGACAGATGAGAGTGAGACCCCTCCTATGGCTGCCTCCAATCAGACTAGTACAACTCCAACAGCTGTACAAAGTGCTGCTGGTGACACAATTCATGGATTCGGAAGTGGCATGGAAAATTTACAGACCACTTCCAGCTCACAGATATTTCACAGCAATACGGCAGAATTGCATTCTTTCCATAACATGGAGAGGATGCAATTTCTGCTAAAGATATGTAAACTGATTCCTACATATGAACCAGACACAGATCCTTTCAATTCCTGTGATATTTTTGAGGGACATTGCCAGAAATTTTCTGTCCCTCCAGAATATCGCATGGAACTGTTCAAGCTTTGGTTACATATATTTTTCAAAGATATGAGGTCATAGGGAAAATTGCCCCCAGCAATGGCCTATTTCATGATGAAGAAGACAGGCTTTCCATCCTCATGAAATTGGTAACAGGGCAGATGGATGTCACCCCAGACGTAGTAGCTTCAGGCCTACCATCCATGATGAGTCCTTGTCACTTTGTGGAAGGTTTGAAGCTATGTACATGAAGGTGACAAAGGATCATGGTGTAGAAGCCCCACAAGGCATGATACGTATGATTGTGGAGAAGTTTCCATATCTTGATACCACAATTTGTTTAAATGCAGCTAAGGAGACATCACTTATTGAAGCAGCAATGGTAATAGAGCAGGTCAGGCAGGATTTGCTAAAGAGTCACAAATCTATAAAAATCAGGAAGAAGGTAGCATTTAATTTAAAAAATGCAAGATGGCTGCACGTTAAAGGGGATATCAGCCAGCAAAATATCTGTGTATTCTAGTGCTCTTCAACAAAGAAAGTGGGAGAATATACAGTGTTTCCATTGTCTGCAATCTGGACACATAAAACGACTCTGTCCGCACAGAGATGTAAGGCGGGTGGCTTTCAGCCACACATAAAATTGAGAAGACAGAGACCTGTTTCATTTGTGAGCAAACAGGTTACACGTGAAACAGGGCCCAAAAACACCATTACAACAGATATCCCTACTGGGAATCTGTTATAATAGATTTGTGGTGGGGATCCCTAAAGATCTGGACATAATATGTAACACAGGGGTGCTCCATATACTGGCCAGAGCATGCAATCAATGTAAACCTATAGTAGCCCCAGTGCATGGGGACATGGTCACCAACACAGGGGGAGGGATTAGGTTTACTGTTGCAGAACCTTTTGTTTGTTTGTCCTCAGTATGTAATGCAAATATGATAGAGTTCTTGTCTTTAATCTCTACACCCAGGTGTCTGTTGGGGGAGTTGTTAGGAATTTATGACTCTCTTTATTGTAGAGCCCATTGCCTGAGGTAATCACAGCCTCAGGGGGTAAGGCCATACAGCTCACAAACAGATGGCATTGTTCCTCAACCATGAGGAGACAATGGATTTTAGATAAGCTCTTTTGCTTGCATCAATTGGCAATACTGTTGGTTCATAAAGGATTGTTGTGCATGAAACCTTTTATAACTTCTTGTACAATAGCATAGGTAGTTGAGCCTGTAAGTGCTCTTTTCATGTTGGGCAGGTACCTTAATAAAACTGACAAAGTCTGGTTGTGTGAGGTGGCCCTCGCCTATATCAGTAGGACGGCATATAATATATGGTTCTAATTTTTGGTGCCAAGGTCTGTTGCTCCTCAAACTTGGCTCAGAGTGTCATCATAAGGACATGTCATTGCATATCACCAGTGTGTCTTACTCAGGTAAACCCTTTACTGTCAGCTTCTAAACTAGGGCCCTTAGTAGTATGGAGAAATGGCAGTCTATCTCCGTGTCTGTCACTGGCACTTATAAGTAGGAGTTTAGTCAGGCCAAAACTGACTGGTCCCATTAACGGTAGTAACTACCATGGAGGCATAGCGTGTAATTTTTCTGCTATCCCACAAAGTCCGTGGTGCAGCCAATAGGCTCTCTCTATTGGGGATTCTCTCTATTGGGGATTCTGCGAGGGAGTGGGTTGACCCCATAGTAATCCGCAGAGACATAAATCTCCAATTTCCAATAAGCAAAATTCCCTTCATCACTCCATGTCCTAACATGTGCAGCAGCCATTTTAGGAAAAAATGCGATTCGTTACCACAAAGCACGAGGGAATTCGGTATCGGTGCGAATCGAATAATTCCTGAAATTCGGAACGAATTCCACTTTGTCAGCTTTGATTCGCTCATCTTTATTAATGATGTTAGAATCTGTTGTCACTCTTATACTTTCATCAAATGCAAGTTCTTTAAAAACTTTAGGCTTAACTCAATAAGTGAAGGAAAGCAAAGCTAACAGTTTTTGCTCTCCATGACAAACTGTAACTGTCAACCAGGTGGAATATTGAGAAATGTCATCTAAAATGGTAAAGTTATATACTTGTAAAAAAGAATTCTGAAACTGGGCTTTGATCTATCTATCTATCTATCTATCTATCTATCTATCTATCTATCTATCTATCTATCTATCTATCTATCTATCTATCTATCATCTGTCTAAAAAGTATTAATCTCTAGTAGTCAGGTTATCATGTGTTATGATATCCCTACCACTAATGTTCCTTCTCTGCAATTGATCGTGGTTTAACTTAGCGAGCACATGGAATTATAGAAGCTTGTTTTTTCCATGGAGATCGTGACGTATTATTGTGCCACGCGAGACAGCGAGATGGGGAGTCACATGACCCTATCTTTCCTTCCCCTGTGCGCGCCAGAGTGTCTTCCGTCACCATTAATCAGGACGTGCTGATCAGGCGCGCAGCGTTCCACGTGGGTGGGGTGGGGGGGTCGGCCCGATGCCGTCTGTATCCCGCACCTGATCAGTAGCCTTGAGGGGACTCCAACTTTGCCAACATTTACTCACTGGAACCACCAATGGTGAGCTGAGGCAACAAATATTACATGAATATGTTTACACAGCAGAGACTGTGTTAATCTGTGTAATATCAATTATGTTTTTATCTATCTATCTATCTCTATTATCTATCGATCTATCTATCTATTGAGATCAGGAGAATTTAATGGGAACTATATTTTTTTTTTCTGCCAGTTAAAACCAGATTGCAACATATATCCTTTTTCTAACCTGTTTTTACTTTATGATTGTAGATTTTTTTTTATTCTGTTTCCTGAACATGAATATGGGGGCCACCATATTGGCTAAGCTGTAGTTAATATCATTTAGAGATATACTTTACAGCTGCCACCATGGGCTGTAGATATAATAGTTTAGAGGGCACCTTATTGACTTCTATGGAAAGGTTTGTAGGCATGACCTCTGACATGTGCCGAGGTCAGGAGGAAGTAGATAATCCTTGACAATCACTGAATGTGAATGGTGGATCTTGTGTTATCTACAGTATATATATATATATATATATAGGTGAAATATGTCATTCTAATACTGCTTGTGATAATGAGATGACTGCTGAAAAGTGTTCTGCACAGACCAAGAAGTGGAACTTTGTATTAAGTTTAGTGGTCAGTGTAAAAAATGCAGGATTTTAGGATTTTATAATATATATATATATATATATATATATATATATATGCAACTGAATGCCTAAACAGTGAAAAAAAGAAGATTATTGGGTAATTGCCACACATACTGTATAAAGAAATGAATCTTAGTATGGGGGAGCCTAAAGGGACTTTTCTAATATCTTTAGACATTGAACAGTTTTGGAAGGAAACATTTTTCACAATAAAGCAGTGTTAGGATATAAGGTCGTATTTTAGATCTGGAGGTTATAACTCCAAAAGTAATGTAAAAAAATGTGTTGTAGTCTGCAAAAGGAATGATCTTTATTTACAAGGACGGAGGGACAATTTGGCTACTAAACAGTTATAGCTTTATGTATAGTATAGGCATATTGTTACACATTCAGCACATAAAAAATTCTTGTATTACCATTTTTGATTGAATAATGCACTACCATTACTTGTATAATATGCCAACAAGGAAGATGTCTACCCTTTTTCTATAATTCTTACATTTCATATTCTGGCTGATTCCCCTGACTGTTTCCATGTCATTGTCAACATTTATGTAGTATAGCAGTCTACTAAGATGAAAGTTTGTAAATCACGATTAAAAAACAAACAAATATCTTTTCCACAGAGTCTTATTTATTTTGGGTATTGCACATTTAGGCAGTGTTTATTGTGTTCTTTACAATACTGTGATATCTGTCAGCTCATTGAAATATCCTTTATGCTTAAAGACAACATAAATGGCACTTACCTCCTGCTGGAATGCAGAGGGTAATTTGATTTTACTATTCCTGCCCAGATCAATTTTGTCTTCATTAAAAGGACTGTATTGTCAGAAAAGAACCTCTTGTTTAAATCAAGTTTTAAAAATATTTTAAATAATGGTGCATTTATTTTTTACATGTTCCAGGTCACTGTTTATAATAAAAAATACTCCTGAAATTGTGCACTTTTCACTCTTTCCAGTAAGCCTAATAATAGTTTGACACTTTTTGATGCAAGCAAATCATGGGCAGCCCCCTTTGCAATTGCCAACCATGATGTTCCAGATGTGTTTGATGAGAAACAAGTTCAAAGACGCTGCAGGCCGTGATAGCATGTTTAGTCCGTTTACAGTAGCACAAGCAACATATGTTCTGGTGTTGTTCTGTTAAAAACCAGTTCCTGGGACACTTTGGAGAAATGGTTGTACCACTGGTTCCATGACCAAATTAATGTAATGCCGAGCTGTCAGTGTATCTGAAATGAAGACTAAAGAGGTCTTGCTACCATACATTAAGGTCACATATAAAATAACAAACTCCCACAAACAAAAAACACAGAAAAAGAACAAAAAAGTATCACCATGACTGCACATCAAGGATACGTACTGTAATGCTCAATGGCACTAAACGTTGATAGGCAGGGTATATGTCGTTGGTTTGGGCCTATACCTATATGTGGCCCTGTACTCAATGGCCCTGCCTATAAACGGAATAGCACCGAGGCTGGGTCATGTGACTAAGCCCTGCTGGTGATGTCTTCACGGCACGTCCTGACGCCAGTGGATGACGCATTCAGTTCACATGATCGGCACCAAAGCATCAGGTTGCCTAGGCACTGGCTGACGTCGGGCGGCCCACGTCATAGGGTTACGCCCATTATGGGCGGTACAGAGATAGTGCCGATTTTGGCCCCTCCCACTACGGAGTGAGCGCGGGCTATTTAAACCAGACAGCTGGCTCTGCATGGCGACCTCACACACAGAACCAGTGAAGCACCATTGATTGTGAGTTCCTCAAACAAATAGGAGCCTTACCTTATAAGAAACAGGTCAGTCACTTTGATTTGGGCTTTGGCTAATACCATCTATTTTTCTTTGGCTTATTTGCATGTGCCTTGGAATCTGTCCGTTAGTTTGACTTATTACAGTAATATTCCCATGCACTGTACTCCCAATGGCGAGTGACTAACACATTGGTGCCGTGTTTTGGTCCTTATGTCTGACTGGAGAAGCTATTTAAATATATTGTACCTATCAGACTACCTATAATAAGTAGCTAAACTATGTCATCATATGAGGGCCTTGCTGATTGCTTTGCCACTCTGAATTAAGTATTGATGCCAAATACAGCATTAAACTAAATGTCCCCTGAGGAACCCGGTCATCAATAAGGGTGAAACGCGTAGGGACTTTGGCGCCTGACTATATGCCACCAATCTAGGAGGCGATCTTTGGCGCCAAACGTGTATACTTTGAGAACACATCTGCATTTACAAATGTGTCTGGCATCTTGGTGTGTAAATATTATACATAGATATTTCCATGAGATGATATATATATATATATATAGATAATCATGCACGTGGTTATTCTTGTACCGCTTATGACAAAAAACATCCTGAGCAATTTTTCACTTCCAAATTTGGCATCCACGGTGCAGTGGTTCATTGCTCTCTATACTGTAAATTTATTTTTTCTGTGTACTTAGATTAGGCCACCACTTAGGGACTCACCAATATCATAGGGTCAGCCTAGGGCATATCAGGAGGTTCCAGAACATGGGATCGCCCTTATCAGGGCGGCCATTCCGTTTATAGGCAGTGCCATTGAGTATAGGGCCACACATAGGTATAGGCCCAAACCAACGACATATACCCTGCCTATCAACGTTTAGTGCCATTGAGCATTACAGTACGTATCCTTGATGTGCAGTCATGGTGATGCTTTTTTGTTCTTTTTCTGTGTTTTTTGTTTGTGGGAGTTTGTTATTTTATATGTGATCTATATTAAAGGCTACGTTTTATAACAGGTGTATCCTGTGAATACAATAAGTATACATATACCACCTGTGGTTATTACTCCCTCTGACGGGATATTGTCTTAACTGTGAATTCTTACCATACATTAAGGCATACCACACCATGATTCTGAGAGTAGGACCAGTGTGGCATCCCATTGTAAAGGTCTCTTCTTGGTTTTGCTCATGTTGTCTCCAGACCAATCTCTGGCTATCATTGCATCCAAGACAAAAGTGGTACTTATCGCTGAAGAGGATCGACCTCTTCCGGCCACCATTGCTACCAGTCTTGCTGTCCACCATGATAGCCTTTGAGAGTGGTGGTATAAGGTCAATAGAACACCTGTAGCCAGATGTCTGGCTTATAGTCCAATGTCATGCAAATGCCTTCTGAAGGTTTGTGTTGACACTGTTTCCACCCTAGGCATGGAATGTGACCTACAATACCGCTTGCAGTACAGAACAGATCACTATGAACCATTCTTCTAAAGAGATGGTACATGCAACATTGAACAGTGCTGACATCTTGGCCTAGGCATGTAGTGATCTGCCGGTGTGATAAACCAAAGTCTTTCAGACTGACCCTGTCAGTTTGCAAGAATTAGTGATAACTGGAATGTCAACTAACAGGCATTGCACAATCATCCCACGTGACTTGATCCAATTTTTGAGGTTTCATGTGGCTAAAAAACCTTACCTTTCAATCTGGCTTTTATGCCTCTCCCACGTGCCACAAATTGGAGCTAAGTGCTTGAGAATTTGATCATTAGCAGAATCTCACCAACGCCTAAAACTTCCTTGATCTGCATAACCTATTAACCTATTAAAAATAATTAAAAATTCATATAACTAATTCTCCATTTCAGTGTTAAGCCCATGTGGCTGCTGTAAAGAATATCTCAGTTAGCAAACAAGAACAGTGACTCAGGCAAGATGTCTGCCCCAATAATCATGTACAGAAAATGAAAGGTATGGATGGTTAGTATCATATTTTCCCAAGCTCCTCTTTAGGTCCTCTTTACTATGTACCAACCTGTGCATACGTCTGACCATGTCTTATATGTCATCCCTGTGTACAGACGACTACATATTGTACATTTAACCACAGCTGATCACTTGTCTCTGTGTACTGATCACTAAAGACATCTGACCATGAATTATCTCTTGCCTCTGTGTGTTTACCACTACATACAACAGGCAACAGCTGATCACTTCTCCCTGCATACCATAAATGTGACCATGAATGATCTCTTGCCCATGTGTACTGATCACTATGTACATCTGACCACAACTGATCTGTTGTTCCTTTCTACAAAGTGAGGTCTGTATCCTTAATTATTCATGTGATATTTTCTACTGGTAGCTATTCACTGCTTCATTTTAATTGTTCGTGCTTTCAGATTGGCATAATATAGGTGCTTTTTTGGCACACCCATTATGGTCACAAGGCCCAGACCTCTCATGGTTCAGTAGACCAGGACTGAAATCAAACTTCCAGGTATAAAACAACTTTCATAAATTAATAGTACAAATGAATATAAGAAACTTTGTAATATATCTTGTTAAATAAAAAACATTTTATCCACTTTTATCAGTCTGCTTCACTCTTTACTGCTTATAACATTGATGTCTATAGAGGGAGGAGGGGGAGGCTGAGAATTCTGGATGAGAGACACATAAAATGCAGTTTCTTAGCTCTGCTACATTTAGCACTTTTGACTCTACTATATCTAGTAAGGTAAGGCTCTATCACTGTTCAAAGTGAGGAAGCTGTCAGTAGCCCTCTCATCTCTCTTTCTGTCTCCATAGACTTTTGTGTATGAGGTGGAAGACAGAGACTGGAGCTAATAGAAATAAGAGGCTAAGTGAAGGGAAATAGGAGAAAGCAGTTTGAGGAGAACTGGAGAAAGCAAAATTCTTTAATAAGATACCGTATATTACAAAGTTTCTTATATTCCCCTGTAGTATTAATTTCTGAAAAAAATGTTTATAACTGTCGGTATACTTTAAGGCACCTTTACATAGGCGGACAAAGAAGACTGTTATGGGGAACAAACCGTTCATTTGTAATAATTGCCTGCATGTCACAGGAAGTCACAGCAGCAGTCACCTCTGCTATATGAGGATGAGTGATCCCTAGAATTCCCATACACATTCTTTGCTTCTGGGCAGCAGATCGCTGTTTGGACAGCACAGTCTACTGCCAAAAATTAATGGTTATTGTGTTTGCACCCACAATGCATTCACCCAATGAACAAGTTTGCTCGCTACTCGAGTGATCAGTGATACCTTTATGCAGGGTAGTTATAGGAAATGAGCGTTCCTAGGAACACTCTATCCTTGCAATTGCCCCGAACATTGGCCAATATAAAAGTCCTTTAAATTATCATGGATCCTATAGTGAGTTTTTTTTTTTTTTGTTCAGTAGAATGTGGATCAGTATTATAGCCATTATAGACAATGAAATGAACCTTTATTACACCAGTTTGAAAAGGGCCACTTTTTTTGGTGTGTTTCAATCAAGGATCTTATTGTGAGACTAATGAAAAATTTACATAACTTTAAATGCACTCCCATTTGTTTAAAATAAGTATATTTTATTTTGAGATAAAGCTCTGATGACTTATGTATGACTTCTGTAGAATTTAGCAATGCATTCTCCCTTGAAGATAAATGCAGATAACAATAATTCACACTTCAATCTTTTTTTATTTCCGAGGTTTAGCATAAAAACTGAGAAGCAAGCGACTACTTGGAAGATTGATTTTCATATGACAACTTTCTGGTAAACCTCACATTTACTTGAGGTTCTGTGCATCTTTACCAGAAATAATACATGCTTTTAACATGAAAATCATTTTTGGATCTAAGATCACTTTATTAAGAGATGGATAAGGATGAATTTTCAAGTGTTGCACTGCCATCTTCTGACAGTTTATAAAATCTACAAAAATGCTTGAACTTTATGTCTAACTACATCTTATCTGCATAAAGAACCTGGCATACATGAAACATAAAAGCTCATATTTCCAAAGAGAGGAACAATCACTTGAGCGCTGTTTGATTTTCCAGCTCCTTGTGTGAGCACAGTTAATTCATTACAGCCACAGTATCTATAAATACTGCAACATTTTCACATTGGCCTGACTGCTAGACTTTGTAGAATGATCACAGCAGCCAGTTTGGAAATTGCTTTATTCAGTCTTGTTTTCCCCAGTACTGTCCTGCAAGAGCAGCAATTTGAAAGATACGAGCTTAGCAAGAGGTTAGCTGATGTGCCGCCTCCAGTGCTAAATTCTCCTACATTAAATGCAATAATTGTTTTGAGGCATGCTTTTTCATTAATGTCACCTGAATCCCCAGACACTGAACTTTTATCAATTTGCATACAGTGAGAGTTTTATATTGTGTGAATTAACAAATGCAGAGCATAAATGAGGCTGTCTATTAATCCATTTTATTTTAATTGGATATGGTAATTTGAGCACATCTAGCTTAAATTTGGAATAAAATATAAAGGCTTTTAAGCAGAGAATACAATGTAAGTACAAAATCTGAGAAGCGTTAATGCACAAAATGCTTTTACCTGTCACAAAAAGTATTTGCGTCTCTGTGAAGTTGCGGAACTTTTTTAATGGCGAAGGTCACCTTTGTCTTGGCATGGTAGAAAACAAAGCATTACAATCTGTAGTTCCAGGCAGGATGCTTAGCAGGACAGAGGTATATCAAGCAAATCTGGA
This sequence comes from Bufo bufo, assembly GCF_905171765.1. Lineage (NCBI taxonomy): Eukaryota > Metazoa > Chordata > Amphibia > Anura > Bufonidae > Bufo > Bufo bufo. The sequence goes on along the minus strand of NC_053390.1, from coordinate 618,893,190 downwards.
AACACCACTGCATGAGGACGGACAAGGTTAGGACACGCCAAGAGTCAACGGCAATAATGGTCAATGGAGTTACTTATGAACAGATTTTAGAGAAAGCTGAATTTAGTGAATGTTAATGCAGCCAACATTGGAATGACTCCCAAGAGAATATTTTTGGTTTTTAGGTTCTTCCACAATATTTGGACCAAACCCATATTTGTGGGGGGACAAGTTCTAACAGCAGACAACTCCACCACGACTGATTTAGCTGTCAGATATGATTTGGCCTGAATAAATTTGACTCCAATCGAAAGTGCCCCAATTGCCATGTAAAGTTATGGATGACACTCTTGGGTCTCCTAGGACTGCGTCCAACCCCTTTCAAGCTCTTTAATGTAAGCATTAGTAATAGTAAAGTGATAGTGATATATATGGCTATGGGTAAATGGATGGTAAATGGTGGGAACAAACTGTTCAAAACCACACTACTGTAGAATTGGTTATGGTTTTTTCACTTAAAAAAAATGTCTAAGAATTACCCCTTTACCATGGAAATGAGCAGTGTATATTGTGATAGAAAAATTTATCCACCCAGCAATATGGATAATAACAATACATTAGTAAGTGGCTTGTATTAACATTCTCTACATGATAAATGCTATTTGCTGAAGTGACACAACCCCTGCTCTTAACACATTTATACATGTTTGCAATTGTTGCACCCCCGGCACTTGGACAGAGCCAGCCAGGTTACCTTGGTCACTCTTGGCCCTGTTAATCAAAGTGCAAAGAGAGAACTGAGCCTCTAGGAGTAATGCCCCCGTTGCTCCTTGAGGTTCATTTGCATCAAAACTTCATTTTTCTCAATGCAGGCACAAATAAACATGGGACCAACACAAATGTCTTCAGATGCCAAGAGCACATGCAACAGGTCAGCCAGTTTCATAGATACAAATCCTACAAATGCTGACAGATGTCCTTTAATAATTAATTGAACAGTGTAGATTAAAAAACTGCACATTACCACAAGCAGTCTGAAAAAACCTGTCTCCCTGTGGCAGCCTGAATAAGTTACACAATAACACACTAAGGCCTGTAGTACACCAACAGATTATCTGACCAATATATGTCCAATCAGACCAATAGTTGATGTGTATAACAAATGATCTGCGTGTGTAATTGGCCATCTGACCAGTGATTGGTCAGAAAATCGGTCCTATAGTCTGATGTTGTAATACAGGCCTTTCTCCTTTCTGTAAATCTACCTGTCTGTGAAACAATTATAAATCTAAATAGCTATTATCTTCTCCAAACTGTAAGATAACCTCTCTGACACTAAACTAGAGTGGCTTACATATTTCAGATGGTGTAGTTACATCCTTACTCATAGCACAAAACCCCAAAGGTGAACATGGACCTAAAAACATTATGGGGGTCATTTATTAAACAGAAATATGCCTAAATTAGGGCACCTATACGTAACTGGGGCTGATCCAACACCAGTGCAGGGCTTTATTAAGACGGGTGTCTAAAACATCAGTGTTAATAAATAGCCGCATATGGCTCTAATTTGTCATGCCTTCACTCCAGTCCATTCCAGTTCTGGCTTCAAATATTACAAAATGGGGCTTTTGCAAATTTTTGGCTTAACTTGTGCCCCCGACGAAGCTCAAGGAGCGAAACCTGGGTCGGGCAAGGAGAAAGACGCTGGGATTTTTAATGCGATTTTAAAGTGCATGTTTGTAAGTATGTACTAAATAAACCTTTTAAAATAGTTATCGGAGCTTCACTATGGTGGGAGCAACTTGTATCCACAGAAAATTCTGAACCAAAAGAAGTCGGGAACACCAGCAGACCCACCTGGTGTATGCTGTAATTAAGTCCGTGGTTGAGCCCTGTGCACCAGCGTGTGAGCGTGGATCTTCACTGCAGAGAACCAACTTGTTGCAGAGGATATCAGTAATACGCTTGTTATTGGTGGAGTGCCGTGTAAGTACAATCTGTGCATCACAGGGCAGTACAACCATACGGATCTACCCTATTGTATTCTTTTATAAGTTGCAGGATATCCATCAATAGGAGATCTGCAGACCTCGGTACCTTTGTAAAGGGAGAAAGAGAAAATAACCTGTTTTATACCGTATATTTATGACACGCGCGGTCCGAACCCCTTATGTTATGTCTCTATTATCCCTGAGGAAGCAGAGGCGAAAAACATGTCGGGGTCTCTTGGAGGTGCCACTAGCCGGGTCTGTATTGTGTATATGTTGTGAATCATGGTCTTTTATTTAGGTGGGGGAGCCACATGTTTGATTTTGTATTTCTTAAAACTTGTTTCTCCATCCCACCTTTTCCACTACATGCAATGCTATAACTGGATGTTCCGTTGTGTTTTGTGCACTCTCCATGTGGTTGTGTTTGTCTTTGCCAATTTATGCATTTATTTGTTTGTTTTATCGATTTCAATAAATATATATTTTTTGGAATTATATTTTTGTATATCCTGAGTGCCTGGGTTTGTCCCATCTAGTAGCTACTCAGCATTATGTAATGTAAAAGCATCAGGTAGCTATGCACCTGGCCAGTGGCCACAGGTGTCCTCCTAAATTTAACTGTATTGCCATCCTCATGAAATATCATATTGTGGCTTGGACAGCAGTACCGTATTTTGTGCTACACTATGGTATTTGGTTCCTCTGAAGCAAGTTTTTGTTCTGCACTATGGTATTTCTGACCCTACCTATTTCTGTTGTCCCTGCCTACTTGTGTGGCATGGGCAGGGAAGGGGACGGGCCTCTAAAAAGCCGGTCTTCATAAATGACCCCCTATGTGTCCCGATCAGTGTGGGGGGAAAACTCCACACTGAACACAGGAGGGAAGGGGAACAGTAACTGGGCCTGGAAACTAGGGAAGAAACAGGTCAACTCCTAACCATCCCAAATCTGGGCCCTAACTATCTATCAATATGAATAGACCCTAAAGGTAGGAATATTCATATGCAGGATACCTAGGCCTTTATATCTCTATAAGGCCCTGGAAAAAGGTTAGGACCAGAAACAACCCATTCCTCCCCAGATGGACGAATAGAAGTCTCTGTCTCAGGCCCAGATACAAACAACAGGGAATATAAAAAACACAAAAGCGACACTTAATTTATGTAGAGACGGACGAGAAGGAATACCAGAGACAAACTCACACCAGCTCAGCAAAACCCAAATTAAGCTATCTACCACATAGTCATAAGGGTGGGGTCAGACTATAAAGGGTAGAAGTGATGACCACTGAGCAACAGCTGAGAAAAGGGAAGTGGTCATTAAACCTATCAACACTGAATCAAGAGGAAATCAAGGAGACTGTTAGATTCCTCCACGCTCAGCCAATCTCCTTGATTTCCTGACCTCAGTCATCTGAGGGACCCTGACAGTACCCCCCCCCCCTTCTACAGGTGACCTCTGGGCACCCAGGACCGACCTTATCAGGATGGGCTCTGTGAAAGGCCTTCACCAGACGATTTGCATTAACATCGGCTGCTGGAACCCAAATCCTCTACTCTGGTCAGTAACCCTTCCAGTGGATGAGATACTGGAGGGATCTACTGAGAACTTGGAAGTCCACAATCCTGCTGATTCTAAATTACCGTCCACCATGACAGGAGTGGGAGGCAAGGAGCACAGCTCAACATATTCGACACATTTCTTCAACAATGACATAAAATACGTTATGAATTTTCAAAGCCTGAGGAAGTTCAAAACGGAAGGCTACAGGGTAAACAATGGCAGTGATCTTATATGGACCAATAAATCTTGGGACCAACTTCCAAGAAGGTACCTTAAGCTTAATGTTTCTTGTGGACAGACACACAGAATCACCCACTCTCAGGTCTGGACCATTCATACTGTATATCTCCTGTCAGTCACACACTTATACCTGTTGCCCATATTTTTCGGGTTATTTTGAATTTTCTGCCAAATCGAAGACAAAGAAGAGGAAAATAGTTTCTTCTCATGAATACCGGAAGTTTGAGAACCAGAAAATGTGCCAAAAACATGCCCCAATAAACTGTGACTTATCAGTGGAACCCTGTCTATGGTTATAAATGGCAAACTCAGCTAACAACAAGAATAAAGACCACTCCTCCTGGTTCTCCGAATCAAAACATCTCAAGTAAGTCTTCAGATTCTGATTGGTGCGCTCCGTCTGTCCGTTCGACTGTGGATGAAAAGCCGAAGAAAAGGACAATTGTACCTCCAGTCGAGTACAGAATGCTTTTCAGAATCTGGAAACAAACTGAGTCCCCGATCAGACACCACATCAGAGGGAATGCCATGTAGTTTCACGATGTTATTGACAAACACCTGTGCAAGAGTTTTGCCATTAGGTAGAGCATGCAATGCTATAAAATGCACCATTTTGCCAAACCGATCAACTACCACCAGGATCACGTTTTTTCCTGAAGAATTTGGTAAATCTGTGATAAAGTCCATGGACAAATGGGCCCAAGGTCTGGACGGGATGGGTAACGGAAGAAGAGATCCAGAAGGCCGAGTATGTGTCACCTTAGCACGAGCACAGGTACAACAGGCTAATACATAGTCCTCAACAAACTTATGCAGCCCTGGCCACCAAAATCTGCGAAAGATGAGATCGACAGTGTATCTACTCCCAGGGTGTCCAGCCAAGACAGTACAGTGATATTCCTCAAATACCTTATGACGTAAGTCTGAAGGAACAAACAATTTCCCTGGAGTTCAAGAGTCCGGTGCATCCTCTTGGGCCTCCAACACCTTAGCCTCAAGATCAGGATATAGGGCAGAAATGACTTACCATTCAGACAAAATAGGACTAGGATCTTTAGAATCACTCCTCCCCCCCCCCCCAGGAAAGCTGTGCGACAAAGCATCCACCTTGAAGTTCTTAACCCCAGGGTGGTAGGTGACAATGAAGTTAAATCTGGTGAAAAACAGCGACCATCTGGATTCAGTCGTTTAGCCAACTCAAGGTAAGCTAGATTTTTGTGACCAGTAATTACCGTAATAGGATGAATTGCTCCTTCCAACCAATGGCGCCATTCTTCAAAAGCCAAGTTAATGGCCAGCAATTCCCTATTACCCACATAATAATTTCTTTTAGCAGTTGAGAGTTTTTTAGAGAAAAAAGCACATAGGCGTCATTTACTAGGTGAAGGACCTTGCGACAAAACTGCTCCCACCCCTACCTCAAATGCGTCAACCTCTACAATGAATGGCTGAGACACGTCTGATTGCACCAGAATAGGGGCTGAAGCAAAACATTCCTTCACAGCAGAAAAGACTTGCAATGCCACCTCATACCAAACATAGAAATCAACCCCCTTCCTAGTCATGACTGTTATGTCTGCTTAACCACAGTTGAATAGGTCAAGATGAATTTACGGTAGTAGTTGGTGAATCCTAAAAACCGCATAAGCGCTTTCAGATTTTTGGGTCGATCCAAGTCCAACACCACACAGACTTTCTCAGGATCCATACGAAAACCTGAGGATGAGAGCAGGTAACCCAGGAATTGCACTTCCTGAACAGCAAAAACACATTTTTCCATCTTCACATACAATTTATTCTCTCTTAGGATCTGTAACACCTGTCTCACATGATCTTTATGAGTCTCCATGTCACAATAATAAATTAGTATGTCATCCAGATATACATACAACAACAAATCTCCCCACCAGATGATGAAATATGTTATTGATAAATTGTAAAAAAAACGCTGGAGCATTGTTTAACCCAAAGGGCATGACCAGATTTTCTAAATGACCCTCAGGTGTATTAAATGCAGTCTTCCACTTATCCCCCTCCCTGACCCTTACCAGATTATATGCCCCCCATAGATCTAATTTAGAGAACACATTAGCACCGACAATCTGACCAAACAAATCCGGAATCAAAGGAAGGGGGTAAGGATCACGGACGGAAATACAGTTGAGCTCACGGAAGCCCAGACATGGTCTAAGGGTACCATCTTTTTTTTTTACAAAGAGAAACCCAGCAGCCACTGGGGATTTGGATGGTCTGATATGACCCTTCGCCAAGCTCTCGGTGATATACTCTCGCATAAGCCTTTCTTTCGGGCTCCGAAAGATTATACAACCGAGATTTGGGCAGTTTAGCTCAAGGAATAAGATTGACAGGATAATCATACTTCCGATGCGGGGGGGTAACTCCTGGTTAACACTCTCAGAAAACACATCAGAAAATTCGGAAATGAACGAGGGAACAGTTTTAGTGGTGACCACAGATAAAGACGCATTAAGACAGTTGTCCATGCAAAAATCACTCCAATAAAGAATCTGTCTCGCTTGCCAGTCAATGGTAGGGTTATGTCTGCTTAACCACGGTAAGCACAAAACTATCGCAGCAGGCAGACCCTCCAACACATAACACGAGATAAATTCCTGATGGAAATCACCCACTCTTAAATAGATGTAATTTGCCACCTGCAACAGGCATTTTTGGGTAAGAGGTGCAGAATCAATTGCAAAGACAGAAATGCTTTTCTCTACTGCACTAGTAGTCAACCCATGAATAGAGATGGCCTTGCGGTTCACCCGGCGGTTGGTTCGCGGCAAACTTTGCCCGTTCACGATTCGCCGAACATGAGAACATATGGAGATATTCGTGTCCGCCATATTCTTTTACATTGTGAAGAACTTTGACCCATGACACATCCATCAGGTGGTACAGGACAGCCAATTGAGACGTTTCAGCCCATGGACATACCCCCTACCTTATAAATAGACCCGATCTGGCAGCCATTTTACATTTAGTCTTTTGTCAGTGTAGGGAAAGGTTGCTGTGTGGAGCAGGGACAGACTGTTAGGAACAAAAACGCTATCAAATACAGTAGGTCCACAAAAGTCCTTTTAAGGACTGGTATAGGTGTACTATTGATAGGTGTGCAGGACAGAAGGGTTAAATACACTTATAATATACTTTCTAACATAGAAAGCATATTATAGTGATTTGTATTGTGCAGCAGTGGTGAGCAGTTCTGCAGTGATACTGCAGCTACACACAGTGACAAACGCTATTGGAAAAAATAATTATAACTGGTGTGATATACCAGTTGCCCCCCCAAAAAACTGATTGAAGCGGGGTGTAATATACTTTCTTTATAGTGCATTTGGGTACTGTATAGAGCATTTGCGCATGCACGTACGCAAAAATTTTATTGCCGATATTTCGCATTGAAAGAAATAATAAATGGAGATCGCAAATTCGAATAATACATCTGGTATGTCACTGTCCATGTTTTGCGACTATTTGTGCACTTCTAGTAATTATTTCTTGGCTGCAAATATGAGCTGAAGGTTTTTCAGGTTCGCCTGCCATTAAAATAAATGGGACCCGCCGCGAACTTGCAGTTCGCAAACATTTGATCGCGTTTGCGAACCGTCCCGGCAGGTGTTTGTCCATCACTACCCATTAATACGAACAAACTGTCCATCAATCAGGTTAACCCCAGCCCCACTGTCGATAAATACCTTGATTTCCGCTGTTTTGGACTCTAACGCCACCTCGGTAGACAGGAGAAATCGGGAACTACCAGTAAATGACAAAAGTAAGTTTTCTTGCTCCCCACCACCAATAGTAATTTGGGGATTAAGCAATTTTTTTTTATTACACTTTGATGCTGAATCTACGGACAAATATTTACGAAATGTCCCTTCTTTCCACAACAAAAACAGACTCCCTTCATATGACCAGAGCTCTTACCAGCAGTCCCAGGAGTAGCTCCCCCCAACTGCATAGGCTCCTCACAAGGCGTAACCACAGGTGTCTCTTAACCATAAGTGTCAAAGGAAGCCGCCACCCTTTTTGACAGTACGTCCTGAGGGTAAGGACCCTTAGATCTCCCCCTCAGGCGTCTATCCAGATGTACAGCAAGGGACATAGCTGCTTCCAATGACTCAGGTTTTTAATGAAAGGCCAACGCGTCCTGCAGCCTCTCAGATAGACCCTGAAAGAACTGGCTACGGAGAGCAGGATCATTCCACTCCGTATCCTTAGCCCATCTCCTAAATTCAGGGAAATAGATTTCCGTGCAGCGTTCTCCCTGCTGTAAACCACGTAACTTGGTATTAGCCTGAGAGATCTGATCCAGGTCATCATAAATAAGACCCAAGGCTCTTAAAAATTCATCTACTGACTGGAGGGAGGGTGATCCGGTCGGCAGAGAAAAAGCCAAATACTGTGCATCATCCTTAAAGAGTCCCAGGCTATGAGCTGTGCGCTACGATTGGCCAGCGCTGCAGCAAGGGACAACCCTAATACAAAAACTCCGCCCAGTACAAAAGAGGGAGCTGCAGACACCAGAGCCTATATCGGGCGAACGGAGCGGCGCCCAGACATACTAGTAAGTGCAGGGCGCCGCTCTGTCCACTGATATAGTTAGTTTTTAGTTTTTAAACTAGTGAAAGGTCCTCTTTAAGCAAAGAAATGATCATACCCACACGTTGACACTCATCCCCAGAAGAGTATGGATGCAGCTTAAAGTAAAACTTACACAATTCCCTGAACCGAATGAAATTGTCATTACCCCCATAAAATCTGTCCGGGAGGGTAACCTTAGGTTCAAGACAGGCCTGGTACCCACCATCGGAACCAACCGCCTGTGGTCTCTGAATCTGTAAGACTGTCGCGCGGAGGTCAGCAACCAAAGACAGTCCCTGCAGCTATTCGACCAGTACAGACATAGGATACATAGGATACATAGCTGCACTGACCTGAACGAAATGGTGGTTTTTATGGCAGTAGATAAAGTCACGATCAGTGTGGGGGGAAAACTCCACACACTGAACACAGGAGGGAAGAGGAACAGTAACTGGGCCTGGAAACTAGGGAAAAAACAGGTCACCTCCTAACCAACCCTAATCCGGGCCCTAACTATCTATCAATATGAATAGACCCTAAAGGTAGGAATATTCATATGCAGGATACCTAGGCCTTTATATCTCTATAAGGCCCTGGAAAAAGGTTAGGACCAGAAACAACCCATTTCTCCCCAGATGGACGAATGGAAGTCTCTGTCTCAGGCCCAGACACAAACAACAGGGAATATAAAAAACACAAAAGCGACACTTAATTTATGTAGAGACGGACGAGCGGAAACACCAGAGACAAACTCCCACTAGCTCAGCAAAACCCAAATGAAGCTATCTACCGCATAGTCAGAAGGGTGGGGTCAGACTATAAAGGGTAGAAGTGATGACCACTGAGCAACAGCTGAGAAAAGGGAAGTGGTCATTAACCCTATCAACACGGAATCAAGAGAAATCAAGGAGACTGTTAGATTCCTCCACACTCAGCCAATCTCCTTGATTTCCTGACATCAGTCACCTGAGGGACCGTGACACTATGTGTCTGTTTGTGTGTATGGTTGAACAGGAGCTTAGTTCAGTATCTCACTTCAGGTTCAGCACTGCAGGGCTTACACACTTCCTCTCCTTGTTCTGTGTGTTGCTGTCCAGCTGATGACTAACTAGTCCATCAGCATCCCTATAAATTCTTTCCTGTCTCTTTCACTCTTTGTCTAATCAATACAGGTCCTGCTTTACCTTTCTATATGAGCTATAATCTGTTTACTTGTCAGTATTCTGTCAATTGCCTTCCTGGTCTTTGACCTCAGCCTGTTCCTGACAACAACGTACCCTGATTCTTCTGGTTCTCTGCTTTGGTGGTCCTGATCCCCATGGGTCAACAGCCTACCACTCCTAGGTGGTTAGCACAGTGAATCCACATCCAGTAATTGTGACAATATACTGCCAACTAACTCCTCGCCATGGTCTATGCACTTTTTCAAGACCACAGACCTCCACACACTCAATATTACCCTTACATATGTTGCAAAAGTGTTTTGAGGTTGCAGACATATTGTGTAAGGGCTGTTGTACACGAGCGAGTCCATTGCAGGAATCACACTCCGTGTGTGAGCCTGAACCTCCCTTCTGGACTTGCAGGAGCACACAACAGTGTACTGATTTATAATGCTATATACCTCTGATTGACCTTACTTCTACAGGATCATACTGACAGCTTTACGTCAGTATGATTCTGTATCTGCAAGGTCACATGGGCACATATAATTTTAAATCACGATAATGCTGTGCGCTCCTGCAAGTCCAGAATGGAGGATCACGCTGACACACGGAGCGTGATTCCTGCAATCGACTCACTCGTGTGCAACAGCCCTAAGCCAGACGTCATTTATATGCTCCGCGATATGACTTTTCATTGGCCTAGTTGTACAGCCAACATATTCTAAATGTGCAATATTGACACAGGTCATGTAAAATGTAGCCAATATAAATGATTGCTAAATATTGTAAGTACACTTACATTTTTTTTTACTACATTTAACTATGGCATTTGATGCAAATCAATTCACATTTTACAGCATGTTCAATATTCTTAAAAATATATTTATTTAACAATAACTTTATGCAGTTATTAAACTACACTTGTATATAAAATAAAGTTAAAGAAGAAGAAATGTATTATCTTATAATTTCATAAATTAATTTACCCTATAGTATGTTAAATTTAGAGTGAACAGTCCATGCACTGGTGATTTCCTTGCATGAAACATGTATAATGCAGAATGATAAGTAATTGAACTAAAGTATTTCCCAGAATCTAATAATATCGTATGAACTGGAGAGCAGCATTACAAACCATTTCCTAATTAAATATAGTATTGCACAGACACCATCTTGTGCATCCCCTAGGCTATCATTTTTCTTTTTCAATTACAGATATGTGTGGTATCGCTGACCTAATACAGGGAAAGAATGTCTTTACATTTTAGATTTCCTATTCTTTAACTTACTGACTGGGGAAATATTTCAGTAATACAGTCATTGACACTTGCTGCCGGTAAGTTATTGTCATATTTTGCTTTAGGTAGCCTGTTACTACCATGAATCTTATCCTTTCTTATTTTATTTGTTCAAGAAACAACACTAATTGGCCTTAATTCAGAAAACTCAACAATAGGGGGTTCCTGAACAGGACATTGCTTTCTTTTTCCACTAAGTATATGTAATTTATGTCATAGAGCTGAATGCTAATTGTGGAGTCAAGACTGTGAGCCTATACTTTTGTATCATCACTACTCATGACTACCAGCAAACCCTATATAAATCTAATCAACAATTATGCGTACCACTAATTGGCTGATTTCAGAAGCCATTTATTTACAAATTATATGCTATAGTTGACTTGCACACTATAAAAGATAACCTTTCTACCATTGTAGCTTACAGAAAGTTGCACATAAATGGTGGAAAGTGAGTGGCAAATTTTGGGGTTGAACAGCATGAGCAAAATATGGCTGCTTTCCAAAAACAGCACCACACCTGTCCACATATTCTAGCTAGTATTCCAGCTCAGTACCATTGAAGTGAATTGGATGAAGTTGAAATAACACAGATTATGAGAAAGTGTGGAATTCTTTTTGGAATAAACAAGCCATGATTTTCTACTTTTTCTTCTGGGTTTTCATTATTTCTCTGTTTTTTCTCTTTTTTTCTTGTTGTTGGTGGTGGTGGTCCCTTTCCTCATGTATGTGTGGTTTATGATCACAAACTTATCAGTTAGACCGTCCTTACTATCTTGGAGTTTTCCAACCATTGTCAGCTAGGCGTGAACATATGATAAGGACTGTGATGTCATTGTATTACCCAAAATGCACTTCTGCTGTTGGTGTAATGTTACTCATTTACCCCTAAGTGACACTATTACCTAAGCTATTAGCATCATTCTATTAAGGGTTAAATATCCAAATATGACTTTATCTCACATTCTATACACATGACCTCTGAAACCTAAATCAAAGCCATAGGGATTAATTCTGACACTTTTTTCCAATTAAGGGAAGACTTCTAGGTGCCCCTTTGAATGTTTATCACCGTTTCATTAACTTCTCTCGGTCATCTTTAAAATATATACATATAACAATATGGCCTTTTATAGGTATATATAATCAAATCCACTATAACTAGAATATTTCGATAAATGTTTTATACACTTTTGAAAAAGCACAACAAATTGCCCTTCATTACAATATAATAATCCATTGAAATCAAATTGGATTATATTGGAATGCGAAAAAGGGATTTTCATACGGGTTCCTCTAAAACCAGGGTGTTTGTACTCGGTCTGTAATGTTCCATTCAGATCTTTGCTAAAGTCTTTCTGAAAACTTACATCCAACACATCGCTTGGATGGTTAGGATCAATACGCTCCTTTGGGAATAAGAGTTCTCGGTTAAATTGTCCGTTACTCTCATGAAGATTTATTGAGTTAGTCATAAACTTTGAATGTAAGTTGCTGGTCACAACGGTAGTGTCCTCCACAACGGTATATAAGTCCGATAAATGTTGCTTCTGATTTTCCATCTCTGCATGAAAATTCATCAGATTCTTCTTTAGCAAACCGATTTCAAGTTCCAATGTCTTAAAGAGATGGAATTAGCAGCTGATACACCGGTGGCAACGACAGCGCCTACTACACCAAAGATTATAGGGGCTGCAATCGCAAAAATAAAAAACGCTTTAGTTGTTGACTTGTGGAAAACTGTTACTTGGTCAGAGTTTTTCTCGTCTGCTCCAGGATCTGTGTAATCCGTTCTTGGGAATAACTGACGTGCACTTGATACCACATCTGTATCTCTGGAGACTGAATCTCGGAAATGTTGAACTGTTTTTCAACAGAGATGCGTGGATCCAAACTGACATAGATCTACTGGGATAGAAGCCTCTTATTCGTCAAGATGAATCCCGTGGTATTCTGCAGCATGATCCAGATAACTGTCGGCCAGTACAGGCCCCAAAAATTAGCAAATAGGCATTCACCTGACAGCAAAGAACTTTGGATTCTGTGGCTGGAGGTACATTAGGCGGTCACAGGATAAAAATGTAACTGTCGGCAAGTACAGGCCCCAAAAATTAGTCCAGATGCAGATGAAGGGCCTGGTACAGCAATCGCTTCAGTGTGGAACTCCTTCCCAAAGTCCAGGACGATGTAGATAACATCAACGATCTTTGATGCCATCTTGCGTATATATAATATATTGTATGACAAATATAAGCACATACATCTTTCCACTATTCTTTTTATCAACCCTATGATAAAATAAGTGATACTACCATATATCTTCAATTTGGCATAGTTTTCTTTCACGAGCAAGTTCTTGGTTCAGAAGTGAGTCAAGAGATAATTAGTTACAGAGGAAAATACATGAGGATTTGTTAGTACCCTCGTTTGTTTATACTAAACCAGTGGCGTACCGTCAATAGAGGCAGACCACGCACTGGCTATGGGGCCCGTGAGGTTAGGAGGCCCGGCCAGGCTGCATGGCTCCGCCCCCTTTCCGACCTGAATACACGCTGCATTACTTAACAGTAGAGAGATAAATACTGGCAATGGGGCGTTTGGGTCGGCAGCCCTGGGCCCAGTGTCAATGAGGGGTGTACATTGCCACCCCAAACTCCCCAGTGCCATTACATATTTACATTTGGCATTATACACAGCGCTAGTGCTGCGCTGACAACAGCAGGCTGGGCTGGAAGGAGAGAAGGAGCAGGGAGAGTGAGCAGCCGATTCCTCCAATCAGGAAGCAGCTCACTGCCTGATGTGCCCGCCCCTCTGTGAGGTCTTTGGTGGAAGTTTGCTCCCACAGCTAGCAGCGCGGTAAGTACCAGCTCTGCATTTACTTTTATCAGCAGTGATGTCCCACATGTTGCTGACCCTCCTCTGGGTCCTCCTGCCTTCTCTATGCTTGTTAACCCCCAGCACTGCCTTCACTATTCCTAGGCTGTGTGAGAGGGCAGAAGAAAGCAGAAGTGCTCTGCATGATAGAGCTGAGGTGAGAGGAGCTGACAGCAGTGGGACTGTACTTACAGCTGTCAGGGTCAGACAGGAGGCTCTGTTCTGCTCACTGTAGTGCATACATTCTTTCATATGGGACCTGTGGCATGTGCTGGATGCTCCAGATAGACTGCCTCTGAGTGAAGGATGGGACATGATTAAAATTGCTCAGCTCTGCTCCCTGTTAATAACAAAGGGAGAAGTTGAGCTGTGAGACAGAGATCTAATGCTGTGGACCTGCAGAAGATCAGTCCCAGGGGTCACATTGACCAGTGTGGACAGTCCTGCTGCAGTAATTAACCCTATAGGCTCTCCTCTGATTTACACCTATCATAAAATAAATAAAACTTAAAGGGTAAGGCCGAGTTCATGTCCCGTTTTTTCCATCCGTTTCATGTACATACAGTGGCATCCTTGTTCATAGAGTTTGAAAAAAAAATGTATATGTTAACCTATACGTTTTTTCTACTGGACTCTGCAGGATAGAAAAGCATAGGGTGCAGCACTTTTTTATCCCCCCCCCCAACATTTAAGTAAAAACGGATGGCAAAAACGTGATGTGACCACAGCCTAACCTTTTATTTAGCTCCTAATGTACCCCGCACCTTCAGTAATCAGCTTTAATTATTAAACTTTTTATTGGGGGGGCCCAATTCTGAGTTTTGCTATGGGGCCCCATGATTTCTATGTACGCCCCTGTACTAAACCAATCCTGGATTTCCTTTAGCTGGAACCTTGATATCTCTCTAATCCTCATCATCCGGTAATCCTTCCATTTGGTAAAGTTGTGACCTAGGATGACAAACACGTAATTGATTAATATGCACCCATTTCTCTATAAATTCATTCCCCTTAGGAATTTTGATCTTGTAGACCACAGGTGACAATTCATCAATGACGACATAGGGTTCCTTCCAGAAAGGCAGGAACTTCCTTTCTTTCACCTGATCCCGGGCAAAGTTAGATAAACCTAATCGGAAATCTGGTACTCCTTTTGAGTAGTCTTCAGATCATAGCAGGTTTTGGCGATTACTGCTGCCTTCTCTATATTCTTTTGAGCAAATGCAAAAGCATGCTGAAGGTGCTTGCGTAGATTCTCCATATATTGATGAGCTGTTGAAGCATTTATCAAATTGTGGTCTGTTGTCTGGTGCCTGTGATCATTTCGAATGGCTCAAATGGCCATGAGAACCAGAGGCAACTTTACATCCCAGTCTTTACCGGATTCATTGACAAATTTCTTTAGAATGTTGACAATGGTTTGGTTGTAGCGTTCTACTACCCCACTAGAGGCTGGCCGATAAGCTATATGTAGCTTTTTCTTTACTCCCAGTATCTCCCACATTTTTGTCATCACCTCACTAGTGGGGTGAAGACCAAACCTGAAAAATATGTGGTTAATAAGTAGAGACTAGAGTTAAGCGGACACCTGGATGTTCGGGTTCGATGGGTTCGGCCGAACTTCACAAAAAAGTTTGAGTTCGGGACCCGAACTTGACCCGAAATTGACCCCGAACCCGAACTCCATTGAGGTCAATGGGGACCCGAACTTTTGAGCACTAAAATGGCTGTAAAATGTCATGGAAAGGGCTAAAGGGCTGCAATTGGCATCAAAATGTGGATAGGGAAATGACTTTAAATAACATAAAATACGTAAAAAATATAATAATAATCTTGATCTAGGAGGACGAGGTCCATATGGAGTAGAAGGTTGAGGAGGCGGTGGATGTGGCAGTGTAGGTGGAAGCAGCGGTGGAGGAGGAGGAGGTAACCTACACTGCTTTTTGGTTTTGAATTTATTTATATTTTTTTAAATTAGGGTACACCCCAAAACATTGGGAAATATAACCTGTGATAACACCCTGCAGTCGTGCTAAACACACGTTCAGATAATACACTGGCTGCAGGGCAGGCCAGCACCTCCAAGGGGTAAAGGGCAAGCTCAGGCCATGTGCCCAATTTGGAAACCCAGAAGTTGAAGGGGGCAGACCCGTCATTCAGTTCATGTAGGCATGTGCACACATACTGCTCCACCATGTTGGTGAAATTCTGCCTCTTGCTAAGACGTTCCATATCAGCTGGTGGTGCTGGTTGTTGTGGCATGCTGACAAAGCTTTTCCACATTTCGGTCATGCTAAACCTGCCTTCTGAGTTGCTGGCGGTGCCCCAGATGCATTGGCGACCTCTTCCTCTGCCTTCGCTTTGTGCTTCCACTGTGCCCCCGCTGTTAGCTGGGAATGCCACCAGCAGCGCGTCTACCAGCGTACGCTTTTACTCGCGCATTATGATCACGCTCCAGTGACGAAATTAAGGATGGTACGTTGTCCTTGTAACGGGGATCCAGTAGCGTGGCCACCCAGTAATCAGCACAAGTTAGAATGTGGGCAACTCGGCGGTCGTTGCGGAGACACTGCAGCATGTAATCACTCATGTGTGCCTGGCTGCCCAGAGGCAACGAAAAGCTGTCCTCTGTGGGAGGTGTATCGTCTGTGTCCTCTGTATCCCCCCAGCCACGCACCAGTGATGGCCATGAGCTGGTCTGGGTGCCACCCTGCTGTGAACATGGTTCCTCCTCCTCCATCCTCCACCTCATCATCCTCCAGAACTGTGCCCTGGCTGGACAATTGTGGAGTTTGGGGTGCAGGAACCCACCCTCGGAGACACTTGTGAATGACTGGCCGTAAACCCTATGAAATGATCCCTCTTCCTTCTCCTGTGCCACATCCTCTTCCATCATCGCCAGCAGCAATTTTTTAAAGGAGGCATAGAAGTGTGATAGTTACACTGAGAACGGCGTTATCGGCACTGGCCATGTTGGAGTAGTACTCGAAACAGCGCAACAAGTAACACAGGTCTCGCATGGAGGCCCAGTCATTGCTGATGAAGTGGTGCTGTTCCGCAGAGCGAATCACCCGCATATGAGGCGGTGAGCGGGAAGGCCGAAATTACGCTGCAGCACTGACAGGTGATCAGCAGAAGGGTGAAAACGACGAAAGCGTGCACAGACGGCCCACACTTTATGCAGCAGCTCTGACATATCGGGGTAATTTTTAAGGAATCTCTGCACCACCAAATTCAGCACATGCACCAGGCAAGGGATGTGCATCAAACCGGCTAGTCCCAGAGCTGCTACGAGATTTTGCCCATTATCGCACACTACCAGGCCGGGCTTGAGGCTCACTGGCACCAACCACTCATTGGTCTGTTGTTCAAGGCCCGTCCACAGCTCCTGCGCGGTGTGGGGTCTGTCCCCCAAACAGATAAGTTTTAAAACTGCCTGCTGTCGTTTACCCCTGGCTGTGCTGAAGTTGGTAGTGAAGGTGTTACGCTGACCGGATGAGTAGCCGGTAGAGGATGAGGAAGTGGAGTAGGAGGAGGAAGCAACAGGGGGTCAACTGAAGTGCCATGCAATCCTCGGTGGTGGAAGGACATGCGCCAAACTGCTATCCGCCTCAGGCCCAGCCGCCACTGCATTTACCCAGTGTGCTATTATGGAGATATAACATCCCTGACCGTGCTTACTGGTCCACGTATCCGTAATAAGGTGCACCTTGCCACAGATGGTGTTGCGCAGTGCACACCTGATTTTGTCCCCTACTTGGTTGTGCAGGGAAGGGATGGCTCGCCTGGAAAAGTAGTGGCGGCTGGGCACGACATACCGTGGGACAGCCACCGCCATAAGGCTTTTAAAACTCTCCATCTCCACCAGACGGAATGACAGCATTTCAAAGGCCAGTAATTTAGAAATGCTGGCATTCAGGGCTAAGGATTGCGGGTGGGTAGGGGGGTTCTTCCTCTTCCTCTCCAGTGTTTGTAAGATGGAGAGCTGAATGCTTCCGTGGGACATTGGAGAGATGCTTGGTGACACAGGTGGTGGCCACAGTTACGCTGAGAACGGCGTTATCGGCACTGGCCATGTTGGTGGAGTACTCGAAACAGCGCAACAAGGAACACAGGTCTCGCATGGAGGCCCAGTCATTGGTGGTGAAGTGGTGCTGTTCTGCAGAGCAAATCACCCGCATATAAGGCAGTGAGCTGGAAGGCCGAATTTACGCTGCAGCACTGACAGGTGAGCAGCAGAAGGGTGAGAACGCCGAAGATCCTCTGTTTGCGGGGTCGCAGGTGGCACTGTAACTCCACAGGTGGATGAAGAGGCTATCAACTGCGGTTTTCCTGCGTTTTCCTTGTCTTCTGAACCCAATGACTTCAGCATCTCCAAACCGCATATGTCCAATGCCGCTATTTATTAACTAGTGCATATGTCCATTGCTGCTGCTAATTTATGTACTGATGCCGCTGCTATCCAATTAACGCATTGACTTTTGGTGTATATGTATATTATTGCTGCTAATATGGTTTAAAGTGTTTTTTAATATTTTATAGTATTTTATTGGTGAATTTTATTGTTATATTCTATTGTGGGAATAAATACCCTTATCAATATACTCCATACTTGAGTGCCTGGTTTATCCTATATAATCCAGATGTTGTATATTGGCAAAAAAGTTTTTTTTTTTTACTAACAGAATATGAAAGCTGCTCCTGATGCAGCTAGGGATGTAAAATAGTGTATTTTGCACAAAAAGGGTGTTTTAATAAACCCTGAAAATTATTGCTGTATTTCTAGCTTAAATTCCACACTGACTAATCCTGCAAATGCACCAGATGTTGTATATTGCCAAAAAAGGGTGATTTTTTACATCCAGATTTCCAAGATTGGATTTCAATGTCACAAAAGCTCAGATGCAGTGCTGGTGCACTGAGCTTGCATAAAATGGCCGCCGCCGCCGCCCACCTAACAAACAGACGGATAAAAGTTATTTTTTTTCGGTCACTGGGCTCAGGGCAGGGTAAAAAGATTGTGCCCTGCACGCACACAACTAAATGTATGTCGATCGCTGAGTTAGATTCACGTTCTGAACCAAAGATTCTCTCCTATACTCTCCCTGAAATCAGCAGCAGCATCCTCTCCCTACACTAGTAACAGCAGAGTGACGTGCAGCGCTACGTGACTCCAGCTTATATAGAGGCTGGGTCACATGCTGTACTGACCAATCACCTCCATGCCATTAGTAGGCATGGCTGTGATGGTTTCTAAGGGCACAGAGTTAAACGCTTGTTGATTGGCTGCTCTGTAGCCTTTCAAAAAGCGCAGAGAAATCGCCGAACTCGAACTTTTACTGAAATGCTCGGGTTCGGGTCCAGGGACCAAAAATCCTAAAGTTTGGTATGAAGCCGAACTTTACAGTTCGGGTTCGTTCAACCCTAGTAGAGACGCGCACACACTTGAACTGCATGTTCTGCAAGGCAACATTCCCTTTTTGACTCGCAATGAGATCCTCACTAGGGGAATCTTGGCTCCATTGCACCACATTGGCTTCGGCCTCCTTTTGGGCCTGTCTTCTTTTCATTGCCTTCACTTGAACAGTTCCCATAAGGTCATCAATGTTCAGGACTTCTCCATTGATGGCTCCTTGTTTGGCAACGCATGCAGACTTCTGCGCCCATTTGATGAGATCACCAAACTGGTCAGTCGCAGCCAGTGTGTCATCAGTGACATCGTACCTTACGCCTTCTTTCTGGAGCGTGCATTGCGTCGTGTCATTGATCAAGCCCTCGAGGAGCAGGAGCTGGAAGATGAGGAAGTTCCAATGGTGAATGAATTCCCAGGGGGGGCTACTCCATCTGAGAAAAGTCAGCAGGAGTCTGAAGAGGAGTCAGAGGAGGAAGGTAGGAGGAGGAGGAGGAGCAAGAAGAGCAGGCTTTATACTTTTCGGGGAATCCTGGTGTTGTCTGTGGCTAGGGGGTGGAGACCAAAGACGACATTCTCCTGGGCGATGAGCAGAAGCCAGGGTGCACCACCGCTTCCAGTTTAGTGCAAATGGGGGCCTTCATGCTCCAGTGTTTGAAGAGGGAAACCCGTATAAAAAGCATAAAGGTCAAGGACCTGTACTGGGGTGCAACTTACTTAGACCCCCGGGAAAAACTAAAAATGTCGGAGATGTTACCAGCATCACAGAGTGCGGAGGGTGCTGGCAGAGGAATTTCCACCCACAGCCAAACAGGTGCGTGTACCAATCCTACCACGCCTGCAAAAAAAGGGCTATTTAAAAATGTGTTGGTCACTTCAGACATGAGATGATTCTTGCAGCCAACCCATCGAAAGCCGCCCTCCGGATCCAGCCTCAGGGAACACCTAGACTGACCGGTGTCCGACTACATCGGGTTAACGACCTATGTGGACGCTCTGAAAAGCGAGGAATCCCTTGACTACTGGGTGTGCAGGCTTGACCTGTGGCCAGAGCTGGCAAAATTTGCCATGGAACTCTTGGCTTGCCCCTCGTCGAGTGTCCTGTCCGATTGGACTTTCAGCGCATCAGGGGGGATCGTGACCAATAAGCGCACTCGCCTAGCTCACGACAGTGTGGACTAACACACATTTTTAAAAATGAATGAGGCATGGATCTTGGAGTAATTCAACACCTGTGATGACCACGTGTAATTGAATTTCCTCATGCCAGCCCACACATATCCGCCACCACTCAGAACAAATAATGGTCCTTGCCTTATGTATAAATAGCGGCATAAAATGCCTTTTAGGTCAGGTAAATGCCTAATTATTGGGGCCTATACTGTCCGACTGTTACATATTTATACTGTGACCGCCTAATGCACCTCCAGCCACAGAATCCAAAGTTCTTTTGTCACGATGGGGAGTGGGTGAAAAACCCCCACCTTACAATGTTAAAGGGATAACGGTAGCAACTAGGCCAGGACACCGGGATCAGGGAGCAGGTCACCTCCTATTGCATCCCTAAACCTCACTAACTCCTAACCGTATGAGCGGACCCTGATGGTGAGATGGCTCATACCCTGGATACCTAAAATCCTGAGTCGCCCTGGGAATCCCTCACTTAGGAGCAGGGAAGAGACGACCTGTTCATCCACAACACGGAGGAACAGGAGTCTCTAAAGGCCTAGAAGCAGGGAAAAGGGAAGCCCATACACAGCTAGAGGATCGGCAGGTAAGAACAACAAGACAACTCACTTACCTGCCGAAGCCTCCACAACTCGAACCCAGTATATCAGTACAGGAGCCCGAACACACAGCAGGTCACAGTACAAACAACCACATAGCAATCCAGCATACCAACTCTGCCAGAGCCCCCCATGCTCACACAGTGCATGGAATCCCCAAGCAGTATTGCAAACAGGCTTTAACATACAGGGCAAACGTCCAACGTACATGCAGGGACAAACACCAACAACAGCCCAGACATCTAACAACGACGTACAACAAACCCTGAACATAAACCCACATCAAACATACAACAAGTGAGGTTGGGTACATAGAGGATACAAGGGAGAAACTGGGAAGACCTTGATGACCATAAGGGTGGCCCTCACTGAACAGATGGTAAAGCCAGGAGCAGTGAACCACCAGCACACACCAAGCTTGGAGGAACGCTGAGCTACAGGCTTCCAGCAGAAGCTAAATAGCCCAAAGCGACCACACCCAATCAGGGGGTTAACCCTTACAGCACTCGACAGGGGAAGGCTACAACTTAAAGGGGAAGTGCACACACCAGCCACCACGTTGCCACCGACAACAGCATGCGTTGCAACCATGTCACGGCGCACACAGCAAAAGCCAAGACACTGCCACCACATGCCATAACAGCAACACATTGCCACTGGCAACCGCAAGCATGGCACAAGTGTCACAGCACACACAGCTAAGGCCGTGACATCTTTGCTGTCAGATGAATGCCTATTGGCAAATTTTTGGCGCCTGTACTGGCCGACAGTTACATATTTATCCTGTGACCACCTAATGTACCTCCAGCCACAGAATCCAAAGTTCTTTGCTGTCAGGTGAATGCCTATTGCCTAGTTTTTGGGGCCTGTACTGGCCGACAGTTAATTTTTTTTATCTCTAGCCACATAAGCACACCCTTGCCTCTCATTATGGTGGCATATGAATCGCATTCACCATAAGGACCTTCTAATGTCACAGGGTCATGTGACTGTGCCCCCCACCCCATACTGTGCCCCTCACCCTGTACTGTGCCCCCTTATACCCTGCATTGTGCCCTCTTACCACACCCTGTGCAGTGCCCCAAGTCATTCCCTTTACTGTGCCCTCTTATACCCTTTTATCCAGTCACTGTATGGTGGTGTTATCCGGTCACTGTACAGAGGTGTTATCCGGTCAATGTATGGCGGTGGTATCCAATAACTGGATGGTCATAACTCTATCCCTTTCCCTGCCCACACCATCCGTTTTTAGACCTGGCATGAGCGGGAAAAATATTCAGATTGCTGTGCTAAGGACCTTTGCGCCACAATCTGTGTCAGAAATACGCCTAACATAGACGTATTTCTATATAATAAATGACCACCTAATTGTATTATTATTCGGTGGTAGGGCTAATATCTTTATATTATATAGATTCTAGTGTATTATACTGTGCCCTGTATTTCCCAGTAGAAAATGATCCTTGGGAAACACAGTCCTTATATCTGACCACCAGGACCAGGTAGCGCTCTGTCAATGTATGGCGGCCTCTCCGCCATGGTGCTCCGCTGTGTACTGGTGCTGATTCTGACACTAGGGCTGGGTTCACATCCTATTTTTGCCATCCATTTAATGCATACAAAAAATGTATGCGTTAACAGATGCCTCAGACTGATGCAGTACAGTGGCGTCTGTTCACCATACAGTTCCATGGTAGAAAAAAAATGCGTTAACGTTTGCATTTTTTTAATGGAGTGCTGCACATTTTTATACATCAAACCGATAGGAAATAAAAAATTTCTAGGCTCCAGCCTGGCACATTTTTGAGAGTTTACCTTTAACCTCTTGGTTAAAGCAGGCAACCTGGGTCAATGCCGAGGGGGGTCCTGTGACCCCCCCCCCCTTATCATCGATCGCTGAGGATTAACCCCTTCTATGCCGCTGACTGCGGCATAGAAGGGGTTTGTGTTTGAGTGAGCGCATCGAGTCCCCGCGCTGCTGTGGCGGGGACTCGATGTCTCAGAAGGCAGCCCGATGCCATGCAGAGGCTTCCCAATGCCTTGCATGGCATCGGGACCTGCCTTCTATGGGAGCCGAGGAGATCCAGCCTCAGGCTGGGTCTCCTAGTCAACCTGTTAGTGTATGACTCATGACACTTACAGGCAATGCATTACAATACAGATGTATTGTAATGCATTGCAGAGGGGATCAGACCCGCAAAAGTGAACATCAGAAATAAAGTAAAGAAAAAAAGTACAAAAAAGTGTTTTTAATAAAATTAATAAAGTAATAAAATTAATAAAGTAAAAAAGAAAAAAAACACCCCTTTGCCTTTATTTTATAATAAAAAACAGAAAAAGAAAAAAAAAAACATACATATTAGGAATTGCCACATCTGTAATGACCGGCTCTATATATATATATAACATGATCCACCCTGTCCAATAAATACCATAAAAATAAATAAATTAAAACTGTAAAAAAAAAAGCAATTTTTGTCACCTTACATCACAAAAAGTGCAACACCAATTGATCAAAAAGGCGTATGCCCACAAAAATAGTTCCAATCTAACTATCACCTCATCCCACAAAAAATGAGCCCCTACCTAAGACAATCGCCCCAAAGAAAAAAAAAAACTATGGCTCAGAATATGGAGACACTAAAACATCATTTTTTTTGTTTCCAAAATGCTGGTATTGTGTAAAACTTAAGTAAATAAAAAAAGGTATACATATTAGGTATCGCCGCATCCGTAAGAACCTGCTCTATAAAAATATCACATGACCTAACCCCTCAGGTGAATACCGTAAAAAATAAATAATACAAACGGTGTAAAAAAAGCAATTTTTTGTCACCTTACATCACAAAAAGTGTAATAGCAAGCGATCAAATAGTCATACGCACCCCAAAATAGTGCCAATCAAACCGTCATCTTATCCCGAAAAAAAATAGCCCCTACACAAGACAGAATGTGGAGACACAAAATTATATTTTTTTTTTTCAAAAATGCTTTATTATGTAATACTGAAACAAATAAACAAAAAAAGTTGACATATTTGGTATTGTCGCATCCGTAACAACCTGCTCTATAAACATACCTCATAATCTAACCTGTCAGATGAATGTTGTAAATAACAAAAAATAAAAACTGTGCCAAAACAGCTATTTCTTGTTGCAAAACAAGTGATATTTAGTGTGAGGGACTGGACAAAGCAGCGGTGCCCTTAATAGGGTAGGTTCAGTCTCCTTAATGGCAAAGTATACAATAGATGCGGGAACCGCGCTATGAATTAGTGGTTTATGAAAGTTGTTAGAATAAAGAACCTTGCCTCACAAAAAGTGTAATATAAAGCAACCAAAAATAATATGTTCCCTAAAACAAAACTGCAACCTTATCCCGTAGTTTCCAAAATGGGGTCACTTTTTTGGGGTTTCTTGTTTAGCGGTGCATCAGGGGGGCTGTCAAATGGGACATGGTGTCAAAAAATGGTGTCTAGCAAAATCTGCCTTCCAAAAACCGTATGGTGTTCCTTTCCTTCTGCGCCCTGCCATGTGCCATATATGGGGTGTTTTTGCAAACAACAGAATCAGGGCCAAAAATATTGAGTTTTATTTGGCTGTTAACCCTTACTTTGTAACTGGAAAAAATGTATTCAAATGGAAAATCTGCCGAAAAAGTGTTATCTCTATTTTCATTTAATTCTTGTGGAATACCTAAAGGGTTAACAAATTTTGTAAAATCAGTTTTGAATACCTTGAGGGGTGTAGTTTGTAAAATGGGATCATTTTTGGGTGGTTTCTATTATGTATGCCTCACAAAGCGACTTCAGACCTGAACTGGTCCTGAAAAAGTGGGTTTTAGAAATTTTCTGAAAAATGTCAAGATTTGCTTCTAAACTTCTAAGCCTCGTAACATGGGGAATGTAAAGAAATAACTATTTTTGGAGGTATTACTAGCTATTATAAAGGTAGAGAAATTGAAATTTGGAAATTTGCTCATTTTTTTATTTAAAAATTATAATTTTTTTACTCAATTTTACCATGAAGTACAATTTTACCATGAAGTACAATTTGTGACAAGAAAACAATCTCAGAATGGCCTGGATAAGTAAAAGTGTTTTAAAGTTATCACCACATAAAGTGTCAGATTTGCAAAAAATGGCCTGGTCCTTAAGGTGAAAAATGGCCCGGTCCTTAACCACCTCCGGACCGCCTAACGCAGGATCGCGTTCCGGAGGTGGCAGCGCTGCGCACAGTCACGCATATATGCGTCATCTCGCGAGACTTCCTGTGAACGCGCGCACACAGGCGCGCGCGCTCACAGGAACGGAAGATAAGAGAGTTGATCTCCAGCCTGCCAGCGGCGATCGTTCGCTGGCAGGCTGGAGATGTGTTTTTTTTAACCCCTAACAGGTATATTAGACGCTGTTTTGATAACAGCGTCTAATATACCTGCTACCTGGTCCTCTGGTGGTCCCCTTTGTTTGGATCGACCACCAGAGGACACAGGTAGCTCAGTAAAGTAGCACCAAGCACCACTACACTACACTACACCCCCCCCGTCACTTATTAACCCCTTATTAGCCCCTGATCACCCCTGATCACCCCATATAGACTCCCTGATCACCCCCCTGTCATTGATTACCCCCCTGTCATTGATCAACCCCCTGTAAAGCTCCATTCAGACGTCCGCATGATTTTTACGGATCCACTGATAGATGGATCGGATCCGCAAAACGCATCCGGACGTCTAAATGAAGCCTTACAGGGGCGTGATCAATGACTGTGGTGATCACCCCATATAGACTCCCTGATCACCCCCCTGTAAAGCTCCATTCAGATGTCCGCATGATTTTTACGGATGCACTGATAGATGGATCGGATCCGCAAAACGCATCCGGACGTCTGAATGAAGCCTTACAGGGGCATGATCAATGACTGTGGTGATCACCCCATATAGACTCCCTGATCACCCCCCTGTCATTGATTACCCCCCTGTCATTGATCACCCCCCTGTAAAGCTCCATTCAGATGTCCGCATGATTTTTACGGATGCACTGATAGATGGATCGGATCCGCAAAACGCATCCGGATGTCTGAATGAAGCCTTACAGGGGCGTGATCAATGACTGTGGTGATCACCCCCCTGTCATTGATCACCCCCCTGTCATTGATTACCCCCCTGTCATTGATCACCCCCCTGTAAAGCTCCATTCAGATGTTCGCATGATTTTTACGGATCCACTGATAGATGGATCGGATCCGCAAAACGCATCCGGACGTCTGAATGAAGCCTTACAGGGGCGTGATCAATGACTGTGGTGATCACCCCATATAGACTCCCTGATCACCCCCCTGTCATTGATTACCCCCCTGTAAAGCTCCATTCAGATGTCCGCATGTTTTTTACGGATGCACTGATAGATGGATCGGATCCGCAAAACGCATCCGGACGTCTGAATGAAGCCATACAGGGGCATGATCAATGACTGTGGTTATCACCCCATATAGACTCCCTGATCACCCCCCTGTCATTGATTACCCCCCTGTAAAGCTCCATTCAGACGTCCGCATGATTTTTACGGATCCACTGATAGATGGATCGGATCCGCAAAACGCATCCGGACGTCTGAATGAAGCCTTTCAGGGGCGTGATCAATGACTGTGGTGATCACCCCATATAGACTCCCTGATCACCCCCCTGTCATTGATTACCCCCCTGTAAAGCTCCATTCAGATGTCCGCATGATTTTTACGGATGCACTGATAGATGGATCGGATCCGCAAAACGCATCCGGACGTCTGAATGAAGCCTTACAGGGGCATGATCAATGACTGTGGTTATCACCCCATATAGACTCCCTGATCACCCCCCTGTCATTGATTACCCCCCTGTAAAGCTCCATTCAGACGTCCGCATAATTTTTACGGATCCACTGATAGATGGATCGGATCCGCAAAACGCATCCGGACGTCTAAATGAAGCCTTACAGGGGCGTGATCAATGACTGTGGTGATCACCCCATATAGACTCCCTGATCACCCCCCTGTCATTGATCACCCCCCTGTCATTGATTACCCCCCTGTCATTGATCACCCCCCTGTAAAGCTCCATTCAGATGTCCGCATGATTTTTACGGATGCACTGATAGATGGATCGGATCCGCAAAACGCATCCGGACGTCTGAATGAAGCCTTACAGGGGCGTGATCAATGACTGTGGTGATCACCCCATATAGACTCCCTGATCACCCCCCTGTCATTGATCACTCCCCCTGTCATTGATCACCCCCCTGTCATTGATCACCCCCCTGTCATTGATCACCCCCCTGTCATTGATCACCCCCCTGTCATTGATCACCCCCCCTGTCATTGATCAGACATTCAGACATTTTTTTGGCCCAAGTTAGCGGAATATTTTTTTTTTTTTCTTACAAAGTCTCATATTCCACTAACTTGTGTCAAAAAATAAAATCTCACATGAACTCACCATACCCCTCACGGAATCCAAATGCGTAAAATTTTTTAGACATTTATATTCCAGACTTCTTCTCACGCTTTAGGGCCCCTAGAATGCCAGGGCAGTATAAATACCCCACATGTGACCCCATTTCGGAAAGAAGACACCCCCAGGTATTCCGTGAGGGGCATATTGAGTCCATGAAAGATTGAAATTTTTGTCCCAAGTTAGCGGAAAGGGAGACTTTGTGAGAAAAAAATTAAAAATATCAATTTCCGCTAACTTGTGCCAAAAAAAAAAAATTTCTATGAACTCGCCATGCCCCTCATTGAATACCTTGGGGTGTCTTCTTTCCAAAATGGGGTCACATGTGGGGTATTTATACTGCCCTGGCATTCCAGGGGCCCCAAAGCGTGAGAAGAAGTCTGGTATCCAAATGTCTAAAAATGCCCTCCTAAAAGGAATTTGGGCACCTTTGCGCATCTAGGCTGCAAAAAAGTGTCACACATCTGGTATCGCCGTACTCAGGAGAAGTTGGGGAATGTGTTTTGGGGTGTCATTTTACATATACCCATGCTGGGTGAGAGAAATATCTTGGTCAAATGCCAACTTTGTATAAAAAAATGGGAAAAGTTGTCTTTTGCCAAGATATTTCTCTCACCCAGCAAGGGTATATGTAAAATGACACCCCAAAACACATTCCCCACCTTCTCCTGAATACGGCGATACCACATGTGTGACACTTTTTTGCAGCCTAGGTGGGCAAAGGGGCCCATATTCCAAAGAGCACCTTTAGGATTTCACAGGTCATTTACCTACTTACCACATATTAGGGCCCCTGGAAAATGCCAGGGCAGTATAACTACCCCACAAGTGACCCCATTTTGGAAAGAAGACACCCCAAGGTATTCCGTGAGGGGCATGGCGAGTTCCTAGAATTTTTTATTTTTTGTCACAAGTTAGTGGAAAATGCTGATTTTTTTTTAAATTTTTTTTCATACAAAGTCTCATATTCCACTAACTTGTGACAAAAAATAAAAACTTCCATGAACTCACTATGCCCATCAGCGAATACCTTGGGGTCTCTTCTTTCCAAAATGGGGTCACTTGTGGGGTAGTTATACTGCCCTGGCATTCTAGGGGCCCAAATGTGTGGTAAGGAGTTTGAAATCAAATTCTGTAAAAAATGACCTGTGAAATCCGAAAGGTGCTCTTTGGAATATGGGCCCCTTTGCCCACCTAGGCTGCAAAAAAGTGTCACACATCTGGTATCTCCGTACTCAGGAGAAGTTGGGGAATGTGTTTTGGGGTGTCATTTTACATATACCCATGCTGGGTGAGAGAAATATCTTGGCAAAAGACAACTTTTCCCATTTTTTTATACAAAGTTGGCATTTGACCAAGATATTTATCTCACCCAGCATGGGTATATGTAAAATGACACCCCAAAACACATTCCCCAACTTCTCCCGAGTAAGGAGATACCAGATGTGTGACACTTTTTTGCAGCCTAGGTGGGCAAAGGGGCCCATATTCCAAAGAGCACCTTTCGGATTTCACAGGTCATTTTTTACAGAATTTGATTTCAAACTCCTTACCACACATTTGGGCCCCTAGAATGCCAGGGCAGTATAACTACCCCACAAGTGACCCCATTTTGGAAAGAAGACACCCCAAGGTATTCCGTGAGGGGCATGGCAAGTTCCTAGAATTTTTTATTTTTTGTCACAAGTTAGTAGAAAATGATGATTTTTTTTATTTTATTTTTTTTCATACAAAGTCTCATATTCCACTAACTTGTGACAAAAAAATAAAAACTTCCATGAACTCACTATGCCCATCAGCGAATACCTTGGGGTCTCATCTTTCCAAAATGGGGTCACTTGTGGGGTAGTTATACTGCCCTGGCATGCTAGGGGCCCAAATGTGTGGTAAGGAGTTTGAAATCAAATTCTGTAAAAAATGACCTGTGAAATCCGAAAGGTGCTCTTTGGAATATGGGCCCCTTTGCCCACCTAGGCTGCAAAAAAGTGTCACACATCTGGTATCTCCGTATTCAGGAGAAGTTGGGGAATGTGTTTTGGGGTGTCTTTTTACATATACCCATGCTGGGTGAGATAAATATCTTGGTCAAATGCCAACTTTGTATAAAAAAATGGGAAAAGTTGTCTTTTGCCAAGATATTTCTCTCACCCAGCATGGGTATATGTAAAATGACACCCCAAAACACATTCCCCAACTTCTCCTGAATACGGAGATACCAGATGTGTGACACTTTTTTGCAGCCTAGGTGGGCAAAGGGGCCCATATTCCAAAGAGCACCTTTCGGATTTCACAGGTCATTTTTTACAGAATTTGATTTCAAACTCCTTACCACACATTTGGGCCCCTAGCATGCCAGGGCAGTATAACTACCCCACAAGTGACCCCATTTTGGAAAGATGAGACCCCAAGGTATTCGCTGATGGGCATAGTGAGTTCATGGAAGTTTTTATTTTTTTGTCACAAGTTAGTGGAATATGAGACTTTGTATGAAAAAAAATAAAATAAAAAAAATCATCATTTTCTACTAACTTGTGACAAAAAATAAAAAATTCTAGGAACTTGCCATGCCCCTCACGGAATACCTTGGGGTGTCTTCTTTCCAAAATGGGGTCACTTGTGGGGTAGTTATACTGCCCTGGCATTCTAGGGGCCCAAATGTGTGGTAAGGAGTTTGAAATCAAATTCTGTAAAAAATGACCTGTGAAATCCGAAAGGTGCTCTTTGGAATATGGGCCCCTTTGCCCACCTAGGCTGCAAAAAAGTGTCACACATCTGGTATCTCCTTACTCGGGAGAAGTTGGGGAATGTGTTTTGGGGTGTCATTTTACATATACCCATGCTGGGTGAGAGAAATATCTTGGCAAAAGACAACTTTTCCCATTTTTTTATACAAAGTTGGCATTTGACCAAGATATTTATCTCACCCAGCATGGGTATCTGTAAAAAGACACCCCAAAACACATTCCTCAACTTCTCCTGAATACAGAGATACCAGATGTGTGACACTTTTTTGCAGCCTAGGTGGGCAAAGGGGCCCATATTCCAAAGAGCACCTTTCGGATTTCACAGGTCATTTTTTACAGAATTTGATTTCAAACTCCTTACCACACATTTGGGCCCCTAGAATGCCAGGGCAGTATAACTACCCCACAAGTGACCCCATTTTGGAAATAAGAGACCCCAAGGTATTTCGTGATGGGCATAGTGAGTTCATAGAAGTTTTTATTTTTTGTCACAAGTTAGTGGAATATGAGACTTTGTAAGAAAAGAAAAAAAAAAGAAAAAATCATCATTTTCCGCTAACTTGTGACAAAAAATAAAAAGTTCTATGAACTCACTATGCCCATCAGCGAATACCTTACGGTGTGTACTTTCCGAAATGGGGTCATTTGTGGGGTGTTTGTACTGTCTGGCCATTGTAGAACCTCAGGAAACATGGCAGGTGCTCAGAAAGTCAGAGCTGCTTCAAAAAGCGGAAATTCACATTTTTGTACCATAGTTTGTAAACGCTATAACTTTTACCCAAACCATTTTTTTTTTACCCAAACATTTTTTTTTTATCAAAGACATGTAGAACAATAAATTTAGAGCAAAATTTCTATATGGATGTCGTTTTTTTTGCAAAATTTTACAACTGAAAGTGAAAAATGTCATTTTTTTGCAAAAAATTTCGATTAATAACAAAAAAAGTAAAAATGTCAGCAGCAATGAAATACCACCAAATGAAAGCTCTATTAGTGAGAAGAAAAGGAGGTAAAATTCATTTGGTTGGTAAGTTGCATGACCGAGCAATAAACAGTGAAAGTACTGTAGGTCAGAAGTGTAAAAAGTGGCCTGGTCTTTCAGGGTGTTTAAGCACTGGGGGCTGAGGTGGTTAAGGGGTTAAGAGGCATAAAAATGGCCCCTGATTAAAATACATATTTTTTGTGGGAATATTTGTCAATGATCCCCCTCTTGTATTTCACTGTCCGTGTTGTGGGACTTTTTGTGTACTTCTAGTAAGTGTTTGCTGGCTACAAATATGACCTGAAGGTTTTTCAGGTTCGTGTACCATTACAGTGATTGGGGCCTGCCGCGAACGCACGGTTTGCGAGCATTTGATGTTCGTTCACTATATCACACCGCTCAAATATTTTTTTGCCACAACAGTTATATCAAACCACCCTGTTTATTTGGGGTAACAGGTATATCGCAGCCCTTAAAGGGGTTATCCGACTTAAATAAATGTATTCTAATTACTTTTATTCTAGTTCACTGAAAGTTTCTTTAAATCACTTCTATAAGCTATCTTTCCCCGTTTGGCCAGTTTAATTCTGGGTCATGTGACCCCTGACGTCAGCAAGCTGGCTCTGGTGCTGACGTCTCGTTTACAGGCTTCTCCCTGCTTAAGGGAGTGGCCAGGCTCTGTAAACGAGACGTCAGAGCCTCTTGTGCCCGCCCATCTCCAGCTCTCCTCACACTGCCTCGGCGATGGTATGCGATCGCTCATGCGCGGTACATACCAGAGCCGAGGCGACCTCTTCTCCGGCAGCAGGCTATGTTATCGCTCCTGCACTCACTGGGCTAGAGGTGCCAGTTTATACACATGGATTGCTCTTACAGCCCCGTTCTTACAGCTCCCGCCCCCCCTAGTAGACATTACACATTGAACACCCCCTGGGAAAAAATAAATAAATGTCAATCATATTTTTTGATTCAGCTATACATAATCCATATCTGCCACCAATACATATATTTATCTAAGCAATATCTATATTGAATATATATTTGAATAATATAGATATTGCTTAGATACAAATACTGATAATGGTACTTGCACACTAGCGTAAGTGTATTTTCACACTAGCAGCAGGACGTATCCGACAGGCTGTTCACCCTGTCGGATCCGCCCTGCCGCTATTTGGCCATGCCTATAATTGACTATAATGGGGACGGGGGCGGAGCTCCAGCGCTGCACGGTGAGAGGTCGCAGGACTAAGTCTACTTTCACACTTTCAGCATAGTGATCCGGCGAGCAGTTCTGACGACGGAACTGCCTGCCGGATCCGGCATTGAAAAACAACTGAAGGATGGATCTGTCCTTACGGTCTGCGCATGAGCAGACCATGAAAACTGTGAAAAAGACTGCCACACGGATCCGTTCATCCGCATGACAAATGTATAGACGGATCCGTTCTTGCAATGCATTTCTACACGGATCCGCACCCGGATCCGTCTACAAATTCTGTCAGTTGTCATACTGATCAGCGGATCCGGCAGCTGCAATGTGACATGAAGATCTTCTGCCAGTGTGAGCTAGGAGATGATCGTGTGTGTTTTTTGCTTTTTTATGCAAAGTGCAGAGCAGGGTGAGGGGAAGGTCAGGTTGTTCACGCCCAGAAATATTCATGAGGCAGAGCTCAGGCTTTGTTATACGCCCCCTCAGCATGTACTTCAGCATGTAAACAAAGCAATGACAGAACCATGAAAAGGTGGACATATGGGTTTTAACTTGATGAAATCTAGCTTAACCAAATTATATGTATATCCTGATGGATTTTAAATGTTTTTTTTTTTTTTTATTAACTCGGATAACCCCTTTAATCTGTATTTTGTGGAAGAAGGTATATCACACCCCTCAAGTTTTTTTGGGCCCAACAGGTATATCACACCTGTTGCAAATAGTTGCTCCAATAGCGCTTGTCCCTCTATATAGCTGCGGTATCTCAGCAGAACCGTACACAACTGCTGCACAATACAAATGTACTATAATATACTTTCTATCTTAGAAAGTATATTCTAAGTATATCACACACCTCAGTATATCGCACCTATTGATAGCACACCTTTACCAGTCCTTAAAAAGACTTTTGTGGCCCTATTAGCTAGCGTTTAGTGTCCTTAACAATTGGCTCAAATGTGGCAAGGGGACATAGTGTGGACATGGCAGCATCAGGAGGCCACAAAGTGGCATGGGGACATAGTGTGGAGATGGCAGCAGCAGCAGAAGCATGATACCACAGAGTGGCAAGGTGACATAGTGTGGACATGGCAGCATCAGGAGGCCACAAAGTGGCAAGGTGACATCGTGTGGAGATGTCAACAACATCATCAGCAGCATGATACCACAGGGTGGCAAGGTGACATAGTGTGGATATGGCAGCATCAGGAGGCCACAAAGTGTCACGGTGACATAGTTTGGAGATGGCAGCAACAGCAGCATGATACCACAGAGTGGTAAGGTGACATAGTGTGGACATGGCATCATCAGGAGGCCACAAAGTGGCAAGGTAACATAGTGTGGAGATGGCAGCAACAGCAGCAGCATGATACCATAGAGTGGCAAGGTGACATAGTGTGGACATGGCAGCATCAGGAGGCCACAAGGCATAGTGTGGATATGGCAGCATCAGGAGGCCACAGAGTGGCAAGGTGACCTATTGTGGACATGACAGCAACAGCAGCAGCAGCATGACAGCACAGAGTGGCACGGTGACATAGTGTTGAGATGAATGATCTAATCTGAGTCATCAGGCATTGGTGGGTGGGAATCCTGGCTGATCCATGCCTGATTCATCTTGAAGAAGTACATCTCTACACATTTTGGCTGGACAGGCAAGTTTTTCTTAGGGTGATTATGGCCCCCGCCGCACTAAACACCCGCTCTGATGCCACACTACTAGCCGGGCAGGAGAGCTTTTTCAGGGCAAACTCGGCTAATTGCGGCCACAAATCCAATTTGGCTGCCAAGTAGTCCAGCAGATCTTCTATGATGGCTGGCAGGGTGCTGTCAAAGTATGCCACCACCTGCTGGTTCAGGTCCTGCTCCAGGTCTACCTGTTGCTGCTGGCAAGTAGTTTCTTCACTATGCGGTTGAAGAAAGATGCTCATCAGCGACTCTAGACTCAGGCTGCTGGTGCTGCTGTCACTTGCGACGAAGTCGGAGATCCAGTCAACCAATCAAGAACCTCTGGGTTGCTGGTCAAGAGACGACCGCTAGCTGACATGTGGACCTAAGGCCTCGGGAAGAAAATTCTGCTGCCACACCCCCTTACTCTGCTGCAACCTGTGCCTGCTCCAGAATCATTTACGCCTCTGACACTCCCCTGTGCAGGGCCTGGCACTTCTCTCTCTGACATACTTTTAGCTGAACTAAATAAATTAAAAGCAAATTAAAACACCCCTATAATCGCCAAATATATATTTCTTTTTTTACTGAGATAGTCAACTAAAGGATTTGAAATTGGAACAATTTCAACGTAAATAACAGCAAAAGTGAACTCCGTATATATTTATCGGATTGGACTAAAATAGGCCACTAAACGATTTCTAAGTAAATAACAGAAAAAGTGAACTTCGAATATTTTTCTCTTTTTCTCTAGAAACATGGCAATAAACGCTTTCAACGCAAATAACACTAAATGTGAACTGCGTCTATTTTTCTCATATTGTAGTGAAATATGATAATAAATGCTTTTAGGGCAAAACACAGCAAATATGAACTTAGTCTATTTTTCTCTTTTTCTCTAGAAATATGGCAATAAACTCTTTCAGCGCAAATAACACCAAATGTGAACTGCGTCTATTTTTCTCATATTGTAGTGAAATATGATAATAAATGCTTTTAGGGCAAATAACAGCAAATATGAACTGCGTCTATTTTTCTCGTATTGTAGTGAAATATGACAATAAACGCTTTTAGCGCAAATAACTCCAAATGTGAACTGCGTTTATTTTTCTCATATTGTAGTGAAGTATGACAAGAAACGCTTTCAGCGTAAAAAACACCAAATGTGAACTGCGTCTATTTTTCTCGTATTGTAGTGAAATATGACAATAAACGCTTTTAGCGCAAATAACTCCAAATGTGAACTGCGTTTATTTTTCTCGTATTGTAGTGAAATATGACAAGAAACTCTTTTAGCGCAAAAAACACTAAATATGAACTAAGTCAATTTTTCTCTTTTTCTCTAGAAATATGGCAATAAACACTTTTTGAGCAAATAACTCCAAATGTGAACTGCGTTTATTTTTCTCGTATTGTAGTGAAATATGACAAGAAACTCTTTTAGCGCAAATAACAGCAAATATGAACTAAGTAAATTTTTCTCTTTTTCACTAGACATATGGCAATAAATGTTTTTAGCACAAATAACAACAAAAGTGACCTGCGTAAATATTTCTCGTATTGTATTGAAATAGGCCACTAAATGATATCAGCGCAGTTAACAGCAAAAGTGACCTGAGTATATATTTATCTTTTTCCAAAGATAAAAGCCATTGAAGGCTTTTTTTTTTTTTTTTTTTTACTTTAACCTATTTATTGTGCCATTTTATTTTATTTTTAATTTTTTTAATTTTTTTTATTTTGAAAATACTTTATTGTGAAACTTAAGCAGAAAATACAAAAAGATACATCAACCCCACAAAAGGGTACTTATTTCCATATCTTTCAGTTTGTGATACAAACATATTCCAGTACCAGCAATAATGAGGAAGAGGGAGAGGGGGGGGGAGATGTAGAAAAATAAAAGAAAGGAAGAGAAGGTAGTGGGAAGAGAGGTGGGGAGAGGGAGGGGAGGGGAAGAACCTACTTCTTTATATCACTTGATACAAAATACAAAAATACAAAAAAAAAACGTATCCACCTTATGAGGCGAAATCTCTATACTTTTTCCACGAGGCCCATGTGGCTTCGAATACCTGTGTTCTTTTGGACTCCCACCCTGCAATTTGCTCTAATCTGTAAAGGGCATCACACTTTGTAATCCACTGGGAAATGGACGGGGCCCTACGACTCTTCCACTTGAATGCTATCAGAACTATCGCAGCCGCGAGTAGTTGGCCTAGTAAGGAGGTAATATATCTGTTTCCTTTAACTTTATCTATCAATCCTAATAAACATCCTTTAGCTGGGGGCGTAATCCGTACACTACTGATCTGTGAGCAAATTGAGCAGACCAGTTTCCAGTACTCAGATATAGTAGGGCATGTCCACCATATATGTAACATGGAGCCTTCTGCATTAAGGCACCTCCAGCACTTAGAATCGCAGTTTGGGTAAATGAGATGTGATTTCTGGCAAACACATGACCGCAGTGTCAGAGGTGCGTCAAAGGGCACGCCCAGACTACAACAGAAAAGCCAATCGGTGGCCCATGTAATCATATGGAGGAAGGACTGGGGATGGTGCGGTAGGTGCGGCCGAGCGTCTGAGTGGCAGCGCCACCAAAAAACATAAGGCTGCAAACTCCAAGGGGCGGAGGGGTAGTGACGTGGCGATCACGTGACGAGGCACGTGACCGCGATGTCACAAGCGCCGGTGAAACAACGCCCCCACTGCAAACAGTGGTGAACGCCCAACCCCGGCAACGCAGGCAGAGCCTAAGTGACGGAGCGGTCACGCGATACAACACACAATCGCGGCGACACACCTCATTCAGAAATACACATGCCAGCCCACAGGCTCCTCCAAATATGGGCAGATGATCAATGTGCATAGTAACTTATTTAGTTTACATCAGGGTGAGAAGTACCAGGCCAGCAATTAGGAGCTAGACATAAAATAGGATGACATGGTATAAGAAAACACACAATTAACCCCTCATTATGCTAATAGACGGCAGGTGACTACATCGCGCTGTGGACAGGTGGCGTACACCCCACCAAACCACGATGATATATTGCAAGACCATGTTCAGACTCATTATAATCACACCATGTACAATATAAAAGGTGCATACCATATATTATGAAAGGAAATAATGGCATAGGTGCCAGTATTCCAAAGCGACAGCTGACTTGACTTGACATAAAGTGCTAATGCATAAAGCAGATATAATATATATACATAAGTGTTGAAGAGAGCGCCCGACCATAGGGGCTAAATTATTACAATGTTGGATCATACACAATTACTGATAAGATAGGTGCCAATAGGGTACAAATTAGATTAAAGGGACACTGACAGGGCCAAAAAGCATATTAAGGTATATATATGACCGTACAGGTCTTATAAAGTGTATAAGAATCATGTAAGTATCCCCCCTGTCCACCTTATAACTACAGTAATGTGAAGTTTTATAACCTGTTGGAACCGGGTTCAATCTGCCCAAGGGGCAATGTTTCACATCAGCTTGCGCCCAGCCAGCCTCGCCACAACTGCCGTTTGAAGCGCCGCCCAGCTCATCAATATTCACTTCGCTGGGCGTCGCTGGGCGGCTACTAATGTCCCCGGCTATCTTCTGCCTCTGAGAATGAGACTGCTCGCAGGCGCGATGCGATCCCGGCCAGTGAGAGTGCCGGGCGCATGCGCTGAAGATAGCCGGGGACACTAGTAGCCGCCCAGCGCCGCCCAGCGAAGTGAATATTGATGAGCTGGGCGGCGCTTCAAACAGCAGTTGTGGCGAGGCTGGCTGGGCGCAAGTTGAGGTGAAACACCGCCCCTTGGGCAGATTGAACCCGATTCCAGCAGGTTATAAAACTTCACATTACTGTAGTTATAAGGTGGACAGGGGGGATACTTACATGATTCTTATACACTTTATAAGACCTGTACGGTCATATATATACCTTAATATGCTTTTTGGCCCTGTCAGTGTCCCTTTAAGATAGAACACAACCAAAGCAATTATATGCTTAACAGGAGAAAAAGAGACACAAGTGATAAGCAAGTGAACAGAGTGCTCGGTGCAGTGATAAATGGAAAAGGAGAAAGAAAAGAGATAAGATTATACATCACGGTGAGTATATATGGTCAGAACATCTCAGGAAGAGGGAGTTATTATGTAATACTAATGGAGCAATCGTAGTCATATGGCCAGCATATGACCCTAAAAAGTCCAGAATGTGTCTAGCCAGCACTATGCACGAAGACAAAACTCTGTATGGAACCATGACTCCGCTGGTATGGTCCTCCACTGCAGTAGGCGTCATCAGTAGTGCTAAAGGTAAGTAAAGAAAGCACAGTATGTTAAAAAACAGGGGAATAACAGACAAAAGATTAAAAACAAGGGACCCGGGATGAGTAGATGAACCCCAAGGGAACTCAGAAACAGGGAATATTGATAGAGACATCCATCACGGGACGTATCCGTTATAGAAACGGAGCAAAGGAGAGATCCTCATTTAACCCCCTAGGTGTCATGCTGTCCAATTCATGAATCCAGCGTACTTCTTTTTGCGACAGGATCTTCCTCCAGTTACCAACACGTGGTGTCATGTATACCCTATCAATCCCACAGATTCTAAATTGCGAACTATCACAGTCGTGAAACAATTTAAAATGTTTGGGAATCGTTTTTAGTAAGGTCACATCATTTTAATCTTTGGCAGCCTCAATGCCCATGACATGTTCACGTATCCTCCTCTTAAGCTCCCTAGATCTCAACCCAACATAAATGCGTTGGCATGGACACTTCCCCACATATATCACACCTGGAGTATTGCAGGTGATAGTATGTGTAATAGTGTATTGTTTGCTGTTGGTGAATGGATTGCTAAAGGAAGTAGTCCTGTCGATGTTGGGGCATGCCACGCACCTCCCGCATGGGGTGCATCCCCACTTGGGACCTTTTGTGTCAGGGTTTAATTTGGTCTGGTGACCTGGATGGTAACTACCAACAGATCTTTTAGATTTTTGGTGCGTCTGTACGTAATGGTGGGACAGGTAGGTAAGATTTTTACCAAAATGGGGTCCAATTTTAGGATCTCCCAGTACCTGGCTAGTGTATCTCGGATAGATTTCCACTGTGGATTAAACGAGGTGATAAACCGTACCTTGTCCGCTTGATTGTGTCGTTTGCGGTTATATGCCAAGAGAGAATCTCTCTGTGCTTGTTTCGCTTTCTGATGACACTGTTTGATGTTCGCCGCTGAATATCCACGATCCGAAAATCTTTTTTGCAGGTCCTGAGACTGACTGTTAAATGCCTCTTCCGTCGAACAGATTCTCCTGGCCCTTAAGAACTGGCCATATGGGATGCTACGGATAAGGCTCTGCGGATGGCAAGACTGCGCGTGTAGGACAGAGTTGGTGGACGTTGCCTTGCGGAATAGGTCTGTGGATATCCTGCCGGACTTGTCTACACGAATCTGTACATCGAGAAAGTCGAGGTACGTCTTGTTGATCCTAGATGTTAATACAATATTCCAGTTGTTACAATTGAGCAACCCCACCAGCTCGGTGAATCCAGATTGTGGGCCCTGCCACACGACGAGCACAATTAGAGGTACTTAGTCTTGGTTTATCATTTGTGCCAACTGATTACTTTGATTGTTTTACAGTAGTCAAAGACCTCAATCTCTTTGTTCGCAAGCTGATTTTTAAAAAGATGTTTTTTACGAGAGATGCACCACAAGCAACCCTTACCACGCCACAAGAAATAGAGGCGGTCACCATTTTGGAGGAACTGATGGAGGAACAAGCACCAGGGGCAATTGGGCCGCGTGGTAAGTTTCCTTCCTCCCTCCTACCAAAATCAACTAGGTTTCCGGCCTTTAGTATGTACCCCAACATTCATGCATTCGTACAGTTGGTCACTCAAGATCTTCAAAAGATCTCGGCCTCCTATCCCACTAGATCTAATAATCTGACCTTCACACAGCGAAGGGCCGTTAAAGAGCTCCAAAAAATGAAGGAGGTGGTGATCAAACCCGCCGACAAAGGCGGTAATGTGGTGATGTGGCCCCGTGATGCATACGAAAAAGAAGCTCACAGACAACTTAGGGATTCCACCTGATATAAACGCCTGAATTTTAACCCCAGTGACCAGTATAAACGAGAATTGGGTGCTTTGGTACAACGTGCAGAAGCGAATGGCATCATCACAAAAAAACAAGCTATAAGCCTCACCCCCGAA
Source organism: Bufo bufo (assembly GCF_905171765.1). Lineage (NCBI taxonomy): Eukaryota > Metazoa > Chordata > Amphibia > Anura > Bufonidae > Bufo > Bufo bufo. The sequence goes on along the minus strand of NC_053390.1, from coordinate 618,852,943 downwards.
TATCCGAAAGTGGCGTGCTTATATTTACTCCCTAAAGTTCATAAAAATGAGACATGCCCCCCTGGACGTCCCATCGTATCAGGGAAGGGGAACCTGTGTGAACCAGCTTGCAAATACATAGATTTTATTTTGCAGCCACTTGTAGAACAACTTCCATGATTCGTTAAAGATACGACCGACTTTCTACGCCATTTGAATGATCTTCACCTTGAATCGGATATGTGGATCGCCTCATGTGATGTTGAATCACTATATACCAGTATCTGTCATAGGGACGGCTTGGAGGCAGTCTGGTTCTTTTTATCCATGTCCAACATTGAGGACGATCTGGGTGAGTTTGTCGTTGAGCTTCTTGAGTTTGTTTTAACGCATAATTTTTTTCTCTTCGGGGATGCCTTCTACCTGCAGCTCCAGGGAACGGCCATGGGGGCGGCCTGTGCGCCGTCCTATGCCTACCTGTTCCTGGGGCTGTGGGAGAGGGAGGTGTTCCTTGCGGAGGTTTACGGTGACATCGGCGGAATCCAGATGTGGGCCCGCTACATCGACGATATGTTCGTCGTGTGGCAGGGCCCACAATCTGGATTCACCGAGCTGGTGGGGTTGCTCAATTGTAACAACCGGAATATTGTATTAACATCTAGGATCAACAAGACGTACCTCGACTTTCTCGATGTACAGATTCGTGTAGACAAGTCCGGCAGGATATCCACAGACCTATTCCGCAAGGCAACGTCCACCAACTCTGTCCTACACGCGCAGTCTTGCCATCCGCAGAGCCTTATCCGTAGCATCCCATATGGCCAGTTCTTAAGGGCCAGGAGAATCTGTTCGACGGAAGAGGCATTTAACAGTCAGTCTCAGGACCTGCAAAAAAGATTTTCGGATCGTGGATATTCAGCGGCGAACATTAAACAGTGTCATCAGAAAGTGAAACAAGCACAGAGAGATTCTCTCTTGGCATATAACCGCAAACGACACAATCAAGCGGACAAGGTATGGTTTATCACCTCATTTAATCCGCAGTGGAAATCTATCCGAGATACACTAGCCAAGTACTGGGAGATCTTACAATTGGACCCAATTTTGGTAAAAATCTTACCTACCTGTCCCTCCATTACATACAGACGCACCAAAAATCTAAAAGATCTGTTGGTAAACAGTTACCATCCAGGTCATCAGACCAAATGAAACCCCGACTCAAAAGGTCCCAAGTGGGGATGCACCCCATGCGGGAGGTGCGTGGCATGCCCCAATATCGACAGGATTACTTCCTTTAGCAATCCATTCACCAACAGCAAACAATACACTATTACACATACTATCACCTGCAATACTCCAGGTGTGATATATGTGGGGAAGTGTCCATGCCAACGCATTTATGTTAGGTTGACATCTAGGGAGCTTAAGAGGAGGATACGTGAACATGTCCTGGGCATTGAGGCTGCCAAAGATGAAAATGATGTGACCTTACTAAAAACGATTCCCAAACATTTTAAATTGTTTCACGACTGTGATAGTTCTCAATTTAGAATCTGTGGGATTGATAGGGTATACATGACACCACGTGGTGGTAACTGGAGGAAGATCCTGTCGCAAAAAGAAGTACGCTGGATTCCTGAATTGGACAGCATGACACCTAGGGGGTTAAATGAGGATCTCTCCTTTGCTCTGTTTCTATAACGGATACGTCCTGTGATGGATGTCTCTATCAATATTCCCTGTTTCTGAGTTCCCTTGGGGTTCATCTACTCATCCCGGGTCCCTTGTTTTTAATCTTTTGTCTGTTATTCCCCTGTTTTTTAACATACTGTGCTTTCTTTACTTACCTTTAGCACTACCGATGACGCCTACTGCAGTGGAGGACCATACCATGGTTCCATACAGAGTTTTGTCTTCGTGCATAGTGCTGGCTAGACACATTCTGGACTTTTTAGGGTCATATGCTGGCCATATGACTACGATTGCTCCATTAGTATTACATAATAACTCCCTCTTCCTGAGATGTTCTGACCATATATACTCACCATGATGTATAATCTTATCTCTTTTCTTTCTCCTTTTCCATTTATCACTGCACCGAGCACTCTGTTCATTTGCTTATCACTTGTGTCTCTTTTTCTCCTGTTAAGCATATAATTGCTTTGGTTGTGTTCTATCTTAACTAATTTGTACCCTATTGGCACCTATCTTATGAGTAATTGTGTATGATCCAACATTGTAATAATTTAGCCCCTATGGTCGGGCGCTCTCGTCAACACTTATGTATATATATATTATATCTGCTTTATGCATTAGGACTTTATGTCAAGTCAAGTCAGCTGTCGCTTTGGAATACTGGCACTTGTGGCATTATTTCCTTTCATAATATATGGTATGCACCTTTTATATTGTACATGGTGTGATTATAATGAGTCAGAACATGGTCTTGCAATATATCATCGCAGTGTGGTGGGGTGTACGCCACCTGTCCACAGCGCGATGTAGTCACCTGCCGTCTATTAGCATAATGAGGGGTTAATTGTGTGTTTTCTTTATCCATGTCATCCTATTTTATGTCTAGCTACTAATTGCTGGCCTGGTAGTTCTCACCCTGATGTATACTAAATAAGTTACTATGCACATTGATCATCTGCCCATATTTGGAGAAGCCTGTGGGCTGGCATGTCTATTTCTGAATGAGGTGTGTCGCCGCGATTGTGTGTTGTATCGCGTGACCGCTCCGTCACTTAGGCTCTGCCTGCGTTGCCGGGGTTGGGCGTTCACCACTGTTTGCAGTGGGGGCGTTGTTTCCCCGGCGCTTGTCACGTGATTGCCGCGTCACTACCCCTCCGCCCCTTGGAGTTTGCGGCCTTATGTTTTCTGGTGGCGCTGCCACTCAGACGCTCGGCCGCACCTACCGGACCGCCACCGGTCCTTCCGCCATATGATTACATGGGCCACCGATTGGCTTTTCTGGTGTAGTCTGGGCGTGCCCTCTGAAGCACCTCTGACACTGCTGTCATGTGTTTGCTCCCATGATCGCCCTGTCAGTCTAGTCCCGCCCCCACTAGGTGCTTTTGCCTCCACTGATTGGCTTTCAAGTACTGGGGCTCCAACTCCATTGGTGCTGACGTCATTCAGGTCCTGCAACCTTAATTATCTTCCACACACCTGTGTGGGCACTATATAGGGGAGATGTTTTTATATGTTTCCATATCCCCGGAAGAAGCCAGGTCTACTGGCGAAACGGCGTTGGGTCAGGAGTCGGCCGAGAGATCTTTGCACCACTCAGGGTATGTCTAACTTCGTCCTTTTTCATCTTAAACCTCAATCTCTACAATCGCCTCCTTTGCACTTTGTTTGGGGCGTTGTTGCCATGAGGTTCTGAGGTATGCTCTCTCAGCTAGCATTCTTTTTCCCTGTTATTTCGTGCACTGATCTCCCGGCCTCTCCTTGGGTCCTGCTCCTCATCTGTGTGTCCCGCCTTGTGCTGCCTTTTTAATTATACATGTATGTATTGTTCATATATATTTACAATAAAGTCTTTTGGCTTTTCATAAATACGAAAGTCGGTTTCATTTTTTTGTGATAATGTTTTCATTGTGTAAAACCTAACAAAAATTTAAAATACATATTAGGTAACGCCATGTCCATAACCACCAGCTCTATAAAAATAAAACATGATATATCCCATCAGGTGAATACTGTAAAAACAAAGTAAATAAAAACATTGACAGAACAGCCATTTTTTGGTCCCCTCACTTTACAAAAAGTGTAATATCGAGCGATTACAAAGTTGTATGTACCCCAAAGTGGTACCAGTAAAAAAAAGCCACCTCATCTCACAAAAAATAAGAACTTATATAAGACCATCACCAAAAAAATACAAAATGGTAAAATGTAAAAAAAAAAAACTATATAAAATTGTAATCATACTGACCAGCAGAATAACATGCCATTTTTTACGCACAATGTACACCGCAATAACGAAACTCAAAAATCAATGGCAGGGTTGCTGCCCTATCTTTATCATGCTTTCCAAAAAGTGAAATAAAAAGTGATCAAAACGTCGTATGTAACCTAAAATAGAACCAATGATAACTCATCCTTCAAAAAATAAGCCCTCACACATCTCCATAAGAAGATTTTTTTTTAATTATTCTCAGAAAATGGCTGTACTAGTCCCGAGAGGCTTTTCAAAAGCAACATGGTGCTCATAAACCAATCCATCAAAATCTGAGCTGCAAATGGCAAATGGCAGTCTTTCCTTTTTTAACCCTGCAGCGTACGAAAACAGCAGTTTAGATTCACATGTAGGGCATTTCTGTTTGCAGTAGAACCCACCTAATAATTTAAAGGGCATTGTGTGTCTTAGATGGCACCATCTAGGCACAACATATTGGGCTCTGAAATGCCAAATTATGTAGAAAACTTGCAATTTTAATTTCACACTGTCCCCTGCTTATTAATTTCTGCATAACACTTTTGGGGTCATAATGCTTACTCCATCCCTTAATAAATACCTCGAGGGGTGTAATTTATGATATAGGGTCACTTCTTGGCGGTTCCATTTATTATTAGACCCCAGAGCCTCTACAGTTGTCAGAACAAGATCCATAAATCACCATCATCATGGATCTCAAATGCTCATGGTTCTATTTCACTCCTGAGCCCAGTTGTATGTCCAGGCAAAACATCACGGTCACAGGTAGGAGGTTTATAAAACCAGAAAGCACAGAATAATCATAAGGGATGACTTTTCACACTGGCATATGCTGGACACAACATATTGGGCAGTGAAATGTCATCTGTGTAAAAATTACAAATTTTCACTTTGGACCTTCAACTGTTAATTGATTATTGCAAAAAAAGCTGTTTGGCAAAAATGGTTACCACACACAATAGTTATCTGTAAAGTGGCAGGACTATTTTCTCATCACGGGCATCTATGCCTCTTTTGATGCAACCCATTATCTTATTGGCCTTGGCAGCAGCTGCCGGACACTGGTTTCTACAGCTTAGTTTGCTGTTCACTAAAATTCCTAGGTCCTTTTCCATGTCAGTATAACCCTGTGTTTTACCATTTAGTATGTACTGGTGACTTGCATTATTCCTTCCCATGTGCATAACCTTATATTTGTCAGTGTTTAAGCTCATCTGCCACTTCTTTGCCCAAGCCTCCAATCTATCCAGATCCCTCTGTAGCAGTATACTGTCCTCTTCCGTGTTAATTACTTTACACAGTTTAGTGTCATCTGCAAAAATTTAAATTTTACTGTGAAAGCCTTCTACAAGATCACTAATACATATATTAAAGGGGTATTCCCATCTTAATGATCACTGTTAAATCTGTTAATGATTTAACAGTGATCATTTTTCTAAATGTATTTGTGCTCGGATCGGCTCATGCTGAGAGGGTACCCTACCTAAGCCTATACTCCACCCCCCCAACCTAGAAGCAGCAGAGTTATGCCGGAACTGCTTATCGAAGGGTAGCCTAAAGGGGGCTACCCCAATGATGAGACCTGAAAGAAGGGAGGGCTCCTGGGTGGGTTGAAATCGTTCGAACCGACAAGTGGGGGGAGGAGGGCCAGGTTTAAATAGTGAACGCCCCGCCTCCCCTCACACAAATGCGGCACTCTTAATTGCCTACCACTTGTGCTCGGATCGGCTCATGCTGAGAGGGTACCCTACCTAAGCCTATACTCCACCCCCCCAACCTAGAAGCAGCAGAGTTATGCCGGAACTGCTTATCGAAGGGTAGCCTAAAGGGGCCAAAAGAACCATGCATAGGAGTTAGAAAACTTGATAACAGAAACTACAGACCAAAACTCGAAAGCCAATGATATTTCGTATAAGGATCCGGGATATTACGCATGGAACACGCGGAACTGCGACGACCCAACCGTTTGATGACATGTACTGGCACCTAATGCATGGACGCCGTTGCTGCAGCGCCCATGCGGAAGGAATGTCCTGTGATCCAGCGAGGACCGACCCCTGAACCTGTCAACTAACCTGAATGTACGTAAGAAAGGCTGCGGTGGTTAGCCGGGCATTGCCTAGTTCGAGTACGGGAGAACATGCCGCTTGGACTAAATACTACGCAGCCAAGCCTCCAAGGCCTGCACCGGACACCATCTGCTGTCCGTGGGAAAGTATCTGACCGCCACTGGTTGCCCCGGCCGTGACGTCTTGGACGAGGCCAAGGTGAGGACATAGATGGACCCGCGCCGGATGAGCTGACCTTTCCGCAGGCACCCAGCCAGCGTATTGGTGCCCATGAGCTCGCCTGACCTGAGGAATCCATGGAAGGCCAGGTACAAGGCTGTTTCTACCAGAGCGCTAACCTGTGGCCCGAACGGTTTGCCCCTGCAGTTTGCCTGTCACGGCCTGAACAAGCTACCGGTAAATGGCTGACGCCCATGTCGTTTCACAACAGACATCTTGCGCAAACCCTTCAAAGCCGCTTTGATCGGGTGGGCGGAGAAGAGTGACGGTAGGTCCGGATGTAGCCTGTACCAATGGTGCTGAATACCTGCCATGTATAGTTAACAATGCTATAGGACAAGTTTAATTGAGAGTGGCAAAAACCCTGACAAAGCCCAATAGGTGAGTGATAGGCCCCTTTTTTTTTTTTTTTTTTTAATCTCCATGCGTGAGAGACTCTAATGGCGGAGTCCTGTGTGTAAACCTAAAGCGGAGAAGCCATGCGTGAGAGACTAATGGCGGAGCCATGCGTGAGAGACTAATGGCGGAGTCATATGTGTAAAACTAAAACGGAGAAGCTCTGCGTGAGGGACTCTAATGGCGGAGTCATATGTGTAAAACTAAAACGGAGAAGCCATGCATGAGAGACTCAGATGGCGGAGTCATTTGTGTAACCTAAAACGGAGAAGCCATGCATGAGAGACTCTAATGGCGGAGTCATATGTGTAAACCTAAAACGGAGCAGCCATGCGTGAGAGATTCTAATGACGGAGTCACATGTGCCAACCTAAAACGGAGAAACCAGGCGTGAGAGACTAATGGCGGACTCGTATGTGTAAAACTCACATTGAGAAGCCATGCGTGAGAGACTCTAATGGCGGAGTCATATGTGTAACCTAAAACGGAGAAGCCATGCGTGAGAGACTCTAATGGCGGAGTCATATGTGTAAACCTAAAACGGAGAAGCCATGCGTGAGACTCAGATGGCGGAGTCATATGTGTGAACCTAAACGGAGAAGCCATGCGTGAGAGACTCTAATGGCGGAGTCATATGTGTAAACCTAAAACGGAGCAGCCATGCGTGAGAGATTCTAATGGCGGAGTCATATGTGCCAACCTAAAACGGAGAAGCCAGGCGTGAGAGACTAATGGCGGAGTCGTATGTGTAAAACTCACATGGAGAAGCCATGCGTGAGAGACTCTAATGGCGGAGTCATATGTGTAAACCTAAAACGGAGAAGCCATGCGTGAGAGACTCTAATGGCGGAGTCATAAGTGTAAACCTAAAACGGAGAAGCCATGCGTGAGAGACTCTAATGGCAGATCCGTATGTGTAAAACTAACACGGAGAAGCCATGCGTGAGAGACTCAGATGGCGGAGTCATATGTGTAAACCTAAAACGGAGAAGCCATGCGTGAGAGACTCAAAAATGTATTTTTTTTTTATTTATTTATTTATTTATTTTCACTATCAACCACTTAAGCAGCTCCCGTATGGGCACAGCTCTGAGTACGAGCATGAAGAGCATGGTATAACGCAGATCACCTGCACGGACTAACTAACATCCTGTGCCTAAATAAACCCCTTGGAACCTAATGTACGGCCGGCAGCAGGAAGCCAGCCACCGCCTATGATCTGCTCTCCCTGACCGAGCCTAGTACTCCTTCCCCTGATCCCTGCCTACCTAACAGCACGGCGGCCTGTGCCAGACTTTATTGAAGATGAGGAGCCTTACCCCCCAGCCGCGTGGGGAGCTCACGCTGCTCCCTGGCAGAATGCACCAGTGCGGGGGAGCCCCCCTCCTCAGCTAGGGCCAACCCACCGCCGGCTGGACACTCGTACCGCGTGGGGAGCAGCGCCACTCCCTGGCAATGTGCACCGGATCAGAGGGAGCCCTTCCTTTACCGTGGGCCCCGGCCCCCGCTGGTTTGAACCGTGTGCCGCGTGAGGAGCCGCACAGCTCCCTGGCATTGTGCGCCGGTGCGGGAGTGCCCCCCCTCACCTAGGGGCTGGTTATTGTGACTGGAACCCGCTGGGAGACTGAAGCCTAACTGGACCTACCTGTGACCGTAAAGGCTGACCTCCCAGGCCGTGGCTGACCCACGTGCGTAGTCGTGACGCAACGACCCGTAGATGCCCACCCAGTGCCTGTAGTTAACGAGAGTGCGACCGAGTCTGTGGATGTGACCGACTAGCCCCTGTAGTCGTGAGGGGACCCTACATCGAGAGTAGCGGTAACGGACCATCGCCTGTAGACGTGGTAGTATTACCTCATGAGTCTGTTGACATGAGACTAATGCCTGCAGTCGTTGCCGGTTCCTAATAATGAGTCTGTAGTCGTAACGGATTTGTGCCTGCAGTCGTGGCAGGGCTTTAGAGCGGGTCTGTAGTCGTGACAGACTGATGCCTGCAGTCGTGGCAGGACTTTATAACGAGTCTGTAGTCGTGACAGACTGATGCCTGCAGTCGTGGCAGGACTTTATAACGAGTCTGTAGTCGTGACAGACTGATGCCTGCAGTCGTGGCAGGGCTTTATAACGGGTCTGTAGTCATGACAGACTGATGCCTGCAGTCGTGGCAGGACTTTATAACGAGTCTGTAGTCGTGACAGACTGATGCCTGCAGTCGTGGCAGGGCTTTATAACGGGTCTGTAGTCGTGACAGACTGTTGCCTGCAGTCGTGGCAGGGCTTTAGAGCGGGTCTGTAGTCGTGACAGACTGATGCCTGCAGTCGTGGCAGGGCTTTATAAGGAGTCTGTAGTCGTGACAGACCTGGCAAAGCAACATTCCTATCTATACCATTATTATTATTATATATTTTTTTTTCCCCCCCACCAAAGGCCACGACTGTAGGCGCCACCCTGTAAGAGATGCGCCAGAGGCCTGGACATAATAGTCCACCATCCCCCGTCCCCCAAGCCTATGCAGGAGAAAAGAGGGGGTTGGCCCCCGCATGCACCACCCCTGACTCACCTGGCGGCCATGACAGCCACGAACCCCACAGTATCGTAAGTTAGCCCACCACCTGTGGACCTGAACAACCAAGAACAGACGTGTGAGTGAGCGCACGCCAGCTGGGCGACACTTCACTCATGCCACCGCTCCCTAGCTAACCACCGGATTATTGTGACTGCGCCCGAACCAACCCCCTGACTGACCGTATGGGCTTACGGGCGGCCCGGCTGCGTGTGCAAAGTGACGTGGCCAGCCCCCCTCCTTGAAGCCCTCTTTATATTTGATCCTTGAACATATTCCAAATTTTATTTAAATATTTTTTATTTTTTTATTTTTTTTTATACTCCTGCCTTAGTACCTAGCCACTGTGCCTGAGCAGAGGAGCCCTGCACCTGGACTGCAGTACCAGTATGGGCCTGTAGGTGTCGACCATCCCCCGCCCTCTCTCAAGCCAGGACCTGCTGGAGCGCAGCAAGCCAGTGATTCCCTTCTAGGTTAGAATTAACCATTGAAATCATAACTTGTTATACAGTGCACATGTCTGAGTATCTGCTTATCTCGTCTTGCCTGAGTTTGGCGCAGTAAAGAAGACGAGTTTATTCTGCAGCGGATTCCTAGACATGACTGAAAGTCACATAAGCATGTCCACCTTCACAGCCTCGCTAATTGTAATTACCAGGAGAACGTGCATCAGGATCGGCTGCGAGGGATTTGCGCTCCGCCATGTGGAACATTGCATCCCGTGCCCACCGCTATCGACTATTTGTACAGGGAAAGCCGCGGCGTATTAATCGCCTATAGGTTTTGGCTTCCGCCCCCTGATCCTGCAGCTGGACCTCCGCTTACTGATTGCAGCTAATGAATAGATCCCTGTGTGAGCGGACGGCGTTTTCCTCTACGGCGGAACGTTCTGATACGGGAGTGAGTGATATATAACGCTGCGTCGTGGAGCCGACGGCCGGCGTGACCGATGCTCAGGGTATGCGAGCGGACGTCGTGACCCGTCGCTGCTGAGCCACAGGTGAGGGGTGCCTGCCTGGGGGACGCTGCATGTGGGAGCGGGGGTGCTTAGCGCAGGGCCTGGAGCGGATCGGGGTGCCTGTCTCGGGGTGCCGGAAGCGATCGGGAGTGTGGGCAGTCTCCAGCGCAGCTGGGGACCGGCGGCACGCTCGGCAGCCCCACATGTTATACATAGCGAGACGGGTGTGCAAGCCACCCTGCCTACCTAATCACCGTAGCGACGAGCTCGACGCAGCCGATCCCCCGATCCTCCAGTGACGCATGCCCTTCTCTGGCACCAACCCACAAGCCGATTCGAAATCGTTCGAACCGACAAGTGGGGGGAGGAGGGCCAGGTTTAAATAGTGAACGCCCCGCCTCCCCTCACACAAATGCGTCACTCTTAATTGCCTACCACTTAATTAACTAATTCCCACTCCTTAGAAGAAAATGAACATATACTTACCTGACTGTAGTCTTCCGTCTCCCCTGGTTACGCCACCACTCTTCTGCGGAATCGCGGTGGCCGCGCTTGCGCAGACGACTTCTTCATTTCTCCCGGCCGGCTGTGCACAGTCCCGAAAGCACACGCCGACGCCACGCATGCGCTATGGTGATTTCTTCCTAGCCAGTATAGTATACTTGTCTGTTAGTTAAGTGGGCGGTGGCGGTCGTTTTATGCAATCTCAGTGCACCAGCACTGCATCTGAGCTTTTTTGACATTCAAATCCAAGCTTGAAATACTGCACTAATAATCTGGTTTTAAAAAAACACTCTTTTTTGGCAATATACAACATCTGATGCATTTGCAGGATTAGTCAGTGTGCAATTTAAGCTAGAAATACAGCCATAATTTTCAGTTTTTTTTTAAAACACCTTTTTTTGGCAAAATACACTATTTTACAGCCCTTTTTGCACGTGTGAAATTCAAGCGTTATATACAGCTTTCATATTCTGTTAGTAAAAAAACAAACTTTTTTGACAATATACAACATCTGGTGCCTTTGCAGGATTAGTCAATGTGCAATTCAGCTTTCATATTCTGTTATTAAAAAAAAAAAATACTTAATATTCTGTGATTGTTAATAACAAGTTTTAAAAAATTAAATATTTTTCTGCCTTTGAAAAAACACAAATTTTTGGCAATATCCAACATCTGGTGAGGGTTTGGGCGACAAACCCCACACCACGCAGGAGCTGTGGACGGGCCTTGAACAACAGACCGATGAGTGTTTGGTGTCAGTGAGCCTCAAGCCTGGCCTGGTAGTGTGCGATAATGGGCGAAATCTCGTAGCAGCTCTGGGACTAGCCGGTTTGACATACATCCCTTGCCTGGCGCATGTGCTGAATTTGGTGGAGAAGAGATTCCTTAAAAATTACCCCGTTATGTCAGAGCTGCTGCATAAAGTGAGGGCTGTCTGTGCGCGCTTTCTGCGTTCTCACCCTGCTGCTGCTGCTTGCCTGTCAGCGCTGCAGCGTAACTTCAGCCTTCTCATATGAGTCGTGGCCACAAGGTGAAACTCCACCTTGAACATGCTGGCCAGACTGTGCGAGCAGCAGCAGGCGATAGTGGAGTTTCAGCTGCAGCACGCACGGGTGAGTCGCTCTGCGGAACAGCACCACTTTACCACCAATGACTGGGCCTCCATGCGAGACCTGTGTTCCTTGTTGCGCTGTTTCGAGTACTCCACCAACATGGCCAGTGCCGGTAACGCGGTTCTCAGCGTTACTATCCCACTTCTATGCTTCCTTGAAAAAACGCTGCTGGCGATGATGGAAGAGGATGTGACATAGGAGGAGGAGGAGGAAGAGAAATAATTTCCTAGGGTTTCCGGCCAGTCATTCACAAGTGGCTCCGAGGGTGGGTTTCTGCACCCACAAACGCCAGGTACACAATTGTCCAGCCAGGGCACAGTTCTGGAGAATGACAAGGTGGACGATGAGGAGATGGAGGAGGAGGAACCTTTTTCACAGCAGGGTGGCACCCAGACCAGCTCATGGCCATCACTGGTGTGTGGCTGGCGGGATACAGAGGACACAGACGATACACCTCCCACAGAGGACAGCTTTTCGTTGCCTTTGGGCAGCCTGGCATACATGAGCGATTACATGCTGCAGTGTCTCCGCAACGACCGCCAAGTTGCCCATATTCTAACTTGTGCTGATTACTGGGTGGCCACGCTGCTGGATCCCCGTTACAAGGACAGCGTACCGTCCTTAATTCCCTCACTGGAGCGTGATCGCGAGATGCGCGTGTACAAGCGCTCGCTGGTAGATGCGCTGCTGGTAGCATTCCCACCTGACAGCGGGGGCACAGTGGAAGCACAAGGCGAAGGCAGAGGAGGAAGAAGAGGTCGCCAACGCAGCTGGGGCTCCACCAGCACCTCAGAAGGCAGGGTTAGCATTGCCGAAATGTGGAAAAGCTTTGTCAGCACGCCACAACAACCAGCACCACCAGCTGATATGGAACGTCTTAGCAAGAGGAAGCATTTCACCAACATTGTGGAGCAGTATGTGTGCACACGCCTACACGTACTGAATGACGGGTCTGCCCCCTTCAACTTCTGGGTCTCCATATTGGGCACATGGCCTGAGCTTGCCCTTTACGCCTTGGAGGTGCTGGCCTGCCCTGCAGCCAGTGTATTATCTGAATGTGTGTTCATCACAGACAATCGCAGCCGCCTGTCCACAGACAATGTGGACAAGCTCACGTTCATTAAAATGAAGCAGGCATGGATCCCACAGGACTTGTCCGTACCTTGTCTAGAATAGACATGTATACTGGCCTTAACCAGCCATTGTTATACTACACTGCAATTGCTCATTCTTGTATTTTGGATATTTCTCACTCTTTTGGAGTATACCCTAATAAAAAATATATATATTTAAAACCAAAAACCAGTGTTGGCTACATCGTCCTCCTCCAACGTTGCGTCCACCTACAATGCTATGTCCACTCCCTCCCCAAACTCCTACTCATAAATCTAATATTTATTTTTTATTTGTACGCATTTTATTTTATGTCATTTCACTACTTTGTCTGTTACATTTTCGGGTGAAATTCACAAATTTTTGGGTGTGATGTACCACTGCTATACCTAGTAGACAGGTAAAAAAAAAATCACAAATTTGTCTGTTACATTTTCGGGTGAAATTCACCAATTTTTGGGTGTGATGTAAGCATGAAAAGTCACATACCGTAATTTAATAACTCCACAGGAGGACCGCACACCCCGACGCGCGTTTCGGTGAAACCTTCCTCACCCCCAGAGGAAGGTTTCCACCGAAACGTGCGTCGGGGTGTGCGGTCCTCCTTGTGGAGTTATTACTTTAAATTACGGTATGTGACTTTTCATGCTTACTTTGCATCTATTACTACTGTTGAGCCTTTGATAGGATTTTATTATGCTCTTTTTCCACTCATATGTGGCTTGCACATTCACTTTATCATGATATCTGTTGCACTTTACTAAATAGTTACTTACTCAATTAATGATATATTTACCTGCAGAGCTGCTACTGTTTAACTGCTTATTTGCGGTTTGCACTTGCGCTTTTTATATATGGCATTTTCTGCCTCCATCGATTAAGATATCCAATTTTTTTTGGATTTATGCAATAGATTCTTATCCTCAGGCTCTATTTTATGTCACTTGTCTTACCAAACTCTCCCAGGGTTGTACCGCACTTTTGTCTTTGATTTGTCTGTCATCTCGTATTGTATGTTTTTTAATCATGTATTTCAATAAATATTATTTTTATAGCTTATCAACTATCAGTATTCGTTTATAGGTTTTTCTAGTTATCTCTGAGTTAGCTCTTTTGCTGAGGGGCTTATGCCGCATTGCTGCTTTACGCATCCCTTTATGTAACCTATTTTGTATCTCACTGCTATACCTAATAGACAGGTAAAAAAATTCACAAATTTGTCTGTTACATCTTCAGGTGAAATTCACCAATTTTTGGGTGTGATGTACCACTGCTATACCTAGTAGACAGGTTAAAAAAATCACTAATTTGTCTTACATTTTCGGGTGAGATTCACCAATTTTTGGGTGTGATGTAACACTGCTATACCTAGTAGACAGGTAAAAAAAAAAAAACTAATTTGTCTGTTACATTTTCAGGTGAAATTCACAAATTTTTGGGTGTAATATACCCCTCCTCTACCTAGTTGACAACTTAATAAATTTCACAAAGTTTTCTTTTACATTTCGGGTGACAAATTTTTTCTGTCATAGACCCCTGCTCTACCAAGTAGACAGGTTAATACATTTCACAAATTCTTCTGTTACATTCTTGGGTTGACATTTTACAATTTTGGACGTGAATAAACCCCTGCTCTGCATAGGTGACAGGGAATAAAATTTCGGAAATTCTTCTTTAATTCATGCGCGCCACCTCCTTTCATTTAATGCTTAAAATTTAACAAGTTGTCCCACATTTGCGCTTCAATAATTTGTCACACATTTGCACTTTAATAATTTGTCCCACATTTGCGCTACAATAATTTGTCCCACATTTGCGCTTTACTAATTTGTCCCACATTTGCGCTTCAATAACTTTTCCCATATTTCCGCTTGATCCCAAAAAAATTTAATCCATTGATCTCCCTTGGATGTGGTCTCTCTTTCTCACGCTCCCTCTCCAGGGTGGAACTCTGATTCGCCAATAACCGTGATCAACATGGTAGGCTCAGAAAAGAACATCGAAAGTTGATAGAGAAGATATCCAAATGGATCGTGGACGTCACAGGGACGTGCGATCAAGCAGAAGTTATCTAGAGTCAACAAAGCGGCAGCAGGTCCTCTCCTGGCTAACGTTTCCAAATCAAATATACCACAGTGACATTCCCTATAATGTTTTATTAATCATTTCAATAACAGGGCATACAGAGTACTGTATTGTTATTTATCGTCACTACCTCACAGATTCGGGAGTGGGTAATTGCCGCACACCCCCTACTTTCCTTCAATTCTTCTGTTTTATCAGCTTTTCCCAAATTTTCGCTCGAATTGCCGCACACCCCCTACTTTCCTTCAATTCTTCCGTTTTATCAGCTTTTCCCAAATTTTCGCTCGATCACAATAAAATTTCATGCATTGATCTCCCTTTGATGTGGTCTCTCTTTCTCACACTCCCTCTCCGGGGTGGAACCCTGATTCGCCGCACAAAAGAACATTGAAAGTTGATAGAGCAAATATCCAATTGGATCGTGAACATCACGGGGACGTGCGACATGGTGGGGCAGTATGTTTGCATACGCCTACACAAACTGACTGATGGTTCTGCCCCCTGCAACATCTAGGTCTCCAAATTGGGCACATGGCCTGAGCTTGCCCTTTACGCTTTGGAGGTGCTGGCCTGCCCTGCAGCCAGTGTATTGTCTGAATGTGTGTTTAGCATGACTGGAGGGGGTTATCACAGGTTATATTTCCCAATGTTTTGGGGTGTACACGAATTTAAAAAAAGAAAATAAATTTAAAACAAAAAAGCAGTGTAGGCTACCTCCTCCACCGCCGATTCCACCTACACCACCACATCCACTGCCTCCTCAACCTCCTACTCCATATGGACCTCGTCCTCCTAGATCAAGATTATTGGTTTTAAAGATTAAAACTTTTTTGTGAAGTTCGGCCGAACCCGAACATCCAGGTGTCTGCTAAGCTCTACCTATTTACCTATTCTGCCTGTTTTCTGGATTTTGACCCTCTGCTCCCAAACTTGTGCCTGATCTCCATATTTACAAATGGTTGGTGGACCAAAGAAGCCTTTATTTCATGAGCTTTCAGCTACTAACATAAAACATAACTTTTATTATGTCTTACACATCTATTGACTAATAAAACATGTTAAAATTCTCAGCTGTGTCACTTGGTTTCATTGGAATCAGTATTTTTGTAACACTTTTACTGCCACAGTGTAATGTAGCAAACTTGCTACAACATTACTGATTCCAAAGAAACCAAGTGACACAGCTGATAATTGTAACATGATTTATTAGTCAATAGACACATAATAAAAGTTACGTTTTATGTTAGTAGCTAAAAGCACATGTAATAAAAGGCTTCTTTGGTCCACCAACCATTTGTAAATAATGAAAGTAAAATAGGCCTAAACATGTGCTTAGGGTCAGAAATGACCCTCCACTGCCTGCCCTGATTTCTGACTATTTACTATATTACACATACTCAGGTTGCCCTGAACTCTGCCTCTCCCTGGCTTTGATTTCACCTGACTCTTCGGTGCCCTGTCCAGGTGTCTCTGACCCCTATAGGTTAGCTGTTAATCATACAGACACTACTCCAGGTAAGAGCCTGGTGGTTTTCCTGCAGTGCAGTCTAGAACTCTGCACAGCAGTTAAAAGGGGAAAACCATGGGATGCCCAGGATAACGTCCTTAGGAGTAGCCCAAAGTCAAATCTGTTGATTGGCATAGTGATTCCACACACGCAGCCATAACAGACTTCTATCTTGTCTCAGCATAGTTGGAGTTCAAATTTAGTTTGTCTTTATATAAATATTCCATATACAGGTGTAGCCACTGTTATTTTGACATGCTTTATGCATACCTCCCAACTTTTGAAAATCGCAAAGAGGGACAATATGTGAAGTGCACATCACGGCAGTTTTTTTTAAATATTTGGCCACTCCTGTAACTCCGCCCAAAGCATAATAACAGACTCCGTCAGAAATGCAGCAGCTGGGGAGTTGTTAGGTGAGTATAAGTTCCTTTATTTTTGTAAATCATGTGGAGACCCTGTGGCAATTTATGCACAAATATGCACATAAATCATCAGATTATAGATATTTTAAGGTACAAATTTCACCAAATTATGAAGTTATGGTCTAATAGACAGGTAGAAACCATACAGACACGTTAGTAAGGGGCAATTTAGTAAATTTATTAATGCACTTTTATGTATTAATTCCCCAAGTCAAAAAGAGGACATTTTGGGATCAAAGAGGGACAGAGGGAATTGGGTCAAAAAGAGGGACTGTCCCTCCAAAAGAGGGACACTTGGGAGGTATGTTTATGTGTTATCGCAACAAAAACACATTACAATAATACAACAAACTGTGTTAAAGTGACTGTCCTGATGCAACAGTGTCAAAATAATTCTGGCTACATCTGTATCTATATATCTATATACTACTGTCTTCATGGATATTTGGTTTGTCAGTGGCATGTTTATGATTTCTGTGATAATAGGCATCCCTATACCTTGTAACTTATTGTCCCACACACATTACTGTTTTGTCAGCTGAACCCACAGTTTTAATTGGCAACAAGTTTTTCAATTAAGGAGAAGAGAATGGGAGTGTGGATTTCCCAGGTGCTTTTGTCCATTAAATAAAGGCACACCACTGTGTGTGTGGACGTGACCGTTACAGATTAACAGGCCCAACAACCACTGTATCATGAATCCTACCCTGACTGACCATGTCTCTAACTTGACACAGATGGTGCAGGAGCTAGGAGGGAAACTCCGTTCTTTTGAGTTAAGGCAAGGTTCTTCAACTCCTCTGCCCCCCAGTCCACATGTTGAACCCAAGATCAAGAACCCTTTTCTGGAGACCGGAGGAGGTTTCTCTCCTTTAAGGAGAGTTGCAAACTCTACTTCCATTTGCGCCCCGTGTCCTCCAGTCCCGAGAGCCAACGCGTGGGGATTATTATTTCTCTACTACAGGGTGATCCCCAGGACTGGGCATTCTCGTTACCTGCTGGGGCCAGTTGTCTGACTTCTGTGGAGGGGTTTTTTCAGGCTCTGGGTAGCCTCTATGACGAACCAGACAGGGCCCTGGTAGCCGAGACGGCTCTTAGGGCACTGGTTCAGGGCCATCTCCCTGCGGAGGAGTATTGCACCCAATTCAGACGGTGGTGTGTCCCCTCTGGATGGAATGAACCAGCCCTGAAGAGTCAGTTTAGGTCTGGTCTGTCTGATATTTTAAAAGATCTATTAGTCAGTTATCAAGTTCCAGAGACCTTAGAGGAGATGATGACCCTAGTTGTCCGACTTGACCGACGAGTTAGAGAGAGATGACAGGAACGACAGTTCTGTTCTCAAATCGTGGTCCAGCCAGAGGCCTTTTCCAGGGACAACACTGAGGTCTCCACCGAGGATCCCATGCAGGTTGGCATGACCCGGGGTAATCTTCATCGCAGACGCGGAGAGTGCTTCTACTGTGGAGATCCTGGCCATTGGATCAACAAGTGTCCTAAGAGGGTCCTCTCTGACAAGTCTCCTAAGGCAAGACAACCTAAAGACCAGGTACACCCTGATTTTTCTAAATATAAGCTTTTGGTGCCCATAACAATTTCTCTGGGGGTTAATAAGTGGCCGGGTAAGGCCTTTATTGATTCCGGTTCAGCGGCCAGCTTTATTGACTTAGAATTTGCTAGTAAATTGGGTATTCCAATGTTTGCTTTACCTACACCTATCCATGTCATGGCTATTGATGCTACTCCCCTGATTGGTGGTACGGTGAGGTCATGTACCTCTGAAATTTCTCTGACCGTGGGTGTGTGCCACTCTGAGAGATGTTCTCTTTTTGTCTTGGAGAACCTACCGGTTGAGGTGGTACTAGGGTTGCCTTGGCTCCGTTTACATAACCCCACAATTGATTGGTTCAAAGGAGAGTTGGTGAAATGGGGACCTAAGTGTGACTCATGCTTGTCTGTGGTCCAGGCTGGGGTTTCAGTAAGGTCTAATACATTACCTTCAGTTATTAAAGAATATTCTGATGTATTCTCATCCCCTATTCCAGAGGTTCTACCGCCCCATAGACCGTATGATTGCGCCATAGAGCTAATAGAGGGTGCCGAATTTCCTAAAGGGCGAATTTATAATCTTTCAGGGCCCGAACGCAAGGCTATGGAAGATTATATTAAGGAGAGCCTTGCTAATGGGCATATTAGACCTTCAGTCTCTCCTATGGGAGCAGGGTTTTTCTTTGTTAAAAAGAGGGATGGTGGTCTTAGGCCTTGTATTGATTACCGGAGACTAAATAAGATCACTGTCCAAAATAGATACTCTCTCCCATTGATTCCGGATTTATTTAACCAGGTTCTGGGGGCAACCTGGTTTTCCAAGATTGACCTGAAAGGGGCATACAATCTAATCCGAATCAAGGAGGGAGACGAATGGAAGACAGCGTTCAATACTCCGATAGGACACTTTGAATATCAGGTGATGCCTTTTGGACTCAGCAATGCCCCAGCTGTGTTCCAAAACTTAATGAACGATATTCTTAGAGAGTTTTTAGGTAAATTTATTATTGTTTATCTTGACGACATTTTGATATTCTCTCCTGATTTCGAATCTCATGTGTCTCATGTCAAACAAGTATTAGAGGTGTTGAGGGAGAACCAGCTATCCGCTAAGCAAGAGAAATGTGTCTTTGGTGTACAGGAGATACTGTTTCTAGGGCATGTTTTGACTCCTCACGCCTTTAAGATGGATCCTGGTAAGGTTTTAGCAATTAAGGAATGGGTAAGGCCTTCATCCTTAAAGGCTTTACAACGGTTTTTGGGTTTCGCTAATTACTATCGTAAATTTATCATGAATTTTTCTGTAATTGCTAAGCCATTGACCGACCTTACTAAGAAAGGGGCGGATTTGGAGAATTGGTCTACCAAGGCCATTTCTTTATTTGAAACATTAAAAAAGGCATTTAGTAGCGCTCCCATTCTGATCCAGCCTGATCAGGAGATACCCTTTATTGTGGAGGTAGATGCGTCCGAGGACGGCGCAGGAGCAGTTCTTTCACAGGGTCCTGCTAGCCTCACTAACCTGACACTGTGTGCCTTCTTCTCCAGGAAATTCTCTCCCACGGAGAGAAACTACGACATTGGGAATAGGGAGCTGCTGGCTATTAAATGGGCATTTGAGGAGTGGAGGCATTTTTTGGAGGGGGCAAGGCATCGAGTAACTGTTGTCACTGATCATAAAAACCTAATGTTTCTCGAGTCGGCTAAGAGGTTGAATCCCCGACAAGCCCGATGGGCTCTGTTTTTTACCCGTTTTGATTTCTCCATTACGTTCAGGCCGGCAAGTAAAAATGTGAAAGCAGACGCATTATCCCGGAGCTTCCATGCCTTTCAACCCACTGAGACGCCGCCTGAATCCATCCTACCAGCAAAAATCTTCTTAGCAGCTCTAACCCAGGATATCTCGGCTCGCATTAAGGCACCGGCATCCACCCCAACAGATAAGTTGTTTGTTCCCGTACAATTTCGTCTCCAGCTGTTGGGGGAGTGTCACGATTCTGCCTTTTGTGGACATCCGGGTGTTGAGGGCACTAAGGATCTGGTTTCTAGATCCTATTGGTGGCCCACTCTGACCAGGGATGTCAAGTCCTATGTGTCAGCCTGTGAGGTTTGTGCCAGGTCTAAGACACCTAGGACTCGCCCTGCTGGTAACCTACGACCCCTACCCATTCCCAGTAGACCCTGGTCCCATATCTCGATGGACTTTATAACTGACCTACCGCTGGCGGAGGGTAAGACTGTGGTTTGGGTAGTGGTCGATAGGTTTAGCAAGATGGTTCATTTCATTTCCCTGTCTAAACTTCCGAATGCTAAAACCCTGGCGTCTATTTTTGTGAGAGAGATTGTTCGTTTACATGGCATCCCGGAAAACATTGTTTCTGACAGGGGTGTGCAGTTTGTGTCCAAATTCTGGAGGGCCTTCTGTCAAAGATGTAAAATTTCATTGTCTTTTTCTTCCGCCTACCATCCTGAGAGTAATGGGCAGACTGAACGTCTTAATCAGTCTGTGGAACAATTCTTGAGGTTGTATGTTGCTGATGACCAGCAATTATGGGTCAAATTCCTTCCGTTGGCTGAATATGCTTTGAATAACCGTGTCAATTCTTCTGCTGGGGTCTCCCCTTTCTTTTGTAACCATGGTTTTCATCCCCGTTTTCATTCTGGGTCGTCCGTCTCCTCCTCTAACCCTGAAGCGGATCAACTCTCCTCCGAACTGTGCACAGTTTGGGCTCGGGTTCAATCGAACATAGAAAAGGCTCAAAGTTCTCAAAAACTCAAGGCCGATAGAAGACGTTCAAGGGGGGTGAACTTTCAGGTTGGGAAAAAGTATGGTTGTCCTCCAATAATCTATCTCTCAAGGTAACTTCTAAAAAATTTGCTCCTCATTTTATTGGACCATATAAGATTACGGAGGTGATTAACCTGGTATCTTTTAGGTTGGAGCTGCCCGAGTCATTCCACATTCATAATGTGTTCCATAAATCACTGCTTAAAAAATATTTTGAACCGGTAGTACCATCAAAAGCCTCGCCTCCGCCGGTTCTTGTTAATGATGCTGTCGAGTATGTGGTGTCTAAAATAGTGGATGTCAGGAAGGTGCGTAATGCCTTGCAGTACCTGATTCACTGGAAGGGGTATGGACCCGAAGAGAGATCTTGGGTACCTGCTAGGGAGGTTCATACTCCTAGACTTGTTCGTAAATTTCATTTAGAACACCCTGAAAAGCCATCGCCTGAAGTCTTGAGTCCGGTGGCCCCTCGTAAAAGGGGGGGTACTGTCACGGGGTTCCGAAGGTGCACTCGGTCCCCCATTGCCCGCAGACCTGTTGCTTAGCTTTGGGAATGAGGATTTGTGCTTGACCTCATTCCCAGGGCGGCTTTGCTGGCTGGGTGGCTCCCTGCTCCTAGTCTGCCTTGAGCGCCGAGCTGATCACTCGGTGCTCGACTGGTTGGCCTGTCGGTCATCTGACGCTGGCCACGTCACATGACCTTTACTCCCCATTATAAATACAGGCATCCTGCTGGCCACAGGTTGCCTGTTAATTTCTAGGTTCCTGGCTATTTGTTGGACTACTGAATACTTACCTGATCCTGTTCCCTGACGATCCTCTGCCTGCTCCTCCTGTACTGCGCATCCATCCTGGTATTGTGACCTCGGCTCCCACCTGACTACTCTCTTAGGACTCCTCTTGTACTTTGCTACTCTCCTGGTATTTGACCCCAGCTTCTCCTGACCATTCTTTGCTTAATCCGTTGTACTGCGTAGCTCTCTTGGTTCTGACCCAGTCCGTTCATGTTCCGTATTTTGTCTTGTCTGTCTTCCCTGCACATATCCTTAGTTAGGGACTGCCGTCCAGTTATCCCCTGTCATCAGGACTCGTGAGGCAAGTAGGCAGGGCCAGGGGTGAGGGAGGGCAGTGGTCACTACCCTTCCCCCTGTGTGTGTGTGGACGTGACCGTTACAACCGCATTTATCTTGTTGAACTGCTGCCACAATCCCCGTTAATCTGTTAGTTTATGTAGAATTACTGGAACTCAGTATTAAAGGGAAGTCTAATATATTGCCATGTTTATCTTGTTGAATGGCAACCATATTCAAAGTTAATCTATTAGTTTATATATAGATTCACTGTGCCTCAGTATTAAAGGGTCATCTAAACTGCATCTTGAACTGCTGCCACATTCTTAGTTAATCCATTAAATTACTGATACAGTTACTGTACACTATGGCCAACAGACAGTTGCCTGGGCCCTCCAAAGGAATGGGCAGTGGCAAAAATGTTGGTGTAGCTGGCACAAGTAGCAGCAGAAGAAGGGGTGGTGATAGCAGGAGCCACAGAAACAGGCCAGAGTTGCCACTGTCATCCAGCGTTCGTGTTTTCACCAACATTCCATCTGTACTGGAATGGTTGACTCGCTCTTCAACATCTTCTCAAGTGAGAACACATATACGAAGCCAGGAATTGGTGGATTCCTCTGACACCATGCTAAGTTGGTGTGGTCCAGGAACTGCTTCTGTTCCCTCGTCTGTCCTGAACCAGTCTCTTTCTTTTGCTTCTCCTTCTACTAGTCAAGTAATGTATGCTTCCAGCTCTGCTCCTCTTTGCAGCGAGGATGAGCTTTGTGAGGGCAGTCAACTACCGATGATGATAGTCACGTGGGAGTACATTTTGCAAGTGGTCAGGGTAGTGCGCAATAGACAGGTGAGGGTGACACAAGTGAGGACCAAACAGATGTAGATTATGATGTAGCCAATTGCAAGTGGGAGCCAGGTGAAGAGGGGGCATCGTCATTATCAGGGGGCGAGGGTGGCAGTGTGTCCGTGAGACAGCACTGTGAAAGCATGCTCGTGAGACAGCAGAGTGGAAGCAGTGGGAGATATGCAGCCAAACGTGGGAGGACTACACAGTCTGCTACTAGGGAGACTACCTGTGAGGAACACGCTAGCAGTGCATGGGTACATAAAAGCAGTGGCATGCATCACGCAGTGGTGGAGGGAAAATACCATACTGGCCGGTGTTAGAATTTTTCATCAAGTCTCTGGGGTAAGTTAGTGTGGCGGCATGCAGGATATGTGGGCAGAAGGTGAAATGCAGCCAGGGTGCTAAAGTTGGTACAACGGCCCTGCGACAACACACGGAGCATCAGCATGAAGTGGCATAAGAAAACTGTGCTACTCCTTTAGTGTTACAGCCTGATGCAGTAACTGCTGCATCTCCAAACGTCCCGCACGCCCTCTCCAGCAGTCAGGGCTCGACAACCTCAGCAGAAGGAAGCTGTCGTTCCTTCCCATCGACTTCAATGTCGTCTATTGCTCCTGATGCTCCTCTTCTTCTTCCATCTTGTCACTTGTTTCGACAGCAATCGATCACCAAGGCGATTGCAAAAAGACAACATCATGTGTGCACTCATCCGATGGGGCAGAAGCTAAATGTGCACCTGGCTAAGTTGCTGATACTAAAGCCCTTCCATTTCCATGTAGTTGACTCTGCATATTTCAGAGAACTGATGGCTTGTGCCCACCTTGTCCAAAAAATCTGTACCAGTCTTGCACACGTACGTTGAGCAAAAGGTCAGCCAATCCTTGGGCCTTTCTGTGTCTGGTACAATTTACTTCAGCACTGACGTATGGAGTTGTAACTATGTTCTGTCATGGAGCGACTATAGTAAATGTCACTGCTGCTGTCCCCTCATATAGCCACTATTGTCGCTGTTACTGCCACTGCTGTTGGACCCCATCCCTACTATCTCATGGGTTCACTATTTCCCCTTTTACTGCCACTGCTGTTGCCCCCCTATCCCTACTCTATTAGAGGGTCACTATTGTCACTTTTTGTCTGTGTTGACATCACCGTTTATTTTTCTGTTCTTTTATCAGTCAGAAGAACTGAATAAAAATAAAAAAATGATCATGTATTTTGAGCATTAATAAATCCTCTTTCATTATTTGATCAGTATTTGTAAGCCGAAAGCAGGAGTGGGTTCAAGACACAAATGCGATGCAAATATTTCCATTACATTTGATCTCTGTTTTAAACCCACTCCTGTTTTTGACTTACAAATACTGATCAAATAATGATGCAAAATTCTGACCAAATACTGACGGTGGGAAAGAGGCCATTAAAGTTCTGCATGCAGGACTGTTTTTCGTTGTTAAAAAAATGATTTCAGATGTAAAGCGCCAAAATGGATGCAAATTGAGCATACAGCCTCTTTCAGACGGTCAGTATTTGGTCAGTATTTTGCATCAGTATTTCATCAGAATTTGTAAACTAAACACATGTATTTCCATTACATTTTATCTCTGTTGTGGACCCACTCCTGTGTTTGGCTTAAAAATACTGTTCAAATACTGATGCAAAATACTGACCAAATACTGACTGTCTGAAAGAGGCTTTATGGATGCTCAAACTACAGGCTTTGTTTTTTTTTCAGGTTTTTTGTTCTAATGGTTCCGAAGAACATAAAAATAAACAGCGATGTGAACTCAGGCTTGCCAACACTGCTGCTGCCCCCCTCCCCACTCTGTCATGGGACCACTACTGTCAGTGGTATTTCCACTGCTGCCATGCTCAACACTCTTTCATGGGGCCACTACTGTCACTGGTACTGCCACTGCTACCACCCTGCCCACTCTGTCATGAGGCAACTATTGTCACTGTTACTGCCACTGCTGCCATCCTCACCACTCTGGGATGGGGGCCGCTTCTTGAATGTTGGGACACTGCATGTTTAATTTTGCGGTGATAAATTAGACCTGGCGGTAAGTGACCTGTAATACTGACACACAGTAAATATACAGCTAACAGAAGGGATTAAAAAACATGTGTTTGGACTGCCACAACATGCATTAACAGAACTATTTTTTCTCCACTACGTTATTGGCGCTGCCACCATTTCTTTATTTTGTTCCACTAAGGAGCCATTTAGACACAGCTCCTGCAGGGGCGTGTATGGGTTTTGGGCTTTACTGAGGCGTGGAATATGCTTTTCTTTTTGTTTAATAGAATGGATTAGCTATGAATCTTGGTTCACTGCACAGTGATGTAGACAACCATAAATTACACCTGTAATACTGATGGCACAGTACCTACAGAATGGATTAACTATGAATGTGGGTGCACCAGAACTTAATGCACATGGCGATACACTCTCCCTGCAATCTCCCTGCAGTTT
The DNA here is from genome assembly GCF_905171765.1 of Bufo bufo. NCBI lineage: Eukaryota > Metazoa > Chordata > Amphibia > Anura > Bufonidae > Bufo > Bufo bufo. The sequence continues at coordinate 618,827,353 of NC_053390.1, read as the reverse complement.
AAGTTCCAAGCCTTCATACTGAGATTGGACCACCAAGTGGAATGAATATGATTAGACAGAGTGGCCTGGGTATATCTGATTTATCGCGATTTTTGACAAATTAATTCCTTACCAATCAAACTTCTTGTCAAAGTTCAGCGAATCAGACGAATCAAAGTTTTTCAAAACTTCACTCATCTCTGAAAAACTATTTACAGTAATAAAATAAATTTTGTTAAAGTGATCATTCTCGTGTAGCTGGTGTCAAAATAACACTGGCTACATTTGTATGTCCTATATATCTATATACTACTTCTTTTTATGGGTTTGTGGGCTCATCAGTTGCATGTTTATTTATTTTTTATGCACTTTATAGATATTATGATCTGTTAATGAATTCTGTGATAGTATGCAGACTTATAACTTGTGACCCCACACACATTAGTGTATTGTCAGCAGCACCCACACTTTTAAGTGGGACCAGCTGACAAGCTAATGTGTGTGGGAGGCAGTGGCGTAGCGTAGGTTGCCAGCACCCGGGGCAAGCCAAGTATTGCGCCCCCAACCTGTGACCACGCCCCTTTTTACAAATAATGCAGTAGATGTCATCTGCAGTCCTATGTAACACCACAGGTAACACAGGGATAACTCTGAGTACAGATAATGTAGTAGATGGGTGTGAGCCCCAGAATTCAGGACACGCACAGTGTGACCTGAAGTCTGGGGCCAGGCGTCGGCAGTGTGGCCCAAATTCTATATCCACCCCCCCCCCCCAAACAGATATTTGTATGGACATAACATACATTGCTATGAAAAATACAGGAGAAGACCGCACCATACCTGTTACATCCAGTGACCTCTCCTGTGATGTAGACTTTCCTCAGCTTCTTCATTCGGAGATAGGACCGCCATGACACCTTCTTTCAGCCGCGTCTCGTCCCTGTAGAGTTTCACAGAAAATGTTTGGGATTTCTCACTTTACTATCATCCTCAGATAACAGATCTCCCCCGTAGTTCCCATAACTATAATGCCCTCTGTATAATTATAATAGACAATGGCCCCTCTATATTATTATTATTAATTCATCCTCTGTATTAATATTATTAATATTAAACACCTCCGGACCGCCTAACGCAGATTCGAGTTCCGGAGGTGGCAGCCCTGCGCTCAGCGACGCATATACGCGTCATCTCGCGATGGCCGAGATTTCCTGTGAACGAGCGCACACAGGCGCGCGCGCTCACAGGATCGGAAGGTAAGCGAGTGGATCTCCAGCCTGCCAGCGGCGATCGTTCACTGGCAGGCTGGAGATGGGATTTTTTTAACCCCTAACAGGTATATTAGACGCTGTTTTGATAACTGCGTCTAATATACCTGCTACCTGGTCCTCTAGTGGTCCCCTTTGTTTGGATCGACCACCAGAGGACACAGGCAGCTCAGTAATATGTTGCACCAAGCACCACTACACTACACCCCCCCCTGTCACTTATTAACCCCTTATTCACCCTTGATCACCCCTGATCACCCCATATAGACTCCCTGATCACCCCCCTGTCATTGATTACCCCCCTGTCATTGATCACCCCCCTGTAAAGCTCCATTCAGATGTCCGCATGATTTTTACGGATCCACTCATAGATGGATCGGATCCGCAAGACGCATACGGACGTCTGAATGGAGCCTTACAGGGGCTTGATCAATGACTGTGGTGATCACCCCATATAGACTCCCTGATCACCCCCCTGTCATTGATTACCCCCCTGTCATTGATCACCCCCCTGTAAAGCTCCATTCAGATGTCCGCATGATTTTTACGGATCCACTGAGAGATGGATCGGATCCGCAAAACGCATACGGACGTCAGAATGGAGCCTTACAGGGGCGTGATCAATGACTGTGGTGATCACCACATATAGACTCCCTGATCACCCCCCTGTCATTGATTACCCCCCTGTCATTGATCACCCCCCTGTAAAGCTCCATTCAGATGTCCGCATGATTTTTACGGATCCACTGATAGATGGATCGGATCCGCAAAAAACATACGGACGTCTGAATGGAGCCTTACAGGGGCGTGATCAATGACTGTGGTGATCACCCCATATAGACTCCCTGATCACCCCCCTGTCATTGATTACCCCCCTGTCATTGATCACCCCCCTGTAAAGCTCCATTCAGATGTCCGCATGATTTTTACGGATCCACTGATAGATGGATCGGATCCGCAAAACGCATACGGACGTCTGAATGGAGCCTTACAGGGGCGTGATCAATGACTGTGGTGATCACCCCATATAGACTCCCTGATCACCCCCCTGTCATTGATTACCCCCCTGTCATTGATCACCCCCCTGTAAAGCTCCAAAAAGAGGAAAGCAGTCGGCACTCCTCTGGCAGAGTCGTGGTGCACGCGTCCAGGGTATGTGCCGGTCTTCTGTTCCATCCTGTAAAGCTCCATTCAGATGTCCGCATGATTTTTACGGATCCACTGATAGATGGATCGGATCCGCAAAACGCATACGGACGTCTGAATGGAGCCTTACAGGGGCGTGATCAATGACTGTGGTGATCACCCCATATAGACTCCCTGATCACCCCCCTGTCATTGATTACCCCCCTGTCTTTGATCACCCCCCTGTAAAGCTCCATTCAGACGTCCGCATGATTTTTACGGATCCACTGATAGATGGATCGGATCCGCAAAACACATACAGGCGTCTCCCTGGAGCCTTCCAGGGGGGGTGATCACCCCATATAGACTCCCTGATCACCCCCCTGTCATTGATCACTTTCCCTGTCATTGATCACCCCCCCTGTCAGGCTGCATTCAGATGTCCGTATGATTTTTTACGGATACATGGATCGGATCCGCAAAACACATACGGACATCTGAATGGAGCCTTATAGGGGGGTGATCAATGACAGGGGGGTGATCACTCCATATAGACTCCCTGATCACCCCCCTGTCATTGATCACCCCCCTGTCATTGATCACCCCCCTGTCATTGATCACCCCTCTGTAAGGCTCCATTCAGACATTTTTTTTGGCCCAAGTTAGCGGAATTTTTTTTTTTTTTCTTACAAAGTCTCATATTCCACTAACTTGTGTCAAAAAATTAAATCTCACATGAACTCACCATACCCCTCACGGAATCCAAATGCGTAAAATTTTTAGACATTTATATTCCAGACTTCTTCTCACGCTTTAGGGCCCCTAGAATGCCAGGGCAGTATGAATACCCCACACGTGACCCCATTTCGGAAAGAAGACACCCCCAGGTATTCCGTGAGGGGCATATTGAGTCCATGAAAGATTTAAATTTTTGTCCCAAGTTAGCGGAAAGGGAGACTTTGTGAGAAAAAAATAAATAAAATCAATTTCCGCTAACTTGTGCCAAGTTGAATACCTTGAATACCCCTCATTGAATACCTTGGGGTGTCTTCTTTCCAAAATGGGGTCACATGTGGGGTATTTATACTGCCCTGGCATTTTAGGGGCCCTAAAGCGTGAGAAGAAGTCTGGGATCCAAATGTCTAAAAATGCCCTCATAAAAGGAATGTGGGCCCCTTTGCGCATCTAGGCTGCAAAAAAGTGTCACACATCAGGTATCGCCGTACTCAGGAGAAGTTGGGCAATGTGTTTTGGGGTGTCATTTTACATATACCCATGCTGGGTGAGATAAATATCTTGGTCAAATGCCAACTTTGTATAAAAAAATGGGAAAAGTTGTCTTTTGCCGAGATATTTCTCTCACCCAGCATGAGTATATGTAAAAAGACACCCCAAAACACATTGCCCAACTTCTCCTGAGTACGGCGATACCACATGTGTGACACTTTTTTGCAGCCAAGGTGGGCAAAGGGGTCCACATTCCAAAGAGCACCTTTAGGATTTCACAGGTCATTTACCTACTTACCACACATTAGGGCCCCTGGAAAATTCCAGGGCAGTATAACTACCCCACAAGTGACCCCATTTTGGAAATAAGACACCCCAAGGTATTCCGTGAGGGGCATAGTGAGTTCCTAGAATTTTATATTTTTTGTCACAAGTTAGCGGAAAATGATGATTTATTTTTTATTTATTTTTTTCCTTACAAAGTCTCATATTCCACTAACTTGTGACAAAAAATAAAAACTTCCATGAACTCACTATGCCCATCACGAAATACCTTGTGGTGTCTTCTTTCCAAAATGGGGTCACTTGTGGGGTAGTTATACTGCCCTGGCATTCTAGGGGCCCAAATGTGTGGTAAGGAGTTTGAAATCAAATTCTGTAAAAAATGACCTGTGAAATCCGAAAGGTGCTCTTTGGAATATGGGCCCCTTGAATGCCAGGGCAGTATAACTACCCCACAAGTGACCCCATTTTGGAAAGAAGACACCCCAAGGTATTCGCTGATGGGCATAGTGAGTTCATGGAAGTTTTTATTTTTTGTCACAAGTTAGTGGAAAATTATGATTTTATTTTTTTTTTTTATTTTTTTTTTTTTTTTACAAAGTCTCATATTCCCCTAACTTGTGACAAAAAATAAAAACTTCCATGAACTCACTATGCCCATCAGCGAATACCTTGGGGTGTCTTCTTTCCAAAATGGGGTCACTTGTGGGGTAGTTATACTGCCCTGGCATTCTAGGGGCCCAAATGTGTGGTAAGGAGTTTGAAATAAAATTCTGTAAAAAATGACCTGTGAAATCCGAAAGGTGCTCTTTGGAATATGGGCCCCTTTGCCCACCTAGGCTGCAAAAAAGTGTCACACATCTGGTATCTTCGTATTCAGGAGAAGTTGGGGAATGTGTTTTAGGGTGTCATTTTACATATACCCATGCTGGGTGAGAGAAATATCTTGGCAAAAGACAACTTTTCCAATTTTTTTATACAAAGATATTTATCTCACCCAGCATGGGTATATGTAAAATGACACCCCAAAACACATTCCCAAACTTCTCCTGAATACGGAGATACCACATGTGTGACACTTTTTTGCAGCCTAAGTGGGCAAAGGGGCCCATATTCCAAAGAGCACCTTTCGGATTTCACCGGCCATTTTTTACAGAATTTAATTTCAAACTCCTTACCACACATTTGGGCCCCTAGAATGCCAGGGCAGTATAACTACCCCACAAGTGACCCCATTTTGGAAAGAAGACACCCCAAGGTATTCGCTGATGGGCATAGTGAGTTCATGGAAGTTTTTATTTTTTGTCACAAGTTAGTGGAATATGAGACTTTGTAAGAAAAGAAAAAAAAAAAAAAATCATCATTTTCCGCTAACTTGTGACAAAAAATAAAAAGTTCTATGAACTCACTATGCCCATCAGCGAATACCTTAGGGTGTCTACTTTCCGAAATGGGGTCATTTGTGGGGTGTTTGTACTGTCTGGCCATTGTAGAACCTCAGGAAACATGACAGGTGCTCAGAAAGTCAGAGCTGCTTCAAAAAGCGGAAATTCACATTTTTGTACCATAGTTTGTAAACGCTATAACTTTTACCCAAACCATTTTTTTTTACCCAAACATTTTTTTTTATCAAAGACATGTAGAACAATAAATTTAGAGCAAAATTTATATATGGATGTCGTTTTTTTTGCAAAATTTTACAACTAAAAGTGAAAAATGTCATTTTTTTGCAAAAAAATCGTTAAATTTCGATTAATAACAAAAAAAAGTAAAAATGTCAGCAGCAATGAAATACCACCAAATGAAAGCTCTATTAGTGAGAAGAAAAGGAGGTAAAATTCATTTGGGTGGTAAGTTGCATGACCGAGCAATAAACGGTGAAAGTAGTGTAGGTCAGAAGTGTAAAAAGTGGCCTGGTCTTTCAGGGTGTTTAAGCTATGGGGGCTGAGGTGGTTAAACTGTAGTATTATAGTAATAATTATGCCCCCCTTCAGCATACAGTCCCATGTAAGATTCAACCTTCCCCCTGCCTTCAGCCCCTCCAGCATACAGTCCCATGTAAGACACATCACTCTCCTGCCTTCAGCCCCTCCAACATACAGTCCTTTGTAAATAATATCACACTCCCTCTCTTTGCCATCTGCCTTCAGCCCCTCCAGCATACAGTCCCATGTAAGATACATCACACCCCTGCCTTCCAGCCCTCCTTGCACAGTCCCAGCTACTTTCACACCTGCGTTTGGGGTTCCGCTTGTGAATTCCGTTTGAAGGGTCTCACAAGCGGCCCCGAACGCATCCGTACTGCCCCAATGCATTCTGAGTGGATGCGGATCCGCTCAGAATGCATCAGTCTGGCAGCGTTCAGCCTCCGCTCCGCTCAGCAAGCGGACACCTGAACGCTGCTTGCAGCGTTCGGGTGTCCGCCTGGCCGTGCGGAGGCAAGCGGATCCGTCTAGACTTACAATGTAAGTCAATGGGGACGGATCCGTTTGAAGTTGACACAGTATGGCTCAATTTTCAAACGGCTCCGTCCCCCATTGACTTTCAATGTAAAGTCTGGACGGATCCGTCTGAAGCTACTTTCACACTTAGAATTTTTTCTACAATATAATGCAGACGGATCCGTTCTGAACGGATCCCAAGTCTGCATTATATGAGCGGATCCGTCTGGGCAGACATCAGACGGACCCGCTCTGAACGCAAGTGTGAAAGTAGCCTAATAAAATGCATCACTCCCCCTGCCTTCAGCCCCTCCAGCATATAGTCCCATGTAAGATACAACACCCCCCTCTGCCTTCAGCCCCTCCAGCCATAGGCTCCCATGACCCTTATTGAAGTGTTTGCCGCCTGGCGCCCCCTGCAATTTTGCGCCCGGGGCAACGGCCCCCCCCCCCCCCCCCCCCCCCCCCGCTACACCCCTGGTGGGAGGCTTCTTACTCTCCCTGATGTCAGGGGAAATAGGATCAGGCCAACCAACTTTTTTTTTTGCCTGATCCTGACAGAGGTGTCTGGCGAGTTGCTTTATACTCTCTCCTCTTTAAAAAAAAAAAAAAAACACATACAAGCTCAGCCAAATTGAGTGTGTATGTTTATGGGGGAGTAATGAGTGATAGTTGACCGCTGAACAAGTGTTTGGCCAACAGCTATTAAAGGGAATCTGTCACCCTGATTTTGAACAATTATCTGTAGTAGTATACAGTCATGTGAAAAAATTAGGACACCCTTTGAAAGCATGTGGTTTTTTGTAACATTTTTAATAAATGGTTATTTCATCTCCGTTTCAACAATACAGAGAGATTAAAGTAATCCAACTAAACAAAGAAAACTGAAGAAAAGTCTTTTCAAGATCTTCTGTAAATGTCATTCTACAAAAATGCCTATTCTAACTGAGGAAAAAGATAGGACACCCTCACATGTATTCCCTCTTAAATTGGCTCAGATCTCACACAGGTATATCACACCAGGTGCACATAATTAGTAGATCGTTACTCTGCATGTTGAATGAGGCTTGCCCTATTTAAACCTCAGACATTTAGTTTGGTGTGCTCCTGACTGTTGAAGTGAGAGTGAGCACCATGGTGAGAGCAAAAGAGCTGTCAGAGGACTTCAGAAAAAAGATTGTAGCAGCCTATGAGTCTGGGAAGGGATTTAAAAAGATCTCAAAAGATTTTGAAATCAGCCATTCCACTGTCCGGAAGATAGTCTACAAGTGGAGGGCTTTCAAAACAACTGCCAACATGCCCAGGACTGGTCGCCCCAGCAAGTTCACCCCAAGAGCAGACCACAAGATGCTAAAAGAGGTATCCAAAAACCCTAAAGTGTCATCTCGAGAACTACAGCAGGCTCTGGCTACTGTTGATGTAGAAGTACATGCCTCTACAATCAGAAAGAGACTGTACAAGTTTAACTTGCATGGGAGGTGTGCAAGGAGGAAACCTTTGCTTTCCAAGAGAAACATCGAGGCCAGACTGACATTTGCCAGCGATAAAGTTGACAAAGACCAGGACTTCTGGAATAATGTTCTTTGGACAGATGAGTCCAAAATTGAATTATTTGGACACAACAGCAGAGGACATGTTTGGCGTAAACCAAACACAGCATTCCAAGAAAAGAACCTCATACCAACTGTGAAGCATGGAGGTGGAAGTGTCATGGTTTGGGGCTGCTTTGCTGCAGCAGGACCTGGTCAGCTCACCATCATAGAATCCACGATGAATTCTACTGTGTATCAGAAGGTGCTTGAAGAACATGTGAGACCATCAGTTAGAAAATTAAAGCTGAAGCGGAACTGGACCATGCAACATGACAATGACCCAAAACATACTAGTAAATCAACCAAAGATTGGCTGAAAAAGAAGAAATGGAGAGTCCTGGAATGGCCAAGTCAAAGTCCAGATTTGAATCCCATTGAGATGCTGTGGGGTGACTTGAAAAGGGCTGTACGTGCAAGAAACCCCTCAAACATCTCACAGCTGAAAAAGTTCTGCATTGAGGAGTGGGGTAAAATTTCCTCAGACCGATGTCGAAGACTGGTAGATGGCTACAAGAACCGTCTCACTGCAGTTATTTCAGCCAAAGGAGGTAACACTCGCTATTAGGGGCAAGGGTGTCCTATCTTTTTCCTCAGTTAGAATAGGCATTTTTGTAGAATGACATTTACAGAAGATCTTGAAAAGACTTTTCTTCAGTTTTCTTTGTTTAGTCGGATTACTTTAATCTCTCTGTATTGTTGAAACGGAGATGAAATAACCATTTATTAAAAATGTTACAAAAAACCACATGCTTTCAAAGGGTGTCCTAATTTTTTCACAAGACTGTATGTGTAGTCCAGATCCCTAGTTTTTATTTTCCTACTGCGTCCCGTCTCCCCACTGTCAGTGCTCTGAACTTTCCTGAAATACATCAAGACTGCCGTGCATGTGCAGAAGTACTCTCCATTATTTTAGAACAGCAGTCCAAACTGCATTTCAGTGCAACTTTGATCGCTAACGGTGGGGGAAAGGAGGGCAGTAGGAAAATTTTAAAAAGTGATCTGTACTCTTTATCTGCAGTACTACTCTTGTATTGCTATAGATAATGTTCACAAGTTGGGGTGACAGATTCTCTTTAAAGGAACACCTTCAGCATTTCCTTCCTCTTAGCTCTTCTTAGTCCTTCTCAACATTCTCTGATGTGCGGTATCTTCTTATGGTATAAAACAGTACTACTATAAAAAACACAATTATAAAAGCTGCATGTGAATTTTTTATAATTTTTAAAATTTGTACCAGTTTACCAGTCAAATATGATTCATTTCAATGTCTAACATGTCATGCAATAAGAAAGATTTGGAAACAACATTTCCCATAGGACTACAGATCTAAATACATACTAATCCTGATTAGAGATTACTAGGAGAAAAGGCAGGATAGTCGCCTTGAAATCAGATACGGTACGTAGACAATTGTCTCAAGACTCTGGAGCCATGGTGATTCTATATGCTAAGTACTTGTAACCATGGAGGCTAATAGGTTTAGGTGACTTACGATCACTAGCATTTTCCTCTTGATTGTTAATAACTGTTCAGTTTATATTTTTTACTTTCAGGTGAAAGAGGCACTGACATTCTTGGCTTCTATGTGCTCTACTAAGAATGAACAGTACAATAGACATTAAAAAACTCAAGACAAAATGAATGAAACACAAATATGGTTATAATATCATCTGTAATATATTTGCTAAATGAAAAACATACAAATGATTTATTTGATTTAATGAATGAAGGAGAAGTACTATCAGAACCTATTGATATTCATAAATTGGTATTCAGATTTACAATTTCCTCTGATGACCTCAGTCACAATGGATGGACGAAGCAACTGTGACTGTTAAAACAATTTTTTCTGATAGGAGACATCAAATATACTCACAGTAAGTCAATGTACAATGATGTTCCAATATCAAACAAATGTTTTATTTCCTTGTCATGAACCCTGTTAATGGCTGTATCAAACAGCACTTGCATCCTAATAAGAACGGTTTGCTGGAATTACAGAGCTGTATAATGGCGATTTGGATCCCCAGTCAGTGCAGCAAGGTATAATAGGATTGTTTCTATTACCGAGGCTGTCACCTCCCCGATTGAACCCTGTTCTACATAAATGCTGTGGAATGAATCCTCCCTATCCTTTCCCTACACCTTGAATAATCTTTCCCTGCACTTGTAAATCTTTTTATGAGCACAATGACGATTTTTCTATCACTGTCCCTAGCGCCTGCTGACGTCTCTCCCTGCACTAAGTACGCTGGTGAATGGCAAGATCTAAGATGGCTGCCGTATTTATAGGGCTAGGACATCATACGGCTGGCTGGCTGCTGATTGGCTGCATGCATGTCAGTATGGGTGATCCCGCCTTACCAGACTTCCTTTCTCCATGTCCTGACACGTGCAGCAGCCATTTTAGGAAAAATGCGATTCGTTACTACGAAGCGTGAGGAAATTCACATTCGGTGCAAATCGAATTTTTCCTGAAATACATAACGAATTCCACTTCATCAGCTTCGATTCACTCATCTCTAAAAATAATAAAACTTAAAATTTTGAATTTTAGGAGCAAAAGAGTAACAATGCAGTTACATGAGAAGAATCTAAATAACTAATCATATGCTAAATAGGTGCAAGTTCAGTTTATGTATGAGATAGCCAAGATGATTGTCTACAAAATGGTGGTAGTCTCATGTTCGAAACTGCAGTGGATGGTGAGATATGGAGTTTGAAAGTCAAACGTTCAAAAGATTGCTACCCTTTTGCTCATTAGTGTAGATTGATAGATAGATTTAAAATGGAGGTAGGGATTTTTCAGCATTTATCACTAATGTTCTCTGCCTTGCTTTGGAGGTTCTGTAGTATCACAGAATTTACTTTTCTAGCACATAAAATAAAATAAAAAAAGAGATCTGATTGTTTTCAAGGAGACACAGTGTCCCCATGATAATTCTTCAAGGCGTCCAAGATGTTGATATTGATGGCCTATCCTCAGTAGTGATGGACGAACATCTGGTGGGACCGTTCGCGAACTGCAAGTTCGCGGCGGGTCCTATTCATTTTAATGGCAGGCGAACCTGAAAAACCTTCAGCTCATATTTGCAGTCAGGAAATAATTACTAGAAGTGCACAAATAGTCCCACAACATGGACAGTGACCTATCAGATGTATTATTCGAATTTGCGATCTCCATTCATTATTTTTTTCAATGCGAAATATCGGCAATATAATTTTCGCGTACGCGCATGCACACACCAGTTATACTTATTTTTTCCAAAACCGTTTGTCACTGTGTGTAGCAGAGGGAACACAACAAATCCGCAAACAAATGCTGCAGTACCCAAATGCACTATAAAGAAAGTATATTATTGGTATATAACACCCTGCTTGAATCAGTTTTTTTGGGGGCGACTGGTATATGACACCAGTTGTAATTATTTTTTCTAATTGCGTTTGTCACTGTGTGTAGCTGCAGTATCTCTGCAGAACCGCTCACCACTGTTGCACAATACAAATCCACTATAATATGCTTTCTATGTTAGAAAGTATAAGTACCGCTCAGTATATCACACCTATCGATAGCACAACTATACCAATCCTTAAAAGGACTTTTGTGGCCCTATTTGCTAGAGTTTTGTGTCCCTAACAGCCTGTCCCTGCTCCACACAGCAACCTCTCCCTACACTGGCAAAAGACTAAATGTAAAATGGCTCATCAAGAGAATGCCAAGAGTGTGCAAAGCAGTAATCAAAGCAAAAGGTGGCTACTTTGAAGAACCTAGAATATGACATATTTTCAGTTGTTTCACACTTGTTTGTTATGTATATAATTCCACATGTGTTAATTCATAGTTTTGATGCCTTCAGTGTGAATCTACAATTTGCATGAAAATAAAGAAAACTCTTTGAATGAGAAGGTGTGACCGCCCCTTTAACAGGGACCTTCACAGTGCCCGCCCCTTTAACAGTGACCTCCACAGTGTCTGCCCCTTTAACAGTGACCTCAATTGTGCCCGCCCCTTTAATAGTGATCTGCACAATACCTGCCCCTTTTACAGTGACCTCCACAGTGCCCGCCTCTTTAAAATTGACCACCTCTTTAACAGTGACCTTCATAGTGCACGCTTTAACAGTGACTTCCACAGTGCCTGCCCCTTTAACAGTGACCCCCACAGTGGCCACCCCTTTAACATTGACCTCCACAGTAACCGCGCCTTTAACATTTACATCCACATGCCCACCCCTTTAACAGTAACCTCCACAGTGCCCACCGCTTTAACAGTGACCGCATCTTTAACTATGACCTCTACAGTGCCCAACCCTTTAACAGTGACCTCCACAGTGCCCACCATTTAACAGTGAACGCATCTTTAGCAGTGACCTCCACGGTGCCTGCCCCTTTAACAGTGACCTCTACAGTGCCCGCCCCTTTAACAGTGACCTTCACAGTGCCTGCCCCTTTAACATTGACCACCCCTTTGGCAGTGACCTTCATAGTGGCAGCCCTTTAACAGTGACTTCCACAGTGCCCGCCCCTTTAACAGCTACCTCTGCGCTACCTGCCCCTTTAACAGTGACCTTCACAATGCCCACCACTTTTAAAGTAACTTCCAAATTGCCTGTCCTTTTAATAGTGAATGCCCCTTTAACATTGACCTTCACAGTGCCCGCCCCTTTAACAGTGACCTCAATAGTGCCCACCCCTTTAATAGAGACCTCCACAATACCTGCCCCTTTTACAATGACCTCCACAGTGCCAGCCTCTTTAAAATTGACCACCCCTTTAACAGTGACCTTCATAGTGGCCGCCTCTTTAACAGTGACCTTCACAGTGCCTGCTTTAACAGTGACTTCCACAGTGCCTGCCCCTTTAACAGTGACCCCCACAGTGGCCGCCACTTTAACATTGACCTCCACAGTCACCGCACCTTTAACATTGACCTCCACAGTGCCCACTCCTTTAACAGTGATCTCCACAGTGCCCACCCCTTTAACAGTGACCGCATCTTTAACTGTGACCTCCACAGTGCCCGCCTTTTTAACAGTGACCTCCACAGTGCCCGCCCCTTTAACAGAAATCTCCACAGTGCGCACCCCTTTAATAGTGACCGCCCCTTTAACAGTGAACTCCACAGTGCCCGTTCCTTTAACATTGACCTCCACAGTGCCCACCCCTTTAACAATGACCTCCACAGTGCCCACCTCTTTAACAGTGACTGCAAATTTAACTGTGACCTCCACAGTGCCCGCCCCTTTAACATTGACCTCCACAGTGCCCGCCCTTTTATCAATGACCTCCACAGTGCCTGTCCCTTTAACAATGACCTCCACAGTGCCCGCCCCTTTATTAGTGACCTCCACATTGCCCATCCCTTTAATAGTGGCCGCCCTTTAACAGTGATCTTCACAGTGCCCGCCCCTTTAACAGTGACTTCCACAGTACCTGCCCCTTTTACAGTGACTTCCATAGTGCCCGCCCCTTTAACATTGACCGCCCCTTTAATAGTGACTTCCACAGTGTCCATCCCTTTAACAGTGACCTACGAAGTGCCTGCCCCTTTAATAGTGACCTCCACAGTGCCCGCCCCTTTAACACTGAACTCCACAGAGCCTGTCCGTTTAATAGTGACCCCTGCCACCCATGCATATAGCAGTGTAGTTGTGCATTCATACATCATATGACTGAATATTTAAAGGGAGTCTGTCACCACATTTGAGCATATTAGACTAATCAAATAGCGTTATATGTGCCACCCAGAACTTAAAAACGGTATCTTTGTTGTATCTAATGGAGTTTTCTTTCAGCCAAAAATGAACTTTTAAGATTCTGTAAATGCGCCCTCTCAAGTGCCCAGGGCGGCGTCTCAATCGTCCGAGCGCCAGGCAGCACCTCCTCAACGGCTCATAACCCCGCCCTCCGTGTGCCTCTGCCCGCCCGTTTACTCTCCTCCTCTCGGCTTTTCCACTGTGCTACGAATTTGACCGCGCAGCCGCAGTGGAAAAGGAGAGAGGAGGAGAGTAAACGGGGGGGCAGAGGCACACGGAGGGCGGGGTTATGAGCCGTTGAGGAGGTGCTGCCTGGCGCTCGGACGATTGAGACGCCGCCCTGGGCACTTGAGAGGGCGCATTTACAGAATCTTAAAAGTTCATTTTTGGCTGAAAGAAAACTTCATTAGATACAACAAAGGTACAGTTTTTAAGTTCTGGGTGGCACATATAACGCTATTTGATCAGTCTAATATGCTCAAATGTGGTGACAGACTCCCTTTAAGGACCTGCGAACTGCTGAAACCTCTGATCAGTTGTTATGGCACCCTGAATAGGACCTGCGAGCTTCTATTGGCTAAAAAGGGACATGTGACCGTGTAAATGGCAGTTCGGATTTAAGTGAAAGGCTTGCAGGCTTCTATTGGCTAACGCAGGTAATTTTTGGGGAATATCTCAGGATCTGTACGTCCTAGAGAGCAGAGACCCAGTCTAAAACCTCCCCGGACACCTGATGTACCTGTGTGCCAAATTTGGTGAAGATCGGTCCAGTCGTTTGGTCCAGGAAGAGAAGTTGAACGGCACACATCTTCTTTTTGTGCGGTTCGTGCTCAGTGGTAATTTTAACGTTCATATAATAGAAGATAGACAACGGCACTCAGTTGCTGGTGTATCAAATATCCTTTTTTTATTAGTTGATCATTATGGCGTTCGTCCAGAAGGTGAATATCCGCCCCTTTGACAGCGACCTCCACAGGGCCTGCCCCTTTAACAGTGACCTCCACAGTGCCCGCCCCTTTAACAGTGACCTACACTGTGTCTGTCCCTTTAAGAGTGACCTCCACAGTGCCCGCCCCTTTAACAGTGACCTACACTGTGTCTGCCCCTTTAACAGTGACCTCCACAGTAGACACCCTTTTAACAGTGATCTCCACGATGCCCGCTCCTTTAACAATGATCTCCACGGTGCCCGCCCCTTTAACAGTGATCTCCACAGAATTCGTGAGATTTCATGATCTCCAGTCATTGTTTACTTGATTGCGAAAATAGGCAATGTAATATATTCGTGATAAATTTGCGATAAATTTGTGATTAGAATATTCAACACTATTTGCGAATATGAATCTATAGCACTATATTCTAAATATTTGTGAATTATCAAAGTGGCGATATTCGCGATTAAAATTCGCGCTAAACACTACTGTGGAGGTCACTGTTAAGGCAGCAGAGTACTGTGAGGTCACAGCGGGGTACTATGGAGGTCACTGTTAACCACCTCCGGACCGCTGTACGCACAGACGCGTCCTGGAGGTGGTTGTTTAATTCCTCCTGGACGCGCCGGCGCGTCCTCTCGCGAGACGCGAGATTTCGGTCACAGCCGGCCCGCGCATGCGCATCGCGGGCCGGCAAAAGTTAAAGGACTATTGCATCAGCAACCTGCCAGCCAATGATCGTCGCTGGCAGGTTGCTGATTTTTTAAAAATCGAATCACAAGCCAGATAACAGATCATATTAGTAAATATGATCTGTTATATGGCTTCTCTGCTCCTCTGCTGGTCCTTTGCGTCGGTTGGATCAAGCAGAGAAGCAGACATCACTGTGAGTACACACCAAACACTGCCCTTAGCCCCTGATCACCATCCATCACCCCCATCATCCAAATTAACCCCTTGATCGCCCCCTGTCAATCACTTAGTGAAAGACAAAAAGTGATCAGTGTAAACTGACACTTTTTTTTTTCACTAGTATTGGCTGTTAGGTTTTAGGGATAGTTTAGGCCCCTTGGTTAGGTAGTTAGCGTCAGTTAGCGCCCACCCCACCGCACCGCAGTCACTTTTATTCGCTGTTTAGCGTATCGCTAATCAGCATTTGTACTTTTATAGTATCTGTAAGTGATCAAAACTGATCACGGTCAGATCTATAATAGTATTAGTGTCACTTTAGTTCGCCCTCCACCCAAAACACAGTGTTTGCCCGATCAGGCCTGATCGGTCGCCCACACGTGCGTTCACCCACGCCCGCCCCACCGCAGTGACAAAAAATTATTATTTTTTGATCACTGCACATTCACTTTACACGCTCTGCGGCGATAAAAAAATCAGTTTTGATATTTTTTATCAACCGCAGCGGCCTCCGGTACTTCGCTAGCCTCCCCTTTGTAAGACAGGCTTGCTTTTTTTCTTAGGTAGTCTCAGGGAATACCCCTAAATTTAGTAGTCCAAAATGTCAAACAGGGGGTATTCTTCTGAAGAGGCCTACAGGATTCTGACCCAGTCGGATGAGGAGTGGGAACCCTCATCTGACGAATCTAGCGGGTCAGAATATGAACATGTAGAAAGCAGTGGCTCTCTGACCCAAAGTTCGGACGAGGAGGTTGAGGTCCCTGGCAGCACCAGGCGTACCCGGCCCCGTGTCGCTAGACCACAGGTTACGCAGGATCCGCTTCAAGAGCAGCAGAGTGGGACTGTCGCTGCCGGATCACGTGGTGAGGCATACACCAGCAGCGCAGCCCTTCCTGGACCTAGTACCAGCACTGCCGTACAACATGGTGAAGTAGCGAGCACCAGAAGGGCAGTTGAAGCTGGTACGGTGGCACGTGCACTAGTTACCCCGTCGCAGCCACCGCACAGACAGGCCCGTAGAGCCCCTAGAATCCCTGAGGTGCTGGCAAACCCTGATTGGCAGTCACCAACTTCAGCCGCACCAGTAGTTCCCCCTTTCACCGCCCAGTCTGGAGTTCGGGTTGAGAGGGCTCAGATCAGCACGGCCCTGGGATTTTTTGAGCTGTTCTTGACTGCGGAGCTCTTGGACTTAGTCGTGGCAGAGACCAACCAGTATGCCACACAATTTATAACCGCAAACCCGGGAAGCTTTTATGCCCAGCCTTTCCGGTGGAAACCAGTCCAAGTTTCCGAACTTAAAATTTTTCTGGGCCTTCTCCTCAACATGGGTCTAACCAAAAAGCATAAATTGCGGTCATATTGGTTCACGAACCCGATTCATCACATGCCCATGTTCTCTGCTGCTATGTCCAGGACACGATTTGAGGCCATCCTGCGTTTCCTGCACTTTAGCGACAACACCACCTCCCGTCCCAGAGGCCACCCAGCTTTTGACCGGCTCCACAAAATTCGGCCCCTCATAGACCATTTCAACCAGAAATTTGCAGATTTGTATACCCCTGAGCAAAACATCTGCGTAGACGAGTCCCTAATACATTTTACCGGGCGCCTTGGCTTCAAACAATACATCCCAAGCAAGCGTGCCCGGTATGGGGTCAAATTGTATAAGCTCTGTGAAAGGGCCACAGGCTATACCCACAAATTTCGGATCTATGAGGGAAAAGATCAGACCCTGGAGCCGGTCGGTTGCCATGACTACCTGGGGAGCAGTGGGAAGACAGTCTGGGACTTGGTGTCACCCTTATTCGGCAAGGGGTACCATCTTTATGTGGACAATTTTTACACAAGTGTGGCCCTCTTTAGGCATTTGTTTCTAGAACGGATTTGCGCCTGTGGCACCGCGCGAACTAGTCGCGTGGGCTTCCCCCAACGGCTTGTAACCACCGTCTTGCAAGGGGGGAGAGGGCTGCCTTGTGTAACGAAGAACTGCTCGCGGTGAAATGGAGAGACAAGCGTGACGTTTACATGCTCTCCTCCATTCACGCAGACACGACAATACAAATTCAAAGGGCAACCCGTGTCATTGAAAAGCCCCTCTCAGTCCACGACTATAATTTGCTCATGGGAGGGGTGGACTTTAATGACCAGATGTTGGCTCCCTATTTAGTTTCCCGCAGAACCAGACGCTGGTATAAGAAGGTGTCTGTATATTTAATTCAATTGGCGCTGTACAATAGTTTTGTTCTCTACAGTAAGGCTGGGAGAACACGATCCTTCCTCAAATTCCAGGAAGAGATCATCGAGAACCTCCTTTACCCAGGAGGTTCCGTGGCCCCATCCACCAGTGTAGTTAGCCGTCTACACGAGCGACATTTCCCCAGTGTCGTTGCTGGTACCTCAACCCAACCGCCACCCCGAAAAAAATGTCGTGTCTGTAGCAGGAGTGGAATAAGGCGTGACACCCGCTATTTCTGTCCTGACTGTCCGGACCACCCTGCCCTATGCTTAGGAGAGTGTTTCCGGAAGTACCACACACAGGTACACCTAGCATAGGGATCACATCTCACCAGGACAGGCACACAGGGCTATTAGGGCCCTTTCTCTCACAGCTGCTGCAAACCTCTCCTTTCACCTGGGATAAAGTGCATAACGTACTTCGCCACATCTTTGGGCGATTTGCGCTTTGCACATTGTCCCATGGGGAAGGAGAGGTTTGTTCTATAAGGTAAAAAAAACTAAACAAAAAAAAAATTACCGGTAAGTAAAAAAGTTAAAAAAGTTAAAAAAAAGTTAATATGTTCTGTTCTAAAGTTAATAAAGTTATTGCTTTGCGGCCTGGTTTTTTCTTTTTTGTTTTGTTTTTTTTACCTTCCAGGTGGACCAACCGATCGACCAGCTGCAGCACTGATGTGCATTCGGACAGAAGCATTGCGCTGCTGTCAGATTACACGCAAGTCGGTGTATGCGGCGCTGCAAGACGAGATTTCTCCTCTGCAGTATAAGATATGTTTGCCGAGGCATATGAGCTGAGGAGGTGGCGGTGTTCATATACTTTGGCAAACACTTTGTATATATAAAAAAAAAAATCCCGGCAATGATTTATTCATCCACATCGATTGATGTGAATGGAGAAATCTGGTTTGCCAGGGCATACGAGCTGAAGTGGGTATGGATGTTGGGCGGAGCTCCTATGTCCTGGCAGACGCCTTTCCCCTCCTTTTTCTTTTTTTGGCAGAGATTTTTTCATCCACATTGATCGATGCGAATGAAGAAATCTGTGCCGTTCATTTTTTTCTTTCAGCCCAGAGGCTGAACGGAAAAAAAAAATCTCATTACCTGTATGCTCAATATAAGGAGAATAGCAGAAACTCCTAATGCTGGCCATACATGTAATGATTGCGGAGACCCTCAAATGCCAGGGCAGTACAAACACCCCACAAATAACACCATTTTGGAAAGAAGACACCCCAAGGTATTCGCTGAGGGGCATATTGAGTCCATGAAAGATTGAAATTTTTGTCCCAAGTTAGCGGAAAGGGAGACTTTGTGAGAACAAAATCAAAAAAATCAATTTCCGCTAACTTGTGGCAAAAAATTTTTTTTTCAATGAACTCGCCATGCCCCTCATTGAATACCTTGGGGTGTCTTCTTTCCAAAATGGGGTCACATGTGGGGTATTTATACTGCCCTGGCATTTTAGGGGCCCCAAAGCGTGAGAAGAAGTCTGGTATCCAAATGTCTAAAAATGCCCTCCTAAAAGGAATTTGGGCCCCTTTGCCCACCTAGGCTGCAAAAAAGTGTCACACATCTGGTATCTCCGTACTCAGGAGAAGGTGGGGAATGTGTTTTGGGGTGTCATTTTACATATACCCATGCTGGGTGAGATAAATATCTTGGTCAAATGCCAACTTTGTATAAAAAAATGGGAAAAGTTGTCTTTTGCCAAGATATTTCTCTCACCCAGCATGGGTATATATAAAATGACACCCCAAAACACATTCCCCACCTTCTCCTGAGTACGGAGATACCAGATGTGTGACACTTTTTTGCAGCCTAGGTGGGCAAAGGGGCCCATATTCCAAAGAGCACCTTTCGGATTTCACAGGTCATTTTTTACAGAATTTGATTTCAAACTCCTTACCACACATTTGGGCCCCTAGAATGCCAGGGCAGTATAACTACCGCACAAGTGACCCCATTTTGGAAAGAAGAGACCCCAAGGTATTCGCTGATGGGCATAGTGAGTTCATAGAACTTTTTATTTTTTGTCACAAGTTAGTGGAATATGAGACTTTGTAAGAAAAAAAAAAAAAAAATCATAATTTTACGCTAACTTGTGACAAAAAATAAAAAGTTCTATGAACTCACTATGCCCATCAGCGAATACCTTAGGGTGTGTACTTTCCGAAATGGGGTCATTTGTGGGGTGTTTGTACTGTCTGGGCATTGTAGAACCTCAGGAAACATGACAGGTGCTCAGAAAGTCAGAGCTGCTTCAAAAAGCGGAAATTCACATTTTTGTACCATAGTTTTTAAACGCTATAACTTTTACCCAAACCATTTTTTTTTTTACCCAAACATTTTTTTTTTATCAAAGACATGTAGAACAATAAATTTAGAGCAAAATTTATATATGGATGTCGTTTTTTTTTGCAAAATTTTACAACTGAAAGTGAAAAATGTCATTTTTTTGCAAAAAAATCATTAAATTTCGATTAATAACAAAAAAAGTAAAAATGTCAGCAGCAATGAAATACCACCAAATGAAAGCTCTATTAGAGAGAAGAAAAGGAGGTAAAATTCATTTGGGTGGTAAGTTGCATGACCGAGCAATAAACGGTGAAAGTAGTGTAGTGCAGAAGTGTAAAAAGTGGCCTGGTCTTTCAGGGTGTTTAAGCACTGGGGGCTGAGGTGGTTAAGGGGGCGGGCCCCTGAGGAGGTCACTGTCAAGGGAGTGGAATGTTGTGAAACTCACTGTTAAAGGGGCGGGGTGCTGTAGAGGTCACTGTTATGGGGGATACTGTCGATATCTTTTAACGACACACAAAAACATAAAATAAAATAGATGAAATATACCCGTGCAAAGCCGGCTCCTTCTGCTAGTATACATAATCTGTCTATGACCTAAATTATTGATCCAGATGAGGCCTATGAGGTCAAGGCGTTAAATATATCTTTTTAACAAGCTTGGGTTCACAGGGACTCATTAGGTTCAGTGCAATCTGAGACCAACATGCAACAAGTCAAAAGCCACTTAGTGCCAAAAAACCTACTAATAGGACTGCACGTTAAATCACAGATATAGAAAGTCTAATCCTGAGCAGATGCAGATATTTTACTGTGTGATTTAAGCATTGGAAATAAGATGAGAGATGAATAGTGGTGGCCACTTGAGATTGCAATGGTAGAGGTATTATCCGCTCTCTCACAGATATAAATATATCTCTGATCTCGGGAAAAATAATATGGATGTATTGTCTTTTCAATTTTGCGTTAAATGTGTTTCAGATTGGATTCATGTTTAAACAGATTGGATCTGTGCTTAAATAAGATTGTAAAGCAACCAGTAATATTCAGTAACTCCTCGCATGGCATTTGAAGAAATGAAAGTTTATATTAAAAATTCTTTTAATGAGAAACCCTTACAGCACTGCTTCCAAAATCAATTTTTTTCTAAACCAATGATCCCTTGTGTGTTTTTTCTTCACCACAAACTCATTTATTTGGGAAAAAAAAAGTAACCCAATTATTCCATTACTTGCAAATTTCATTATGCAATAAAATATCCATTCAGCAGTTTCTCTTTGCTAATGCTACAAAAACTCATCTACTCAATGAAACCTATTACTGGTGGGGTTTTTTTTTCCCCATGATCACAAGCAATTGCTGACATTTTCTAGTGAGTCTTTATTGTCTAGTAATGATAGCTGAGGAGTTTAATTCTAATTTACGTGTTCCATTCTTTTTCATTTATTTAGTTGTTTAGCTAAAATAATTTCTTGCTATTAAGGGATAAACAACGAGCACCAGCTCATTGCCATGTATTCCATAGAGTTTATTACACTTGGTTAATTGTCTTCCTTGTAACAAGTATGTAAAGTTTTCTGGAAAGTCCTCCTGTGGATTGTAGACATGAAAAAAGTTTGTGGACATAAATGAATTCAATATAATACAAAGATAAGAGGCCAGTGTTAGTAAAAAAATAAAAAATAAAGCAACTGCAATTGCAATGTAGCATTGAAAAGAAGGCAGAGAGAGGAGAGAGGAAATGGATAATCACATCACTGGACACTTGCTTAAAGTCACCATAACAAGATGACTGTTAGAAATCCCATTACTCACACATGATTGACAAGTTGGATGTGTTAATAGTGCTGAGATCTATTATGACAAAGCAAACAATCGCTTGATATTAGAGATGAGCAAATGTTTCAAAAATTCTATTCGCCGGTTCGCCAATTTTTTGGGGAAAAATTTGGTTCGAACCGAATAATATTCACGGTGAATTTTGTTGAAAAACAGCTATTTCCTGGCTGCAGAGAGCCTTTATAGCAGTGTAGAACACGGTGCCTTGCAGTAACATGCATAGGGAGTCTGCTGTAGTAGTGAAATAATACTGTGAGTCCGTATGACATGCAGATGACAGGCATCGCTCTTAGAATCACTGCACACTTCACTTATTTGTGCAGTCACAGGGCCAAAACTGACCAAATAACTCAAGTATGAACTCAGCCTTATAGGTTGATGTTAGCGCCAGGAAGAAGCGCATTCCTTTTACACCGTCTCCAGCGGATTCCACATAGATGTCTACAGAACCTGTTATATTAAGCACTTATACAAGTAGAGCCCCCCCCACAGAGTGGATAGTGTGTCAGCAGTAAGTTTGTGTTGACATCACTGATTATTTTGCCCTTCCTCTGATCCGTCAGAACAATAACCCACAAAAAACGGAACCTGTCTGTTGAGCATCCGTCTTCAATCAGTCAGCATTTGGACAGTAATCCATCAGTATTGCTAATGCCAAATAAAACAGGAGTGGATCAAAAACACAGATGACACGTGAACGGAATATTTGCATGTCTTCTGTGTTTTGTACCCACTCTTGCTTTTGGCTACCAAATCTTACTCTGCTGCCACCTCTGCCTGCACCAGAAACATTTAGACCTCTGCCACTTCCCTTTGCAGGGCCTGGCACTTCTCTCTCTGACATACTGCAACATCAAATAATCAAATGTTAGATCAAATATTTTATATTTCGCCACTAATACACAGGAAACAGGGCTGTACAATATATCACTGCACCGGTGAACAGCAGTATATCACTGCACCGCTGAACGAGAATTAGGCCCTAATTTTTTTCAACTTTTACTCAACACAAAAGGTTTTTCAACAGATAAGTGCAACCCTGAACGGTGAATATATTTTTATTTCGCCACTAATACATGGCACACAGGGCTTTAGAATATATCACTGCACCGTGGAACGGCAATTAGGCCCTACATTTTTTCTACTTTTACACAACACAAAAGGCTTTTCAACAGATAAGAGCTACTCTGAACAGAGAATATATTTTTATTTTGCCACTAATACACTGCAAAAAAGGCTTTAAAGTATATCACAACACCACTGAACTACAATTAGGTCCTATTTTTTTTCAACTTTTACACAACACAAAAGGCTTTTCAACAGATAAGTGCAACGCTGAAGGATGAATCTATTTTTATTTTGCTACTAATACACAGGGCTTTAGAATATTCCACTGCACGCTGATCGGCAATTAAGCCCTAATTTTTATCTACTTTTACATAACACAAAAGGCTTTTTAACAGATTAGTGCAACTCTGAACTACAAATATTTTTTTATTTCGCCACTAATATATGGCAAATAGGGCTTTGCAACATATAACTGCATCGCACAAGGGCAAATTAGACGTACTCTAGAAATATTTCCTTTCTAATAAACCCTGTTATTGGCTGTATCAAACAACCATTGCACCCCAATAACAAGAACGGTTTTCTGGAATGACAGAGCTGTATAATGGCAATTTGGATCCCCAGTCAGTACACCAAGGTGTAATAGGATTGTTCCTAATACCCAGTCTGTAACCTCCCCTACTGTACCCTGTTCTACACAAATGCTGTGGAACGATTCCTCCCTATCCTTTCCCTGCATTTATAAATAGCTTTTTTACCGCAATCAAGTATTTCCTATCACTGTCCCTAGCGCCTGCAGACGTCTCTCTCTGTACTAAGTATACTGGTAAATGGCAGAATCTAAGATGGCTGCCGCTATTTATAGGGCTGTGACATTACAGGGCAGGCTGGTTGCTGATTGCCTGCATGCATGGCATTATGGATGATCCCACCTTCCCAGAGTTCCTTTCTCCATGTCCTCACACGTGCAGCAGCCATTTTAGGGAAAAATGCAATTCGTTACCACGAAGAGCGAGGAAATTCGCCTTCAGTGCGATTCAAATTTTTCCTGAAATTCGGATCGAATTCCACTTCGCCAGCTTCGATTCGCTCATCTCTACTTTTTTTTATTACATTTTTCGCTTAATGTGGTGAATTTGTTTGTATCTAAACCTGGTCAAAATTTGTTGCAATTCTGACACATAGAAGGAGAGTTACTAATCAAATGTGTCAGAATTCTGGTGTGATTTGTACAAAAAACAGGCATACAGGAATTACACATTTATTATTTAAATTAAGACACTTTTACTGACTCGTCTAGCAAGGGGACGTGGCTGAGAGGCAAAGGATGTGGCCTATTGGGAAAGCGGGTATGGCTTAAGATGGACAAAAAAAATGCACCAAAAAAAAACTATTTAGAAGTGCAGGCGAAGGATATTGAGAAATCGTTCCACAACATTTGTGTAGAACAGGGTTCAGTAGGGGAGGTTACAGACCGGGTAATAGGAACAATCCTGTTACACCTTGGTGCACTGACTGGGAATCCAAATTGCCATTATACAGCTCTGTCATTCCAGCAAACCGTTCTTGTTATTGGGGTACATGTGCTGTTTCATACAGCCATTTCCAGGGTTTATTACTAGGAAATATTTCTACAGTATTTGCCCTTGTGCAGTGCAGTTATATGTTAAGCCCTTTTAGCTGTGTATTAGTGGCAAAAGAAAAAATATATTTGCCCTTGTGCAGTGCAGTGATATATTCTACAGCCCTGTTTGCCGTGTATTAGTGGCAAAATAAAAATATTTTGGCCGTCCAGCGTTGCACTTATCTGTTGAAAACCCTTGGTGTAGTGTAAAAGTAGAAAAAAAATTAGGGCCTAATTGCCATTTGGTACAGTGATATATTCTACAGCCCTGTTTGCGTGTATTAGAAGATAAATAAAAATATATTCGCCTTTTAGCGTTGCACTTATCTGTTGAAAAGCCATTTGTGTTGTGTCAAATTAGAAAATAATTAGGGCCTAATTGCCATTCAGCAGTGCAGTGATATACTCTAAAGGCCTGTTACCCGTGTATTAGTGGCGAAATAAAAATATATTCGCCTTTTAGCGGTGCACTTATCTTTTGAAAAGCCTTTAGTGTTGTGTCAAAGTAGAAAATAATGAGGGTCTAATTGCCATTCAACGTTGCACTGATATACTCTAAAGGCCCGTTTGCTGTGTATTAGTGGCAAAATAAAAATATATTCGCAGTTCTGTGTTGCACTTATCTGTTGAAAAGCCTTTTGTGTTATGTAAAAGTAGAAAATAATTACGGCCTAATTGCTGTTCACCGGTGCAGTGATATACTCTAAAAGCCTGTTTGCCATGTATTAGTGGAAAAATTAAATTATATTAGCCTTTTAGCGTTGCACTTATCTGTTGAAAAGCCTTTTGTGTTGTGTAAAAGTAAAAAAAAATAGAAAAAAATTAGGGCCTAATTGCCGTTCAGCAGATATACTCTAAAGCCCTGTTTGCCGTGTATTAGTGGCAAAATAAAAATAGATTTGTCGTTCAGCATTGCACTTGTCTGTTGAAAAGCCTTTTGTGTTGTGTAAAAGTAGAAAATATTTAGGGCCTAATTATCATTCAGCGGTGCAGTGATATATTCTAAAGTCCTGTTTGCCGTGTATTAGTGGCAAATAAAAATAGATTCGCCGTTCAGAGTTGCACTTACAGGTGAAACTCAAAAAATTAGAATATCGTGCAAAGTTCATTTATTTCAGTAATACAACTTAAAAGGTGAAACTAATATATGAGACAGACTCATTACATGCAAAGTGAGATATTTCAAGCCTTTATTTGCTATAATTTGGATGATTATGGCTTACAGCTTATGAAACCCCAAAGTCTCAATTTTGAGGTACAATTTGCACAGGGGTATGGATTAATTAGCTGACTAGAGTGTGACACTTTAAGCCTAGAATATTGAACCTTTTCACAAAACTCTAATTTTAAGCTGCATTAATGCAATTCCTTTTAAGTTGCATTACTGAAATAAATGGACTATTCTAATTTTTTGAGTTTCACCTGTATCTGTTAAAAAGCCTTTTGTGTTGAGTAAAAGTTCAAAAAAACTAGGGCCTAATTGCCGATCAGCGATGCAGTGATATATCCTGTTTGCTGTATATTAGTGGCGAAATAAAAAATATTTGATCTAACATTTGATTATTTGATGTAACAGTATGTCAGACAGAGAAGTGCCAGGCCCTGCAAAGGGGAGAGGCAGAGGTCTAAATGTTTCTGGCGCAGGCAGAGATTGCAGCAGAATAAGGGTGCGTGGCAGCAGGGGTAGCAGCAAGAGGCCTGAGCTCCCGGTGTCATCTAGCGGTCGTGTCTTGACCAGAAACCCAGCGGTTCTTGAATGGTTGACTCGGTCATCCACTCCATCCCAAGTGACATCAGACACCCCCAGCCAAGAGTCGGTGGGTTTCTCTGACATGACGCTTAGTTGGCATGGCCCAGTAGCAGGCCCTGTGCCCCCACTTGTCCTGGACCTTCCTCATTTTCAGTTCCCTCACCGGGAAAAGTATTATATGCCATAGGCTCAGCTCCACTTTTCAGAGAGGTAGAGCTACTAGAGAACAGTGAGCAGCTACTGCCCAGCCGAGATCTGGAGGAGACATCTGCTGCTTCCTCTACTAGGCAGGTAAGTAGTGATATGGGGAGTGACGTGGGAGTTGGTGTTGCGAGCGGTCAGTTTTTGCTAGTGTGGGCAGGAGTCAGCAGGGTTGCAGCAGTGGGAGATCAGTTGCCAAACATGCCCGGGGTAGACCACCCGCTTCACGGGAGCCTACCTGCCTGGGAACTAGCGCTGCAGGGGATCAAAGAGGCAGCGGTGTTAGCAGTCAGTCAGTGCCTAGAAATGGCAGTAAAATCACCTACTCGTCGGTGTGGCAGTTTTTTTTTTAAGCCGCCGGAGGAGGTGAACATGGCCAGATGTAAAATCTGTGGGCAAAAAGTGAAGGGTGGCCAGGGTGCCAATGTTGACACTACTGCCCTGCATCAACATATCCAGCGTTGCCATAAAGTGGCCTGGTAGAACCATGGCTCCAATGTGGTGGTCCAGCCTCCCGCAGCAACCGCTGCATCACCTTGTGGCACACACCCGGTTTCAGGCAGTCAAGGCTCCACCACCTCAGCCAAAGGGAGCTGTCTGTCCTTCCTATTATGTGCTGGTCCTTATGCTCCTGTTCCTCCTACTCCTCATCATTCATTCCGGCCGCAATTGATCACTGAAGCGATTGCCAAGAGAAAACAGTATGCGTGCACTCATCCAACAGCACAGAAGCTGAAAGTGCTCCTGTCCAAGTTGCTGGTGCTGCAGTCCCTCCCTTTCCAAGTGGTAGACTCTGCACCTTTCAGAGAACTGATGGCTTGTGCCGAGCCGATGTAGAGAGTTCAAAGCCGTAATTTCTTTGGCAAAAAGGCAGTACCAGCCCTGCACACACATGTAGAACAGAAGGTGGGCCTGTCCTTGAACCTGTCGGTGTCTGCCAAAGTGCAAGGCAGTGCCGACGTATGGAGCTGTAACTACGGTCAGGGACAATACATGTCCTTTAAGACGCACTGGGTGAATGTGGTTCCTGCACAGCCACACCAGCAACTTGGCCAGGTGATGCGGCTTCAGCCTCCACGTTGCCATGCCGTTGGTCCAGTGACAATGTCTGCCTTTGTCTCCTCATCCTCCATCGTGTCTTGAGTCTCCACTGCAGGGGCAATTCACAGTGCCCCTCCAGCATACCACATGTGCAGGGCACGGCGGTGTCACGCTGTTCTGCACCTCATTTGCCTGGGCGAACGGAGACACACAGGGGAGAAACTGCTCCATCTCCTTCAGCAAGAAATCGAATCCTGGCTTTTTCGGCGACAACTGAAAATCAGAACCATGGTGACCGACGGGAAGAATATTGTGTCGGTGCTGTGTCAAGGAGGGCTGAGCCATGCACCCTGCATGCCACACATGTTCAATCTGGTGGTCAAGCGTTTCCTGAAGTCTTCCACCCATCTGCAAGACATCCTAAAAATGGTCAGAAAACTTTGCATGCACTTCAGCCACTCTTACACCACAAAGCACACCCTCCTTGAGCTGCAGCGGCAGAACAGCATCACCCAACATAGGCTGATATGAGGCGTTTACCCCCGTTGGAATTACACCCTCCATATGTTGGTCTGACTGTACGAACAGCGAAAGGCCATAAATATTTTCTTGATGATCCAAGCGGACAGGAGTACTCCCCTGTGTAACTTCGATGTCAGCCAGTGGCAGCTCATGCATGACACCTGCCATTTGCTCAGGCCCTTTGAGAAGGCCACATTATTTGTCAGTCCCCAGGACTACAGATGAACAATGTCATTCCACCGCTTCATGTCCTGGAGCAGATGCTGGTAAATCTGGCTGGTCAGGGGACTGGAGACGTGGCGCCTAGATCTCACAGCCACATGAGCTCTGTGGGAGCTGAACTGGAGCAGGAGGAGGAGGAGGACATTGGAGCACAAGCAATGTGCAGCGAAATGGGTGGTTTTGCTAGACAGATGACAGGAGAGGCGGAGCAGCAGGAGCAGGATCAGCCAGAGGAGCTACAGCGCGATGAGGAAGATGAGGCAGAGAACCCAGACACACCGTGGCAGTATGTAGTGGAGATGGAGGAAGGGAGTCCCTCCGAGTCACTTGCATAAATGGCCCGCTGCATGCTTACTTGCTTGGGTAGTGACAGCATAATTGTCACCATTCGGCAGAGGGATGACTTCTGGCCTCCCACCTTGTTGGACCTTCGCTACCGCTCCAAAATGGGGGCTTTTTTAACCCCCACTGAGAGGGAGGACAAACCTCAAGACCCCAATCATAATTCCAATTAGGCCCCCATTAGACCTCCAGACACCCAAGCAGACCCCCATTAGACCTCCATACCCCCAATCAGACCTCAATTAGACCTCCAGACCCCCAATCAGACCTCCAGACCCCCATTAGACCTCTCCAGACCCCAGTCAGACCTCCAGACCCCCCAGTCAGACTTCCAGACCCCTGATTAGACCACTCCAGACCCCCAGTCAGACCTCCAGACCCCCCATTAGACCACTCCAGTCCCCCAGTCAGACTTCCAGACCCCCGTTAGACCACTGCAGACCCCAGTCGGACCTCCAGACCCCCCATTCAGACCTCTAGACCTCCAGTCAGACCTCCAGACAGCCCATTAGACCTCTCGAGACCCCCAGTGATACCTCCAGAAAACCACTCCAGACCCCCATTAGACCTCCATATCAGACCTCAGATCAGACTGTAAAATGAGAAAGTAACTTACCTCTCCTGCCGTCACTCTCCCTGCCCTGGCTGTCTTGTCTTCTCAGGGGCCATGCTTCAGTCACCTGAACTCCTGCAGCGTCAGGTCAGAGTGCGCTCTCTACATCCTGACGCTGCAGGTAGCCAGGACACAGCAGACTGAGCCCAGGAATAGCGAGCAGGAGGAGGGGTAAGTATAGCACTCACAGCGCTTCCCTCCCCCTCCTGCAGACTTTATCCCCCTCCTCCTGTTATATTTTTTTGGGGGGTTATTAATAGGAAAAAATGCATGTCTTAATTGCTGTTCAAAGGTAAAGTTACATTGTACTACAGCCAGTTATGGGTGTATTAAAAGGAAATATACATATGTCATATTAGCCGTTCTGCAGTGAATTGTGATTGTTATATTTTTTTTGTTTTTGGGGTGTATTAATAGGAAAAAGAATACATCTTAATTGCCGTTCTGCAGTGAAGTTACATTGTACCTTCCTTTTTTGGAATGTATTATTTTATTTTTAATTTAATTATTTTATTATACAGTATGTCCGACAGACAGGTGACAGGCCTTTCAACGGGAATGGGCAGTGGCCAAAATGTTTCTGTCGCAGGCAGAGGTAGCAGCAGAAGAAGGGGGGTGGCAGCAGCAAGAGGCCTGAGCTCCCAGTGTTATCTAGCGGTTGTGTCTTGTCCAGAAACCCAGCGGTGCTTGAATGGTTGACTCGGTCTTTGACTTTGTCGCAAGTGACATCAGACACCCCCAGCCTAGAGTTGGTGGGTTCCTCTGACATGACGCTTAGTTGGCATGGCCTGGGAGTGGCTCTGTGCCCCCACCTGTCCTGAACCTGACTCTGTCATTTTCTGTTCCTTCAGTGCGAGAAGTATTGTGTGCTGTAGGCTCGGCTCCACTTTTCAGCGAGGACAAGCTACTAGACAACAGTCAGCAACTACTGCCCAGCCAAGATCTGGAGGAGACATCCGCCGCTTCCTCCGGTAGGCGGGCAAGTAGTGATTATAAAAGTCGCGTGGGAGCAGGTGTTGTGAGTGTTTAGGCTCCTGGCCCTGAGACTGTTAAGGGGGACATCAGTGACTTGCAGACAGTAGTGGATGATGATGATGTAGCCGATCACACTTGGGAGCCAGGTAAAGAAGGGGCTTCATCAACATCAGGAGAAGAGGGTGTCAGCTTGCGCGTGAGGCAGCTGCTGAGCCAGCAAAGTGGTAGCATGGCCGTGAGTCAGCAGATGGCAGCAGTGAGAGGTCTGGAGCCAAACATGCCCGAGGTAGACCACCCGCTTCACAGGAGTCTACCTGCCCAGAAAGTAGATGTGCAGGGGTTCTGAGAGGCAGCAGTAACAGGCAGTCATTGCAGATTGTTAGGTGAAAATCCCATACTTCTCCACCTCCTTAATCAAGAAATTGAATCCTGGCTTTTTCCTCGACAACTCACAATCAGATCTGGGGTGACCGACAACTAGAAGAACATGGTGCCGATGCAGCGGCAGAACAGCATCACCCAACATAGGCTGATATGCGACATTTCCACCCTCCATATGTTAGACCGATTATATGAACATAAAAAGGTCATAAAAGATTTCTTGATGATACAGTCAGACAGAGGTACTACCCTGTGTAACTTTGATGTTAGCGAGTGGCAGCTCATGCGTGACACCTGCCGTTTGCTCGTGCCCTTTGAGGAGGCCACTTTATTTGTCAGTCGTCAGGACTAGGGAAGAGCGAATTTCCCAAAAATTTAATTCGGTCGGTTTGCCAAATTTTCCGAAACAATTCGATTCGATATGAATTAATTTGTTGCGAATCGCGTTAAAAACTGCTATTTCCTGGCTGCAGATAGTCTGTATAGTAGTGTAGAACACTATGCCTTGCAGCAACACGCATAGTGAGTCTGCTGCGGTAGTAAAACAATACTGCGAGTCAGTATATCACGCAGGTGACAGGCATCACTCTTAGAATCACTGCACACTTCACTTCTCTGGGAAGTTACGGGGCCAAAACTGACCAAATAACTCAAGTGTGAACTCAGCCAGGTCAATGTTAGCATCGGGTATAAAGAACCATGCAGAGGCCCAAGATCCTACCATAGCGTAAGAGAGTGCATTCCTTTTACACCGTTGTCAGCTGATTCCACATAGATGTCTACAGAACTAGTTCTATTAAACATTTACACAAATAGCACCCCCCTGACAGAGTGGCCCAATGACATGGTGTCAAGGTGGAAGCAGCATCAGAAGTCCACAGAATCAGGAGACCACAGAGTGGCATGGTGACATAGTGAGGAGGTGGCAGCAGCTTCAGGAGACCACAGAGTGAAAAGGTGACATAGTGTGGAGGTGGCAGCAGCATCAGGAGACCACAGAGTGACCCGGTGACAAAGTGGGGAGGTGGGAGGCACTAACAGTACCCACTGACGATGGTGGGTGTAAGAAGGAGCACTTGGCTTCAGATGTGTGGCATCAGGTGGGTGACAGCATCACAATAGTAGCTGAGGCAGGTAGCCAGAAGAAACCGGTCTCTTTTGTCAAGGTTTAGGTGAGGCAGCATGGATGATCTAATCTGATGCATCAGGCATTGGTGGGTGAAAATCCTGGATGATCTATGCCTGATTCATCTTGACAAAGGTGGACAGACTAGTTCTCCTTGTGGCGCTAAACACCTGCTCTGATGCCACACTACTGGCCGGGCAGCTTTTCCAGGGCAAACTCGACTAGTTGCCGCCACAGTTTGGCTGTCCAGTGTTCCAGCGGATCTTCAATGACGGCTGGCAGAGTGCACTCTGAGTATGCCACCACCTGCTGGTTCAGGTTCTGCTCTACGTCTAGCTGCTGGTGAGTAGTTTCTTCACTATGCGCGTGAAGAAAGCTGCTTCGCAGCAACTCTAGACTCAGTTTGCTGCTGATGGAGTTGGTAATGCTCCTGCCACCCCACCCCCCCAGCAGCCATGGCAGTGGAATGTGAGCGCAGAGGTCCCCCCTGATCAGACCTGCGAGAGGATGGACGATGGTGCAGATAGGCAGCAGCCAACTGACTACATAGGATGTATCTATAGTAGTTCAGTTTGTCCTCCCTCTCAGCGGGTGTAAAAAAGGCCCTCATTTTGGACCGGTAGCGAGGGTCTAATATGGTCGAGGGCCAGTAGTCACCCCTGTGCCGAAAGGTGACAATTCACTAGTCACTATGCAAGCATGTGAGCATGCATTGGGCTATTTGCACAAGTGATTTGGAGGGACTCCCTGATTCCATCTCCACTGCATACTGCTACGGTGTGTCTGGTTCGTCTTCCTCATCTCCCTCTTGCTCTTCTGGCTGCTCCTGCTCCTCCTCTCCTGTCACCCACGTAGAAAAACCACCAATTTCGCTACACATTGCTTGTGCTCCAATGTCCTCCTTCTCCTTCTCCTCCAGTTCAGCCCCACAGGGCTCATGTGGCTGTGAGATCTAGGCGCCAGTTCCCTGACCAGCCATATTTACCAGCATCTGTTTCAGGACATGAAGCAGTGGAATTACGTTGTTCATCCTGTAGTCCTGGCGACTGACAAATAAAGTGGTCTCCTCAAAGGGCCTGAGCAAACGTCAGGTGTCACGCGTGAGCTGCCACTGGCTGACATCGAAGTTACACAGGGGAGTACCTCTGTCCGCTTGGATCACCAAAAAATAATTTATGGCCTTTCTCTGTTCGTAAAGTCGGTCCAACAAATGGAAATGCCGCATATCAGCCTATATTGGGCGATGCCGTTCTGCTGCTGCAGCTCAAGGAGGGTGTGCTTTGCGGTGTACGAGTGGCTGAAGTGCATGCAAAGTTTCCTGGCCGTTTTTAGGATGTCTTGCAGATGGGTGGAAGACTTCAGGAACCGCTTGACAACCAGATTGAACAGCACAGACACAAAATTCTTCCCGTTGTCGGTCACCAGGGTTCCAATTTTGAGTTGTCACGGAGGATTCGATTTCTTGATGAAGGATGCAGAGCTGTTCCTCCCCTGTGTGACCCCATTCGCCCAGGCAAACTAGGTGCAGAACAGCGTGACACTGCTTTGCCCTGCACATGTGGTATGCTGGTGGGGCACTGTGAATTGTCCCTGCAGTGGAGGCTGAGGTCAAGGTGGAAGATTAGGAGGCATTGTCGCAGGACCAGCGGCGTGAGAACGTGGAGGCGGAAGCGGCGTCACCTGGCCAAGTTGTGGTTTGGCTTGGCAGGAACCACATTTACACCGTGGGCCTTAAAGAATATATATACACGTCGGCACTATCGTGCACTTTGGCAGACACCTACAGGCTCAAGGACTGGCTCACCTTCTGTTCTACATATTTGTGCAGGGCTGGTAATGCCTTTTTAGCAAAAAAATGATAGCTTGGGACTCTTGACTGCCTTAAATCGGGTGCGTGCCACTGGGTGATACAGCGGTTGCTGCGGCAGGCTGCACCACCACATTGGAGCCACTTTTCTCCCAGGCCAGTTTATTGTGACGCTGCATATGTTGATGCAGGGCCGTGGAGCCAACATTGGCACCCTGGCCACGCTTCACCTTCTGCCCACATATTCGACAAATGGCCATGTTCACTTCTCCCGGCGACTTAACAAAAAACTGCCACACCGCCGAGTAGATGATTTTACCCCCAACACTCCACACTGACTGACTGCTACCGCCACTGCTTCCGTAAATCCCTGCACCACTACTTTCCGGACCTGTAGGTTCCTGCCAAGCAGGTGGTCTACCCTGTGCACGTTTGGCTCCCGACCTCCCACTGCTGCAGCCCTGCTGCCTCCTGGCCACGCTACCAACTTGCTGCCTCATGCGTAAGCTGCCACCCTCTTCTCCCGATGATGATGAAGCCCCTTCGTCACCTGGCTCCTATTTACGATTGGCTACATCATCATCGAGTACTGTCTGCACATCACTGATTTCCTCCTCAACGGTCTTTGAGCCAGGAGTCTGACCGTTTTTAACACCAGCTCCCACCCCATTCTCCTCATCACTAATTGCCCGGAGGAAGCGGCAGATGTCTTCCCCCGGTTCTTGCTGACTGCCCTCTAGTAGCTCGTCCTCACTGTACAGTGGAGCTGAGCCCACAGCATATAGTGCTTCTCTGGCTGAGGGAACAGAAAAGGACAGAGGCAGGTTGAGGACAAGTGAGGCCCCTTTCACAGGGGCAAGTATTCCACATGGGTGCAATGCGTGAGGTGAACGCATTGCACCCGCACTGAATTCTGACCCATTCATTTCAATGGAGCTGTGTACATGAGCAATGTTTTTCACGCATCACTTGTGTGTTGCGTGAAAATCGCAGCATGTTCTATATTCTGCGTTTTTCACGCAGCCAGAGCACGGTGAGTGCGATGACGTCAGCGAAGGTCCTTTTGCAGGTCCTTCAAGAATAACAAAGAAGAGGATCCCGGCTGCGCGATCAAGTGGATGTGGTGAGTAATGTTTTTATTATTTTTTAACCCTCAATTGACATTATAACCATGTTATAATGGAAAATAATAAAATCTACAG
Source organism: Bufo bufo (assembly GCF_905171765.1). Lineage (NCBI taxonomy): Eukaryota > Metazoa > Chordata > Amphibia > Anura > Bufonidae > Bufo > Bufo bufo. The sequence continues at coordinate 618,792,602 of NC_053390.1, read as the reverse complement.
AACACCAAACAAAACCCGAACTTATATATAACTGCACCGCACAAGGGCTAATAAGAACCCAATAACAAGAGCGGTTTGCTGGAATTACAGAGAGATTGCAAACCTAAAAATGAGCAGCAGTATAATGGCAATTTGGATCCGCAGTCAGTGCAGCAAGGTGTTCTGCTTCAATACGGTGGAATAATTCCTCCCTATCCTTTCCCTACACTTCTAATGCTCTTTCCCTGAACTTCTATTGAGCAAAATATAAGTTTTCAAGTCTTTCCTAACACTGTTCCTAGCCCCTGCTAACATCTCTCCCTGCACTAAGTACACTGGAAAATGGCTGAATCCAAGATGACTGCTGCTCATTTGATGTTTGCAATATCTCTGTAATTCCAGCAAACCATTCTTGTTATTGGGGGTCTTATTAGCCCTTGTGCGGTGCAGTTATAAATATGTTGTAAAGCCTTTTTTTGGCGTGTATTAGTGGGGAAAAAGAAAAAGAGCTTATTAGCCGTTCTGTGGTGAAGTGAAAAAATTACAGCCCTTTTTGGCGTGTATAAGTGGCAAAAAATATATATTATTTGCCGTTCACGGCCGCAGTTATATGTTGTAAAGCCTTTTTTGTCATGTATTAGTGAAGGAAAAAAAGGGGCTTATTAGCTGTTGTGTGGTTAAGTGAGAAAATTACAGCCCTTTTTGTCGTGCATTAGTGGCAAAAATCTTTATTTCCCATTCACGGCAGCAGTTATATGTTCCAAAGCCTTTTTTTGACGTATATTAGTGGGGAAAAATAAAAATGGCTTATTAGCCATTGTGTGGTAAAGTGAGAAAATTAAAGCCCTTTCTGGCGTGCATTAATTTCCTTTTTATTTACTTATTTGATCTAACCGGAAGATCAGACAGAGAAGTGACAGGCCCTGATCTTCAGGGTCATGAGGAAGACAAGGCAGATGACCCAGACACACCGTGACAGTATGCAGTGGAGATGGACGTAGGGAGTCCCTCCGAGTCACTTGCTGAATTGGCCCGATGCATGCTCAGTTGCTTGCTTAGTGACAGCCGAATTGTCACCATTCGGCAGAGGGATGAGAAATTCGCTCATCTCTAGTCATCAATGAAAATAACTTGGACAACCCCTTAATATTTTTTCTCTTTTCTACGTAATTATATGATTTGGAGTCAACGCCTCTTAGCTCTACGTCAGCCAGTAAAATGTCTCTCTTTTCTGTGCAAAACTTCTTTAAAACTAAATTTGTCTAATCATCTAAAAGAATTTAACATTCATTTAAATCCTGAAACAATGACAGTTTTCTGAAGTGACCAATTTCAGAATTCGGAATGAACTAATCTCAGTCACAGATGGAGGGTATATGCTTCATGTGGTCCATAGTTTTATTACCTTATACTGTAGAGTGCTAAGTTCTGCCTCTTTTCACCCTGAGCAGTCCTTGTAACACAGTGTGTGCTCTGTACTAACTGTTAATTGGATCCATGCTATGTTGTCATCATGCTTCTTACTCATATGAAGATTACTACAGAGTACAGTGTTCTACAGTGTGCAGTATGTGAGACAGCACTGACTAGAAAAGCTGTTCTTAGGAGCTCCTCCAAGAAAACTATAGACTCTGGTCACCTTTAATTTAATGACATTTACGCTTCATGTACATGGCTACTTTGTACAATGAAGCCATAGTCACCTCGCCACTGTATGGCACTCCATATGCTACAATCAATGCTATGGAATTATTCCATCCTATAGGCCAGTGTTCCCCTACTCCAGTCCTCAGGGCCCAACTGATGGTCATGATGTGAGAATATCCCACAGAATGAATACCAGTGGTAAGGGTCGATGCATGGGCATCAATTATATCAGCCCCGAGGACTGGAGTTGAGAGGTTAAAAGGCATCTGTCAGCAGATTTGTACCTATGACACTGGCTGACCTGTTACATGTGCGCTTGGCAGCTGAAGACATCTGTGTTGGTCCCATGTTCATATTTCCCCGCATTCCTGAGAAAAATGAAGTTCTAATATATGCAAATGAGCCTCTAGGAGAAACAGGTGCATTACACCTAGAGGCTCAGCTCTCTCTGCAGCAGCCGCACCCTCTGCATTTTGATTCACAGGTACAGAAAGGTGTGATGACATTTTCACTGCCTGGCCCTGTCAATCAAAGTGCAGAGTGCATGGTAGAAGAGAGCAGAGACTCCAGGTGCAACGGCAACGCCCCTGTTACTCTTAGAGGCTGATTTTCATATATTAAAATAAAAAATTTTATCAGCAATGCGGGCACATATGAACATCGGACCAACACAGATGCCCTCAGCTGCCAAGCACACATGCAGCGGGTCAGCCAGTTTTAGGGTCCATTCACACGTCCGTGGTGTGCTGCAGACCCACATATTGCGGATCCGCAACACACCCGGCCGGCACCCCCTATAGAAATGCCTATTCTTGTCCGCAGCTGACAGATACGCTTTAACCCCCTATGTAAGGATCTAGATTTAACTACTTCAAGTCCCGTGGTTGTGTCTACTGTATAGCTGCTGGGATTTGTAGTGGTCTGCAGATCCTATTACTTAGAATCTTCTAATCAGAGTGGCCAGTAAAAAGTTTGACTGTCGAAGCTCTGCTTTGAATGCCATGTTGCATTACTTTACAGCTTAAATATTGTACAGAGCCACTATATGCTCTTGCACAAGGTGAGTACATACTGCTCAAGGCCTGCAGGTATTGACAATATGAATGTTTTATGTACTGAGCTTTTGCTTTATTTTTAGCTTTTCACATATTGTTTAAATCGTATGAGAGCTACTCTGTACTTACTTATTTCTTATACCATTTATTCAGTTTGGATTGCAGTAATCATACCTGTCATTTTCTCCACCAGTAGATGTTTTTAAATCATCTTTTTTTATAGTGGCTGTATATAGCTTATCAATTAATAAAGTGGTAATCTTTGATAAAAGTTTATGACTTTGTTTTACTGGAAGGTCTTTTTTGGTTTGAAATGTTAATTTTTAGTCTGTGGTCTATTATAATTCTGTCACTATGGCCCGTGTTTAATAATTTATGTTTCATATACTGTATAGACTCTTCTTTTAGAAAGTGTGTTGATGTCACAATAGTTATTATCTTTATTCCTCAATGTTACTTTGCTGAGATGATTTCACAATAGTGTGTGTCTTACTCCTTGGATGTGTTCTCTTTGTATGCATTTCCCTACATTGAAGTTTACAACGTTGCCTGTCTTTTCATTATAAGCTGGTTATATTTTGTTGATGTCACAAGGACCTTCTTTTTAAAGCTGTATTCTACTTATAAAAAGGTCACATCAGATTTCACACATCTTGCCAGATAAGTTACACACTGTTTTGCTGCCATTTCGCATGCTCGTATTTTCTGCATACACAAAAGACCCATTACTCTCAAATATTGTTCACAAATGTGTCTAAATCTGTGTTAGTGAGCACTTCTCCTTTGCCGAGATAATCCATCCCACCTCACAGGTGTGGCATATCCAGGTGCTGATTAGACAGCATGAATATTGCACAGGTGTGCCTTAGACTGCCCACAATGAAAGTAATCACCAAAAAAATGAATGAAAATAACTTACATATGTATGAAGATCCAAACAACTTTATTGTAAGTATATATAAACATATAAACAATACGTACATATATAATAAAACAGGCAGCACAAGGCGGGACACACAGATGAGTAGCAGGACCCAAGGAGAGGCCGGGAGATCGATGCACGAAATAACAGGGAAAAAGAATGCTATCCCCGGAAGAAGCCAGATCTGCTGGCGAAACGGCGTTGGGTCAGGAGTCGGCCGAAAGATCTCTGCACCATCCAGGGTATGTTTATACTTTGTCCTTTTTATTTCAACCTCAATCTCTACAATCGCCTCCTTTGCACTTTGTTTGGGGCGTTGCTGCTATGAGGTTTTGAGGTATGCTCTTTCAGCTAGCATTCTTTTTCCCTGTTATTTCATGCATCGATCTCCCGGCCTCTCCTTGGGTCCTGCTACTCATCTGTGTGTCCCGCCTTGTGCTGCCTGTTTTATTATATATTTATGTATTGTTTATATGTTTATATATACTTACAATAAAGTTGTTTGGATCTTCATACATATGTAAGTTATTTTCATAAATTTTTTTGGTGATTATTATGACTCCTTGGGGGTCCGATGTTTTTGATATTAATCTGTCCGGTTAATATTGGTTGCCCACAATGAAAGGTCACTCTGAAATGGCCACCATTTGTCTCACGCAGTGCAACACATCTCTGTCGCATAGAGTTGATCAGGTTGTTGATTGTGGCCTTTGGCTTGTTGGTCGGCTGCTCTTCAATAGCTGTGCGAAGTTGCAGAATATTGGCAGGAACTGGAACACGCTGTCGTATACGCTAATCCAGAGCATCCCAAATGTTCTCAATGGGTGACATCTCCGGTGAGTATGCTGGCCATGCAAGAACTGGGATGTTTTCAGCTTCCAGGAATTGTGTACAGATCCTTGCAATATGGGGCCTTGCATTATCATGCTGCAACATGAGGTGATGGTCGTGGCTGAATGTCACAACAATGGGCCTCAGGATCTCGTCATGGTATCTCTGTGCATTCAAAATGCCATCAATAAAATGCACCTGTGTTCATTGTCCATATCATCCGCCTCCCCATACCATAACCCCCCGGGACTCATCCGTGAACAGAACGCCTCTCCGACGTGCCAGACTCCATCGAATGTGAGCATTTGCCTACTCAAGTCAGGTACGACGACGAACTGCATTCAGGCCCAGACCCCGATGAGGACGACGAGCATGCAGAGGAGCTTCCCTGAGACGGTTTCTGACAGTTTGTGCAGAAATTCTTTGGTTAAACCGATTGTTGCTGCAGCTATTCCGGGTGGCTGATCTCAGACTATCATAGAGGTGAACATGCTGGATGTGGAGGTCCTGGGCTGGTGTGGTTACACGTAGTCTGCGGTTGTGAGGCCGGTTGGATGTACTGCCAAATTCTCTGAAACGCCTTTGGAGACGGCTTATGGTAGAAAAATGAACATTCATTGCACGGGCAACAGCTCTGGTAGACATTCCTGCAGTCAGCATGCCAATTGCATGCTCCCTCAAACGTTGCAACATCTCTGGCATTGTGCTGTATGATAAAACTGCACTTTTCAGAGTGTCCTTTTATTGTGGGCAGTCTAAGGCACACCTGTGCAATATTCATGCTGTCTAATCAGCACCTTGATATTCCACACCTGTGAGGTGGGATGAATTGTTTAACCCCTTAAGGACCTAGGACGTACCGGTACGCCCTATTTCCCGAGTCCTTAAGGACCTAGGACGTACCGGTACGCCCTATTTCCCGAGTCCTTAAGGACCGAGGACGTACCGGTACGTCCTGACTTAAAATCGGAACTCCGGCGCCGCAGGGGTTAATCGGAACGGGATTTCGGCTGAAATCATTCAGCCGGCATCCCGTAACAATGCAGGGGGGGGTCATTTGACCCCCCCGTATCGGCGATCGCAGAAAACCGCAGGTCAATTCAGACCTGCGGTTTTCTGCGTTTCCGGTCCATTCGGGTGTCCTGTGACCCGATGAACCGGAAAAAGACTGCGATCGGTGGCGTAATTATACACCACCTATCGCAGTCCGAGGATTTGGAGAGGCGGTGCTGGCCCTGGTGCTGAATGCCGCTGTCCAGGGTGCTGATTGGTGCAGGGGAGAGAGGCGCGAGATTCAAACTTCCTGCGCTCCTCTCTCCCCTCCTCTTCCTGTCCAGCACCCTGACCGTGCAGCACCGTCCAGAACGAGCTCCTGTGTCCCCCTAATCGGCATCCATCACCCTCCTGCACCCATCGCCACCCAGGTAGGTTAGGGTCAGTGAGGGAGAGGCACCGTTAGGCAGGGAAAGAAGGGAAAAGTAAGTTAGAAAAAAAAAAAAAAAAGTACTTTTATTCCAAACTTCCAAACTTCCATCTAACCCTAACCCAGACCCCTCCTGCCACTTGCCCCCCCACCCACCCCCCACCAGCCACTTCCCCCCCCCCCCCACCTGCCTCCCCCCCCCCACCCACCCCCCACCAGCACCCCCCACCCCCCACTCACCACCACTTTTTTTTTTCTGCGTGCGCTGACTGGCCGGCACTTTTTAGCGTCCGTCCACTGTTAGCGCATCGCCCGCCCCACCACCCCACCGACCGCTGATCAGCGTTGTACCGCTGATCAGCAAGTTTTAACTTTTTTTTTTTCTAACACTTGCCCATTTTTTTGCCTGGACTTTTTAGTACGCGAACACCCGTTGCCCCCACACACACGCACATATAATAAAGTTTGCCACACACGCACACCTACACGCACACACACCCATGGCCCACCGGATGTTCTCGGCCGAGGAGGCATACGCCCAGATTGCCTCCGACTCTGAGAGCCCCAGTGAGGATGAGGATGACCCCACATTCCTTTTGTCATCCGCATCCTCCTCATCATCATCTGATGACGATGAGCCACCAAGGCGGCGGAGACGCCGCCAGGCGGAGCCAGGGGCCCCACATGCTAGGGATCCTGTGGCCCACCCTAGTACGAGCCGCCCTGGGGTTCGTACTGGTTTCCCGGCCCACCAAATAAGTCCACCGGAGCCCCCTGCCGATGAACTTAGCTGGTGTCCCCCAGTGGACTTTGAGCCTGAGATTCCGGATTTTGCTGGCAATCCTGGAATCCAGATTCCCACAGTGGGGTTTACTGAAATAGACTATTTTAGTTTTTTTTTCAGTAACTCACTGGTGAATCTGATGGTGGAGCAGACGAATCTGTACGCCCAACAGTTCGTCGCTCAAAACCCAGGCTCAGTTTTGGCTAGACCCGGTGGCTGGACGCCGGTCAGTGCAGCCGAAATGAGGACATTTTGGGGCCTCGTGCTGCATATGGGTCTAGTCCAAAAACCCAGTGTCAGGCAATACTGGAGTGGGGACATACTCTACCAGACCCCACTGTACAGTATGGTCATGACACGTCACCGGTTTGAGGCCATCCGGAAATGTCTGCATTATTCCGATAATGCAGCATGTCCCCCCCGAAGTGATCCTGCCTATGACCGGCTGTATAAGATACGGCCGGTCATCGATCACTTTGGGGCCACATTTCAGCAGGCCTACGTACCTGGAAGGGAGGTCGCGGTTGATGAGTCTCTCGTTGCGTTCAAGGGGAGACTCAGTTTCCGCCAATACATTCCCACAAAGCGGGCGAGGTATGGCGTGAAGCTATACAAAATTTGTGAGAGTGCCTCAGGGTACACTTACAAATTTCGTGTGTACGAGGGGCGAGATTCCCGTATTGAACCCCCAGAATGTCCCCCCACTCTGGGTGTTAGCGGGAAACTCGTGTGGGACCTTATGTACCCACTGCTGGATAATGGTTACCACTTGTACGTGGATAACTTTTATACCAGCATTCCCTTGTTCAGGTCCCTTGCCGCCAGATCCACGTTCGCTTGTGGGACCGTGCGGAAAAATCAACGCGGCCTCCCTGCCTACCCCCTCCAGGTACCTATCCCCAGGGGTGAGACCCGTGCCCTTACCAGTGGAAACCTGTTGCTGGTCAGGTATAAGGACAAGAGGGATGTCCTTATGCTGTCCACAATCCACGGTAACGGCACCACCCCTGTCCCTGTGCGAGGTACCGCGGCAACGGTCCTCAAGCCCGATTGTATCGTCGACTACAATCGGTATATGGGAGGAGTTGATCTCTCTGATCAAGTCCTCACGCCATATAACGCCATGCGCAAAACCCGGGCATGGTACAAAAAAGTTGCGGTCTACTTGGTACAGGTTGCCATGTACAACTCTTTTGTACTATCCCGAAGCGCTGGCAGCACAGGGACATTCCTCCAGTTCTATGAGGCAGTCCTCAAAGACCTGATCTTTTCGGACCGGGAAAGAGCAGGCCGGAGTACCTCGGGAATTGGAGGCGCCCGGATCGTCCCTGGCCAACACTTTCCAGGTGTGGTCCCCCATACTGGAAAGAAGGGACGAACCCAAAAAAAGTGCAGAGTGTGTCACAAGAGGGGGATACGGAAGGACACCACTACTCAATGTGACACTTGCCCCGATCATCCGGGCCTCTGCATTATCAATTGCTTCAGGGAGTATCACACTTCCATGGAGTACTAAATTTTTATAATCCTCAACAGTCCACTAGAGAACATAAAACACTATGGCTCTCAGACTTTGGAGACACGGAAACAATTTTTCTTTCCCCAAAAAATATTAGTTTTAGAGCAGGCATCCTCAAACTGCGGCCCTCCAGATGTTGTAAAACTATAACTCCCAGCATGCCCAGACAACCTACAGCCATCAGCAGGGCATGGTGGGAATTGTAGTTTTACAATATCTGGAGGGCCGCAGTTTTAGGATGCCTGCTTAGTGTCTCCAAAGTCTGAGAGCCATACATATTGGGCATCGTCGCGTGCGTAAAAGTCGTCGCTATAAAAATAACTTTTGACCAAACGCCTCGGATGAACGGTGTTAAAAATATAAAATAAAAACTGTGCCAAAACACCAATTTTTGGGCAAAATTTCAATTTGAATCCATTTTGCCGGTAATAAAGCAAGGGTTAACAGCCAAACAAAACTAAATATTTATTGCCCCGATTCTGTAGTTTGCAGAAACACCCCATATGTGGTCGTAAATGGCTATATAGCCGCACGGCAGGGCATAGAACGAAGGGAACTCCATATGGTTTCTGGAAGGCAGATTTTGATGGACAGTTTTTTTTTTGACACCATGTCCCATTAGAAGCCCCCCCTGATGTAGCCTAGACTAGAAACTCCAAAAAAGTGACCCCATCTAAGAAACTACACCCCTCAAGGTATTCAAAAGTTACTTTACAAACTATGTTAACCCTTTAGGTGTTCCACAAAACCAAATAGTGAATGTAGAAACAATTTTAGAATTACATTTTTTTGTTACATTGCCTCAAAAAAGACTAATATAGAGCAACCAAAAATCAAATTTACCCCAAAAATAGTCCCAAAACAACAACCACCTTATCCCGTAGTTTCCTAGATGGGGTCACTTTTATGGAGTTTCTACTCTAGGGGTGCATCAGGGGGCTTGAAAGGGTACATGGTGTCAATAAACCAGTCCAGCAAAATCTGCCTTCCAAAAATGACGTTCCCCTTCTTCTATGTCCTGCCGTTTAGCCAAATAGTAGTTTACGACCACATATGGGGTGTTTTTGCAAACTACAGAATCAGGGCAACCCATTTTGAGTGTTGTTTGGCAGTTAACCCTTGTTTTACTCCTGGAAAAAATGGATTATATTGGAAAATTTTCAAAAAAATAGAAATTTCAAAATTGTTTCTCCATCTGCCATTAACTCTTGTGGAACACCTAAAGGGTTAACAAAGTTTGTAAACCCAGTTTTGAATACCTTGAGGGGTGTACTTTCTTAGATGGAGTCACTTTTTTGAAATTTCTATTCTAGGGGTGCAACAGGGGGCTTCAAATGGGACATGGTATAAACAAAACCAGTCCTGCCAAATCTGCCTTCCAAAACCCATATGGTGTTCCCCTCCTTCTATGTGCTACCGTTCGGCCAAACAGTAGTTTACGACCACATATGGGGTGTTTTTGCAAACTACAGAATCAGGGCAACCCATTTTGAGTGTTGTTTGGCAGTTAACCCTTGTTTTACTCCTGGAAAAAATTGATTATATTGGAAAATTTTCCAAAAAATAGAAATTTCAAAATTGTTTCTCCATCTGCCATTAACTCTTGTGGAACACCTAAAGGGTTAACAAAGTTTGTAAACCCAGTTTTGAATACCTTGAGGGGTGTACTTTCTTAGATGGAGTCACTTTTTTGAAATTTCTATTCTAGGGGTGCAACAGGGGGCTTCAAATGGGACATGGTATAAACAAAACCAGTCCTGCCAAATCTGCCTTCCAAAACCCATATGGTGTTCCCCTCCTTCTATGTGCTACCGTTCGGCCAAACAGTAGTTTACGACCACATATGGGGTGTTTTTGCAAACTACAGAATCAGGGCAACCCATTTTGAGTGTTGTTTGGCAGTTAACCCTTGTTTTACTCCTGGAAAAAATTGATTATATTGGAAAATTTTCCAAAAAATAGAAATTTCAAAATTGTTTCTCCATCTGCCATTAACTCTTGTGGAACACCTAAAGGGTTAACAAAGTTTGTAAACCCAGTTTTGAATACCTTGAGGGGTGTACTTTCTTAGATGGAGTCACTTTTTTGAAATTTCTATTCTAGGGGTGCAACAGGGGGCTTCAAATGGGACATGGTATAAACAAAACCAGTCCTGCCAAATCTGCCTTCCAAAACCCATATGGTGTTCCCCTCCTTCTATGTGCTACCGTTCGGCCAAACAGTAGTTTACGACCACATATGGGGTGTTTTTGCAAACTACAGAATCAGGGCAACCCATTTTGAGTGTTGTTTGGCAGTTAACCCTTGTTTTACTCCTGGAAAAAATTGATTATATTGGAAAATTTTCCAAAAAATAGAAATTTCAAAATTGTTTCTCCATCTGCCATTAACTCTTGTGGAACACCTAAAGGGTTAACAAAGTTTGTAAACCCAGTTTTGAATACCTTGAGGGGTGTACTTTCTTAGATGGAGTCACTTTTTTGAAATTTCTATTCTAGGGGTGCAACAGGGGGCTTCAAATGGGACATGGTATAAACAAAACCAGTCCTGCCAAATCTGCCTTCCAAAACCCATATGGTGTTCCCCTCCTTCTATGTGCTACCGTTCGGCCAAACAGTAGTTTACGACCACATATGGGGTGTTTTTGCAAACTACAGAATCAGGGCAACCCATTTTGAGTGTTGTTTGGCAGTTAACCCTTGTTTTACTCCTGGAAAAAATTGATTATATTGGAAAATTTTCCAAAAAATAGAAATTTCAAAATTGTTTCTCCATCTGCCATTAACTCTTGTGGAACACCTAAAGGGTTAACAAAGTTTGTAAACCCAGTTTTGAATACCTTGAGGGGTGTACTTTCTTAGATGGAGTCACTTTTTTGAAATTTCTATTCTAGGGGTGCAACAGGGGGCTTCAAATGGGACATGGTATAAACAAAACCAGTCCTGCCAAATCTGCCTTCCAAAACCCATATGGTGTTCCCCTCCTTCTATGTGCTACCGTTCGGCCAAACAGTAGTTTACGACCACATATGGGGTGTTTTTGCAAACTACAGAATCAGGGCAACCCATTTTGAGTGTTGTTTGGCAGTTAACCCTTGTTTTACTCCTGGAAAAAATTGATTATATTGGAAAATTTTCCAAAAAATAGAAATTTCAAAATTGTTTCTCCATCTGCCATTAACTCTTGTGGAACACCTAAAGGGTTAACAAAGTTTGTAAACCCAGTTTTGAATACCTTGAGGGGTGTACTTTCTTAGATGGAGTCACTTTTTTGAAATTTCTATTCTAGGGGTGCAACAGGGGGCTTCAAATGGGACATGGTATAAACAAAACCAGTCCTGCCAAATCTGCCTTCCAAAACCCATATGGTGTTCCCCTCCTTCTATGTGCTACCGTTCGGCCAAACAGTAGTTTACGACCACATATGGGGTGTTTTTGCAAACTACAGAATCAGGGCAACCCATTTTGAGTGTTGTTTGGCAGTTAACCCTTGTTTTACTCCTGGAAAAAATTGATTATATTGGAAAATTTTCCAAAAAATATAAATTTCAAAATTGTTTCTCCATCTGCCATTAACTCTTGTGGAACACCTAAAGGGTTAACAAAGTTTGAAAAAACAGTTTTGAATACCTTGAGGGGTGTAGTTTCTAGAATGGGGTCATTTTTGGGAGGTTTCTATTATCTAAGCCTCACAATATGACTTCAAACCTGAACTGGTCCATAAAAAGTGGGATTTTGAAGATTTCTGAAAATTTCAAAATTTGCTTCTAAACTTCTAAGCCTTGTAACATCCCCAAAAAATAAAATATCATTCCCAAAACAATTCAAGCATGAAGTAGACATATGGGGAATGTAAAGTCATCACAATTTTTGGGGGTATTACTATGTATTACAGAGGTAGAGAAACTGAAAATTTGAAATTTGCTAATTTTTCAAAATTTACGGTAAAAATTGTATTTTTTTATGCAAAAAAATTAACTTTTTTGACCCAATTTTAGCAGTGTCATGAAGTACAATATGTGACGAAAAAACAATCTCAGAACGGCCTGGGTAAGTCAAAGCGTTTTAAAGTTATGAGCACTTAAAGTGACACTGGTCAGATTTGCAAAAAATGGCCTGGTCCTTAAGGTGAAAATGAGCCTGGTCCTTAAGGTGAAAATGAGCCCGGTCCTTAAGGGGTTAAGCAAAGGAGAAGTGCTCACTAACACAGATTTAGACAGATTTGTGAACAATATTTGAGAGTAACGGGTCTTTTGTGTATGGAAAATGGAAGGAAGCTGTCTTACATTTAAAAGGCCAGTGTCTCTTCATAACTCTGGCGGATCCAGTACAAGCACAGGGCCATTATTAAGACCAGCGTCTAAAACACCCAATGTTTTTCACTTTTCTTAGTGCATTGCTGTAGACTTTTAAATGAAAATCATTCATATTTATATTTGGAATGGTGTTGGCACCATTTTACTGTACATCTATTGCTCTAACCCTGCTGCAGGGCAGTGCTCTTGTCAGGAGCTGGACCATCACTGATCTCATATGTGGTAAAGCATCATTAACCTGTTGGGGACACAGGGCATACAGGTACACCTTGATGTCCCCGTACTTAAGGACACAGGGCATAACTGTACGCCCTGTGTATTTCCGATCACCGCCGTGCGGCGAGTGGTGATCGGAACTAAATGCCTGGTGAAATCAATCAGCAGGCACCCTGGGACAATGCCGAGGGGGGTTTTATGACCCCCCTGTATCGGCGATCGCAGCAAACCGCAGGTCAATTCAGACCTGCGGTTTGCTGCATTTCCGGGTTATTCGGCTCTCTGGTGACCCGACAACCCGGAATAGGATGGTGATCGGTGGTGTGACAATACACCACCAATCACCATCCTGTGATCCTGAGACGTGATGGTGACATCACCTCTCAGGATCGCTTCTGATTGGCTGCAGGGCGGGTGGGCGGTTTAAACTTACTGCAGCTCTTCCTCCTCCTCCTTTCTGTGTTGGGATCCAGGAGAGAGAGCAGCCTGAGTCGTCCAGCTCCGGAGCCCAGTGAACCCAGCACCCCCACTGAGCCACCATAGTGCCATATGGCACTAAAAAGGTACATAGGGACAGGTTAGGGAGAGCTTAGATAGGTAGGAATAGTCAGGGAAAGTTTAGGGGGGAAAAAGTGTGGTTTTTTTGCATCACCCTGATCGGGTGTTTGGGGTCCACAGCACAGCTTTTAGCATCCGGGCACTGTTAGCGCATCACCCACCCCACCGCTGATCAGCTTTGGACTGCTGATCAGCGAGTTTGAATTTTATTTGACTTTTTTCAAAAAATTGTGTGCTTTTTAATTTAGTTTAGTTTTTTTTTTTCTGTTAGGTTTAGGAATAAGTACGCGAACACCCGTGCCACACACGCACACACACACACACACTACCCTATGGCCCACCAGACGTTCTCGGTCGAGGAGGCTTATGCCCTGCTTGCCTCCGACTCCGAGAGCCCCAGTGAGGACGAGGATGACCCCACTTTCCTCTTGTCATCCACGTCCTCTTCATCATCTAGCAATGATGATGAGCCCCCAAGGCGGCGGAGACGCCGCCAAGCGGAGAAAGGGGACCACCATGTCAGGGACCCTGTTCCCCACACTAGTATGAGCAGCTCTGGGGCTTGTACTAGTTTTCTGGCCCACCAGATAAGTCCACCTGAGCCCCCTACCGGTGAACTTGTCTGGTGTACCCCAGAGGATTTTGAGCCTGTGATTCCTGATTTTGTTGGCCAACCAGGAATCCAGATTCAGTGGGCTTCACTGAATACGACTATTTTAGTCTTTTTTTCAGTGACCACTTTGTGAATATGATGGTGGAGCAAACAAACTTGTTCGCCCAACAGTTCATTGCTCAACACCCAGGCTCCTTTTTGGCTAGGTCCGGTGGCTGGACTCCGGTCAGTGCAGCCGAGATGAGGACCTTTTGGGGCCTCGTGCTGCACATGGGCCTAGTAAAAAAAAACAGTGTCAGGTTGTACTGGAGTGGGGACGTACATAATCAGGCCGGTCATCGATCACTTTGGGACCAAATTTTGGAGGCCTATGTACCTGGAAGGGAGGTAGCGGTTGATGAGTCTCTCATTGCTTTCAAGGGGAGACTCATTTTCCACCAGTATGTTCCCTCTAAGTGGGCGAGGTATGGCGTGAAGCTCTACAAACTTTGTGAGAGTACCTCAGGCTACATTTACAAGTTTTGTGTGTACGAGGGGCGAGATTCCTGTATTGAACCCCCAAAATGTCCCCCCACTCTGGGTGTTAGCGGGAAACTTGTGTGGGACCTTATGCATCCACTGCTAGATAACTGTTACCACCTGTACGTGGATAACTTTTCTACTAGTATGCCCTTGTTCCAGTACCTTGCCGCCAGATCCACGTCCACTTGTGGGACCGTGCAGAAAAATCAACGCGGCCTCCCTACCCACCCCCTCCAGGTACCTATCCCCAGGGGTGAGACCCGTGCCCTTACCAGTGGAAACCTGTTGCTGGTCAGATATAAGGACAAGAGGGATGTCCTTGTACTGTCCACAATTCACGGTAATGGCATCACCCCTGTCCCTGTGCGAGGTACCCCAGCAACGGTCCTCAAACCCGATTGTATTGTCGACTACAATCGGTAAATTGGAGGAGTTGATCTCTCTGATCATTGAGCATGGACTCCCATATTGTTGAGTGGATTAGGCAGTGGCTGAGTGACAGACAACAGAGGGTTGTAGTCAATGGAAAACATTCAAAACAAGGTAATGTTACCAGTGGGGTTCCACAGGGATCTGTACTGGGACCGATTTTGTTTAATATCTTCATAAGTGATATTGCAAAAGGCCTCGCTGGTAAGGTTTGTCTTTTTGCTGATGACACAAAGATATGTAACAGGGTTGATGTTCCTGGAGGGAAACGCCAAATGGAAAAGGATTTAGGAAAACTAGAAGAATGGTCAGAACTCTGGAAACTGAAATTTAATGTGGATAAGTGCAAGATAATGCACCTGGGGCGTAAAAACCCAAGGGCAGAATATAGAATATTTGACACAGTCCTGACCTCAGTATCTGAGGAAAGGGATTTAGGAGTAATTATTTCAGAAGACTTAAAGGTGGGAAGACAATGTAATAGAGCAGCACGAAATGCCAGCAGAATGCTTGGATGTATAGGGAGAGGTATAAGCAGTAGAAAGAGTGAAGTGCTTATGCCGCTGTACAGAACACTGGTGAGACCTCACTTGGAGTATTGTGCGCAGTACTGGAGGCCATATCTCCAGAAGGATATAGATACTCTAGAGAGAGTTCAGAGAAGAGCTACTAAACTAGTACATGGATTGCAGGATAAAACTTACCAGGAAAGGTTAAAGGACCTTAATATGTATAGCTTGGAAGAAAGAAGAGACAGAGGGGATATGATAGAAACTTTTAAATACATAAAGGGAATCAACTCGGTAAAGGAAGAGAGCATATTTAAAAGAAGAAAAACTACCACAAGAGGACACAGTTTTAAATTAGAGGGGCAAAGGTTTAAAAGTAATATAAGGAAGTATTACTTTACTGAGAGAGTAGTGGATGCATGGAATAGCCTTCCTGCAGAAGTGGTAGCTGCAAATACAGTGAAGGGGTTTAAGCATGCATGGGATAGGCATAAGGCCATCCTTCATATAAGATAGGGCCGGGGGCTATCCATAGTATTCAGTATATTGGGCAGACTAGATGGGCCAAATGGTTCTTATCTGCCGACACATTCTATGTTTCTATGTTTCTATGTTTCTGATCAAGTCCTCAAGCCATATAACGCCATGCGCAAAACCCGGGCATGGTACAAAAAAGTTGCGGTCTACTTGGTACAGGTTGCCTTGTACAACTCTTTTGTGCTGTCCCGGAGCGCTGTCAACACAGGGAAATTCCTTCAGTTCTTTGAGGCAGTAAAATAAAAATAAAATAAATAAAAATTAACCAATATCAATTGGAGAGAGGTCCCATAGCAGAGAATCTGGCTTCACGTCAGCAGAGAATCAGTCTCTTCATGCCATAGCAGAGAATCAGGCTTCACGTCACCCACCACTGTAACAGTCCATTGTCATATATTTAGGCCCCGGCACCCAGGCAGAGGAGAGAGGTCCCATAACATAGAATCTGGCTTCATGTCAGCAGAGAATCAGTCTTCATGTCATAGCAGAGAATCATGCTTCACGTCACCCACCACTGGAACAGTCCATTGTCATATATTTAGGCCCAGGCACCCAGGCAGAGGAGAGAGGTCCCATAGCAGAGAATCTGGCTTCATGTCAGCAGAGAATCAGTCTTCATGTCATAGCAGAGAATTATGCTTCACGTCACCCACCACTGGAACAGTCCATTGTCAGATATTTAGGCCCAGGCACCCAGGCAGAGGAGAGAGGTCCCATAGCAGAGAATCTGGCTTCATGTCAGCAGAGAATCAGTCTTCATGTCATAGCAGAGAATCATGCTTCACGTCACCCACCACTGGAACAGTCCATTGTCATATATTTAGGCCCAGGCACCCAGGCAGAGGAGAGAGGTCCCATATCAGAGAATCTGGCTTCATGTCAGCAGAGAATCAGTCTTCATGTCATAGCAGAGAATTATGCTTCACGTCACCCACCACTGGAACAGTCCATTGTCAGATATTTAGACCCAGGCAGAGGAGAGAGGTCCCATAGCAGAGAATCTGGCTTCATGTCAGCAGAGAATCAGTCTTCATGTCATAGCAAAGAATCAGGCTTCACGTCACCCAACACTGGAACAGTCCATTGTCAGATATTTAGGCCCAGGCACCCAAGCAGAGGAGAGAGGTCCCATAGCAGAGAATCTGGCTTCATGTCAGCAGAGAATCAGTCTTCATGTCATACCAGAGAATCATGCTTCACGTCACCCAACACTGGAACAGGCCACTGTCAGATATTTTTAGGCCCCGGCACCCAGACAGAGCAGAGGTTCATTCAACTTTGGGTTGCCCCGCAATATAATGGTAAAATGAAAATAAAAATAGGTTTGAATGAGGAAGTGCCCTGGAGTACAATAATAAATGGTTAAGGGGAGGTAGTTAATGTCTAATCTGCACAAGGGATGGACAGGTCCTGTGGGATCCATGCCTGGTTCATTTTTATGAACGTCAGCTTGTCCACATTGGCTGTAGACAGGCGGCTGCATTTGTCTGTAATGACGCCCCCTGCCGTGCTGAATACACGTTCAGACAAAACGCTGGCCGCCGGGCAGGCCAGCACCTCCAAGGCATAAAAGGCTAGCTCTGGCCACGTGGACAATTTGGAGACCCAGAAGTTGAATGGGGCCGAACCATCAGTCAGTACGTGGAGGGGTGTGCACACGTACTGTTCCACCATGTTAGTGAAATGTTGCCTCCTGCTAACACGTTCCGTATCAGGTGGTGGTGCAGTTAGCTGTGGCGTGTTGACAAAACTTTTTCACATCTCTGCCATGCTAACCCTGCCCTCAGAGGAGCTGGCCGTGACACAGCTGCGTTGGCGACCTCTTGCTCCTCCTCTGCCTTCGCCTTGGGCTTCCACTTGTTCCCCTGTGACATTTGGGAATGCTCTCAGTAGCGCGTCTACCAATGTGCGCTTGTACTCGCGCATCTTCCTATCACGCTCCAGTGCAGGAAGTAAGGTGGGCACATTGTCTTTGTACCGTGGATCCAGCAGGGTGGCAACCCAGTAGTCCGCACACGTTAAAATGTGGGCAACTCTGCTGTCGTTGCGCAGGCACTGCAGCATGTAGTCGCTCATGTGTGCCAGGCTGCCCAGAGGTAAGGACAAGCTGTCCTCTGTGGGAGGCGTATCGTCCTGCGTTTCCCCCCAGCCACGCACCAGTGATGGGCCCGAGCTGCGTTGGGTGCCACCCCGCTGTGAACATGCTTCATCCTCATCCTCCTCCTCCACCTACTCCTCCTACTCGTCCTCCTCGTCCTCCAGTAGTGGGCCCTGCCTGGCCACATTTGTACCTGGCCTCTGAGTCACTTCGAAGAGACTGGCCTGAAAGTGCTAAAAATGACCCCTCTTCCTCCTCCTCCTGGGCCACCTCCTCTTCCATCATCACCCTAAGTGTTTTCTCAAGGAGACATAGAAGTGGTATTGTAACGCTGATAACGGCGTCATCGCCACTGGCCATGTTGGTGGAGTACTCGAAACAGCGCAACAGGGCACACAGGTCTCGCATGGAGGCCCAGTCATTGGTGGTGAAGTGGTGCTGTTCCGCAGTGCGACTGACCCGTGCGTGCTGCAGCTGAAACTCCACTATGGCCTGCTGCTGCTCGCACAGTCTGTCCAGCATGTGCAAGGTGGAGTTAAACCTGGTGGGCACGTCGCATATGAGGCGGTGAGCGGGAAGGCCGAAGTTACGCTGTAGCGCAGACAGGCGAGCAGCGGCAGGATGAGAACGCCGGAAGTGCGCACAGACGGCCCGCACTTTATGCTGCAGCTCTGACATGTCGGGGTAGTTGTGAATGAACTTCTGCACCACCAAATTCAGCACATGCGCCAGGCAAGGGATGTGCGTCAAACCGGCTAGTCCCAGAACTGCAACGAGATTTCGCCCATTATCGCACACCACCAGGCCGGGCTTGAGGCTCACCGGTAGCAACCACTCGTCGATCTGTTGTTCTATACCCCGCCACAACTCCTGCGCGGTGTGGGGCCTGTCCCCCAAACATATGAGTTTCAGAATGGCCTGCTGACGTTTACCCCGGGCTGTTCTGAAGTTGGTGGTGAAGGTGTGTGGCTGACTGGATGAGCATGTGGGAGAAGAGGAGGAGGAAGCCTAGTAGGAGGAGGAGGCAACAGGAGGCAAAGAATGTTGCCCTGCAATCCTTGGCGGCGGAAGGACGTGCGCCAAACAGCTCTTCGCCTGGGGCCCAGCCGCCACTACATTTACCCAGTGTGCAGTTAGGGAGATATAGCGTCCCTGGCCGTGCTTACTGGTCCACGTATCTGTGGTTAGGTGGACCTTGCCACAGATGGCGTTGCGCAGTGCACACTTGATTTTATCGGATACTTGGTTGTGCAGGGAAGGCCTCTTGGAGAAGTAGTGGCGGCTGGGAACAACATACTGTGGGACAGCAAGCGACATGAGCTGTTTGAAGCTGTCTGTGTCCACCAGCCTGAATGACAGCATTTCATAGGCCAGTAGTTTAGAAATGCTGGCATTCAAGGTCAGGGATCGAGGGTGGCTAGGTGGGAATTTACGCTTTCTCTCAAATGTTTGTGAGATGGAGAGCTGAACGCTGCCGTGTGACATGGTTGAGATGCTTGGTGACGGAGGTGGTGGTGGTGTTGGTGGTGCATCCTCTGTTTGCTGGGCGGCAGGTGCCAATGTTCCTCCAGAGGCGGAGGAAGAGGCCAAGGTGGCAGCAGCAGAAGAGGTAGCAGGGGGAGCCTGAGTGAGTTCCTTGTTTTTAAGGTGTTTACTCCACTGCAGTTCATGCTTTGCATGCAGGTGCCTGGTCATGCAGGTTGTGCTAAGGTTCAGAACGTTAATGCCTCGCTTCAGGCTCTGATGGCACAGCGTGCAAACCACTCGAGTCTTGTCGTCAGCACATTGTTTGAAGAAGTGCCACGCCAGGGAACTCCTTGAAGCTGCCTTTGGGGTGCTGGGTCCCAGATGGCGGTGGCCAGTAGCAGACGGAATCTCTTGGCGGCAGGTGTTCTGCTTTTGCCCACTGCTCCCTCTTTTGCTATGCTGTTGGCTCGGTCTCACCACTGCCTCTTTCTCCGAATTCTGAAAGTCAGTGGCACGACCTTCTTTCCATGTGGGGTCTAGGACCTCATCGTCTCCTGCATCGTCTTCCACCCAGTCTTCCTCCCTGACCCCCTGTTCAGTCTGCACACTGGTATTCCCATGTCCTCATAATTAGGAAACATAAGTGGTTGTGCGTTAGTGCATTCTATCTCTTCCACCCCTGGGGAAGGGCTAGATGGATGCCCTTGGGAAACCCTGCCAGCAGAGTCTTCAAACAGAATAAGAGACTGCTGCATAACTTGAGGCTCAGACAGTTTCCCTGATAATGCATGGGGGTGATGTGACAGACTGATGGGCTTGGTTTTCATGCGCTATCTGTGCGCTTTCTGCAGAAGACTGGGTGGGAGATAATGTGAACGTGCTGGATCCACTGTCGGCCACCCAATTGACTAATGCCTGTACCTGCTCAGGCCTTACCATCCTTAGAACGGCATTGGGCCCCACGAAATATTGCTGTAAATTGCTGTAAATTCTGCTGGCTACTGGGACCTGAGGTAGTTGGTTCACTAGGACGTGTGGCTGTGGCAGAATGGCCACGTCCTCTCCCAGCACCAGAGGGTCCACTAACACTACCACGACCATGTCCGCGTCCCTTACTAGATGTTTTCCTCATTGTTACCGTTCACCACAATAAGAAAAAAATTATTTGGCCCAATGTATTGAATTCAAATTCAGGCCTTTTTTTACAGGCACCTAACACTATCTGGCTATCTATTTAGGTAACGTATTACACTAATACAGGCACAACATTAACGACAGATTTAGCTGAATATAAATTTGAGGCCTATTATTTAGGCGCTGGGTGACAGGTATACGTTTACGGACACAATTATTTAAACTTGGAAATGCACGGTAGCGTGTGAAGTTATTGAGGATGACACTATCCGCACCTTCAATCTAATATACCCTTTTATGGATCGATTTAAACTTGGCCTGATAGTAATTACCTAAATTTGTGGTTTCTGCTCTAAGTTGGGAATTGTATTTCAACCCAAAACAAAAACTGTGCTTTGGCAGACACTAAATAGATTGACCAGCCACAGCAGTATCAACAGATTTAGCTGAATATAAATTTGAGGCCTATTATTTAGGCGCTGGGTGACAGGTATACGTTTACGGACAGAATTAGACTTGCAAATGCACGGTAGCGTGTGTGTGAAGTTATTGAGAATGACCCTATCTGCACCTTCAATCTAATATACCCTTTTATGGATAGATTTAAAGTAGGCCTGATACAGCAGAAACCACTGATTTAGGGAATTGCTAAGTTGGGAATTGTATTCAACCCAGAACAAAAACTGACTGGCAGACACTAAATAAATTGACCAGCCTCAGCAATAAACATAGATTTAGCTGAATATAAATTTGAGGCCTATTATTTAGGCGCTGGGTGACAGGTATACGTTTACGGACACAATTATTTAAACTTGGAAATGCACGGTAGCGTGTGAAGTTATTGAGGATGACACTATCCGCACCTTCAATCTAATATACCCTTTTATGGATCGATTTAAACTTGGCCTGATACAGCAGAAAAAATATATTTAGGGGATTGCTAAGTTGGGAATTGTATTCAACCCAGAACAAAAACTGTGCTTTGGCGGACACTAAATAAATTGACCAGCCTCAGCAATAAACACAGATTGAGCTGAATATAAATTTTAGGCCTAGTATTTAGGCGCTGGATGACAGGTATACGTTTACGGACAGAATTAGACTTGGAAATGCACGGTAGCGTGTGAAGTTATTGAGGATGACACTATCTGCACCTTCAATCTAATATACCCTTTTATGGATCAATTTAAACTTGGCCTGATACAGCAGAAAAAATATATTTAGGGGATTGCTAAGTTGGGAATTGTATTCAACCCAGAACAAAAACTGTGCTTTGGCGGACACTAAATAAATTGACCAGCCTCAGCAATAAACATAGATTTAGCTGAAAAAATATATTTAGGGGATTGCTAAGTTGGGAATTGTATTAAACCCAGAACAAAAACTGTGCTTTGGCGGACACTAAATAAATTGACCAGCCTCAGCAATAAACACAGATTGAGCTGAATATAAATTTGAGGCCTATTATTTAGGCGCTGGGTGACAGGTATACGTTTACGGACAGAATTATTTAAACTTGGAAATGCACGGTAGCGTGTGAAGTTATTGAGGATGACACTATCCGCACCTTCAATCTAATATACCTTTTTATGGATCAATTTAAACTTGGCTTGATACAGCAGAAAAAATATATTTAGGGGATTGCTAAATTGGGAATTGTATTCAACCCAGAACAAAAACTGTGCTTCGGCAGACAGCAGACAGTATTACAATTGGCTAGCCACAGCTGAAACACCAGATTTAGGGTACTGCTATTTTGGCCAATTGTATTTTACCCCTCAATAAAATAGCAAGCACAGCCAAGCCCCTGATGTAGGATATAGCGAAAAAAATAACCACACTATTTTTGGTTAAATGGACTTGGTGGCAGCTTGTGCTGGCGCACCACAAAATGGCCGCCGATCACCTAAGAAAAAAGTGACATAAAAACGCTCTGGACAGCCTAAAAACAGTGAGCAATTAAATAGCAGCAGTTCAATGATCCACAGCTGTAGATCGATCACTGAATTAAGTGTTTTTGCTGAGTAAATCCCTGCCTAATCTCTCCCTAACAGCAGCAGCATCCTCTCCCTAAACTGATCATAGCAGAGTGACGTGCGGCGCTACGTGACTCCAGCTTAAATATAGGCTGGGTCACATGCTGCACTGGCCAATCACAGCCATGTGATGGCCTCTTGGGGCAAGTAGTATGACGCTTGTTGATTGGCTGCTTTGCAGCCTTTCAAAAAGCGCAGAAACACCGAACCCGGACTTTTACGAAAATGTATACAGTTCGAGTTCGCTCATCCCTAGTTAACAGCCAAACAAAACATAATATTTATTACCCTGAGTCTGCAGTTTACAGGGAGTGCAGAACTATTAGGCAAATGAGTATTTTGACCACATCATCCTCTTTATGCATGTTGTCTTACTCCAAGCTGTATAGGCTCGAAAGCCTACTACCAATTAAGCATATTAGGTGATGTGCATCTCTGTAATGAGAAGGAGTGTGGTCTAATGACATCAACACCCTATATTAGGTGTGCATAATTATTAATAATCCTTTCCTTTGGCAAAATGGGTCAAAAGAAGGACTTGACAGGCTCAGAAAAGTCAAAAATAGTGAGATATCTTGCAGAGGGATGCAGCACTCTTAAAATTGCAAAGCTTCTGAAGCGTGATCATCGAACAATCAAGCGTTTCATTCAAAATAGTCAACAGGGTCGCAAGAAGCGTGTGGAAAAACCAAGGCGCAAAATAACTGCCCATGAACTGAGAAAAGTCAAGCGTGCAGCTGCCAAGATGCCACTTGCCACCAGTTTGGCCATATTTCAGAGCTGCAACATTACTGGAGTGCCCAAAAGCACAAGGTGTGCAATACTCAGAGACATGGCCAAGGTAAGAAAGGCTGAAAGACGACCACCACTGAACAAGACACACAAGCTGAAACGTCAAGACTGGGCCAAGAAATATCTCAAGACTGATTTTTCTAAGGTTTTATGGACTGATGAAATGAGAGTGAGTCTTGATGGGCCAGATGGATGGGCCCGTGGCTGGATTGGTAAAGGGCAGAGAGCTCCAGTCCGACTCAGACGCCAGCAAGGTGGAGGTGGAGTACTGGTTTGGGCTGGTATCATCAAAGATGAGCTTGTGGGGCCTTTTCGGGTTGAGGATGGAGTCAAGCTCAACTCCCAGTCCTACTGCCAGTTTCTGGAAGACACCTTCTTCAAGCAGTGGTACAGGAAGTAGTCTGCATCCTTCAAGAATAACATGATTTTCATGCAGGACAATGCTCCATCACACGCGTCCAAGTACTCCACAGCGTGGCTGGCAAGAAAAGGTATAAAAGAAGAAAATCTAATGACATGGCCTCCTTGTTCACCTGATCTGAACCCCATTGAGAACCTGTGGTCCATCATCAAATGTGAGATTTACAAGGAGGGAAAACAGTACACCTCTCTGAACAGTGTCTGGGAGGCTGTGGTTGCTGCTGCACGCAATGTTGATGGTGAACAGATCAAAACACTGACAGAATCCATGGATGGCAGGCTTTTGAGTGTCCTTGCAAAGAAAGGTGGCTATATTGGTCACTGATTTGTTTTTGTTTTGTTTTTGAATGTCAGAAATGTATATTTGTGAATGTTGAGATGTTATATTGGTTTCACTGGTAAAAATAAATAATTGAAATGGGTATATATTTGTTTTTTGTTAAGTTGCCTAATAATTATGCACAGTAATAGTCACCTGCACACACAGATATCCCCCTAAAATAGCTAAAACTAAAAACAAACTAAAAACTACTTCCAAAAATATTCAGCTTTGATATTAATGAATTAATTAATTTTTTGGGTTCATTGAGAACATGGTTTTTGTTCAATAATAAAATTAATCCTCAAAAATACAACTTGCCTAATAATTCTGCACTCCCTGTACATAAACACCCCATATGTAGTCGTAAACTGCTGTATGACCAAATGGCAGGGGGCAGAAGGAAAGGAATGCCATATGGTTTCTAAAAGGTAGATTTTGATGGGCTTTTTTTTTTAGCACCATGTCCCATTTGAAGAACCCCTGATGCACCCCTAGAGTAGAAACTCCATAAAAGTGACCCCATCTAGGAAACTACACCCCTCTAGGTATTCAAAACTGATTTTACAAACTTTATTAACCCTTTAGGTGTTCCTCAACAGTTTATGGCAAATGGAGATGAAATTTAAGAATTACAATTTTAAAAAAAAAATATGGTAAATTTGGTATTTTTTTTATAAATAAAAAATAATAATTTTTACTCCATTTTACCAGTGTCATGAAGTACAATATGTGACGAAAAACCAATTTCAGGATGGCCTAGATAAGTAAAAGCGTTTTAAAGTTACTCACACATAAAGTGACCCTGGTCAGATTTTGCAAAAAATGGCCTGGTCCTTAAGGTGAAATATGGCCATGTCCTTAAGGGGTTAAAGGGGTTGTGCAATTTATTTTTATCGATGACCTATCCTCAGGCACCCTAAACCTCCGCTGATCAGCTGGTTGAAAAGAAGGCTGCGCTCAGTGCCAGTGCAGCCTTCCCTTCATTGTTGACCTTCTCGCCGTCACAACAGCAGCAGGTATAATTGCAAGAAACTGTACCGTTCACCTCTATGGGACGGCTTGTAGGTACACCTGCTCACTGCTGCTGTTGTGATGGCAAGGGGGTTCCAGGTTTCAGATTCCCACCAATCTGGTATTGATGACCTTTCCTGAGGATAGTTCATCCATAAAAATAATCTGGACAACCCCTTTAATATTTTTTCTCTTTTCTATGGTATTATAGGATTTGGATCCAATGCCTCTTAGATCTACATCAGCCAATAAAATGTCTCTTCTGCTATAGGTTTAAGTGTACTAACACATCTTATGTTTTTTTCCTTTATTTTGCCTCCTCTTTGCTATGATTTATGGACAATAGTAAGTAGCAAGCTGTATATAAGGTTCTATGATATTTTTAAGACCTTGCAAGGATGACTTGTTTTCACTAGTCTCCACGCTGCTTTTGGATGTGTCTTTATGGCTATGGCTATGTTTTCTATGTAGATGATGGTGTTTAAGTAATATTTTCACTTGATTTTAAACATCGCAAATTGCCATATAAAGACACCACAAATTCTATTTTAAAAGCTTTGCTCCTTCATATGCAGATACAGTATTAAACCAAATCTGACATTTCAACTTTAAAGGATAACAGTCATATTTTTTATTTATTTTTTGCTAAAGTGTAGGGCAAGTGATAGGGAACAATTTTGCAATAGACTTTATTTAGCCAAAACGTTTATTTTTGGTAGAAAACTGGGGCTGAAATGGCCCTTAGCAGCAGTCTTCAAAAGAGCGTTGCTAAGGGCCATCCGTCCTTTAGAAAAGACAGGCTGTGCAGACGCTATGCTTCTGACTCGTGCTTCCCTGGGAGACAGAAGGCTGGGCACAGGAGTCTTAGGAGTTAAAATAACATTTATATTCCCCCTTTCTATGCAATCTAATGCTCCGTAACATTCACTGACCTGCGAGCCCTGTGATAATAATTCATGTAGCAGCCGCCGGCTTACTGCGCACAGTGCTTCTACTTCCGGCCGCTGATTCATGAGATATTATCACAGGGATCGCAGGTCAGTGAATGTTACGGAGCATTAGATTGCATGGAAAGGGGGAATATAAATGTAATTTTAACTCCTAAGACTCCTGTGCCCAGCCTTCTGTCTCCCAGTGAAGCACGAGTCAGAAGCATAGCGTCTGCACAGCCCGTTTTTTCTAAAGGATGGATGGCCCTTAGCAACGCTCTTTTGAAGACTGCTGCTAAGGGCCATTTCAGCCCCAGTTTTCTACCAAAAATAAACGTTTTGGCTAAATAAAGTCTATTGCAAAATTGTTCCCTATCACTTGCCCCACACTTTAGCAAAAAAATAAATAAAAATATATGACAGTTATCCTTTAAGATCCCATTTTCTACTACCTTAGCTACAGCTTTGGTACTCTGTAGATCCTGGCATCAGAGTTTAGCAATTACAATTGATTCCTTGTATAATGTTTATAGACTGTAGCAAGAAAAAAAATGTGTTGTGGAGCAGTACAGTGGTCTTTTAGGGTAGTCTCGAAACTGCGAAAATGAGAATGAAATACTAGACATGGTATAACAGGAGAAGTATGAAAGCTAAAATGCAGTATAAAAAGGAGCACACATACTTAAATAAAGTCAAAGTAGCCAAGCAGCCAAGGTCAGAGATGCTCATGAGCCTATAACAGATGCAGTGCCATACATAATAGCATAGATAGTATACAGTACAATATAAATATTGTTTCTATACTAATAGCAATGTTTCATCAATACATTCATATGTGGAAAGATTTCTTAACAGGATAGGCAATCCAAAGGCGAATATGAAATGTGGCCACTGTACAAATGATTATACATTATGAACTATACAGTATATATTAACAGAAGCAGAAAATAACATTTTAACATATTCGTAGCACCAAAGCTGGTAAGAAACTGACAACAGATTTAAGACATATTTCTGAACAAAAATGGAATTACTTTCTCATACATAGTTATAATATGACAATAGTTTGTTTCAGAATCAGTTTTTTTTTTTAAAGAAAACTTTTATTAAAGCAACATTTGCATGATAGTAATTTAGAAGGATTTACTGAACCATAACTGCTACACCTTTCATTGACCTACTGGTCTAGTGTTGTAACCTCATTCTTCATGTACTTGTACATTTCACTCATGAACATCATGGATCATAGAAAGAGAGGGGGATTTAAAATGCTCATTGTCTAGTGCAGGGCTGGCCAACCTGCGGCTCTCCAGCTGTTGTAAAACTACAATTCCCAACATGCCCTGCTGTAGGCTGATAGCTGTAAGCAGTCTAGGTATGCTGGGAGTTGTAGTTTTGCAACAGCTGGAGAGCCGCAGGTTGGCCAGCCCTGGTCTAGTGTTTGCATTTGTCTTTGCACATGGCAGTTTGCTGCTACTTGTAGTCCTTGTTTGTGTTTGCATTGCAGTCATGGTAGCATTCACCTGAACCCCTTTTTTATTTGGTTTGGAGGTATTGGTCTAACTTTGTTTTTCCCTTCAGATCTTTTCTGTCATAGTCTATGAGAAATCTTGCTATGTTGCTATGGAGCCCTATCACAGGCAAGGTCTCCATAGGTACATGCTGTGGCAACCCCAGATCTTTCAGCCTGCCAGGCCTGCCACAAGGAATGAATGGCTCCCCTGTTTGCTGGTAAGGGGAGATGTCCCAGCCCAGGAAACCCAGCGCTCGCCCGAGTTTTCAGATGCTGTGGTCATACTTGACCATGGCATCTGTGGGATTAAATGTCTCTGTGTAAAACATCAAGCACATGGCGGCTACAGCACTCACTCCACTATAGAGGAACTCCATCTTTATATAGACGACATCCACCGTAAATGTATTGCAGATGTCCTCAAGCGGTTTAGATTTAGTGCCACAATGTCAAAGTTCTCTTATGAGCTAGTGTGAACTAGACCCATGCTAAACATTAAAAAGCATACAGCACAAGGTTTACAAAAAACTGTAGAAACAAGTCCAGGTCATCTATGCACAGTTCCACGGAGGCATGGCGATACAAGACAGCACTAAATCAACAGGAGAAAGAGATAATCCAGCATCCAATATACAGTTGAAAGGAAATATAAGTAAACCCTTAATCTCTTCATTTATTACTAATAAAATGTCTTCTGATTATTTTCTAAGTTACAATTATAGACAGACACAATCTAAGTAAACTAATCTCACACAAACAATTATAATGCTCATGTCTGTTATTGGGCACATTGAGTAAACATCCACAGGGTTAGGAGAAGTAAACCCTTGAATTAAATAACATGTAGATACCGGTTAGCAACAATCACCTCCATCAAATAAGATTTGCACAATGATGAGGAGGAATTTATACTTATCATTATTAATATATCTGAGATGACTTGCTTGCACAGCCTTCATCAGGTCTTGCCACAGCATCTTAATTGGGTTAAAGGTGTTCTCCAGGAATTAAGAAAACAAAAATACTTAAATATAACTTTATTATAAATAAATTCCCAAATTCCTTTCATTATAATGGCTCGTATTGTCTAGGTTGCAGTCATTATGAAAAAATAAAATTGCCGCTGTCCTATTAGTTCACACAACACCTGTCCTAATCACACAGGAGGACGTTGCTTCAGAACACTGAGGCAAAGAGCTGCCTCATCCTCCTCTCTGCTCTGCTTGTCAGGGATTATGATCCTGAATATAGTGATGCTAATAAAAATATTACAGTATATTAATGAATACTTATTTATGTTTTAGGGAAGAATATATAGCAGAATTAGTATTGCATTCATATTCTCTACTTTTGTACTGAGCAAGTGATCAGGGTAACTCGCAAATAAGATTATCAAAAGTTTCTTTACTATTCAAGATCAAAGCTGTAACTACAAGTTAATACAGTAGAAAAATTTATATTTGCATTATTCAGAAGATGAAGTTTGGCCTGGATTTGCACAAAAGACACATAAGCCACAAAGGAAGACAAGAAAACTCAAAATGCTTCACTGCATTTTTTAAGATGTTGCTAAAAGCATTACAAACCTGTAAACCAGTAGAGGATTTTATAGAAGGAATATCACAGATGATAAACAAAGTTTGATCTCTCTGTATATTATAGCTCCTCATTACTTGCCTCCTGAAAAATGATACAGCAGTCGACAACTTTCCATGGAGAAATCAATGCAATTTTATTTTGTTAGGCAATAAGAGCTTTATGGCCAAATTAAATTTTTTCTTTATGTAGCACCTGTGTCTTAAGCTAGATATAATAGTATATACTTGAGATTGTCTCTGAGTTGAAGAATATGTAAGAAAGGGGAGAAAAAAGTTATCATTTTCTACTTGGATGATACCTGCTTGAAAAAATTATCTATTTTTAATCTTTAAAAATGTAGGTGAGAAAACGTAATATATAAAGATTACCATGGATTTGAATTTATAACTAGGCAAACATGAGGAAAGTGCCGAAGATCATTTATTGGATATTCCACTATGTTAAGCTTAATATTTATTGAAAGTATGTTGCAACCCAAACCTGTAACCCATAGCTGGATACTACTTTGCCCTAAAATTTGTAGGCCAATAGCCCAGGAGAGGCAAGATTGTTAGTGTAGGTCATGTGTGATAGATGCCATCTTTTCGCTGATATGTAGATTGACCCTACTTTTTTAAAATAAAAAATATAAGCAAAGAGCTTCTAATTTTCATATAGTAAGTATAGCAGTAATGCAGTTTACATTTATCATGTTTTCAATGTTTGCTTGTGTCCTTGTGCATAAAGCAGTGTGCTGCTACTTGTAGTTCTTTTTTGCTTTTTCAGGTACTATACAGCACATTCACTAAAGCAGGTATACAAATGGCATCATTGCAGTAAAATGCCTTTGCAACTTTGCTGTAACTTAACACTATATTTCAATATTACAATGCGTTCAATAACATGGGTATACAGTAAAGAACAGAAGTATTTGAACACCCAGCGATTTTGCAAGTTCTCCCACTTAGAAATGATGGAGGGGTCTGAAATTCACATTGTAGGTGCATTCCCAGTCTGAGAGACAGAATAAAAAATAAAAAAAATCAGGAAATCACATTGTATGAGTAATAAAGAATGTATTTGAACACCTGAGCAAATCAGTGTTAATATTTGGTACAGAAGCCTTTGTTTGCAATTACAGAGGTCAAACGTTTCCTGTAGTTCTTAACCAGGTTTTGCACACACTGCAACAGGGATTTTGGCCCACTCCTCCACACAGATCTTCTCAAAATCTGTCAGGTTTCGGGGCTGTCACTGGGCAACACAGAGTTTCAGCTCGCTCCAAAGATGTTCTATTGGATTTAGGTCTGGAGACTGGCTAGGCCACTCCAGAACCTTGATATGCTTCTTAGAGAGCCACTCTTCGGGTCGTTGTCATGTTGGAAGACCCAACCACGACCCATCTTCAATGCTCTGACTGAAGGGAAGGAGGTTGTTGCTCAAAATTTCACAATAAATGGCCCCATTCACCCTCTCCTTAATACAGTGCAGTCGTCCTGTCCCCTTTGCAGAAAAAGCACCCCAAAGCATGATGTTACCACCCCCATGCTTCACTGTAGGGATAGTGTTCTTGGTGTGCACCTCATCCTTCTTTTTCCTCCAAACACGACGAGTGAAGTTTAGACCAAAAAGTGCTACTTTGGTCTCATCTGACCACATGACTTTCTCCCATGCCTCCTCTGTATCATCCAGATGGTCATTGGCAAACTTCAGACTGGCCTGGACATGTGATGACTCGAGCAGGGGAACCTTCCGTGCAATGCATGATTTGAAACCATGACGGCGTAGTGTTCTACTGACAGTGTCTTTGAAACTGTGGTCCCAGCTCTCTTCATGTCATTGACCAGCTCCTCCCTTGTAGTTCTGGGCTGATTCCTCACCTTTCTTATCATCAGTGATACCCCACGAGGTGAGATCTCGTGTGGAGCCCCAGTCTGAGGGAGACTGACAGTCGTCTTTAGCCTCTTCCATTTTCTAACAATTGCTCCAACAATTGATCTATTTTCACCAAGCTGCTTGACAATTGCCCCGTAGCCCTTTCCAGCCTTGTGGAGGTCCACAATTTTGTCTCTGGTGTCTATTGATAGCTCTTTGGTCTTGCCCAAAGTCTGAATAACTGTGGGGTGGACAGGTGTCTTTAAAGAGCTCAGAAAGGTGCTACTAAGTTAGATTAATGAGTGGAGTAGAGGTGGACTTTTTAAAGGCACAGTAACAGGTCTTTGAGAGCCAGAATTCTTGCTGTTTCTCAGGTGTTCAAATACTTATGTTCAGCAGTGCAAGACAAATGAATTCTTTAAAAATCATATAATGTGATTTCCTTTTTTCTTCTTTATTATTCTGTCTCTCAGAGTGGGAATGCACCTACAATATGAATTTCAGACCCCTCCATGATTTCTAAGAGGGAGAACTTGCAAAATCGCAGGGTGTTCAAATACGTCTGTTCACGGTTTTAATACACTGAAATGCCCAATTACAAACAATAGCTACACTATGAAACAAACAACTCAGGGTGACCAGTTCCTTTTCAGTCTATGGCAGATAAACCTTCCTTTATGAAACCCTAAAATCTACCCAATTATATCTTGCTATTCTCTCCTTATACTTTCCATATAGTGTCCCTAGTAGCTAGAATAATAGGTAGGACTCTGCATTTGTTTTTTGTCATACAGAGCCACAGCACATCCTATCACATCCCTAGGTTCACATAGAGTGATGTTTCTTCCTTCTGAACAGAAGGACCTGGCTGAATGCAGTTCCCTGATTGGCTGATCAGGCTGTCTGTCTCTGAGCCAATCAGAGCAAACCCCCTTGACCTCCCTCCCTCCCTTCCAGAGTCATGCAATCCTCCATCTTCTCTCTGTCTTTTTCAGTGCCAATTTTTACAGTAAAATGGCGCTGAGCACCAGTTTTGTACAATTTATCCAAAGCGAACCGTTAAAACTTCAGATTCGTTTAGCATACAGTTGTTCTATTTAGTGTACAATCCATATCAATTCCATGCATCCCAACTTGTTCATCTAAAAGACCATATATCGGCTGACCTTCATTACTATTCTGCTTCTGAGTGTGCCCATGTACAAATCAATTCATGTGTCTGCACCCCACTTATTACATACTCAATAGCCACAGTGTCTATTTCCCAAGAAATAAAGGCTCCTTATCCTTCATACAACCTCATGATACTGTAGATGTGTAGCAGCATAAGGTATTGGTGGTGCAGCTGCATAGAGGAGGTATAGGAGGATGATATTTTTGAAAATACGTAATTGGCATACATACGATATTTTGTATATCAATACAGTATAATATTTATAGGATGGATGAGCTGCAACTAGGAACTAATGTGAGAGGCTCATCAGTGAGAAAGATTTAGGAGAATAATATATACTGCACAAGAGGTGAAATACAACTTTTATAAATGCCGTCTATGCTTATATAAAAATATGCTATATAAATAGCAATGCATACTTTATATTAAGCTATAATTATATTACAAAATATCAGCACTTCATAAATTACTAAATCATTATGTTTAAAGTGTTTGCCCTGGCAGGAGTTCAGAAATGTTATGCAAGTCAGTGCCTATGAGGGCTACTCAACTGCTACTTATTTTCCTCAGTTATTGCTGCTTATTTGCTTTTTATTTTCCTCAATGCTTACCTAATGTTTTCTGCTTGACTGTGCAGCTGCATTAGGGCAGATCTGTTTTTTTTGTGACTACAGCTTAGCTGCAGTGCCTAAAGGGAGTCTGAGGTACAGTAGTCTGAGACATCCCCCTTGTCCATCATTGGTTCAGGCTGCAGCTGCTCTCTCTCTCATCCCTGTAGGTCAGATTGGATACTGTGTATAACACAAGACTTTCACGGGCTCACCAGGAAATCTGTGCATGGAGAAATGTGTAACGTAAAGTGAATTTGAAAGACTTGAGAATTAATAAGTTTACGCCGGCTACGTGAATAAATATATTTACTAAGTGATTAAATATACAATAACACAAATAAATCACATACAGAATAATAAAAAGTAAATAAACATCACTAGCCTAAATGGGGTGGAGACTCCGTTGATCATGCTATAACCCATGGCTGTCTACCCCATTATAACACATGACCAACACCCCAGGGTGTACAAGAGAGATAGGGCAAATCAATATTTACATCCAACCTAGTATGGAGGGCCTGGTGGAGTCTGCTAAGTGAATGTGTGTCATAATTAGTTATGAGCGGCATAGGCAATATTTGAATTCGCAATATTTCGCAAATTTTTGGCCGAATATTCACAATAACTTTGCAAATTTGAGAATTCGTGATCTCCAGTCATTATTTACTTGAGAAAATCGGCAATGTAATATATTTGCGATAAAATTTTGCGATTAGAATATTTGCGATTAACACTAAGGGGTAGGCAACTTTCCTATTGGTTGCTAGGGATGTTGCTAAAGTGCCGATATTCGCGATAAATTCGAAATAAATTCGAGATAAATTCGAGATAAATTCGCAATTAGAATATTTGCGATCAACACTATTCACAAATACGAATATACAGCACTATATTCTAAATATTCGCAAATTCTCAAAGTGGCGATATTCTCGATTAAAATTAGCAATTTGAATATTCACGTTCAACACTAGTCATAATGTTTTAACCTGTTAGCCCCTCCTCCAGTGTGCAGCACGCATGTCTCTGAGATCACTCGTTAATGTGGTCTTATCAGCACAATGGGGGATGGGTACTAGTATTAAACATAATTAAAGGGGAGAACCAATCAGCCACTTAAAAATACCCTTACAATACAGATAATCTTCATTTCAAAAATGGCAGAATGATTTAAAAAAGGAGGTTATTGCTAATCTTGGAGTATACTGAGCTAAGAAGAGTCACTATACGTTGAGATGGTAAAATGTATTTCTTAGGTTCAGATACACAACGAATAGACTGATCTTCAATATACAAAAATACACATATACAACATCATAAATAAAATAAATAATTACCATTGTAAGTAACAAGAAAAGCAACATGAAAATGATATGGGGCAAGTTAGTAAAATAACAAAAAACTTGCTTTTGTAGAATCTTACCTTCCGATCTGCAGTCAATTTTTAACAGGCATTGTAAATTAAATGGAGTGTGTCACCTATATTTTTTTTCTGCCAGTTAAAACTAGATAGTAACACATAGCGTTTTTCTAATCTGTTTTTATTTTCCAATCGTAGATTTTTTTATTCTATTCTCTGGATATGATTATTGGGACTGCCATCTTGCCTGAACTGCTGTTAAATTAGCACTTAGAAATATGCTTTACAGCAATTACCATGGGGAGAGATTTCTAGACATGCTTTGTAACCTGTGCAGAGGTCAGAAGGGAGTAGATAAGCATTGACAATTACCTATTGGGAATGGTGGAACTTGTGTTATCTATATATAGGTCATATCTGTCATTCCAATCCAACCTCGGATGATAAAGTGAAAAAGAGTGATCTGTACAGATCAATAAGTGGCACCAATTATTAGACTTGATGAGCAGTACATAAACTGCAGGATTTTAGGAATATATATATATATATATATATGTATATATATATACTGTATATATACACTCACCTAAAGAATTATTAGGAACACCTGTTCTATTTCTCATTAATGCAATTATCTAGTCAACCAATCACATGGCAGTTGCTTCAATGCATTTAGGGGTGTGGTCCTGGTCAAGACAATCTCCTGAACGCCAAACTGAATGTCAGAATAGGAAATAAGGGTGATTTAAGCAATTTTGAGCGTGGCATGGTTATTGGTGCCAGACGGGCTGGTCTGAGTATTTCACAATCTGCTCAGTTACTGGGATTTTCACACACAACCATTTCTAGGGTTTAAAAAGAATAGTGTGAAAAGGGAAAAACATCCAGTATGCGGCAGTCCTGTGGGCAAAAATGCCTTGTGGATGCTAGAGGTCAGAGGAGAATGGGCCGACTGATTCAAGCTGATAGAAGAGCAACGTTGACTGAAATAACCACTCGTTACAACCGAGGTATGCAGCAAAGCATTTGTGAAGCCACAACACGCACAACCTTGAGGCGGATGGGCTACAACAGCAGAAGACCCCACCAGGTACCACTCATCTCCACTACAAATAGGAAAAAGAGGCTACAATTTGCACGAGCTCACCAAAATTGGACTGTTGAAGACTGGAAAAATGTTGCCTGGTCTAATGAGTCTCGATTTCTGTTGAGGCATTCAAATGGTAGAGTCCGAATTTGGCGTAAACAGAATGAGAACATGTATCCATCATGCCTTGTTACCACTGTGCAGGCTGGTGGTGGTGGTGTAATGGTAAAGGGGGATGTTTTCTGGGCACACTTTAGGCCCCTTAGTGCCAATTGGGCATCGTTTAAATGCCATGGGCTACCTGAGCATTGTTCCTGACCATGTCCATCCCTTCATGACCACCATGTACCCATCCTCTGATGGCTACTTCCAGCAGGATAATGCACAATGTCACAAAGCTCGAATCATTTCAAATTGGTTTCTTGAACATGACAATGAGTTCACTGTACTAAAATGGCCCCCACAGTCACCAGATCTCAACCCAATAGAGCATCTTTGGGATGTGGTGGAACGGAAGCTTCGTGCCCTGGATGTGCATCCCTCAAATCTCCATCAACTGCAAGATGCTATCCTATCAATATGGGCCAACATTTCTAAAGAATGCTATCAGCACCTTGTTGAATCAATGCCACGTAGAATTGAGGCAGTTCTGAAGGCAAAAGGGGGTCCAAAACCGTATTAGTATGGTGTTCCTAATAATTCTTTAGGTGAGTGTGTGTATATATATATATATATATATATATATATATATACACTAAACAAAAAAATAAACGAAACACTTTTGGTTTCGCTCCCATTTTGCATGAGCTGAACTCAAAGATCTGAAACATTTTCTACATACACAAAAGACCCATTACTCTCAAATATTGTTCACAAATCTGTCTAAATCTGTGTTGGTGAGCACTTCTCCTTTGCCCAGATAATCCATCCCATCTCAAAGGGGTGGCATATCAAGGTGCTGGTTAGACAGCATGAATATTGTACAAGTGTTCCTTAGACTGCCCACAATAATAGGACACTCTGAAATGTGCAGTTTGATCACACAGCACAATGCTACAGATGTTGCAACGTATGAGGGAACGTGCAATTGGCATGCTGACTGCAGGAATGTCTACCAGAGCTGTTGCCCGTGTAATGAATGTTCATTTCTCTACCATAAGCCATCTCGAAAGGTGTTTCAGAGAATTTGGCAGTACATCCAACAGGCCTCACAACCGCAGACCATGTGTAATCACACTAGCTCAGGACCTCCACATCCAGCATGTTAACCTCCATGATCATCTGAGACCAGCCACCCGGACAGCTGCAGCATCAATCAGTGTGCATAACCAAAGAATTTCTGCACAAACAGTCCAAAACCGTCTCAGGGAAGCTCATCTATTTGCTTGTCATCCTCATCGGGGTCTGGACCTGACTGCAGTTCGTCGTTGCAACCGACTTGAGTGGGCAAATGCTCACATTCAATA
Organism: Bufo bufo; assembly: GCF_905171765.1. Classification (NCBI taxonomy): domain Eukaryota; kingdom Metazoa; phylum Chordata; class Amphibia; order Anura; family Bufonidae; genus Bufo; species Bufo bufo. The sequence continues at coordinate 618,755,873 of NC_053390.1, read as the reverse complement.
CTTTTGGTCCCTTAACAAGTGGGAGGCACATATGCAAACTGTTGTAATTCTTACACTGTTCACCTGATTTGGATGTAAATACCCTTAAATTAAAGCTGACAGTCTGCAGTTAAAGCACATCTTTGTGGTGGTGTATAGAGCCAAAAATGTTAGAATTGTGTCGATGTCCCAATATTTATGGACCTGACTGTACATACATACAGTACAGACCAAGAGTTTTCTTTATTTTCATGACTATGAAAATTGTAGATTCACACTGAAGGCATCTGTCACGGAACCATGAACCAGACGTACAACAAGAGATAAGTGAAAATAAGAAGGCTTTATTGAAAATAAAGCTGTAAAGCAAAAGTCCAAACGGATGGTGAAACCGAGCAGAGTCTTTGCGAAGCCAGAGGTCAGGAACCAGAAGGGTAGTCAGACGAAGCCAGGATCAGGAACCAGCAGGGTAGTCAGACGAAGCCAGGATCAGGAACCAGCAGGGTAGTCAGACGAGGCCAGGATCAGGAACCAGAAGCAGCAGCAGTCTTAGAAGCATGTGAACACAAGAGGACCAAGCAAGGAACTGAAGCCACAGACCTCCTATATATATGAGCTAGGCATCCAGCTCCTCCCAGGGGAAGGAGGAGCCGCAGGGTGGAAGGCTACAAGAAACCCAGGACCCAAGATGGCCGCCAGCACATGTCAAACGAAGGAGAGCAGCAAGCAGGTAAGACCATGACAGTACCTCCCCCTCAAGGGCCCCTCCTCCGCGGAGCACAAAACGGTTTCTGAGGGAAGCGTGCGTGGAAGGCTCGGAGCAAGGCAGGAGCATGGACATCTGCGGAGGGAACCCAGGAACGCTCCTCTGGACCATAACCACGCCAATGGACCAAAAACTGCAACCGACCGCGGACCAGGCGTGAGTCCAGGATATTGCTCACCTCATATTCCTCACGATTGCCCACTTGGACCGGACGAGGCCGAGGAACCGAGGAAGTGAAACGATTACACACCAGTGGCTTCAACAGGGAGACATGAAACACGTTGGAGATCCGCATGCCAGGAGGAAGCGCAAGGGCATAGGCTACCGGGTTTACCCTGCGAAGCACTCGGAAGGGACCAACAAAGCGAGGCGCCAGCTTGGGAGTGGGCACTCGAAGGTTGAGGTTGCGGGTGGACAACCATACACGGTCTCCGACCTGGTAGGAAGGAGCAGGCGCTCGTCTGCGATCAGCCTGGAATCTCTGGCGCTGCGCAGAGACCTCAAGGGACTTCTGGATCTGTACCCAAGAAGCACGTAGGACGGAAAGGTGATCCTCCACAGCCGGAATATCCTGGGGAGAGAATACCTCCGGTAACACGGCAGGTTGGAACCCATAATTGGCCATGAAGTGAGACGTCCCAGAGGAAGAGTTCACCGCCGTGTTCCTGGCAAACTCAGCCCAAGGCAGGAGGTCAACCCAATTGTCTTGGTGATCGGAGACATAGCAACGAAGGAATTGCTCCAAGGCCTGATTGGATCGTTCTGCGGCCCCATTGGACTGAGGGTGGTAGGCCGAGGAGAAGGAGAGATGAATCCCCAACTGGGAGCAAAAGGCGCGCCAGAACCTGGACACAAACTGACTCCCCCGATCCGACACAATCTCCTTAGGCAAACCGTGCAACCGGAAGACCTCCCTGGCAAAAATCGTGGCCAACTCTTGTGCAGAGGGTAACTTCTTGAGAGGAACACAGTGGCACATTTTGGAAAACCGATCCACAATCATGAGAATGACCGTATGGCCTCGGGATGCAGGGAGGTCCACCTTTGATCTCTCAGTAGGAAAGGCATGTGGCAGCAACTCGAAATAAATGCCCACCTGGTTAAGGAAACCTCGGCACTGAGTTGGCTCTCCCCCAAAGCGCTGTGGAAGAGGGGCAGAACCGGTCATACCCCGAAACACCGCAGGCGCAACAACAGGTGTCGGGGTAGACTCTGGCGCAACAACCGGAGCGGCAGTAGGAGCGAGCCCAGGAGCGACAACCGACCCATCGGCAACGGGAGCGAAATGAGCCGTGCGTTCAAGCAGGGTTTGCAACGCCACAGCGAACCGACCCAACAGGTGATCCTGCTGATCAAGTCTGGCAACCAGCGTGGGTAGCGAGGATGGCCCTGTACCGTCAGAATTCATGGCTTGGTCCTAATGTCACGGAACCATGAACCAGACGTACAACAAGAGATAAGTGAAAATAAGAAGGCTTTATTGAAAATAAAGCTGTAAAGCAAAAGTCCAAACGGATGGTGAAACCGAGCAGAGTCTTTGCGAAGCCAGAGGTCAGGAACCAGAAGGGTAGTCAGACGAAGCCAGGATCAGGAACCAGCAGGGTAGTCAGACGAAGCCAGGATCAGGAACCAGCAGGGTAGTCAGACGAGGCCAGGATCAGGAACCAGAAGCAGCAGCAGTCTTAGAAGCATGTGAACACAAGAGGACCAAGCAAGGAACTGAAGCCACAGACCTCCTATATATATGAGCTAGGCATCCAGCTCCTCCCAGGGGAAGGAGGAGCCGCAGGGTGGAAGGCTACAAGAAACCCAGGACCCAAGATGGCCGCCAGCACATGTCAAACGAAGGAGAGCAGCAAGCAGGTAAGACCATGACAGCATCAAAACTATGAATTAACACATGTGGAATTATATACATAACAAACAAGTGTAAAACAACTGAAAATATGTCATATTCTAGGTTCTTCAAAGTAGCCACCTTTTGCTTTGATTACTGCTTTGCACACTCTTGGCATTCTCTTGATGAGCTTCAAGATGTAGTCCCCTAAAATGGTTTTCACTTCATAGGTGTGCCCTGTCAGCTTTAATAAGTGGGATTTCTTGCCTTATAAATGGGGTTGGGACCATCAGTTGCGTTGAGGAGAAGTCAGGTGGATGCACAGCTGATAGTCCTACTGAATAGACTGTTAGAATTTGTATTATGGCAAGAAAAAAGCAGCTAAGTAAAGAAAAATGAGTGGCCATCATTACTTTAAGAAATGAAGGTCAGTCAGTCAGCCGAAAAATTGGGAAAACTTTGAAAGTAAGGGCTATTTGACCATGAAAGAGAGTGATGGGGTGCTGCGCCAGATGACCTGGCCTCCACAGTCACCGGACCTGAACCCAATCGAGATGGTTTGGGGTGAGCTGGACCGCAGAGTGAAGGCAAAAGGGCCAACAAGTGCTAAGCATCTCTGGGAACTCCTTCAAGACTGTTGGAAGACCATTTCAGGGGACTACCTCTGGAAGCTCATCAAGAGAATGCCAAGAGTGTGCAAAGCAGTAATCAAAGCAAAAGGTGGCTACTTTGAAGAACCTAGAATATGACATATTTTCAGTTGTTTCACACTTGTTTGTTATGTATATAATTCCACATGTGTTAATTCATAGTTTTGATGCCTTCATAGTCATGAAAATAAAGAAAACTCTTTGAATGAGAAGGTGTGTCCAAACTTTTGGTCTGTACTGTATATAATGACGTGGAAAATGAAATAATAATAATAATTACTCAAGTTCATATTTCTATTAACTAATTCTAGAAATAGAGATGAAGTAATTCAAGATCATGTGCTATTATTCAAGGAGAAGTGTCCTTAAAGGGGTTCTCCGGGAATTAATAAAATGATAGGATAAATAAACCGTTCTATTAGTACACACAAAATCTGTCCTAATCATACAGGAAGAGAAGTTACTTTACAAAACGGAGGTAAACATCTGTCTCATCCTCCTTTCTGCTCTACTTGTCAGGGATTATGATCCTGAATACAGTTGAATCTCTGGGCGAATGGAGATGATGAGGAGACATGAGAGGCTTGTGGGGTGTGGCTAATGAGCAGCAGCACTTGTATGCAGTCTCTATTACCACAGTCTGCCCTGTCCATCCTCTCTGTACTAAATTTCCCAGAGATTTGGATAAAGTTCATATCAGCTGTATTGAGGATCATAATCCCTGACCAGTAGAGTAGAGAGGAGGATGAGTCACCTATTTATCTCAGTGTTGTGAAGTAACTTGTCCTGCTGTGTGATTAGGACAGGTTTTGTGTGAACTAATAGGATGGTGGCCATTTTGTTTTCCCTGATGATTGCTCCCCAGACAAAATGAGCCATTATAAATAATGAAAGGTATTTGGGAATATATTTATTATATAGTAATATTTAAGTATTTTCCTTTTCTTAATTCCTGGAGAACCCCTTTAAGGAGGTGTTACCATGATCACTAGGACTCAGACCTCTAAGGCAACAGTTAATCCTGAGAACAAAGGAGCAGAAGAACCTTTAAAATATCGCACAGTATTTAGGGGCACAGGAAGTGGACAGGAGTAGCGATGTACTGGTAAAAACTGAAAGTGCTTAAATAATGCCTCAGTACATTAACTCTGCTGATTTGGTGGGAGTTACAGCATTAGGGCCCAACAATCGGGAACAGATCAGGCAGCAATATGTTATTATGTCTTCTAGTGGAATATTCTATTGTAAGCACTAACATTTGGAACAATTTAATATTCAACATGGCTGTGCCATTAGGAAACACAGTAATGTTTTGAGATTACAACTATGGATGATTGTTGTGTGTAGGCAGTGAGATTTTCATAGGAATACATGGAAAAGATGACTGCTTGTTCCCCCAGTATTGACACCAGTCCGACAGGGGGCTGGTCATGTGGTACAGTGGAAGGACTGGATGGGGACCGGTAATTCAGGAGTAAAAGTTAAATTTTTTTTGTTGAGTTGGTCTTTATTAAAAATGTTCAACCATTTTTGAGATACCGGGGTTAATAAAATGTGATGTCACAGCCCCTGTGATGTCACACCCATATAAAAAGCCTTAGCCTGCTCGGTCTCAACCATTTTCCAGAGAACTTAGTGCAGGGAGCGACGTGACAGGCACTATGGAAAGGAAAGACTTTATTGTGGAAAAATAACTATTGAGCAGTTCAGGGAAAGATTATTGATAGCGTAGGGATATAATAGAGAGGCATTATCCACACTATAGGGAGAGAGCAGGGGCCATGTGCACAGTGTAAAGCCTGGGTAAATGGGGCTATTCTATTACATATAATAGATTATATATATACAGTACAGACCAAAAGTTTGGACACACCTTCTCATTCAAAGAGTTTTCTTTATTTTCATGACTATGAAAATTGTAGATTCACACTGAAGGCATCAAAACTATGAATTAACACATGTGGAATTATATACATAGCAAACAAGTGTGAAACAACTGAAAATATGTCATATTCTAGGTTCTTCAAAGTAGCCACCTTTTGCTTTGATTACTGCTTTGCACACTCTTGCCATTCTCTTGATGAGCTTAAAGAGGTAGTCCCCTGAAATGGTTTTCACTTCACAGGTGTGCCCTGTCAGGTTTAATAAGTGGGATTTCTTGCCTTATAAATGGGGTTGGGACCATCAGTGGCGTTGAGGAGAAGTCAGGTGGATACACAGCTGAAAGTCCTACTGAATAGACTGTTAGAATTTGTATTATGGCAAGAAAAAAGCAGCTAAGTAAAGAAAAACGAGTGGCCATCATTACTTTAAGAAATGAAGGTCAGTCAGTCAGCCGAAAAATTGGGAAAACTTTGAAAGTAAGGGCTATTTGACCATGAAGGAGAGTGATGGGGTGCTGCGCCAGATGACCTGGCCTCCACAGTCACCGGACCTGAACCCAATCGAGATGGTTTGGGGTGAGCTGGACCGCAGAGTGAAGGCAAAAGGGCCAACAAGTGCTAAGCATCTCTGGGAACTCCTTCTAGACTGTTGGAAGACCATTTCAGGGGACTACCTCTTGAAGCTCATCAAGAGAAGGCCAAGAGTGTGCAAAGCAGTAATCAAAGCAAAAGGTGGCTACTTTGAAGAACCTAGAATATGACATATTTTCAGTTGTTTCACACTTGTTTGTTATGTATATAATTCCACATGTGTTAATTCATAGTTTTGATGCCTTCATAGTCATGAAAATAAAGAAAACTCTTTGAAGGTGTGTCCAAACTTTTGGTCTGTACTGTATATATATATATACTGTATATGTGTGTGTGTACATCCATTTATCCTTGATTCTGAGGTGAAATTGCGGCCTGATACTATAGACGTTGGCGTGCTCAAATTATACTATACGTAAATATATTTTTTAATCCCTAGTTGTGGAGTTGGTGAGAAAATGCGGCCTGATACTCTTGCTCTTTTACCCTTGCAGTTTCTTTTAATGTACAGTATGTCGGACAGAGAGGTGACAGGCCCTTTTAAGGGAAGGGGCAGTGGCCAAAATGTTTCTGGAGCTAGCAGGAGTAGAAACAGAAGAAGGGGGGTGGTGGCAGCAGTCGCAGCGACAGGCCAGAAATGCCAGTGTCATCTAGTGGTCATGTTTTGACCAGCAACCCAGCTGTCCTTGAATGGTTTACTCGGTCTTCTACTTCATCGCAAGTGACATCAGACACCCCCAGCCAGGAGTCGGTGGGCTCCTCTGACACCACGCTTAGTTGGCATGGCCCGGGAACAAGCTCTGTGCCCCCACCTGTCCTGAACCTTGCTCTGTCATTTTCTGTTCCTTCAGCTCGAGAAGTATTATATGCTGTCGGCTCGGCTCAACTTTTCGGCGAGGACGAGATTCTAGAGGACAGTTAGCAGCTACTGCCCAGCCAAAATCTAGAGGAGAGATCAACTGCTTCCTCCAGTAGGTGGGCAAGTAGCAATGATTAAGGTAGCGTGGGAGCTGGTGTTGCAAGCGTCAGGCACGTGGCCCTGAGACTACTGATGGATTACTATGCAAATGCTGACCGTGTGAAGGCGGATGCTTAAAAGACAGGATCTGTTTTTTTTGGGGTTGTTCATGACAGATGACAAGAAGGGCAAAATAAACAGTGACATCAACACAAACTTACTGCTGACACCCTTTCCACTCTGTCATGAGGGCAATACTTGTTTTAGTGTGTAACAGAACAGGTTCCGTAGAAATCTATATGGAATCAGCTGACGATGGTGTAAAAGGAGTGTGCTCTTTTACACTATAGTACAATCTTGGGCCACTGCACAGTTCTTTATACCTGATGCTAACATTTACCTGTAAGGCTGAGTTCATACTTGAGTTATTTGGACAGTTTTAGCTCCAGAACTGACTAAATAAGTGAAGTATGAAGCGATTCTAAGAGTGATGCCTGTCAACTGCTGGTCATACAGACGCAAAGTAACTATTTTACTAACACAGTGGACTACCTATGCATGTTTCTGCAATGCACAGTGTTCTACACCAATATACAGGCTCTCTGCATCTGGGAAATAGCTGCATTTGAACACGATTTGTCACAAATAAATTCAGATCGAATCAAATCTTTTTGTAAAATTCAGCGAACCGACCGAATCAAATTTTTGAAAAGTTCGTTCATTTCTAGTAAGGGTGTGTTCACAAATGGCAGACTTGTCATCATGGGTTTTCATGTTGCAATTCTGCAGTACAGTACCAGCAAAATGGATGAGCTTTTAAGAAATATCCTACCACATGTTGGGTCAAAAAAACTGTAAAAGTAAATTGACCTGCGGTGCGGATTAGAAAAATTTACAGCAATTCAATTGATGTTGTGGATCTCCATCACACATGTTATCTTTTGCAATGGATCCCAAGCTGACACAGCCCATGTGGACCTACCCTATAGAGACAGGTACTTTTGATGGTAAAAATAGCACCATCATTGGGGCCTGAAAGGATTTGTTGGCACTATTATATGATGATGTTTGCAAACAGTTCAAGCGATTTTCTATAAATTTATTTTTATCTGTGTGGTTACATAACAAGGATAACGCCCACTGTGATTTGAGTCATTCTTATACGTTTTGTCTTCATTTCACTAAAAAAGTCTAATAGAAAAGTATTTTTTACTTCAATAAAGAGGAAGTGACTCATAATCAATTTGCATAATGTCCAGATGTTTTTGCATAATGTAGTGTAGAAAACTAGACATGCATTGCAATATGTATATGTTAAACAGGAGATGGGAACATGTATAGGAGCCCAATTCATATTGTTTTTGCTAAGCGCAGTTGCACTTGAAGATGAGTTCTTTATGGATATATAGTTCCTGGACAAACAGAGTTTGTAAATGATAAGTTATGCTTGTAGCAGTGTGCAAATGACTCTTACAAAGGGCTGGTACTTATATTCAAACTGTAGATGTATGAAAGAAGCATGAAGTCATAGTAAAATATTCCAAAAAGTGACATTACCCAGTATTTTTGTCAGCATATGAAGATGCTTCCATTTTGTATCAGACTGTGAGAATCAAATAGTCTCTTTTTTTTTTTTTTTACCAATCTGGTATAACTACTAAACTGTCTTCAGAAGTCTAATTTGGGGGTTTGCTTAAACATGTTGCAAAGCTTCTCTTTTCTCAGCCTCAGCAAGTACGGAGTGCAGAAAGTTTTTCATTTAAAAAAAAAAAAAATTGTAGACTTTAAGGAACCTATAGTTATTTGGTGCAACTGAAGCTATTAGCCTAGAGTTAGGGTGATTTCTTACAGATTCCCTGGTTTAATAATAATAATCTTTATTTATAAAGCGCCACCATGTTCAGCAGCGTTTTACAAATTCAGAGGGTTCATGTACAAAACAAAAGACATCACAACGTATGGGTTAATATACACTTGAAACACTAGGAGGGAGGGCCCTGCTCACAAGAGCTCACAATCTATGAAGAACTGGGTGGTGACACATAAAGTAGTTGATTGTGATTAGAGTTGAGTGAACACCTGGATGTTCGGGTTCGAGAAGTTCGGCCGAACTTCCCGGAAATGTTCGGGTTTGGGATCCGAACCCGACCCGAACTTCGTCCAGAACCCGAACCCCATTGAAGTCAATGGGGACCCGAACTTTTGGGCACTAAAAAGGCTGTAAAACAGCCCAGGAAAGAGCTAGAGAGCTGCAAAAGGCAGCAACATGTAGGTAAATCACCTGCAAACAAATGTGGATAGGGAAATGAATTAAAATTAAAATTAAAAAAATTAAAATTAACCAATATCAATTGGACAGAGGTCCCATAGCAGAGAATCTGCCTTCACGTCAGCAGAGAATCAGTCTCTTCATGCCATAGCAAAGACTCTGGCTTCATGTCAGCAGAGAATCAGTCTCTTCATGCCATAGCAGAGAATCTGGCTTCATGTCAGCACAGAATCAGTCTTCATGTCATAGCAGAGAATCAGGCTTCACGTCACCCACCACTGGAACAGGCCACTGTCACACATTTAGGCCCCGGCACCCAGACAGAGGAGAGAGGTCCCGTAACAGAGAATCTGGCCTTATGTCAGCGCAGAATCAGTCTTCATGTCATAGCAGAGAATCAGGCTTCACGTCACCCACCACTGGAACAGGCCACTGTCACATATTTAGGCCCCAGCACCCAGACAGAGGAGAGAGGTCCCGTAACAGAGAATCTGACCTTATGTCAGCACAGAATCAGTCTTCATGTCATAGCAGAGAATCAGGCTTCACGTCACCCACCACTGGAACAGGCCACTGTCACACATTTAGGCCCAGGCACCCAGGCAGAGGAGAGAGGTCTCGTAACAGAGAATCTGGCCTTATGTCAGCACAGAATCAGTCTTCATGTCATAGCAGAGAATCAGGCTTCACGTCACCCACCACTGGAACAGGCCACTGTCACACATTTAGGCCCGGGCACCAAGACAGAGGAGAGGTTCATTCAACTTTGGGTTGCCCCGCAATATAATGGTAAAATGAAAATAAAAATAGGATTGAATGAGGAAGTGCCCTGGAGTAGAATAATATATTGTTAAGGGGAGGTAGTTAATATCTAATCTGCACAAGGGATGGACAGGTCCTGTGGGATCCATGCCTGGTTCATTTTTATGAACGTCAGCTTGTCCACATTGGCTGTAGACAGGCGGCTGCGTTTGTCTGTAATGACGCCCCCTGCCGTGCTGAATACACGTTCAGACAAAACGCTGGCCGCCGGGCAGGCCAGCACCTCCAAGGCATAAAAGGCTAGCTCTGGCCACGTGGACAATTTGGAGACCCAGAAGTTGAATGGGGCCGAACCATCAGTCAGTACGTGGAGGGGTGTGCACAGGTACTGTTTCACCATGTTAGTGAAATGTTGCCTCCGGCTAACACGTTCCGTATCAGGTGGTGGTGCACTTAGCTGTGGCGTGGTGACAAAACTTATCCACATCTCTGCCATGCTAACCCTGCCCTCAGAGGAGCTGGCCGTGACACAGCTGCGTTGGCGACCTCTTGCTCCTCCTCTGCCTTCGCCTTGGGCTTCCACTGGTTCCCCTGTGACATTTGGGAATGCTCTCAGTAGCACGTCTACCAACGTGTGCTTGTACTCGCGCATCTTCCTATCACGCTCCAGTGTAGGAAGTAAGGTGGGCACATTGTCTTTGTACCGGGGATCCAGCAGGGTGGCAACCCAGTAGTCCGCACACGTTAAAATGTGGGTAACTCTGCTGTCGTTGCGCAGGCACTGCAACATGTAGTCGCTCATGTGTGCCAGGCTGCCCAGAGGTAAGGACAAGCTGTCCTCTGTGGGAGGCGTATCGTCATCGTCCTGTGTTTCCCCCCAGCCACGCACCAGTGATGGGCCCGAGCTGCTTTGGGTGCCACCCCGCTGTGAACATGCTTCATCCTCATCCTCCTCCACCTCCTCCTCATCCTCGTCCTCCTCGTCCTCCAGTAGTGGGCCCTGTCTGGCCACATTTGTACCTGGCCTCTGGTGTTGCAAAAAACCTCCCTCTGAGTCACTTCGAAGAGACTGGCCTGAAAGTGCTAAAAATGACCCCTCTTCCTCCTCTTCCTCCTGGGCCACCTCCTCTTCCATCATCGCCCTAAGTGTTTTCTCAAGGAGACATAGAAGTGGTATTGTAACGCTGATAACGGCGTCATCGCCACTGGCCATGTTGGTGGAGTACTCGAAACAGCGCAACAGGGCACACAGGTCTCGCATGGAGGCCCAGTCATTGGTGGTGAAGTGTGTCTGATCCATAGTGCGACTGACCCGTGCGTGCTGCAGCTGAAACTCCACTATGGCCTGCTGCTGCTCGCACAGTCTGTCCAGCATATGCAAGGTGGAGTTCCACCTGGTGGGTACGTCGCATATGAGGCGGTGAGCGGGAAGGCCGAAGTTACGCTGTAGCGCAGACAGGCGAGCAGCGGCAGGGTGTGAATGCCGGAAGCGCGAACAGACGGCCCGCACTTTATGCAGCAGCTCTGACATGTCGGGGTAGTTGCGAATGAACTTCTGCACCACCAAATTCAGCACATGCGCCAGGCAAGGGATGTGCGTCAAACCGGCTAGTCCCAGAGCTGCAACGAGATTTCGCCCATTATCGCACACCACCAGGCCGGGCTTGAGGCTCACCGGCAGCAACCACTCGTCGGTCTGTTGTTCTATACCCCGCCACAACTCCTGTGCGGTGTGGGGCCTGTCCCCCAAACATATGAGTTTCAGAATGGCCTGCTGACGTTTACCCCGGGCTGTGCTGAAGTTGGTGGTGAAGGTGTGTGGCTGACTGGATGAGCAGGTGGAAGAAGAGGAGGAGGAAGCTGAGTAGGAGGAGGAGGAGACAGGAGGCAAAGAATGTTGCCCTGCGATCCTTGGCGGCGGAAGGACGTGCGCCAAACAGCTCTCCGCCTGGGGCCCAGCCGCCACTACATTTACCCAGTGTGCAGTTAGGGAGATATAGCGTCCCTGGCCGTTCTTACTGGTCCACGTATCTGTGGTTAGGTGGACCTTGCCACAGATGGCGTTGCGCAGTGCACACTTGATTTTATTGGACACTTGTTTGTGCAGGGAAGGCACGGCTCTCTTGGAGAAGTACTGGCGGCTGGGAACAACATACTGTGGGACAGCAAGCGACATGAGCTGTTTGAAGCTGTGTGTGTCCACCAGCCTAAATGACAGCATTTCATAGGCCAGTAGTTTAGAAATGCTGGCATTCAGGGCCAGGGATCGAGGGTGGCTAGGTGGGAATTTACGCTTTCTCTCAAATGTTTGTGAGATGGAGAGCTGAACGCTGCTGTGTGACATGGTTGAGATGCTTGGTGACGCAGGTGGTGGTGTTGGTGGTACATCCCATGTTTGCTGGGCGGCAGGTGCCAACGTTCCTCCAGAGGCGGAGGAAGAGGCCGAGGCGGCAGCAGCAGCAGAAGAGGCCAAGGCGGCAGCAGCAGAAGAGGTAGCAGGGGGAGCCTGAGTGACTTCTTTGTTTTTAAGGTGTTTACTCCACTACAGTTCATGCTTTGCATGCAGGTGCCTGGTCATGCAGGTTGTGCTAAGTTTCAGAACATTAATGCCTCGCTTCAGGCTCTGATGGCACAGCGTGCAAACCACTCGGGTCTTGTCGTCAGCACATTGTTTAAAGAAGTGCCATGCCAGGGAACTCCTTGAAGCTGCCTTTGGGGTGCTAGGTCCAGATGGCGGCGGTCAGTAGCAGGCGGAGTCTCTTGGCGGCGGGTGTTCTGATTTTGCCCACTGCTCCCTCTTTTGCTACGCTGTTGGCTCGGTCTCACCACTGCCTCTTCCTCCGAACTGTGAAAGTCAGTGGCACGACCTTCATTCCATGTGGGGTCTAGGACCTCATCGTCCCCTGCATCGTCTTCCACCCAGTCTTGATCCCTGACCTCATCAGTTGGCACAGCAGTTGGCACCTGTGTTTCGTCATCATCAGAGACGGGCTGAGGTGGTATTCCCATGTCCTCATCATCAAGAAACATAAGTTGTTGTGCGTTAGTGCATTCTATCGCTTCCACCCCTGGGGAAGGGCTAGGTGGATGCCCTTGGGAAACCCTGCCAGCAGAGTCTTCAAACAGCATAAGAGACTGCTGCATAACTTGAGGCTCAGACAGTTTCCCTGATATGCATGGGGGTGATGTGACAGACTGATGGGCTTGGTTTTCATGTGCCATCTGTGCGCTTTCTGCAGAAGACTGGGTGGGAGATAATGTGAACGTGCTGGATGCACTGTCGGCCACCCAATTGACTAATGCCTGTACCTGCTCAGGCCTTACCATCCTTAGAACGGCATTGGGCCCCACCAAATATCGCTGTAAATTCTGCTGGCTACTGGGACCTGAGGTAGTTGGTTCACTAGGACGTGTGGCTGTGGCAGAACGGCCACGTCCTCTCCCAGCACCAGAGAGTCCACTAACACCACCACGACCATGTCCACGTCCGCGTCCCTTATTAGATGTTTTCCTCATTGTTCCCGTTCACCACAATTTTGAAAATGGCAAATTTGGGAATAGTTTTTCAACCCAGAACAAAAACTGTGCTTTTACGGTCACTACAAATAATTTGACCAGCTCAAACAGTACAGATTTGGTTGAATAGAAATGTGAGGCCTATTTTTTTTTGCGCTGTGTGACAGGTATACGTTTAATCACAGAATTAGACTTGTATCTGCGCGGTAGCGTGTGTGTTAAGTTTTTCTGAATGACACTATCAGCACCTTGAATCTAAGATATCCTTTTTTGGATAGATTTCAAGTAGGCCTCATATAGCATAAACTACTTATTTTGAGAATGTCAAATTTGGGAATAGTTTTTCACCCCAGAACAAAAACTGTGCTTTTACGGTCACTACAAATAACTTGACCAGCTCAAACAGTACAGATTTGGTTGAATAGAAATGTGAGGCCTATTTTTTTTTGCGCTGTGTGACAGGTATACGTTTAATCACAGAATTAGACTTGTATCTGCACGGTAGCGTGTGTGTTAAGTTTTTCTGAATGACACTATCAGCACCTTGAATCTAAGATATCCTTTTTGGGATAGATTTCAAGTAGGCCTCATATAGCATAAACTACTTAGTTATTTTGAGAATGGCAAATTTGGGAATAGTTTTTCAACCCAGAACAAAAACTGTGCTTTTACGGTCACTACAAATAACTTGACCAGCTAAAACAGTACAGATTTGGTTGAATAGAAATGTCAGGTCTATTTTTTAGGCGCTGGGTGACAGGCTCAACTTGCCCCTGATGTAGTATATGGCCAAAAAATAACCACACTATTGATGGTTAAATGCACTTGGGTGACACAGGCTCAGCCTGCACCTGATGTAGTATATGGCCAAAAATTAACCACACTGTTGATGGTTAAATGCACTTGGGTGACACAGGCTCAGCCTGCACCTGATGTAGTATATGGCCAAAAAATAACCACACTGTTGATGGTTAAATGCACTTGGGTGACACAGGCTCAGCCTGCACCTGATGTACTATATGGCCAAAAAATAACCAGACTGTTGATGGTTAAATGCACTTCGGTGACACAGGCTCAGCCTGCAGCTGATGTAGGATATAGCAAAAAATAACCACACTATTGGTGGTTAAAAGCACTTGGTGGTAGCTTGTGCTGGCGCACCACAAGCCACAAAATGGCCGCCGATCACCCCAGAAAAAAGCGATCTAAAAACTCTCTGGGCAGCCTAAAAAAAGTGAGCAAGTCGATATTAGCACTTCAATGATCCACAGCTGGAGATCGATCACAGAATGAAGTCTTTTGGAGGAGTTAATCTGCCTAATCTCGCCCTAACGTCGCAGCAGCAACCTCTCCCTATGCTTGAATCAGCAGAGTGACGTGCAGCGCTACGTGACCCAAGCTTATATAGAGGCTGGGTCATATGCTGCACTGGCCAATCACAGCCATGCCAATAGTAGGCAAGGCTGTGATGGCCTCTTGGAGCAAGTAGTATGACGCTTGTTGATTGGCTGATTTGCAGCCTTTAAAAAAGTGCCAAGAAAGCGCCGAACACCGAACCCGGACTTTTACGAAAATGTTCGGGTTCGGGTCCGTGTCACGGACACCCCACAATTCGGTACGAACCCGAACTATACAGTTCTGGTTCGCTCATCCCTAATTGTGATACCTAGTTGTGATACCTAGTAGTCAAGTCATTATTGTACTGAAAGCAGTGGTGTAGGCCGATCTGCTTCAGGTGTGGGACTGTTAGAAGATCGAGTTCAGGCCTGAGGAGTTGTTAAGGGAGGGGGGAACAGTCATTTAAGAAGCTTGATAAGCCTGTCTGAAAAGATGCGTTTTCAAGGCATGTTTGAAGGTAGGGAAGGAGGAAATTGACAATTCCTGATTTAACCTCTTAGTGACCAGCCTGCTTTGGGCCTTAATGACCAAGAGACTTTTTTTTTTTTTTTTCATTGTTTCCTTCCAAGAGCCATAACTATTTTTCCATCTATGTAGTGGTATAAGGGCTTATTTTTTGCAGGACAAGTTGTATGTTTTAATGGTATGGTGCTATTTTGGGGTACACATTACTGATTAACTCTTTCTGGGAGGGAGTTGGGAAAAAAAACAGCAATACTGCCACTCAGTTTATATGTTATAAATGTTGCATCATTCATTTTTTGGCTTATATAACACCATAACTTTATTCTCTGGGATAGTACAATTACAGTGATACCAAATACATATTTTTTATGTTTTACTACTTTTGCACATTGACCCCTTAGGGACCCATGACGTACCGGTACGGCATGGTTCCCGAGTCCTTAAGGACCCATGATGTACCGGTACGTCATGGGTTTAAAACTACATTGCGGCGTGGCGGGGGTTAATCGGAACATGATGTCCGCTGAAATAATTCATCGGGCATTCCGCCGTATCGTCGATCGCAGCAAATTCAGACCTGCGGTTTACTGCGTTTCCGGTCCATTCGGGTTTCCGGTGACCCGATGAACTGGAAAAGGACGGTAATCGGTGGTGTGATGACACACCACCAATCACAGTCCGAGCATTTGGAGGCGGCGTTGCTGGCGGTGGTGCTGATTGGTGCTGTCCTTGGTGCTGTCCTTGGTCCTCTTCCTGCTGCTGCAGCTGCATCGTCGAGCACCGTCCTCACCATTTCCTGCGATCCCCTTATCGGCACCCATCACCCTACTGTACCCATCACCCTCCAGGTAGGTTAGGGTCAGTGAGGGAGAGGCACCATTAGGCAGGGATAGAAGGGAGAGTTAAAGGGGTATTCTCAACACGCTATTTCATACTTACCTGCTCCCGGCGTGCTGTCCACTTCCTGGTTTCGGCACTCGGCAGGGGGCGGGCTCCATCTTGATTGAAGTCTTCTCCCGGCCGGGGCGCGCACTGGACTGAATGCGCACGCCGAGGCCGTGCATGCGCCCTGGTGACTTCTTCCTGGCAAGTATACTATACTGGCTAGTAAGAAATCACCAAAGTGCATGCGCGGGACTTCGCGCGGCCGGCCGGGAGAAAAGAAGAAGTCGTCTGCGCAAGCGCGGACATCGCGATTCCGGAGAAGAGCAGTGGTCGTAACTAGGGAAGACAACAGTCAGGTAAGTATATGTTTATTTGATCACTGTTAAATCATTAACAGATTTAACAGTGATCATTAAGATAGGAATACCCCTTTAATTAGGGGGAAAAAAATATATATAACTTTAACTGATTTATTGTTTTTGGTGGTCTCTGGTGGTTGGGGTCCACAGCACTTAGCTGTGAGACCCTAGACCCACCCAGGGGTGCTGCCACTTGTACCCCCCCACTTTTTTTTTTTGCGTGCACTGACTGTGGCCTGCACTCTTAGCGTCCGGCCACTATTAGCGCATCGCCCGCCACACCGCTGATCAGCGTTGTACCGCTGATCAGCAAGTTTGAACTTTTTTTTTTCTTCTTTCTAACTACTTTTTAGTAAGTCAACACCCGTGCCCCCCCACACATGCACATACAATAAAGTTTTACACGCAGGCACATACACACGCACATACCCATGGCCCGCCGGATGTTCTCGTGGAGGAGGCATACGCCCAGCTTTCCTCCGACTCCAAGAGCCCCAGTGAGGATGAGGATGACCCCACGTTCCTCTTGTCATTCACATCCTCCTCATCATCATCTGATGACGATGAGCCCCCAAGGCGGCGGAGACGCCGCCAGGCAGAGCCAGGGGCCCCACATGCTAGGGACCCTGTGGGCCACACTAGTACAAGCCGCCCTGGGGTTCATACTGGTTTCCCAGCCCACCAAATAAGCCCACCGGAGCCCCCTGCCGGTGAACTTAGCTAGTGTCCCCCAGTGGATTTTGAGCCTGAGATTCCGGATTTTGTTGGCAATCCAGGAATCCAGATTCCCACAGTGGGATTCACTGAAATTGACTTTTTTTTTTTTCAGTGACCAATTTGTGAATCTGATGGTGGAGCAGACAAACCTGTATGCCCAACAGTTCGTTGCTCAGCACCTGGGCTCCTTTTTTGGCTAGACCCGGTGGCTGGACGCCGGTCAGTGCAGCCGAGATGAGGACATTTTGGGGCCTGTGCTGCATATGAGTCTAGTGCAAAAACCCAGTGTCAGGCAATACTGGAGTGAGGACGTCCTCTACCAGACCCCACTCTACAGTATGGCCATGACACGCCCCCGGTTTGATGCCATCCGGATATGTCTGCATTATTCTGATAATTCAGCATGTCCCCCCTCCCCGAGGTGATCCTGCCTATGTCCGTCTGTATAAGATACGGCCAATCATCGGGGTGTTAGCGGGAAACTCGTGTGGGACCTTATGTACCCACTGCTAGATAAGGGTTACCACTTGTACGTGGATAACTTTTATACTAGCATTCCCTTGTTCAGGTCCCTTGCCGACAGATCCACGTCCGCTTGTGGGACCGTGCAGAAAAATCAGCGCGGCCTCCCTGCCCACCCCCTCCAGGTACCTATCTCCAGGGGTGAGACCCGTGCACTTACCAGTGGAAACCTGTTGCTGGTCAGGTATAAGGACAAGAGGGATGTCCTTATACTGTCCACAATTCACGGTAACAGCATCACCCCTGTCCCTGTGCGAGGTACCGCGGCAACGGTCCTCAAGCCCGATTGTATCGTCGACTACAATCGGTATATGGGAGGAGTTGATCTCTCTGATCAAGTCCTCAAGCCATATAATGCCATGCGCAAAACCCGGGCATGGTACATAAAGGTTACAGTCTACTTGGTACAGGTTGCCTTGTACAACGCTTTTGTACTATACCGAAGCGCTGGCAGCACAGGAACATTCCTCCAATTCTATGAGGCAGTCCTCAAGGACCTGATTTTTTCAGACCGGAAAAGAGCAGGCCGAAGTACCTCAGGAATTGGAGGCGCCCGGATCGTCCCTGGCCAACATTTCCCAGATGTGGTCCCCCATACTGGAAAGAAGGGACGAACCCAAAAAAGATGCAGAGTGTGTCACAAGAGGGGGTTACGGAAGGACACCACCACTCAATGTGACACTTGCCCCGATCATCCGGGACTCTGCGTTATCGATTGCTTCAGGGAGTATCACACTTCCATGGAGTACTAAATTTTTATAATCCCCAACAGTCCCCTAGAGAACATAAAAAACTATGGCTCTCAGACTTTGGAGACACGGAAACAATTTTTTTCCCCCAAAAATATTAGTTTTAGTGCAGGCATCCTCAAACTGCGGCCCTCCAGATGTTGTAAAACTATAACTCTCAGCATGCCCAGACAACCTACAGCTATCAGCAGGGCATGGTGGGAATTGTCGTTTAGTGTCTCCAAAGTCTGAGAGCCATACATATTGGGCATCGCCGCATCCGTAAAAATCTTCTCTATAAAAATAACATTTAACCCAACCCCCCCGGATGAACAGCGTTAAAAAAAAAAAAAAAAAAAAAAAGGGGTGAAAAAAGCCATTTTTTGTCACCTAACATCAGAAAAATTGTAATAGCGAGCGATCAAAATGTCATATGCACCCCCAATTAGTGCCAATAAAACCGCCATCTCATCCCACAAAAAATGAGCCCCAACATTAGATAGTCGCCCAACAAAAAAAAAAAAAAACTGTAGCTCCCAGACTATGGAGATACTAAAATAATTTTTCTTTGTTTCTAAAATGATAATATAGTGTAAAATCTAAATACATTTTAAAATGTAGACATATTAGGTATTGTGCTGTCCGTAAGAATCTGCTATATAAAAATACCATTTGACCAAACCCCTCGGATAAACAGCGTTAAAAATATAAAATAAAAACGGTGCCAAAACACCAATTTTTGGGCAAAATTTCCATTTGAATCCTTTTTTTCCGGTAATAAAGCAAGGGTTAGCAGCCAAACAAAACTAAATATTTATTGCCCTGATTATGTAGTTTGCAGAAACACCCCATATGTGGTCGTAAATGGCTATATAGCCACACGGCAGGGCATAGAACGAAGGGAACGCCATATGGTTTCTGGAAGGCAGATTTTGATGGACTGGTTTATTTACACCATCTCCCATTAGAAGCCCCCCTGATGTAGCCTAGACTAGAAACTCCAAAAAAGTGACCCCATCTAAGAAACTACACCCCTCAAGGTATTCAAAAGTTACTTTACAAACTTTGTTAACCCTTTAGGTGTTCCACAAAACTAAATAGCAAATATAGAAACAATTTTAGAATTTACATTTTTTGTTACCTTCCTCAAAAAAGTGTAATATAGAGCAACCAAAAATCATATTTACCCTAAAATAGTCCCAAAACAACAACCACCTTATCCCGTAGTTTCCTAGATGGGGTCACTTTTATGGAGTTTCTACTCTAGGGGTGCATCAGGGGGCTTGAAAGGGTACATTGTATAAATAAACCAGTCCTTCCTAAATAAACCTGCCTTCCAAAACCCATATGGCGTTCCCCTTCTTCTATGTCCTGCCGTTTAGCCAAATAGTAGTTTACGACCACATATGGGGTGTTTCTGCAAACTACAGAATCAGGGCAACTCATATTGAGTTTTGTTTGGCAGTTAACCCATTTTTTCCAGTAATAAAGTAAGGGTTAAAATGGAAAATATTCAAAAAAATTGAAATTCCAAAATTGTTTCTCCATCTGCCATTAACTCCTGTGGAACACCTAAAGGGTTAACAAAGTTTGTAAACCCAGTTTTGAATACCTTGAGGGGTTTACTTTCTTAGATGGAGTCACTTTTTTAGAATTTCTATTCTAGGGGTGCAACGGGGGGCTTGAAATGGGACATGGTATAAACAAAACCAGTCCTGCAAAATCTGCCTTCCAAATCCCATATGGCGTTCCCCTCCTTCTATGTCCTCCCGTTTGGCCAAACAGTAGTTTAGGACCACATATGGGGTGTTTTTGAAAACTACAGAATCAGGTCAACCCATATTGAGTTTTGTTTGGCAGTTAACCCTTACTTTATTACTGGAAAAAATGGGTTAAAATGGAAGATTTTCCAAAAAATAGAAATTCCAAAATTGTTTCTCCATCTGCCATTAACTCTCGTGGAACACCTAAAGGATTAACAAAGTTTGTAAACCCAGTTTTGAATACCTTGAGGGGTGTACTTTCTTAGATGGAGTCACTTTTTTGGAATTTCTATTCTAGGGGAGCAACGGGGGGCTTGAAATGGGACATGGTATAAACAAAACCAGTCCTGCAAAATCTGCCTTGCAAAAACCATATGGCGTTCCCCTCCTATGTCCTCCCGTTTGGCCAAACAGTAGTTTAGGACCACATATGGGGTGTTTATGCAAACTACAGAATCAGGGCAACCCATATTGAGTTTTGTTTGGCAGTTAACCCTGGATTATATTGGAAAATTTTCCCAAAAAATCGAAATTCTTAAATTTTATGTCCATTTGCCATGAAGTCTTGTGGAAGACCTAAAGGATTAACAAAGTTTGTAAAATCTGTTTTGAATACCTTGAGGGGTGTAATTTCTAAAATGGGGTCATTTTTGGGTGGTTTCTATTACGTAAGCCTCACAAAGTGACTTCAGACCTGGACTGGTCCATAAAAAGTGGGATTTGGAAAATTTCTGAAAAATGTCTAAATTTGCTTCTAAACTTCTAAGCTATGTAACATCCCCCCCCCCCCCCCAAAAAAAAAATGGCATTACCAAAATGATACAAACATGAAGTAGACATATGGGGAATGTAAAGTCATCACAATTTTTGGGGGTATTACTATGTATTACAGAAGTAAAGAAACTGGAACTTTGAAATTTGCAAATTTTTTTACATTTTGGGTAAATTTGGTATTTTGTTATGCAAAAAAATTTACTTCTTTGACCCAATTTTAGCAGTGTCATGAAGTACAATATGTGATGAAAAAACAATCTCAGAACGGCCTGGGTAAGTCAAAATGTTTTAAAGTTATCAGCACTTAAAGTGACACTGGTCAGATTTGCAAAAAATGGCCAAGTCCTTAAGGGGTTAAAACCCCCTTTTTTTTAAAAAGAACATTTTATTTTTCTTTCTACAAGCTGTATGAGGTCTTGTTTTCTGTGGGACGACTTGTAGTTTTCATTAGTATCATGTTTGAGTACTATTTGAGAATTTTTTTTTATCACTTTTTCTGTTTTTTTGTGTCTATTAAAAGCAACAATTCCATTTTTTTTTTACGCTGTTCACCATATGGGATAAATTACACAATAATTGCATAGTGTATGTAGTTATGGATGCGGCAAGATCAAATATGTGGAGATTTAATTTTTGCTATTTTTTTTCATTGAAAAGCGTTTTTCGATTCACTAACAGGCTGCACTAGAGGGGACTACCTTAGGCCCCCATTCTATGATTGTCCTTTGTAACTGAAGAAGGGGATGGACCCAAGAAATGCTTTTTAAGTATGGACTTTTAATCATTACTTCAATAAAGAGCACTTTTATTGGATCAAGTGCGGGTTCCAGTGGTCTTTATAGTTGACTTTACTGTTCATCTCTTTACACGTCTGAAAGCCTGGCTAGCCTCATCCAGTGACGTGGCTCATGTGGAGCCTGCTTCCGACCCAACTTTTCCATTTGGGAGGCATTTACTTGTAGGTCACCAGGTGATCACATTTACAATAGTTCGTTGAAAGTCTTGGAGCATGACATTTCGATCGTAATGTTGTACGGATAAATTCGCTGTGCAGGTCTAGCCTGAACGAGGCCAATCAAAGTATCTTTTAATAGTTTGTGCCTTGCTGCATTTATTCCTTCTTGATCTCACAAGGAACATAGTGTCGGATCTTCTAGCCCATAACGAGTCCTGAAAGAAGGAGAGACAGTATACTAGAATTATGTCTTTTCTCATGCATCGCTTATGCTGAAACATTGTCAGAATTTCAGCAAGAAAGTTGTTACTTTGCAAGTACACATTTTATTTTTATTCCTCTAGAGAGTTTGCTGCTCATAACTTTGTTGACTTCCCTTCATCACATCTGTGCACTGAATACAGACAACGTGACAACTTGATTTTATTTACATTTTTCATCAATGGATAATCATTTACCTCATTTTATCGTGCATTTAAGGTTTATATCTGAAGAGGTTAAGGAGTGGTATAAGCTTTTAAAATGAAGCAATTAACACAAAAATCTTAGAAATGTCAATGAGCTCCATCATTAAAAGTACTCTTTTATCACCTATTTTATGGGAGCATTATTGCATCGAAAAGTCTTATATTTTTTTTAACTGTACACATGCCTGTCCAGGGCAGGATGTTGTTCAGTTTTTCATATATCGATCAAGACTGTATCATTCAAATATGAAAAAAACGACATATATCTGGTAGGCAGAAATATAGAGCGAATGGGAATAGAGGAACAGACCTGCCTGACAAACAAGCCCCTGCTAAAGAGATTACAATTGATACAAGATGAAAGAATTTGATAAAGGGATCAATATGCAGATGATCTTGTATGTGGTGTTTGAAGCTGACCTAGAACAGACAGACCTTAAGTACACTAGGCAGCGAGCCTATCTTTTTACTGTACTGGGTACATTTATTTTTTTTTTTTAATAAATCAGAAAAGATAAAACGAAAATAGACAGAAATGATGAATATACTGTTGATGTCCTTATGTACACTCATTGACAAAAAAAACAAAACAATAACATTCTCCAAAAGAAATGTCGCATTATTGCAAAACTCAACACGCAGTTATGTCTCAGGCATATTTGTAAATTACAGGTGTGGTCTGTAACGGATCACCTGGCACCCCGACTGAGTACCTCCGTTTACGGATGCGCCTAGCGTTTTCCTGAGGTTTCCAAGCACTCTGGCAGACACCACAATCACCGAACCGAAGAAGCCTATAAATCCTCTTCAAGCATGTGAATGCTGCAGGCAGTTGAATAGGAACCATACGAATAGGTTTTCACTCCTAGCAGTCAAACTGGGACAGCATGCAATAAATCCTCCCCCAAGAATGAGACGACACTTCACCTTGAGGGTTAAAACAGGAACTCACTTTATTTAGACACAGCACACCACTTTAAACTCCCCAACAGCCTCAGTTACATACAATAGGGTACCTAGAACTATGGTACAAGGAAGGGTGGGGTCAGACAATAGCAAGGGCTGATGGGAGATGGAGGAGGGACACAGCAGCTGGTTTAAACTGGTGTCCCTGTGACAACACATTGCTGGAGAAACAATGGGACAGGAAAAAGGGGGAGGAGAAGAGGCACAGAAAAGCAATGCCTCCAATACAGTAAACATCACAGTAAGAGCAAGATATATACAGTTTACAATACACAGCAATACGATCCAACCAAACCCACAATAACATACATAATATTAAAGACAGCCCGAATGCAATCTGCTACACAGTCTTAAAGGGCATTGTTCCTAAAAGTCATAATATGTCCACGGATGGCCATTAAAGGGCCAGTAGCAGCAATATAAAAAACCACATGCCCAAATATTGCATTCAAACGTACCAATTTATCAGGGGCCATAGTCAGCAGGTAGGAGGCGGGCAGCCAGGCCTCTCCAATGCCCAGTGGCGAGGCGGGTTCCGCCACATGGTCTGATTAGACAATGGGTTTTGCCACAAGAGGAAATAAAAGTGCTTCCCCTACTACCCTATAAAAAGGCTCTCAGAGGCTACTTTTGGGTAGTGTACCTCTTAGTGAGATATTATTGACTGCTAGACATGCATCTTTGCTGTACTAGAACACATTTTGCCGGAGTTTGAGAGGAGGTGTATCATTGGACTGAGAGAAGCAGGCAGTGCTCCAGACTGTTTATTATACTGGGGTGTTGGGGGGGTGGCGCACTGCACCACCAATGTTTATTATACTGGGGTGTTGGGGGGGCGCACTGCACCACCAATGTTTATATGTTTATTATACTGTGGTGTTGGGGGGGGGCCGCACTGCGCCACCAATGTTTATTATACTGGGGTGTTGCGGGGGGTGCACTGCGCCACCAATGTTTATATGTTTATTATACTGGGGTGTTGGGGGGGCGCTCTGTGCCACCAATGTTTATATGTTTATTATACTGGGGTGTTGGGGGGGGCGCACTGCACCACCAATGAAGATAACTGACCTGTTAATACAAATACAGGAGGCAGATTCCAGAATCAAATAGCCGGCACCCGACCTCTATGACAGGGAGCTGCGATCAGCGGCAGTTAACCCCTCAGGTGGGTTAACTGCCGCTGATCGCAGCTCCCTGTCATAGAGGTCGGGTGCTGGCACCCACCTCCTGTATTTGTATTAACAGGTCAGTTATCTTCATATGGGGCGCAGTAGCCACAGCCCCTCCCCTCTTTCTCCAGTCTCTCTTCTTATTGGCGGCGGCAGAAGCACAGGGGGAGGGAGAAACTCCTCCACTGTGCTGCTGAGAAGAACATCGGTGGCGGGGCAGAGAACTATCAGCTCCTGTGCCCCGCCGCTGTATTCAACGGCAGAGCTGTGGCGGCGGGTCTAGTCGCAAATGGCGACAAGACCTAAAAGTCTTGTCGCCATTTGTAAATTCTAAGTCACATTGGCGACCATTTTGGTCGCCATCTGGAGCCCGGGCAGAATGGATGTTTTGATTAATTGCCCACCATTTAGTCCTCTCTGTCTTAGCTGTTAAGAGGTGGAAGAAGTGGCTAGGTGAGGGCATGCACATGGAGCAAATTGACTCTGGATGGCCCAGACAGACCACCAGTAGAGAGGATCATTTGATCTGATGACAAGCATGAACAGCTCCTATAGTTTCATTTTCCACCATCCACAAACAGGCGACACCTTCATTACACACCAATTTCTCTGCCCTGAACATTTACAAGTGCTAGGCAGAAGGAAATTTGGTGTCACGGTAGCTATCATGTGCTCTGACATTGACAGCCAGCCTCCAATTATAGTGGTATGGACTGAAACTGTATTATCTTTAATGATTAATCCAGGTTTGGGTTGCAACAACGGTCAAGTACGAGTATGGAGGCCTTATGGTGCTTGCTTTAATCCTGCCTTTGCTGTGGAGCAACAGATTGCCCCAACTGCTGGTGTGATGACCTGGATATCCATTGCATACCACAGTCAGTCACCCCCGGTAGTGACACCAGGATAAACTGCCGCTCGAGAGGTCTTACTTACCTTTCCCAAATCAGAACACATGCATGCTTTATCTAACCGTGAAGGTCAAAAAAGTAAACCAGCACTCCCCAATATTACCACTCGTGTAAGGACCCGGTCCAATCCTTAGTATAATCCAGAAAACAACGAAAAATGCCCAGCACTGAGATGAATAAAAGACTTCAATCTTTATTCCATAAATTTAAAAGAATACAATTCTTCACATGGCCAGCGGTAATGCTACCAACGCATTTCAATCTATCAGATCTTAATTATGGTATGGGTCAAATGCAAGTATAGTACTCTTATATACCTGGAAGGAAAATGGCTCCACCAACCGGGTTGGAATAGCCATTACCACACAGGTGGTTGTGATTAGTGTTGATCACGAATATTAGAATTTAGAATTTTTATCGCGAATATAGGTACTTCGAAAATTTGCGAATATTTCGAATATAGTTATATATATTCGTAATTTCGAATATTCAAATTTTTTTTCACATTTTTTTTATTTATTTTTTAATCAGTACACATGATCCCTCTGCTTCTAGCTTGTGGGCCAATAAGAAGGCTGCAATATACTTGACTTAGGAGTAGTAGTGTTTGCGAATTTTGCTCTATATTAGTTTTTTTTTTTATATTTGCTATATTGCTATATATTCTTGTTTTAAAATATTACGAATATTCGAAAAAACGAAGTTATAGCAATATAGAGAATATTCGAAAAAACGAAGTTATAGCAATATAGAGAATATTTGAAAAAAATCGAATATAGAGCAATTTAGCTAATATAGTGCTATAATCTTCGTCTAATAGTTGTAAGTTGAAAGATTCGCAATAAAAAATTTGAATCCGAAAATTCGAATTCCGAAAAGTCGCATATTACACAATCATTACCTTTCCGATTTTTCAAGTAAAAAAAAAATCACGAATTTTCGAATATTCTACGAATATTCTACAAAATATTCGTGAAATATCGCAAATTCGAATATGACCCCTGCCGCTCATCACTAATTGTGATATCAGCCATTTCTTGCATTTAACCCCTGCTGTTCACAATTACACATAAAAACAATATCATATAAAATAAAATAAATGTGCAACAGAACACCCAGTTAAACTTTGATGAAGCAAATCCAAATATCCACAACTCAGTATAATAAGGAAATTGCCCTTTATAAACGGGTTTTACATGAGCATATATAAACATGCATAGCTTTGGGAAATGACATTATTTCTCTCACTCGGGCAGGTTCCACTGATGCCCATAAGCATATCAGAGCCACTATATTGACTTCAATGACATTGTACAGCAATTCATCAATACCCCATACATTTTTCACAAGATACATTCCAAAATTAAATTGTGTGTCATGTACAATAGCGAATGAACTCAGGGTGTTTTAAATATTATATCTTATTTTTGTAGGCCAATCTGGTTAGTAGTAATACATTATTTCACGCTTCATATTTAGACCGTTAGGGGCTATTGTGTTGCCTGTAAAAAATGTTTGGATACACTTGATATGTTCCTATTTGTTTTTGGATTAGTGATGTCATTAAGATGTTCTAAAATGCAGGTTTTTAGTTTTTGTGATGTGCAACCTATATATTTTTTATTACAAAGAGAACACAGGATCATGTAAATGACAAATGTAGTATTGCAATTGATATAATTCCTAATTGTGAAAGATGCAGCGTCATCTGCATTTGAAAACTGTTTACTTAATATTACATGTCCGCATGTATGGCAAGGATGTGAACCACATCTATAAAAGCCGGTACTTTGCAGCCAAGTAGCCTTGTGTGTTTTTATGGACTGGAATAAACTGAGCGATAAGATTTGTCCTATCAATGGGGGTGTCCTATAAATACGATCACATCCCTGTTGCATCAGTCCCTTTATCGTAGCATCATCTTCCAAGATGGGCAAGTATTTATGAACAATATCTTGTTTTTATGTGTAAAATATTGTTTTTATGTGTAATTGTGAACAGCAGGGTTTAAATGCAAGGAATGGCTGATATCACAACCACCTGTGTGGTAATGGCAATTCCAACCTGGTTGGTGGAGCCATTTTCATTCATATATAAGAGTACTATACTTGCATTTGACACATACCATGATTAAGATCTGATAGATCGAAACGTGTTGGTAGCATTACCGCTGTCCATGTGAAGAATTGTACTCTTTTTAATTTATGGAATAAAGATTGAAGACTTTTATTCATCTCAGTGCTGGACATTTTTTTGTTGTTTTTCATGCTTTATCTAACCAAGTGCATATGTATATGACTGGGTTGGGAGGGGAAGCCAAAGCTATAGCTAAAACATTTTATCTGGCTTCCTGTATGGGCCTTGTTAAGACCACATGAACATCCAAAACATTCTTGAGTTTTGTGATTGTTCTAGTCTTGTGCCCACTGAGGACTGTCTATTCTTTCATTCTTGCAGTTCTACATTAGCCCAGTTATTTGCAGTGCTCTTTTCGGTGGCAGTGTTTGACTTGTAATGTATCACACTCTTTTATCTACTGTATTAACAATGTCTGCTAGTATAACTAAAATGCATTAATTTTAATGAGATTCAAAGCTTCTTAAAAACTTTGCTTAATATGCCTGTCCTATATTGTCTTTTAAAGCAGGTTTCCCTCAAATTACTTCCCACTGACTATAAATGTTAATGAGTAAACAAGCATGGCCATATCTCCAATCCAGAGCTTCTCTGTTCTTGAAGAGGATACCAGCAGTCTATTTCCCATCAATGTTCTATGCCATTCTATGTAAAACCCATTTAATACTGTATTTATCACTAAAATGTAGGATGACAGATAGTGATTCGCGATAGAAATTCATGATTAGAATATTCGCGTTCAACACTATAATTGAATCCCACTTTTTCACTTTTTCAAAAGAATTTGTAATTAGCATGTGTGTAAGTATAGAGTTGTTTGTGATCTGCTATGTTAATTGTCAAGAAATGAAATAGTATTTAAAAATTCTTGTTCAGTTTTATTTACTTATTTTCTATATATAGTATGATTTACTACAATATTTACTACATATTTGAAATGTCTGATTATGCAATAATAGATAACTTGCCATTGGTTAGGATTAGAGATGAGCGAATCGAATCAGACAATGTGGAATTCGATTCGAATTTAAGGAAAAATTTGATTCGCAACGAATGCAAATTTCCTCGCGCTTCATGGTAATGAATTACAATTTTTCCAAAAATGGCAGCTACAATCGCAGCTACACATGTGAGGACATGGGGCAAGGAACTCTGGGGGGGTGGGCTGACCCATAATGCCATGCATGCAGCCAATCAGCAGCCAGCTCTGTCACAGCCCTATAAAAACAGCGGCCATATTAGAGTCAGACATTTTACAGCATTCTGAGTGCAGGGACAGACGTGAGAAGGCGCTAGGGACAGCAATAGGAAAAGGCTCATTGTGAAAAAAAACAGAAAAAATAATTTATACGTGCAGGGAAAGGATAGGGAGGAATCATTTCACAGCATCTTAGTGCAGAAGGAGACATTAGAAGGCACTAGTGACAGTGACAGAAAAGAGATTTACAAGTGCAGGGAAAGGATAGGGAGAAATCTTTTCACAGCATCTTAGTGCAGGGGAAGAGACGTCTAAAGTCGCTTGGGACAGTGCTAGAAAAACCTCATTGTAAAGAAAAAGCGATTTACAAGTGCAGGGAAACATTATTTGGGTATCCAAATAGCCATTATACAGATTTTGCATTCCAACAGTTTATTCTTGTTATTGGGGTGCAAGTGCTATGTTGAAAAGCCTTTAGTGGATTATATCTGTGGAAAAAAAAAACATGTATGCATTTCACTTCTGCAGTTATTTGTGTAGAAAGAGTTTAGTGGCCTATTTCAGTACAAAAAGAAAAAATATATTTGCATTTCACTTCTGCAGTTGTATGTGGTGAAAGTATTCAGTGTCCTATTTCAGTACAGAGAGTAAAATATATACGCACTTCACTGGTGCATTTATTTCTGCTAAAAGCGTTTACTGGCCTATTTCAGTGGGAGATAGTCACTGTAGGTTAGATAGTGATATAGTAGCTGATAGGCTCTGCTGTCCATACATACAGTACAGACCAAAAGTTTGGACACACCTTCTCATTCAAAGAGTTTTCTTTATTTTCATGACTATGAAAATTGTAGATTCACACTGAAGGCATCAAAACTATGAATTAACACATGTGGAATTATATACAGTACATAACAAACAAGTGTGAAACAACTGAAAATATGTAATATTCTAGGTTCTTCAAAGTAGCCACCTTTTGCTTTGATTACTGCTTTGCACACTCTTGGCATTCTCTTGATGAGCTTCAAGAGGTAGTCCCCTGAAATGGTTTTCACTTCACAGGTGTGCCCTGTCAGGTTTAATAAGTGGGATTTCTTGCCTTATAAATGGGGTTGGGACCATCAGTTGTGTTGAGGAGAAGTCAGGTGGATACACAGCTGATAGTCCTACTGAATAGACTGTTAGAATTGGTATTATGGCAAGAAAAAAGCAGCTAAGTAAAGAAAAACGAGTGGCCATCATTACTTTAAGAAATAAAGGTCAGTCAGTCAGCTGAAAAATTGGGAAAACTTTGAAAGTAAGGGCTATTTGACCATGAAGGAGAGTGATGGGGTGCTGCGCCAGATGACCTGGCCTCCACAGTCACCGGACCTGAACCCAATCGAGATGGTTTGGGGTGAGCTGGACCGCAGAGTGAAGGCAAAAGGGCCAACAAGTGCTAAGCATCTCTGGGAACTCCTTCAAGACTGTTGGAAGACCATTTCAGGGGACTACCTCTTGAAGCTCATCAAGAGAATGCCAAGAGTGTGCAAAGCAGTAATCAAAGCAAAAGGTGGCTACTTTGAAGAACCTAGAATATGACATATTTTCCGTTGTTTCACACTTGTTTGTTATGTATATAATTCCACATGTGTTAATTCATAGTTTTGATGCCTTCATAGTCATGAAAATAAAGAAAACTCTTTGAATGAGAAGGTGTGTCCAAACTTTTGGTCTGTACTGTACATGCTAGATATATAGTGCTGTATGTATGTATGTATTCTACAGAAGTTCACAACAATACTTAGTGCATCAATCACTAATAAGTAGTCAGACCTGTTAAAATGTGAAGTTGGACGTATTGCGCCAAAATGTTCGCATCATTAGTGCCGATTTTGCAATCGCGAATATATTGGAGCACTCTATCTGCATATAAAGCTATTGTAATGTTCTGCCGTGCCAACCATTTTCTCGGTCTCAGGAAACTTCTACCAGCTTGAAAAATGTAGCTATAGTGTCCCACACCTGTATTTCGTGCGTATTACGTGAATATTACATTGCTGATTTTTCGCGATCAAGAAAATAATCTCGAATTTGCAAATATATGACGAATATTCTATCAAATATTCGCAAAATATCGCAAATTCAAATATCACTAATTCACTGGTGCATTTATTTCTGCTAAAGGCATTTACAGGCATTTCAGTACACAAAGAAAAATATATTCTCAATTCACTTCTGCAGTTATACAGGGAGTGCAGAATTATTAGGCAAATGAGTATTTTGACCACATCATCCTCTTTATGCATGTTGTCTTACTCCAAGCTGTATAGGCTCGAAAGCCTACTACCAATTAAGCATATTAGGTGATGTGCATCTCTGTAATGAGAAGGGGTGTGGTCTAATGACATCAACACCCTATATTAGGTGTGCATAATTATTAGGCAACTTCCTTTCCTTTGGCAAAATGGGTCAAAAGAAGGACTTGACAGGCTCAGAAAAGTCAAAAATAGTGAGATATCTTGCAGAGGGATGCAGCACTCCTAAAATTGCAAAGCTTCTGAAGCGTGATCATCGAACAATCAAGCATTTCATTCAAAATAGTCAACAGGGTCGCAAGAAGCGTGTGGAAAAACCAAGGCGCAAAATAACTGCCCATGAACTGAGAAAAGTCAAGCGTGCAGCTGCCAAGATGCCACTTGCCACCAGTTTGGCCATATTTCAGAGCTGCAACATGCCCAAAAGCACAAGGTGTGCAATACTCAGAGACATGGCCAAGGTAAGAAAGGCTGAAAGACGACCACCACTGAACAAGACACACAAGCTGAAACGTCAAGACTGGGCCAAGAAATATCTCAAGACTGATTTTTCTAAGGTTTTATGGACTGCTGAAATGAGAGTGAGTCTTGATGGGCCAGATGGATGGGCCCGTGGCTGGATTGGTAAAGGGCAGAGAGCTCCAGTCCGACTCAGACGCCAGCAAGGTAGAGGTGGAGTACTGGTTTGGGCTGGTATCATCAAAGATGAGCTTGTGGGGCCTTTTCGGGTTGAGGATGGAGTCAAGCTCAACTCCCAGTCCTACTGCCAGTTTCTGGAAGACACCTTCTTCAAGCAGTGGTACAGGAAGAAGTCTGCATCCTTCAAGAAAAACATGATTTTCATGCAGGACAATGCTCCATCACACGCGTCCAAGTACTCCACAGCGTGGCTGGCAAGAAAGGGTATAAAAGAAGAAAATCTAATGACATGGCCTCCTTGTTCACCTGATCTGAACCCCATTGAGAACCTGTGGTCCATCATCAAATGTGAGATTTACAAGGAGGGAAAACAGTACACCTCTCTGAACAGTGTCTGGGAGGCTGTGGTTGCTGCTGCACGCAATGTTGATGGTGAACAGATCAAAACACTGACAGAATCCATGGATGGCAGGCTTTTGAGTGTCCTTGCAAAGAAAGGTGGCTATATTGGTCACTGATTTGTTTTTGTTTTGTTTTTGAATGTCAGAAATGTATATTTGTGAATGTTGAGATGTTATATTGGTTTCACTGGTCAAAATAAATAATTGAAATGGGTATATATTTGTTTTTTGTTAAGTTGCCTAATAATTATGCACAGTAATAGTCACCTGCACACACAGATATCCCCCTAAAATAGCTAAAACTAAAAACAAACTAAAAACTACTTCCAAAAATATTCAGCTTTGATATTAATGAGTTTTTTGGGTTCATTGAGAACATGGTTGTTGTTCAATAATAAAATTAATCCTCAAAAATACAACTTGCCTAATAATTCTGCACTCCCTGTATGTGTTGACATTGTACAGAAAGAAAAAAATATACGCACTTTACTGGTGCACTTATTAGTGGCAAAAGCGTTTAGTGGCCTATTTCAGTACAGAAATAAAAAATATACGCACTTCACTGGTGCTTTCATTTGTGAAAGAGTTTAGTGGCCTATTTCAGTACAAAAAGGAAAAATATATACGCATTTTACTTCTGCAGTTATATGTGGTGAAAGCGTTTAGTAGCCTATTTCAGTACATAAAGGAAAAAAATATACCCACTTCACTGGTGCATTTATTTTTGCTAAAAGCGTTTACTGGCCTATTTCAGTACAAAAAGAAAAATATATTCTCATATCACTTCTGCAGTTATATATGTTGAAAGCATTTACTGGCCTTTTTCAGTACAGAAAGAAAAATATATATGCACTTCACTGGTGCATTTATTTCTGCTAAAAGCGTTTACTGGCCTATTTCAGTACAGAAAGAAAAAAATATACGCACTTCGCTGGTGCATTTATTTCTGCTAACAGCGTTTACTGGCCTATTTCAGTACAAAAAGAAAAATATATTCTCATATCACTTTTGCAGTTATATATGTTGAAAGCGTTTACTGGCCTATTTCAGTACAGAAAGAAAAAAATATACGCACTTCACTGCTGCATTTATTTCTGCTAACAGCGTTTACTGGCCTATTTCAGTACAAAAAGAAAAATATATTCTCAGTTCACTTCTGGAGTTATATATGTTGAAAGCGTTTACTGGCCTATTTCAGTACAGAAAAAATATATATACGCACTTCAATGGTGCATTTATTTCTGCTAAAAGTGTTTACTGGCCTATTTCAGTAAAAAAATAAAAATGTATTCTCAGTTCACTTATGCAGTTATGCAGTATGTGTTGAAATTGTACAGAAAGAAAAACATATATGCACTTCACTGGTGCCCTTATTTATGGCAAAAGCATTTAGTGGCCTATTTCAGTACCGAAAGAAAACTATATACACACTTTACTGGTGCATTTATTTGTGGTGAAAGCATTTAGTGGCCTATTGCAGTACAAAAAGAAACAAAATGTTGTTTTTAGGGGTGTTTTAATTTCCTTTTAATTTATTTAGTTCAGCTAAAAGTATGACAGACAGAGAAGTGCCAGGCCATGCACAGAGGAGCAAATGTTTCTGGCACAGGCAGAGGTTGCAGCAGAGTAAGGGGGCATGGCAGCAGAAGTCGCAGCAAGAGGCCTGAGCTCCCGGTGTCATCTAGTGGTCGTGTCTTGACCAGCAACCCAGCAGTTCTTGATTGGTTAACTCGGTCATCCACTTCATCCCAAGTGACATCAGACACCACCAGCCAACAGTCGGTGGGTTCATCAGACACAACCCTTAGTTGGCATGGCCCAGGAGCAGGCCCTGTGCCCTTACCTGTTATCAACCTGCCTCTGTCCTTTTCTGTTCCCTCACTGTGAGAAGTATTATATGCTGTAGGCTCAGCTCCACTTTTCAGCGAGAAAGAGCTAATAGAGGACAGTCAGCAGCTACTTCCCAGCCAAGATCTGGAAGAGACATCCGCAGTGATGAGGAGAGTGGTGTGGGAGGTAGTGTTGCGAGTGGTCAGGCTGCTGACCCAGAGACCGTTGAGGAGGACATCAGTGACGTGCAGACAATTCTCGATGATGATGAAGCCGATTTCACTTGGAAGCCAGGTGCAGAAGGGGCTTCATCATCATCAGGAGAAGAGGGTTGCAGCTTCCCTGTGAGGCAGCGGCTGAGCCAGCAAGGTAGTAGCATGGCTGGAAGTCAGCAGAATTGCAGCAGTTGCAGGTCGAGAGCCAAACGTGCCTGGGGTAGACCACCTGGTTCGCAGCAGCCTACCTGCCAGGGAAGTAGTGGTGCAGGGGTTCACATAGGCAGCGGCGGTAGCAGTCAGTCAGTGTGGACTGTTGGTGGGAAAATCACCTACTCGTGGTGTGGCAGTTTTTTGTTAAGGCGCCTGAGGAGGTTAACATGTCCATATGTAGAATATGTGGGCAGAAGGTTAAGCATGGCCAGGGTGCCAATGGTGGCACCACGGCCCTGCATCAACATATGCAGCGTCACCATAAAGTGGCCTGGGAGAAGCATTTCTCCGATGTGGTGGTCCAGCCTGCAGCAGCAACCGCAGCATCACCTAGTGACACGCACCTGGTTTCAGGCAGTCA
The DNA here is from genome assembly GCF_905171765.1 of Bufo bufo. Classification (NCBI taxonomy): domain Eukaryota; kingdom Metazoa; phylum Chordata; class Amphibia; order Anura; family Bufonidae; genus Bufo; species Bufo bufo. The sequence continues at coordinate 618,721,290 of NC_053390.1, read as the reverse complement.
AGGCTCCACCACCTCAGCCGAAGGGAGCTGTCTGTCATTCCCATCTTCTGCTGGTCCACATTCTCCTGCTCCTCCTCCTCCTACTCCTTTCCAGTCATTCCATCAGCAATCGATCACCGAAGCGATTGCCAAGAGACAGCAGTATGCGTGCAAGCATCCAACGGCGCAGAAGCTGAACGTGCTCCTGTCCAAGTTGCTGGTGCTGCAGTCCCTCAATTTCCAAGTGGCGGACTCTGCACCTTTCAGAGAACTGATGGCTTGTGCTGATCCGAGGTGGAGAGTTCCAAGCTGTCATTTCTTTGGCAAAAAGGCAGTACCAGCCCTGCACACACATGTAGAACATAAGGTGGGCCAGTCCTTGAACCTGTCAGTGTCTGCCAAAGTGCACGGCAGAGCCAACGTGTGGAGCTGTAACTACGGTCAGAGACAATACATGTCCTTTACGACTATACGAACAGAGAAAGGCCATTAACAATTTCTTGATGATGCAAGCGGATAGGAGTAATCCCCTGTGTAACTTCTATGTCAGCCAGTGGCAGCCCATGCATGATACTTGACATTTGCTCAGGCCCTTTGAGGACGCCATGTTATTTGTCAGTCACCAGGACTACGGGATGAACGACGTCATTCCACTGCTTCATGTCCTGGAACAGATAGTGGTAAAAATGGCTGGTCAGGGGACTGGAGACGTGGTGCCTAGATCTCACGGGCACATAAGCCCTGTGGGGCTGAACTGGAAGAGGAGGAGGAGGGGGATGAGGACATTGGAGCATAAGCAATGTGTAGCAAAATGGGTGGTTTTTCTACTTATGTGACAGGAGAGGAGGAGCAGGAGCAGCCAGAGGAGCTATAGGGCAATGAGGAAGACAAGACAGAGGACCCAGACACACCGTGGCATTATGCAGTGTAGATGGAGGCAGGGAGTCCCTCCGAGTCACTTGCACAAATGGCCCGATGCATGCTCACTTGCTTGCGTAGTGACAGCCAAATTGTTACCATTCGGCAGAGGGATGACTTCTGGCTCTCCACGTTGTTGGACCCCCGCTACCGGTCCAGAATGGGGACCTTTTTTACACCCACTGAGAGGGAGGACAAAATGAACTAATACAGAGATATCATATGTAGTCAGTTGGCCGCTGCCTATCTGCGCCATCATCCATCCCCTCGCAGGTATGACCGGGGGTCCCTCTGCACTCATGTTCCACTGCCATTGCTGCTGGGGAGGGCTGGGGTGGCAGGAGCAGTACCAGCTCCATCAGCAGCAGCCTGAGTCTACAGTCGCTGATGAGTAGCTTTCTTTACCCGCATAGTGAAGAAACTACTCACCAGCAGCAGCGGTTAGACCTGGAGCAGGACCTGAACTAGCAGGTGGTGGCATACTTGGACAGAACACTGTCAACCCACATTGAAGATCTGCTGGACTACTGGGCAGCCAAAATGGATTTGTGGCCACAACTAGCAGAGTTTGCCCTGGAAAAGCTGTCCTACCCGACCAGTAGTGTGGCATCAGAGTGGGTGTTTAGTGTGGCGGGGGCCATAGTTACCCCAAGGAGAACTCGCCTGTCCACCCAAAATGTGTACAGACTGACCTTTGTCAAGATGAATCAGGCGTGGATCAGCCACACCAATTCCTGATACATCAGACTAGATCATCCATGGTGCCACACCAACACTTTGATAAAAAGAGACCGTTTTATTCTGACTACCTGCCTCAGCTACTACTCTGATGCTGCAACCCACCTGATGCCACACATCTGATGCCAAGTGCTCCTTCTTTCACCCAACTTCGTCAGCGGGTACTGGTATTGCCACCTACCGCCCCACTCTGTCAGCGGATCATTTTGTGGTCTCCTGATGCAGCTGCTGCTGCCATATCCACACTATGTCACCGTGCCACTCTGTGGTCTCCTGATGATGCTGCTGCTACTGCCATCTCCACACTATGTCACCTTGCCACTCTGTGGTATCCTGATGCTGCTGCCATCTCCATACTATGTCACCTTGCCATTCTGTGGTATCCTCCAGCTGCTACTACCATTTCCACACTATGTCACCTTGCCACTCTGTGGTAACCTGATGCTGCTGCTGCCATCTCCACACTATGTCACCTTGCCACTCTGTGGTATTCTGATGCTGCTGCTGACATCTCCACACTATGTCACCTTGCCACTCTGTGGTATCCTCATACTGCTGCTGCTACTGCCATCACCACATTATGTCACCTTGCCACTCTGTGGTATCTTCCTGCTGCTGCTGCCCTCTCCACACTATGTCACCTTGCCACTGTGTGGTCTCCTGATGCTGCTGCTGGTGCTACTGCCGTCTCCACACTATGTCACCTTGCCACTGTGTGGTATCCTGCTGCTGCTGCTGCTTTCTCCACACTATGTCACCTTGCACTCTGTGGTATCTAGAGAAGGCCTTGCGGTTCGCAGCAAACTTTGCGTGTTCGCGATTTGCCGAATATTTGCCACATATGGAGAAATTCGCGCCCGCCATATTCTTTTACATTGTGAAGACCTTTGACCCATGACACATCCATCAGGTGGTACAGGACAGCCAATTGAGACATTTCAGCACATGGACATACCCTCTACCTTATAAATGAACCTGATCTGGCCACCAATTTACATTGAGTGTTTTGCCAGTGTAGGGAGAGGTTGCTGTGTAGAGCAGGGACAGGCTGTTAGGGACACCAAACACTAGCTAATAGGGCCACAAAAGTCCTTTTAAGGACTGGTATAGGTGTGCTATCGATATGTGTAATACACAGAGGGGTGCGATATACTTATAATATACTTTTATAATGAGTCAAAAACACATAGATCTATATAGTGATCACCTGGAAGTCAGGGGCCTAGGGGCTAGGGGCTTACTAGGGCCATTTTTATATAGGGTAAGGTTCCGGACGGGGTCACTCTTATCAGGGCGGGTGGTCTGTGGTTAGGCTATCAGGGCCAGAATAGCACCCCCCTGTAGGGCAATATCAGTGACAGTTCTTTGTCCACCCTGTCCTTCAATACCACATCATCATCTAGACCAGGGATGGATGTTTTTTTGCTTTCCCTCCTGGATTCATCAATGTGCACTGGAACCCCCCGGATTGTGGTAGGACATATGGTTTCTGATTTGGTGCCACCGAGCACCTGATTTAGTGCCGCCGAGCACTTGTTATAGCCTACCACATCTATGTTTTTTGCTTAACTTTAATAATTAAATTTATTTTCATTTTAAAGAATATCTTTTCCATTCACACGTCCGCAAAATGGGTCCGCATCCGTTCCGCTATTTTGTGGAACGGGTGCCGACCCATTCATTTTCAATGGGGCCGGAATGTGCTGTCCGCATTTCCGGATCCACACTTCCGCATCTGTGCTTCCGTTTCCGCAAAAAAAATAGAACATGTCCTATTCTTGTCCGAAATTGCAGACAAGATTAGGCATTTTCTATTATAGTGCCGGCGATGTGCGGTCCACAAATTGCAGAATGCACATTACTGGTGTCCGTGTTTTGGGGATCCGCAAAACACTTACGGACGTGTGAATGGACCCTCATAGTAAAATGATTAAAGGTTACGTTTTATCTTCATGTATATTCTAATGGATTGCCTTCCTTGTACAATGTTATAATATACTTTCTATGTTAGAAAGTATATTATAGTGCATTTGTATTGTGCGGCAGTTGTGTGCGGTTCTGCTGCGATACTGCAGGTATATAGAGGGACAAGCGTTATTGGAACAAATAATTTCTACTGGTGTGATATACCAGTCGTCCTCCAAAAAAACTGATTGAAGCGGGGTGTTATATATCAATATACTTTCTTTATAGTGCATTTGGGTACTGCATAGTGCATTTGCGCAATTTTTTTTTATGGAGTTCGCAAATTCGAATAATACATCTGGTATGTCACTGTCCATGTTGTGGGACTATTTGTGCACTTATAGTAATTATTTCTTGGCTGCAAATATGAGCCGAATGTTTTTCAGGTTCGCCTGCCATTAAAATGAATGGGACCCGCAGAGAACTTGCGGTTCGCTAACATTCGATCGCGTTCGCGAACCGTCCCGGCAGATGTTCGTCCATCACTAGTGGTATCTTCCTGATGCTGCTGCTGCCGCCACCTCCAGACTCTGTCATTGGGCCACTCTGTGGTCTCCTCATGCTGCTTCCATTTCATCAATATGTCATAGGTCCACTCTGTGGACTTTTCATGCTGTTCCCACCCTCCCCACTTCATGACTGGGCCACTATTTTGCCTTTCGGCCTGGCTGATATCATCATTTATTTGACCTTTCTTCTGATCTGTCAGAAGGTAGGAAAAATGAGACGCACAACAGATCCTGTCTGTGTAGCAGCAGTAAGGCCTATATGGTTCCATCAGAACTGGCTTATGTTTTGGTAGCCAAAAACAGGAGTGGGTACAAAACACAGAAGACATGCAAATATTCCATTCACATGTCATCTCTGTTTTATATCCACTCCACGCAGTTTTTTGGGGAATTAGAAATACTGATGGATTATTGAACAAATGCTGATCGAGTGAAGGCGTATGCTCCACAGACAGGATCAGTTTTTTGTGGGTTATTGTTCTGATGGATCAGAGGAAGGGCAAATTAATCAGTGACATCAACACAAACTTACTGCTGTCACCCTCTCCCCTCTGTCTGTGGGGCTCTACATGTATAAGCGTTTAATAGAACAGATTCTGATAACATCTATGTGGAATCAGCTGGGGACAGGTGTAAAAGGAGTGCGCTTTTTCTTGGCACTAACTTCAACCTGTAAGGCTGGGTTCATTCTTGAGTTATTTGGTCAGTTTTAGCCCCGTGACTGTCCTAATAAGTAAAATGTGCAGTGATTCTAAGAGCGACGCCTGTCATCTGCATGTCATACTGACTCACAGTATTATTTCACTACCAAAGCAGACTCCCTATGCAGGTTACTACAAGGCACAGTGTTCTACACCACTATAAAGGCTCTCAGCAGCCAAGAAATAGCAGTTTTTTAACGTAATTCGCCATGAATATATTCGGATCAAACCAAATTTTTCCCGAAAAATTCGCTCATCTCTAGTTAGGATTATTGATAATGATAAGGAGTGGAAGTCATGCTTAAAGTATACCTGAATTTAATGTTTTTTTCATCCATATTATTCCCTTTTTCACCTTCAAAGCTAGATGCATTTCACTCAGAAGTAGCGGGCTTCTCCTTTCTATGGAAGGCTGGCAGCACTATACTGATGTGATATCCTTTCTGTTACTTCCCATTATGTTTATTTTAGTTCCAGTGCTTACAGAAAAGATAAGGAGGTATACTTCACACTTACAGACAAATAGGAGGCTCCTATGATGTTCAGAAGCAATGTAAAAGCAGTTCTTTTATCCGGCTCAGGGTCTCAGCTAGCTCTAACATGACCTCATTTAATCTCAGCTATCTTCTGCTTCTCTGTTACTAGGGATGGATTTTGTCTGACAACAGGCAGTGGACTGCAACCTATGTGGAAGTGAGACCCCTAGTGGCCATGACTTTAAAGCTTTTTTTAGGTGGATGCAGGCATATTTTTAAATTAAGTGATTTTGAAATTTGCTAGTTATGCCATTCTCTATTAAATGAAATGGTGTGAAAGTACAGTATAGTGACTCTTTAAAGAAACACTAGAAAATATTTTGACAATTTGACAGTTCTCAAATTTCTTGGGATGAAAAAGAGAGTTCTAGATTTTCCTGCTACCTTTATCTCTCTTGTTTATATTGCACTGACATATTCCGCAGTGACAGACATTGTCATCACTTGCTGTTCCCAGTGGAACTTACAATCTAAATCCTCTATCAGGATGACTGTGGCGTGTGGGAGGAAACCGTAGCACCTCTAGAAAACCAAACAAATACGAGGACAACATACATACTCCATGCAGATGTGTGCTAGCAACTAAGCCATCATACAACCTATACTTTAATACTAAGAAACTATCCTTCATCTTCCCGTTAAAGGGGTTATCCAAGATCTATAATTCACCCCCATATGCCCGGGAAACTCACAGAGATTGTATTTACCTCGCGTCCCGGCACCCGCGTCGCTTTCATACCGGCACAGCTGCCGCTGCATCTCCCCGTCACATGGATGAAAACATCCGGCGTTGGCTGCCAATAGAAGGCTGCGACGGGAATGAGCCTCCCTGGCTTCGAGGGTGATGCTAGGGATGCTCGTTCCCATTACAGCCTGCTATTGTTTGCTCCCCTCGACGCCGTATGTTTTCATCCGCGTGACGGGGAGATGCAGCAACACCCTGACAAGGATGGCTTAGTCCGGAACATTTCTGTGTTGCCAGGGCCCTTGATGTCCCTACCAAGAGGTGATGATATATGTCTATGTATATATTATAATAATCACAGGTCGGCACTGCTGTATATGGTCACGGTGCACGAGTCTATGGGATGGCGTCCCAATGTAGAATCAATGAAAAAGACCGGCACTCGCTGTTGATAATTCTTTCTTTGTATTTATTCAGTCACATGTCTGGCAACCGCCTGGCCGTCCCATTGTGGCATCTACTGACTCAATCCTCTCACCTTTGGCAATTTTTCTAGAAAAAATCTTTACGCCATTTACTAAATTGTCTCCATCATACTTGCGTGATACTGAGCATTTTTTGCAGGAAATTAAAACTCTGCATTCAGAAAAAGATGATTTACTTGTTACCTTTGATGTATGTAATTTATACACATCAATATCACATGAGAAAGGTCTGAAAGCAATTGATACATTGTTACAACCAAGTCATTACAACAATGCAGAATGTGAATTTTTCTTGACATTATTGAGGATTGTTCTAGAACAAAATTACTTTTTATTTCAGGATTCTTTTTATCAGCAGCGGCGTGGGACCGCGATGGGATCGAACGTCGCACCGCCGTACGCAAATTGTTATATGGCACAATTCGAGACGGATTTCGTCTATACTAATGATTTCTATAGAAAACACTGCAAATTTTGGCGTCGTTTTATCGATGACATTATTTGCGTATGGCGCGGCGACGTTCGATCCCTTCAACAATTTACTCTTCACCTCAATTCTGTCTGGCCTGAGTTGAAATTCACTCTGCATTTTGATGTACAAAAAATTTCTTTCCTAGACACGTGGGTAATTAAGGGAGACACAGGTGGGTTATACACGGATCTATTTACAAAAAATACAGATCGAAATAGCTTACTCATGTATACTAGCAACCACCCAGCAGCCACAAAAAAATCCCTCCCCTTTTCCCAATTTCAAAGGGTTAAGCGCATAGTGGGCACAGCTGAATTATGTAAGGAAAGATTAGACGAAATGAGCCAGAAATTTAAGGAGAGAGGTTATCCCGATCACTTATTAAAAGAACAAAGGAACCGAGTTGAGATAAAACAACAGGATAAGCCCCTAAAAGAACCACGGATTCCACTTGTAATTCAGTATCATCCATGGTCTCAGAGATTGAGAGGGATAATAAATAAACATTGGAATGTAGTGTCAAAGTCATACCCACAAGTAGTGGAGTTTAAACTACCACCTATGATGTGCTTCAAAAGAGCCACAAATATACGTGATAAGATAGTACGGGCTGACATTGGAAGTAGTAAAACTGCATCTATACAGAGAGTACTGGCTACTCCTAAAATGGGAACTTTTCCCTGCTTAAATTGCGTACACTGCTCTAGTGTGATTAAGGGTACACACTTTACACATCCACAATCTGGCGAACGCATACCTATAAAAAATTTTTTTACCTGTGACAGTCGTTTTGTTATATATATTTTAAAGTGCCCCTGTGGTCTATTGTACGTGGGAGAGACTTCCACTAGGATGAAAGACAGACTTAGTAACCACAAGTCCACCATCCGCAAGCAAAATTTATTATTTCCTGTACCATTCCACTTCCATGCACATAGACACACAGTGGCACAGTTGCGTTACCAGATTATAGACAGTGTACCCCTTCCACGTCGGGGTGGAGATAGGAACAAGTTATTGCTGCAGAGGGAGGCTTATTGGATACATCGATTACGAACGATTGAGCCCCACGGACTCAACCGGGAGTATAATGTACAAAGCTTCCTCTGATAGATCACCTTGGTATAATAATATTTTTCTCAGGATAATAATTTTTCTATAATGTTATATTTTTGAGTATTGCAATAGTGCAATTAAAAACAAATAAAAAACTTTAAAACAAAAAATAAAAATAAAAAATAAAAAAGAAAATAATGAAAATAATAATTTTTTGACAAAAATATCCTTTGTAAGAAAATAAATGGATTTTTTTCTATATATTATTTACAGCGAACATAATGAAGGAAGAAAGAAGTAAGGAACAAACTAAAGTGAATTTAAAGGAACTCATATGTTTTTGTTTTAACACTGATTGGTGGGTGTGGTTTTCTGTGTGATGTCATTTCTCTGTGTTTGGGCACTCTATTTAAACATGAAATGTTCTTTGTATGAGGATAAGTCTGAGGAAGGTGCGGCAGCACCGAAACGCACGCGTCACTTATTGCCTGTACATGTGACTGAATAAATACAAAGAAAGAATTATCAACAGCGAGTGCCGGTCTTTTTCATTGATTGTCTATGTATATAGGTAGAGAAGGCTAGAAGTTGTCCTGATGTGTTTTGTCTATCTATTATTACCCCAGACTCATTAGGGAAAAAAGCTATTGGTGTAGTTAAAACCAATTAGGGGTTAAATCCTGGTTTAACTAAATCACCAAGACAGGAGAGCAAGGTAGAAGTCCACCACTAAATCACCAAGAGGCAGAGCTTTTTTTCTCAGAGAAAAGGTGGTGGAACTCACCCCCCCACTCCTGGCCACACCCCTACCCACCCCTAGGACCGCACCCTAAAACTGCCCCTTTAGAGAACAGGGATGCAAGTAAAATTTGGGGGGCTATAAAAGTCCAGCCCAGCAAAGAAACCCCCCAGATGGGGATGGCACTGTTAATGGGGGATCTGGGGATGGCACTGTTAATGGGGGATCTGGGGATGGAACTGTTATGGGGTGGAGGATCTGTGGATGGCACTGTTATGGGGGATCTGTGAATGGCATCCACAGATCCCCATCCTATAACAGTGCCATCCATAGACCCCCCCATCCTATAACAGTGCCATCCACAGACCCCCCCCACCCCATAACAGTGCCATCCACAGACCCCCCCTTAACAGTGCCATCCACAGACCCCCACCCCATAACAGTGCCATCCACAGACCACCCCCACCCCATAACAGTGCCATCCACAGACCCCCCCACCCCATAACAGTGCCATCCACAGACCCCCCCCTTAACAGTGCCATCCACAGACCCCCCACCCCATAACAGTGCCATCCACAGACCCCCTCACCCCATAACAATGCCATCCACAGACCCCCCCACACCATAACAGTGCCATCCACAGACCCCATAACAGTGCAATCCACAGACCCCCCCACCAACCCCATAACAGTGCCATCCACAGACCCCCCCTTAACACTGCCATCCACAGACCCCCCCACCCCATAACAGTGCCATCCACAGACCCCCCCACCCCATAACAGTGCCATCCACAGACCCCCCCACCCCATAACAGTGCCATCCACAGACCCCCCCACCCCATAACAGTGCCATCCACAGACCCCCCCCCCCTTACCAGTGCCATCCACAGACCCCCCCCACCCCGGCCTACTTTATGAATGAAGCAGGCGGCGCAGGCACGTGACGTCAGTCAGTCACTCTGCCGCTCGTCTGCCCGGCCGGCCTGCATTACGATTTAACAGTAGCCCTGTGAGTAGGATATATTGAATGTTATACTACAGAGGGGGCAGCATGAATCATTATTAATTTAATTACACATTTTATAACTGTACTGGAGCGGCGGGGCCGGAGCACAGTGAACGCACCTGCCCCCTGCTCCTCCTCCCAGTCCCTCCCCGCTGATATATTGCAGCCTGCCTTGCTGGAGCATGGCAGGCTGTGATTCCAAAAGGTGGCGGAACGCCCTTCCGGTGCGTTCCGCCAGAAATAAAGCCCTGCCAAGAGGTGAGGACAAAGTAGAAGTTCACCACTAACTAAAAGTGCATACGGTGATTAAGTTGCAACAAGAGGACCAAGTTTATGTCCTCCATTAGCAGAGACCGCCTATGGTGGTCTGACCACTAGAGATGACCTTGTAGTTTGCCCAGCGGTCGTTTTGCGCCGAACTTTGCTCGTTCGCGGATGGATGTTTTTTTGCTTTCCCTCCTGGATTCATCAATGTGCACTGGAACCCCCCGGATTGTGGTAGGACATATGGTTTCTGATTTGGTACCGCCGAGCACCTGATTTAGTGCCGCCGAGCACTTGTTATAGCCTACCACATCTATGCTTTTTGCTTAACTTTAATAATTAAATTTATTTTCATTTTGAAGAATATCTTTTCCATTCACACGTCCGCAAAATGGGTCCGCATCCGTTCCGCTATTTTGTGGAACGGGTACCGACCCATTCATTTTCAATGGGGCCGGAATGTGCTGTCCGCATTTCCAGATCCACATCCGCATTTCCGGATCCACACTTCCGCATCTGTGCTTCCGTTTCCGCAAAAAGATAGAACATGTCCTATTCTTGTCCGAAATTGCAGACAAGATTAGGCATTTTCTATTATAGTGCCGGCGATGTGCGGTCCACAAATTGCAGAATGCACATTACTGGTGTCCGTGTTTTGGGGATACGCAAAACACTTACGGACGTGTGAATGTACCCTCATAGTAAAATGATTAAAGGTTACGTTTTATCTTCATGTATATTCTAATGGATTGCCTTCCTTGTACAATGTTATAATATACTTTCTATGTTAGAAAGTATATTATAGTGCATTTGTATTGTGCGGCAGTTGTGTGCGGTTCTGCTGCGATACTGCAGGTATATAGAGGGACAAGCGTTATTGGAACAAATAATTTCTACTGGTGTGATATACCAGTCGTCCTCCAAAAAAACTGATTGAAGCGGGGTGTTATATATCAATATACTTTCTTTATAGTGCATTTGGGTACTGCATAGTGCATTTGCGCAATTATATTGCCGATATTTCGCATTGAAATTTTTTTTTTATGGAGATCGCAAATTCGAATAATACATCTGGTATGTCACTGTCCATGTTGTGGGACTATTTGTGCACTTATAGTAATTATTTCTTGGCTGCAAATATGAGCCGAATGTTTTTCAGGTTCGCCTGCCATTAAAATGAATGGGACCCGCAGCGAACTTGCGGTTCGCGAACATTCGATCGCGTTCGCGAACCGTCCCGGCAGATGTTCGTCCATCACTAGTGGTCAGGGCCGGACTGGGACAAAAAATAGGCCCGGGCATTTTTGACTGAGCAGCCCAATCACATGACCCCCAACAGGCCCCACCCCCTTGCAGTCTAGGGGCGGAGCCAAAACCGGAAGAACAATTGAGAGGCAGGGCCAGCCACCAGTAAGATAGGAAGGCTTCAGCCAAAACACAAGCTTCTTTGGGGTCCCCAGGTGACATTAGGGGTCTTAGTACGATCCGGCCACCTAATCCGGCAGAAAATGCAAGGAATCGACTGGACACAAAGCACATCATGCAGCGGTTTATGTCCCGCTGATTCTCTGCATTTTTCCCAGATTGTGGCCGGATCTCTGCCGTACACCATTATAGTTAATGGGGCTGGCGGGCATTCAGTCTGCACCCAGCAGTGCCGGATCCAGTGAATTCTCAGCTGGAACAGCCGCCAGGATCACTAACGCAGATGTGAAAGTAGCCTCATACAGCGCCCCATACCTCTTCTATCCAGTGACGTCTCCTCTGATGTAGAGGTTCTCTTTCTTCATCTTCGCCATTCAGACCAGACCACCGTGATAATTTCTTTCAGCCATCTCACGTCTCTGCAGAGTTTGACAGACATCTTAGTTTCCTACTTTTCCATCATCCTCCAATTAACATCCCATCATGCACCCCCAATACTGAGAAGCTGTGCTCCCCAAAACTATACTGCAAAAAGAACTGTGCTAAGCTGATGCTGTGCCAGGGTGCCCCCAAAGTAATGGTGCTCCCAAAGTCCCAACAATAGTAATTATTTGCCAGAGTGCATTTAGTAGTAATAGTGCTCCTACAGTGCCCCCAACAGTAATTGTGTCCCACAAGTAATAATGCTCCCATAGTCCCCCAGTTGTAATAAAGCCCACCATAATGCCCCGATAGTAATAATTCTCTTTATAATGTGTGACAGTAGAACCCCCCCCCTTATAATGTGCACCAGTACAAAAAGAAATGCCCCGTCGTGTGGCAGTAAAAAAAGAAATACCTCCTCTTAGTGCCCCCAGTAGAGCCAATGTCCCCAGAGTGCCCTCATGTGTTCCAATGACCTGTACTATGTGCCACTACAAAAAACACTTAGTGCCCCCAGTTGAGCTTAGGTGCCCATAGTGACCTTATAATTTGTGCCAGTATAAAATACTCCCATATAGTCCCCCCAGAAGATGCCCCCATAGTGCTCCTTCCCCGTCTCCATAGTGCCCTCCATAATGTGGCACTATAAAATGCCCCTATAGACTGCCCCACATAGATACCCCCATAATGCTCCTTTCCTCCCTTCCCCATAGTGGCATCAAAATGGGTGCCAGTATTAAATGCCCCTATATAATGCCCTCATAGTGCTCTTGTCCCCCACTTCTCCATAGTGCCCACCTATAATGCGTGCCAGTATACAGGGCCCCCAGTAGATGCCCCCATAGATGCAGTCATACACGCACTCTCCACATATATGGACGCAGTCATACACGCACTCTCCACATACATGGACGCAGTCATACACGCACTCTCCACATACATGGACGCAGTCATACACGCACTCTCCACATACATGGACGCAGTCATACACGCACTCTCCACATACATGGACGCAGTCATACACGCACTCTCCACATACATAGATGCACTCATACACGCACTCTCCACATACATGGATGCACTCATACACGCACTCTCCACATACATGGACGCACTCATACACGCACTCTCCACATACATGGACGCAGTCATACACGCAGTCTCCACATACATGGACGCAGTCATACACGCAGTCTCCACATACATGGACGCAGTCATACACGCACTCTCCAGATACATGGACGCACTCATACACACACTCTCCACGTACATGGACGCAGTCATACAGGCACTCTCCACATACATGGACGCAGTCATACACGCAGTCTCCACATACATGGACGCAGTCATACACGCACTCTCCACATACATAGATGCACTCATACACGCACTCTCCACATACATAGATGCAGTCATACACGCACTCTCCACATACATGGACGCAGTCATACACACACTCTCCACGTACATGGACGCACTCATACACACACTCTCCACGTACATGGACGCAGTCATACAGGCACTCTCCACATACATGGACGCAGTCATACACGCACTCTCCACATACATGGACGCAGTCATACACGCACTCTCCACATAAATGGACGCAGTCATACACGCACTCTCCACATAAATGGACGCAGTCATACACGCACTCTCCACATACATGGACGCAGTCATACACGCACTCTCCACATAAATGGATGCAGTCATACACGCACTCTCCACATACATGGACGCAGTCTCCACATACATGGACGCACTCATACACACACTCTCCACATACATGGACGCATTCATACTCACAGTCACCACATACATGGACGCACTCATACTCACAGTCACCACATACATGGACGCACTCATACACGCACTCTCCACATACATGGATGCATTCATACACACAGTCACCACATACATGGACGCACACATATACAATACACATATATAGACACCCAGCTTTCCTGCTGTACCTCTCCCCCATACACTAATGCCTCTGCACTTGTGCCATGCAGGATAGCAGGGAAGCTGGATGACATTTCATGATATAATTCACCCAGCTTTCCTACTGTACTGCAGGTCACATGTGCACAGTCTGGGAAAGCTGAATATAACAGCAGTAGTTCCCCTGTGCTACTCACATCACTGGTGCAGTTGTGACAATCCAACTGATGTTCATCATGCAGGCCAGGAAAGGTTCAGGCTGCAGGAATCGCTTCGCGGGCAGAAAAGGGGGCGGAGCTATTATATCTCCGCCCACATCGGGCCGTTCTGTTGCTGAACTTGCTGGTCACCACTGTCCATCACAAGAACTATAGAGGGGAGAGGCGGAGCAATGTCACTGAAGTCAGGACTCGGAGGTCAGTGACAGAGTGCAAGTGCAGGACTCTGGACCCCAGGAGAAGTCAGCTGCTCTGACAGGGGCCCGGGCCCCGAGTGACGAAGTACAGTGACTGCTCTCGGGCCCCGAAGCAGCTGCTTCCCTGATAGTTACGCCACTGGGAAGAGCTCATCTCCACTCCTGCCTGCCACATTCATTTAAAAAAAAAACTCAGCCAGCGGCCCGGCTGATTGTGTTCGGCCCGGCCCACCAGGAGGCCCGGCCCACCGAGCAAATGCCCGGTCTGCCCTATGGCCAGTCCGGCCCTGCTAGTGGTATCTTCTTGATGCTGCTGCTGCTGCCGCCACCTCCAGACTCTGTCATTGGGCCACTCTGTGGTCTCCTCATGCTGCTTCCATTTCATCAATATGTCATAGGTCCACTCTGTGGACTTTTCATGCTGTTCCCACCCTCCCCACTTCATGACTGGGCCACTATTTTGCCTTTCGGCCTGGCTGATATCATCATTTATTTGACCTTTCTTCTGATCTGTCAGAAGGTAGGAAAAATGAGACGCACAACAGATCCTGTCTGTGTAGCAGCAGTAAGGCCTATATGGTTCCATCAGAACTGGCTTATGTTTTGGTAGCCAAAAACAGGAGTGGGTACAAAACACAGAAGACATGCAAATATTCCATTCACATGTCATCTCTGTTTTATATCCACTCCACGCAGTTTTTTGGGGAATTAGCAATACTGATGGATTATTGAGCAAATGCTGATCGAGTGAAGGCGTATGCTCAACAGACAGGATCAGTTTTTTGTGGGTTATTGTTCTGATGGATCAGAGGAAGGGCAAATTAATCAGTGACATCAACACAAACTTACTGCTGTCACCCTCTCCACTCTGTCTGTGGGGCTCTACATGTATAAGCGTTTAATAGAACAGATTCTGATAACAAGCATGTGGAATCAGCTGGGGACAGGTGTAAAAGGAGTGGGCTTCTTCTTGGCACTAACATCAACCTGTAAGGCTGGGTTCATTCTTGAGTTATTTGGTCAGTTTTAGCCCCGTGACTGTCCTAATAAGTAAAATGTACAGTGATTCTAAGAGCAACACCTGTCATCTGCATGTCATACTGACTCACAGTATTATTTCACTACGACAGCAGACTCCCTATGCGGGTTACTACAAGGCACAGTGTTCTACACCACTATAAAGGCTCTCAACAGCCAAGAAATAGCAGTTTTTTAACATAATTCGCCATGAATATATTCGGATCAAACCAAATTTTTCCTGAAAAATTCACTCATCTCTAGTTAGGATTATTGGTAATGATAAGGAGTGGAAGTCATGCTTAAAGTATACCTGAATTTAATGTTTTTTTCATCCATATTATTCCCTTTTTCACCTTCAAAGCTAGATGCATTTCACTCAGAAGTAGCGGGCTTCTCCTTTCTATGGAAGGCTGGCAGCACTATACTGATGTGATATCCTTTCTGTTACTTCCCATTATGTTTATTTTAGTTCCAGTGCTTACAGAAAAGATAAGGAGGTATACTTCACACTTACAGACAAATAGGAGGCTCCTATGATGTTCAGAAGCAATGTAAAAGCAGTTCTTTTATCCGGCTCAGGGTCTCAGCTAGCTCTAACATGACCTCATTTAATCTCAGCTATCTTCTGCTTCTCTGTTACTAGGGATGGATTTTGTCTGACAACAGGCAGTGGACTGCAACCTATGTGGAAGTGAGACCCCTAGTGGCCATGACTTTAAAGCTTAAGTGATTTTGAAATTTGCTAGTTATGCCATTCTCTATTAAATGAAATGGTGTGAAAGTACAGTATAGTGACTCTTTAAGAAACACTAGAAAATATTTTGACAATTTGACAGTTCTCAAATTTCTTGGGATGAAAAAGAGAGTTCTAGATTTTCCTGCTACCTTTATCTCTCTTGTTTATATTGCACTGACATATTCCGCAGTGACAGACATTGTCATCACTCGCTGTTCCCAGTGGAACTTACAATCTGAATCCTCTATCAGGATGACTGTGGCGTGTGGGAGGAAACCGTAGCACCTCTAGAAAACCAAACAAATACGAGGACAACATACTTACTCCATGCAGATGTGTGCTAGCAACTAAGCCATCATACAACCTATACTTTAATACTAAGAAACTATCCTTCATCTTCCCGTTAAAGGGGTTATCCAAGATCTATAATTCACCCCCATATGCCCGGGAAACTCACAGAGATTGTATTTACCTCGCTTCCCGGCACCCACGTCGCTTTCATACCGGCACAGCTGCCGCTGCATCTCCACGTCACATGGATGAAAACATCCGGCATTGGGGGGTGGCTGCCAATAGAAGGCTGCGATGGGAATGAGCCTCCCTGGCTTCGAGGGTGATGTTAGGGATGCTCGTTCCCATTACGGCCTGCTATTGTCTGCTCCCCTCGACGCAGTATGTTTTCATCCGCGTGACGGGGAGATGCAGCAACACCCTGACAAGGACGGCTTAGTCCGGAACATTTCTGTGTTGCCAGGGCCCTTGATGTCCCTACCAAGAGGTGATGATACATGTCTATGTATATAGGTAGAGAAGGCTAGAAGTTGTCCTGATGTGTTTTGTCTATCTATTATTACCCCAGACTCATTAGGGAAAAAAGCTATTGGTATAGTTAAGACCAATTAGGGGTTAAATACTGGTTTAACTAAATTACCAAGACAGGAGAGCAAGGTAGATGTCCACCACTAAATCACCAAGAGGCAGGGCTTTTTTTCTCAGAGAAAAGGTGGTGGAACTCACCCCCCCTCCCCTGGCCACGCCCCTACCCACCCCTAGGACCGCCCCCTAAAACCGCCCCTTTAGAGAACAGGGATGCAAGTAAAATTTGGGGGGGCTATAAAAGTCCAGCCCAGCAAAGAAACCC
Organism: Bufo bufo; assembly: GCF_905171765.1. Taxonomy (NCBI): domain Eukaryota; kingdom Metazoa; phylum Chordata; class Amphibia; order Anura; family Bufonidae; genus Bufo; species Bufo bufo. The sequence continues at coordinate 618,704,134 of NC_053390.1, read as the reverse complement.
CCCAGATGGGGATGGCACTGTTAATGGGGGATCTGGGGAAGGCACTGTTAATGGGGGATCTGGGGATGGCACTATTATGGGGTAGAAAATCTGTGGATGGCAGTGTTATGCCTATAACTATAACTTATAGTTATAACAGTGCCATCCACAGACCCCCCCTTAACAGTTCCATCCACAGCCCCCCCTTAACAGTACCATCCACAGACCCCCCCACCCCATAACAGTGCCATCCACAGACCCCCCCACCCCATAACAGTGCCATCCACAGACCCCCCCACCCCATAACAGTGCCATCCACAGACCCCCCCACCCCATAACAGTGCCATCCACAGACCCCCTTCCACACCATAACAGTGCCATCCACAGACCCCCCCACCCCATAACAGTGCCATCCACAGACCCCCCCACCCCATAACAGTGCCATCCACAGACCCCCTTCCACCCCATAACAGTGCCATCCACAGACCCCCCTTAACAGTGCCATCCACAGCCCCCCCTTAACAGTGCCATCCACAGACCCCCCCACCCCATAACAGTGCCATCCACATACCCCCCCACCCCATAACAGTGCCATCCACAGACCCCCCCACCCCATAACAGTGCCACCCACAGACCCTCCCACCCCATAACAGTGCCATCCACAGACCCCCCCCTTAACAGTGCCATCCACAGACCCCCCCATCCCATAACAGTGCCATCCACAGACCCCCCCCCCTTAACAGTGCCATCCACAGACCCCCCCCTTAACAGTGCCATCCACAGACCCCCCACCCCATAACAGTGCCATCCACAGACCCCCCCCTTAACAGTGCCATCCACAGACCCCCCCACCCCATAACAGTGCCATCCACAGACCCCCCCCACCCCATGACAGTGCCATCCACAGACCCCCCACCCCATAACAGTGCCATCCACAGACCCCCCACCCCATAACAGTGCCATCCACAGACCCCCCCACCCCATAACAGTGCCATCCACAGACCCCCCCACCCCATAACAGTGCCATCCACAGACCCCCCCCCCTTAACAGTGCCATCCACAGACCCCCCCCACCCCATAACAGTGAAATCCACAGACCCCCCCACCCCATAACAGTGCCATCCACAGACCCCCCCACCCCATAACAGTGAAATCCACAGACCCCCGCACCCCATAACAGTGCCATCCACAGACTCCCCCCCTTAACAGTGCCATCCACAGACCCCCCCACCCCATAACAGTGCCATCCACAGACCCCCCCACCCCATAACAGTGCCATCCACAGACCCCCCCCCTTAACAGTGCCATCCACAGACCCCCCCCACCCCATAACAGTGCCATCCACAGACCCCCCCTAACAGTGCCATCCACAGACCCCCCCACCACATAACAGTGCCATCCACAGACCCCCCCCCACCACCCCATAACAGTGCCATCCACAGACCTCCCCCACCCCTTAACAGTGTCATACACAGGCCCCCCATTGCCGCTCCAGTACAGTTATAAAATGTGTCATTCAATTAATAATGATTCATGCTGCCCCCTCTGTAGTATAACATTCAATATATCCTACTCACAGGGCTACTGTTATATCGTAATGCAGGCCGGCCTACTTTATGAATGAAGCAGGCGGCGCAGGCACGTGACGTCAGTCAGTCACTCTGCCGCTCGTCTGCCCGGCCGGCCTGCATTACGATATAACAGTAGCCCTGTGAGTAGGATATATTGAATATTATACTACAGACGGGGCAGCATGAATCATTATTAATTGAATTACACATTTTAAATCTGTACTGGAGCGGCGGGGCCGGAGCACAGTGAACGCACCGGCCTCCAGCTCCTCCTCCCAGTCCCTCCCCGCTAATACATCGCAGCCTGCGATGCTGGAGCATGGCAGGCTGCGATGTCAAAAGGCTGCGTTCCGCCAGAAAAAAAGCCCTGCCACTAACTAAAAGTGCATACGGTGATTAAGTTGCAACAAGAGGACCAAGTTTATGTCCTCCATTAGCAGAGACCACCTATGGTGGTCTGACCACTAGAGATGACCTTGTAGTTCGCCCAGCGGTCATTTTGCGCCGAACTTTGCTCATTCGCGATTCGCTGAACATGCGAACATATGGTGATATTCGCACGCGCCATATTTCTTTGCATAGCGCCAAACTTTGACCCATGACACATCCATCAGGTGGGACAGGACAGCCAATTGAGACGTTACAGCACATGGACACACCCCCAAACCTATAACAGAAACCAATCTGGCAGACATTTTACATTATGTGTTTTGTCAGTGTAGGGAGAGGTTGCATTTTGGAGCAGGGACAGTTAGGGACACCAAACGCTAGCTAATAGGGTCACAAAAATAGAATAGGTGTCCTATCGATAGGTGTGATATAGAGGGATGTGATATACTTATAATATACTTTCTAACATAGAAATGATATTATAGTGTATTTGTATTGTGCAGCAGTTGTGTGCCGTTCTGCTGCGATACCGCAGCTAGATAGAGGGACAAACGCTATTGGAGTAACTAATTGCAAAGGGTGTGATATACCTGTTGCCCCAAAAAAAGCTGGTTGAGGGCTGCGATATACCTTCTTCCACAAAATCCTGATTGAGGTGTGCTATATACCTGTTTCTGCCAAATACTGATTGAGGGGTGCCATATACCTTTTTCTACAAAATCCTGATTGAGGGGTGTTATTTAACTGTTTCTGCCAATTACTGATTGAGGGTTGCTATTTACCAGTTTCCGCCAAATACTGATTAAGAGGTGCTATATACCTTCTTCCACAAAATACTGATTAAGTGGTGCTATTGCTATATACCTTCTTCCACCAAATACTGATTAAGGGGTGCAATACACCTTTTTTCGCCAAATACTGGTTGAGGGGTGCCATATACCATCTTTCACTAAATACTGTGGGGATTCGCTCTGGAAGGCAGGTTAGCGGATGCAGTATAGAGGCAATCACAAAGTCTTTAACATAAATAGTTCAGTGTTTATTCACACAGAAGGCAAAACAAAATAACAGTTTGCAGTCTTGGTGTTCGTTCACACCATGTAAAGTCCACAGAACACTAACATTCACCTTGATAGCAGTTTTTCATCAGCGGTCCCCAGCAGCATTTAGGGGCCTGTTTTCCAGCATGCAGTTCTCAGCCCTTTTGCACGGCACACATCTTTAGTTCCCAAACCACAGAGACTCCACAGCTTCACTGTGAGATGGAGGATAATCCACCACACCTGACAGTGCTGACTGCTTTTTATAAGCCTCCTAAGTCCCGGCCTGAAATGTGGGGAGTAGCCACCCACCCAGCACGTTGGCTTACTTATTGAGGGGTGTCATATACCTTCTTCTTCAAAATACTGATTGAGGGGTGCTATTGCTATATACCTTCTTCCACCAAATATCGATTGAGGGGTGCAATATACATTTTTCCGCCAAATACTGATTGACGGGTGCCATATACATTCTTCCACTAAATACTGATTGAGGGGTGCTATTGCTATATACCTTCTTCCACCAAATACCGATTAAGGGGTTTAATATACCTTTTTCCACCAAATACTGATTGAGGGGTGCCATATACCTTCTTCCACTAAATACTGATTGAGGGGTGCTATTGCTATATACCTTCTTCCACCAAATACCGATTAAGGGGTTTAATATACCTTTTTCCACCAAATACTGATTGAGGGGTGCCATATACCTTCTTCCACTAAATACTGATTAAGGGGTGCTATTGCTATATACCTTCTTCCACCAAATACCGATTAAGGGGTTTAATATACCTTTTTCCACCAAATACTGATTGAGTGGTGCCATATACCTTCTTCCACTAAATACTGATTGAGGGATGCTATTGCTATATACCTTCTACCACCAAATATCGATTGAGGGGTGCAATATACCTTTTTCCGCCAAATACTGATTGACGGGTGCCATATACCTTCTTCCACTAAATACTGATTGAGGGGGTGCTGTTGCTATATACTTTCTTCCACCAAATACTGATTGAGAGGTGCAATACACCTGCTTCCACAAAATACTGATTGAGAGGTGCCATATACCTGTTTCCGCCAAATAATGATTGAGGGGTGCTATATACCTGTTTCCACCAAATACTGATTGAGGGGTGCCATATACCTGTTTCCCCCAAATAATAATTGAGGGCTTCAAATGGCGCACCAGAGTTGGTTGAGTGGCTCACTCAGACTTCCGCTTCTGCACCCTCCTCATCCTCTATATCTGCACCCTCCTCACTTTCTGCTGTGTGCACCCCCAAAGACACTGTCACCACCACCACCACCATAGCCCATCCCCTCGAGTCAGAGGAATTATTTTCCCATCCATTCCCAGACCTTACCGATGCGCAGCCACCACCCAGCTAGATCGGCACAAGAAGGGTGGTCCCCACTGTTGCTGCCTACTCCGAGATCTCTAATGTCAGTGGTTCTGAAGGTGACGATGATGACGTGTCGATGGACGTCAGGTGGGTGACCACAAGAGAGGAAGAGGAGGGGAGTTCTGAGGGAGAGAGACGGATCAGCAGATAGAGAGGAGAAGGAGGAGAAGCAGGCAGAACTCACAGTGCACAGGAGTCAAAAAGCAGACTGCAAATGTATCTGGAGCAAGCCATCCACAATGCACAGTGCATGCTTCCGTGGACCAAATGTTTGAGAGTAAAAAAATTATGACGCCAGATAATCCTCTTGCCCAATGGCTGACCGCTGGCTTGTCGTAACTACTAGCTCGCCAACTAATGCCATATGAATTGGTGGACTCGGAGGCCTTTCGAAAATTTGTAGCCATTGACACACCGCAATGGAAGGTCCCCGGAAGGAAATATTTCTCCCAGAAGGGCATCTCTGAACAATATGGCCACGTTCAGCGGCAAGTTAATATATCTCTGGCACACAGTGTCGGTGCCAAGATACATCTGACCACTGTAGGAAGGCGCAAGGGTTCGTCATTGACGGAAGATATGTGTCACCGAGATTCCTGGCCTAAGGTAAGAGCCGGTAATTTCATGTGTCAGCAGAAGCTAGTACTGGCTGACATGGTTTTGCTATTTAGAATGGCTGCAAAGCCGAACCGGGCCGGCTCTTACTGCGAGCAGCCAAAGTGCAGGGTGAGTGGCTTCTCCCCACGTTCCAGGCCGGGTCTTGGTTTAAGCTATAAAATACAGGCAGCACTGTCAGGTGGCAGGAATTTACTCCTCTCTGACAGAGAAGCTCTGTCAGTCTCTGTCAAAAATTATAAAAGAAATAAAGTAAAATAAACCAAAAATAAAAAGTTCACCACTGCGTTTCTTGATGTCAAATCGGCTTCACTGACCTTCGTGTGATGTAGGTAAAATCACAATGAATCAGTCTTTATACAAAAGTTGCGCTTCCAGGTATACGTCCCAGTTCACAAGCTCAAGAGAAGCGGCAATCTTCTTTGACACAGCCAGCACACCTGAGTCCCGTCGGATAGTAGCCTTTTCTCAAAGCAACCTTCCTACGGAATAAAAGTTTTGGGTACATAGTAAAGGGCCACAAAGTTGAGTAAATGGAACTCTTTTATTATACTCACAATAAAATCGTGAATAACACGCCTTATAAAATCATAAAATCAGGTCCATCAAATCCAATGCCCAACCTAGGTTTTGCCAATAAGGCTTCCTTAGGGGCGATCGTGCCACCCTTCTCTGCACACTGCATTATATAGGGTTAATCTTCATCCCCTCCCCTTCCTTTGCAGGCAACACCCACCCTATAAATTATATTTTTTTAAACATTTGGTACATATATCATAGCACATGTTACATATTCTGCCTTAGGACCATAGATAATCATAAAACTCTTGAGCTTGTGAACTGGGACGTATACCTGTCAGTCTCTGTGTTGGGACCTAGGAGTTTGGGCCTGGGTAAAGGCCTGCTATCTTGTTGGCATCAGAGCAGGTGGTTTCTGCTATGTCCAAGGACTTCTGCATTGCTACATGGTGTGAACAAACACCAGACTCAAGGGGACTGTTTACCTTGAAACTGACTTTTTGATTCGCTTATCCTTATGTGTGAATAAACACTGAACTGTTTAAGTTAAAGACGTTGTTGTTGCCTCTATACTGTGTCCGCAAGCCTGTCTACCAGAGCAAATCCCCACACCACAGACACATGATAATGAGTAAGAGCCTTATGGTTCGAAACATGTCGATCTGACTGGAGGTATCGGGAGGTTTTGTTCACTGCACCTTTATTGTTGCGAGTGCTATGGAATAAAGACGAAGCAAACTTTTATACTCACTACATGCAAGTTTTTCTTTGAAGGTTCACTACATAGAGCTGACCTTGGATCGTCCGTTGCATGGTGGAGATTTGGTGAGCTGGACTTTTTCATTTTATGGACAGACACATGGTCTAGTAAACACGGGCACGGAAGGTACATAACTTTTACTGCCCACTGGGTGAACTGTCTGACAGCAATCAAGCATATAACCCGTGGCCCCCGTGTGGATTTAGTGTTACCGCTATAGATTGCATGCAGGTCAGCCTCTTCTTCTCCTCCTCCTACTCCATCTTCCGTCTCCTTCTCGGCTGACTCCTCCTTTTCCACTGGTACTGCCTCTTCCACTGCACCCCCCCCCCCCAGTTCCCCAGAACCTATTCAAAGTGCCAGGTGAGATGTTGCCATGCTGTGCTGCGGCTGTTGTGCCTGAAAGCCAAGAGCCACACTGTTCCTGGACTGCTTTCAGCTGTGCTGTCACAGTGGCTAACCCTGCTCAATTTGACAGTTGGTAAAGTGGTGTGCGACAACGGTGCCAATCTGCTGAGCGCACTGAAACAGGGCAAAATGACACACGTGCTGTGCATGGCACATATCCTGAACTTAGTCATGCAGCGATTCGTTGCCAAATACCCCAGGGTCGTCCAGGACGTCTTGCGGCATGCCAGGAAAATCTCTGGCCATTTTAGAAGATCTTACACGGCCATGGTTCGCCTTACTGACGTTCAGCGGTGACACCATTTGCTCGTCAGACCAGGCCTTGCTGCGAGAGATGCTGCATTCTGCTGTTGCAGGCAATGGCAGAGGAATTTCCACCCACAGCGAAACAGGTGCGGGAACCAATCCTACCACGCCTGCAAAAAGAGGGCGGTTTGAAATTGTGTTGGTCACTTTGGATATGAGATCATTCTTGCAACCAACCCATCGACAGCCACACTTCCAGCCTAAGGTAACGCCTAGACCGACAGGTGTCCGACTACATTGGGTTAACGGCCGATGTGGACGCTCTGAGAAGCAAGGAACCCCTTGACTACTGGGTGTGCAGGCTTGACCTGTGGCCAGAGCTGTCACAATTTGCCATGGAACTCTTGGCTTGCCCCTCGTCGAGTGTCCTTTCTGAAAGGACTTTCAGCACAGCAGGGGGGATCGTGACCGATAAGCACACTCGCCTAGCTCACAACAGTGTGGACTACCTCAGATTTCAAAAAATGAATGAGGCATGGATCTCAGAGGAATTCTTATGTTTATAGAGCAGCATAAAAAGTCTTTTATGTCAGGTGAATGCCTAAATTTTGTGGCCTGTACTAGCCGACAGTTGCATTTTCTTCCTGTGACTGCCTAATGTACCTCCAGCCACAGAATCCTACAAAGTTGGTTGCTGTCAGGTGAATGCCTATTGGCAAATTTTTTGGGCCCGTACTGGCTGACTGTTACATTTTTATCCTCTGACCGTCTAATGTCCCTCCAGCCACAGAATCCAAAGTTCTTTGCGGTCAGGTGAATGCCTATTGGCTAATTTTTGGGACCTGTACTTGCCGACAGTTACATTTTTATCCTCTGACCGCCTACCATTTACCTGCTGTTATGTGTCGGCCTTTTACTACAGCGTTACCATTTACCTGCTGCTGTCAGAGGTGTTTAAGTATATTTTAGGTGTTGCCCTGGTCTGGTAGTGGACCATTCCTGGGAACACATTCCTGCTAAGAACTTGTTGCTGTCTGTTCCTGCTGAGTTTTGTGGAGTTATGTGTAGGCCTTATACTCAACCGTTACCTTTACCTGCTGATGCTGCTGTCTGTCCTGATCCTGATGAATTTTTCCCTGGACTAAAGGTGCCTTACTGTAACCTTATTATTTAAAATTACACCAAAACATAACAATATTTAAAAAACGAAAGCACCCGTTATAAACGAAAAAACTATTTATGAACAATTTTACAAAAATTACATGCCTTTATGGCAATTTTTTAAGTTGGTCCTTTATACCAGTGCGGTGCTGGTCTTCCAACTTTTGCACCTTGTTCACAAATGTCATGCGCTGCGCCCGCATATTGCGCTGCAGCTCCTAAATTTTCAGCTCCTGCTGCTCCCGAAGCTCCTTGATTTCTTTTTGGTGCTCCTGCTGCAGCTTTTTTCTCTTTACATTTATTTTATTAATTACTCTTATGATAAACTAATGTTGTCCCCTCATTATTGGCCCTTTTAATGTTTATGTACCGTACATGTTATGGATACATAATCATATTGCTGTGTGCACATATTTACCCTCCTGGCAGGGGGCTGTTGACCTCCTCCTCCTCATCCTGAGCTGCAGCGGTGCTGGAGGGTCCCGCAGTTTCCGCCTCCATCTCCACCACTCCAAATCCTCGGTGGAAGACCTCTAGCACCTCCAAATGCTCGGTGGAAGGCCTGCGGCGGACTGAGGGAATGGGAACATCTGTAATCACACAATGTTCAGAATTTAGACAAACAACTCAGAAATCATAACAACTTTAAATATCCTGAAACTGCAATATGGAGGGATCTGCATGGGATTAGGATTATCCCAAAGGGGGCTTAGACTGGTTTGGGCGGTAAATTACTTACCAAAACAAGTGGTAAAAATGGCCTGTTACTAGGTAAGATGAGGTAGCAGGGGATTGGTTATGAAGGTGTCCTATAGTGTACTGTTGCTGGGTTATTGAAGTTTAGGGGACCCCAGCAACAATTAGGACATTGGATAAGGGGTTATTGGATGGTGTTATGGTGGGTATATAATTGCAGTGGCTGCCAGCGTTATGCTGTTTGCAAAGCTGCATTTCGAAGATCTGCTGGCGTCCACCCTCCTTGTTGATTTTTTTGTCACGGTCACTTTATTAGGGGTAAAGTCGCTTGCTGATAGGTGGCGAGCGGACTACAGTAGATGTATTTATGGTATTTTTTCAAAGCTTATGGCTGGTCTATTCAGTGGTTAATATGTCTTATGGAATTTATTCATTTGTTTAACTATTCTTTAATAACGTTTGCCGTGCCTTAATTTATCCATTTATATTATGTGTCCATGTTTCTTATTTTATTATTGTTTTATGAGGTTAAATTACTGTGTGTGTGTGTATATATATATATATATATATATATATATATATATATAAAAAATCTATAATCCCATGCAAATTAAGTGGGGGATGTACGAAATCAGACGGTTACATCATAAATCTCTACCTCGCGGTGTGTATAAATATATATATATATATATATATATATATACTCATGGCGAGGTAGAGATGTATGATGTAAATGGCTAATGTGCTACGTGTCACACCAGGTACTAAGTAATCATTTGTAAAGGGATGAAATGAGTGTTGGTGAGAGATACAAAAGTAATGTACGCATTGTGAAAAGAAAAGTTTGTGAGAGACGCACAGGACTGAGGAAAATTAAGGAGGAGGTGCTGCCAGTAAAGAGGATCCGCCCTTCCTCTAAAAGTGTATAAATAATGATAAAAAGAGTACTGGGCACACTCACTTATGCAGAATCATACATTTTATTAATATACATATAAAATACAATCAATTACTCTAAGAACGCATATAAAATACAATCAATTGGTATATGAACACGTTAGTACAATAAAATGGGATAAATGTATACTAGATTTCTGGCAATAAATACAATATATCTAATAAATAAATAAATAAGGCCAGCCGTAATAGGGCTGGAGATGGAAATGATCAGTCCATATGAAGCAAAAAAACGGGAGATCCCGACTGGTGGCTTATGCTAGTTTGGTAACTAGCCTCACAATGTCATATAGAATTCACAGTCCTGACTAGTTGGAGGTGAGTAAAAGTACTGTGGTCAGAGCAATTTACTTGGGTGAGTATATTCACGGCGTCCCGCTTATACTCACTGTGTAGTGCAGTTCTTTGTGCTGATAGACTTGGAGACCAAAACGTTCTCGGCTACTCCTGTAGTGGCTGGATGATGCTGTGCCTTTCTTCTCGTGTCCTTACAGTCCTCTGGCTACCGCTCCGTAACGGCAAAGAGCCGGTCAGCACTGGGACTCAAAGTTGCTTTTCCCCACGTCGGCTGATCTGCGACACACTCCTGTGTATCCTCGTGTGTTGCGCTTGTAACCGCCGGCGTGTCAGGGTTTAGTAAGACACGGGATCCTCAATGGGTTTAAGTTACCGCACAGCTTTTTTTTAAAATACAGCATATACTTCTTGAGATTCCTCTGGGGGTCTCTTCACCAAACGCGTTTCGGGGTACTTGCCCCTTCCTCAGTGGTCCGCATTGTACCTGGGCATGTTAGGTCTCGGATCTCTCTGATCCGCCCTGGATTCCTCCACTTTAAATCGGACCATTTTATTATAATGGCCATTCTGTGGTGCTTAACTTTGAACTTCCGCAACAGCTTGTCACCTAGTTCACGGACTATCCTCTGTTTTTCAGCATAGGCCCAGGTCATATGATATCCCCTCCCCAACATGCGCTGCAAGATAAAGATGCAAGCATATAATCCCAATTTTTTAAAATACTAGTATTGAAAATAATGTCCTCAACAAAACAGCAAAAAGTATTTAAGCCTTTGAAGGGGAAATATTAGATTTGCTGTTACAGTTAGAAGATCAGATTGTATTGTGATTGTATGTGTGTGGGGTCTGAGTGAGCAATCGGATATTGTCCAGCTGAGCAGAGATGTACCTGTCTAGTGAAGGGACGGTACGGTATGGAGTGTAAAGATGGTTCGCATCCCCGTGGTGCACCCTGGGTAACACTAAATGAACCAGCAAATACTGGCGGTCTGACAAATAAAGCTTCTTCTGAGTCCTGAACAACAGGACACAATCTATCATCTATAGACTGTGTGTGAAGGTGTGTGTGGTATATAGTGTGCGGCAGGAAAATGGTTGTGCAATGTGTATGTGAGAGATATTTCTCTGCTGTCCATACGTACATGCTACAGACATAGTGCTGTGATGTTACAACAATAATTAGTCCACCAATCACTAATATCTACTGAGACTTTATAAAATGTGAAGTTGTGAAGTTGTGTTAGGGATTTTCACAATAACGCATTTTTTTAAACACTCTATCTGCATATAAAGCGTTTGTTCTGACATGCATGTGAAATGTAATCAAATACACTGCTTTAATGTCAAATTACTTACAATGATCGGGAGTTCTTCCTCAACGTTACGAAAATTGCTTTTCTGATCACATCCAAATTCGGGTCGGTGGAAACCAGTTGCTGTAGTAGGCCATGTCTATTTTGCGCATGCGCATACGGAGAAATTACATTGCTGATATTTCGCAATGAAAAAAATTATGAATGGGAGATCGCAAATTCGCATAATACATCTGTTATGTCCCTGTCCATAGTCCCTATTTGTGCACTTCTAGTAAGTATTTTGTTGCTGCAAAGATGACCTGAAGGTTTTTCAAGTTCGCTTGCCATTAAAGTGAATAGGGTCCGCAGCGAACTTGCAGTTCGCGAACATTTGATCGTGTTCGCGAATCGTCTTGGCCGATGTTCGTCCATCACTACTGACAACTTCAGGTGGAGACGGTGTCTGTCAGCCTTTAAAACCCTCTGCATCTTTTAACCAAAGCCTTTTCTGAGATCATAAGAGGGGCTTAGAATTTGTTTTAGAAACCACTGCTTTCTTTCTTATGACAGTTGAAACTAAGCTACATGAACACTTGCACCTCTGTCTGATGCACAAAATATTGAGAAAGACAAGGTGTAAAAGCCCTGTTTCAGTGCCAGTTCATTTCAGGAGCTTGTACAAGCACCATGCAGAATGAAAATTATTTAAGCACCGTAGACAGTATGTATCTTTTTTTCCAAATAATAATCTTATATAAAATTAGAATACTATTCATAGGGTTAGGAACCATGGGCACCAATAAATTAGGAAGGATGGTCCATAGGTGTCCATTTTGTCTATTAAAATATAAAATTGTAAAGGTAAATTAAGGGTGACTTCACACACAGCAGAAAATTTCCGCAACTGAAAATCAGTTCATTTCATCTGAATGGAACTTGCAGAAATCTTTGTGTTTACCGCCAAAACAACCCCATTTTCAGAATAGATCTACAAAATGTTACAAATTTACTTTATTTATATAAGCTTGAGGCCTTGGCCTCAGGTGCAATTGTGCATAAGTTTTGGCCAGAAAAGAACAGGTTTCTCTGACACTGTAATTTTAACATTAACCACTTCCTCTTATTTTTAACCTTTTGGAATATTCAATTCTTTGTGCTTTATTATCATGTTTCTTGTGATTTCTATGGTGTATTGAATTCTGTGCTAACCCAGAAGCCGGTAATGTCCACAATCTTTATAAGCCTGCTTCAATCTGCAGCTGTATTATTATTCTCATATATCAGATAATATCAAAAGGGATTACTTCTTATTTGTTCCAAATGCGCCTGGAGTTAATGGCACAGTTAAGTAATTTTCTAGCAGCCTATAATTTTACAAATGATAAAAGATTTTCTTTGACAGCTCTGCAATGCCTTCATTATGCTGTCAATGTAACTTGTATATGAGTGCATGCGAGTCTGTCTCTTGAAGACAGAGAATAAGGAATGTTATTGATAAAAGAAAAAGATAAGGGCAATGAGAAGATACTTAAGAAAACAATGGTGTTAACATCTGAAATTAATAAGTTACACATCTTTTCTTTGTCTCTCTCTAGAAATCTATAAGCTAACTTTTTTTCATTTGGAAGGTCTGGCTTTGAAGTTGAAATTATTACATCTCATTATGTTAACCTTTAATCTCAAAGTTAAAACCATGGAGACAGGAGCAAAGAATTGACCATTATGATTCTAGTTGCACTGAAATATAACTGCTGCAACATTTTTCTTGGTACCTATGGAGCATTATTCGTAATTACTAATGATCAAAGGAGTTCTGCAATGACAACACTTATTGACGTATGCAGTTCACACTCCATGCTCAGACTTTGACATATTCTCTTGGCACTTCACTTTTAGTTTGTTCTACCCATTAATTCTGTTCTTTTGTCACTTTTATTTCATTAGCATGGGTGCACCCAAATTGCCCATACTATTAAAACATAAAGATGTTTCTCCTGTCTGTTGCCATAACAGAAAAACAAAAAATTATGGACAATTTGTCGTTTTTTTCATCGCTTTACCTCCCAAAAACAAATTGAATAAAAAGTGATCAAAATATCACACACACTCCAAAATGGTATCATCTGGAATATAAAGTTCAGTTCTGGGCACCAGTCCATACTAAGGATGCTCTGCAGCTGGAAAAAATACAAAGAAGAGCAACTAAACTGATAAGGTCTTAGTTATGAAGTCAGATTAAAAGAATTAAATGTATTGTCTTGAGAAGACACTTCTAAGGGGGGACATAATATAGAAATGTATACAAATATATAAATATATACAAATATATAAATGGCCAAAACAAACAATAAGTTGTTCCATGTAAAATGCCCTCAAAAGATAAGGGGGCACTGCCTCCGTCTGGAGAAGAAAAAGTTAAATCTCCAAATGCATCAAGGCTTCTATAGTCACGGCAGGAACAGTGGAAAGTTTTTTAAAAAGGTTTAGATGAATTCTCTTTCCTAGAAATTCCCATCCTCGCTCATCTCTTGATGGATGTGTGTCTTTTTTCAACTGTACGATGTACCAATACAAATATGCAATAAATACTACAGAACTCCCTGTAAAAAAACACTCTAAAAAAATTGGATTCGGCTGGTTTTCAGAATTTTTCGAAAAGATTTGCTTCGATCCGAATTTTTGCGGCTAATTGTATTAAAAAATGGCTAGTTCTGGGCTGCAGATAGCCTTTATAGGGGTGTAGACTGTGCCTTGCAGTAACATGCATGGGGAGTCTGCTGGGGTAGTGAAATAATACTGTGAGTCAGTATGACATGCAGATGGGGGCGGAGCCTGACCGCGCTGGATGGTGGAAGCTTGTGAGTAGCGCTCCCGCCACCAAGCCTTTTTCAAAGCCCTATATCAAGCACACTAACCATACTGGGATGGTTAAAATACAACCAAAAAACTCCCTGGCACACACTGTGTCTCCTTCAGACGACTCCCCTCTCTAGAAAGACATGGAGATGTTAGTCAGCTGACAGCCACTTCAGCAGGCCCGATGCGCTCCCAAGATGGTGCCCCGGCTGAAAGACTCAGCGCACCTTCTCCCTGAAAACCAAGCGCCGGACACCGACACAGCAGAGGAGATCTCCCCTTTGAGTCAAGAGGTGAGCGACCCCACCACTCTTACCAGATGTAATCTGGAAGAAGTTCTTCAGAGGGCTCTGGCCCCTATAGCCGCGGATCTAGCGGTCATTAAAACGAAGGTCCGCCATATTGGGGAGAGAGTGGAGTCTCTGGAACAGAACGAAGACGCACTGCTTGCATTTAATTCGGCAGTTAGAGTCACCCTGGACACTCACCACACGGCGATTAACAGTTCTCTATTACTCCTGGAGGACAGAAAGTAGAAAAAACTACTAAAACCTAAAAAAAAAAAAAAAAACCTTGTTTATCGTCATGAAGGAGCTGTTTGTGCTATTGTTGGGCCCGGGTCGGGCTGAATAAGTAGTAATAGAAAGAGTCCACAGCGTATTGCGCCCTAAACCTCTCCCTTCTGATAACCCCAGGGACATAATATGCGGATTGCTATGTTTTCGGGACACTGAAGCTATTCTACAAAGATCCAGATCTATGGGGGATATCCAGCTTCTGGGCTCCAAGATACAAATTTACCAAGATCTTGCATCATCTACCCTCCAGAAAAGGAGAATGTTGAAACCTCTCACAGATCTTCTGCGGTCTTCTAAGATCATGTACTGTTGGCTGTTCCCTTTCGGCCTCCTTATCACACATGGGAATAGACGTTACACTATTCGTTCTCCAGAGGACTTGAGGCAGGTATGGGAACCTTTACACCTGGAGCCTATGGTTCTATCTTCTTGGATGCCGGTTCCCCTAGAAGAAGACTTACCCCCTCTACAAGTACCTCCTAAGTGGTCCACGATGAAGAGGCAGAAGAACAGAAGACACAACGGTTCTTCCCAGATGGACTCTAATGATTGAATGGGGTCATATCCCCTATATGTTGGCATCCTCTCACTCTTTTCCTCCCATAGAGGTCGCTTTATTCATAATCTGTCATTTTAGACCTCATTAGGAATATCCTCTCCCCCCCCCCCATTCCACCCCCCTCTCCAGTCCTTATCCTTCCCTCAACTACTCCCCTTCACTTGTCTGGATCTTCTGCATGTGCTGGGGGCCTAGGTCCCCTTTTGTTATATTGATATGGTTGTTATGTCCTTCCCGGGTTAGTTCATTTACTCTACAACTTAAATAATGGGCTTATTTAATGGAGGCTTGGGCAGATCAGGCTAACACATGTTAGTGCTCTCCCCTATTAACGCATTTCTGTACGCAGTCAGAGTGCATACTTACGGAGCTTTCTGTTTTTATATGCTACCTTTTAGTTAATGTTTGGTTCTTAAAGTTGGATCATAGAACATGTGACACACAGCCTTTTGCGTCCTTCATACATTTATTATGACTGCTCTAAAATTGAATGTGACTACCTTCAACGTGAATGGGGGTAATAATCCTATTAAGAGAAGTCACATTTTTCAGATTTTAAAATCAGGCAAAACGCAGATAGCAATGCTACAAGAAAATCATTTTAAAAACGGTCAGGTCCCTAATCTTGCTCGCTATTCTTTTCAGACATGGTTTCATTCCTTCTATGACTCTGCTTCTTCTAGGGACGTTAGTATTGGAGTGCATAAAAGTGTTCCCTTCTGTGTGCTGGTGGAGATTGCGGACCCCGAGAGGAGGTATCTGCTTCTAAAGGGTAAGCTGGGTGGTGTGGGGGTCACCTTATGTAACCTTTACGCCCCTAACAGTAATACTTCTAAATGGCTGAAGATCCTGCATAAAATATCTATATTTTCCTCTGGCCTAGTGATTATAGGTGGGGATTTTAACCTAACCCTCAACCCTCTCTTGGATGCATCCACTCGGAGGTCCGTGGTCTCCTATAGGGCATTGCGGGGAATACTTGGTCGAATTAGAGATTTAGGTGTATGTGATGTTTGGAGATCATTCCTATTATTCGCATCCGCATAAATCCTACCAGCGACTTGATTATTTGCTTATTTCAGATAGGCTGTTGCCCCAGGTTCACAAGGCGGAAATACACGGTATCACTATTTCAGACCACGCCCCTGTGTACCTCTCCTTAACTGTCTCGGGGGTCTCTGGAAGGGAATGGATTTGGACACTTAATCCCAAGCTTTTAGACACTCAGGCTGAGTCTGACGCCTTAATTAACAAATTGACAAATTGCTTTTCACTCAATGCTGTGTCGGAAGCCTCCCCAGCTTCAATCTGGGAAGCTCATAAATCAGTTATGCGTGGCGAATTTATAGCTTTGGGATCCCACTTAAAGAAAATACGTGACGTACGCCTAAACTCCTTATTGTCCCAAATACCATTATTGGAGCAGGCCCACAAAAGATCCATGGCAGTCAAGGATTTGGATGCCCTGTTAGCGCTTAGGGGAGAACTGAAAGATTTATTAAATATAAAAGCTGCCAAGGCTTATGTTAAAGTCAGGCACAAACAATATGCTCATGGGAACAGGGGGAACAGATTGATGTCGGCTCTCGTCAAAAAATGTAATGAAAAGTCCTATATAGCCAAAATGCGTAGTGATAAAGGGGAATTAGTATCAGATGCTCAAGGCATAGCCAAGATTTTTAACTCATACTATGCTGCTTTATAATATCCGAACAGATGAATCCCCCAATATCATTCAGAACAGGATTGATCTTACTAATAAGTTCTTGGTATCTCTCAACTTACCAGTACTATCACAAGCAGACAGTGAATCCCTGACCTCTCCTATCACCCTCTAGTGATGTCGCGAACATAAAATTTTCAGTTCGCGAACAGCGAACGCGAACTTCCGCAAATGTTCGCGAACTGGCGAACCGGGCGAACCGCCATAGACTTCAATAGACAGGCGAATTTTAAAACCCACAGGGACTCTTTCTGGCCACAATAGTGATGAGAAAGTTGTTTCAAGGGGTCTAACACCTGGACTGTGGCATGCCGGAGGGGGATCTATGGCAAAACTCCCATGGAAAATTACGTAGTGGACGCAGAGTCGGGTTTTAATCCATAAAGGGCATAAATCAACTAACATTCCTAAATTGTTTGGAATAACGTGCTTTAAAACATCCAGTGTGTGTATACGATTGGCACTGGCAGTGGGCACACTACAGTCAGTAGAAGCGGGCCTGACACACACTGGCAGCAGGCAAGCAACTGAAATTACACTAAAGTGTAAAAATTAAATGCCTTATTTATCGGCAAGCTACTGTGCCACCCGGTATGAGTGGTTGGCACTGGCAGTGGGCACACTACAGTCAGTGGAAGAGGGCCTGACACACACTGGCAGCAGGCAAGCAACTGAATTTAGACTACTGTCTAAAAATTAAATGCCTTATTTATCGGCAAGCTACTGTGCCACCCGGTATCAGTGGTTGGCACTGGCAGTGGGCACACTACAGTCAGTGGAAGCGGGCCTGACACACACTGGCAGCAGGCAAGCAACTGAATTTAGACTACTGTCTAAAAATTAAATGCCTTATTTATCGGCAAGCTACTGTGCCACCCGGTATCAGTGGTTGGCACTGGCAGTGGGCACACTACAGTCAGTTGAAGTCGGCCTGACACACACTAGCAGCAGGCAAGCAGCTGAAATTACACTAAAGTGTAAAAATTAAATGCCTTTTTTATGCAAAGTCCTGTGCCAGCCGGTATGAGTGGTGGGCACTGGCAGTGGGCACACTACAGTCAGTGGAAGTCAGCCTGACACACACTGGCAGGCAACTAACCTTAGATTAAAGTGTAAAAATTAAGTGCCTATTTTTTAAGCAAAGTCCTGTGCCACTCGGTATGACAGGGGTGGGCACTGGCAGTGGGCACACTACAGTCAGTTGAAGTCGGCCTGACACACACTAGCAGCAGGCAAGCAGCTGAAATTACATTAAAGTGTAAAAATTAAATGCCTTTTTTAAGCAAAGTCCTGTGCCAGCCGGTATGAGTGGTGGGCACTGGCAGTGGGCACACTACAGTCAGTGGAAGTCAGCCTGACACACACTGGCAGGCAACTAACCTTAGATTAAAGTGTAAAAATGAAGTGCCTTTTTTTTAAGCAAAGTCCTGTGCCACACGGAATGACAGGGGTGGGCACTGGCAGTGGGCACACTACAGTCAGTTGAAGTCGGCCTGACACACACTAGCAGCAGGCAAGCAGCTGAAATTACACTAAAGTGTAAAAATTAAATGCCTTTTTTATGCAAAGTCCTGTGCCAGCCGGTATGAGTGGTGGGCACTGGCAGTGGGCACACTACAGTCAGTGGAAGTCAGCCTGACACACACTGGCAGGCAACTAACCTTAGATTAAAGTGTAAAAATTAAGTGCCTTTTTTTAAGCAAAGTCCTGTGCCACACGGAATGACAGGGGTGAGCACTGGCAGTGGGCACACTACAGTCTGTGGGCCTGCAGCTCCTCACACACAGGCAGGCCAGGCAACTGCAATATGTATATAAAGGAAAAAAAAAAAGCAGACTAATGTTGCAGCCCTAAAAAGGGCTTTTTGGGGTGCTGTCAGGACGCTGTCCTTACAGCAGAGATCAGATGAGTCTTTCAGGACTGGAGTGGACACTGAATTCACTAGCCTAGCTATCGATTTCCCAATTAAATCAGCAGCAGTTACAGTCTCCCTCCTCTCACTAAGACTGCAGCTTCAGAATGAATCTAAAATGGATGCTGTGCAGGAGGTGGGAGGGTCTGGGAGGGAGGGTATGCTGCTGATTGGCTGGAATGTGTCTGCTGACTGTGAGGTACAGGGTCAAAGTTTGCTCAATGATGATGTATAGGGGGCGGACCGAACATCGCATGTGTTCGCCCGGCAGAGGCGAACGCGAACAAGCTATGTTCGCCGGGAACTGTTCGCCGTCGGATAGTTCGGGCCATCTCTATCACCCTCCCAGAAGTTCAAAAAATACTAAATTCAACACCTTCAGGGAAAAGCCCAGGCCCTGATGGCCTGCTGATCACGTATTATAAAAAGTTTTTCCCTGTATTGGGCTCTTATCTGGTGACGTATTTCAACTCTTTGCTAGAAGGTTCTCCACCTGCCAAACAAGCGTTAGAGGCTCACATTGTGGTCCTACCTAAATCAAATAAATACCCTGAACTTCCCTCTAGCTTCAAACCTATATCCCTCTTAAATACAGACACTAAGCTATGGGCCAAGTTATTGGCACATAGAATCGCCCCATTTTTACAAGACCTTGTTTCTCCTGAGCAGACAGGGTTTGTTGGGGGGCGGGAGTGCAGGGACAGCACATTCAGAGTCCAGCATGCTTTGTGAAATAGGGGCAGCCTGACTCTGTTGAGCACAGATGCTGAGAAGGCTTTCGACAGAGTGAACTGTAGATTTATGGAAGCTACTCTACACAGACTCGTATTTCACCCTAAGTTTGTTAAAGCGGTGCTGTCCCTGTACTCTACCCCTCATGCAAGAGTGCGGGTTAATGGCATACTTTTCCCCCATTTTAACATTTCTAATGGTACTCGCCAGGGCTGCCCATTGTCCCCTGCTATTATTATACTCTGCCTAGAGACTCTTATCCAAGCCATCAAAAATTGGTCCCATGCAACATTCGGTGGCAGCCTTTGCCGATGATATGTTGCTGATTCTGTCACCGCCTTCCCAGAGATCTTAAAACTATTGCTTGATTTTGGCCACTTGTCCAATTTGAAAATAAATCTCCCCAAGTGCTCAGCTATGGGAATTAATGTACCAACTAACATCATTTCCTCACTGTCTACCACCTTTCCCTTCAAATGGGCATAATCACATATTAAATATCTAGGAGTTAATATATCTAGAGGTCCCAGCAAATTATTTCATTTAAATTACTCTGCCCTTTTATCTGACATCCTTGTCCAGTTAATGGATTTAAAGATTTCTAGGGGGGGTTTTAGTATGCCGGATGTACAGAATTATTATCTAGCCAACTTACTGAGGTTACACTCAGAAATACAGAACCCTTATTCTAGTAAATTGGGTTGTCATATAGCTAACAACACATGGGACCCATCCGAACTGGCTAGACGATGGGTAACCCTGCCCTCTGTTGACACTGTTGGCAATAAACTGAACCCTACATACCTGGGAATCTATAGTGCCTGGAACAGGGTATCCCCATTCTTGGAGCTCCCCCGAGGTCCTTCTCCATTCATGCCAATCCGTTTGGTTCCTTATTATCTAAATGTTGGTTATAGAGATGTTCTTAACTTGTGGCCCAGCTTTGGCAAAGCGGCTGTGGGTGATGTATTGAAGGGTAATGTAATTTCGAAGCTGCATGATTTAGGGGAATACTATAATATGAGCAAGTGGTCACACTTGCACTACCTTCACTTCAGCACCATATGTAAGGATTACCTGGTCAAAGCTCAAAAAAAGACTATATTCCCTCTTGGTATGACACCATTTTGCAATCCCCCAGCCCCAGACGTAAACTACTCTCCTTTTTTATAATAAGTTACTTGAAACTAGGAAGGTGGAGAAGCCTTCCTATATCAGACAATGGGAGGCTGATCTGGAAGTAAGCTTCGCCGAATCAGAAGTAGATAGGATCCTTAGCCATTCACACGGCTTTTCCCATTGCATAACAACACAGGAAAATGCTTTTAAACTACAAACCGGATTCCAAAAAAGTTGGGACACTATACAAATTGTGAATAAAAACTGAATGCAATGATGTGGAGGTGCCAACTTCTAATATTTTATTCAGAATAGAACATAAATCACAGAACAAAAGTTTAAACTGAGAAAATGTACCATTTTAAGGGAAAAATATGTTGAATCAGAATTTCATGGTGTCAACAAATCCCCAAAAAGTTGGGACAAGGCCATTTTCACCACTGTGTGGCATCTCCCCTTCTTCTTACAACACTCAACAGACGTCTGGGGACCTCGGAGACCAGTTTCTCAAGTTTAGAAATAGGAATGCTCTCCCATTCTTGTCTAATACAGGCCTCTAACTGTTCAATCGTCTTGGGCCTTCTTTGTTGCACCTTCCTC
Source organism: Bufo bufo (assembly GCF_905171765.1). Classification (NCBI taxonomy): domain Eukaryota; kingdom Metazoa; phylum Chordata; class Amphibia; order Anura; family Bufonidae; genus Bufo; species Bufo bufo. The sequence continues at coordinate 618,682,715 of NC_053390.1, read as the reverse complement.
TTTATGATGGGCCAAATGTTCTCTATAGGTGAAAGATCTGGACTGCAGACTGGCCATTTCAGTACCCGGATCCTTCTCCTACGCAGCCATGATGTTGTGATTGATGCAGAATGTGGTCTGGCATTATCTTGTTGAAAAATGCACGGTCTTCCCTGAAAGAGATGACGTCTGGATGGGAGCATATGTTGTTCTAGAACCTGAATATATTTTTCTGCATTGATGGTGCCTTTCCAGACATGCAAGCTGCCCATGCCACACGCACTCATGCAACCCCATACCATCAAAGATGCAGGCTTCTGAACTGAGCGTTGATAACAACTTGGGTTGTCCTTGTCCTCTTTGGTCCAGATGACATGGCGTCCCAGATTTCCAAAAAGAACTTTGAATCGTGACTCGTCTGACCACAGAACAGTCTTCCATTTTGGCACACTGCATTTTAAATGATCCCTGGCCCAGTGAAAACACCTAAGCTTGTGGATCTTGCTTAGAAATGGCTTCTTCTTTGCACTGTAGAGTTTCAGCTGGCAACGGCGGATGGCACGGTGGATTGTGTTCACTGACAATGGTTTCTGGAAGTATTCCTGAGCCCTTTCTGTGATTTCCTTTACAGTAGCATTCCTGTTTGTGGTGCAGTGTCATTTAAGGGCCCGGAGATCACGGGCATCCAGTATGGTTTTACGGCCTTGACCCTTACGCACAGAGATTGTTCCAGATTCTCTGAATCTTCGGATGATGTTATGCACAGTTGATGATGATAGATGCAAAGTCTTTGCAATTTTTCGCTGGGTAACACCTTTCTGATATTGCTCCACTATCTTTCTGCGCAACATTGTGGGAATTGGTGATCCTCTACCCATCTTGGCTTCTGAGAGACACTGCCACTCTGAGAAGCTCTTTTTATACCCAATCATGTTGCCAATTGACCTAATTAGTGTTAATTGGTCTTCCAGCTCTTCGTTATGCTCAAATTTACATTTTCCAGCCTCTTATTGCTACTTGTCCCAACTTTTTTGGGATTTGTTGACACACTGTGAAATTTTGAATCAATGTATTTTATGATATTTACTCGGATTAAACGTTTAATCTTTCATCTACGTTCTATTACAAATAAAATATTGACATTTGCCATCTCCACATCATTGCATTCAGTTTTTATTCACAATTTGTTTAGTGTCCCAACTTTTTTGGAATCCGGTTTGTAGTTACTAAGTGGTACCATACCCCAGATCTGTTAAATAAAATGTTTCCTTCGGTGTCGGAGGCCTGTTGGAGGTGCCATGCATCTAAGGGCACAGCTCTGCATGTTTAGTGGTCGTGCCCTGGGATTCGCCCGTTCTGGAATGATGTGACTAATGAGATTAAGGGATTATGCCCAGTAGGCACGACTCTTACGCCCAAAGCTGTCCTCTTAAACTTACCAGAACTGCATTGTCCCCTCAGCAAGCACTCCTTACTCTCACATCTAATAGCTGCGGCTAAATTGCTTATTCCTCTTAAATAGCTTTCTGATCAGGCCCCTACCATACAGATGTGGAGAGATAAGGTTCAGGAAATTTGCAGATTTGAAGAGTTGTCCTGCTGGAAATCCTTGTCTAATGATAAATACTTAATTACCTGGGTATCGTGGCTTCAGAAGTCCCAGAGGCCATCCCTAGATCCTTAACTCTGGTCTCTGATCGTCCTATATGTTTTTACCGACTGCCCAGCCCTCTATCCTCTTCGTAGCTCGGTTCTGATGTCTGTATAACTCAATTATTCACTTGAAGTACTATTAATTATGAAGCTCATCTCGCTGTCATTGCTTGTAGTAATTGTTTGGCTATGTGTAAAGCTGTAATCTGCTCTTATATACATATGTCTAATGCTCTTATGATCCAGGGTCATGTTGCCATATTCTTGATTAAGGTTTATGTTTGTCTCTCATAACATAGTAACATAGTAACATAGTACATAAGGCCGAAAAAAGACATTTGTCCATCCAGTTCGGCCTGTTATCCTGCAAGTTGATCCAGAGGAAGGCAAAAAAACCCTGTGAGGTAAAAGCCAATTTTCCTCACTTTAGGGGAATAAAAAATTCCTTCCCGACTCCAATCAGGCAATCAGAATAACTCCCTGGATCGACGACCCCTCTCTAGTAGCTATAGCCTGTAATATTATTACGCTCTAGAAACACATCCAGGCCCCTCTTGAATTCCTTTATTGTACTCACCATCACCACCTCCTCAGGCAGAGAGTTCCATAGTCTCACTGCTCTTACCGTAAAGAATCCTTTTCTATGTTTGTGTACAAACCTTCTTTCCTCCAAACGCAGAGGATGTCCCCTCGTCACAGTCACAGTCCTGGGGATAAATAGATGATGGGATAGATCTCTGTACTGACCCCTGATATATTTATACATAGTAATTAGATCTCCCCTCAGTCGTCTTTTTTCTAACGTGAATAACCCTAATTTTGATAATCTTTCAGGGTACTGTAGTTGCCCCATTCCAGTTATTACTTTAGTTGCCCTCCTCTGGACCCTCTCCAGCTCTGCTATGTCTGCTTTGTTCACTGGAGCCCAGAACTGTACACAGTACTCCATGTGTGGTCTGACTAATGATTTGTAAAGTAGTAGGAATATGTTCTCATCACGGGCATCTATGCCCCTTTTGATGCAACCCATTATCTTATTGGCCTTGGCAGCAGCTGCTTGACACTGTTTTTTGCAGCTTAGTTTGCTGTTTATTAAAATTCCTAGATCCTTTTCCATGTCAGTGTTACCGAGTGTTTTACCATTTACTATGTACGGGTGACTTGCATTATTCCTTCCCATGTGCATAACCTTACATTTGTCAGTGTTAAACCTCATCTGCCACTTATCTGCCCAAGCCTCCAATCTATCCAGATCCCTCTGTAGTAGTATACTGTCCTCTTCAGTGTTAATTACTTTACACAGTTTAGTGTCATCTGCGAAAATTGATATTTTACTATGCAAGCCTTCTACAAGATCATTAATAAATATATTGAAGAGAATAGGGCCCAATACTGACCCCTGAGGTACTCCACTAGTGACAGTGACCCAATCTGAGTATGTACCGTTAATAACCACCCTCTGTTTTCTATCATTGAGCCAGTTACTTACCCACTTACAGACGTTTTCTCCGAGTCCGAGCATTCTCATTTTATATACTAACCTTTTATGAGGTACAGTGTCAAATGCTTTGGAGAAGTCCAGATACACGACATCCATTGATTCGCCGCTGTCAAGTCTAGTACTTACCTCCTCATAGAAACTGATTAAATTAGTTTGACATGACCGATCCCTCACAAAGCCATGCTGATATGGCGTTATTTGCTTATTTCCGTTAAGATGCTCTAAGATAGCATCTCTCAGAAAACCTTCAAACAGTTTGCCCCAGGGCTGGGACAAGGCCATTTGGTGCCCAGGGCGAAGATGGCAAACTGCGCCCCCCCCCCCCCCCGTTTTTAAGAAAGAATCAATGTTGTTTCAAAACAAGAATATACTTAAAGCAATAGAACAAAGGACTGTGGGACTTTGAAAGTCACAGACACTATAAAGTTCCCCCCCATCATCATGTGCCAGTATAAAGTCCCCCCCATCATCATGTGCCAGTTTTGTAATAAGCCCCCCCAATGTGCCAGTAACACTATTGTAAAAAAAAACAAAAAAAAAACACTTATACTTACCTAAGTGTCAGCGATGCGATGCAGCCTCTTCCTGTGTCCCACGCTGTAATGTAAGGCTCAGGCGGCACGATGACGTCATTGCGCCGGCCTCTGATAGGCTGCCGGCCTAGTGCCTGCAGCCAGGGGCGTACATAAAAATCACTGGGCCCCATAGCAGGAATCTAAATTGGGCCCCCATTCCCCTTTTATAGCCCCTCCCTTTGTTCCATGAACTATTCTTGCTGCTGCGTTTTATAATTTATGCCATCAGGGCCGGAATGGGATTACAAAACAGCCCTGGCACACAAAAGAGGTATAATAGATGCAGATGTATATTATATACAGCAGTGTACAGTTATGTGAGGTACGCGGTATAATAGATGCAGTGTGTACAGGTATATAGTATATTCCCTAGTGTTCTGATATGTGAGGTACAGGGTATAATAGATGCAGTGTGTACAGGTATATAGTATATACAGCAGTGTACTGATATGTGAGGTACGGGGTATAATATATGCAGTGTATACAGTATATACAGTAGTGTAATATGTGAGGTACGAGGTATAATAGATGCAGTGTGTACAGGTATATAGTAAATACAGCAGTGTATTGACACCTCGTACCTCACATATCAGTACACTGCTGTATATACTATATATCTGTACACACTGCATCTATTATACCTCGTACCTCACATATATAGTATATACAGAAGTGTACTGATATCTGTACACACAGCATCTATTATACCTCATACCTCACATATCAGTGCACTGCGGTATATACTATATATCTGTACATATTGCATGTATAATACTGTGTAATATATGCAGTGTGTGTGCATGTATGTGTGTGTGTATATACAGTGCTTGAAGTGGGCCGGAACGCGGCGGTACTCAGTACCGCCACTTCCAAAAATTGCCCTGGAGAGTACCAGCACCTCTCCGTGCGCCCAGTACGTGGGTTTCCGGTACCGGAGCGCAGGGCCGGCCTTTGGGGTGTGCGGGCTGTGCGGCCGCACAGGGCGCCATAGTAACAGGGGCGCTGGGCGGCCGACAGCTCGCAATGTAATATGCGGCAGGCGAGGCTGAACTTGTGTTCTCCCTCGGGGCGCCCCCTCCATCTAGCCCTCCCCTGTCTGACCTGCCTGCTGCCCCCGCCGCTGCCAATAAGAAGAGAGACGGGAGGAGGAGGGGAGGGGCTGTGGCCACTGCGCCACCAATGAAGATAACTGACCTGAATACAAAAACAGGAGGCGGGTGCTGGAATCAAATAGCCGACACCCGACCTCTGTGACAGGGAGCTGCGATCAGCTGCAGTTGAGTTAACCCTTCAGGTGCGGTACTGGAGGGGTTAATTGTAGCTGATCGCAGCTCCCTGTCACAGAGGTCGGGTGCCGGCTATTTGATTCCAGCACCCGCCTCCTGTTTTTGTATAAGAAACGTTTGTGGCACAGTGCGCCCCCCCCCCCCCCCCAACACCCCAGTATAAGAAACGTTGGTAGGCAGTGCGCCCCCACCCCCCCCTCAGTATAAGAAACGTTTGTGGCACAGTGCGCCCCCCCCCCCAACACCCCAGTATAAGAAACGTTGGTAGGCAGTGCGCTTTCCCCCCCAAACACCCCAGTATAAGAAACATTGGTGGCTCAGTGGGAAGTGCCAGTGAGGGTTAAAAAATAATAAAAAATTTTTAACTCACCTCCTCCAGATGATCGCGTAGCTGCCGTTCTCCTGTTTTCTTCAAGACCTGTGGTGACGTCACTGAGCTCATCACATGACCCATTACCATGGTGATGGATCATGTGATGCTAACAGTGATGTCACCACAGGTCCTTTGACAGGTCATGAAGAAAGAACAGAAGACGATCAATTGGAGGAGGTGAGTTAATTATTATTTTTATTTTTTAACCCTCATTGGCACTGCCCACTGCGCCACCAATGATTATTATATTGAGGGGGGGCGCACTGCGCCACCAATGATTATTATATTGAGGGGGGGCGCACTGCGCCACCAATGATTATTATATTGAGGGGGGGCGCACTGCGCCACCAATGTTTATTATATTGAGGGGGGGCCCACTGCGCCACCAATGTTTATTATATTGAGGGGGGGCGCACTGCGCCACCAATGTTTATTATACTGGGGTGATGGGGGGGCGCACTGCGCCACCAATGTTTATTATACTGGGGTGTTGGGGGGGCGCACTGCGCCACCAATGTTTATTATACTGGGGTGATGGGGGGGCGCACTGCGCCACCAATGTTTATTATACTGGGGTGTTGGGGGGGCGCACTGCGCCACCAATGTTTATTATACTGGGGTGATGGGGGGGCGCACTGCGCCACCAATGTTTATTATACTGGGGTGTTCGGGGGGCGCACTGCGCCACCAATGTTTATTATATTGGGGGGGGCGCACTGCGCCAATGTTTATTATATTGGGGGGGGGCGCACTGCGCCACCAATGTTTATTATACTGGGGTGTTGGGGGGGCGCACTGCGCCACGAATGTTTATTATACTGGGGTGTTCGGGGGGCGCACTGCGCCACCAATGTTTATTATATTGGGGGGGCGCACTGCGCCAATGTTTATTATATTGGGGGGGGCGCACTGCGCCACCAATGTTTATTATACTGGGGTGTTGGGGGGGCGCACTGCGCCACCAATGTTTATTATACTGGGGTGTTGGGGGGGCGCACTGCGCCACCAATGTTTATTATACTGGAGTGTTGGGAGGGGCGCACTGCGCCACCAATGTTTATTATATTGGGGGGGCGCACTGCGCACAATGACGGGTTAGGGAAATTTCACAGCAGAGTGCGCATGCGCTGGGAGCCTCGCCGGCGGTTAGGGTAGGGAAAAATTATGGGCCAGTGCACAGGTGCGGTGATCGGATGGATGTTCTCAGCAGGACACCGGCCGACACTGCGCATGCGCTGGGAGCCTCACCAGCGGTTAGGGTAGGGAAAAAGCACTGACCCGTACATAATTTTTCCCTTCCCTAACCGCTGGTGAGGCTCCCGGTGCATGCGCAGTGTCGGCCGGTGTCCAGCTGAGAACATCCATCCGATCACTGCGCCTGCGCACTGGCCCATAGTTTTTCCCTACCCTAACCGCCGGCGAGACTCCTGGCGCATGCGCACTCTGCTGTGAAACTTCCCTAACCTGTCATTGTGCGCCTGCGCGGCGCTGCACACCTCCTCACGTCATGTCCGGTGCGACCGGAAGTGACGAAGGTAGGGAAATCTCACGAAGTAGGGAAGTATAACATTACACCGGCCTTTGGGGTGTGCGGGCTGGTAACTACTTGGTTGGATAGTCAGCCAGCCTATGCCATGATGCCAGCAACAAGCAGTGTTTTTTTGTTTTTTTTTGGGGGGGGGGGGGGGGCCCCAAGGTTAGCTCGCACAGGGCGCCTGGACACCTAAGGCCGGCCCTGCTGGAGCGCAGCGGAGAGCTGGCAGTATCTCCTCCCTAATGTCGTTGGCTGGGCAGCTAGTGGAGGGGGGCGGGTCGTTGCAGAGTACGGCTAAGGCTGGCGCAGGCAGGGAGTTGACCTCACGTTAGGTGACGTCAACTCCTTCCCGCGCGCCTGTGACTGAGGAGCGATCAGTGCGGCGACCAGTGACTGGTCCTCCTTGGAGTCAGGAGTCGGACGGTGCAGCAAAGAACATCGACTTTGCTTTGGAATCCAACTTCTGAAGAGTACTGGTGAGTGACAGGCACCCCCCCTCCCCCCACACACATTAGTTCCTCTCTGTACCAGTACCCCCCCCCCCCCCTGGCAGGGGGGTACTGGTACAGAGAGGAATTGATGTGTGTGATGAGGGGGGGGGGGGGGGTCTGATGTGCAGGGGGGTACTGGTACAGAGAGGAACGAATGTGCGGTGGTGGGGGGGGGGGTACTGGTACATAGAGGAACTAATATATATGTGTCTGATGGGTGGGTCTGATGTGTAGGGGGCCCCTGCACATCAGACCCCCCCATCACACACATATATATTAGTTCCTCTATGTACCAGGACCCCCCCCCCACCACCGCCCATTCGTTCCTCTCTGTACCAGTACCCCCCTGCACATCAGACCCCCCCCCCTCATCACACACATTAGTTCCTCTCTTTACCAGTACCCCCCCCCCACCACCACCACCACACATTAGTGCCTCTCTGTACCAGTACCCCTCTGCACATCAGACCCCCCATCACACACATATATATTAGTTCCTCTATCTACCAGTACCCCCCCCCCCCCACCACCGCACATTCGTTCCTCTCTGAACCAGTACCCCCCTGCACATCAGACCCCCCCCTCATCACACACACACACACATTAATTCCTCTCTGTACCAGTACCCCCCTGGCAGGGGGGTACTGGTACAGAGAGGAATTAATGTGTGTGTGTGTGATGAGTGGGGGGGGGGTCTGATGTGCAGGGGGGTACTGGTTCAGAGAGGAACGAATGTGCGGTGGTGGGGGGGGGGGGTACTGGTACATAGAGGAACTAATATATATGTGTGTGATGGGGGGGTCTGATGTGCAGGGGGGGGGAGCACCGGCGCCTAATAGAGTACCGGCACCTCTTTTGGCCCACTTAAAGCACTGGACACGCCTCTCCCTCCCCTGCACCTCCGCTGGCACAGACAGTTTACAATGGAGATGAGCGCAATGGAAGCGCTCATCTCCCTGTGCCCGGCGGCGGCTGCTCACTTGGGGGGGGGGGGGTCATTTTAGTTGGGGGGGCACAGCATGATGTAGGGGGGGCCGTGGCTGGCACTTCACCTGCGCCCCCCTCCTGTCCGCAAATGGTAGCGCCCAGGGCACCCGCTCCTTCGGCCCCTGCCTTGTACCGGCCCTGGTTTGCCCACAACAGATGTTAAACTTACCGGCCTATAGTTTCCAGGCTCTGTTTTTGGACCCTTTTTGAATATCGGCACCACATTTGCCACGCGCCAATCCTGTGAGACATTCCCTGTCAGTATAGAGTCCGCAAATATCAGAAATAAGGGTCTGGCTATGACATTACTTAATTCCCTTAGGATACGGGGGTGTATGCCATCCGGTCTTGGCGATTTGTCTATTTTGATCTTTTTAAGTCGCTGTTGTACTTCTTCCTGGGTCAGACAGGACACTTTTAATGGCAAATTTATTTCAACATTCAGCATTTCATCTGACAGTTTATATTCCTCAGTGAATACATTGGAGAAAAAAATATTTAACAGCTTTGCTTTCTCCTCGTCGCTCTCTGCGACTCCCCCCTCATTACTCTTTAAAGGGCCGACACCTTCAGATTTATACTTTTTAACATTTATATAATTGAAGAACATTTTAGGGTTAGTTTTACTCTCTTTGGCAATTAATCTCTCGGTCTCTAGTTTGGCCGCTTTTATTTGTTTTTTACATGTTCTGTTTTTTTCCTTATAGTTTTTCAGTGCTTCCGTGCTACCCTCCTGTTTTAGGGTTTTATATGCTTTCTTTTTGTCATTTATTGCTTTCTTTACAGTTCTGTTTATCCACATTGGTTTCTTTTTGTTCCTTAACCTTTTATTCCCATACGGTATGTACCTCTCACAATGAGATTTTAGGATGTTTTTAAAGATGTCCCATTTTGTGGCTGTATTTTTATTTTTGAGGACTTTGTCCCAGTTAGTTAGGCCTATGGCCTCTCTTAGTTGGCTAAATTTAGCTTTTTTGAAGTTTGGTATTTTTGTTCCTCCCTGTAGAAACGCTCTTTTGATAATTGGAAGGTTATAACTTTATGGTCACTATTTCCCAGGTGTCCCCCAACCTGCACGTCTGTTGTTCTGTCAGGTCTATTGGTTAATACTAAGTCCAGTATGGCCGTCCCTCTAGTCGGGTCCTGAACCAGTTGGGAGAGGTAATTGTCTTTGGTTATTGCCAAGAATCTGTTTCCTTTATGAGATATACAAGTTTCAGTTTCCCAGTCTATATCTGGGTAGTTGAAGTCCCCCATAATAAGCACCTCATTATGATTTGCCGCCTTGTTTATCTCGTTTAGTAGTAGATTTTCTGTGGACTCTGGTATATTAGGTGGTTTATAGTAAACTCCTATTAGTAATTTATTGTTGTTTTTAGCTCCATGTATCTCTACCCACAGTGACTCCACATGTTCATGTCCCTCACTTATATCTTCACGGAATGTGGGCTTTAGACAGGACTTTACATAAAGGCAAACCCCTCCCCCTCTCCGGTTTTGACGATCCTTTCTAAACAGAATGTAACCTTGTACATTAACTGCCCAGTCATAGCTATCATCCAGCCATGTCTCAGTTATTCCCACTATGTCATAGTCCTCCTCACACATCACTAATTCCAGTTCACCAGTTTTATTAGTCAGGCTTCTGGCATTAGTATACATACATTTGAGAGGTTTATGTATATTTTTTACCCTACACCTTTCCTTCTGAACTGTTCTAGTCCCTCCTTCCATTCCTCCCCCAGTCCCACTACCTTGCCCCCGGTCTCTATCTGCACTATCTTCCCCTTCTATAGTGTAATTACCCTCCCCCCCAGTCCCTAGTTTAAACACTCCTCCAACCTTCTAGCCATCTTCTTCCCCAACACAGCTGCCCCTTTCCCATTGAGGTGCAGCCCGTCCCTACGATAGAGCCTGTAGCCGACAGAGAAGTCGGCCCAGTTCTCCAGGAACCCAAACCCCTCCATCCTACACCAGTTCTTGAGCCACTTGTTAATTTCCCTAATCTCCCGCTGCCTTTCTTGTGTGGCCCGTGGTACAAGTAGTATTTCGGAAAATACTACCTTTGAGGTCCTTGCCCTAAGCTTTTGACCTTTCATACCTCAATGAACAGAAATTTGAAAGACATGCGGATGACAGGCGTCGTTCTTAGAATCACCGCACACTTCACTTATTTGGGCAGTCACGGGGCCAAAACCGACAAAATAACTCAAGTATGAACTCAGCCTTAGAGGTCAATTTTAGCGTCAAGAACAAGCACACTCCTATTACACCCTCGTCAGCTGATTCCACATAGATGTCTACAGAACCTGTTCTATTAAATGCTTATACAAGTAGAGCCCCCTGACAGAGTGGAGATGGTGTCAGCAGTAACTTTGTGTTGGCGTCACTGATTATTTTGCCCTTCCTCTGATCCATCAGAAGAATAGCCCACAAAAAAACGATCCTGTCTGTGGAGCATCCGCCTTCACTCGGTCAGCATTTGCTAAGTAATCAATCACTATTGGCCCAATCATGAAGTGGGGAGGGTGGTAACAGCATGAGAAGTCCACAGAGTGGTACTATGACATAGTGGTGAGGTGTAAGAAGCATGAGAGGACCACAGAGTGGCACAATGACAGAGTCTGGAGGTGGTAGATGCAGCAGCAGCATCAGGAGAAGCCCGCCGAGTGGTGCAATGAAAGAGTCTGGAGGTGGCGGATGCAGCAGCAGCATCAGAAGAAGGCCAACAAGTGGCACAATGACAGTCTGGAGGTGGCGGCAGCATCAGGGGGTTGTCATTGTTTTCATGTACTTTTTGCATATTTTTTATTTAAAAATATATATATTTTCCTCATACTTTCAGATGTCACACGACCTCACATGACGTCATTCGGTCCATACAGCAAAAGGAGTTTTTCAGTCACCCATCATTTTTACCCAAAAAAAATAATTTGAAAGAAAAATTTGACCACGACGTCATTCGGTTCATACAGCAAAACGGGTTTTGCAGTCACCCATCAATTTCACCTAAAAAACAACTTTGAAATAAAAAATTTCACCAATGAAAGGATAACGGAATTTGGTTCATACAGTAGAAAGTATACATTCACCCATCAAATTTTCCCAAAAAGGGACGTGTACCAATAAAATTTCACCTACGAAAGGATAACGGAATTCGGTTCATACAGAAGAAAGTGTACATTCACCCATCCAATTATACCAAAAAATGGCGCATTCCAATCAAATTTCACCTACGAAGGGATAATGGAATTCGATTCATACAGAAGAAAGTGTACATTCCCCAATCAAATTTTCCCAAAAAAGGCAGTGTCCCAATTAGTGATGAGCGGTAGGGGCAATATTCAAATTTGCGATATTTTGCGAATATTTGGGTGAATATTCGCCATAAATTAGCGAATTCCAGAATTCGCTAATATTTTCTTGATTGCAAAAATCGGCAATGTAATATGCGCGTATTGCGCGCGCAATACAGACGTGGGTCACTTTTGCTACATTTTTCAAGCTGCTAGAAGTTTCCAGAGACTGGAGAAAATGGTTGGAATGGCAGAACATTGTAATAGCTTTATATGCAGATAGAGTTCTCCAATATATTTGCGATTGTGCAAATCGGCAATTAACGATGTGCATATTTTGGCACAATACGTGCAACTTCACATTTTAGCAGTTCTGACTACATATTACTGATTGGTGCACTAAGTATTGTTGTGAACTTGTGACATCACAGCACTTTGTCTGTAGCATGTATGTATGGACAGTAGAACCTATCACACTAACTAACACCCTGCACTGGAACCTATCAGCTACACTATATCATGATCTAACCTACACTGACTATCTCCCACTAACTATCTGTATTATACACTGCTCAAAAAAATAAAGGGAACACTTAAACAACACAATGTAACTCCAAGTCAATCACACTTCTGTGAAATCAAACTGTCCACTTAGGAAGCAACACTGAGTGACAATCAATTTCACATGCTGTTGTGCAAATGGGATAGACAACAGGTGGAAATTATAGGCAATTAGCAAGACACCCCCAATAAAGGAATGGTTCTGCAGGTGGTGATCACAGACCACTTCTCAGTTCCTATGCTTCCTGGCTGATGTTTTGGTCACTTTTGAATGCTGGCGGTGCTTTCACTCTAGTGGTAGCATGAGACAGAGTCTACAACCCAAACAAGTGGCTCAGGTAGTGCAGCTTATCCAGGATGGCACATCAATGCGAGCTGTGGCAAGAAGGTTTGCTGTGTCTGTCAGCGTAGTGTCCAGAGCATGGAGGCGCTACCAGGAGACAGCCCAGTACATCAGGAGACGTGGAGGAGGCCGTAGGAGTGCAACAACCCAGCAGCAGGACCGCTACCTCCGCCTTTGTGCAAGGAGGAACAGGAGGATCACTGCCAGAGCCCTGCAAAATGACCTCTAGCAGGCCACAAATGTGCATGTGTCTGCTCAAACGGTCATAAACAGACTCCATGAGGGTGATATGAGGGCCCGACGTCCACAGGTGGGGGTTGGGCTTACAGCCCAACACCGTGCAGGACATTTGGCATTTGCCAGAGAACACCAAGATTGGCAAATTCGCCACTGGCGCCCTGTGCTCTTCACAGATGAAAGCAGGTTCACACTGAGCACATGTGACAGACGTGACAGAGTCTGGAGACGCCGTGGAGAACGTTCTGCTGCCTGCAACATCCTCCAGCAATGCCAGCATGACCGTTTTGGCATTGGGTCAGTAATGGTGTGGGGTGGCATTTCTTTGGAGGACCGCACAGCCCTCCATGTGCTCGCCAGAGGTAGCCTGACTGCCATTAGGTACCGAGATGAGATCCTCAGACCCCTTGTGAGACCATATGCTGGTGCGGTTGGCCCTGGGTTCCTCCTAATGCAAGACAATGCTAGACCTCATGTGGCTGGAGTGTGTCAGCCGTTCCTGCAAGATGAAGGCATTGATGCTATGGACTGACCTGCCCATTCCCCAGACCTGAATCCAATTGAGCACATCTGGGGCATCATGTCTCGCTCTATCCACCAACGTCACGTTGCACCACAGACTGTCCAGGAGTTGGCAGATGCTTTAGTCCAGGTCTGGGAGGAGATCCCTCAGGAGACCGTCCGCCACCTCATCAGGAGCATGCACAGGCATTGTAGGGAGGTCATACAGGCACGTGGAGGCCACACACACTACTGAGCCTCATTTTGACTTGTTTTAAGGACATTAAATCAAAGTTGGATCAGCCTGTAGTGTGTTTTTCCACTTTAATTTTGAGTGTGACTCCAAATCCAGACCTCCATGGGTTAAAAAATTGGATTTCCATTTTTTTATTTTTGTGTGATTTTGTTGTCAGCACATTCAACTATGTAAAGAACAAAGTATTTCAGAAGAATATTTAATTAACTCAGATCTAGGATGTGTTATTTTTGTGTTCCCTTTATTTTTTTGAGCAGTGTATATACAGTATAAGCTACCTATCTAATGTAATGACACAGCAAAGCACAGGGCACAGCAATGACACTACTGTATCTCTCAGAACTCCATAAACTACAGAAAATGGCTGCTGGGGAGGTTCTTATATAGTAAGGGGTAGGCAACTTTCCTATTGGTTGCTAGGGATGTTGCTAAGCTCAGACAAAGACATTGCAGCCTTCTCATTGGCCCATAAGCAAGAAGCAGGGAGAGATCATGGGTTCAGATGAAAAAAAAAAACTTGAATATTCACAAATACGTATATGTAGCACTATATTCTAAATCTTCGCGAATTCTGTAAGTGGCGATATTCGCAATTAAAATTCGTGATTCGAATATTCGCGCTCAACACTAGTCCCAATAAAATTTCACCTACGAAAGGATAGCGGAATTCGGTTCATACAGAAGAAAGTGTACCTTCACCCATCAAATTTCCCCCAAAAATTTTTTACTTTTTTTACTGAAATACACCCTTATACACTTTCAACACAAATAACTACAGAAGTGAACTGAGAATATATTTTTGTTGTTGGACTGAAATAGGCCACTGTACGCTTTCACCAAAAAATAATAGCAGAAGTGAACTGAGAATGTATTTTTGTTGTTGGACTGAAATAGGCCACTATACGCTTTTACCAGAATTAACTGCAGAAATGCACTGAGAATATATTTTTCTTCTTGTACTGAAATACGTCCCTATACCACTGTTGATCGAGCACCGTAGTGCTAGGGTGCTCGGGCCGAACACATCGGGATGTTAGGGTCAATGGGAGAACCCAAGCTTTAAACCGGCCACCCCCTGCTCTGAAGTGGGGAGGGTGCCTGGTTCATAGGAAAAGGTGAGGAATTGATGGAAACACCATTGAAATGGTTCGGGAACAGCATGGGGATGATGTCTGGATGCATCTTGGACTCCCAGGTCACTGCTGGGATAGATGTTGTCCGAGTAGTACGCCACTTTTACAGACTGACAATAATACGCACAAAACCGAAGATGAAATCGATTTTAGAGGAAAAATTGTTAGGAAACATTCTTTCCTGTATATTTACTTGTATATAAAGTGCAAGTTTAGCCAAAAATGTTGTTGATTTTCGGAACTGAGGCCATGATTAAGAGGGACGGCCAGTGGCATCCGTATTGCGCCACTAGAGGTGAAATTAGTGGACTGGCTCAAGACGAACCACAGTAAAAGCATTTGCCAAGAATGTTTTCATTAATCAACAAAGAAAGTCGGAGGTACGAAGACGATCCGACCGACGATACGGTGGCGTTATTCCCATGACCCGCCGAGCAGCTTCGGGAAATCAAAGTTTTTGGGTTGCGGGGGGAGTATGGTTGCAAAGCTGAAACTTAAACTAATTGACGGAAGGGCACCACAAGGAGTGGAGCCTGTGGCTTAATTTGACTCAACACGGCAAACCTCACCCGGCCCATACACAGAAAGGATTGACAGATTGATAGATCTTTCTCGATTCTGTGGGTGGTGGTGCATGGCCATTCTGAGCCATGGTGGAGCAATTTGTCTGGTTAATTCCGATAACCAACGAGACTCCTCTGTGATAATTAGTTACGTGACCCCCGGCGGTGAGGATTGTGTGGACCAGACTCTTAGGGGAAAGTGCCTGCTGCTTAGCTGACCATGGAAAAAATTATGGTTGAGGGCCTGCAGGTGAGCTGACTATCGCAAACATTATGGGCGAGGGCCTGCTGTCGCTTTGTTGACTCTGTAGATAACTTCTGCCTGATCGCACGTCCCCGTGACGTTGATGATCCATTTGGATGTCTGCCCTATAAACTTCCGATGTTCTTCTATGCGCATAACATGGTAACCACGGGTAACAGGAAATCAGTGTTCGATTCCAGAGCGGGAGCCAGAGAAACGGCTACCACATCCAAGGAAGGAAAGTCATAAAAATTTACAGGGAATGTTACGCATATGTAGCGTGAGGAAACATTATACAGGAGAGATACCAAAGGTAATGTCACTGTTCGCAGCGTCTACGCAAAAAGTACACTGTATGTGTTTGATTCCGGAGAGGGAGCCTGAGAAACGGCTACCACAGCCAAGGAAGGCAAGCATGGGGCACGCAAATTACCCACTCCCAACTGCAGCAGTTGTGTGCGGTTCTGCTGCGATACTGCAGCTATACAGAGGGACAAACACTATTTGAAAAACTAATTGCAACTGGTG
The DNA here is from genome assembly GCF_905171765.1 of Bufo bufo. NCBI lineage: Eukaryota > Metazoa > Chordata > Amphibia > Anura > Bufonidae > Bufo > Bufo bufo. The sequence continues at coordinate 618,666,674 of NC_053390.1, read as the reverse complement.
TGATATAGCAGTTGCCCCCCAAAAAAACTGATTGAGGCAGGGGTGTGATATACCAATAATATACTTTCTATATAGTGCATATGTATTGTGCAGCATTTGTGTGCGGTTCTGCTGAGTTACCGCAGCTATACAGAGGGAAAAACGCTATTGAAACAACTAATTGCAACTGGTGTGATATACCAGTTGCCCCCAAAAAAACTGATTGAGGCAGGGGTGTGATATACCTATAATATACTTTCTATATAGTGCATTTGTATTGTGCAGTATTTGCAACTAATTACAAATGATGTAATATACCTGTTGCCCCAAAATAAACTGATTAAGGGGTTTTATATAACTGTTTTCAGAAAATACTCATTAAGGGGTTCTATATAAACTGCTTCCACAAGTACTGCTCTTCTATAGGGACTTTGTCACAGAGTCATTTTGAAAATGACAGGCAGACAAAGAGGCAGGCCATTCCGCAGGGGTGGTAGAGGTCGGGCAGGTGCACCAGGCCGGAGCCTATGTGGGAAGTTGGAGAAGGTGCATGCGATTACGTCAAAGGACGCACCAGAGTTGGTTGAGTGGCTCACTCAGCCTTACGCTTCTTCACCCTCCTCATTCTCTGTATCAGCACCCTCCTCACTCTATGCTGTGTGCACCCCAAAAGACAACACCACCAACATAGCCCCTTCACTCGAGTCAGAGGAATTATTTTCCCATCCATTTCCAGACCTTACCGATGCGCAGCCATTTTTGACATCGGATCAGGAAGAGGAGGTAGCAATGGCTGCCACCCAGCGGTCTAACGTCAGTACTCAGATTAGCCCAAGGAGGGTGGTCCCCACTATTGTTGCCTACTCCAAGATCTCTAATGTCAGTGGTGGTAAAGGTGACGATGATGACGTGTCGATGGACGTCATGTGGGTGCCCACAAGAGAAGAAGAGGAGGGGAGTTCAGAGGGAGAGACGGACCAGCAGATGGGGAGGCGATGGACGTCATGTTGGTGCCTACAAGAGAAGAAGAGGAGGGGAGTTCAGAGGGAGAAACGGACCAGCAGATGGGGAGGAGAAGGAGAAGAAGCAGGCAGAACTCACAGTGCACAGGAGGCAAAAAGCAGACTGCAAATGTATCTAGAGCGAGCCATCCACCATGCACGATCACATCTGGCGCTCCCAGGACGCCGACACATGGCTCCGCAGTGTGGGCTTTTATTAACGTGTCAGCTGCTGACAATAGGGTTGCCATCTGCAGCCTGTGCTGTCAATGCATAAGTCGCGGTAAGCCCAACACTCACCTAGGGACGACTGCCTTAAGAAGGTACCTGGCCTCCCATCACAAAGCTCAGTGGGAGCAACACCGTCAGAACCCACAAAGCCACACTTGCTCCACGTCCTGCCTCTACTCCTTCTCCTTCTCCTCCCATTTGTCCTCCACTCCACCTTCCACCATGCCGTCGTCGTGTTCATCTGGCAAAAGACAGGCTTCCGTGGACCAAATGTTCGAACATAAAAAGTCGATGATGCCGGATAACCCTCTTGCCCAACAGCTGACCGCCGACATGTCGGAACTGCTAGCCCGCCAACTACTGCCATATAAACTGGTGGACTCAGAGGCTTTTAGAAAGTTTGTGGCCATTGGCACACCGCAATGAAAGGTCCCAGGAAGGAATTATTTCTCCCAGAAGGGCATCCCATAGCTATATGGCCATGTTCAGCGGCAAGTGAATGTATCTCTGGCACACAGTGTCAGCGCCAAGATATATATGACCACAGACACGTGGTCTAGCAAACACGGGCAGGGAAGATACATAACTTTTACTGTCCACTGGGTGAACTGCCACGGATTGCATGCAGGCCTGTCTCCTCTTCTCCTCCTCCTACTCCATCATCCCTCTCCTCCTTGGCTGACTCCTCCTTTTCCACTGCGACCACCTCTTCCTCTGCACCTCCCCCAGCTCCCTAGAACCAGAGTTGAGCGGGACAAATTATTGAAGCCGAAGCTTCCAAGTAAAGGAGGGGGTGCGCAGCAATTACCCACTCCCGACTCGGGGAGTTAGTGATGATAAATAACAATACAGGACTCTTAAGATGCCCTGTTATTGGAACGATTAATAAAAAATTACAGGGAATGTCACTGGGGTATTTTGGATTTGGAAACGTTAGATAGGAGAGGCCCTGCTGCCGCTATGTTGATTCTAGATAACTTCTGCCTGATCGCACGTCCCCGTGACGACTACGATCCATTTGGATATCTTCTCTATCAACTTTCGATGTTTTTTTCTGCACCCATCATGTTGATCAGAGTTAACGGCGAAATAGGGTTCCACGCCGGAGAGGGAGCGTGATAAAGAGATACCACATCCAAGGGAGGTCAATGGCTCCAATGTGATTGAGCGGAAATGTGGGACAAGTTGTTAAAGTTGAATTAAAGACGATTTTTTTGAAATTTAATTCCCTGTCACCTATGCAGAGCATGGGTTTTTCATCGCCAAAATGGGGTAATGTCACCCACCAATGGAACAGACGATTTTACAAATATTAGGTCCCTGTCACCTATGCAGAGCAGGGGTTTGTATATGGCAAAATTGGTAAAATGTCGACTGACAATGTAACTGATGATTTTTAGAAATTTATGTCCCTATCACCTATGCAGAGCAGGGGTTTATTCACGGCAAAAATTGTAAAATGTCACCCAAGAATGTAACAGACGTTTTTGCACCCTGCTCCCTCTTCTGCTGTGCTGGTGCCTCTGTGCGACCACCGCCTCTTCCTCCGAACTAGACAGGTCACTCGCATGACCTTGATTCCATGTGGGGTCTAGTTACTGTATGTCATCATCCTCCACATCATCTTCCACCCAGTCTTCACCCCTGCCCTCCTTGTCGGTCTGCACACTGCAGAAAGCCGCAGCAGTTGGCACCTGTGTTTCGTCATCATCCGAGACGTGCTGCGGTGGTCCTCCCATGTACTCATCTTGAAACATAAGTGGTTGGGCATCGGTGCACTCAATCTCTTCCACTTCTGGGGCAGAGCTATGTGGATGGCCCTGGGAAACCCTGCTAGCAGAGTCATCAAAAAGCAGAAGAAACTGCTGCATGACTTGGGGCTCAGACTGCTTGGCTGATTTTCAAGGGGGTGAGGTGATAGACTTATGGACATCGGCTGCAGGTGCCAACTCTGATCTTTCTTCAGGAGAATGGGTGGTAGACAATGTGAAGGAATTGGAGGCACTATCAGCAACCCAATCTACTATCGCCTGTACTTGTTCTGGCCTCACCATTCATAGAGCCGCATTAGGCCCGACCAAATAACGCTTAAAGGGAACCTGTCATGTGGATATTTGATTATAATCTAACTAATTATATACAATCATTAACTACTAAAAAGTACCTTAGATGTATTCACTTACTGGCGTGACAGATGGTTACCTCATAATATACACACAAAGATGCCACATGCTAATGAGCTGATTTGAGTCCAGCGTGATGTCATTGAGTCCAGCGTTTATTTAATTCAGAGCTATAGCCACTCCTCTGCCCACCTGCTGCTGATTCATATGGAAAATAACTGTCAATCAGCAGCAGGTGGGCGGGGAGAGTCAGGAGCTCATGAATATTCATGACTCATCATTATCAGCTGGAGCTTTTCAATACAAGATGTTGGCAGATTGACTGGGTCAATTAAAGAAAGTGAGCAAGCATTTTGCTAAGAGAATCAGTCACTTATTTATGTTGCCCTTAGTTAGGACACCATAAAACTGGTGACAGGTTCCCTTTAAGGTTCTGTCGCCTACTCGCCCCTGAGTAGATGTTTCACTTGTGCGTGTAGCTGGCACAGATCAACCACGTCCTTTCCCTGCAATAGGAGCTCCACCAGCAGCACCACGACCGGGGCCATGTCCCTTATTTGACGCTCTCCTCATTCTCCACAAATTTTGGATCTTGCCCAAAATTGGTGTTTTTTTAAACCCAGAATATTATTGCAGTATTTCAAGCTTGTATTTCACACTGACAGATGCAGCAAAGGCCGCAGATGTAGGGTATTGCACAAAATGGGTGTTTTTTTAAACTCAGAATATTATTGCAGTATTTCAAGCTTGTATTTCACACTGACAGATGCAGCAAAGGCCGCAGATGTAGGGTATTGCCCAAAACGGGTGTTTTTTTAAACCCAGATTATTGCAGTATTTCAAGCTTGTATTTCACTCTGACAGATGCAGTAAATGCCGCAAATTTTGTATTTTGCCCAAAATGGGTGTTTTTTTTAAACACAGAATATTATTGCAGTATTTCAAGCTTGTATTTCACACTGACAGATGCAGCAAAGGCCACAGATGTAGGGTATTGCCCAAAATGGGTGTTTTTTTAAACCCAGAATATTATTGTAGTATTTCAAGCTTGTATTTCACACTGACAGATGCAGCAAAGGCCGCAAATTTTGTATTTTTCACAAAATGGGTGTTTTTTTGCTACCCTTGCATAAAATTACCACCGACACCCACCTAACTAACAGACGAATAAAAGTTCCTTTTCACTGTCACTGGGCTGAGGGCAGGGTAAAAATATTGTGCACTGTACCCACAAAACAAAATCACTGTAGATCTCTGAGTTAAACAAGCACTTCTGATAAAAGATTATTTCCTATTCTCTCCCTCACAGCAGCAGCATCCTATCCCTACACTAATCAGAGCAGAGTGACGTGAAGCGCTACGTGACTCCAGCTTATATAGAGGCTGGGTCACAAGCTGCACTGGCCAATCACAGCCATGCCATTAGTAGGCATGGCTGTGATGGCTTCTAAGGGCACACAAATTGAACGCTTGTTGAATGGCTACTCTGCAGCTGAATAAAGGTAAATGACACTGCCAGCCTGTTAAAGGGAATTACAGCATGATACCACAATACATTTGATATGACATTTAGCAAGAGTTTAAAGTGCCCACATATAGCACATTGTAAGACACTGCATCAAGATGAATCAGGCGTGGATCAGCAAGGATTTCCACACACCAATGCCTGATGCATCAGACTAGATCATCCATGGTGCCACACCAACAATTTGACATTTTTTTTCTGGCTACCTGCCTCAGCTACTATTCTGATGCTGTTACCCGCCTGATGCCACACATCTGATGCCAAGTGCTCATTCTTTCACCCACCATCTTCAGCGGATACTGGTATTGCCACCCACCTCCACAGTATGTCACCTTGCCACTCTGTGGCCTCCTGATGCTGCTGCCACCTCCATACTCTGTCATTGTGCCATTTTGTGGCCACCTCCTGATGCTGCTGCCGCCACCTCCAGACTCTGTCATTGTGCCGCTTTGTGGAATCCTCATGCTGCTGCCACCTCCAGACCCTGTCATTGGACAACTCTATGGTCTCTTCATGCTGCTTTCATCTCACCACTATGTCATAGGTTCCCACCCTCCCCACTTCATGACTGGTCCACTATTTTGGCTTTTGGCTTGGTTAACATCATCATTTATTTGACACCTCTGATCTGTCAGAAGGAAGGAAAAACGAGACGCACAATGGATCTCATCTGTGTAGCAGCTTTAAGGCCTGTATGGGCCCATCATAATTGGCTTATGATTTTAAAGCCAAAAGCAGGAGTAGGTAGAAAACACAGAAGACATGCAAATATTCCATTCCATTCGTGTCATCTCTATTTTAGATCCACTCTGTGTTTTTTTGCCTTTAGCAATACTCATGGATTATTGAGCAAATGCTGACCGAGTGAAGGTGTATGCTCCACAGACAGGATCCGTTTTTTCTGGGTTATTGTTCTGATGGATCAGAGAATGGGGAAAATGATTCAGTGACGTCAACAAAAACTTACTGCTGACACCATCTCCACTCTGTTGGGGGGCTCTACTTGTATAAGCGTTTAATAGAACAGGTTCTGTAGACATCCATGTGGAATCCGCTGACGAGGGTGTAAAAGGAGTGCGCTTCTTCTTGACGCTAACATCCACCTGTAAGGCTGAGTTGATACTTGAGTTATTTGGTCAGTTTTGGCCCCGTGACCGCGCAAATAAGTGAAGTATGCTGTGATTCTGAGAGCGACGCCTGCCATCTGCATGTCATACGGACTCACAGTTTTATTTCACTACCAAAGCAGACTTCCTATGCGTGTTTCTACAAGGCACAGTGTTCTACACCACTATAAAGACTCTCAGCAAACAGGAAATAGCCTTTTTTTTTTACATAATTTGCCGCAAACTTATTTGGATCGAACCAAATTTTTCCAGAAAAATTTGGCGAACCGGCAAATCGAATCTTTGAAAAATTAGCTCATCTCTAATTAAAACACAATAAAAACTATAAAAATGTGGAATCACTATTATCATACTGATCAAGAGGATTAAGTTAATCTGTCAGTACAAACGAGAATTAAAAAATTAAAATTTTCTTGGTCAAGAAAGGGTTAAGGGGTGGAATGAGCATTTTTACATCACAGATACTTTGCAGAAATTAATGTGCAAGGACCGTGCAAAGTGAAAATTTGAATTTTTTTCCACAGAGGGGGTTTGGGCAGATGAGACCAAAGTTGAACTTTTTGGCCTAAATGCAAAATGCTATGTGTGGTGGAACACTAACACTGCACATCACAATGGACACACCATCCCCACTGTGAAACATGGTGGAACCATCATCATGCTGTGGGGTGCTTTTTTTCAGTAAGGATAGGGAAGATGGTGACAGTTGATAAGAAGATGGATGGGGCTGAATACAGGGCAATCCTGGGGGTAAACCTGTTTGAGACTGCAAAAGACTTGAGTCTGGAGCGGAGGTTCACCTTCCAGCAGAACAACCACCCTAAACACACATTCGGAGCTACAATTGAATGGTTTCGATCAAAGCATATTCGTGTGTTACAATGGCCCAGTCAAAGTCAAGACCTAAATCCCATTGAGAATCTGTGGCAAGACTTGAAAATTGCTGTTCACAGACACTCTCCATCCAATCTGACTGAACTTGAGCTACTTTGCAAAGAAGAATGGGCAAAAATGTGCAAAGCTGGAAGAGACATACCCCAAAAGACTTGCAGCTGTAATTGCAGCGAAAGGTGATCCTACTTATACATTGGGGTCTATGAGAGAATCATTATGATTATTGCTTATTCAAATTCCCTATGGGAACTATAAAAACATGTAAAAAAAAGTTTTACAAATATTGAAAACAAAAATATAATAATGCAAATCCCTCCTTTTCCCCCAAAGTCCTCATTCGCATAAAGAATAAAAGTCTCTGGAATGCTGCAACCAATTTAGTTGCTTGGATCCTGCTGACAGGATAAGAAGATCTGGTGAAGTGCTGTAGCTTTTGATTATGCACTACATCCTCATAGATAGCATGATTCGAACATGTGACGTCTTAGAAACTCAGTATTCACAGAACATTACACAACTGAGAAGTCATCAGCTGAACTTGACAGATCCTGACCTATCTGCAATCTCTGTCAGCAAGCTTTGTGAGTTCTCTTTTCTTGCAAGCAGCCCAAGCACTCTTCAGAGCAGGTAGTTATTAGGAAGCTAGAGTATCAACTGATATGCCAGTTCAGAGACAGCACAGTCCCAAGTTTCTCTTACTTTTTATTTATTTTAAACTGACTGAAAATGTGTATAGATTACCACATAAAGAAAATTGAACTGAATAAGAAAAATTAGCTGATGAATATTTGTGTGCTATATGACATTTCAAGGTTTGCCTAAAAAATGCCAGTGCTAGACAAAGAGAGTTTGATTCATAACAAACATAATGCTCTATTACATAACGGTAATATATTCTTTCCATACTAATTTTTTTCATTTAAATATTAGTAAAATTAGGTGACATGATGAAATGCAGGGCAATGATGTGAGTGCTAAGGTTGTATTTGAAGATATCACATCTGGAAATATGTTTTCTTGCTTCCTCTCTCTATATGTTTCCCAGCTGTTGTGTCAGAGTCACACTACTCTAAATGTATCATCTACATTCATTGACTGCAAAAGCACATTGTGTACCCCAACTGAAAGCAAACAGGCTGAGTACTGGAAGACAGCCAAACTGATCCAGGGCGCTTGGTTGGATTTTGTTGATTTTGAATAAGTAGGAATTCTAAATCATCTAGCTTTGAGATTATTTTTTAATTCATTTAAAATTCAATTTGGATGACAGAAAGACATAATGTTCTTCTTAAAAAGAGAGAACCTTTTTTTTCCCAAAAAGACAATAAAATACTGAATGCCTTGCACCAGCAAATTGTCACGAGTTGGAGGTCCCAGGAGAGACCTCCGCGTCATCAAGCAATAAACAAATGGAAATCAGGTACAGACACACAAGAGTTTATTGCACAAACAAAAACCAGGGAAGGCAGCACAGACAAAACATGAGCTCTATGTACCGTCAGCACAGTGGGAGAAAACCCCCACTGCGCCACTGTCTAGTAATACTCCAGAGGGGCGTGACTAAGCAACTCCTGGTATTCACTAGGGCCCCAGATGGTAGGGTTAGACTTTGCAGCAGGAAGTTGCCAGGGTCCACTCCAGAGCGTGAACTAGACAGTGACAGCAAGAACGAATGGACAACAGGTACCAGAAGGTACCAACGGCACATAGGCAAACATAACAGACAGGCAAATACAAACAGGGCAACTAATAACACAAGCAGGAGTACATAGTGTGACAAACTGCCATTTGCCACTGGGCATTGTAGAAAACTTATGGCTAGCCTCCTGCCCTACGACTTTGGCCCCGGGACATATTACCCTTCAAGAACTGTGTAACAGAACTATGCCACATGTCTGGACTGTTAATAGGACCGAACGCGGTTGGAATTTGTGACAGACCCATCCGTATGGATTAAAAAATGGCACCCAGATAGCTAATTTTATTGTATATGTGTACTCTGAGCGGCATTTCCCTAATGATATGCCCTCAGACTTGAGCTATCTGGGAATAGGTTAAATGTCTGTGTTTGCTGGGAGGGTGTGACATTGTGTGTTTGGGTGGGGATTCCTGTCCTGTTGTTCCCACATGTGTATTGGTGATTTCCCTTTGTCCTGAGAGATAATTGAATTGCTACTCGGGTGTCTCCAGGGCAGAGAGGAGGAAATCATGATGCATTGTGGGGATGTGTTGTGTCTGTATATCCTGAGTGCTACGTATCTGTCCTGTGTCACAGTCCCCCTTCTGGTCCCCTAGGGGCGTGTACACCAGATGGGGACCTGCAAAAATACGGGCGGGTAGCCCTCAATAACGTGTTCATGTTTTTCTAACCCTTCAAAACGGAGCCTCGTCTAGTTATTGGAGGGAATTGCTGTATCACGCTGGGGATTGCTATGCTCTAAAGCTCCAGGGAATATGCAATCTCTTTCTTCTTGTCCCTGATACCCTCTCCTGGAGGAGAGATCTGTCCCACACGGTCCTGAATGCTGGAGGTTCATTCAGGGTGGAAGGAAGACGGTGCAGCTCCAGTTAAGCTACGGCGGTTGTGGAGTGTGCGGTGGTTGTGGTGTCCAGTGCGGTGCTTGTGGTCCTCGGCGCAAGCTAGGAAGCGTCCATTAACGGAAGGAGATCCGTTACACATAGCAAGGAAACAGGAGTGGCAATGAGCAGAGAAGGACTTGCTCCACCAGTAGTAAACTGCATGCTGCATGGCCTTGCCCATGGCACTCTGCTGCAAAGAAAGGTGCAGCAAGGGCTTGCTGAACAGAGACATATGAAAACACACAAGGTGACTAAAACATAACAGACAGAACAGATAACAGAAACACAGGAAAGAGGACGGGAATGAACAAGTAGGAAACCCACAGAGCACAGACACGGATCCCATGGGTCATCAGCATGGGAGAGTGAGTACAAACAAGGAGCAGGACAAGACAACACACACCAGGAGAGCTGACACAGAACTGAGGAAACCTCAGCCTTATATACAGGTTCCATGGGTGCAGCAGAGAGGCCACACCCATGGAGCAGACAAAGAGGATTAACTCCTAATAGGCACACAGGGGAGTTAACCCATAAGAATCACAAATAACACAAAGGAACGGAGCTGCAGCGAGACCATAGACAGAAGGTCACAGCCAGGGGTAACGACTGTGACACAAATAGCTTTTTCTGGCTGATTACCCTTTTTCAGAGCTAAGAAAATTAGCGTAGGTAACTGAGAGGCCTTTGTGAGTGGTCTGGGTGTATTGTTTCTCATTATGAAGAGGGACTGGTATGCATGAGGAGTATTGTAGGCCAGGAAATGCTCTTCTGGGTTTCTGTGAAAAAATATATGCAAATCCCCACATATTGAATCTGAGAGTCTTAGCTTTATTTTCTTTTTGGAAGGAAAGCTAATTTTCTTACCTTAGCTTACCTTCCAAGTCAGATGCAATATGTGCTAATTTTCATATTTTTCCAAGAGACCCAGAGAAGCACTTCCTGGCCTACAACACTATACACGCATACTAGTCCTTCTCCATAATGAGAAAGCGTACCCGCCAGGCCCCCAAAAAAGACCATTTAGTTAGGCAACATTTGTTAGCTCTGATAAGTAATCACCGAGAAAGAGTTGATTGCTGGGGTGAGAGAAGGAAGACTGATTTGCACATCACTTCCTTTTAGAAGGAGAACTGAGTTGCATGTTAAGCCAATTTTCTCTGCTCTGTTAAAGGTTTTCTTGTGGCATTCCCTATGCAGTAAAATTGACCTGTTACTTTCATTTTCCAGTACAAATACAATGAAACCACACTTACCGTATTTTTCGCCCCATAAGACACACTCCCCCTTCCCAAAATTGGGGGGAAATATCCCTGCGTCTTATGGGGTGAATACTAATGAGCACTTCCATTATGGAAGGCGCTCATTAGTACCCTAGGACCAGGACGTGGTGAAGGCTCTGTACTCATCGCTTCCTGGTCCTCGACTGTCGGCTGTGCAGTGGCTGCACTCTGCGGGAGGGTGTGGCCACTGTGCGCGCTGGTTCACAGCACAACCGCATGAGAAGAAGGATGAAGAATCTGATCACGGTCAGATCTATAATAGTATTAGTGTCACCTTAGCTCGCCCTCCACCCAAAACGCAGTGTTTGCCCGATCAGGCCTGATCGGTCGCCCACACGTGCGTTCACCCACGCCCGCCCTACCGCAGTGACAAAAAATATATATTTTTTTGATCACTGCACATTCATTTTACACGCACTGCGGCGATAAAAAAATCAGTTTTGATATTTTTTATCAACCGCAGCGGCCTCCGGTACTTCGCTAGTCTCCCCTTTGTAAGACAGGCTTGCTTTTTTTCTTGGGTAGTCTCAGGGAATACCCCAGAATTTAGTAGTCCAAAATGTCAAACAGGGGGTATTCTTCTGAAGAGGCCTACAGGATTCTGACCCAGTCGGATGAGGAGTGGGAACCCTCATCTGACGAATCTAGCGGGTCAGAATATGAACCTGTGGAAAGCAGTGGCTCTCTGACCCAAAGTTCGGACGAGGAGGTGGAGGTCCCTGACAGCACCAGGCGTACCAGGCCCCGTGTCGCTAGACCACAGGTTATGCAGGATCCGCTTCAAGAGCAGCAGAGTGGGGCTGTCGCTGCCGGATCACGTGGTGAGGCATACACCAGCAGCGCAGCCCTCCCTGGACCTAGTACCAGCACTGCCGTACAACATGGTGACCTGGCGAGCACCAGAAGGGCAGTTGAAGCTGGTATGGTGGCACGTGCAGTAGTTACCCCGTCGCAGCCACCGCACAGACAGGCCCGTAGAGCCCCTAGAATCCCTGAGGTGCTGGCAAACCTTGATTGGCAGTCACCAACTTCAGCCGCACCATTAGTTCCCCCTTTCACCGCCCAGTCTGGAGTTCGGGTTGAGACGGCTCAAATCGGTTCGGCCCTGGGATTTTTTGAGCTGTTCTTGACTGCGGAGCTCTTGGACTTAGTCGTGGCAGAGACAAACCGGTATGCCACACAATTTATATCCGCCAACCCGGGAAGCTTTTATGCCCAGCCTTTCCGGTGGATACCAGTCCAAGTTTCCGAAATAAAAATTTTTTTGGGCCTTCTCCTCAACATGGGTCTAACTAAAAAGCATGAATTGCGGTCATATTGGTCCACGAACATGATTCATCACATGCCCATGTTCTCTGCTGCTATGTCCAGGGCACGATTTGAGACCATCCTCCGTTTCCTGCATTTTAGCGACAACACCACCTCCCGTCCCAGAGGCCACCCAGCTTTTGACCGGCTCCACAAAATTCGGCCCCTCATAGACCTTTTCAACCAGAAATTTGCAGATTTGTATACCCCCGAGCAAAACATCTGCGTAGACGAGTCCCTAATACATTTTACCGGGCGCCTTGGCTTCAAACAATACATCCCAAGCAAGCGTGCCCGGTATGGGGTCAAATTGTATAAGCTCTGTGAAAGGGCCACAGGCTATACCCACAAATTTCGGATCTATGAGGGAAAAGATCAGACCCTGGAGCCGGTCGCTTGCCCTGACTACCTGGGGAGCAGTGGGAAGTCAGTCTGGGACTTGGTGTCACTCTTATTCGGCAAGGGGTACCATCTTTATGTGGACAATTTTTACACAAGTGTGGCCCTCTTTAGGCATTTGTTTCTAGAACGGATTTGCGCCTGTGGCACCGCGCGAACTAGTCGCGTGGGCTTCCCCCAACGGCTTGTAACCACCCGTCTTGCAAGGGGGGAGAGGGCTGCCTTGTGTAACGAAGAACTGCTCGCGGTGAAATGGAGAGACAAGCATGACGTTTACATGCTCTCCTCCATTCACGCAGACACGACAATCCAAATTGAACGAGCAACCCGTGTCATTGAAAAGCCCCTCTGTGTCCACGACTATAATGCGCTCATGGGAGGGGTGGACTTCAATGACCAGATGTTGTCTCCGTATTTAGTTTCCCGCAGAACCAGACGCTGGTATAATAAGGTGTCTGTATATTTAATTCAATTGGCGCTGTATAATAGTTTTGTTCTCAACAGTAAGGCTGGGAGAACACGATCCTTCCTCAAATTCCAGGAAGAGATCATCGAGAACCTCCTGTATCCAGGAGGTTCCGTGGCCCCATCCACCAGTGTAGTTAGCCGTCTACACGAGCGACATTTCCCCAGTGTCGTTCCTGGTACCTGAACCCAACCGTCACCCCGAAAAAGATGTCGTGTCTGTAGCAGGAGTGGAATAAGGCGTGACACCCGCTATTTCTGTCCTGACTGTCCTGACCACCCTGCCCTATGCTTTGGTGAGTGTTTCCGGAAGTACCACACACAGGTACACTTAGCATAGGGATTGCATCTCACAGGACAGGCACACAGGGCTATTAGGGCCCTTTTACTCACAGCTGCTGCAAACCTCTCCTTTCACCTGGGATAAAGTGCATAACGTACTTCGCCACATCTTTGGGCGATTTGCGCTTTGCACATTGTCCCATGGGGAAGGAGAGGTTTGTTCTATAAAGGTAAAAAAAACTAAACAAAAAAAAAAATACCGGTAAGTAAAAAAGTTAACGTTCAGTTAAAAAAGTTAAAAAAAAGTTTAATATGTTCTGTTCAAAAGTTAATAAATTTATTGCGTTGCGGCCTGGTTTTTTCTTTTTTGTTTTGTTTTTTTTACCTTCCAGGTGGACCAACCGATCGACTAGCTGCAGCACTGATGTGCATTCGGACAGAAGCATTGCGCTGCTGTCAGATTACACGCAAGTCGGTGTATGCGGCGCTGCAAGACGAGATTTCTCCTCTGCAGTAAAAGATACGTTTGCCGAGGCATATGAGCTGAGGAGGTGGCGGTGTTCATATACTTTGGCAAACACTTTGTATATATAAAAAAAAATCCCGGCAATGATTTATTCATCCACATCGATTGATGTGAATGGAGAAATCTGGTTTGCCAGGGCATACGAGCTAAGTGGGTATGGATGTTGGGCGGAGCTCCTATGTCCTGGCAGACGCCTTTCCCCTCCTTTTTCTTTTTTTGGCAGAGATTTTTTCATCCACATTGATCGATGCAAATGAAGAAATCTGTGCCGTTCATTTTTTTCTTTCAGCCCAGAGGCTGAACGGAAAAAAAAAAATCTCATTACCTGTATGCTCAATATAAGGAGAATAGCAGAAACTCCTAATGCTGGGCATACATGTAATGATTGCGGAGACCCTCAAATGCGAGGGCAGTACAAACACCCCACAAATAACACCATTTTGGAAAGAAGACACCCCAAGGTATTCGCTGAGAGGCATATTGAGTCCATGAAAGATTGAAATTTTTGTCCCAAGTTAGCGGAAAGGGAGACTTTGTGGGGTAGTTATACTGCCCTGGCATTTTCCAGGGGCCCTAATGTGTGGTAAGTAGGTAAATGACCAGTGAAATCCGAAAGGTGCTCTTTGGAATATGGGCCCCTTTTCCCACCTAGGCTGCAAAAAAGTGTCACACATCTGGTATCTCCGTATTCAGGAGAAGTTGGGGAATGTGTTTTGGGGTGTCATTTTACATATACCCATGCTGGGTGAGAGAAATATCTTGGCAAAAGACAACTTTTCCCATTTTTTTATACAAAGTTGGCATCTGACCAAGATATTTATCTCACCCAGCATGGGTATATGTAAAAAGACACCCCAAAACACAATCCCCAACTTCTCCTGAATACAGAGATACCAGATGTGTGACACTTTTTTGCAGCCTAGGTGGGCAAAGGGGCCCATATTCCAAAGAGCACCTTTCGGATTTCACTGGTCATTTTTTACAGAATTTGATTTCAAACTCCTTACCACACATTTGGGGCCCTAGAATGCCAGGGCAGTATAACTACCCCACAAGTGACCCCATTTTGGAAAGAAGAGACCCCAAGGTATTCGCTGATGGACATAGTGAGTTCATGGAAGTTTTTATTTTTTGTCACAAGTTAGGGGAGATACCAGATGTGTGACACTTTTTTGCAGCCTAGGTGGGCAAAGGGGCCCATATTCCAAAGAGCACCTTTCGGATTTCACTGGTCATTGTCACGGAACCATGAACCAGACGTACAACAAGGGATAAGTGGAAATAAGAAGGCTTTATTGAAAATAAAGCTGTAAAGCAAAAGTCCAAATGGATGGCGAAACCGAAGCAGAGTCTTTGCGAAGCCAGAGGTCAGGAACCAGAAGGGTAGTCAGACGAAGCCAGGATCAGGAACCAGCAGGGTAGTCAGACGAAGCCAGGATCAGGAACCAGCAGGGTAGTCGGACGAAACCAGGATCAGGAACCAGCAGGGTAGTCGGACGAAACCAGGATCAGGAACCAGAAGCAGCAGCAGTCTAGAAGCATGTGAACACAGGAGGACCAAGCAAGGAACTGAAGCCACAGACCTCCTATATATATGAGCTGGGCATCCAGCTCCTCCCAGTGGGAAGGAGGAGCCGCAGGGTGGGAGGCTACAAGAAACCCAGAAACCAAGATGGCCGCCAGCACATGTCAAACGAAGGAGAACAGCAAGAAGGTAAGACCATGACAGTACCTCCCCCTCAAGGGCCCCTCCTCCGCGGAGTAAAGAACGGTTTCTGAGGGAAGCGTGCGTGGAAGGCTCGGAGCAAGGCAGGAGCATGGACATCTGCGGAGGGAACCCAGGAACGCTCCTCTGGACCATAACCACGCCAATGGACCAAAAACTGCACCCGACCGCGGACCAGGCGTGAGTCCAGGATATTGCTCACCTCATACTCCTCACGATTACCCACTTGGACCGGACGAGGCCGAGGAACCGAGGAAGTGAAACGATTACACACCAGTGGCTTCAACAGGGAGACATGAAACACGTTGGAGATCCGCATGCCAGGAGGAAGCGCAAGGGCATAGGCTACCGGGTTTACCCTGCGAAGCACTCGGAAGGGACCAACAAAGCGAGGCGCCAGCTTGGGGGTGGGCACTCGAAGGTTGAGGATGCGGGTGGACAACCATACACGGTCTCCGACCTGGTAGGAAGGAGCAGGCGCTCGTCTGCGATCAGCCTGGAGTCTCTGGCGCTGCGCAGAGACCTCAAGGGACTTCTGGATCAGTACCCAAGAAGCACGTAGGACGGAAAGGTGATCCTCCACAGCCGGAATATCCTGGGGAGAGAATACCTCCGGTAACACGGCAGGTTGGAACCCATAATTGGCCATGAAGGGAGACGTCCCAGAGGAAGAGTTCACCGCCGTGTTCCTGGCAAACTCAGCCCAAGGCAGGAGGTCAACCCAATTGTCTTGGTGATCGGAGACATAGCAACGAAGGAATTGCTCCAAGGCCTGATTGGATCGTTCTGCGGCCCCATTGGACTGAGGGTGGTAGGCCGAGGAGAAGGAGAGATGAATCCCCAACTGGGAGCAAAAGGCGCGCCAGAACCTGGACACAAACTGACTCCCCCGATCCGACACAATCTCCTTGGGCAAACCGTGCAACCGGAAGACCTCCCTGGCAAAAATCGTGGCCAACTCTTGTGCAGAGGGTAACTTCTTGAGAGGAACACAGTGGCACATTTTGGAAAACCGATCCACAATCATGAGAATGACCGTATGGCCTCGGGATGCAGGGAGGTCCACAATTAAATCCATCCCCAGGTGTGACCATGGGCGCTCCCCGGTGGCTATGGGTTGCAGAAGGCCCAACGGAAGGTGCCGAGGGGACTTACTCTGGGCACAAACGGAGCATGCCGCTACATATGCGGCGATGTCGGAACGTAGGGAAGGCCACCAGAACAGACGTGAAACAGCCCAGGACAGCTGATTCTTTCCAGGATGCCCCGCGGTCTTGGAGTTATGGTAGGTTCGCAACAACCGAGTGCGCAACTCCTCAGGCACAAAACATCTGCCGTTGGGTCTCCCAGAGGGAGCACCAGATTGAGCCGCCAAAATCTGCTCACCCAGGGGAGAGGTCAGGCTGGTGCGAATGGCGGCCAAGATCTGATTCGGAGGTATGACCGAAGTCGGAATCGACTCCTCCCTGGACAGCTCGGAGTACTGCCGTGATAAGGCATCCGCCCTGATGTTCTTGGAACCGGGTAGGTAGGAGACCACGTAATTAAAACGTGACAAGAACAGAGCCCATCTGGCCTGACGTGGTGTCAATCTCTTGGCCTCAGAAAGGTAGGTCAGATTCTTGTGGTCCGTCAGGATGAGGACCGGAACCACCGAACCCTCGAGCAAGTGCCTCCATTCTTTAAGGGCCTGCACGATGGCCAATAACTCCCTGTCACCAATCTGATAGTTGCACTCCGCGGAAGACAGTTTCCGGGAGTAAAACCCACAAGGAAGCAGAGGACCCTCTGGTGTTCTACGCTGAGACAGAAGGGCGCCTACTCCCGTCTCAGACGCGTCCACCTCGAGGACAAAGGGCAACCCAGGGTTGGGATGCGACAGAATCGGAGCCGACACAAAGGCGGACTTTAGAGCCTCAAAAGCTCGTATGGCCTCGAGCGGCCAGACCTGGGAATTACTGCCCTTCCTGGTCAGATCCGTGAGAGGCTTGGCTAGCATGGAAAAGTCCCTGATGAACTTCCGATAATAATTGGCGAAGCCCAAAAAGCGCTGCAGGGAACGAAGACCACTGGGCTGGGGCCACTATAAGACAGCCGAAACCTTCTCAGGATCCATGGAGAACCCCTCAGCGGAAATGATGTAACCTAAGAAGGTTACCTGGGATCGGTGAAATTCGCATTTCTCAAGCTTACCGAACAGCTTGTTCTCTCGTAACCGTTGCAACACTCGTCTGACATCCAGAATGTGGGCCTCCATGGATTCAGAATATACCAAGATGTCATCCAAATAGACCACCACACACTGCTGCAACAGGTCACGGAAAAAATCGTTGATGAATTCCTGAAAGACTGCGGGCGCATTGCACAACCCAAAGGGCATAACCAAGGATTCATAATGACCGGTCCTGGTGTTAAACGCGGTCTTCCACTCATCGCCCGCCTTGATCCTTACCAGGTTATATGCCGCCCTCAGGTCGAGTTTGGTAAAGACCGTGGCCCCTTTAAGGCGATCGAACAGCTCGGAAATCAAGGGTATCGGGTAAGCGTTCTTGATCGTGATGCGATTGAGACCCCTGTAATCGATGCAAGGCCTCAACTCACCGCCCTTCTTTTTCACAAAGAAAAATCCAGCCCCTGCCGGGGACGAGGATTTGCGAATGTGTCCGCGTGAAAGCGCCTCCCTCACGTACTCCTCCATGGCCTCATTCTCCGCTACCGACAGTGGATAGACTTTGCCACGAGGAGGAACGGCACCAGATTGTAACTCTATGGCACAATCGTATGGGCGGTGCGGAGGTAAGGCAACCGCGCGCACCTTATCGAATACATCCCGGTACTCCTCGTATTCAGGAGGCAACAGAGAGTCCGAGGAAGTACACAGCAACTTGACAGACCCATGGATGCAACTAGCCCCACACTGCGGTGACCACAAGAGGATCTCGGCCGATCTCCAATCGAAAGTCGGATTATGCTTCCGGAGCCAGGGGTACCCCAAGACCACCGAGTAGTGTGGAGACGAAATAACCTGGAGGCAGACCGACTCTCTGTGAACGGCACCAATGGCTATCCCCACTGGAAGGGTCTCATGAGTCACGTGTGGCGGCAGAAGGGGTCTGCCGTCTATCGCCTCAAGAGCCAGTGGGGAACCTCGAGCCTGCAGAGGAATGGAATTGGCGGCAGCGAACACATTATCAATGAACAAACCACCAGCACCAGAGTCCACCAACGCCTGGGTCGTCACCGAGCCCCCGACCCAGGAGAGGACAACAGTGATCAGTCGTTTGTCAACACGGGAAACCGGGGACGAGGAGACTCCACCCAAGATCTGCCCCCGACAGGATCTCAGGTGCGAGCGTTTCCCGGACGGTTCGGACATGCCAACCGAAAATGCCCACCGAGACCACAGTACATGCATCGGCCCTCGCGTCTCCGGAGTACCCTCTCCCCCTCGGACAGGCGAGCAAACCCCAGCTGCATGGGTTCACCCCCAGACAAGTCATCCCCAGGAGGCGTGGGAGGAGAGGGAGGCACGGGTGGGACAGCAAACGTAGGCGCCAATCTGTTAGAAAACCTCCGCAGGCTCTCCTTAAAGGAAGGTCTCTCCCTGAGTCTGGTGTCAATCAAAATCAGGAAAGAAATAAGAGACTCGAGCTCCACTGGTAGGTCCTTAGCTGCAACCTCATCCTTCAAGGCATCCGAGAGACCATGAGAGAAAGCAGCGACCAGAGCCTCATTATTCCAGCCCACCTCTGCTGCCAGGGTACGAAACTCAATGGCGTATTCAGCTACGGATCGTGAACCCTGTCTGATGGACATAAGGAGCTTCGCAGCAGAGGCAGCACGAGCCGGCACATCGAATACCTTCCGAAGAGAAGCAACAAAACCGGAAAACTCGGCAACCACCGGATTGTTGTTCTCCCATAAAGGGCTGGCCCAGGACAAGGCCTTGTCCGAGAATAGCGAGATCAAGAAGCCCACCTTTGATCTCTCAGTGGGAAAGGCATGTGGCAGCAACTCGAAATAAATGCCCACCTGGTTAAGGAAACCTCGGCACTGAGTTGGCTCTCCCCCAAAGCGCTGTGGAAGAGGGGCAGAACCGGTCATACCCCGAAACACCGCAGGTGCAACAACAGGTGTCGGGGTAGACTCTGGCGCAACAACCGGAGCGGCAGTAGGAGCGGGCCCAGGAGCGACAACCGACCCATCGGCAACGGGAGCGAAATGAGCCGTGCGTTCAAGCAGGGTTTGCAACGCCACAGCGAACCGACCCAACAGGTGATCCTGCTGATCAAGTCTGGCAACCAGCGTGGGTAGCGAGGATGGCCCTGTACCGTCAGAATTCATGGCTTGGTCCTAATGTCACGGAACCATGAACCAGACGTACAACAAGGGATAAGTGGAAATAAGAAGGCTTTATTGAAAATAAAGCTGTAAAGCAAAAGTCCAAACGGATGGCGAAACCGAAGCAGAGTCTTTGCGAAGCCAGAGGTCAGGAACCAGAAGGGTAGTCAGACGAAGCCAGGATCAGGAACCAGCAGGGTAGTCAGACGAAGCCAGGATCAGGAACCAGCAGGGTAGTCGGACGAAACCAGGATCAGGAACCAGCAGGGTAGTCGGACGAAACCAGGATCAGGAACCAGAAGCAGCAGCAGTCTAGAAGCATGTGAACACAGGAGGACCAAGCAAGGAACTGAAGCCACAGACCTCCTATATATATGAGCTGGGCATCCAGCTCCTCCCAGTGGGAAGGAGGAGCCGCAGGGTGGGAGGCTACAAGAAACCCAGAAACCAAGATGGCCGCCAGCACATGTCAAACGAAGGAGAACAGCAAGAAGGTAAGACCATGACAGTCATCTTTTACAGAATTTGATTTCAAACTCCTTACCACACATTTGGGCCCCTAGAATGCCAGGGCAGTATTACTACCCCACAAATGACCCCATTTTGGAAAGAAGAGACCCCAAGGTATTCGCTGATGGGCATAGTGAGTTCATGGAAGTTTTTATTTTTTGTCACAAGTTAGTGGAATATGAGACTTTGTATGAAAAATAAAATAAAAAAAAATCATCATCATTTTCCACTAACTTGTGACAAAAAATAAAAAAATTCTAGGAACTTGCCATGCCCCTCACGGAATACCTTGGGGTGTCTTCTTTCCAAAATGGGGTCACTTGTGGGGTAGTTATACTGCCCTGGCATTCTAGGGGCCCAAATGTGTGGTAAGGAGTTTGAAATCAAATTCTGTAAAAAATGACCAGTGAAATCCGAAAGGTGCTCTTTGGAATATGGGCCCCTTTGCCCACTTAGGCTGCAAAAAAGTGTCACACATCTGGTATCTCCGTATTCAGGAGAAGTTGGGGAATGTGTTTTGGGGTGTCATTTTACATATACCCATGCTGGGTGAGAGAAATATCTTGGCAAAAGACAACTTTTCCCATTTTTTTTATACAAAGTTGGCATCTGACCAAGATATTTATCTCACCCAGCATGGGTATATGTAAAAAGACACCCCAAAACACATTCCCCAACTTCTCCTGAATACAGAGATACCAGATGTGTGACACTTTTTTGCAGCCTAAGTGGGCAAAGGGGCCCATATTCCAAAGAGCACCTTTCGGATTTCACTGGTTATTTTTTACAGAATTTGATTTCAAACTCCTTACCACACATTTGGGCCCCTAGAATGCCAGGGCAGTATAACTACCCCACAAGTGACCCCATTTTGGAAAGAAGAGACCCCAAGGTATTTCGTGATGGGCATAGTGAGTTCATAAGAACTTTTTATTTTTTGTCACAAGTTAGTGGAATATGAGACTTTGTAATAAAAAAAAAAATCATCATTTTCCGCTAACTTGTGACAAAAAATAAAAAGTTCTATTAACTCACTATGCCCATCAGCGAATACCTTAGGGTGTCTACTTTCCGAAATGGGGTCATTTGTTAGGTGTTTGTACTGTCTGGCCATTGTAGAACCTCAGGAAACATGACAGGTGCTCAGAAAGTCAGAGCTGCTTCAAAAAGCGGAAATTCACATTTTTGTACCATAGTTTGTAAACGCTATAACTTTTACCCAAACCATTTTTTTTTTTACCCAAACATTTTTTTTTTATCAAAGACATGTAGAACAATAAATTTAGAGCAAAATTTATATATGGATCTCTTTTTTTTGCAAAATTTTACAACTGAAAGTGAAAAATGTCTTTTTTTTGCAAAAAAATCGTTAAATTTCGATTAATAACAAAAAAAGTAAAAATGTCAGCAGCAAAGAAATACCACCAAATGAAAGCTCTATTAGTGAGAAGAAAAGGAGGTAAAATTCATTTGGGTGGTAAGTTGCATGACCGAGCAATAAACGGTGAAAGTAGTGTAGGTCAGAAGTGTAAAAAGTGGCCTGGTCTTTCAGGGTGTTTAAGCCCTAGGGGCTGAGGTGGTTAAAGGGGTTCTCCGGGAATTAAAAAATTAAAATACCTAAATATTACTTTATTATAAATATATTCCTAAATACCTTTCATTAGTTATAATGGCTCATTTTGTCTACGGAACAATCATTGGGAGAAATAAAATGGCCACCGTCCTATTAGTACAAAACTAATCACACACCAGGACAAGTCACTTCAGAACTATGAGCCAAAGAGCTGCCTCATCCTCCTATCCTCCTTTTTAGAGAATATAATCCTGAATACAGATGTTAAAATCTTCAGCTGAATTTCTGTGAGAATGGAGTTCATGAGGAGACATGAAGTACAGAGAAGATGGACAGGACAGACTGTGGTAATGGAGACTGCATACAAGTGCTGCTGCTCATCAGTCTCATCCCCACCTCCTCTCTGAACTTTATGTCTCCTCATGATCTCCGAACCTACAGACATTCAGCTGAAGATCATATTAAACTGTATTCAGGATCATAATCCCTGACAAGCGGAGTAGAGAGGAGGATGAGGCAGGTCCGTGCTGTGAAGTAACTTGTCCTCCTGTGTGATTAGGACAGGTTTTGTGTGTACTACTAGGACGGCGGTCATTTTATTTCTCCTAATGATTTCTCCCTAGACAAAACGAGCCATTACAGGGAGTGCAGAATTATTAGGCAAGTTGTATTTTTGAGGATTAATTTTATTATTGAACAACAACCACGTTCTCAATGAACCCAAAAAACTCATTAATATCAAAGCTGAATATTTTTGGAAGTAGTTTTTAGTTTGTTTTTAGTTTTAGCTATTTTAGGGGGATATCTGTGTGTGCAGGTGACTATTACTGTGCATAATTATTAGGCAACTTAACAAAAAACAAATATATACCCATTTCAATTATTTATTTTTACCAGTGAAACCAATATAACATCTCAACATTCACAAATATACATATCAGTGACCATTATAGCCACCTTTCTTTGCAAGGACACTCAAAAGCCTGCCATCCATGGATTCTGTCAGTGTTTTGATCTGTTCACCATCAACATTGCGTGCAGCAGCAACCACAGCCTCCCAGACACTGTTCAGAGAGGTGTACTGTTTTCCCTCCTTGTAAATCTCACATTTGATGATGGACCACAGGTTCTCAATGGGGTTCAGATCAGGTGAACAAGGAGGCCATGTCATTAGATTTTCTTCTTTTATACCCTTTCTTGCCAGCCACGCTGTGGAGTACTTGGACGCGTGTGATGGAGCATTGTCCTGCATGAAAATCATGTTTTTCTTGAAGGATGCAGACTTCTTCCTGTACCACTGCTTGAAGAAGGTGTCTTCCAGAAACTGGCAGTAGGACTGGGAGTTGAGCTTGACTCCATCCTCAACCCGAAAAGGCCCCACAAGCTCATCTTTGATGATACCAGCCCAAACTAGTACTCCACCTCCACCTTGCTGGCGTCTGAGTCGGACTGGAGCTCTCTGCCCTTTACCAATCCAGCCACGGGCCCATCCATCTGGCCCATCAAGACTCACTCTCATTTGATCAGTCCATAAAACCTTAGAAAAACCAGTCTTGAGATATTTCTTGGCCCAGTCTTGACGTTTCAGCTTGTGTGTCTTGTTCAGTGGTGGTCGTCTTTCAGCCTTTCTTACCTTGGCAATGTCTCTGAGTATTGCACACCTTGTGCTTTTGGGCACTCCAGTGATGTTGCAGCTCTGAAATATGGCCAAACTGGTGGCAAGTGGCATCTTGGCAGCTGCACGCTTGACTTTTCTCAGTTCATGGGCAGTTTTATTTTGCGCCTTGGTTTTTCCACACGCTTCTTGCGACCCTGTTGACTATTTTGAATGAAACGCTTGATTGTTCGATGATCACGCTTCAGAAGCTTTGCAATTTTAAGAGTGCTGCATCCCTCTGCAAGATATCTCACTATTTTTGACTTTTCTGAGCCTGTCAAGTCCTTCTTTCGACCCATTTTGCCAAAGGAAAGGAAGTTGCCTAATAATTATGCACACCTAATATAGGGTGTTGATGTCATTAGACCACACCCCTTCTCATTACAGAGATGCACATCACCTAATATGCTTAATTGGTAGTAGGCTTTCGAGCCTATACAGCTTGGAGTAAGACAACATGCATAAAGAGGATGATGTGGTCAAAATACTCATTTGCCTAATAATTATGCACGCAGTGTATATCTAATGAACGCTAATTGGGAATATATTTATATTAAAGTAATATTAAGGTATTTTTATTCTCCTAATTCCTGGAGAACCCCTTTAAAGAGCTTGAAATGAGTTGCATAAAGTCATAGGAGATCTCAGAATGTAATCTACAATTTTTCAGGGCAATTGGAGCACTTTCAATTCTGGTTGAATTCATTCAGACCTGAATCAAATCCGAATCAAATTTGAAGAAATTCGCTCATCACTATAAAGAATAAAGCATTTTAAAGTGGACTTAAACCTTTGCTGAATCCACAAAGTTGCAGCAGTTTTTCCAGAACACTCTGGAACTCTGAGTTTCACTGACTCGTCTCAACATTTCCAGCACTCGAAGTACCAATCCCATACCATTTCTATAGATCCATACTCCACATGCTGGGAAAGGTGAGCAGAGTTGATGAAACCCAAAGGTGCAGAACGCTCTGAGAAGCATTGCTGCATCTTTATAGTTTTAACAAAGTTTAGGTTCCCTATAAAGAGATTGTCTAGCATCACATCTGTTATAGGTTGTTGATTAGTCTCATTCACTTGATTTTCTATGAGATACAATATCAAACATGGATAGTGTTGGACGCGAATATTCGTATTGCAAATTTTAATCAGCAAATATAGCCAGTTTGAAAATTCGCAAATATTTAGAATATAGTGCTATATATTCCAATTCGTGAATATTTTAGATTTTTTTTACTTGAACACATGATCTCTCCCTGCTTCTTCCTTGTGGGCCAACGAGAAGGCTGCAATGTCTTTGTCAGAGCTTTTAGCAACATACCTAGCTACCAATAGGAAAGTTGCCTATCCCTTACTATATAAGAACCTCCCCAGCAGCCATTTTCTGAATTTTTTTGCATGTATGAGAGAGACAGCAGTGTCATTGCTGTGCTCTGAGCTTTAGTGTGTCAAAGTCATTACATTAGATAGTTAGTTAGTTAGTTAGTTAGTTAGTTAGTTAGCTTATATATAATACAGATAGTTAGTGGGAGATAGTCAGTGTAGGTTAGATCGTGATATAGTTGATTCTGTTCTACTGTCCATACATACATGCTACAGATATAGTGCTGTGATGTCACAAGTTCACAACAATACTTAGTGCACCAATCAGTAATATGTAGTCAGACCTGCTAAAATGTGAAGTTGCACGTATTGCGCAAAAATATGCACATCATTAATTGCCGATTTGCGCAATCGCAAATATATTGGAGCACTCTATCTGCATATAAAGCTAATGTTATGTTCTGCCGTGCCAACCATTTTCTCTAGTTTCAGGAAACTTCTAGCAGCTTGAAAAATTTTGCAAAATTGACCCACACCTGTATTGTGCGCGCATTACATTGCCGATTTTTGCAATCAAGAAAGTAATCGCAAATTCTCTAATTTATGATGAATATTCACTCAAATATTTGCAAAATATTGCGAATTCTAATATTGCCCCTGCCGCTCATCACTACTCATGGACAGGTGTGGCACTGTTTCTGCGGAAAAAAATGCATACTTTTTTTCTAAGCATAAACAACCTCTTTAATAGTATTTAACCACTTTTACTGTTGTTAATTGACCCACCACTTAACCCAATATAATTACTTTGAATATCAATGATATCAGTCCACTTACATGTCCATGCTCCCCTCTCTGGTTTTTGATCTCTTGCACATTCTAAGAAAGTATTTATTCCTTCCTACATGATGTTTTCTGTTTGTCTCAGGGACAAGTGTGACATGCAGGGCCTACTCCGTTCAGAGCTGATGTCAGAGGTATAGGATGAAATGGAATTAAGTTCATTCTTTAGCAGGAAAAAAGGAAAAAAAAGGGAAAAAGGGAAAAATAAACAACAAAAGTTATAGCTTTACATAGAGTATTAATATAGAGTGAATAATAAATCTAAATTAAAATTAAATTTAAAGTGTCCAAACTTCATAGAATTTCGTTTTGGAATTGAAATCATAAAAAAAATTCAGTCACTGTCTCGAACAGCAGAAAGGCTAGGGGCATCCATGGGTAAAGGTGAAATGTTACATTTTCATTATCTGTTGGATATATAGAGAAATGAGTCGTTAAACCCAAGTAATTTCGCTTCAGTGCTGATTCCATTGTCTTTTCATTATTTTCTGTCTTCCGCTGAATAATTTTGTTTTCACATAAAGAGTGGCTAAGTTGTAAAGAAACCCTTGGAATTTTTCTTATGGCTCTGTAAGGGCACTATTACAGATTATTACCTATTATTTTTGCTCTCAGTGTGTTCATCTGAGAACCAGGGACACTGCACAATTAATTTTCAGAGCATCTCATATAAATAGTTCATAAAACATCGACAGGGTCCGTGTTGGGTCCGTGTTTTTCACAGACTCAGACTATAATGGGTGTGATGGACCTGTAACATGGACAAAAATAGAGCATGCTTCTGTGCTAAAACCACAGACCAATGGACTGTGCTAATACATGGATGTATAATTACACAGATTAACATAAGGGCTCATGCACATGACCGTATGTATTTTGCGGTCTGCAAAACACAGATCCCAAAAAAATAAGGATGATGTCTGTGTGCATTTCGTATCTTGCGGAACAGCTGGCCCCTAATAGAACAGTACTATCCTTGTCCGTTATGCGGACATAGGAAATGTTATTTTTTTTGCGGAACGGACATACGGAAACGGAATGCACACAGAGTAACTTCCGTATTTTTTGTGGACCCATTGAAATGAATAGTTCCGGATACGGTCCGCAAAAAAAATGGAATGCACACGAAAAGAAAATATGTTAATGTGCATGAGCCCTTAATGGGCTATTCGTAGAGAACATGGAGTGCACACATCTGTGATTCCCCGATATGCGAATAAGGCCTCATCCTGTTCTATTAATTATCGGCAGCGCATTCCTGATTACACAGGGAGATGTACTGCCAATAATCAGACACCTCATTTACTCGTTCATCAGCTGATCTGCTGATCGATTATAAGGGCCAATTATCGGGAATTGGCCCAAAAATTGTGTGGTCTAATCGGGCCTTAACACATCTTCTTAGTACAGAACTGGTGCCATTCCAGCAGAGGCTGTGGAATACACAGTGCTCCTTTTTCAGCAATCAGTCACTACATAGAAATTTGAGAGAGTTGTAGGCAATGATGTTATCACAAGTGGGTAGGCAATCATTATGCCTGTTACATGATTAAATTGATAGTAAATGTGTATAATCAATGGATCCATTTATATCAGAATTCTGCTTGATGTTGCTACTGTCAAGCACTTTATTGTCAAGCACTTTAGTAAAATAAGTGTAGAATTCAAAACAGTAATTGTTATGTAGCTGGCCTTCTCTATTGCTGTTCTACATTTGACATATGAAAAGAAATGTTGATTTCAACTCAGCGAACAGTGCTTTGCCATGAATTTGGAGATCTAAATGATCACCCCAGATAAAAAAACATGGGGTACCGGATCTTCAAATAAGCTGTTTAGCTGGAATAGTTGTATCACTTAGATATCTGGTATCAATAATACAAACATCACACTAGACTGAGGGATTCTCACATTATTCATAGCCTGAATGCACATGAACCCTGTCTTAAGTGTTCAAGAAAAAGTAAAAACTAAACCTGGATGACATTTGGAGTGAAGATTGTCTTGCAGCTATGGAGATTGTGTTAACAGTGTAAATAATTAGGTCAAGAAACATTCATGCTGCAAACCATACACACAGATAAACAGTGCTTTAAGTAGACATCTAAAATGGCATGCATCGATCAAGGAGAACATTTATAATAAGAGTCGATTTGCTGTTACATTGTTTCTACAAAAAATAAAATGGTATTTTACTCACATAAATGATGCACATATGCATGTATGACAGTATAGGCAACAATTTGTCCTTTTCTGTACCTATTATTCCTCATTTATTTTAGCATTAAACACACAGCATTCTTAAAACGGACAGAATAAGCTTATAACGTTATCAGGTAAATGTGCCAGCAAGTATGAAAACACCTAGCTTAAGCAATATGCACCGTTAGAGTTAAAGCGGGTGTCCAGTTTCATGATAGTGCTGACTTCTCCTCAGGATAGGTCATCAATGATCCTAGATCCGAAGTCGCTTCGCTCAAAACTTCAGTTTAATACTATACGGAGATCCATCTCCATACAACATTAAAATGTACGGCCTCCTACGAGGCAAAGGGAGTAGTACCCGAAGTCTCGCAAGGTACCAGTCAGAACCGAAGCCGAGTTTAGATCCAAGTTTTAAAAAGGTTTTCCAGTTTAAAAATCAAATACCAAAGTTATTCACCACAGTCTCATAAAACTTCAGGGATAACTCACTTCGCCTCATCGTAGGCCATACATTTTAAGGCTGTATGGAGACGAATCTCCGTACAGCATTAAACTGAAGTTTTGAGTGAAGCGACTTCAGATCTAGGATCCAAAGCTCGTTTTACTCATCCATAGTCATCAATATCAGATCAGCGAGGGTCCATCTCCTGGTCCATCATCAGCTTTTTGAAGGGGCCACGTCATCCCTGCTAGTGCTGCCTTCTTGTTAATGTTTACCTGCACATCATGTAGATTATAGCGGCAGTGCAGTATAATTAAAGATTTTTCTTTCATTCAAGCACCATAGGCAGCAACATGATAACACCTATGTGGCCATCATAGGTGCTTTGGGCGGGGGACAGGAGTCAGCAAGAATACTCTGGTCAGTCTATAGCAATGCAGCCCCATAGGCACCAAGCTGAGAATAGATAGGCTGTCTAGACCTGCAACAGATTTATTACAGTGGCTCAGGCTGGATGATAGATGTGGTGCAGAGATACACACTTTTCTCTGACTCTTATATCAACTATTGGTTGACAGATTTTTATGCCAGAATTGAGGCACAGGTATTAGATCTGCGCTTCTCCCAATGAAATGTTAATGAAATACCACTGCACACTCAAAGTTGGCTGCAATACAATATCTTTTACTATGGTAAATCCTCCAAATTAAATTGGCATATTAAGACAGTAATGCCTTTATGGACATGTGACTATTATTTCTGACGTTTCGGTCAAATCCCAGACCTTGGTCACAGTGTCACAGAGGGGGGAAGCAAGAGGCATGGAGCAGTCCCCATGGTACAGTGTAGAGGCACTGCAGGGAGGAGCGCATGTCATGTGACTCTGTGACCAAGGTCTGGGATTTGACCAAAACGTCAGAAATAGGGATGAGCGAACCCGAACTGTATAGTTCGGGTTCGTACCGAATTTTGGGGTGTCCGTGACACGGACCCGAACCCGAACATTTTCGTAAAAGTCCGGGTTCGGGTTCGGTGTTCGGCGCTTTCTTGGCGCTTTTTGAAAGGCTGCAAAGCAGCCAATCAACAAGCGTCATACTACTTGCCCCAAGAGGCCATCACAGCCTTGCCTACTATTGGCATGGCTGTGATTGGCCAGTGCAGCATGTGACCCAGCCTCTATATAAGGTTGGGTCACGTAGCGCTGCACGTCACTCTGCTGATTCAAGCATAGGGAGAGGTTGCTGCTGCGACGTTAGGGCGAGATTAGGCAGATTAACTCCTCCAAAAGACTTAATTCAGTGATCGATCTCCAGCTGTGGATCATTGAAGTGCTGATATTGAATTGCTCACTTTTTTTAGGCTGCCCAGAGCGTTTTTAAATCACTTTTTTCTGGAATGATCGGCGGCCATTTTGTGGCTTGTGGTGCGCCAGCACAAGCTACCACCAAGTGCATTTAACCATCAAAAGTGTGGTTATTTTTTGCTATATCCTACATCAGCTGCAGGCTGAGCCTGTGTCACCCAAGTGCATTTAACCATCAACAGTGTGGTTATTTTTTGGCCATATACTACATCAGGTGCAGGCTGAGCCTGTGTCACCCAAGTGCATTTAACCATCAATAGTGTGGTTATTTTTTGGCCATATACTACATCAGGGGCAAGTTGAGCCTGTGTCACCCAAGTGCATTTAACCATCAACAGTGTGGTTATTTTTTGGCCATATACTACATCAGGTGCAGGCTGAGCCTGTGTCACCCAAGTGCATTTAACCATCAACAGTGTGGTTATTTTTTGGCCATATACTACATCAGGTGCAGGCTGAGCCTGTGTCACCCAAGTGCATTTAACCATCAATAGTGTGGTTATTTTTTGGCCATATACTACATCAGGGGCAAGTTGAGCCCGTCACCCAGCACCTAAAAAATAGCCCTGACATTTATATTCCTCCAAATCAGTACTGTTTTAGCTGATCAAGTTATTTGTAGTGACCGTAAAAGCACAGTTTTTGTTCTGAGTTGAAAAACTATTCCCAAATTTGCCATTTTCAAAATTAGTAGTTTCTGCTATATCAGGCCTACTTTAAATCTATCCCAAAAAGGGTATATTAGATTCAAGGTGCTGATAGTGTCATTCTGAAAAACTTAACACACACGCTACAGTGCAGATACAAGTCTAATTCTGTGATTAAAGGTATACCTGTCATACAGCGCCTAAAAAATAGCCCTGACATTTATATTCCTCCAAATCAGTACTGTTTTAGCTGGTCAAATTATTTGTAGTGACCGTAAAAGCACAGTTTTTGTTCTGGGTTGAAAAACTATTCCCAAATTTGCCATTCTCAAAATTAGTAGTTTCTGCTATATCAGGCCTACTTTAAATCTATCCCAAAAAGGGTATATTAGATTCAAGGTGCTGATAGTGTCATTCTGAAAAACTTAACACACACGCTACAGTGCAGATACAAGTCTAATTCTGTGATTAAAGGTATACCTGTCACCCAGCGCCTAAAAAATAGCCCTGACATTTACATTCCTCTAAATCAGTACTGTTTTAGCTGGTCAAATTATTTGTAGTGACCGTAAAAGCACAGTTTTTGTTCTGGGTTGAAAAAGTATTCCCAAATTTGCCATTTTCTAAATTGGTAGTTTCTGCTATATCAGGCCTACTTTAAATCTATCCCAAAAAGGGTATATTAGATTCAAGGTGCTGATAGTGTCATTCTGAAAAACTTAACACACACGCTACAGTGCAGATACAAGTCTAATTCTGTGATTAAAGGTATACCTGTCACACAGCGCCTAAAAAATAGCCCTGACATTTATATTCCTCTAAATCAGTACTGTTTTAGCTGGTCAAATTATTTGTAGAGACCGTAAAAGCACAGTTTTTGTTCTGGGTTGAAAAAGTATTCCCAAATTTGCCATTTTCAAAATTGTGGTGAACGGGAACAATGAGGCAAACATCTAGTAAGGGACGCGGACGTGGACATGGTCGTGGTGGTGTTAGTGGACCCTCTGGTGCTGGGAGAGGACGTGGCCGTTCTGCCACAGCCACACGTCCTAGTGTACCAACTACCTCAGGTCCCAGTAGCCGCCAGAATTTACAGGGATATTTGGTGGGGCCCAATGCCGTTCTAAGGATGGTAAGGCCTGAGCAGGTACAGGCATTAGTCAATTGGTGGCCAACAGTGCATCCAGCACGTTCACATTATCTCCCACCCAGTCTTCTGCAGAAAGCGCACAGATGGCGCATGAAAACCAAGCCCATCAGTCTGTCACATCACCCCCATGCATATCAGGGAAACTGTCTGAGCCTCAAGTTATGCAGCAGTCTCTTATGCTGTTTGAAGACTCTGCTGCCAGGGTTTCCCAAGGGCATCCACCTAGCCCTTCCCCAGGGGTGGAAGAGATAGAATGCACAACCACTTATGTTTCCTGATGATGAGGACATGGGAATACCACCTCAGCACGTCTCTGATGATGACGACGAAACACAGGTGCCAACTGCTGCGTCTTTCTGCAGTGTGCAGACTGAACAGGAGGTCAGGGATCAAGACTGGGTGGAAGACGATGCAGGGGACGATGAGGTCCTAGACCCCACATGGAATGAAGGTCGTGCCACTGACTTTCAGAGTTCGGAGGAAGAGGCAGTGGTGAGACCGAGCCAACAGCGTAGCAAAAGAGGGAGCAGTGGGCAAAATCAGAACACCCGCCGCCAAGAGACTCCGCCTGCTACTGACCGCCGCCATCTGGGACCGAGCACCCCAAAGGCAGCTTCAAGGAGTTCCCTGGCATGGCACTTCTTCAAACAATGTGCTGACGACAAGACCCGAGTGGTTTGCACGCTGTGCCATCAGAGCCTGAAGCGAGGCATTAACGTTCTGAACCTTAGCACAACCTGCATGACCTGGCACCTGCATGCAAAGCATGAACTGCAGTGGAGTAAACACCTTAAAAACAAGGAAGTCACTCAGGCTCCCCCTGCTACCTCTTCTGCTGCTGCCGCCTCGGCCACTTCTGCTGCTGCAGCCTCGGCCTCTTCCTCCGCCTCTGAAGGAACGTTGGCACCTGCCTCCCAGCAAACATGGGATGTACCACCAACACCACCACCTGCGTCACCAAGCATCTCAACCATGTCACACGGCAGCGTTCAGCTCTCCATCTCACAAACATTTGAGAGAAAGCGTAAATTCCCATCTAGCCACCCTCGATCCCTGGCCCTGAATGCCAGCATTTCTAAACTACTGGCCTATGAAATGCTGTCATTTAGGCTGGTGGAAACAGACAGCTTCAAACAGCTCATGTCGCTTGCTGTCCCACAGTATGTTGTTCCCAGCCGCCACTACTTCTCCAAGAGAGCCGTGCCTTCCCTGCACAACCAAGTGTCCGATAAAATCAAGTGTGCACTGCGCAACGCCATCTGTGGCAAGGTCCACCTAACCACAGATACGTGGACCAGTAAGCACGGCCAGGGACGCTATATCTCCCTAACTGCACACTGGGTAAATGTAGTGGCGGCTGGGCCCCAGGCGGAGAGCTGTTTGGCGCACGTCCTTCTGCTGCCAAGGATCGCAGGGCAACATTCTTTGCCTCCTGTCTCCTCCTCCTCCTACTCGGCTTCCTCCTCCTCTTCTTCCACCTGCTCATCCAGTCAGCCACACACCTTCACCACAAACTTCAGCACAGCCCGGGGTAAACGTCAGCAGGCCGTTCTGAAACTCATATGTTTGGGGGACAGGCCCCACACCGCACAGGAGTTGTGGCGGGGTATAGAACAACAGACCGATGAGTGGTTGCTGCCGGTGAGCCTCAAGCCCGGCCTGGTGGTGTGCGATAATGGGCGAAATCTCGTTGCAGCTCTGGGACTAGCCGGTTTGACGCACATCCCTTGCCTGGCGCATGTGCTGAATTTGGTGGTGCAGAAGTTCATTCGCAACTACCCCGACATGTCAGAGCTGCTGCATAAAGTGCGGGCCGTCTGTTCGCGCTTCCGGCATTCACACCCTGCCGCTGCTCGCCTGTCTGCGCTACAGCGTAACTTCGGCCTTCCCGGTCACCGCCTCATATGCGACGTGCCCACCAGGTGGAACTCCACCTTGCACATGCTGGACAGACTGTGCGAGCAGCAGCAGGCCATAGTGGAGTTTCAGCTGCAGCACGCACGGGTCAGTCGCACTGCGGAACAGCACCACTTCACCACCAATGACTGGGCCTCCATGCGAGACCTGTGTGCCCTGTTGCGCTGTTTCGAGTACTCCACCAACATGGCCAGTGGCGATGACGCCATTATCAGCGTTACTATACCACTTCTATGTCTCCTTGAGAAAACACTTAGGGCGATGATGGAAGAGGAGGTGGCCCAGGAGGAAGAGGAGGAAGAGGGGTAATTTTTAGCACTTTCAGGCCAGTCTCTTCGAAGTGACTCAGAGGGAGTGTTTTTGCAACAGCAGAGGCCAGGTACAAATGTGGCCAGACAGGGCCCACTACTGGAGGACGAGGAGGACGAGGATGAGGAGGAGGTGGAGGAGGATGAGGATGAAGCATGTTCACAGCGGGGTGGCACCCAAAGCAGCTCGTGCCCATCACTGGTGCGTGGCTGGGGGGAAACACAGGACGATGACGATACGCCTCCCACAGAGGACAGCTTGTCCTTACCTCTGGGCAGCCTGGCACACATGAGCGACTACATGCTGCAGTGCCTGCGCAACGACAGCAGAGTTGCCCACATTTTAACGTGTGCGGACTACTGGGTTGTCACCCTGCTGGATCCCCGGTACAAAGACAATATGCCCACCTTACTTCCTACACTGAAGTGTGATAGGAAGATGCGCGAGTACAAGCGCACGTTGGAAGATGCGCTACTGAGAGCATTCCCAAAGGTCACAGGCGAACCAGTGGAAGCCCAAGGCGAAGGCAGAGGAGGAGCAAGAGGTCGCCAATGCAGCTGTGTCACGGCCAGCTCCTCTGAGGGCAGGGTTAGCATGGCAGAGATGTGGAAAAGTTTTGTCACCACGCCACAGCTAACTGCACCACCACCTGATACGGAACGTGTTAGCAGGAGGCAACATTTCACTAACATGGTGGAACAGTACCTGTGCACACCCCTCCACGTACTGACTGATGGTTCAGGCCCCATTCAACTTCTGGGTCTCCAAATTGTCCACGTGGCCAGAGCTAGCCTTTTATGCCTTGGAGGTGCTGGCCTGCCAGGCGGCCAGCGTTTTGTCTGAACGTGTATTCAGCACGGCAGAAGGCGTCATTACAGACAAACGCAGCCGCCTGTCTACAGCCAATGTGGACAAGCTGACGTTCATAAAAATGAACCAGGCATGGATCCCACAGGACCTGTCTATCCCTTGTGCAGATTAGACATTAACTACCTCCCCTTAACAATATATTATTGTACTCCAGGGCACTTCCTCATTCAATCCTATTTTTATTTTCATTTTACCATTATATTGCGGGGCAACCCAAAGTTGAATAAACCTCTCCTCTGTCTGGGTGCCGGGGCCTAAATGTGTGACAGTAGCCTCTTCCAGTGGTGGGTGACGTGAAGCCTGATTCTCTGCTATGACATGAAGACTGATTCTGTGCTGACATGAAGCCATATTCTCTGTTACGGGACCTCTCTCCTCTGTCTGGGTGCCGGGGCCTAAATATGTGACAGTGGCCTGTTCCAGTGGTGGGTGACGTGAAGCCTGATTCTCTGCTATGACATGAAGACTGATTCTGTGCTGACATGAAGCCAGATTCTCTGTTACGGGACCTCTCTCCTCTGTCTGGGTGACAGGGCCTAAATGTGTGACAGTGGCCTCTTCCAGTGGTGGGTGACGTGAAGCCTGATTCTCTGTTATGACATGAAGACTGATTCTGTGCTGACATGAAGCCAGATTCTCTGTTACGGGACCTCTCTCCTCTGTCTGGGTGCCGGGGCCTAAATATGTGACAGTGGCCTGTTCCAGTGGTGGGTGACGTGAAGCCTGATTCTCTGCTATGACATGAAGACTGATTCTGTGCTGACATGAAGCCAGATTCTCTGTTACGGGACCTCTCTCCTCTGTCTGGGTGCCAGGGCCTAAATGGTTGACAGTGGCCTCTTCCAGTGGTGGGTGACGTGAAGCCTGATTCTCTGCTATGACATGAAGACTGATTCTGTGCTGACATGAAGCCAGATTCTCTGTTACGGGACCTCTCTCCTCTGTCTGGATGCCGGGGCCTAAATATGTGACAGTGGCCTGTTCCAGTGGTGGGTGACGTGAAGCCTGATTCTCTGCTATGACATGAAGACTGATTCTGTGCTGACATGAAGCCAGATTCTCTGTTACAGGACCTCTCTCCTCTGTCTGGGTGCCGGGGCCTAAATATGTGACAGTGGCCTGTTCCAGTGGTGGGTGACGTGAAGCCTGATTCTCTGCTATAACATGAAGACTGATTCTGTGCTGACATGAAGCCAGATTCTCTGTTACGGGACCTCTCTCCTCTGCCTGGGTGCCTGGGCCTAAATATGTGACAGTGGCCTGTTCCAGTGGTGGTTGACGTGAAGCCTGATTCTCTGCTATGACATGAAGACTGATTCTCTGCTGACATGAAGCCTGAATCTCTGTTACGGGACCTCTCTCCTCTGTCTGGGTGCCAGGGCCTAAATGTGTGACAGTGGCCTCTTCCAGTGGTGGGTGACGTGAAGCCTGATTCTCTGCTATAACATGAAGACTGATTCTGTGCTGACATGAAGCCAGATTCTCTGTTACAGGACCTCTCTCCTCTGCCTGGGTGCCTGGGCCTAAATATGTGACAGTGGCCTGTTCCAGTGGTGGGTGACGTGAAGCCTGATTCTCTGCTATGACATGAAGACTGATTCTCTGCTGACATGAAGCCTGAATCTCTGTTACGGGACCTCTCTCCTCTGTCTGGGTGCCAGGGCCTAAATGTGTGACAGTGGCTTCTTCCAGTGGTGGGTGACGTGAAGCCTGATTCTCTGCTATGACATGAAGACTGATTCTCTGCTGACATGAAGCCAGATTCTCTGTTACGGGACCTCTCTCCTCTGCCTGGGTGCCTGGGCCTAAATATGTGACAGTGGCCTCTTCCAGTGGTGGGTGACGTGAAGCCTGATTCTCTGCTATGACATGAAGAATGATTCTGTGCTGACATGAAGCCAGATTCTCTGTTACGGGACCTCTCTCCTCTGCCTGGGTGCCGGGGCCTAAATATGTGACAGTGGCCTGTTCCAGTGGTGGGTGACGTGAAGCCTGATTCTCTGCTATGACATGAAGACTGATTCTGTGCTGACATGAAGCCAGATTCTCTGTTACGGGACCTCTCTCCTCTGTCTGGGTGCCGGGGCCTAAATATGTGACAGTGGCCTTTTCCAGTGGTGGGTGACGTGAAGCCTGATTCTCTGCTATGACATGAAGACTGATTCTCTGCTGACATGAAGCCAGATTCTCTGCTATGGCATGAAGAGACTGATTCTCTGCTGACATGAAGCCAGATTCTCTGCTATGGCATGAAGAGACTGATTCTCTGCTGACGTGAAGCCAGATTCTCTGCTATGGGACCTCTGTCCAATTGATATTGGTTAATTTTTATTTTTTATTTTTTTTATTTTAATTTATTTCCATATCCACATTTTTTTTGCAGGGGATTTACCTACATGTTGCTGCCTTTTGCAGCCATCTAGCCCTTTCCTGGGCTGTTTTACAGCCTTTTTAGTGCCGAAAAGTTCGGGTCCCCATTGACTTCAATGGGGTTCGGGTTCGGGACGAAGTTCGGGTCGTGTTCGGATCCCGAACCCGAACATTTCCGGGAAGTTCGACCGAACTTCTCGAACCCGAACATCCAGGTGTTCGCTCAACTCTAGTCAGAAATAATAGTCACATGTCCGTAAAGGCATTACTGTCTTAATATGCTAATTTAATTTGGAGGATTTACCATAGTAAAAGATATTTTACTTGCAGCCAACTTTGAGTGTGCAGTGGCATTTCATTATCATTTGGACTATGGAATATATCCATTCCACTTTGCACCTCAGCACTTCAGGACATTGAGTGCAACCCAACAATACTATTCTACTTTTTTCCCATGAAAGTCTGTCTCTCTCCACTAAGCCCTACCTCCTTGTCAAGCATGCCAGAAGAAAACTGTAGAAACCCTAAATTAACCAAATTGCACCAATTTGTAACAATTTTTAGACAGATTTTTGGTACAGACACATTAGTAAATCTGGACCTGTGTGTTCTGATATCGTTTTTATCCAAACAAGCATCAAATTTTTCAGAAATTTGCTCCATGGTAATCAGAATCTCTCTTCTGTAAACTTTAAAGGCTATGTATACCTTCAGGGGCATTTTTTTTATTAATGTATTTTACTCATTTTGGGCTAAAAATCATTTTTTTATTGGTTTTTATTAAAAAATATTGAGCTATTCTGTCACAAAGGGTTAACTGTTTGTCTAGCTGTGCGAATGGTACTTTCACTTTCATTTTGTGCCAGTTATCTAATAAACCTTATTTCTAAATTCCTAATAGCTCAAAACAGTTCTTTAAGCCACATTCTTATCAGTAAGATAAGAATTGAGCTATAATGAGTGTTTAGGAAGTCAGAGATTAGAGATAATGAGCTGTCTGAGATGCCTGATGGAAGAGAGCGGAAATTCAGAGCCTGTTACTAGAAAAACTCAAGGTTGCACAATGTCACGCCTTGCCCTGTGAATGTGCGGAGATCTGCCAGGCCCACTGCACATGTCTGATTCTTCTTTGTTTTGGTTTGGGTTTGAGCTGGATCCACCTTCCCTCAGGTGTACTGGGTTGATTATTAGCGAGGCTATTTATTCCTCTTTCGCCCTCATTGAGGTAACATAAATATAGGCATTTACATAAATCATAGTAGTTCATCTGTAAATTCATATTCGCGAAGATGACATCCAATTTCCTGGCTGCAGAGAGCCTTTATAGTGTTGTAGAACACTGTGCCTTGCAGTAACATGCATAGGGAGTCTGCTTTGGTAGTGAAATAATACTGTGAGTCCGTATGACATGCAGATGACAGATGTCGCTCTTAGAATCACTGCACACTTCACTTATTTGGGCAGTCACAGGGCCAAAACTGACCAAATAACTCAAGTATGAACTCAGCCTTACAGGTCGATGTTAGCGCCAAGAAGAAGCGCACTCCTTTTACACCGTCGTCAGCTGATTCCACATAGATGTCTACAGAACCTGTTCTATTAAACACTTATACAAGTAGAGCCCCCTGACAGATTGGAGAGGGTGTCAGCAGTAAGTTTGTCTTAACGTCACTGATTATGTTTCCCTTTCTCTGATCCGTCAGAACAATAACCCACAAACAACAGATCCTGTCTGTGGAGCATCCGCCTTTACTCAGTCAGCATTAGTATTACTAATGTTAAAAAAAAAACAGGAGTGAATCCAAAACAGAGATGACCGAGTCAACCATTCAAGAACCGCTGGGTTGCTAGTCACGACACGACCGCTTGCTGACACTGGGAGCTCAGGCCTCTCAAAATGACCCCTGCTGCCACAGCCCCTTGCTCTGCTGCGACCTTTGCCTGCGCCAGAAACATTTATGCCTCTGACACTCCGCTGTGCAGGGCCTTGAACTTTTCTGTCTGACATACTGTTAGATCAAATAAATAAATAGGAAATTAAAACACCCCAAAAAACTATTTTTCTAATTTTCTCACTTCAGCACACAACGGCTAATAAGCCCTTTTTTTTTTTTACCATTAATACACGCCAAAAAGGGGCTTTAAAACATATAACTGCACAGCTGAACGGCAAATAAGCCCTTATTTTTTCCACTTATAAACGACACAAAAGGCTTTAGAACATATAACTGCACCGCTGACTGGCAAATATATTTTTTATTTTTCTACTAATACACGCCACAAAAGGCTTTAGAACAGATAACAGCACTGCTGAACGGCAAATGTATTTTTTCTTTTTCCACTAATACAAACCACAAAAGGCTTTATAAAAGATGACTGCACCGCTGAACGGCAAATATATATATTTTTCTTTTTCCACTAATACACACCACAAAAGGCTTTAAAACAAATAAATGCAACGCTAACCGGCAAATATATATTTTTTGCCACTAATACACGCCACAAAAGACTAAGAACAGATAACTGCATCGCTGAACGGCAAATATATTTTTCTTTTTTCACTAATACATGCCACAAAAGGCTTTAGAACTTATAACTGCACCGCTGACCGGCAAATCTATTTTTTCTTTTTCCACTAATACACGCCACAAAAGGCTTTAGAACGGATAACTGCAACGCTGAACGGCAAATATATATATTTTTCCCACAAATACA
This sequence comes from Bufo bufo, assembly GCF_905171765.1. Taxonomy (NCBI): domain Eukaryota; kingdom Metazoa; phylum Chordata; class Amphibia; order Anura; family Bufonidae; genus Bufo; species Bufo bufo. Next base: position 618,626,990 of record NC_053390.1, on the reverse strand, counting down.
TGCCACAAAAGGCTTTAAGACATATAACTGCACCGCTGACCAGCAAGTATATTTTTTCTTTTTTAACTAATACACGCTACAAAAGGCTTTAGCATAGATAACTGCACCGCTGACCAGCAAGTATATATTTTCTTTTTCCACTAATACACGCCACAAAAGGCTTTAGAACATATAACTGTAATTTTAGCACTTCACCACACAACGGCTAATAAGCCCTTTTTTTCCACTAATACATGCCACAAAAGGCTTTAGAACATATATTAGAACTTACTATCAGTATTAAGGATGGTATAATAAGATGAATTGTCACAATAGTTTTTAAGTAAAGAGCATTTTGTGAAAAAAGAGTGACTTGTTAAAAATACCTTTAATAAATATTAGAGTGGGTATAGGTATATATATACCAACTGTGAAGGAACTACGTTGGCTGAGATTACTCAGTAGGGGAGTAGTGGCCCCTTAAACAAGAAAAACATACATAATGACACGGTAACCATTAAGATGAATAGGTACGGGAAATTAGTTATTAATTTCTGGCCTGGTGTGTATAAGGCCAGGAACATGAACCAACTACCCCTAGAGTCCCTAGAGGTCTGCTGTGCCCAGGGTGGCCCCCTGATGGTGGAGGTTCCCTGTCCCCGTACCTAGTGCTAACCGGTCCCTGGAAATCCCTACAAAGGAAATTAATATAAAAACTCCAGGATAGAAAAAATAAAGAATAACAGGAGCTCTATGTAGATGTCTGTCACCGTTACTCTCTATAGAACCACATCTGTTGGTCACTATTGGTTCCCAACACTAAAAGAAGGTCACCAATAATCCCCGACGCGTTTCGCCTAATAACTTATTAGGTTCATCAGGGGGTAAAATGAATTGTGGTACTTAGCTTTGTGACCAGATACAAAGACCATGATAGTTATTTCACTGCTGGTCCCCAAGAGGAGAAAATGGACCTCTTTCATCCCGCTCAGTGGTGCCTGGAAATAAGTAAATAAAGGTGTAACTAAAAGGAGGCCTGTTATGGGTGAACCAACAAACACAGGTCAGAAGCCGCACAAAAGATACCCTCTCAGGGCTCCAGGCTGACCCTCAGCAAGAGATATACGGCATAGTTACACACATTGAATCATTGGTTTAGCTAATGATCAGGAAGGTATAACATTCCCATAAGTTTTAAGTTACTAGTACAAATCCATGAAACCATTAAAACAATTCAAGAAGAATAATAATAATGAGGCACTCTTAGAACTTACAGGTGGGAGAAATGGGGGTCTGTCCAGGCAGGGGGTCGGGCTTTCTGGGTCCAAAGGTGACCCCTGCTGCAGAGGAGTCAGCTATTTATAGACTCGCGCCAGGCAGCGCTCGCTTCCGGACGCTCAGAAACGACTTCCGGCCTTTGGAGCGCACGTTGGAACGCAAGTGAATGCGAGTCACTTCCGGGATCGTGGAACGCAAGATGAAGCGCATAACGAAACCGGAAGTGACGTCGCGTCAGGCACTAGGGCCAAGTGGAACGCAGTACTGGACCGCAAATGCTCCACTGATATCCACAGGCGCTGCAGAGCCCTTTCACGAGGCCCCTTCAGGTTAGAGACCAAGTGGAAGATAGCTACTAGGAAGAAATAATGTCTCCCCACCCTCAAGCAAAGGTCTTAAAGGGAAAGGCAGAGGGACCTTATGGACGTTTTTTATGTTTTGTAAGAGGTGATATTAAAATTATAAATGAACATTTGATAATTATCCGCGTAGTCCCCTAACTATTGGAAGGGGACCACACAGAGATCTTAATAAAGATGAGGAGATCAGATAGAAGGATCACCTATACAATAAGATGCTTTACGCACCGATTAGAGCAGTTAAGAGGGCTAATATACCTAATTGATAATTATAACTAAACACCGACTGAAGAAACATATTAGGGACAGGAAAAAATACTAGATGAAGCATGTAAAGTTTAGTCTTTCATTAAGGCCCATTTTTGAACACCAGAGGCACTCAGTTCAATCAGCATAATGACTTTGTTTTAAGGCTTCTCGAATACACCTTGACACACAATTTTTTTCTGTTTAATGGTTCTTTTTACCACCAACTCAGGGGGACGGCAATGGGGAACTCCTGTGCCCCTACCTATGCCAATCTCCTCCTGGGTTGGTGGGAGGATCATTATGTCTTCCCGGATCAGTATCGTTGGTGGGGCGAGAACATTACCTTTTGGACTCGCTTCATCGACGATGTATTTCTGATCTGGGAGGGCAGTATACCTGCGTTTCATAAATTTGTAAATACCCTGAATCAAAATGATATCGGTCTGAGTTTTACTTATGAGACGCAGATGGAACAGATCACATTCCTTGATGTGTTAGTGACGAAATTTGAGGGGACCTTGACCACCTCAGTATTCCGTAAACCAACGGCAACTAACAGCATTCTGCATTGGGAGAGTCATCACCCCTTGGCTGTCAAGAAAGGTATCCCCAGGGGGCAGTACCTGCGGGTCCGCAGGAACTGCTCTTCAGGAAGTAATTTTTATTTCGAATCAAATAAACTTAAAAACAGACTGCTGCAGAGAGGTTACCCATTGCCACTATTAAAAGAATCTTTCCATCATGCGGAATCAAGAAAAAGGGAGGATCTACTACTACCCAGACAAAAAGATACCCTGGGTGAGGGTCAGATTCGTCTGATTTCCACCTTTGATTCCAGCAACAAGGAAATAGTATCCATCCTGAGAAAACATTGGCCGGTACTTACAATGGACCCTGATTTAACGCAGGCAATCAGGACATACCCGCAGATTACCTATCGCAAAGGGAGAAGCCTACGGGACCGTCTGGTCCAGAGTCATTATGAGGGCCCCAAAAGAGAAGGCACCTGGCTGGACCGAAAGCCCCTGGGTGTCTTCAGATGTGGATCGTGTAAAGCGTGTAGTTCCATCAACACCTCAAAAACAATTATCTGCTCCGTGACACAACGTCCCTTTGCCATCCGGGACTTTGTCAACTGCAGAACTAAAGGTGTTGTATACATCTGTCAGTGTAGTTGTCCTCTTGACTACATTGGCAAAACTAAAAGAGAATTCAGGAGAAGGATCTGTGAGCACATAAACGATATCAAGAAGCAAAAAGATACCCCGGTGGCCCATCATTTTAACAACTGTCATAAGGGGGACGTGGCTTGTGCTCGTTTCTCTGTACTTGAGGTACTCCCATTACCTGAAAGGAAAGGTGATTGGGACAAAAAGATTCTGAAAAAAGAGGCTGCTTGGATCTACCGGTTCCAGTCTCAATCTCCTCTGGGCCTTAATGAAAGACTAAACTTTACATGCTTCATCTAGTATTTTTTCCTGTCCCTAATATGTTTCTTCAGTCGGTGTTTAGTTATAATTATCAATTAGGTATATTAGCCCTCTTAACTGCTCTAATCGGTGCGTAAAGCATCTTATTGTATAGGTGATCCTTCTATCTGATCTCCTCATCTTTATTAAGATCTCTGTGTGGTCCCCTTCCAATAGTTAGGGGACTACGCGGATAATTATCAAATGTTCATTTATAATTTTAATATCACCTCTTACAAAACATAAAAAACGTCCATAAGGTCCCTCTGCCTTTCCCTTTAAGACCTTTGCTTGAGGGTGGGGAGACATTATTTCTTCCTAGTAGCTATCTTCCACTTGGTCTCTAACCTGAAGGGGCCTCGTGAAAGGGCTCCTGCAGCGCCTGTGGATATCAGTGGAGCATTTGCGGTCCAGTACTGCGTTCCACTTGGCCCTAGTGCCTGACGCGACGTCACTTCCGGTTTCGTTATGCGCTTCATCTTGCGTTCCACGATCCCGGAAGTGACTCGCATTCACTTGCGTTCCAACGTGCGCTCCAAAGGCCGGAAGTCGTTTCTGAGCGTCCGGAAGCGAGCGCTGCCTGGCGCGAGTCTATAAATAGCTGACTCCTCTGCAGCAGGGGTCACCTTTGGACCCAGAAAGCCCGACCCCCTGCCTGGACAGACCCCCATTTCTCCCACCTGTAAGTTCTAAGAGTGCCTCATTATTATTATTCTTCTTGAATTGTTTTAATGGTTTCATGGATTTGTACTAGTAACTTAAAACTTATGGGAATGTTATACCTTCCTGATCATTAGCTAAACCAATGATTCAATGTGTGTAACTATGCCGTATATCTCTTGCTGAGGGTCAGCCTGGAGCCCTGAGAGGGTATCTTTTGTGCGGCTTCTGACCTGTGTTTGTTGGTTCACCCATAACAGGCCTCCTTTTAGTTACACCTTTATTTACTTATTTCCAGGCACCACTGAGCGGGATGAAAGAGGTCCATTTTCTCCTCTTGGGGACCAGCAGTGAAATAACTATCATGGTCTTTGTATCTGGTCACAAAGCTAAGTACCACAATTCATTTTACCCCCTGATGAACCTAATAAGTTATTAGGCGAAACGCGTCGGGGATTATTGGTGACCTTCTTTTAGTGTTGGGAACCAATAGTGACCAACAGATGTGGTTCTATAGAGAGTAACGGTGACAGACATCTACATAGAGCTCCTGTTATTCTTTATTTTTTCTATCCTGGAGTTTTTATATTAATTTCCTTTGTAGGGATTTCCAGGGACCGGTTAGCACTAGGTACGGGGACAGGGAACCTCCACCATCAGGGGGCCACCCTGGGCACAGCAGACCTCTAGGGACTCTAGGGGTAGTTGGTTCATGTTCCTGGCCTTATACACACCAGGCCAGAAATTAATAACTAATTTCCCGTACCTATTCATCTTAATGGTTACCGTGTCATTATGTATGTTTTTCTTGTTTAAGGGGCCACTACTCCCCTACTGAGTAATCTCAGCCAACGTAGTTCCTTCACAGTTGGTATATATATACCTATACCCACTCTAATATTTATTAAAGGTATTTTTAACAAGTCACTCTTTAGAACATATAACTGCACCGCTGACTGGCAAATGTATTTTTTCTATTTCCACTAATACACGCCACAAAAGGCTTTAAAACATTAATTGCACTGCTGACCGGCAAATATATATTTTCTTTTTTAACTAATACACGCCACAAAAGGCTTTAGAAGATATAACTGCACCTCTGACCGGCAAATATATTTTTTCTTTTTCATCTAATACACTACAAAAAGTGCTTTAGAACATATAACTGCACCGCTGAACGGCAAATATATTTTACTTTTGCCACTAATACACGACAAAAAGGGCTGTAATTTTAGCACTTCACCACACAACGGCTAATAAGTAGAGTTGAGCGGACACCTGGATTTTTGGGTTCGACGGGTTCGGCCGAACTTCACAAAAAAGTTTGAGTTCGGGACCCGAACTTGACCCCGAACACGAACCCCATTTAAGTCAATGGGGACCCGAACTTTGGAGCACTAAAATGCCTCTAAAAAAGTCATGGAAAAGGGCTAGAGGGCTGCAAAATGCAGCAACATGTGGTTAAGAGCATGGCAAGTGCTCTGCAAACAAATGTGGATAGGGAAATTACTTCAAATAAAATAAATACGTAAAAATAAAAAATAGTAATCTTGATCTAGGAGGAGGTCCATATGAAGTAGGTTGAGGAGGCGGTGGATGTCGCAGTGTAGGTAGAAGCGGCGGTGGAGGAGGAGGATGTACCCAACACTGGTTTTTGGTTTTGTTTTTTATTTTATTTTATTTTTTGTTCAAATTTGGGCAGACCCCAAAACATTGAAAAATAGAAAAAATAAAACAAAGAGAAAGTGCGCTGGAGTACAACAATGGCTGGGTGAGGCCGGTATACATGTTTATTCTGCACAAGGTACGGACAAGTCCAGTGGGATCCCTGCCTGGTTCAATTTAATGAACGTGAGCTTGTCCACATTGGCTGTGGACAGGCGGCTGCGCTTGTCTGTGATAACCCCCTCCTGCCGTGCTAAAAACAAACGAACGTTCAGACAATACCCTGGCTGCAGGGCAGGCCAGAACCTCCAAGGCTTAAAGGGGAAGCTCAGGCCATGTGCCCAATTTGGAGACCCAGAAGTTGAAGGGGGCAGACCAATTAGTCAGTATGTGTAGGCGTGTGCATACATACTGCTCAACCATGTCGCACGTCCCCATGATGGCCTTCATCCAATTGGATATCTTCCCTATCAACTTTCAATGTTCTTTTATGCGCCTACCATGGTGATCACGGGTAACGGGGAATCAGGGTTCCATGCCAGAGAGGGAGCCTGAGAAAGACATACCACATCCAAGGGAGGTCAATGGATGAAATGTGATAGATCGGAAATGTGGGACAAATTATTGAAGCAGAAGCATCAAAGTAAAGGAGGGGGACCGCGGCAATTACCCACTCCCGACTCGGAGAGATAGTGAAGATAAATAACAATACAGGACTCTTAAGATGCCGTGTTATTGTAATAATTAATAAAAAAATTACAGGGAATGTCACTGGGGTATTTTGGATTTGGAAACGTTAGACAGCTGCCGCTTTGTTGACTCTAGATAACTTCTGCCTGATCGCACGTCCCTGTGATGTCCACAATACAATTGGATATCTTCTCTATCAACTTTCGATGTTCTTTTATGCGCCTACCATGGTGATTATGGGTAACTGGGAATCAGAGTTCCATGCCGGAGAGGGAGCCTGAGAAAGGGATACCACATCCAAGGGAGGTCAATGGATGAAATGTGATTGAGCGGAAATGTGGGACAAGTTGTTAAAGCGGAAGGATCGAATGAAAGGAGGGGGCTTGCGTCAATTAAATACAAATTTTAGAAATTTAAGTCCCTGTCACCTATGCAGAGCAGGGGTTTTTCATCGGTTAATGTGGTTAATGACACCCACCAATGGTACAGACGATTTTTTTAAAATTTCAGTCCCTGTCAACTATGCAGAGCAGAATTTATTCACAACAAAACTGGGTTCATGTCATTCAGGAATTGAACAGACGATTTTACAAAAATGAGTTCCCTGTCACCTATGCAGAGCAGGGGTTTGTATACAGCAAAAATGGTAAAATGTCACCTGAGAATGTAACAGACGATTTTTTAAAATTTAGGTCCCTGTCACCTATCCAGAGCAGGGGTTTATTCACGGCAAAAATGGTAAAATGCAAAGAAAAAGGGGGTCAGTCAGCACATCCCAAAGCGCAGGGGCACGTTGCTATGGCTGAGAACAAGACTGTTAAACAAAACAAGCAATGCAACAGCTCACTGCAAATCAAATAAAGTACAAAATTGCATCAAAATAGCAAATGCTGAACTAATAAGTTAGAGATACTTGGCAAATCGTTTTGTACAAAATTAATTGAGCCCGTCTGCCGAACGTCAAGGCAATCTCTAGTTAGACGGGTTCCTAACACTAAATATACCTGTTATGTGCCATAGCGGCTATCATAAAATTCAGAAAGTGCAGGTTCCACTTACATGCTGGATCCGCCTGAATTTCCGTCATTTTCGGTGCCAAAATGGCCTCCATTATATCCAGGGAAAGCAGTTACCAGCATGCATGCCGGGCCCACTTCACACCACCCCTGGCGCCACATGGTCACCAAGGACTGCAATGAGAGTCCACACACTATCTCTCTCCTGGTGCCAGATGGCTTCAGTGAGTGGGGGGGAGCAGGCCAAGCTAAATACTAACACTAATTAAAATCAACCTGTGGGACAAATGAGCTGGAAGGAGTGCACGACTGGGGAGGCAGCCACACCTCCAGTACAAACTGCAAAAAAAAGGGGGTCAGTCAGCACATCCCAAAGCGCAGGGGCACGTTGCTATGGCTGAGAACAAGACTGTTAAACAAAACAAGCAATGCAACAGCTCACTGCAAATCAAATAAAGTACAAAATTGCATCATAATAGCAAATGCTGAACTAATAAGTTAGAGATACTTAGCAAATCGTTTTGTACAAAATTATTTGAGCCCGTCTGCCGAACGTCAAGGCAATCTCTAGTTAGACGGGTTCATAACACTAAATATACCTGTTATGTGCCATAGCGGCTATCATAAAATTCAGAAAGTGCAGGTTCCACTTACATGCTGGATCCGCCTGAATTTCCGTCATTTTCGGTGCCAAAATGGCCTCCATTATATCCAGGGAAAGCAGGATATACAAAACGATTTGCCAAGTATCTCTAACTTATTAGTTCCGCATTTGCTATTATGATGCACCCTGCTCCCTCTTTTGCTGTGCTGGTGCCTCTGTGCGACCACTGCCTCTTCCTCCAAACTGCACACTTCACTCGCATGACCTTGATTCAATGTGGGGTCTAGTACCTCATCATACTTCACATAATCATCCACCCACTCTTTACCACTGCCCTCCTTGTCGGTCTGCAGACTGCAGAAAGCCGCAGCAGTTGGCACCTGTGTTTCATCATCATCAGAGACTTGCTGCAGTGGTCTTCCCATATCCTCATCCTGAAACATAAGTGGTTGGGCATCGGTGCACTTCCACTTCTGGGGCAGGGCTATGTGGATTGCCTGGGAAATCCTGCTAGCAGAGTCATCAAAAAGCAGAAGAGACTGCTGCCTTACTTGGGGCTCAGACTGCTTGTCTGATTTGCAAGGGGGTGAGGTGAAAGACTGATGGCCATGGGCTGCAGGTGCCAACTCTGATCTTTCAGCAGGAGACTGGGTGGGAGAAAATGTGAAGGAACTGGAGGCACTTTCAGCCACCCAATCTACTATCGCCTGTACTTGTTCTGGCCTCACCCTTCGTAGAGCCACATTAAGCCTGACCAAATAGCGCTGAAGGTTCTGTCAACTACTCACACCTGAGGAAGGTGTTTCACTTGTGCGTGTAGCTGGCACAGATCGATCACGTACTCTCCCTGAAACAGGAGCTCCACCAACACCAGCAGCACCACGACCGGGGCCATGTCCTTAATTTGACTCTCTCCTCATTCTTTGCGTTCACCAACCAAACTAACAGATGGTTTATGTCAGGCGACAATGTAACCGCCAATAGTCAACAATTAAGTTCACTGACAGTAAGGCAGTGCTGGTGTCATAAAGAGGAAAAATTTATTGAGGTCACACAACAGTGTGACAGGCGAATTTTATACAATAACTTCACGGTCACAAAAAATGTTAATTTGTCAACCAACAATGTAACTGCAGTATTGACTGGTTGTATTGGACTGTCACAAATGCAGCAAAGGCCCTAAATGTAGTATCTAGGACAAAATGGGTGGTTTTTAAAACCAGTATATAACTGCAGTATTTAAAGCTTGTATTGGACTATCACAAATGCAGCAGAGGCCCCAAATGTATCATCTTGCACAAAATGGGTGTTTTTTTTAAAACTAGAATATAACAGCAGTATTTAAAACTTGTATTGGACTGTCACAAATGCAGCAAAGGCCCCAAATTTATTATCTTGCACAAAATGGGTGTTTTCTTTTAAAACTAGAATATAACAGCAATATCTAACGCTTGTATTGGACTGTCACAAATGCAGAAAAGGCCCCAAATCTAGGCTCTTGCACAAAATGGGTGTTTTTTTTAAAAACCAGAATACAAGTGGAAGGCTGAAAAGTCAGCCTGAATTTGTGGGAGGGGCATATTACCTTTTTAAGCTCCAGCCCCCAGCTCCTCAGGGCGCTTCGGTTCACACGCTGGATAAGTAGTACCACAGCTGCTGCCGCCTTGTACGTCGCAGTTTTCTCCCCAGGGAAGGTATCGTATGCAGGCACTTCTTGTTCCCTACACTGGGCTCCCCGAGCAGCAGCACAGGCTCCGGCTTCCGGCTTCCGGTCACGAGGTCGGCGTGCGTTCCAGCTTGGAGCGCACGCCGGAATTCACTCTAGGCCCGGCGGTCTCTCCGCGGTCAGGCGGCTTCAGGACAGGTAAGCGCTGTCCCCACAAGCTATTTCCCCCCCACAGGAGCCCTCCGACCCGGGCCCCCATGTTCCAGGCTTCCGGTCGCGGGTCCGGCGTGCGTTCCAGCGTGGAACGCACGCCGATATCTGCTCTCAGACTCGGTCCCCGCTACCCACACACGGCTCGTCCCGCAGTTCACCCCCAACCATGATGCAACTAACTACTACTAAGCCCACCACTCATGTCACAGCTACCACATAACCGCCCCAAGCCATCTTCACATGTCTCCCTGCTCTGGGGGAGGCCGGCGCGTGCGTTCCAGCATAAACCACTACCCCACATATGGTATAGGTAGGGGTGTCCGCACGTCAATATTCGCTCCAGAGCCGAGCGCTTCGCCTCTCTCATGCGGCGGCGGGATGGGCAGGGTACGGCCTGCTGGTCACCCCCTCCACAGGGCTTCACCCGTCCCGTCCTCTGGCTTGGGCGCAGTCGCAAGGCCGCCGTGCGTTCCAGCGTGGAGCGCACGCCGGAACCCTCGTCCAGGCCTAGGCTTCCGGTCACATGACCAGCCTGCGTTCCAGCATGGAGCGCACGCCGGAATCCTCGCACAGGCCTGGGCTTCCGGTTAAATGCTCGGCGTGCGTTCCAGCGTGGAGCGCACGCCGGAATCCTCACTCAGGCTCGGCAGCTCTAATCGACCAGGTGGCTCCAAGGCAGGTAGGCTCTGTCCCCACTGGGTTCCCCCTTACAGGAGTCTCCGGGCCCCATGTCCCGGGCTTCTGTTGATCGAGTTAGCGTGCGTTCCAGCGTGGAACGCACGGCGATAGCTGCTCCCACATCGGGGTCTCCCCCTCCACAGGGCTTCACCCGTCCCGTCCTCTGGCTGGACTTGTTTGGCGTGGAACGCACGTCAGACAAGTCCATATACGAAGTAGGCAGGGGTGTCTAGCTTCTGAGCAACAACTGTTCATGTCTTTAAGCGGCCATTTTATAAATTGTGGGCACAAAAAAAAAACTCAGCAGGGTTACCCAGCAACCAAAACGGTCAGAAGCGCACACCCGCCGTACAGCGGTGGGATGAAGAAAAAGTTATCCTCTGTCCCCACTCTTAGGGGATCAGGGGGAGGGCTCCTGGGTCCCCGTTAGTCCTGGTAGGGCACTAGCTTTAGTTCTGAGGCCGAAGAGAGCTGGGGGTCTCACCAGGTGTAGGTTAGGTCTTTATCGCACCCCATACGCGATCATCCGTCACTAATCGTTCACTGCAATTATCTGTCGGCCTTACTATTAGGTCTACGGCCCCCAGACAGGTACCCCCGTCGAAACAGGCCACACGCGGCAAGCAGGGGTATCTAGCCCCTGGGCAACGACGGCCCATGCCCACAAAAAATAAAAAAATAAAATATACAATGAAATCGGTAGGTTCCAATCACCAGCCATTTCATACGCACTCCCGCCGTGCCGCAGCAGGAGGAAGGCAAGTCATCCTCGGTTCCTCATTTAGGGGGAGGGCCCCGGGGTCCCTGCTGGGTGGAAGGGACCTAGTTTCAGCACGGCGTTCAAAGAAACCGGGGTCTCACCACGAGTAGGCCAGGTCATCATTGCACGCCATACCCATTCAGCGGTCACTAAACGCTCACTGCAGTCATCTATTCTATGGTGGCAACAGTGCCATGGGTTATATGTATGTACTTCACGTTATATGCTGCTGTCTCATCTACTAGTTCGCCAGGCTCACACCTACTTCTGTCTCCTGGATCACCCAGGCTCATACCTGCCTCTGTCTCCTGGTTCGCCCAGGCTCATACCTGCCTCCGTCTCCTGGTTCGCCCAGGCTCATACCTGCCTCTGTCTCCTGGTTCGCCCAGGCTCATACCTGCCTCTGTCTCCTGGTTCGCCCAGGCTCATACCTGCCTCTGTCTCCTGGTTCGCCCAGGCTCATACCTGCCTCTGTCTCCTGGTTCGCCCGGGCTCATACCTGCCTCTGTCTCCTGGTTCGCCCAGGCTCATACCTGTCCCTGTCTCCTGGTTCGCCCAGGCTCATACCTACCTCTGCCTCCTGGATCGCCCAGGCACGCACTTACCTCTGCCTCCTGGATCGCCCAGGCACGCACCTACCTCTGCCTCCTGGATCGCCCAGGCACGCACCTACCTCTGCCTCCTGGATCGCCCAGGCACGCACCTACCTCTGCCTCCTGGATCGCCCAGGCACGCACCTACCTCTGCCTCCTGGATCGCCCAGGCACGCACCTACCTCTGCCTCCTGGATCGCCCAGGCACGCACCTACCTCTGCCTCCTGGATCGCCCAGGCACGCACCTACCTCTGCCTCCTGGATCGCCCAGGCACGCACCTACCTCTGCCTCCTGGATCGCCCAGGCACGCACCTACTTCTGTCTCCTGGATCACCCAGGCTCACACCTACTTCTGTCTCCTGGATCACCCAGGCTCACACCTTCTTCTGTCTCCTGGATCGCCCAGTCCCGTCACCCTCCTCAGTTATGTTCTCTTTTCCTTCCGAACTTTGTGATTTGCCCTCTCAGGAACGTGTCCTGATCGTTCACTTATGCGACATTTGGATCAAGGTCAGGTGACCCAACACATCGATACAGGTAGTAACCTCTAAGCCAGGTACGTTGCCCAGACCGACTCAAACCTTCTCGTAGGCACCAGTCGTACTACATTCCGATCTCATATCCCTCATTGCTCACGCCAGGAACCTGGTTCAGCACTCCCTCTCCCCCAATACCATCAGGAACTACCAAGCCGGTGTCAGGGTTTACGAAGGTTTCGCCAGGTCCCACCCGCAGGTGGCTTGGACGATGTCTCCTACACCCTGGCGGTTATAGCCCACTGTCACCGCAATCTCAGGCTGTCATTCAACACCATCAAGCTGTACCTAGTGGGGAGACAGCACTGCGCAATGCTTCATAACCCGAATGGAGGTTCCATTTCTTCAGTGCAGGCGGTAAAGCTGCCCTTAGGGGGATCCAGAAGTGCGGGGACGTCCCTCCCGCCCGTGGGCAGCCTGTCCCCGGCGAGATGTTTAGGCGACTCTCGTCCGTGCTGGATGGATTTCCTTTTTGGCCACTCTCCTAGTTTGATTATTAAGGCAGCCATGTATCTCGGTTTTCACGGGTTCCTCAGGCCAGGTGAGTTCACCAGCACCTCCCCTAAACGTCAGGGGTCGCAGGTGCGACAGTTGTCCTGGGCCCGTGTCCATTTCGTCCTCTGGCTACCTTCCACGAAGGCCAATCAGCATGGACCTCCCTCGGAGGCCAGGTTTTAAAACCTCCAATGATTGGTGGCCAGTCATGGTCCCCCGTCAATTGCTGGCCCTGTTGCAAGATGCCTTCCCAGAGGCCCCGCTGCTTCCTTGGCGTGGGGGGGGGCCCCTGTCGTCAATCCAGTTTGTGTCCCACATCAGAACGCTGGCCTCAGGTCTCGGTTATAACCCGCTGGCCATCACAGGACACTCGCTCCGAACCGGAGCCGCGTCCTCAGCATCAAAAACGGGGTCCCGGCGCACGTGATTAAATGCATGGGTAGGTGGCGCTCTTCTTGCTTCACGAGATACATCCCGAACCCGCATGTTGAGATTTCCCAGGCATTTTGTAATCTTGCTCTCTGGGTGGTATTAAAGGCTTTGGTCACTTCTCTGCTCTCCTCGTTTATTTTGCCCACTACTAGGCTTACCCTCGCTCCTGGCTTCCGGCACAACACAGCCAGCTAGGTCAGGGGAAGTGCTTCACCCACTCATCACAGTTAAGCCTCTCCCATAAGTGGAAGGCTGAAAAGTCAGCCTGAATTTGTGGGAGGGGCATATTACCTTTTTAAGCTCCAGCCCCCAGCTCCTCAGGGCGCTTCGGTTCACACCCACCCACTTCCCCTGTTCTCAAACACTCCCTTTAGGGTACGCCCACTACTAGGCTTACCCTCGCTCCTGGCTTCCGGCACAACACAGCCAGCTAGGTCAGGGGAAGCGCTTCACCCACTCATCACAGTTAAGCCTCTCCCATAACTGCAGTATTTAACCTTGTATTCGACTGTCACAAATGCAGCAAAGGCCCCAAATGTAGTGTCTTGCACAAAATGGGTGTTTTTTTAAAACCAGAATATAACAGCGGTATTTAACGCTTGTATTGGACTGTCACAAATGCAGCAAAGGCCCCAAATGTAGTATCTAGGACAAAATGGGTGTTTTTTAAAACCAGAATATAACTGCAGTATTTAAAGCTTGTATTGGACTGTCATAAATGCTGTGAAGATCGCAAATGTACTTTTTAGCAAAAAAAAATTATAATTTGTCCCCACAGAATCTAACAGATGGATTTACTTGGATTGTTGTACTTTACAGAAAAAATTTGAACATGTCACCCCCTGGGTCTCTGAACTCACAGACCGATTCCCTTCCCCTGGCACATATGCAGTGCAGGTGCACTTAAAAAATGGGTATATGTTGCCCACTGAACTAAAAGAACAGGGTTAAATTATTGTCCCTGGCACAAAATGCTGGTGCACTGCTGGTGCACTGAACTTGCACAAAATGGCCGCCGACGTCCACCTAACTAACAGATGGATTAAACTTATTTTTCTGTGTCACTGGGCTCAGGGCAGGGTAAAAAAATGTTGCACTGCACCCACAAAACAAAATCGCTGTAGATCGCAGAGTTAACAACAAGTTCTGATTACAGATAGATTCTTTCCTATTCTCTCCCTCACAACAGCAGCATTCTATCCCTACACTAGTAAGAGCCGAGTGACGTGCAGCGCTACGTGACTCCAGCATATATAGAGGCTGGGTCACATGCTGCACTGGCCAATCACAGCCATGCCATTAGTAGGCATGGCTGTGATGGCTTCTAAGGGCACACGAGTTAAACGCTTGTTGATTGGCTGCCCATTAAATCGCCAAACACCAAACTCGAACCCAAACTTTTACTGAAAAGTTCGGGTTCGGGTCCAGGTTCCAAAAATCCTAAAGTTCAGTACGAACCCGAACTTTACAGTTCGGGTTGGCTCAACCCTACTAATAAGCCCTTTTTTCCCACTAATACAAGCCAAAATGCTTTAGAACATATAACTGCACCACACAATGACAAATAAGACTTAGAAATATTTCCTTGAAATAAACCCCTGTTAATGCCTGTTTCAAACAACACTTGCATCCTAATAAGAACGGTTTTCTGGAATTACAGAGCTGTATAATGGCAATTTGGATCCCCAGTCAGTGCAGCAAGGTATAATAGGATTGTTTCTATTACCCAGGCTGTAACCTGCCCTACTGAATCATGTTCAACATAAATGCTGTGGAATGATTCCTTCCTATCCTTTCCCTACACCTTGAATAATATTTCCCTGCAGTTGTAAATCGTTTGTTTTTAGCACAATGAAGTTTTTTCTAACACTGTCCCTAGCGTCTGCTGACGTCTCTCCCTGCACTAAGTACACTGGTGAATGGCAAAATCTAAGATGGCTGAGGCTATTTATAGGGCTGTGACATCACAGGGCTGGCTGGCTGCTGATTGGCTGCATGCATGGCATTATGGGTGATCCCGCCTTCCCAGTTTTCCTTTCTCCATGTCCTCACACGTGCAGCAGCCATTTTAGGAAAAAATTTGATTCCATGATACCACAAAGCACGAGGAAATTCAGCTTTGGTGCAAATCGAATTTTTCCTGAATTTAGGATCAAATTTCACTTCGTTAGCTTCGATTCGCTCATCTCTAGTCCTCACCATTTTTTATCAGTTTTCTCTCTTCAATTCTCATGAGCATTTTAAGTCATACAAGTGCTACTGTAACTTGACACAAAATACACTTTCCTATCCTCATTGAGACCCTACCCCTCCAGCTACAGTTTTATTAGAAAATATATTTCCAGATTTGGTATCTAACATACATCTTCTATGAGTTAGAGTACACCAGGGATTACAGCAAGGCCCAATTCCGCTCTCTAAGTTTATTGTGACTGAAAATACAGTCTATATGGTTACTTATTAGTGGCAATTGAGTTCTCATCCCCCCACTTGTTCCTTTCGATTGCTAACATTTCCACACCTGAGACTGTTATGATCAATTGCATCCCTAGTATTGGTATCATGTGGCAATATACTGTATGAACTTTTATTAAATAAAATTGACTTTTATTAGGTACAGATGATTGTGTAATGCTGCTTTAGTGTCTACATATGAAGAATCTGTTTTGAGCCATTTTCTGGGATCCCACCTGCGGTAATACAGTCCTTTTTGTAATTTTTTTCATTCATTATATTAACAATTCCAATGGTATTGGTGTCTTCACCTACGGAAAATTTTGTTGCAGAAATTTTCTGCAACTATATGTCAGTTCCATTCATTTAAATAGGGTTGTTTTGGTAGCGGAGCAAAACGATTTCTGCCTTTCTGATTCTCAGTTCAAGGAAATTTCTTGAAGGAACCCTAAGGCCTCTTTCACACGAGCGTGTCCGGATAAGGTCCGGATGCGTTGCGGCAAACCCGCGCGAGTAGGTACCTAATTGCAGTCAGTTTTGACTGCTATTGCGTTCCGTTGCTCAGTTTTTATCTCGTAGGTGCAATGTGTTTTGCACGCGCGTGATAAAAAACTGACTGTGGTACCCAGACCCAAACTTCTTCACAGAAGTTCAGGTTTGGGTTCAAGGTTGTGTAGATTGTATTATTGTCCCTTATTCACTTGCAGGAATTGCCACATTGACAGAACCGTTCTTCCATTCCGCGCATGCACAGATCCTTAAAATCTGTGAAAAAAATTAATACCGGATCCAATTTTCCGGATGACACCGGAGAGACAGATCTGGTATTTCAACGCTTTTGTCAGGCGGATCCGCATCCAGATCCAACTGACAAATGCCATCTGTTTCCGTCCGGATTACCGGATCCGGAAGGCAGTTTCGGCGACGGAACTGCCTGCCAGAATCCTCTGCCGCAAGTGTGAAAGTACCCTTACGGTGTTCAGCTGAGGGGTTAGGTCATGTGATATTTTTATAGAGCTGTTTGTTATGGACGCGGCGATACCTAATATGTATATTTTTTATTTATTTCACTTTAACACAATAGTAGCATTTTTGAAACCAAAATAATATGTTTTAATGTCTCCATGTTCTGAGAGCTATAGTTTTTTGTTTTTTTTTGCGATTTTCTTATGTAGGGGCTCATTTTTTGCAGGATGAGGTGACAGTTTTATTGGTGCCATTTTGTGGGACATACACCTTTTTGATCACTTGGTGTTGCACTTTTTGTGATGCAAGATGACAAAAATTGCTTTTTTTTAAAAAAAATTATTTTTTTATATATTATGGCCGCGTTGATATCTAATATGTGAGTTTTTTCCTTTTTTTCTATTTTTATCATAAAATTAGGGGAAAGGGGCAGTTTTTCTTTTTTTACTTGAAACTTTTTTATTAAAAACACATTCTTTTGCTTTTTTTAAACTTTATTTCTGTCCCACTCTGGGACTTCAACTTTTGAGGGTCTGATCCCCTCTGCAATGCATTACAATACATCTGTATTGTAATGCATTGCATGTGATCGGGCGCGCACAGATCCGGTTCCCGCCCGATCACCATGACGTAATAAAACATCAAATTCGCCAAGTCACTTGCCGCTATGACGTACTATTACGTCATATGTCGGGAAGGGGTTAACCTTAATTGTGTATTTTTTCAATATTTATTTCTTCAAACAAAATATGTAAACGCTATGTTTCATGTAGGAACAGTAATTTTGTTAATTTATTTTTCTGATGACAATATGCTGTCATACTTCTTTATGCCTACAAAGAGTCCTCTGCAAAGAAATATGCACACACACCTACATGTATTAGAGCCTGCTAAAAGTATACCCAAACAGGCATATACTGTACAATTGACACTCCTGTCTCTCGGAAACAACCATTTGGTTATTTCTTGCTAGAAACAGTAATCCCCATTACAAGGCAACTTCTAACCTTGAATAGTATGGCTATCATATTAAATTTCGGCACAGAGAATGTTAACTATTAAACATTAGTTTTCCGCGCGGGTGCAATGCGTGACGTGAACACATAGCACCCGCACTGAATCCTGACTCATTTATTTCAATGGTTCTGTGTACATAAGCGGTTTTTTCACGCATCATTTCAGCGTTGCATGAAAAACACAGCATGTTCTATATTTTGCGTTTTTCACGCAGCCCTGGCTCCATAGAAGTAAATGGGGCTTATGTGAAAAACGCATTGCATCCGCAAGCAGGTGCGGATGCAATGAGTTTTTTTACTGATGGTTGCTAAGAGATGTTGTTTCTAAACCTTCAGTTTTTTATCATGCGCTTGAAAAACGCATCAAAATGCATTGCATCTGCTCAGAAAAAACTGAACAACTGAACGCAATCGCAGACAAAACTGACAGAATTTGCTTGCAAAATGGTGCGAGTTTCACTGAACGCACCCTGAACGCATCCGGAGCCAATCCGTATCGTTTGTGTAAAAGAGGCCTTAGGAATTTTTTCTGAACCTAGCAGTTCAATTGCAGCCCTGATCGCAGTGCTGATCTTGCAGGTGCTCAGATATCATCATTAGAGATGAGCGAATTGAAGCTGATGAAGTGGAATTCGTTCCGAATTTCAGGAAAAATTTGATTCCCACCGAATGCGAATTTCCTCGCTCTTCGTGGTAACAAATCAAATTTTTTCTTAAAATGGCTGTTGTACGTGTGAAGACATGGAGAAAGGAACTCTGGGAAGGAGAGATCACCCATAATGCCATGCATGCAGCCAATCAGCAGCCAGCCCTGTGATGTCACAGCCCTATAAATAGCGGCAGTCATTTTAGATTTTGCCATTTACCAGTGTACTTAGTGCAGGGAGAGACGTCTACAGGTGCTAGGGACAGTGATAGAAAAAATTTCATTGTACTAAAAAAAACTATTTACAAGTGCAGGGAAAGATTATTCAAGGTGTAGGGAAAGGAAAGGGAGGAATCATTCCACAGCATTTATGTAGAACAGGGTTCAGTAGGGGAGGTTACAGCCTGGGTAATAGGAACATTTCTATTACACTTTGCAGCACTGTCTGGGGATCCTAATTGCCATTATACAGCTCTGTAATTCCATCAAACCGTTCTTATTAGGGTGAAAGTGCTGTTTGATACAGGCATTAACAGGGGTTATGACAAGGAAATATTTCTACGTTTTATTTGCCCTAGTGCAGTGCAGTTATATGTTTTTAGTTATAGCTATTTTTTGGTATGTATTAGTGGGGAAAAAAGTCTTATTGGCCGTTGTGTGGTGAAATGTGAAAATTACAGCCCTTTTTGTCGTGTATTAGTGGCAAATGTATATTTGCCGCTCAGCGGTGCAGTTATCTGTTCTAAAGCCCTTTTTTCCGTGTATTAATGGAAAAAGAAAATATATATTTGCCGCTCAGCGGTGCAGTTATCTGTTCTAAAGCCCTTTTTTGCGTGTATTAGTGGAAAAAGGAAAAATATTATTTGCTGGTCAGTGGTGCAGTGATATATTCTAAAGCCCAGTTTGTCGTGTATTAGTGGCGAAATAAAAATATATTTGCACTACATGTTTGAAAGCCTTTAGTGTAGTGGAAAAGTGGAAAAAATTAGGGCCTAATTGCCGTTCAGCGGTGCAGTTATATATTTTAAAGCTCTTTTTGCGGTATGGACCAAATTATGTAGTGGTTTTCGGGAAAATTTATTGTAGATGTTGTTTTGTATGAGCCGATGTTATATGTTGAAAAGCCTTTAGTGTAGTGTGAAAGTGGGAAAATAATTTGTTGTGAAAATTTATAGGTTATTGTAGACTTTGTTCTGTTTGTACCGATGTTATATGTTGAAAATCCTTTTTTTGTAGTGTAAAAGTGGGGAATAAAATTGTTCGGAAAATTGATAGGTTATTGTAGACTTTGTTCTGTTTGTAATGATGCTATATGTTAAAAAGCTTTTAGTGAAGTGTAGCCTTTAGTGTGACTCCGTTCGCCCAGGCAAACCAGGTGCAGAACAGTGTGAGAGTGATGAGAGAGGGTCACACATGGCTTGCATACACTACATGCCTCCAACATAATTCTTGGATGTCTACATGAAAATAATGTATTTGCTGTAAATCGTGAGAGGAGCTTAGTTGGAGACATTAACTTCACAAGAGATACAGAGCAGCGGAGTTCAGCCACCTATATTTGCCTCCTGCTGTTTATTGCTCCTGAATTAAAATTGGGGCAACCAGCTTCAGCTTCCTTTTGTTATGGTTTTGCACAGGGAGCAAGAATGTTACGCACAATTCTGATGAAACTCCTGATCTTAAGAAATTGGACTTGGACTCCAAAGCAGAAGCTCTCCTGTAATGTCTTGTGTGCTGTGGAGATCAAATGCAGACGGATCAGATAAAAACAGATGAATATTTTCAACTTACTGAAGCTGCTTAATTTAACTCCTTAAGGACCAGCGTTGTACATGTACGTCGGGCTGATCGGGCGGGTGCAGGAGCTGCGCCCACCCAATCAGTGCAGGGGTCCGGCAGTAACTGATAACATAAATATTTTTAACTTACTGAATAGATGGTAAAGAAAAAGTCTGCTGGTGTGTTGTCATCAGTGTCTTCATTATGTTTGCTGCTGGACCCACGACAACGTAATTTGGTCCATACAGCAAAAGGAGGTCTACAATCACCCATCAGTTTTCCAGAAAAAAAGCCTGTTTCACATAAAATAAATTCAACAATGAAAGGATAATGGAATTTGGTTGATTCGGTTATTGTTCTGACGGATCAGAGGAAGAGCAAAATAATCTGTGACGTCAACACAAGCTTACTGCTGACACCCTCTCCACGATGTCGGGGGGCTCTACTTGTATAGGCGTTTAATAGAACAGGTTCTGTAGACATCTATGTGGAATCAGCTGACGACAGTGTAAAAGGAGTGCGCTTCTTCTTGGCGCTAACATAGACCTGTAAGGCTGAGTTCATAC
The DNA here is from genome assembly GCF_905171765.1 of Bufo bufo. Lineage (NCBI taxonomy): Eukaryota > Metazoa > Chordata > Amphibia > Anura > Bufonidae > Bufo > Bufo bufo. The sequence goes on along the minus strand of NC_053390.1, from coordinate 618,606,219 downwards.
TTGAGTTATTTGGACAGTTTTGGCCCCGTGATTGCCCAAATAAGTGAAGTGTGCAGTGATTCTAAGAGCAACACTTGTCATCTGCATGTCATATGGACTCACAGTATTATTTCACTACCACAGCAGACTTCCTATGTGTGTTACTGCAGAACACAGTGTTCTACACCACTATAAAGACTCTCTGCAGCCAGGAAATAGCTGTTTTTAACGTAATTAGCCGCAAATTTATTCAAATCAAACCGAATTTTTTTTAAAAAATCAGCAAACCGGCGAATCAAATTTTTGAAAAATTCGCTCATCTCTAATTATCATGCTAAAAATTTACATCAATGTGCAGCAAATAACATACATTTTTGGGATGGGAGAATAAATTCAATTCTAGAGTAAATTGCAAAGTTACATTACACTATAGAAAGATGTATCGGGATAGTTTGAGAAAGGCATATGCATATTGATGATTTCAAAATTATCCGACTCTCATTTCTTAAAAAAACTTATTTTCTGATTTTTAACTTTCAAAGCATTTATATCCTTACATGAATAGCAAAGAATGAAACATATAGTTACATATTGACATAAGGGAAAAAAAAATATCAATGGGGGTACATAATGTCACACTTTTTGTACAGACCATTAGGGTGCAAAATATTTAAGAAGTAAGAAGTCCAAATAAGAATCCAAAAGAATTCTCAATTTAAAAGGAATCTTTAATCACCTTCTCTTGATGGCTGGTTAAGGCCATTTGCACACGAACGTGTGCGCCCCGTGGTCATGCTGCGGCCCGCAAAATGTGGGCCGCAATGCACAAACACCCTCCGGGGGCAGCGGATTGCGGACCCATTCACTTTAATGGGTCCGCGATCCGGCCATTCCACAAAAAGATAGGACATGTTCTATCTTTTTGCAGAACGGAAGTACGGGACTAAAACTCACGGAAGCACTCCGTAGTGCTTCCGTAGTGTTCCGTTCCGTGCTTCCGTTCCGCATTTCCAGAGTTTCCAGACCCATTCAAGTGAATGGGTCCGCATCCGTGATGCGGAATGCCCACGGAACGGCACCCGTGTATTGCGGATCCGCAAATGCGATCTGCAATACGTCAACGGGGCACACACTTTCTTGTGCAAGAGGCCTAACCCTTCCAATGCCCTAACACAGAAAGTGTCTAGTGTCCCCATGATGGACTTTAGCATAACATTTAGATACAGAATCAGACTTTTTAGCAAATATCTTTAAATTTGTTTTGAAAGGTCAAACGTGCCCAATTGACCTGGTTTATGGCACTCTGAAGTCTCCTGTGACTCATATTTTTTTTCTCTTGTATTTCTCACCCCACCCCTTGGGTTCTTTAATGCAATGACAGCAATTGAAAATAATGTCACAGTGACACGGACATATATAGCGGTGGGTAAACGCATTGTTGACAGTGCTAACAATTAGCCTGTTTAAAAACACACTGTGCTTATTGCCTTTTTATGCTTTTTAAAATTTTAAAAGTTCCAAAAATCATATTATTAGGGGCAGATGCCTGTCGGTGTTTCTACACACATATTAGTATTTACTTTTTTTGAACAGCCCCCAAAAATTCTTACTTTTTTGGGAGCAGCAATGCATTGTGGAACCTGATGGACAAGGCAGCAAATATGAATCTATTTAGGAGTAGTAGTAGTGGCACCAAAGGGAGTAGCAGCTGCAGCAGCAGTATCTGTAGTACAGTATGGAACACTATGAACAAGCAGATAGTGGCAGTTGCATCATTGGCCACCATCAGCAGTTTTCAGATTGATTCATTGTCATCAGGTGGAGATGTGTTGAAATCCTTTGGACATTGGTAATGTTTCTGATAATTACACAGGTCAATTTTGCTTGCTTGGGTGTGAGAATGCCATCTGCCTTGCTACAAATTTTCTCAAGTACGCTGGAGACTGGACAAGACAGTCCAGTGATAGCAAAGTGGGCAAGTACAAGCCACTGTTCCAATCTGACTCTCCAGAGGACCATGGGATCAGGGAACAGGGTATGTGATGAGAAAGGGGACAGTCATTTAGAAAACAAGACATTGTAATAGACAGCTACCCAGAATTACTACTGCCTGATAAATAAAAATTGTGTAAAGGTGTAGAACTGCACTATACTTTGAGAACAATGAGAGAAGTTTTACAGACAGCTGGCAAAAAGTATGAATGCCACAGAGGAGAATTAAGTTTGAGGGAAGTGCGAACTGCGTTACATTAGCAGAACGACAAGACAATTCTTGCAGACAGCTGGCCAAAGTTACAAATGCCTGCTGAATGAAATTTGGGTGAACATTTCAGAGAGAGCAATGCAGTGCTGTACTCGTGTATAGAAGCTGTGGAATAGACTTCCTTTGGACGTGTTCACAGCAGGAACAGTGAACAGTTTTAAAAAGGGTTTAGATGAATTCTTAAAAGTAAACAAGATTAATGCTTATAAAACGTGTATAAATCTGAGTCTTAATTCTTTCTGGGATTTGCGTCCCCATCTATCCCTTGGTTGAACTTGATGGACTTATGTCTTTTTTTAACAGTATTAACTATGTAACTATGTAACAGGAGCACTGTACATGCAGTAGCACACATCGCTGCCCCTGCCCATGCCTCCTCAACTTGGCTATATACCCTGTACAGATGTGCTATGCCAGGATTTAGCTTAGCTGAGCAAACTCCTACCTTAGCCTGCTTCGCTCAGTTGAAAGCACATCGGTAAAGGAGACCCTGCACAGATGGCTTTCAGCTAAGTGAAGCAGGCATGTATGCAATGTGTGCTCCTGCTTATACAGTGCTCCTGTGGCCCCAGTGGAATTTGTACACCATACACGGTTTTATTCAGCGATGGACTGGCCATCGGGAGTACCGGGAGAATCCCGGTGGGCCGATCGAATTATGGGCCGCCGGGCCGGCCATCAGGGGCAGGGGGGTAAAGCTCCAGTAACAGCAGGGTAGTGTGGGGGCGGCGGCGCGGCGCTCACTCACTGACGTCACACGCCTGCTCCTCCCACTAGGCGGCGCAGGCGCGTGACGTCAGTGAGTGAGCGCTGCCGCCCGCACTTGTTACTGGAGAGGCTCAGGCTGGAGGCGGGAGCTGAATGAATGTAAGCCTGTAAGGTACTGTCTGTAGTAAAGACTAAAGAGATGAGATGAGCGCTGCCTGTGTTAAAATTAAAGTTACTGTCTGCAGCCTGCACTGCAGCCGGATCGGATACCGATTTATTAATGTTATACTACTGTGATGTGAGTGGCGGGGAGGGGGATCTATGGATGACGGCACTGTTATAGGGAGGGGGATCCGTGGATGGCACTGTTATGGGGGGGGGTCTGTCATGTGGATGACACTTATGGGGGGGGGGTCTGTGGATGACACTTATGGGGGGGATCTGTGGATGGCACTGTTATGGAGGGTATCTGACTGTGAATGGCACTGTTATGGAGGGGTATCTGTGGATGACACATAGCATAAGATGCTATATACGGTATGTGTCATCCACAGATCCCCCTCTATAACAGTGCCATCCACAGATCCCCCCATAACAGTGCCATCCACAGATCCCCTCCATAACAGTGCCATCCACAGATCCTCTCCATAACAGTGCCATCCACAGATCCCCTCCATAACAGTGCCATCCACAGATCCCCTCCATAACAGTGCTATCCACAGATCCCCTCCATAAAAGTGCCATTCACAGATCCCCTCCATAACAGTGCCATCCACAGATCCTCTCCATAACAGTGCCATCCACAGATCCTCTCCATAACAGTGCCATCCACAGATCCCCTCCATAACAGTGCCATCCACAGATCCCCTCCATAACAGTGCTATCCACAGATCCCCTCCATAAAAGTGCCATTCACAGATCCCCTCCATAACAGTGCCATTCACAGATCCCCTCCATAACAGCGCCATTCACATGTTTTTTTTTTAGTGTGTTTGGGAAAAATAAAGTGGGCCGGTCTGGCTGAAGTCCAGGGCCACTTTATTGTCCCAGTCCATCCCTGGTTTTATTTCAGGTGCTTATTGTGCTATGAAAATAGCTAAATCTTTTCTTAAAGTATATTACAACATCATGAAAACCAAGGAACACCAGACAGGTCAAGGATAAAGTTGTGGAGAAGTGTAAAGCAGGTTGAGGTTTTAAAAAAATATTGCAAGCTCTGAACACCTTACAAAGCACTGTGCAATCCATCATCCGAAAATGGAAAGAGTATGGCACAACTGCAAACCTACCAAGACATGCCATCTCCCAAAACTGACAGCACAGGTAAGGATAGCACTAGATGGAAGCAGTCAAGAGGCCCATGGTCATTCTGGAGGAGCTGCAAAGATCTAAAGCTCAGGTGGGAGAATCTGTCCACATGACAACTATTAGTTGTCTAATCCACAAATCTGACCTTTATGGAAGAGTGGCAAAGCAAGTCATCAGAAGTCCCATTTGCAGTTTGCCGCTAGCCATGTAGGGGCCACAGCAAACATGTAAAAGACAGTGCTCTGGTCAGATGAGACCAAAGTTGAACTCTTTGACCTAAATGCACAACGTGATGTGTGGTGGAAAACTAAAACACTGCACATCACCCTGAAAACACCATCACCATTGTAAATCACAGTGGTGGCAGCATCATGCTCTGGGGATGCTTTTCTTCAGAAAGGACAGGGAAGCTGGTCAAAATTGATGGGAGGTGGGTGGAGCTAAACATAGGGCAATCCTGGAGGAAAACCTGGTAGAGGCTGCAAAAGACTTGAGACTGGGGCGGCAGTTCACCTTCCAGCAGGACAACGACTCTAAACATACAGTACAGCCAGAACTACAAAGGAATTGTTTAGATCAAAGCATATTCAAGTGTTACAATGGTCCAGTCAAAGTCCAGACCTAAATCTCATTGAGAATCTTTGACTTGAAAATTGCTGTTCCCACCTCTCTCCATCCAATCTCACTGAGCATGAGCTATTTTTCAAAGAATAATGGGTAAATCGTTTAGCCTCTATATGTGCAAAGCTGGTAGAGACATACCGCAAAAGACTTGCAGCTGTAATTGGAGAGAAAGGTGGTCATACAAAGTATTTACTCAGGGGGGGCTGAATACAAATGCATGCCATACTTTTCAGAATTTTATATATAAAATAAAAATTAAAAAAAATGTATCATTTTCTTTTTACTTCACACATACTTGCAACTTTGTGTTGTTCTATCACATAAAATCCCCCAAAAATACATTTAAGGGCTCTTTCCCACTTGCGTTGTTCTTTTCCGGCATAGAGTTCCGTCGTCGGGGCTCTATGCTGGAAAAATCCTGATCAGGATTATCCCAATGCATTCTGAATGGAGAGAAATCCGTTCAGGATGCATCAGGATGTCTTCAGTTCAGGAACGGAACGTTTTTTGGCCGGAGAAAATACCGCAGCATGCTGCGCTTTTTGCTCCGGCCAAAAATCCTGAACACTTGCCGCAAGGCCGGATCCGGAATTAATGCCCATTGAAAGGCATTAATCCGGACCGGGCCTTAAGCTATACGTCGTTTCGGCGCATTACCGGATCCGACGTTTAGCTTTTTCTAAATGGTTACCATGGCTGCCATACACTAAAGTCCTGTTTGCCATGGTAAAGTGTAGTGGGGAGCGGGGGAGCAGTATACTTACCGTCCGTGCGGCTCCCGGGGCGCTTCAGAGTGACTTCAGGGCGCCCCACGCGCATGGATGACGTGATCGCATGGATCACGTCATCCATGCGCATGGGGCACGCTGACGTCATTCTGGAGCGCCCCGGGAGCCGCACGGACGGTAAGTATACTGCTCCCCCGCTCCTTACTACTACTATGGCAACCAGGACTTTAATAGCGTCCTGGCTGCCATAGTAACACTGAAAGCATTTTGAAGACGGATCCGTCTTCAAATGCTTTCAGTTCACTTGTGGTGTTACGGATCAGGCGGGCACTTCCGGCAAATGGAGTACAAGGCGGATCCGGACAACGCAAGTGTGAAAGAGGCCTAAGTTTGTGGATATAATATGAAAAAAATTGGAAAAGTAAGGGTGCATTCACATCACCGATTAGCTTTCTGTTCTTCTAATCTGTCAGAAGAAGAGAGAGGAAAAAAAAGGATCCTGTAAAAAATGGACCATGTTGAATCAGTTAGTACTCATGCAGACGAATGTATTTTCTTTCCGTGTCTCTTCCGTTTTTTTGGCGGACCGTATATTGAACCATTCATTTCAATGGGTCCGCAAAAAAAACGGAAGGTACTCCGTGTGCATTCCATTTCCGTATGTCCGTATTTCCGTTCCGCAAAAAAATAGAACATGTCCTATTATTGTCCGCATTATGGACAAGGATAGTACTATTCTATTAGGGGCCAGCTGTTCTGAAAAATACGGAATGCACACGGACGTCATCCGTATTTTTTGTGGATACGTTTTTTGCGGACCGCAAAATACATACGGTCATGTGCTTGAGGCCTTATGCATAGGATTGCCATACAGGATACATAAAAAAAACGGATCCTGTTGCATCAGTTGTCATCTGCTTGAGCCATTTCTGTCTGAGATACATTTTTTTTATGAAAACACAAGTGCTGCATGCATGACTTTTTTTCCCCGTCTATAAAATGGATCTCAGACGGAAATGGCTCAAACAGATGACAACTGATGCAATAGGATCCGTTTTTTTTTTCCTCTCTCTCTCTCTCTCTTTTTCTGACAGATCAGAAGAACGGAAAGCTAAACGGTGATGTGAATGCACCCTTAAAGGGGTATGAATACTTTTTCAAGGCAAAAAGTAGTTAAAAAAACATTAGTGATTTGAAAAGAAATCCTGCCAGTAGTCCACCAGAATTAGGAGTACAAAATCTGTCAGTTCCTAAATTGCAATAGTAAAGCAATTTCTGGGTAGTAGCCTACTATCAAAAGAGAATAGGGGCCTCCCGAGCAGATGTTGAGGCAGATAAGCATCGGGTGGTTGGTCTTCAACAGCCAAATCATTTTGTTCTCGGGTAGAAAAGTCACTGCCATAAGAGTCTGGCAGCAACTTTCTCGCTTTCTACCTACTGAGAACACATGCTTGCTTGGCCAAGACGAGCATGTATGCACATCGGGAATGATAGTTGTTGACCAACCAGTTGTTATTATTTTATGTCTCCACTATGTTGGCTGTACTATCAGAGAGGATATTTGGGCAAAGTTCAGGTGCTAGGAATTGTAGTACTAGAAATTCCGCATCTTTTTCCAAATATTTTGCTGAATTCCAGTGGAGATACTAGACATTTTATATATTAGGGCATTGAAAGTGTTTAACAGCCATCAATACTAGGCTCCTAACTGTAAATATAATGGAACTTATGGTCTGGGCAAGCGAGTGACTTTATACATCACAGTTGAACTTCTTTTATTGTATTGACACTTCTGCATGAATATCTAACTGTGTAACTAAGTTACACAGTCTGTGAAAATGTTCTTTAATCACTGGAAGATCCAGAAATGATAACTCGAGCCATGTGGTAACCTGGCAAATTTAGAAAATGGGTGACTCTTTACTATTGTATTGTAGTATATTAAAAATGTTCATACTCCACAATCATGAAGATTCTGTTCCTTACTGAAAAATAGATGTTGCTGATATTTTTATCAGCTGAGGGTAGCGGTAACTAGATTATTATAATTATCACCATGAAGAGAAAAGTATTTTTGAATATTCACTTTCACTCATTAATAAAATATGGAAGAATGAATTTGACAGGGTAATGGTTTGGTATGAACCTGGCTTATACACATACAAGATTGTTAAAAATAAGTCGACCATGTTTGGGATAATGTGATGAATTAGCCCAGAGATGGCTGGCTACATGCAGTTTGGAAAATAAAAAAATCTGTCATTCAGGGAAATCAAACATGGGAGCAAATAAAATCGTCAAAATCAGCAGAAGAGGGTCATCTATTTTCTGGTATGTGGATAATCGTGGGTGTTCTAACCCACTGATAGCCTGATATAAGAAAAATATGAAATGTATATGTTGTTATGGTTGTTATACTCTGTACGGTTTGCTGATCAATCAGTCCTGGCTAAGAGATGGAGCATTAGTTTGCAAGTCAAAGAAACCGCTGCAGTGTGAATGAATATGCTAGAGGTGTTTCGGAGTACTCTCTGCCCTCTCCTCAGTGGCTAACCACTAACTAACCACTGGGCTATACTATTTAAGATATCAAGCTATATAAGTGGATATATAAGTTGAGGGGAACAAAATAAGTTAAATTGCATACAAGGACTCTCTTCACAACATAAATGAGCGATAATACACTGCCTGTCCAAAAAAAAAATTGCCACCAAAAAAAAAAGGTCACACACTATTTTGTTTGACCGCCTTTAGCTTTCATTACGGCATGTATTCATTGTGGCACTGTTTCGATAAGCTTCTACAATGTCACAAGATTTATTGCCATCCAGTGTTGCATTAAGTTTTCACATAGATCTTGCATTGATGATGGTAGAGTCTGACCGCTGAGCAAAGACTTCTCCAGCACATCCCAAAGATTCTCAATGGGGTTAAGGTCTGGACTCTGTGGTGGCCAATCCATGTGTGAAAATTATGTCAAATGCTCACTGAACCACACTTTCACAATTTGAGCCTGATTAATCCTGGCATTGTCATCTTGGAATATGCCCGTGCCAACAGGGAAGAAAAAAATCCATTGATGGAATAACCTGGTCATTCAGTATGTTCAGGTAGTCAGCTGACCTCATTCTTGGAGCACATACTGTTGCTGAACCTAGACCTGACCAACTGCAGCAACCCCAGATCATAGCACTTCCCCACACAGGCTTGTACAGTAGGCACTAGGCATGATGGGTGCATCACTTCATCTGCCTCTCTTCTTACCCTGATGCGCCCATCACTCTGGAACAGGGTAAATCTTGACTCATCAGACCACATGACCTTCTTCCATTGCTCCAGAGTCCAAACTTTATGCTACCTAGCAGAAAATCCTTTTTTTCTGGTTTGCCTCACTGATTAGTGGTTTTCTTACGGCTACACAGCTGTTCAGTGCCAATCCCTTGAGTTCCCTTCGCATTGTGCGTGTGGAAATGCTCTTACTTTCACTATTAAACATAGCCCTGAGTTCTACTGTTGTTTTTCTTCAATTTGATTTCACCAAACGTTTAAGTGATCGCCGATCACAATCATTCAGGATTTTTTTCCCGCCACATTTCTTCCTCGAATACGATGGGTCCCCACTATCCTTCCAGTTTTTAATAATGCGTTGGACAGTTCTTAATCCAATTTCAGTAGTTTCGGCAATCTCTTTAGATGTTTTCTCTGCTTAATGCATGCCAATGATTTGACCCTTCCCAAACAGACTAACATATTTTCCACGACCACGAGATGTGTCTTTCGACATGGTTGTTTAGAAAATGAGAAGCAACTCATTGCACCAGTTGGGGTTAAATAACTTGTTGTCAGCTGTAAGATAATCGCCCATCCAGTAATTATCCAATAGGAGGCTCATAACTATTTGCTGATCATGCACAATGATAGTGATTGTGCAAGAAATAGTTTTTCAATATAATAATTACAATATTCTTTAGAGATTAGAGAATTAAAATTTGATTTGTCCAGTTTGCCCAATTTTTCCGAAAAATTTGCTTTGATCCGAAATGTATTTCTGCAGCCCAGAAAAACAGCTATTTCTGGGCTGCATTTAGCCTTTATAGGGGTGTAGAACACTGTGCCTTGTAGTAACAGCATTGGAAGTCTGCTATGGTAGTGAAACAATACTGTGAATCAGTGTGACAAGTACTTGACAGGCGTTGCTCTTATAATCACTGCACACTTCACCAAATAACTCAAGTATGAACTCAGCCTTACAGGTTGAGGTTAGTGTCAAGAAGAAGCGCACTCCTTTTACACCAGTGCCAGCTGATTCCACATAGATGTTATCTGAACCTGTTCTATTAAACAGGACAGAGTCACTGATTAATTTGCCCTTCCTCTGATCCGTCAGAACTATAACCCACAAAAAAAGGATCCTGTCTGTGGAGCATACGGCTTCACTCGGTCAGCATTTCCTTAATAATCCATCAGTATTGCTAATGCCAAAAAAAACAGGAGTGGATGTAAAACAGTTGTTAGGTGAATGGAATATTTGCATGTCTTCTGTGTTTTGTACCCACTCCTGATTTTGGCTACCAAATCATAAGCCAATTCTGATGGAACCATACAGGCCTTACAGTTGCTACACAGACAGAGGATCCATTGTGCGTCTCATTTTTCCTTCCTTCTGACAGATCGGAAGAAGGGTCAAATTAATGATGGAGTCAACCAGACCAAAAAGGCAAAATAGTGGCCCAGTCATGGAGTGGGGAGGGTGGTAACAGCATGAGAAGTGCACAGAGTGACCCTATGACATAGTGGTGGGGTGGAAGTAGCATGAGGAGGCCACAGAGTGACACAATGACAAGTCTGAAGGTGGCAGCAGCATCAGGAGGCCACAGAGTGGCACAATAACCGAGTCTGGAGGTGGCGACAGTAACAGCATCAGGAGGATACCACAGAGTGTGGAGATGGCAGCAGAATGAGGAGACCACATAGTGGCAAGGTGACATAGTTTGGAGGTGGCGGCAGCAACCGAATACCGCAGAGTGGCAAGGTGACATAGTGTGGAGATGGCAGTAGCAGCAGCAGCATCAGGAGACCACAGAGTAGCAAGGTGATATAATGTGGAGATGGCTGTAGCAGAAGCATGAGGAGACCACAGAGTGGCAATGTGATGTATTGTGGAGATGGCAGCAGCAGGATACCACAGAGTGGCAAGGTGACATAGAGTGGAGATGGCAGCAGCATGAGGATACCACAGAGTGGCAAGGTGACATAGTGTGGATATGGCAGCAGCATGAAGAGACTACAGAGTGGCAAGGTGACATAGTGTGGAGATGGCAGTAGCAGCAGCAGCATCAGGAGACCACAGAGTGGCAAGGTGACATAGTGTGGAGATGGCAGCAGCATGAGGATACCACAGAGTGGCAAGGTGACATAGTGTGGATAGTGCAGCAGCATGAGGAGACTACAGAGTGGCAAGGTGACATAGTGTGGAGATGGCAGTAGCAGCAGCATAATCAGGATCAAATTTTTATTCTGGCCACAAATCTAATGTGCCAAATAAGACTGGAATAAAGCAACCAATTGAACATATCAACCTTATTGGTAATGATAATTAGCCGACAAATAAGTTGATCACTGCTGCCCTATAAATATCACAGTATCCATCATAATCCTCCACTTACTGATGAAGGGACAGACTCCCGAAACGCGTTTAGGAAGCTGAGGATTACTGGAACATTCACCACTCGAAACAGGGCAGGAGGAACACTGTGAACAAGCTTGGAAAGGTTCGCGATCACGTGACCGCTTGCGTCATCCTCCAGATGCGTGAACCACGCCCCCCGGCGTCCTAAGCAACACGAGGCACGCCGCAGACTCCTGTGAACTGGACTGAATTGAAACAGCCTCCCAGGAACAGCCGATCACTACCAGAGGATCCAACACAATCAGCGCTGGGAAGGGTAAGTGACCTCTGTAGCCAGGGACGCCGCACTCAGGCACAGAGCATCCCTTTCCTCCACAGCTTGGCATATGGAATACAACAATTAACAGTTACATATTGTCATAAGCTTTGAATTGCAACTATATGTACATGCCTGCTGTTTTATCAAAAACATATTGAAAAGGCGCAATATCTATCCTCTGCTGAGCGGCGATTGATATCTATAAAATACCGTACAAACGGAGCCACAAGTACACAAAGGGGCACCATTCAATATTAATCCTCTGTTCAGCGATTATTTCCTTATGAAGGACTATCCTACTCATGGATTTTCAATCTTATAAGGCACATCTTTTACTCGATTTTATCCTCTGACCAGTGGCCACTATTATATGAAAAACTGTTTATGAAAGACTTTATGAACATTTTTATCTAGGTATTTTTTCAGGGTATCCATCACTTTCTACCTAGTGGTGATCACCTATTATTCTACATTTTTTACATTTTTATTACTATTTATTAAAAAGGACTTATAAAAAAATATACAATATACAATTATATTTTTTGCTCATATATATTTTTTGCTCATTTTATTATTTCTCAATTTATTATACAATATCCATCTATCAGATCTCACAATCACTAGAATACAAATAAATTAATAGATTGTACCCACATTAGAGTGTGCCTGCTTATCCTTTTCCTTTCAATCATCAATAAATCATTGATGGGGTTTCTCTGTTCGTATAGTCGGTCCAACATATGGAGGGTGGAATTCCAAAGGGTGGAAACGTCACATAGCCTATGTTGGGGAACGCCATTCTGCCGCTGCATCTCAAGGAGGGTGTGCTTTGCGATGTACGAGTGGCTGAAGTGCATGCAAAGTTTTCTGCCCAATTTTAGGATGTCTTGCAGATGGGTGGAAGACTTCAAGAACCGCTTGACATCCAGATTGAACACTAGTGCCATGTGGGGTGCATGGCTCAGCCTTCCTTGACGCAGCGCAGACACCATGTTCTTCCCATTGTCGGACAGCATGGTTCTGATTTTCGGTTAACGCAGAGAAAGCCAGGATTCAATTTCTTGATGCATGACACGGATCAGTTCCTCCCCTGTGTGACTTCATTCGCCAAGGCAAACCAGATACAGAACAGCGTGACACCACCGAGCCCTGCACATGTGGTATGCTGGAGGGGCACTGTGACTTGTCAGTGAAGTGGAGGCTGAGGATACGGTGGAGGATGAAGAGGCAGAGGTGGACATTGTCGCAAGACCTAGGCCTGACCGTAGTTACAGCTCCACACATCGGCGCTGCCGTGCACTTTGGCAGACACCGACAGGCTCAAGGACTGACCCACCTTTTGTTCTAAATATTTGTGCAGGGCTGGTATTGCCTTTTTTGCAAAGAAATGATGGCTTGGGACTCTCCAACTCGGCTCGGCACAAGTCATCAGTTCTCTGAAAGATGCAGAGTTCACCACTTGGAAAGGGAGGGACTTCCCGGCCAGTCACAGACATCGCAGGTAAGTATAATGCTTCTATTGCAAAGTAACCATGGCAGCCAGGACTGCAGTAGCGTCTTGCCTGCCATGGTAACCGATCGGAGCCCCAGCGATTAAACTGGTACTCCGATCGGAACTCTCTGCTGCCACAAATGATGGGGGAAGGTGATTTTAATTAGGGGGGGGAGAGGGGAGGCCGCACTGGACACCAATGATGGGGGGGGGTGATTTTATTTAGGGTGGGGGGGAGAGGGGAGGCCGCACTGGCCACCAATGATGGGGGAAGGTGATTTTAATTAGGGGGGGAGAGGGGAGGCCGCACTGGCCACCAATGAATATAATACTGGGGAGGGAGGAAGGGGGGCCGCACTGTCCACCAATGAGTTAAATACAGGGGAGGGAGGGGGGGCCGCACTGGCCACCAATGAATTTAAAACTGGAGAGGGAGGGGGTATGCCCCCTCCTGCCTGGCAGCACCTGATCTCTTACAGGGGGCTATGATACGCACAATTAACCCCTCAGGTGTAGCACCTGAGGGGTAAATTGTGCGGATCACAGCCCCCTGTAAGAGATCGGGTGCTGCCAGGCAGCAGGGGGCAGTCATGTACACAGTTCGTAGTATATTCTAACTTGAAGCGTCCCCATCACCATGGGAATGCCTCTGTGTTAGAATATGCTGTCGGATCTGAGTTTTCACGAAGTGAAAACTCAGATCTAAAAAGCTTTTATGCAGACGGATCAGCGGATCCGTCTGTGTGAAAGTAGCCTACGGACACGGATGACGGACGCGGATGACAATCTTGTGTGCATCCATGTTTTTTCACGGACCCATTGACTTGAATGGGTCCGTGAACCGTTGTCCGTCATAAAAATAGGACAGGTCATATTTTTTGGACGGACAGCAAACACAGATCACGGACGCGGATGTACAACGGTGCATTTTCAGAGTTTTCAACGGACATATTGAAAGTCAATGGGTCCGCAGAAACGGAACAATGGACACGGATGCACACAACGGTCGTGTGCATGATGCCTTACCCAGTAGAGTTGAGCGGACACCTGGATGTTCGGGTTCGGCCGAACTTTAGAAAAAAGTTCGAGTTCGGGACCCGAACTTGACCCAAACTTGACCCCGAACCCAAACCTCATTGAAGTCAATGGGGACCCGAACTTTTGAGCACTAAAATGGCTGTAAAAATGTCATGGAAAGGGCTAGAAGGCTGCAAATTGCATCAAAATGTGGTTAAAAGCATGGCAAGTACTCTGCAAAAAAATGGATACGGAAATGACTTTAAATAATATAAAATATCTAAAAATAAAAAATAATAATCTTGATCTAGGAGGACGAGGTCCATATGGAGTAGGATGTTGAGGAGGCGGTGGATTTGGCGGTGTAGGTGGAAGCGGCGGTGGAGGAGGAGGTAGCCTACACTGCTTTTTGGTTTTAATTTTTTTATTTTTTTTTAATTCGGGTACACCCCAAAACATTGGGAAATATAACCTGTGATAATCCCCTGCAGCCATGCTAAACACACGTTCAGACAATACACTGGCTACAGGGCAGGCCAGCACCTCCAAGGGGTAAAGGGCAAGCTCAGGCCATGTGTCCAATTTGGAGACCCAGAAGTTGCAGGGGCTGACCCCTGTCAGTCAGTTCGTTTAGGCGTGTGCAAACTTACTGCCCCACCATATCGCACGTCCCCGTGATGTTCACGATCCTATTTAATATATGCTCTATCAACTTTCGATGTTCTTTTCTGCGCCTACCATGGTGATCACGGGAGGCAGGGAATGAGGGTTCCACGCCGGAGAGGGAGCGTGAGAAAGAGAGACCACATCCAAGTGAGGATTAATTTTTTCAAATTTAAAATTATAGAGTTGAATTATGAGACAAATTATTAAATCATAAAAGTGTGACAACTTTTTAAAGTTTAAGCATTGAATGAAAGGATGTGGCGCGCATTAATTACTGAAGAATTTATTAAATTTTATTCCCTGTCAACTATGCAGAGCAGGGGTTTCTATCCGGCAAAATTTCAAAAATGTCACCTGACAATGTAATTGACGATTTATTTAAATTTATGTTCCTGTCACCTATGTAGGGGTGCCCCAGTGACATCCATCATCCATTTGGATATCTTCTCTATCAACTTTCGATGTTCTCTTCTGAGCCTACCATGTTGATCACGGTTATCGGCGAATAAGGGTTCTACGCCGGAGAGGGAGATAAATTTATTTTAAAAAATTGGGATCGAGCGGAAATGTGGGAAAAGCTGTTAAAGTGAAAATGTGGGACAAATTACAGAAGCCCAAATGTGGGCCAAAAGAGTAAAGCGGAAATGTGGGACAAAGTATTGAAGTGAAAATATTGGCCAAAAGAGTAAAGCGGAAATGTGGGACAAATTATTAAAGCACAAATGTGGTAAAACTTGTTAAAGTTTAAGCATTGAATCAAAGGAGGTGGCGGCCATCAATTAAAGAAGAATTTCTAAAATTTTCTTCCCTGTCACCTATGCAGAGCAGGGGTTTATTCACGTCTAAAATTGTATAATGTCAACCCAAGAATGTAACTGAAAAATTAGTGAAATGTATTAACCTGTCTACTTGGTAGAGCAGGGGTCTATGACGGAAAAAAATAGTTTATTGTCACCCGAAAATGTTAAAGAAAAATTATTGATATTTATTAAGCTGTCAACTAGGTAGAGGAGGAGTATATTACACCCAAAAATTGGTGAATTTCACCAAAAAATGTAACAGACAATATATATTTTTTTTTTTTACCTGTCTACTCGGTATAGCAGTTGGTACATCACACCCCAAAAATTTATGAATTTCAACTGAAAATGTAACTGACAATTTTTTTCTTTTTTTTTACCTGTCTACTAGGTATAGCAGTGGTACATCACACCCAAAAATTGGTTAATTTCACTGTAAAATGTAACTGACAAATTATATATATTTTTTACCTGTCTACTAGGTATAGCAGTGGTACATAACACCCAAAAGTTGGTGAATTTCACCAGAAAATGTAACTGACAAATTATATATATACTGTATATATATATATTTTTTTGTTTTAAAATATTTATTTTCATTTTCAATGAAACATAACAAAAGGTCGTAGACCAGAATGTAACTTGTTACAAGGTACAAGATATTGGTTGACAATGATAATCAACATCTGAGAAAAGAATGGTGACAAGTAGTGATGAGATTCTATTGAATCTAAGTAGAAGCAATATGAAAACAGGTCAAAGACTATAGTATGTAGTCAAGTAATCACTTCAGACATATTTATAAAGAGCAAGCACATATCTAGATGTATAGGTATATTAGTATGGTGTAGCAGGTGGGAACAGCAGGAGCCCAAATAGCAGAAGTATGACTACGTGTTAGTCTAGGGCTGTAGAGGTCTAGAAAATCTATATCTTGACCAAAGGATCCAGCGCTTAAGAAAGGCTGGACGTGAGCGGGATTCCCAAGAGGAAAGTTCTTCAAATCTATAAAGCTGGTCTACCTTGAGCTTCCACTGTTCCATGGAGGGTAGAGTGGTCTGGAGACAACACTTGGGGACCAAGAGACGAGCTGCAATTAGTAATTGTTTGAATAGGTAGGGAGGAGAGGGAGAACTTCCCTCATTAAAATTAGAAAGAATGGCTCCGTATGGGGACATCTTCACTGAAGACAAACAAATCTGGTTACTGATTCGAAAGATATCGGAACACCATTTGTTTATTAATGGGCAGGACCACCAGATATGGAGGAAAGTTCCCCTTTCCCTAAGGCACCTCCAGCACATGTCCGAAGAAGCATTGGCAAAGAGCGAGGATCTGACGGGGGTGATATACCACTGGGTTGGGTTTTTGTATCCATTTTCCTGAATGCGGACACAACGTGACGCTTTGTGTGGTGGGTTGAAGATTTCAGGGAGTATTGAGATTGGCAGTTCAATCCCTGTGTCTTTTTCCCAGTAACTTATGAAAGCTGGTTTGATGGTGAGAGGGGGAGAGCGTAATTTATTGTATAGTTGTGAGATAAATTTTTTGGGGTGGATTTTGATTTGTGATTAGGGCTTCAAACCAGACTAGGGGTCGAAAGAGTCCCCCCTGTGTGTTATACCTGACCACAAAGGATTTAATGTGTGGTATTAAGGTGGAGTCGCATGGGTGAGGGTTTAGCAAGTCCCGCAAAATGTCTGAGTTAACCAGGGTACCAGGCGTATCGAGTAGGTGGTTGATGGGGAGAGAGGATGATCTAACCTCTTTGGAAGAAGACTCGAGCATGGTTGGGGAAGATGTGCCTAAGATATCTCTGACCGTTAGTAATGGGGAAGGAAAGGGTACCGAACAGTGAGAGGAACCCATCCACCTCCAGGCGTCTAATGTCGCTTTTATGATTGGGTAAGGGGATAGTGGAATATGGGGTAGGGCTTGATGACCAAGTAGGAGGGTTCTTGTAGGTAGACCTAATATGCTTTGTTCCAGAGCCACCCAGGGTTTATGGCTTGAATTTCGTAGCCAGTCTACAGTTCTGGCTAGCAATATGGCTTTTCCATATAGTTCCGGGTCAGGAAGTCCTATACCCCCTGACTGGCGCAAATGGGATAGGAGCATGTAAGAGAGTCTTGCTTTTTTCCCAATCCAAATAAAATCTCTAAATTTTTGTTTAAGGGAGGTGTAGTAGGGCTTGGGTATATGGATTGGTAGCACCTGTTGAAGGTATGTAAGACGGGGGAGAATTAGGGAGGTAAGGAGATCTTTACGACCGAACCATAAGAGCGTTGGGGCAGAGATTTGTAGTTTATCGATTGCTTTGAATATTGATTCCTTAAGAGGGGTATAGTTAAGAGAAAAGAAGTCTGGGATGTAGGGGCTAATTTTAACTCCTAAGTATGTGATGGTTGGGGAGGACCAATTGAAAGTCTTTCATCAGTAAGTGTTTTATATGGAGAGGTATCCCAGTACTAAGTATTAAGGATTTACTAGCATTAATCTTAAAATTGGAAAGGGTGCTATATTGGTGTAGGTGTTTTTGTATATTAGTGAGAGATTCCTTTGGATTTGTAGCCATTATCATTACGTCATCAGCAAATGCTGCTATCTTGTGTTCTTTGCCTCCCAGGATCATGCCCCTAATACCTTGGTCTGCACGTAGAGTAGCTAGTAGAGGTTGCATTGCTAAAATAAAGAGGAGAGGGGATAGGGGGCATCCTTGGCGAGTGTCATTGTGTATGTGGAATGGTACTGACAGACCTCCATTGACCATGACTAAGGCTGTGGCTTGGGCATACATAGCGAAGACAGCTTGAACAAAGGGATCAGGTAGGCCAAAGTTTACTAGCACTTGTTTCAGATAGATCCAATTAATTCTATCAAATGCTTTCTCAGAATCGGTACTAAGGAGGAGAAGTCGAGAGGAGGTATGTTTTGCATGGCACAACACATTGATTACTCTGGTTGTGTTGTCCCTGCCCTCTCTCTTGCGAACAAATCCTACCTGATCCCCATGTACCAAGAGAGGGAAAAAATTTGCTAAGCGGTTAGCTAACATTTTGGCTAGTAGTTTAAAGGGGTTATCCCACTTTGCGTTTTTATACTTACCTGCTGCCACCGCGCGTTCACTTCCTGGATTCTGGCTGGGGGCGGGCTTCATCTTGATTGAAGTCTTTTCCCGGCCGGGCCGCGCGCTGGACTGAACGCGCACGCTGCCGCGCATGCGCAATGTGACTTATTTCTGGCCAGTATAGTACAGAGCCGGCGTGCGCGTTCGCAGCTCTGTACTATTCTGGCCGGGAAGAAGTCACCGTCGCGCATGCGCGGCAGCGTGCGCGTTCAGGACAGCGAGTGGCCCGGCCGGGAGAAAAGAAGAAGTCTTCTGGGCAAGCGCGACCATCGGGATTTTGCGGAAGAGCGGTGGTCGTAACCAGGGGAGACCGAGTCACAACAATAAGGTAAGTTGGGATGAATTTTCTCCTAATCGGTGGGAATTTGTTAATAAAGTATATTTACAAAAATGATCACTGTCAAATCATTAACAGATTTAACAGTGATCATTATGATGGGATAACCCCTTTAAGGTCAATATTTAGGAGGGAGATAGGCCTGTAATTTGAACATAGTTTAGAGTATTTTCCCTCTTTGGGTATCAGCGCTATGTGTCCCGTTGTCATGTCTCTGGAGAGTGTACTGCCCTGTAGGGATAGATTACAGACATTGAGGAGATGAGGTAAGAGTTGTTTTTTAAATGTTCTATAGTAAGAAGCTGGAAGGCCATCGGGGCCAGGGCTTTTGCCCAAAGGCATCTGAGAGAGGGCAGAAGAGAGTTCCTCAATGGGAAAATGAAAGGGACTGACAGCGAGCTTTTTTGGGGATTAGTAAGTGAGGGGAGGGTGATATATTCAAGGAAAGAAGCAATAAGGGCGAGGTGAGAATCAGGGGAGGGAGGTGGGAGAAGGTTATATAATTTTTCGTAAAAGTCCTTGAATCGATTGGCTATTTGGGTAGTGGAAAAGAGGGGATCTCCATTAGATGAAGATATCTGGTGTATGTAGTTGTTCGCTCTTCTGGCTTTGATTTTACTCATCAGGAACTTACAGTGGGATGCGAAAGTTTGGGCAACCTTGTTAATCGTCATGATTTTCCTGTATAAATCGTTGGTTGTTACGATAAAAAATGTAAGTTAAATATATCATATAGGACACACACACAGTGATATTCACTTCATTTCACTTCTCAAATATCACTGTGTGTGTCTCCTATATGATATATTTAACTGACATTTTTTATCATAACAACCAACGATTTATACAGGAAAATCATGACGATTAACAAGGTTGCCCAAACTTTCGCATCCCACTGTAGTTGTTTTATCCCCATGCGCAAAAAATTTGTGTTGCGAGTTGAGGTAATATTTGGCGGATTTAACTTGTAGCAAAGCTTTTAGTTCCGCTCTTAGATTAGAGAGATCCTGAAGTTGTGAATCAGCCAAGGAGCGTTTGTGTGTTGTCTCAAGATTTTTTATTTTTGAGAGAAGGGTTTCAACATTTTTCTCTCTAAGTTTTTTCAGGTGGGAACCTATACTAATAAATTGGCCCCTTATGAAGGATTTGTGTGCATCCAATAGTGTCTGGGGTGAAAGGGAGGGGTGGTAATTTAACTCAAAGTATTCGTCCAGTAGAGAGGCAACTTTGTCAATGGTGTTAGGGTCTCCTTGAATAGATTCATTGAGGCGCCAGTTAAAACGTGGGGTTGCGTCAAGGGGCTAGAATCGAGAGGAATATAGGGGCATGGTCAGAAATATGAATGGACATAGCTGGAGGTGCTCTCTGGAAATAAAAATGTAGTCTATGCGGTGGTACGTATTATGTACATGGGAAAAGAAGGTATAGTCTATGGCGTCTGGGTGTAGAGTGCGCCAAGAGTCTACCAAGTGAAGGTTCCAAAATGTGTCTATTATAATTCTTAGGGCACGTAATGAATGGATCGACTTGTGGGAAGATGAGTCAACTTGAGGATTAAGAGCGACATTCAAATCTCCTCCCACAATCACTATGCCCTCTTTAAATGATTCAATAGCCTGGGAGATATCAGCAAGCCAGGAGGCTTGTTTAGCATTTGGAACATATAGATTTATAAAGGTGTAAATTTGGGGGCCTATATTCCCTTTGACCATAAGGAATCTCCCTTCTGGATCTTGGATATGGCTCGTGTATTTAAAAAGGTATCTTTCTCTTAAACCCTATGCTTACTCCCCCAGATGCCGACGAGCCCCCCCTCCACCTACAGTGGAACCATAGAGGGTATTGTGAGAATTTCAATTTGGGGTAATGATTAAAGCTGAAGTGTGTCTCCTGGAGGAGCAGCACATCCAAGCTCTCTTTTTGCAGCATTGCAAAAATATGACTTCTCTTGGATGGGGAGTTGAAACCCTTTACATTGTAAGTGGCAACATGAAGATCAGCCATGGATCTGGGTCAGGCTAAAGATATAACGCTGCAGTGTGCTGGTCCCCCAAAAGAGAACACTTACAAATTGGATGGTAATCATCAGATCCGGAGGAGAAGCCAGGGTCCAGAGATCACTGTGCCACCTTCCATGGTTAAGGAATAGAAGCATCCTGTACCTTAAACCAAACAAGGCAAAAGGGGAAAACATGAGAACAAAAAACAAAACCAAATAATAAAAAACATGTGTGCGTGTCAAACCTACAACAAGCATGAGGGGGTTTTGGTCACTAGACCTGATTGTGAGCCGTCAGGCACATTATATAACAGCTAGTATGGTGAAATAGACATACTACAATGAGGGAGAACATTTGTGGCTCAAGGAGGGGGACATTAGGTAAGGCAGGAGTAGAGGGGTAGGTGAAAATGCTAGAATCAAGCAAACAAGGAAGACATATAGACATATAGGCTTGAAGACTGGGAGACAAGGAAAAGAAAGTGGAAACAATGGGAAGTCTGGAAATATTCAGTGTGGAACAGGTAAGTAACGCAGCAGAGAGACAGAGAAAGAGTTTTAAGCGCCATGTAGCTTTCTTCACGTGTCTGTTAAAGTCTCTTCTTGATCTTTCTGCATTGGTGGAATATGCTGGTGTGTTGGTGATCAACGGATCCGGAGTATTAATGGTATTCTGAAGAAAAGTTCACAGGAAGCGAATAGCAGTGAGATAATTCCAGTTTGAGAGAGACCTATGGATCTTGAGCAAGTCTCTTTGGAGTTAACTGGCGTCCCCTTTTGCCAGTTTTTTGGGCTTTAGGAGTGTGCTGCAGTGTGAAAGGTACTATATATGGAACCTCTGGAAGAGCAGCGAGGTCTTGGAATAAGTCCCAGTTGTCTATCTTCAAAGGTGGTATTTGTAAAAAGTCATACATATCCTCCAGGTCAGAGTGGGCTGAGATGTTGAAGCTGCGCCCAGCCTGAGAAAAAGAGAGGCCGAACGGAAAGTTCCATTTATATTGGATCCTGTTGGCCCGTAGCCATTCTGTCAGGGGTTTCAGGGTTCTACGTTTCCTGAGAGTGGAAGGGCCCAGGTCTTGGTATATAGAGACCTGTGTTCCCTCGTATTGTATGTAGGGCCGGTTCCTAGCAGCTTTTTGGACTGCCACTTTTACTTGAAAGTTGAGAAATTTGCAAATCACGTCCCTGGGAGGGTCTTCCGGCCTAGGTTTAGGGCGCAGTGCTCTGTGAGCCCTCTCAATAACAATGTCAAGGGCATAATCTGGGCACAAAAGTGAGGTACAGAGTGATTTTACCGCCGCCGGGATATCCCCAGGTGCAACAGATTCTGGGATCCCTCTAAGGCACAATTTGTTGCGGTGCCCTCTGTTTTCCTGATCCTCCAAGGCGTTATGAAGCTCATTAAGGTACATGGTGCATTTCTGGAATGAGCTGGTAGTGGCCCTCTGATGGTTCAGGAACGACGTCTGGTGGGTTTGAAGGGTTTCTACCCGGTCTCCCACCTGCCTCATGTCCTTGCGTAAGGCTGCAATTTTGCCCAGCACCGGCTCCATGGCCTTACAGAGGGCTTGTTTCAAATAGTGCCTGGTTATGGGAAGGGCCCCTTTACCTTGCGGCTCTTCAGCGTCGCTGTCTTCCTCCGATCTGTCTGGCTCACTGGCTTTGTGCTGATGAGAGGGCGCCATCTTGGAGTCTCGGGCGACGAACGAGGAGGCCGCTTTCTTCATTAATTTGTCCATTTCACCCCCAGTAAGCTGGGTCTTGTTAGAGCTCGGGTGTTCTCCTGACTTGGGGTTTCACCATTTTTGAGCAGATAGCTGCAGTTATCAGGTGCTATTGACGGTCTGTGTAACGGAGCGTAGAAACAAGCAGCTATCTCTGACTGGCGCAAGCTCCGCCCACCCACAAATTATATATTATTTTTTTTCGGTCTACTAGGTATAGCAGTGGAACATCACCCCAAAATTGGTGAATTTCACCAGAAAATGTAACTGACAATTTTTAATTTTTTTTAACCTGTCTAGTAGGTATAGCAGTGGCACTTCATACCCAAAAATTGGTGAATTTCACCTGAAAATGTAACTGACAAAGTAGTGAAATGATATAAAATAAAATACGTACAATTAAAAAAAAAAAAATTTGATTTATGAGGTGGAGTTCCATATGAAGTAGGAGTTTGAGGAGGCGGTGGATGTAGTAGTGTAGGTGGAAGCAGTGGTGGAGGAGGAAGAGGTAGCCAACACAGGTTTTTGGTTTTAATTTTATTTTTTTAAATTAGGGTACACGCCAAAAGAGTGTGAAATATCAAAAATACAACAATGAGCAATTGTGCTGCAGTATAACAATGACTGGTTATTGCCAGTATACATGTCTATTCTGCACAAGGTACAGACAAGTCCCGTGGGATCCATGCCTGGTTCATTTTAATGAACGTGAGCTTGTCCACATTGGCTGTGGACAGGCGGCTGCGCATGTCTGTGATGACGCCCCCTGCCATTCTAAACACACGTTCAAATAATACACTGGCTGCAGGGCAGGCCAGCACCTCCAAGGCGTAAAGAGCAAGCTCAGGCCATGTGCCCAATTTGGAGACCCAGAAGTTGAAGGGGGTAGACCCATCATTCAGTACGTGTAGGCGTGTGCACACATACTGCTCCACCATGTTGCTGAAATGCTGCCTCTTGCTAAGACGTTCCATATCAGCTGGTGGTGCTGGTTGTTGTGGCGTGCTGACAAAGCTTTTCCACATTTCAACCATGCTAACCCTGCCTTCTGAGGTGCTGGCGGTGCCCCAGCTGCGTTGGCGACCTCTTCCTCGTTCTCTGCCTTCACCTTGTCCTTCCACTGTGCCCCCGCTGTCAGGTGGGAATGCCACCAGCAGCGCGTCTACCAGCGTGCGGTTTCTACTCGCGCATCTTACGATCACGCTCCAGTGGGGGAATTAAGGACGGTACGTTGTCCTTGTAACGGGGATCCAGTAGCGTGGCCACCCAGTAATCAGCACAAGTTAGAATGTGGGCAACTCGGCGGTCGTTGCGGAGACACTGCAGCATGTAATCGCTCATGTGTGCCAGGCTGCCCAGAGGCAACGAAAAGCTGTCCTCTGTGGAAGGTATATCGTTTGTGTCCTCTGTATTCCCCCAGCCACACACCAGTGATGGCCATGAGCTGGTCTGGGTGCCACCCTGCTGTGAACATGGTTCCTCCTCCTCCATCCCCTCCTCTTCATCCTCCACCTCATCATCCTCCAGAACTGTGCCCTGGGTAGACAATTGTGTACCTGGCGTTTTTGGGTGCAGGAACCCACCCTGGGAATGACTGGCTGGAAACCCTACGAAATGATCCCTCTGCCTCCTCCTCCTCCTGTGCCACATCCTCTTCCATCATCGCCAGCAGCGTTTTTTCAAGGAGGCATAGAAGTGGGATAGTTACGCTGAGAACGGCGTTATCGGCACTGGCCATGTTGGTGGAGTACTCGAAACAGCGCGACAAGGAACACAGGTCTCGCATGGAGGCCCTGTCATTGGTGGTGAAGTTGTGCTGTTCTGCCGAGCGACTCACCCATGCGTGCTGCAGCTGAAACTCCACTATCGCCAACTGCCGCTCGCACAGTCTAGCCAGCATGTGCAAGGTGGAGTTCCACCTTGTGGGCACGTCGCATATGAGGCGGTGAGTGGTAAGGCAGAAGTTACGCTGCAGCGCTGACAGGCGAGCAGCAGCAGGGTGAAAACACCGAAATCGCGCACAGACGGCCCGCACTTTATGCAGCAGCTCTGACATATCGGTGTAATTTTTAAGGAATCTGCACCACCAAATTTAGCACATGCGCCAGGCAAGGGATGTGCGTCAAACCGGCTAGTCCCAGAGCTGCTACGAGGCCTGGCTTGAGGCTGACTGGCACAAATCACTCATCGGTCTGTTATTTAAGGCCCATCCACAGCTCCTGCGTGGTGTGGGGTTTGTCCCCCAAACAGATGCGTTTTAAAACTGCCTGCTGTCGTTTACCCCTGGCTGTGCTGAAGTTGGTGGTGAAGGTGTTACGCTGACCGGATGAAGAAGCAGAGTAGGAGGAGGAAGAATCAGGAGGCAAACTGAAGCGCCCTGAAATCCTCGGTGGTGGAAGGACATGCGCCAAACTGTTATCTGCCTCAGGCCTAGCTGCCACTGCTTTTACCCAGTGTGCTGTTATGGAGATATAACGTCCCTGACCGTGCTTACTGGTCCACGTATCCGTAGTCAGGTGCACCTTGCCACAGATGGCGTTGTGCAGTGCACATCTGAATTTGTCCCCTTCTTGGTTGTGCAGGGAAGGGATGGCTCGCCTCACCATAAGGCCTTTAAAACTGTCCGTCTCCACTAGACGGAATGACAGCATTTCAAAGGCCAGTAATTTAGAAATGCTGGCATTCAGGGCTAGGGATCGCGGGTGAGTAGGGCGGAACTTCCTCTTCCTCTCCAGCATTTGGGAGATGGAGAGCTGAACGCTTCCGTGGGACATTGTGGAGATGCTTGGTGACCCAGGTGTTGGTGTTGCTGGAAGATCCTCTGTTTGCGGGGTGGCAGGTGCCACTGTCACTCCAGAGGTGGATGAAGAGGCCGAGACTGCAGCAGAAGAGGAAGCAGGAGGAGCCAGAGACCTTTCTTGGTTTTTGAGGTGTCTACTCCACTGCAGCTCGTGCTTTGCACTTAAATGCCTGGTCATGCAGGTTGTGCTCAGGCTGAGAACGTTTATGCCTCGCTTCGGGCTCTGATTGCACAGCGTGCAAACCACTCGTGTCTTGTCATCAGCACATTGTCTGAAGAACTGCCACGCCAGGGAACTCCTTGGAGCTGGCTTTGGTGTGCTCGGTCCTTTGCTGCGGTGGGCAGTAGCAGGCGTACTGTCTAGAGGATGGGCGCTCCGCTTTTGCACCCTGCTCCCTCTTCTGCTGTGCTGGTGGCTCTGTGCGACCACCGCCTCTTCATCCGAACTACATAGGTCACTCGCATGACGTTGATTCCATGTGGGGTCGAGGACCTCATCGTCATCCACATCATCTTCCACCCAGTCTTCACCCCTGCCCTCCTTGTCAGTCTGCTCACTTTCGAAAGCCCCATCAGTTGGCACCTGTGTTTCGTCATCATCCGAGACGTGCTGCGATGGTCCTCCCATGTACTCATCTTGAAAGATAGGTGGTTGGGCATCGGTGCACTCAATCTCTTCCACTTCTGGGGCAGGGCTAGGTGGATGGCCCTGGGAAACCCTGCTAACAGAGTCATCAAAAAGCAGAAGAGACTGCTGCATGACTTGGGGCTCAGACTGCTTGGCTGATTTGCAAGGGGGTGAGGTAGAAGACTGATGGACATCGGCTGCAGGTGCCAACTGTGGTCTTTCAGCATGAGACTGGGTGGGAGACAATGTGAAGTAACTGGAGCCACTGTCAGCAACCCAATCTACTATTGCCTGTACTTGTTCAGGCCTCATTATTCGTAGAGCCGCATTAGGCCTGACCAAATATCGCTGCAGGTTCTGTTGCCTACTCTCACCTGAGGAAGGGGTTTCACTTGTGCGTGTAGCTGGCACAGATCGACCACGCCCTCTCCCTGCAACAGGAGCTCCACCAGCAGCACCACGACCTGGGCCACATCCCTTATTTGACGCTTTCCTCATATTTCTCTAATTTAGAATCTTGCCCTAAATGGGTGTTTAATTAATAGTAGAATAGAACAACAGTATGTACAGGGTGTATCTCACACGCCCTGAAACAGACTAGGCCTCAATTAAATTTGTTTGCCAAAAATGGCTGTATTTCAAATACCTGAATAAAACCCCTGTATTTAAAGGGTGTATCTCACACGCCCTGAACCAGACTAGGCTTCAATTAAATTTGTTTGCCAAAAATGGCTGTATTTCAAATACCTGAATAAAACCCCTGTATTTAAAGGGTGTATCTCACACGCCCTGAACCAGACTAGGCCTCAATTAAATTTGTTTGCCAAAAATGGCTGTATTTCAAATACCTGAATAAAACCCCTGTATTTAAAGGGTGTATCTCACACGCCCTGAACCAGACTAGGCCTCAATTAAATTTGTTTGCCAAAAATGGCTGTATTTCAAATACCTGAATAAAACCCCTGTATTTAAAAGGAATTTCAAACGTCTTGATGATGTAAGGGCGCAACAATTGTGTATTTTGCCCCAAAAGGTTGTTTTATTAATAGAAGAATATAAGCCGTATATACAGGGTGTATCTCACACGGCCTGACCCACACTAGGCCTCAATTAAATATTTGTGCACCAAATGGCGGTATTTCAAATACCTGAATAGAACCACACTATGTAAAGGCTGTATCTCACAATGACATGCAGCAAAGGCTGCAAAATAAACTTTTTTTTGCCCAAAAGGGTGCTAGTTTAATAACTCAATGGGACAGCAGTATATAACCCTGGAATTTCAAACGTGCTGATGCTGCAAGGGCGCAACAATTGTGTATTTTGCCCCAAAATCTCTGTTTTATTAATAGAAGAATATAAGCCCTGTATATACAGGGTGTATCTCACATGGCCTGACCCACACTAGGCCTCAATTAAATATTTGTGCACCAAATGGCGGTATTTCAAATACCTGAATAGAAGCCCTGTATTTAAAGGGTGTATTTCACAATGACATCTGCAGCAAAGGCTGCCAACTAATTTTTTTTTGCCCAAACGGGTGTTAGTTTAATAACTGACTATGACAGCAGTATATAACCTTAGGATTTCAAACGTGCTGATGCTGCAAGGGCGCAACAATTGTGTATTTTGCCCCAAAATGGCTGTTTTATTAATAGAAGAATATAAGCCCTGTATATACAGGGTGTATCTCACACGGCCTGACACACACTAGGCCTCAATTATAGGTTTGAGCACAAAATGGCGGTATTTCAAATACCTGAATAGAACCACACTATGTAAAGGCTGTATCTCACAATGACATATGCAGCAAAGGCTGCAAAATAATCTTTTTTTTCCCCCAAACTGGTGTTAGTTCAGTAACTGAATAGGACAGTAGTATATAACCCTGGAATTTCAAACGTGCTGATGCTGCAAGGCCTGAAAAAGTTAGGAAAGAAGACTAATGAATCTTTTGATGCATGTGTCTTTACAGAGGAAGAGGTTCTAAGTCAGCTGTCTAAAATTAATACAAATAAGTCACAGGGGCCTGATGGGATACACCCAAAGCTATTAAAAGAGCTCAGCGTTGAACTAGCAAAACCATTAACAGATTTATTTAACCAATCGCTGGCAACAGGAGTCGTCCCAGAAGATTGGAAATTAGCAAATGTTGTGCCCATTCACAAGAAAGGTAGTAGGGAGGAATCGGGCAACTATAGGCCAGTAAGCCTGACATCAATAGTGGGGAAATTAATGGTAACCATACTTAAGGAGAGGATTGTGGAACATCTAAAATCCCATGGATTGAAGGATGAAAAACAGCATGGGTTTACTTCAGGGAGATCATGTCAAACTAATCTTATTGATTTTTTCGATTGGGTGACTAAAATAATAGATGGAGGAGGTGCAGTAGACATCGCTTATCTAGACTTTAGTAAGGCTTTTGATACTGTCCCACATAGAAAGCTTATCAATAAAGTGCAGTCTTTGGGCTTGGACTCCCATATTGTTGAATGGATTAGGCAGTGGCTGAGGGACAGGCAACAGAGGGTTGTAGTCAATGGAGTATATTCAGACCAAGGTCTTGTTACCAGTGGGGTACCTCAGGGATCTGTTCTGGGACCCATATTGTTTAATATCTTTATCAGCGAAATTGCAGAAGGCCTCGATGGTAAGGTGTGTCTTTTTGCTGATGACACAAAGATTTGTAACAGGGTTGATGTTCCTGGAGGGATACATCAAATGGAAAAGGACTTAGGAAAACTAGAGGAATGGTCAAAAATATGGCAACTAAAATTTAATGTTGATAAGTGCAAGATAATGCACCTGGGACGTAAAAACCCAAGAGCAGAATATAAAATCAGTGATACAGTCCTAACCTCAGTATCTGAGGAAAGGGATTTAGGGGTCATTATTTCAGAAGACTTAAAGGTAGGCAGACAATGTCATAGAGCAGCAGGAAATGATAGCAGAATGCTTGGGTGTATAGGGAGAGGAATTACCAGTAGAAAGAGGGAGGTGCTCATGCCGCTCTACAGAGCACTAGTGAGACCTCATTTGGAGTATTGTGCTCAGTACTGGAGACCATATCTCCAGAAGGATATTGATACTTTGGAGAGAGTTCAGAGAAGAGCTACTAAACTGGTACATGGATTGCAGGATAAAACTTACCAGGAAAGATTAAAGGACCTTAACATGTATAGCTTGGAAGAAAGACGAGACAGAGGGGATATGATAGAAACTTTTAAATACATAAAGGGAATCAACAAGGTAAAAGAGGAGAGAATATTTAAAAGAAGAAAAACTGCTACAAGAGGACATAGTTTTAAATTAGAGGGGCAAAGGTTTAACAGTAATATCAGGAAGTATTACTTTACTGAGAGAGTAGTGGATGCATGGAATAGCCTTCCTGCAGAAGTGGTAGCTGCAAATACAGTGGAGGAGTTTAAGCATGCATGGGATAGGCATAAGGCCATCCTTCATATAAGATAGGGCCAGGGGCTATCCATAGTATTTAGTATATTGTGCAGACTGGATGGGCCAAATGGTTCTTATCTGCCGACACATTCTATATTTCTATGTTTCTATGTATTTTGCACAAAAAATTGTGTTTTATTATTAAAAGAATCAAACCCCTGTATTTAAAGGGTGTATCTCACACGCCCTGAACCAGACTAGGCCTTCTTTTAATTTTGTTTACCCAAAATGGCTGTATTTTAAATACCTGAATAGAAGCCCTGTATTTAAAGGGTGTATCTCACAGGCCCTGATCCACACTAGGACGCTATCAAAGAATTGTGCCCAAAATGTCTTTGTTTCAAATAACTGAATAGAAAGACAGTATGTAAAGGCGGTATCTCACAATGACATCTGCAGCAAAGGCTGCCAACTAATTTTTTTTTTGCCCAAACGGGTGTTTGTTTAATAACTGAATTTGACAGCAGTGTATAACCCTGGAATTTCACACGTGCTGATGCTGCAACAGTGGTATCTGGCAAAAAAGTGTGTTTTTAAAAATCCTGAAAATTATGGCTGTATTGTATTAAATTTCACACTCACTAATCCAGATGTTGTATATTGCCAAAAAAGTGTTTTTTTTTGTAACAGAATATGAAAGCTGTATATATTAAACTCAAATTTAACATTTGCAGATCAGGAAAATAGTGGTTTAAACTTTTTGGCAAAAAAGTGTATTTTTAAAAACCCAGAAAATGATGCCTGTATTTCTAGCTTAAATTGCACACTCACTAATCCAGATGTTGTATATTGCCAAAAAAAAGTGTTTATTTGGTAACAGAATATGAAAGCTGTATATATTAAACTTGAATTTAACACTTGCAGATCTGGAAAATAGTGTTTTTTGGCAAAAAAAGTGTGTTTTTAAAAACCCAGAAAATGATGGCTGTATTTCTAGCTTAAATTGCACACTCACTAATCCAGATTAGAGATGTCCTGAACTATTCGCCGGCGAACAGTTCCCAGCGAACATCGCTTGTTCGTGTTCGCCGCGGCGGGCGAACATATGCGATGTTTGGTCCGCCCCTATATGTCATTATTGAGCAAACTTTGACCCTGTACCTCACAGTCAGCAGACACATTCCAGCCAATCAGCATACCCTCCCTCCCAGACCCTCCCACCTCCTATCAAAAAGCAAGGACAGCATCCATCTTAGATTCATTCTGAAGCTGCAGTGTTAGTTAGAGCAGGGAGAGTGCTGCTGCTGCTGAATTAATAGGGAAATCGTTAACTAGGCCAGTGTTCTGTGTCCACTCCAGTCCTCAAAGACTCATCTGCTGTAAGGACAGTGTCCTGACAGCACCCCAAAAAGCCCTTTTTAGGGCTGGTACATCAGTCTGCTTTTTTATATATATATATATATATATATATATATATATATATATATTGCAGTTGCCTGTCCGTGTGTGAGAGGCCACAGGCCCACAGACTGTACTGTGTGCACACCACTCATATAGGGTGGCACAGTACCTTGCAGATAAAAAAGTCATTTAATTTTTTCTCTGTAATATAATTGCAGTTGCCTGCCAGTGAGTGTCAGACCCACAGACTGTACTGTGCCCACTGCCAGTGCCCACCACTCATATCGGGTGGCACAGTACCTTGCAGATAAAAAAAGTCTATTAATTTTTACCCTTTAATATAATTGCAGTTGCTTGCCAGTGTATGTCAGGCCCACAGACTGTACTGTGCCCACTGCCAGTGCCCACCACTCATATCGGGTGGCACAGTACCTTGCAGATAAAAAAGTCATTTCATTTTTTCTCTGAAATATAAAAAAAATATATATATAAAAAAAGTCTATTCATTTTTACCCTTTAATATAATTGCAGTTGCCTGCCAGTGTGTGTCAGGCAGAAATGAGTGATGCACAACCATTATTGCCAGAGGATGTAGATAACAGGGATATGTCTCAGTCAGGCAGCATTACACACATGGACGTACGGTGTGATGATGATGATGTTGTACCCGCTGCTGCTTCCTTTGCTGAGTTTTCAGATACAAGTGAAGCGGTTGATGATGACGATGTGTCCGTGGATGTCATGTGGGTGCCCGCTCGAAGAGAAGAAGAACAGGGGGAAAGTTCAGATGGGGAGACAGAGAGGAGGAGGAAACGAGTTGGAAGCAGGGGGAGGTCGTCGCAAGGAGCTAGTGGCACAGTCAGACAGCATGTATCGGCACCCGGGGTCAGCCAGACAGCACGCCAATCAACGCATGCTGTTGCCACCACCAGAATGCCGTCATTGCACAGCTCAACAGTATGGCATTTTTTTTGTGTGTCTGCCTCTGATAACAGCGATGCCATTTGCAACCTGTGCCAAAAGAAACTGAGTCGTGAGAAGTTTAACACCCACCTAGGTACAACTGCTTTGCGAAGGCACATGATCTCACATCACAAACGCCTATGGGATCAACACATAATGAGTACAAGCAGCACACAAACTCAAAGCCACCATCCTCCTCCTGGTCCAGCATCTTCAGCCACGTCAACCACTGCTGTCCTCCTTGCCCCCTCTCAACCATCCGCCACTCCGCCTCTCACCTTCAGCAGTTCCTGCTCATTTGCCCACAGTCAGGTGTCGGTCAAGGAAATGTTTGAGCGTAAGAAGCCAATGTCACAGAGTCACCCCCTTGCCCGGCGTCTGACAGCTGGCTTGTCGGAACTCTTAGCTCGCCAGCTTTTACCATACAAGCTGGTGGAGTCTGAGGCCTTCAAAAAATTTATAGCTATTGGGACACCGCAGTGGAAGGTACCCGGCAGAATTTTTTTTTCACAAAAGGCAATCCCCAACCTGTACTCTATTGTGGAAAAGGAAGTCATGGCATGTCTGGCACAGTGTTGGGGCAAGGGTCCATCTGACCACTGATACCTGGTCTGCAAAGCACGGTCAGGGCAGGTATATCACGTACACTGCGCATTGGGTAAACCTGCTGACGGCTGCCAAGCATGGAATGCGTGGCTCTGCAGAGGAGTTGGTGACACCGCCACGACTTGCAGGCAGGCCTGCTGCCACCTCTTCTACTCCTCCTACTCCATCCTCTTCGCTAACCTCCTCAGCTGAGTCCTCTTCTGCTGCTGCGTCTTGCTCCACATCAACTTCACCCCCCCAGCTCCCCAGGGGCTATTCCACATCCCGGATACGACAGTGTCACGCCGTCTTGGGGTTGACTTGCCTGAAAGCAGAGCGTCACACCGGACCAGCACTCCTGTCCGCCCTGAACACACAGGTGGATCAGTGGCTGACTCCGCACCAACTGGAGATCGGCAAAGTGGTGTGTGACAACGGAAGCAATTTGTTGACGGCATTGAATTTGGGCAAGTTGACACATGTGCCGTGCATGGCACATGTGTTAAATCTGATCGTACAACGCTTTGTGCATAAGTACCCAGGCTTACAGGACGTCCTCAAGCAGGCCAGGAAGGTGTGTGGCCATTTCAGGCGTTCCTACACGGCCATGGCACACTTTTCCGATATTCAGCGGCGAAACAACATGCCAGTGAGGTGCTTGATTTGCGACACGTTGGAATTCAACACTCCTAATGTTCGACCGCATGCTCCAACAAGAAAAAGCCGTCAACGAGTATTTGTATGATCGGGGTGCTAGGACAGCCTCTGCGGAGCTGGGTATTTTTTGGCCGCGTTACTGAACGCTCATGCACAATGGCTGTAGGCTCATGCGTCCATTTGCGGAGGTGACAAACCTGGTCAGTCAAACCCAAGGCAACATCATCGACCTCATCCCATATGCGTTTTTTCTGGAGCGTGCCCTGCAAAGAGTGCTGGATCAGGCCGTAGATGAGCATGAAGAGGAAGAGTTGTGGTCACCATCACCACCAGAAGCAGCCTTGTCGTCGTCGATTGCTGCACCTGCGGCAACGCAGAGAGAGGAGTCTGAAGAAAAGGAGTCAGAGGAGGAAGGTGGCTTTGAGGAGGTGGAAGACCAACCACAGCAGGCGTCCCAGGGGGCTTGTTGTCACCTTTTGGGGACCCTTGGTGTTGTACGTGGCTGGGTGGAGGAAGAGACCTTCAATGACATAAGTGAGGACAAGGAACGGGACATGGCTAGCTTGGTATCCAACCTTGTGCAAATGGGGAGTTTGCGGTTGTGCAAATGGACTGTTTGCGGTGCGTTAAACGGGGAGTTTGGTCTGCCAGAGTTTGGCCTGTCACTGTTAAGTGGGCGTAACCCTTACACTACCTGATCGATACAACATCATACCTGATTGTATGCACACACTGGATGTTTTAAAGCACGTTATTCCAAACAATTTAGGAATGTTAGGTGACTTATGCCCTTTATGGATTAAAACCCGACTCTGCATCAACTAAGCAATTTTCCATGGGAGTTTTGCCATGGATCCCCCTCCGGCATGCAACAGTCCAGGTGTTAGTCCCCTTGAAACAACTTTTCCATCACTATTGTGGCCAGAAAGAGTCCCTGTGGGTTTTAAAATTCGCCGGTTCGCAATGTTGTATATTTCAAAAAAAGTGTTTTTTTGGTAACAGAATATGAAAGCTGTATATATTAAACTTGAATTTAACACTTGCAGATATGGAAAATAGTGTTTTTTGGCAAAAAAGTGTGTTTTTAAAAACCCAGAAAATTATGGCTGTATTTCTAGCTTAAATTGCACACTGACTAAGCCTGCAAATGCACCAGATGTTGTAAATTGCCCAAAAAAAATAGATTTTTTTTACAAACAGATTTGTGCTGTTTTTAAAGCTTGGATTTCAATGTCCCTAAAGCTCAGATGCAGTGCTGGTGCACTGAGCTTGCATAAAATGGCCGCCGCCCACCTAACTGACTTATAAAAGTGTTTTTTTTTCGGTCACTGGGCAAAGGGCAACAACACAGTGTACGTAGATTGCTGAGTTAGATTCACGTCTTTGAGAAAAGATTCTCTCCTATTCTCTCCCTGAAATCACCAGCAGCATCCTCTCCCTACACTAAGCATAGCAGAGGGACGTGCAGCACTACGTGACTCCAGCTTATATAGAGGCTGGGTCACATGCTACACTGGCCAATGGCTTCTAAGGGCACAGAGTTAAACGCTTGTTGATTGGCTGCTCTGCAGCCTTTCAAAAAACACCAAGAAAGCTCCGAACACCGAACCCGAACCCAAACTTTTACTGAAATGTTCGGGTTCGGGTCCGGGGTCCAAAAATCCTAAAGTTTGGTACGAACCCGAACTTTACAGTTCGGGTTCACTCAACCCTATTTCCTAGTGTTTTACCATTTATTATGTACGGGTTATACATTTGTCAGTGTTTAAGCTCATCTGCCACTTATCTGCCCAAGCCTCCAATCTATCCAGATCCCTCTGTAGTAGTATACTGTCCTCTTCATTGTCAATTATTTTACACAGTTTAGCGTCATCTGCAAAAATGTATATTTTACTGTGCAAGTCTTCTACAAGATCATTGATAAATATATTGGAGAATAGGGCCCAATACTTACCCCTGAGGTACTCCACTAGGGACAGTGACCCAATCTGAGTGTGTACCGTTAATAACCACCCTCTGTTTTCTATCACTGAGCCTGTTACTTACCCACATACAGACATTTTCTCCCAATCCAAGCACTCATTTTATATACTAACCTTTTATGTGGTACAGAATTAAATGCTTTGGAGAAGTCCAGATATACGACATCCATTGATTCGCCGCTGTCAAGTCTAGAACTTAACTCCTCATATAAACTGATTAAATTAGTTTGACATGACCGATCCTTCATAAAGCCATGCTGATATGGCGTTATTTGCTTATTTTCCTTGAGGTACTCAAAGAGAGCATCTCTTAGAAAACCGTCAAACAGTTTACCCACAACAGATGTTAAACTTACCGGCTTATAGTTTCCGGGCTCTGTTTTTGGACCCTTTTTGAATATTTGCACTATATTTGCTATGCGCTAATCCTGTGGAACACTCCCTGTCAGTACAGAGTCCTTAAATATCAGAAATAAGGGTCTGGCTATGACATTACTTAATTCTCTTAGGATACGGAGGTGTATGCCATCCAAACCTGGCGATTTGTCTATTTTAATCTTTTTAAGAAGCTGTACTTCTTCCTGGGTCAGACAGGGTACTTTTAATGGGGAATTAACTTTTACATTCTGCATTTCATCTGACAGTTTATTTAAAATATTTAACAGCTTTGCTTTCTCCTCATCGCTGTCTGCAACTCCTCCCTCATTAGTCTGTAGAGGCCCGACAACTTCAGATTTATACTTTTTACCATTTATATAATTGAAAAACATTTTAGGGTTAGTTTTGCTCTCTTTGGCAAATAATCTCTCTTTTTTCAGTGCTTCCTCGCCACCCTCCTGTTTTAGTGATTTAAATGCTTTCTTTTTTTCATTTATTGCTTTCTTTACAGTTCTATTTATCCACATTGTTTTTTTTCTTGTTCCTTAGCCTTTTATTCCCATAAGGTATGTACTTCTCACAATTAGATTTTAGGATCTTTTTCAAAATATCCAATTTTGTGGCTGTATTTTTATTTTTGAGGACTTTGTCCCAGTTAGTTAGGCATATGTTCTCTCTTAGTTGGCTAAATTCAGCTTTTTTGAAGTTATTGGTTGAGGTTATTACTTTATGGTCACTATTTGCCAGGTGTCCCCCAACCTGCACATCTGTTGTTTCCTTTATGAGATATACAAGTTTCAGTTACCCAGTCTATATCTGGGTAGTTGAAGTCCCCCATAATAACCACCTCATTATGATTTGCAGCCTCGTCTATCTCGTTTAGTAGCAGATTTTCTGTGGACTCTGGTATATTAGGTAGTTTATAATAAACTCCCATTAGTAATTTATTATTGTTTTTGCCTCCATGTATTTCTACCCACAGTGACTCCACATGTTCATGTCCCTCACTTATATCTTCCCGGAGTGTGGGCTTTAGACAGGACTTTACATAAAGGCAGACCACTCCCCCTCTCCGGTTTTGGCGATCCTTTCTAAACAAACTGTAACCCTGTACATTAACTGCCCAGTCATAGCTATCATCCAGCCATGTCTCAGTTATTCCCACTATATCATAGTCCTCCTCACACATCACTAATTCCAGTTCCCCAGTTTTATTAGTCAGGCTTCTGACATTAGTGTACATACATTTAAGAGGTTTATGTATATTTTGTACCCAACACTTTTCCTTCTGAGCTGTTCTAGTCCCTCCTTCCATTTGTCCTCCAGTCCCATTACCTTGCCCCCGCTCTCTATGTGCACTATCTTCCCATCCTATAACGTAATTGCCCCCCCAGTCCCTAGTTTAAACACTCCTCCAACCTAGCCATCTTCTCCCCCAACACAGCTGCCTCTTCCCCATTGAGCTGCAGCCCATCCCTACGATAGAGCCTGTAGCCAACAGAGAAGTCGGCCCAGTTCTCCAGGAACCCAAACCCCTCCTTCCTACACCAGGTTTTGAGCCACTTGTTAACCTCCCTAATCTCCCACTGCCTTTCTTGTGTAGCTCGTGGTACCGGTAGTATTTCGGAAAATACTACCTTTGGAGGTCCTTGCCTTAAGCTTTTGACCTAAATCCCTAAAATCATTTTTAAGGACGCTCCACCTACCTCAAATTTTGTCATTCGTTCCGATATAGACCATGACCTTTGGATCTTCTCCAGCCCCTCCCAGTAATCTGTGAACTCGATCTGCGATGTGTCGAACTCGAGCGCCAGGAAGACAACACACCGTTCGACGATCCTGGTCTTTGTGACAGATTGCCCTATCTGTACCCCTAATAATTGATTCTCCCACTACCAGCACCTGTATGGCCTGCCTTGCTCTCCTGGTCCCCTGCTTACTGGAGCTGACATTCCCCTGACTGGCTGCAGAAGTGCTCTCCCTGAACTGACATCCCCCTCATCTGCCAACCGTGCAAACTTGGAGTGTGTGAGATCAGGGCTAGCCTCTTTGGCATTATTTCCACCCCGCTTTCTAACTGTTACCCAGCTAGCTACCTCACTTTCCTGAGCCTCCTCGCTACCACCCTCCCTCACATCTACCCCATAGAGTGCTTGCTCAGTGAGTAGCAAACTCTTTTCCAAATTGTCAACGTTTCTCAGTGTTGAAATTCAATCGTTGTGTGATTCCAAACGGGCAATTTGCTCACATTTTGAACAAAGATATGCACCCTCAAACGACTATTCCAGGACTGCATACATTAGACAAGATGTGCACTGGACTGTGCTGTCAATAATGGAACACATACTAAGTGGGGATTACGCAGGAAAAGAGAAAAATATAATATAGTGCAGTGATAAGAATCTAACTTACTGTAGTCCCCTCCTTAAGTCCCTGAATCTTAAGTCACGTAATCTAAAGTCACACACTTAATACAAACACAATCTGGAAATCAAACACGCGAACGCTCACAAACTTGCGTTATTTGCCTGCTTGTATAAAATGCAGCTCCCAAACCAGCCTGCTTTTTTAAAAGCCTCTGGATTCAAAGGCCCGAGATGCCCTCCACCCTGGCTATTTATAGAGGACCTTTCACCTAAAAAAAAAATTCAAACTAAGACCATAGCTTTACTTACATGCCCCCATAATTTCTTGATCGTTATTTTTCTTTTCATACTGGGCCCCCGTTTGTCCGCTATGCTCCCCGGAATACTTCGTTTATGTTAATGAGCTAGCCTCAAATGGGCTGGCTTTAAAAGTTCTTCTCGGCATGCCTTACATCTTCTCCCTGGCACGGAGCGCATCCAATCAGCGCGCTCCGCTCTTAGCCAGGGAGAAGACGCTCCAGTTCTCGCGAGACTTCAGAGAACTGGAGCGATTTCGTCTATCCGGAGCCGGCGTCATCTTGCATTCCTCGGTGAGCATCGGAGACGGGAGCAGAAGCACCCGGATCCCGTAGGTAAGTTTGTCAAACACCCCTAGACAACGAGCAAAGTTGTTCCTATGTACCCCCCTAGACAAACGAGCATGATGGGGGTTATCCCCCCTCCCCTATGACAACGAGCATGATGGGGGGGGATTCACCCCCCCACCCTATGGCAATAATAATGATGGGGGTGATCCCCCCCCACCCTATGGCAATACTAATGATGGGGGTGATCCCCCCCATAGACAAACGAGCATGATGGGGGTTATCCCCCCTCCCCTATGACAACGAGCATGATGGGGGGGGATTCACCCCCCCACCCTATGGCAATAATACTGATGGGGGTGATCCCCCCCACCCTATGGCAATACTAATGATGGGGGTGATCCCCCCCCTAGACAAACGAGCATGATGGGGGTTATCCCCCCTCCCCTATGACAACGAGCATGATGGGGGGATTCACCCCCCCACCCTATGGCAATAATAATGATGGGGGTGATCCCCCCCACCCTATGGCAATACTAATGATGGGGGTGATCCCCCCCCTAGACAAACGAGCATGATGGGGGTTATCCCCCCTCCCCTATGACAAAGAGCATGATGGTGGGATTCACCCCCCCACCCTATGGCAATAATAATGATGGGGGTGATCCCCCCCACCCTATGCCAATACTAATGATGGGGGTGATCCCCCCCTAGACAAACGAGCATGATGGGGGTTATCCCCCCTCCCCTATGACAACGAGCATGATGGGGGGGATTCACCCCCCCCACCCTATGGCAATAATAATGATGGGGGTGATCCCCCCCCACCCTATGGCAATACTAATGATGGGGGTGATCCCCCCCTAGACAAACGAGCATGATGGGGGTTATCCCCCCTTCCCTATGACAAAGAGCATGATGGGGGGGATTCACCCCCCCCCACCCTATGGCAATAATAATGATGGGGGTAATCCCCCCCCCACCCTATGGCAATACTAATGATGGGGGTGATCCCACCCCCCTATGGCAATAATAATGATGGGGGTGACCCCCCCCCCCACCCTATGGCAATACTAATGATGGGGGTGATCCCCCCCCTATGGCAATAATAATGATGGGGGTTATCCCCCCCTCCCCTATGACAACGAGCATGATGGAGGGGATTCAACCCCCCCACCCTATGGCAATAATATTGATGGGGGTGATCCCCTCCCCTATGGCAATAATAATGATGGGGGTGATCCCCCCTCCCCTATGGCAATAATATTGATGGGGGTGATCCCCTCCCCTATGGCAATAATAATGATGGGGGTGATCCCCCCTCCCCTATGGCAATAATAATGATGGGGGTTATCCCCCCCTCCCCTATGACAATGAGCATGATGGGGGGGATTCACCCCCCCACCCTATGGCAATAATATTGATGGGGGTGATCCCCTCCCCTATGGCAATAATAATGATGGGGGTGATCCCCCCTCCCCTATGGCAATAATATTGATGGGGGTGATCCCCTCCCCTATGGCAATAATAATGATGGGGGTTATCCCCCTCCCCTATGGCAATAATAATGATGGGGGTTATCCCCCCTCCCCTATGACAACGAGCATGATGGGGGGATTCACCCCCCCACCCTATGGCAATAATATTGATGGGGGTGATCCCCTCCCCTATGGCAATAATAATGATGGGGGTGATCCCCCCTCCCCTATGGCAATAATATTGATGGGGGTGATCCCCTCCCCTATGGCAATAATAATGATGGGGGTTATCCCCCCTCCCCTATGGCAATAATAATGATGGGGGTTATCCCCCCCTCCCCTATGACAACGAGCATGATGGGGGGGATTCACCCCCCCACCCTATGGCAATAATATTGATGGGGGTGATCCCCTCCCTACCCCTATGGCAATAATAATGATGGGGGTTATCCCCCCTCCCCTATGGCAATAATAATGATGGGGGTTATCCCCCCTACCCTATGGCAATAATAATGATGGGGGTTATCCCCCCTCCCCTATGACAACGAGCATGATGGGGGGGATTCACCCCCCCCACCCTATGGCAATAATAATGATGGGGGTTATCCCCCCTCCCCTATGACAACGAGCATGATGGGGGGGATTCAACCCCCCCACCCTATGGCAATAATATTGATGGGGTGATCCCCTCCCCTATGGCAATAATAATGATGGGGGTGATCCCCCCTCCCCTATGGCAATAATAATGATGGGGGTTATCCCCCCTCCCCTATGGCAATAATAATGATGGGGGTTATCCCCCCCTACCCTATGACAACGAGCATGATGGGGGGGATTCACCCCCCCCACCCTATGGCAATAATATTGATGGGGGTGATCCCCTCCCCACCCCTATGGCAATGATAATGATGGGGGTTAACCCCCCTCCCCTATGGCAATAATAATGATGGGGGTTATCCCCCCTCCCCTATGGCAATAATAATGATGGGGGTTATCCCCCCTTCCCTATGACAACGAGCATGATGGGGGGGATTCCCCCCCCCACCCTATGGCAATAATAATGATGGGGGTTTTCCCCCCCCTCCCCTACGACAACGAGCATGATGGGGGGGATTCAACCCCCCCACCCTATGGCAATAATATTGATGGGGTGATCCCCTCCCCTATGGCAATAATAATGATGGGGGTGATCCCCCCTCCCCTATGGCAATAATAATGATGGAGGTTATCCCCCCTCCCCTATGGCAATAATAATGATGGGGGTTATTTCCCCCTCCCCTATGACAACGAGCATGATTGGGGGGATTCACCCCCCCACCCTATGGCAATAATATTGATGGGGGTGATCCCCTCCCCACCCCTATGCCAATAATAATGATGGGGCTTATCCCCCCTCCCCTATGGCAATAATAATGATGGGGGTTATCCCCCCTCCCCTATGGCAATAATAATGATGGGGGTTATCCCCCCCTCCCCTATGACAACGAGCATGATGACGGGGATTCAACCCCCCCACCCTATGGCAATAATAATGATGGGGGTTATCCCCCCCTCCCCTATGACAATGAGCATGATGGGGGGGATTCAACCCCCCCACCCTATGGCAATAATATTGATGGGGGTGATCCCCTCCCCTATGGCAATAATAATGATGGGGGTGATCCCCCCTCCCCTATGGCAATAATAATGATGGGGGTTATCCCCCCTCCCCTATAGCAATAATAATGATGGGGGTTATCCCCCCCTCCCCTATGACAACGAGCATGATGGGGGGGGATTCACCCCCCCACCCTATGGCAATAATATTGATGGGGGTGATCCCCTCCCCACCCCTATGGCAATAATAATGATGGGGGTGATCCCCCCCCCACCCTATGGCAATAATATTGATGGGGGTTATCCTTACTTCCTGCCACTGTTTTGTTGATGGTCATAATATATATATCGGACAGTAGAGGCATTGCCCGAAATAGCACCCCCATCGACCATCTCATTATAACTGTTACTCACACCTTATTACATGATGGAATTATGTTCCCTTCAAATGAATACCATGAATACTATTTTAATTATCAAAATCTCAAATTTTTTATTTTGTTAAAACAGGTATAAGAATGGATAGTGACTCGCATCAAGTATCATCGAGTGTGTCAACAACAAGAGCTGAAAAAGTAAAAAACGTATTACATTTGCATTTTAATTTTGACTAGAATTTATTTGATAATTCAGATTTTTTTTTTTTGTCATGTCTAGTTGGAATGGATAAAAAAGCGTCTCCAAGAAAAATATGGTTGTCCTGACAATTCAGAACCCTGTTTTCCTGAAAACCCCACTAGACCCTCAAACTCGGAGGACAACGTTGAAATTGAAGAGTCAGACTACAGACTTGGAAATAAGCTATGGTGTACTTGTAACAATTGTGAACCAATGCCAACGCCAGTCGAATCAATATGCTGCCAAGAAGTCTCAAATATTGAACCTTATTTAGAAGAAATGGGATGTATAATCGAACATGACTACTTTCATCAATTCTGTCAAGATCGAGGAAAAGTGGAGGTGTCGATGAGGTCAATAGGTCAAGTGTTGCATCCACCCCCGGACAAAGATTTGAACAGGTTAGTAAATGTTTGTAAAGGATGGTTCAACAGATTATTGAATTGATTCAGAAACCTGAATTTGGCTTTTCAGTTTCTATTCAATTCTATGTAAACCTGATAATTTGTTTAAAAATAAAAATTTTAAGTATTTACTATTTCATTATAGGTTACTCAGAAAAACAGCTTATCGTGGGTTCACATCGTGGACACATGGCTATCTTGGCGTGGCCAAAA
This sequence comes from Bufo bufo, assembly GCF_905171765.1. NCBI lineage: Eukaryota > Metazoa > Chordata > Amphibia > Anura > Bufonidae > Bufo > Bufo bufo. Next base: position 618,563,447 of record NC_053390.1, on the reverse strand, counting down.
GAAGACCAATTCCTTCTTGTGCTGTTTCCGTCATAAGAAAAGTTTTCCCTGACCCAGAGCAGGATTATTGTGGGTTTCTGATGTTTAGAGAAGAGCCAGCGGAGTATCTTGCCATGGAGTAGATAAAGGGCATCTGTCATCATAATTGAACCTATTACAGTGGCTGACCTGTTACGTGTATACTGGTTCCTTGATTTTTTTATTTGTCCAAAATTCACCAACGAATTATGTTGTAGTACACGCAAATGAGACTCTATTTGCAACATTTGGGTCGTCGTTAGACCTCTGCTCTCATCATGGATGCGGAACGGGACACCTTGGAAGCAATACCTTACTGGTTCAGGGGGGTTTCGTCCTATACTTACGGGCGGATCCATTAAAGTAAATCGATCCGCTGCATGGCAATGGGGCACACACGTACTTGTAAACTAGGACTAACAGCGACGACCATGTTTCTTATAGAGATTTTTTTCTGTGTCTATTTTCCCTTTTTCTCCCAAAAAATACTAAATAAATCTTATTTTATGACAATAAACTAACTTTTACTTGAATATTGTTATTTATTATATAATAACACTTGAACACGATTGTCGAAATATAATGAAACAGCATAAAACATGTCACCATTGTTACAAACTATTTACTATACAAATAAATACATTTCATAAAATTATTTTCAAAATGAAAACTTGGGCTCTTTCAAATGAACGTTTGGTTCTTCACGCTCGCCTATTTTCAGATACGCAAAACACGGATGCTGCCTGTGTGCCTTCCACTATTGGCTGAAGGCTCAGCCCATAATGAACAGACATATTCTTGTACTCAAAACTGCCAAGAAGAGGACAAGTTGCATGATTTTTGAAGGGACTCGTAACAGAGACGGATGCTGACTAGTGATGTCGCGAACATAAAATTTTCAGTTCGCGAACAGCGAACGAGAACTTCCGCAAATGTTCGCGAACTGGCGAACCGGGCGAACCGCCATAGACTTCAATAGACAGGCGAATTTTAAAACCCACAGGGACTCTTTCTGGCCACAATAGTGATGAGAAAGTTGTTTCAAGGGGTCTAACACCTGGACTGTGGCATGCCGGAGGGGGATCTATGGCAAAACTCCCATGGAAAATTACGTAGTGGACGCAGAGTCGGGTTTTAATCCATAAAGGGCATAAATCAACTAACATTCCTAAATTGTTTGGAATAACGTGCTTTAAAACATCCAGTGTGTGTATACGATCAGGTATGATGTTGTATCGATCAGGTAGTGTAAGGGTTACGCCCGCATCACAGACATTGACAGACCAAACTCCCCTTTTAATGCACCGCAAACAGTTCATTTGCACAACCGCAAACTCCCCATTTGCACAAGGTTGGATACCAAGCTAGCCACGTCCCGGTGATGTCATTGAAGGTTTCTTCCTCCACCCAGCCACGTACAACACCAAGGGTCCCCGAAAGGTCAATTGAATTGATTTTTCGAACGGGGAGATGGTTAAAAAAACGCTGGCTCCCTCCCCTTTGTTTTTATCCACGGTGACTGCGTCTGCGCCGTGCAATTTACTGTCACACCCGATATGAGTGGTATTTTCTGTAGTACTATTCTCATCAGTTTAATCCCTCTAACGTCCCCAATCTGGGTGCCATTTATTGAATAGATTTTTCGAACGGGGAGATGGTATCAGTGGTTGGCACTGGCAGTGGGCACACTACAGTCAGTAGAAGCGGGCCTGACACACACTGGCAGCAGGCAAGCAACTGAAATTACACTAAAGTGTAAAAATTAAATGCCTTTTTTATGCAAAGTCCTGTGCCAGCCGGTATGAGTGGTGGGCACTGGCAGTGGGCACACTACAGTCAGTGGAAGTCAGCCTGACACACACTGGCAGGCAACTAACCTTAGATTAAAGTGTAAAAATTAAGTGCCTTTTTTTAAGCAAAGTCCTGTGCCACACGGAATGACAGGGGTGAGCACTGGCAGTGGGCACACTACAGTCTGTGGGCCTGCAGCTCCTCACACACAGGCAGGCCAGGCAACTGCAATATGTATATAAAGGAAAAAAAAAAAGCAGACTAATGTTGCAGCCCTAAAAAGGGCTTTTTGGGGTGCTGTCAGGACGCTGTCCTTACAGCAGAGATCAGATGAGTCTTTCAGGACTGGAGTGGACACTGAATTCACTAGCCTAGCTATCGATTTCCCAATTAAATCAGCAGCAGTTACAGTCTCCCTCCTCTCACTAAGACTGCAGCTTCAGAATGAATCTAAAATGGATGCTGTGCAGGAGGTGGGAGGGTCTGGGAGGGAGGGTATGCTGCTGATTGGCTGGAATGTGTCTGCTGACTGTGAGGTACAGGGTCAAAGTTTGCTCAATGATGATGTATAGGGGGCGGACCGAACATCGCATGTGTTCGCCCGGCAGAGGCGAACGCGAACAAGCTATGTTCGCCGGGAACTGTTCGCCGTCGGATAGTTCGGGCCATCTCTAATGCTGACAGCACATGTAGTGCTGTCGGTATCTTTCACTGACCCATTAAAACGATTCTTTTGGATATACAGACCGTCTACATAAGCAAGTAAAAGGCCTGTAAACAGAACCATAAAAACGTTCTTTTTAAAGAGACCTAAGTCATACTACCTGTATACACTTGTGCATCCAAACAAAATTTAAAATAAAAATTTAGAACTATATATAAATATATATATATTTTTTAACAAGGCCTCCTCCATATCCCCTCATAGCCTTGACCAATCCTCACACATAATTTTTTTGGACATTCACATATAAATTTTATTTTTTTAAAAGAAAATACTTTCCCTTCCAAATATATATATTTATATAAATCTGTCCAAAAACTTATTAGATATTTATATATAATTTATTTTGCAAATATTACTTGATATATACCAGGGATGTCAAACTCGTGGCCCTCCAGCTGTTGCAAAACTACAACTCCCATCTTGCCTGGGCATACTACAGCTATCAGGGAATGATGAGAGTTGTAGTTTTGTAACATCTGGGGGGCCTTGAGTTTGAGATCCAAGATTTATACATATCATACAAAAAATTTTTAGTTCCTGACATGGTTACAGCAAATCTTAGTTGTAAAAAAAGCATCAGAGGTCTCTGCAAGGTTGGGGCTCTTCACACCGCTGTGTTCTGACATGTTGTCCGCTGTCTTGAGTCCAGGTGGTGTCAAGAATGGGTTGGTACTGGTTCTCCACCTGAGTGATAAAAGTACTGGTAAGGCATTGGATGGAGAGTTAAAGAAGCAGACACAAACCGGACCTCAACGGGATAGTCAAATAACTGCCACCTACCGTGGAGACGCTGATACAAATCACACTCCACGGCTAGAGAGCTTTCCTACCATGCGCCGGCTGTCCACCTGTCCAAAAAAGTCTGGAAAGGTCAAGAAAAAAAATATATTTATTAATAAACGCAACTGAAGCATCAGAGGTCTCGGCAAGGTTGTGGCTCTTCACACTGCTGTGCGCTCACATGTTGTCCGCTGTCTTGAGTCCAGGTCGTGTCAAGAATGGGGTGGTACTGGTTCTCCACCTGAGTGAGAAAAGTACTGGTAAGGCATTGGATGGAGAGGTAAAGAAGCAGACACAAACCAGACCTCAACGGGATAGTCAAATAACTACCACCTACCGTGGAGACGCTGATACAAATCACACTCCACGGCTAGAGAGCTTTCCTACCATGCGCCGGCTGTCCACCTGTCCAAAAAAGTCTGGAAAGGTCAAGAAAAAATATATACTTATTAATAAACGCAACTGAAGCATCAGAGGTCTCGGCAAGGTTGTGGCTCTTCACACTGCTGTGCGCTCACATGTTGTCCGCTGTCTTGAGTCCAGGTCGTGTCAAGAATGGGTTGGTACTGGTTCTCCACCTGAGTGAGAAAAGTACTGGTAAGGCATTGGATGGAGAGGTAAAGAAGCAGACACAAACCGGACCTCAACGGGATAGTCAAATAACTACCACCTACCGTGGAGACGCTGATACAAATCACACTCTACGGCTAGAGAGCTTTCCTACCATGCGCCGGCTGTCCACCTGTCCAAAAAAGTCTGGAAAGGTCAAGAAAAAAAATATACTTATTAATAAACGCAACTGAAGCATCAGAGGTCTCGGCAAGGTTGTGGCTCTTCACACTGCTGTGCGCTCACATGTTGTCCGCTGTCTTGAGTCCAGGTGGTGTCAAGAATGGGTTGGTACTGGTTCTCCACCTGAGTGAGAAAAGTACTGGTAAGGCATTGGATGGAGAGGTAAAGAAGCAGACACAAACCGGACCTCAACGGGATAGTCAAATAACTACCACCTACCGTGGAGACGCTGATACAAATCACACTCCACGGCTAGAGAGCTTTCCTACCATGAGCCGGCTGTCCACCTGTCCAAAAAAGTCTGGAATGGTCAAGAAAAAAAATATACTTATTAATAAACGCAACTGAAGCATCAGAGGTCTCGGCAAGGTTGTGGCTCTTCACACTGCTGTGCGCTCACATGTTGTCCGCTGTCTTGAGTCCAGGTCGTGTCAAGAATGGGTTGGTACTGGTTCTCCACCTGAGTGAGAAAAGTACTGGTAAGGCATTAGATGGAGAGGTAAAGAAGCAGACACAAACCGGTCCTCAACGGGATAGTCAAATAACTACCACCTACCGTGGAGACGCTGATACAAATCACACTCCACGGCTAGAGAGCTTTCCTACCATGCGCCGGCTGTCCACCTGTCCAAAAAAGTCTGGAAAGGTCAAGAAAAAAAATATACTTATTAATAAACGCAACTGAAGCATCAGAGGTCTCGGCAAGGTTGTGGCTCTTCACACTGCTGTGCGCTCACATGTTGTCCGCTGTCTTGAGTCCAGGTGGTGTCAAGAATGGGTTGGTACTGGTTCTCCACCTGAGTGAGAAAAGTACTGGTAAGGCATTGGATGGAGAGGTAAAGAAGCAGACACAAACCGGACCTCAACGGGATAGTCAAATAACTACCACCTACCGTGGAGACGCTGATACAAATCACACTCCACGGCTAGAGAGCTTTCCTACCATGAGCCGGCTGTCCACCTGTCCAAAAAAGTCTGGAATGGTCAAGAAAAAATATATACTTATTAATAAACGCAACTGAAGCATCAGAGGTCTCGGCAAGGTTGTGGCTCTTCACACTGCTGTGCGCTCACATGTTGTCCGCTGTCTTGAGTCCAGGTGGTGTCAAGAATGGGTTGGTACTGGTTCTCCACCTGAGTGAGAAAAGTACTGGTAAGGCATTAGATGGAGAGGTAAAGAAGCAGACACAAACCGGTCCTCAACGGGATAGTCAAATAACTACCACCTACCGTGGAGACGCTGATACAAATCACACTCCACGGCTAGAGAGCTATTCTACCACGCGCCGGCTGTCCACCTGTCCAAAAAAGTCTGAAAAAAAAATACATTGAAAGGTACAAGCATTTTCAATTTCAAGTGTTTGTGGCACTTTACGATTCACAAATCGCTTTTTCTCAAAAACCACTCTGTAAAGTACATGAAGTGTAAAATATAGATTTTCTAGATTTAGAAAATAGAAAAATAAAATAATAATACTTACCTTATAAATTCTTGATGTTGAGTTGATACCGCATATCCTCTACTTCATTGTTGAGCTGCACATATAAAATAACTTTTCAAATAGTAAAAATTAATAACAAGAATAACTAGTAAACGTAACTAAACCGGAAAGTAACGGATGAGCTAAACAAAATTTTGGAACTTAATTTAAAAATGAATAATTTTTGGTTTTTATGGATTTTAAATTATTTATTTTTTGCCAAATCTAGACCAATGTTGACGTACAATATCAGCTTTTTTTTGGCGCTCAACATTTGCTATGTTAGGCGGAAGATCGGGTATTCGACTGTTCCATTCAGGAGTTATGTCTCCCAAGGCTATTTTCAAACAGTCGACTAAAATATTCTCGACATGTTGTACACTCATCAGTTCATAGACGTTTTTCACCGTCCAGCGTTTTTTTCCCTTTGGCAGAATTAATTTTGTTTGTTTGGTACCGATGGGTGCGGAGACTGATGTTGGTACATGAACAACAGCTTGATCTCTTCCTATATTATTATTATGTGCCAGGATGGCTAGTTTTGTTCGTGCTTCCATGCCGTCAATACCAAAATGTATCCTTTTAGTACGATATTTTAATACTAGACTATGGAAGGCTTCTAATGGTCCCGTGTGGCAATTACGGATCAAGTGGGGAACATCACTGTTAAACTGTTAACAATCTCTTCTAATCTGTGAAAAGCATTGCTTTTCTTTTTTAACCATAAAACAGAACTGTTTGGAATTTCTAATTCTGCATGGGAACATTTTTTATAGTGTTCTCCATCCTCCCACTCATGCTTGTTGACTATGTGATAGAGAACAGAATTCCAACGTTCCCTGAAGAAAAGTTTGTTGTAATCACAAATTTTCACGGTCCACCAGAAATGGTTTACAATTTTATCAATCCATGGTTTGAGTTCCTGTCCAGTTCTTCCGTTACTTGCCTTTATCAACTTTTTCTTTATTGACTTTGCGTAATGCCAAATGTCAAACTGATGATCTATGTCAGGGTACAACTCACGCATCACCTTTTGTATACTGACATGTCGATCAGAGACAAAGACACAAACGTCAAAGCCATTGGTAATCACTCTTTCCATAACTGTTTTAAAACCGAACTTCTCCATTGCAACCGAAGAATTGCACTGGCTGCGATGAACAACTTCAAAATCGATAATTTTTTCAGTATACAGTTCCATAACAGTATAAATACAATATTTAGCTGAGTGACCAGGACTATCACATTGGCCATCTCCAGCTAAACACATTGGAAAAGTATGCATTTCTTCTTGAAATTTTCTCTTTTGTTGCTGCCAGGCAATATCGATTGCAGGGAAAATAAATCTCGTTTGATATCTATAGAAGGTTGTCTCTGAAAATGTTGTCAAACCAAAAATATTAAACAACTCGTCCACCTTTTGAAAGTTTAGTCCACTGCACAAGATTGATGCTGCCAAAAGGACATTCCCACTCCAAAAACAACCAATTTTTGGTTGGGTATTCCATAATAAAGACTGGTGCCCTTTCCTGCAACTCCCGCGAACTATTAAAGCACTACCCTGTCTTTGTTTGGAAAATGAATTGACGGTCAGATTGCAACCTTCGGGATACTGACACTTCACCTGCCGCAAGAGGATATTTAGGCAACTTTGGTTAATTATGAATTTAGGTTCATTAACCATGTCGTCAACATGTTGTTCATGAAAGGAAGATTCATTATCAGTTTCATCAAAGGACTGTAATGCTAACAAATCAGAGGAACAGTGGCTAACCATCAAAGGGTCGTACGAGGTATCCCTACAATCAAGAACTTCGCCTCCGTCTACATGAGAAGTAGTGTACTCATTATCCGACTCATCCATTTCAGCTGTCAATGGAAATATTCCACTAACATTATTATCATCACGGTTACCCACCTGTTCTTGTTGCACCAAGTTGTGGTCATTTTTCCCACAAATTGGAGAAAGAATATTACCAAATGGAATTATATTTTTAGGTTGATTTACAGTAGTGGAACACTCCGGCAAAGGTGTAGATTCTATAACTATATTGGTAAACGGACGTACAGGGGACTGTTCTTCCGTAAGCACAACATTTCGGTCAATACCAATAAGTATAGAATTGGTCAGATCAAAATCTGTCTGAGTGCAAGCGTCCATGAATTTGGTAGTTGGAATTTCAACATTGTCTGTAACATGTTGAATTTCATGGTATGAAACCGAAGAAGTTTGACCACTAGACTCTAAAGTTGCAGATGATTCAGATGATAAGTCTCTGTTGTCTAATTGTGGTTCTGAAACTTTTGCTTTAGTCGTTTTTGTTTTAGGCACTTTTCGCTCAAAATCTGATAAATTTTCAAATATGGTTGGCTTTGCACTGTCACAAAGTGCACGGCCACCAACATTGACAATGAAATTATTAGGAGCAAAATGTAAAGAGCATAATCTATACTTATTATATCTTTTTTGCTTTAATACCAAAATTTCTTCTGCTAGATAATTAACATTCTCAATATCAGAAGGCATTAGCAGTGACAACCATTCTATAATTCTATCCTTACTGTATGGAAAGCTATGTAATTTTATTTCATGGCCATTGACCATTCGCCCTGGGACAAATGTGCAGTTTTTGACCCAACACGTTGAAGGCATTTTGCAAATTCCTGTGAAAAAAAAAAAGGGATTAGTAAATACATTCTGAGTGCGTACATAATGAAAATTAAATGTTAACTTACCATGTATGTTGTCCGTAAAAATAAACTTGGTATCGTCAAAACGTAGAACTCTTAAAAGATGTATTCCAACGGGGAATAAATTTTGTGCGCAAACAAATTGGGATAATCTTCTTTTTTCCATTGTCGATTCTTTAAAGGAATATTTTTCCGTTCGCTTCTTGTTCAATACTTACCTAATGTATTTACTTACCATCATTCGTGTTAAAAAGTATAAACACAAAGAACAGTTTAACAGTTGAACCGCCAAATAAACTTTTGAAACCATGGATAGGGTTTCCGAATCCAAAACTTTACGGAACATGTTTCTTCTTCCAGCGAGGAACGTTGGATTGAAACTTACCGGTCTGGTTGTAAAACGCAAATCCTTACCAAAAAAATTAGAAATATTAAAAATGAATGAAGAATAATGAGTATATGGGTTTCTATTATTATCATTACTATTTTTTGCTTACTATAACAGACATAACCGAAAAAGAATTTTTGTATTATAATTACCTATTTCAAATGGTTTAAATTTGGAAAATATGAATAGATTACTAACAGTGTAGAGATCCTAAAAAAAACAAATAAAAAAAAAACGATGATACTTGATGCGTCACTATACATTCTTATACCTGTTTTATGGATCTATTTTGATGAATAAAAAAATGCATTTATGTTATTCATTTGCAGGGTACATAATTCAATGTAATAAGGTGTGAGTAACAGTAGTAATGCGATGGTCGATGGGGGTGCTATTTCGGGCAATGCCTCTACTGTCCGATATATATTATGACCATCAACAGTGGCGTAGAGTAATGTCCACAACTTATGATTGGAAGAGGGCGGTGGTTGTGAAGCGTATATTTCAATAAATTTGTCCAAAAATGGCTACTATGAATGTACTATGAATGGCTAATATTTTTTTTCTCACAAAATACTTGCAGTGGTAAAACCTGAGGCAGCAGTAATGTGACAGAGGCTAAAGTGATGATTACAAGCTGGTAAACACAGCTTGGAGTGAAGATTTCAAAGACACCAGAAGTAAAGAGATTCCTCCATCAACAAGTAGTTGGAACAGCTTGTCTGGGTGTCTGAAAATAGCTTTTAGAAGCAGGAGGGTAAACCATGGCAGATTATGATAACAGGTGGGGCCACAGGGCTTATTTTATACAAAAAAAAAAAAAAAAAAGGACTTGGGGTCCCCCCTAGTTTTCATAACCAGCCAAGGGGCTGTGTGTTGACATTATCAGGGTGAGAAGGTCCATGGTTTTTGGTGCCTTTTCAGACTATTAATAACAGCTCACAGCCACCACAAGAGCAAAACAATAAAATAAAATGGTTTCACACTTGGAGGCAACCTGGCTCTTCACCGGACCCCTTGGGCTTTGGGTACCGGGATAATTGTCTTGGGGTTTTACTGTCGGCACAGTTATGACACTATACCACACGCTGGCTGACAATAAGACCCGGTAAAAGTTATGGTAGCGTCTGGACAGAAGCAGCCATTACTACCACTGCAAGTACTGTAGAGCAAGAATACAAGTAGCCATTCTCTGAAACAAGTTTATTGAAACAAAGTAAAGTAAGACCCTGTTGACCATTTTAATGAGTTAATTTTTAAATTTACTATTTTCTGCTCTTCCTCCGCTCAGATGAAGTCCAAGGAATAATCAAAAAAAAAAAAATAAAAAAAAAAAAATCAGTGGATCAACATATGGATCCACATATGGTCATACGGGAAGACAGTTTTTGGGAATTCACAGACTAGAATGGGTTTCGTAATGTCCCAGACTAAGAAAAATTAGTCTAAATGGCTTCCTCCATGCAGTGCTATGAGAGGAGGGTGGGGGGGTTTGTATAACCCCCATCATGCTCGTTGTCATTGGGGAGGGGGGATCACCCCCATCAATATTATTGCCATAGGGTGGGGGGGATCACCCCCATCATTATTATTGCCATAGGGTGGGGGGGGATCACCCCCATCATTATTATTGCCATAGGAGTGGGGGGATCACCCCCAGCATTATTATTGCCATAGGGGTGGGGGGGAACACCCACATCATGCTCGTTGTCATAGGGGAGGGGGGGATAACCCCCATCATTATTATTGCCATAGGGGAGGGGGGATAACCCCATCATTATTATTGCCATAGGGGAGGGGGGATCACCCCCATCATTATTATTGCCATAGGGGAGGGGATCACCCCCATCAATATTATTGCCATAGGGTGGGGGGTTGAATCCCCCCCATCATGCTCGTTGTCATAGGGGAGGGGGGATCACCCCCATCAATATTATTGCCATAGGGTGGGGGGGGATAACTCATTATTATTGCCATAGGGGTGGGGGGATCACCCCCATTATTATTATTGCCATAGGGGTGGGGAGGGGATCACCCCCATCAATATTATTGCCATAGGGGAGGGGGGATCACCCCCATCATTATTATTGCCATAGGGGAGGGGATCACCCCTATCAATATTATTGCCATAGGGGAGGGGGGATAACCCCATCATTATTATTGCCATAGGGGAGGGGGGATCACCCCCATCATTATTATTGCCATAGGGGAGGGGGGATCACCCCTATCAATATTATTGCCATAGGGTGGGGGGGTTGAATCCCCCCCATCATGCTCGTTGTCATAGGGGAGGGGGGGATCACCCCCATCAATATTATTGCCATAGGGTGGGGGGGTTGAATCCCCCCAATCATGCTCGTTGTCATAGGGGAGGGGGGGATAACCCCCATCATTATTATTGCCATAGGGGGGGGGATTACCCCCATCATTAGTATTGCCATAGGGTGGGGGGGGATCACCTTTATCATTTTTATTGCCATAGGGTGGGGGGGTGAATCCCCCCCATCATGCTCTTTGTCATAGGGGAGGGGGGATAACCCCCATCATGCTCGTTTGTCTGGGGGGGGGGTCACCCCCATCATTAGTATTGCCATAGGGTGGGGGATCACCCCCATCATTATTATTGCCATAGGGTGGGGGGGGTGAATCCCCCCCATCATGCTCGTTGTCATAGGGGAGGGGGGATAACCCCCATCATGCTCGTTTGTCTAGGGGGGGGGGATCACCCCCATCATTAGTATTGCCATAGGGGAGGGGGGGATCACCCCCATCAATAATATTGCCATAGGGTGGGGGGGTGAATCCCCCCATCATGCTCGTTGTCATAGGGAAGGGGGGATAACCCCCATCATGCTCGTTTGTCTAGGGGGGGGGGATCACCCCCATCATTAGTATTGCCATAGGGGAGGGGGGGGGATCAAGCCCATCAATAATATTGCCATAGGGTGGGGGGGTGAATCCCCCCCATCATGCTCGTTGTCATAGGGGAGGGGGGATAACCCCCATCATGCTCGTTTGTCTAGGGGGGGGGATCACCCCCTTCATTAGTATTGCCATAGGGGAGGGGGGGGATCACCCCCATCAATAATATTGCCATAGGGTGGGGGGGTGAATCCCCCCCATCATGCTCGTTGTCATAGGGGAGGGGGGATAACCCCCATCATGCTCGTTTGTCTAGGGGGGTACATAGGAACAACTTTGCTCGTTGTCTAGGGGTGTTTGACAAACTTACCTACGGGATCCGGGTGCTGCTGCTGCCGTCTCCGATGCTCACCGAGGAATGCAAGATGACGCCGGCTCCGGATAGACGAAATCGCTCCAGTTCTCTGAAGTCTCGCGAGAACTGGAGCGTCTTCTCCCTGGCTAAGAGCGGAGCACGCTGATTGGATGCGCTCCGTGCCAGGGAGAAGATGTAAGGCACGCCGAGAAGAACTTTTAAAGCCAGCCCATTTGAGGCTAGCTCATTAACATAAACGGCGGGAAGTATTCCGGGGAGCATAGCGGACAAACGGGGGCCCAGTATGAAAAGAAAAATAACGATCAAGAAATCATGGGGGCATGTAAGTAAAGCTATGGTCTTAGTTTGATTTTTTTTTTTAAGTGAAAGGTCCTCTTTAACTTCTCCTAATTAGACAGCCTCACCCTAATTACTCACCTGTTCAACAACCTGGATAAGGAAGAGAAAAAAGAATGCAATCACAGTATACTCTCAGCTGCTATGCAATAAACCTGGCAGCAAAAGCAAGTCACAGTGTTCGATAAAGTCAGGCACAGCCACTCAGCAATGCACACAAATAATTTAGCTCTCACAGATACTCCCTCACGTAATCTAAAGTCACACTCTTAATACTAACACACACTTGAACTCAAACTTACACACTTACAAACTCGTGTTATTTGCCTGCTTGTATAAATGCAGCTCTCAAACCAGCCTGCTTTTTTTTCCTCTGCAATGATAAATAGTTTTTTCTATCTTTTTTTTTCCACAATCATTTTTCCACTTGCTGTCCCTAGCGCCTTCACACGTCTGTCCCTGCACTCTGAACGCTGGAAAATGTCTGACTGTAAGATGGCCGACGTATTCATAGAGCTGTGACATCACAGGGCTGGCTGGATGCTGATTGACTGCATGCAGGCATAACAATCTGGGTGATCCTGTCTTCCCAGAGTTCCTTGCCCCTTGTCCTCAGTCCTCACATGTGTAGCTGCCATATAGTCACTAAATTAGCGATTCGTTACCACAAAGCGCAAGGAAATTAGCATTTGTTGCAAATCGCATTTTTCCCGAAATTCTAATCGAATTCCACTTTGTCAGCTTCGATTCGCTCATCTCTACGGAAATTCACTTTTTTGTACCATAGTTTGTAAACGCTATAACTGTTACCCAAACCATTTTTTTTTACCCAAACATTTTTTTTTAATCAAAGACATGTAGAACAATAAATTTAGAGAAAAATTTATATATGGATGTCGTTTTTTTTGCAAAATTTTACAAAAAATCGTTAAATTTCGATTAATAACAAAAAAAGTAAAAATGTCAGCAGCAATGAAATACCACAAAATGAAAGCTCTATTAGTGAGAAGAAAAGGAGGTAAAATTAATTTGGGTGGTAAGTTGCATGACCGAGCAATAAACCGTTAAAGTTGTGAAGTGCCGATTAGGAAAAAAGGGCCTGGTCACTAGGGGGGTATAAACCTGTGGTCCTTAAGTGGTTAATAAATCTGTATTAAAGAATTGATGAGTTTATTATATTATACAGTTGCAATAAAAAGTATGTGAACCCTTTGGAATGATATGGATTTCTGCACAAATTGGTCATAAAATGTGATCTGATCTTCATCTAAGTCACAACAATAGACAATCACAGTCTGCTTAAACTAATAATACACAAAGAATTAAATGTTACCTTGTTTTTATTGAACACGCCATGTAAACATTCACGGTGCAGGTGGAAAAAGTATGTGAACCCCTAGACTAATGACATCTCCAAGAGCTAATTGGAGTGAGGTGTCAGCCAACTGGAGTCCAATCGATGAGATGAGATTGGAGGTGTTGGTTACAGCTGCCCTGCCCTATAAAAAACACACACCAGTTCTGAGTTTGCTTTTCACAAGAAGCAATGCCTGATGTGAATGATGCCTCGCACAAAAGAGCTCTGAGAAGACCTACGATTAAGAATTGTTGACTTGCATAAAGCTGGAAAGGGTTATAAAAGTATCTCCAAAAGCCTTGCTGTTCTTTAGTCCACAGTAAAACAAATTGTCTATAAATGGAGAAAGTTCAGCATTGCTGCTACTCTCCCTAGGAGTGGCCGTCCTGTAAAGATGACTGCAAGAGACAACGCAGACTGCTCAATGAGATGAAGAAGAATCCTTGAGTGTCAGTTAAAGACTTACAAAAGTCTCTGGCATATGCTAACATCCCTGTTAGCGAATCTACGATACGCAAGAATTGATTTCATGGGAGGATACCACAGAGGAAGCCACTGCTGTCCAAAAAAAAACATTAACATTGCTGCACGTTTACAGTTTACACAAGAGCACCTGGATGTTCCACAGCAGTAATGGCAAAATATTCTGTGGACAGATGAAACCAAAGTTGAGTTGTTTGGAAGAAACACCCAACACTATGTGTGGAGAAAAAAAAGGTACAGCACACCAACATCAAAACCTCATCCCAACTGTGAAGTATGGTGGTGGGGGCATCATGGATTGGGGCTGCTTTACTGCGTCAGGGCCTGGACGGATTGCTATCATCGAAGGAAAAATGAATTCCCAAGTTTATCAAGACATTTTGCAGGAGAACTTAAGGCCATCTGTCCACCAGCTGAAGCTCAACAGAAGATGGGTGTTGCAACAGGACAACGACCCAAAGCATAGAAGTAAATTAACAGAATGGCTTAAACAGAAGAAAATACGCCTTCTGGAGTGGCCCAGTCAGAGTCCTGACCTCAACCCGATTGAGATGCTGTGGCATGACCTCAAGAAAGTGATTCACACCAGACATCCCAAGAATATTGCTGAACTGAGACAGTTCTCTAAAGAGGAATGGTCAAGAATTACTCCTGACCGTTGTGCACGTCTGATCTGCAACTACAGGAAACGTTTGGTTGAAGTTATTGCTGCCAAAGGAGGTTCAACCAGTTATTAAATCCAAGGGTTCACATACTTTTTCCACCTGCACTGTGAATGTTTACATGGTGTGTTCAATAAAAACATGGTAACATTTAATTCTTTGTGTGTTATTAGTTTAAGCAGACTGTGATTGTCTATTGTTGTGACTTCGATGAAGACCAGATCACATTTTATGACCAATTTGTGCAGAAATCCATATCATTCTAAAGGGTTCACATACTTTTTATTGCAACTGTATATTAATCAAACTGACAAAAAGTGAGAGTGCCAACGCATAACATATAGGGAAGCAAACAAGCAGAAGCTTATGAAAATTTATCTTGACATTACGGAATGCAGAGAGATCCACAGGCTGTGAAACTACCCTAACATATGAAGAGGTGCAAGCCTCATTATAAATTAGGTGCTTCTTCTGGCAGTCTGTGTGCCAGAATGAAATCTATGGAAGCTCAGCGCTACTGTAGGTTTCTGTATTTATTTACGTCTGAAAACTCGAGCAAATGATAAATGTTGCAGATCGACTAACCCTGGCTATTCCCCACCCTCGCCACTCCCCCTTTTCAGAAAGTGGCAGGAGCCGCACAGAAACGGCAATTGCCGCATATTCTGTCACAAGTGGTGTTTAAAAGTTGCAGACAAGAGGTTTGCAACTTTTTTATACAAAAAAATTGGCACAGGCAGATAATAAATCTTCCCTATTTTTCCAGATGATTAAAATACAGCTTTTTTTGGGCATGGTAAATGTTGCTTTCAGTGGGCCCAATAATGTTAAAATAACAGAAAATAATGCACAATAGATGCAAACATTATATATGACTAAGCCCTCACTCTAATAATAAAATCTGAGACTCTCAGACAATTTATTTTGATCAAAATACATCTGTGCCCACCTACCCCCGCCCCCCAAGGTTGTCTCAGTGAGGCAGGTCCTACGCTAAACCTATCTATGCTGTTGGGCGTCTACATTCAGGAGAGCAGACCCTGCACATATAGTGTGCTGCTCCTAGTTACCTTTGTGTGCATCAGCAACTAATGAGGAGGAGCACACATAGCTATATGTACCACCCTAATCAAGGTTGCCTGTGGGATAGGCAGGGCAAAAAGTGCACAAGAATGCTACAAGATAGAAGCACATTCAAACCTGAAGGTGCTACTCCTTCAAGAATATAAATTTATCAAAAATCATACAAAACATCCTGCACAATATGATAACTAAATATGCGGATGTAGATGGCAACATTTTATAAAGGAAAAAAATCATGGAAAATAATGTGCTAACACAATAGATGCAAACATTATATATGGACTAAGCCCTCACTCTGATATGATAACATCTGACACTCTCAGCCAATAGATTTCTGTCTTTATTTGCATCTGAAAACTGGAGCAAATGATGAGTGTAGTAGACCAACTGACCCTGGCTGCTCCCCACCCTCGCCACTTCCCCTTTTCAGATAGCGTCAGGGGCGGAACAGAAATGGCAATTGCTGTAAATTCTGTTACAGGTATTTAAAAGTTGCAGACATAAGGTTTGCAACTTTTTTATACCAAAACATTGGCATAGGCAGATGATAAATCTCCCCTATTTTTCCAGATGATGAAAATACAGCTTTTTTGATCATTGTAAACGCTGTTTTCAGTGGGCTCAATAATGTTTGCTTAGTATTGGCAGAATTCACAGTAACATACTTGTTTAAAGGCAAGATAAAAGGAGATTGTGCAAAATGATCACAATTTTATGCACGGTCACATTACAAGGGTTCTTAGGAAAGAAAAGCCTACAGATATGCATTTACCCATCAATGTAGTTACGTCATATGCTAGTAGCCTAACTACTGAGCTCCTTAATTCACCTCATCTGTGAAAGCGCTAAGGACATGGTTGGTTACCGGGTTCCCGAGTGGTTGAGCCACACAACTTCAACTCAGTAAATATATTAGAAACTTTCTTCCACAAGCAAGATATGAGTAATTAATTTGGGTTTGCAGGGCGCATTGTGTGCCCTAAAAAAAACTTTTACTTATCAATATTTTATCAGAGTATGGGATGAAACTGGAGAGAGCCCATGCAAATACAGGAAGAATATACACATTCCATGCAGATGTTGCCTTAGGTTGGAATCAAAACCAGGACCCCAATGCCATAAAGCAAGCACCAGCAACCTCTGGGATTCCAGTTGTTGTGAAACTGAACTTCAACAGGGCCACTACCACTCCCATGCTTTGGATAGGCTCCTCCCAGGCAATTGCATGCAGCGAGCCCTGGAGTAACCGGTGTAAAGAATGGGAGTGGTAGTGGCCCTGAAGCAGTGTTGTGTCATGGTGTACTCCTTCAGACCATTGCTCCCTGGGGATTGGTGAAGCGGAAATGTAGTATTGAAGAATGAGGCCAGAATTGTATGTAACAAGGTTTTTTAAACCAAGTGCAGCATGGAACTTCAAATATAATGGGCTCAATAATGTTTGCTTAGTATTGGCAGAATTCACAGTAAAATACTTGCTTAAAAGCAAGATAAAAGGAGATTGTACAAAATGATCACAATTTTAACGCACAGTTGACTTTTGCAATTTATGCACGGTCACATTACAAGGGTTCTTAGGAAAGAAAAGCCTACAGATAACCATTTACCCATCAATGTAATCAGGTAGCTCACTGATGGTACTAACGCTTTGACATCCTACCTGCTTTAAGTGCACCTAGGTAAAAAACTCAACCACTACAGAATTCAGGCGTTTATGAAGCTTATTTAACAGTATTACATAACACTTGTAGGTAACCTTTATGTAGGTAAGACCAATTGCATGTGACATACCAAATGCGAATACATGACAAATATTTTTAGATATTTCTGATTATATACAGTAGTTATGTTCTAATAGAGATGTCTTACAGTAACATTCAGCACACAGCAGGCGGGTAATAACACAATTACATTTCTGAACTGCCTAAAATTAGAAAATCCATGAAATGCATGAAGCAGTGGAAAGCTGTTAAGAAAGTCACTGTGTGTGGAGCAAGAGCAACATCAATTGAAGAAGCTTCTGAAGATCAAATGCTGATTATGTGTATCTGCTTAGTTCAGTGATGAAAGGACACGCTCTGCTTGTGGGTTCTGTTATTGATCAAAGCCATAGGAGCACAACTAAAGACCTCTTCTACAGTGTGGGAGAAGTATATATATTATCTAGATTGTACAAAACAGTAGAAATCTAAAGAAATATGAATTCACAAATATATGTTTGCTTCATGGATTTATTCACATAAGCGTGAACATAAAGCTCAGTATGGACATACTGCCAAGAGCATTTTTAGAAATGGTTGTCCCCAAAGAAAAAACATGTCAACCTATACTCTCTTTAAAGTTATTGATCCAAATGACCAACCCATAACTATATGACCTTATGCATATCCCCTCTCTTTTAGCCAGAGCAGAGAACTGCTACAAATAGCATCTTCCACTATGGTAGCCTCAACACTTACGTACCTGGTGTTACATAACCACCAATTAATTTGAATAAACGCATATAATACGAAATCTGCTCATGACTGCTGGAGTTTCAGCATCCAGACTAGTGACAATCATATGTTTGTTGGGGAAACTTGCTTTAGATAAAGGGGCTATCCAGTTCAGATCACTTTTTGAGTGACAGTTCAAGGAGTTTTCCCATCTCAACATTTACGTCATATGCTAGTAGCCAGAAATATTCCTCTCACTGGCACATAAGCAAACTACTGAGCTCCTTAATTCACCTCATCTGTGAAAGCGCTAAGGACATGGTTGGTTACCGGGTTCCCAAGTGGTTGATCCACACAACTTCAACTCAGTAAATATATTAGAAACTTTCTTCCACGAGCAAGATTTGAGTAATTAAGTTGGGTTTGCAGAGCGCATTGTGTGCCCTAAAAAAAAACTTTTACCTATCAATATTTTATGAGAGCATGGGATGAAACTGGAGAGAGCCCATGCAAATACAGGAAGAATATACACATTCCATGCAGATGTTGCCTTAGGTTGGAATCAAAACCAGGACCCCAATGCCATAAAGCAAGCACCAGCAACCTCTGGGATTCCAGTTGTTGTGAAACTGAACTTCAACAGGGCCACTACCACTCCCATGCTCTAGACCGTTGCACCCTGGGGATTGGTGAAGCGGAAATGTAGTATTGAAGAATGAGGCCAGAATTGAATGTAACAAGTTTTTTTTTTACTAAGTGCAGCATGGAACTTCAAATACATTTACTAACATCAGATTTTGAATGCAATCTTCTCTGGCAACAGTAAGTATTATGAAGGCAGGTTGGATGGCTGTAATGTATCACTTACGGTAGGTTATACTGGCCTGGTAATGTTCTGAGTCATGGGTGTCGTAGCCGTAGTCCCTTAACTCACAGCACTGTCTTCAAATGCTGGATGTACTGTAACATTCACTCTGCTGTCTTCTCAAGGATTTACTTGAGGCAGTCTATAACTATAATTTACTTTGGAGAATCCTCTTTAGGAGCAGGAGCTCAGACGTGTGCTTCCTCTCCACTCTGTCTCAACAGGAACTCCCCCTCCTGACATTAAGCATGGCCAGCCCACTCTTACCAAGAGGGGAGGAACAAGGTGGTTAGCCCTGGTCCTGGTTAACCCTTGCCATCCATATCCTCACTGGTGCAAAGTGCCAAAACATGCAAAATACATAACAATACATAATAAAATACACAACAAACTATGTACAATGGTTGTACCCCCATTTTTGGGGTACTACATATACTTCCATATGCTACACATGTAAATACAAAGGAAGACTTTATTAATCAATGTATATAATCACATATGTTATGCATAATAAATGCACAGTATTAGATAAGAATATCAGTCGAAAATTGTGACAATGAAAATATGTGGGTGGTTATCTGTTCTTCCAGACCATTTTAGAACACAGCAATCTGTTTTTACTGTAGCATATTGTTTGGGATACAGTACATGAACATAGTTCCAGTGTTTTTTGACAGTTCTGACTAGTGTAAAACATAAGCCTGTCAGTTCAGACTGAGTTCTTGAATCCCTGTTGCTTTTGATTCAGTGCTTTGCAACAACAGCAGTTTTAAGAAGTACCTCATAGAAATCATTTTCTGTAGAAATAGCATTGGGACCAGTTTACTACATTTGAAGATATAATAAAAATTCTAAATGTAGTTAATGATATCATTGAATCTTAAAATCTTCTTTTCATTATTTCATAATATAAAAGTCTTCATAGTTTAGGCATTTCACAGAAACCATGGCCTTATTTTCCATTAAATAGAAACAAAAATATTAAAGGGGTTTTCCAGCCCCTTCCCCCCCAAAAAAATAAATACAATTCTGAATGTCAGGAATAGTTTAAAATATAAATGAAACTATACTCACCTGCAAGATCCTTCATTCTTCCAGCACTACCCCTCTGATTCTCCAACTTATCTTTCCAACGCTGCAGAGATGACATGCCAACTGTAGTCATCATGTGGAGTAGCCGGTGACATCATCACTACTGCACTGGAAACCATGATGAGTACTCCAAAAAAATGATTAAGGGCTCTTTCACACCTGCGTTCTTGTCTTCCGGCATAGAGTTCCGTCGTCGGGGCTCTATGCCGGAAGAATCCTGATCAGGATTATCCCCATGCATTCTGAAAGGAGTGAAATCCGTTCAGGATGCATCAGGATGTCTTCAGTTCCGGAACGGAACGTTTTTTGGCCGGAGAAAATACTGCAGCATGCTGCGCTTTTTGCTCCGGCCAAAAATCCGGAACACTTGCCGCAATGCTGGATCCGGAATTAATGCCCATTGAAAGGCATTGATCCGGATCCGGCCTTAAGCTAAACGTCGTTTCGGCGCATTGCCGGAGCCGACATTTAGCTTTTTCTGAATGGTTACCATGGCTGCCGGGACGCTAAAGTCCTGGCAGCCATGGTAAAGTGTAGCGGGGAGCGGGGGAGCAGCATACTTACCGTCCGTGCGGCTCCCGGGGCGCTCCAGAGTGACGTCAGGGCGCCCCAAGCGCATGGATCATGTGATCGCATTGGACACGTCATCCATGCGCATGGGGCGCTCTGACGTCACTCTGGAGCGCCCCGGGAGCCGCAGGGACTGTAAGTATACCGCTCCCCCGCTCCCCGCTCCTACTATGGCAACCAGGACTTTAATAGCGTCCTGGGTGCCATAGTAACACTGAAAGCATTTGGAAGACGGTTCCGTCTTCAAATGCTTTCAGTACACTTGCGTTTTTCCGGATCCGGAGTGTAATTCCGGCAAGTGGAGTACATGCCGGATCCGGACAACGCAAGTGTGAAAGAGCCCTTAGCTATTTATTACACTCCTAGCATTCCCTTCTCCAATCCCCATACATGTCTAAAATTCCATGTTTATCTAAAAAGAATTAGAGTTGAAACAAAATCCAGCTTTTAGTAATTTGCCTGAGCAAATACAAGTAGTAGTCTTTAGCTTTACAAATTTCTTTGTAAAGAGTATATGAAAAATAGAAGGAATTCACACCAGTCTTATAAAAACAGAAAGCAGTTGTGTTCTTCACAGATTTTATATGCTATTGCTAGTGACTTAGATGCAGTTGTAACGTCCTTCACAAGCTAGTACTCCTCAACCTTTGTGCCTCTAATAGCAATAATTCTCATTACTTCATGTTACCAGTCTTATTTTTTTTCTGCCTTATATATTTATGATCATTTTGGATTTATTCTTTCCCTGTTCTTCTCAGTTTAGTGTTTGCAGTTCTTTGAATGTGAGATAGGTTTGGGTGAGTTTGATAAGGAAGTTTGTCATTATCATTATTGCACCTGCGCAGTTTGACTGTGTGCTGGCGCATGCACCTCAACAAGCTGAGGACCAGACTTGAAATATGTTTGCAATGCCACTGATGTACATGTGCAGCAAGCTTCAAGGAGGCAGAGAACATGGGACTAGTTGTAATCATGGAAATAGTCCTCACTATGTCGCTCCCTGGCTCATGCAGCTATGAGAAGGTCGCACCTATCTTCTCTTCGGCGCACTCCCTGGCTTTGGGAATTCTCCTGCCTGATGGTAGTTCGAAGTGCCCCTGATGGTGTTAGGGTTTGAAGGGAAAGGCAGGATCCCCCAAACTGTGAGTCAATGATGAGGCCAGGTTTAACCACCTCCGGACCGCCTAACGCAGGATCGCGTTCCGGAGGTGGCAGCGCTGCGCACAGTCACGCATATACGCGTCATCTCGCGAGACGCGAGATTTCCTGTGAACGCGCGCACACAGGCGCGCGCGCTCACAGGAACGGAAGGTAAGAGAGTTGATCTCCAGCCTGCCAGCGGCGATCGTTCGCTGGCAGGCTGGAGATGTGTTTTTTTTAACCCCTAACAGGTATATTAGACGCTGTTTTGATAACAGCGTCTAATATACCTGCTACCTGGTCCTCTGGTGGTCCCCTTTGTTTGGATCGACCACCAGAGGACACAGGTAGCTCAGTAAAGTAGCACCAAGCACCACTACACTACACTACACCCCCCCCCCATCACTTATTAACCCCTTATTAGCCCCTGATCACCCCTAATCACCCCTGATCACCCCATATAGACTCCCTGATCACCCCCCTGTCATTGATTACCCCCCTGTCATTGATCAACCCCCTGTAAAGCTCCATTCAGACGTCCGCATGATTTTTACGGATCCACTGATAGATGGATCGGATCCGCAAAACGCATCCGGACGTCTGAATGAAGCCTTACAGGGGCATGATCAATGACTGTGGTTATCACCCCATATAGACTCCCTGATCACCCCCCTGTCATTGATTACCCCCCTGTCATTGATTACCCCCCTGTAAAGCTCCATTCAGATGTCCGCATGATTTTTACGGATGCACTGATACATGGATCGGATCCGCAAAACGCATCCGGTCGTCTGAATGAAGCCTTACAGGGGCATGATCAATGACTGTGGTGATCACCCCCCTGTCATTGATTACCCCCCTGTAAAGCTCCATTCAGATGTCCGCATGATTTTTACGGATGCACTGATAGATGGATCAGATCCGCAAAACGCATCCGGACGTCTGAATGAAGCCTTACAGGGGCATGATCAATGACTGTGGTGATCACCCCATATAGACTCCCTGATCACCCCCCTGTCATTGATTACCCCCCTGTCATTGATTACCCCCCTGTAAAGCTCCATTCAGATGTCCGCATGATTTTTACGGATGCACTGATAGATGGATCGGATCCGCAAAACGCATCCGGACGTCTGAATGAAGCCTTACAGGGGCATGATCAATGACTGTGGTGATCACCCCATATAGACTCCCTGATCACCCCCCTGTAAAGCTCCATTCAGATGTCCGCATGATTTTTACGGATGCACTGATACATGGATCGGATCCGCAAAACGCATCCGGTCGTCTGAATGAAGCCTTACAGGGGCATGATCAATGACTGTGGTGATCACCCCATATAGACTCCCTGATCACCCCCCTGTCATTGATCACCCCCCTGTCATTGATTACCCCCCTGTAAAGCTCCATTCAGATGTCCGCATGATTTTTACGGATGCACTGATAGATGGATCGGATCCGCAAAACGCATCCGGACGTCTGAATGAAGCCTTACAGGGGCATGATCAATGACTGTGGTGATCACCCCATATAGACTCCCTGATCACCCCCCTGTCATTGATCACCCCCCTGTCATTGATTACCCCCCTGTAAAGCTCCATTCAGATGTCCGCATGATTTTTACGGATGCACTGATAGATGGATCGGATCCGCAAAACGCATCCGGACGTCTGAATGAAGCCTTACACGGGCGTGATCAATGACTGTGGTTATCACCCCATATAGACTCCCTGATCACCCCCCTGTCATTGATCACCCCCCTGTCATTGATCACCCCCCTGTCATTGATCACCCCCCTGTCATTTATCACCCCCCTGTCATTTATCACCCCTCTGTAAGGCTCCATTCAGATATTTTTTTGGCCCAAGTTAGCAGAATTTTTTTTTTTTTTCTTACAAAGTCTCATATTCCACTAACTTGTGTCAAAAAATAAAATCTCACATGAACTCACCATACCCCTCACGGAATCCAAATGCGTAAAATTTTTTAGACATTTATATTCCAGACTTCTTCTCACGCTTTAGGGCCCCTAGAATGCCAGGGCAGTATAAATACCCCACATGTGACCCCATTTCGGAAAGAAGACACCCCCAGGTATTCCGTGAGGGGCATATTGAGTCCATGAAAGATTGAAATTTTTGTCCCAAGTTAGCGGAACGGGAGACTTTGTGAGAAAAAAATTAAAAATATCAATTTCCGCTAACTTGTGGCAAAAAAAAAAAAATTCTATGAACTCGCCATGCCCCTCATTGAATACCTTGGGGTGTCTTCTTTCCAAAATGGGGTCACATGTGGGGTATTTATACTGCCCTGGCATTCTAGGGGCCCCAAAGCGTGAGAAGAAGTCTGGTATCCAAATGTCTAAAAATGCCCTCCTAAAAGGAATTTGGGCACCTTTGCGCATCTAGGCTGCAAAAAAGTGTCACACATCTGGTATCGCCGTACTCAGGAGAAGTTGGGGAATGTGTTTTGGGGTGTCATTTTACATATACCCATGCTGGGTGAGAGAAATATCTTGGTCAAATGCCAACTTTGTATAAAAAAATGGGAAAAGTTGTCTTTTGCCAAGATATTTCTCTCACCCAGCATGGGTATATGTAAAATGACACCCCAAAACACATTCCCCAACTTCTCCTGAATACGGCGATACCACATGTGTGACACTTTTTTGCAGCCTAGGTGGGCAAAGGGGCCCATATTCCAAAGAGCACCTTTAGGATTTCACAGGTCATTTACCTACTTACCACACATTAGGGCCCCTGGAAAATGCCAGGGCAGTATAACTACCCCACAAGTGACCCCATTTTGGAAAGAAGACACCCCAAGGTATTCCGTGAGGGGCATGGCGAGTTCCTAGAATTTTTTATTTTTTGTCACAAGTTAGTGGAAAATGCTTATTTTTTTTTTTTTTTTTTCATACAAAGTCTCATATTCCACTAACTTGTGACAAAAAATAAAAACTTCCATGAACTCACTTTGCCCATCAGCGAATACCTTGGGGTCTCTTCTTTCCAAAATGGGGTCACTTGTGGGGTAGTTATACTGCCCTGGCATTCTAGGGGCCCAAATGTGTGGTAAGTAGTTTGAAATCAAATTCTGTAAAAAATGACCTGTGAAATCCGAAAGGTGCTCTTTTGAATATGGGCCCCTTTGCCCACCTCGGCTGCAAAAAAGTGTCACACATCTGGTATCTCCGTAATCGGGAGAAGTTGGGGAATGTGTTTTGGGGTGTCATTTTACATATACCCATGCTGGGTGAGAGAAATATCTTGGCAAAAGACAACTTTTCCCATTTTTTTATACAAAGTTGGCATTTGACCAAGATATTTATCTCACCCAGCATGGGTATATGTAAAAAGACACCCCAAAACACATTCCTCAACTTCTCCTGAATACAGAGATACCAGATGTGTGACACTTTTTTGCAGCCTAGGTGGGCAAAGGGGCCCACATTCCAAAGAGCACCTTTCGGATTTCACAGGTCATTTACCTACTTACCACACATTTGGGCCCCTAGAATGCCAGGGCAGTATAACTACCCCACAAGTGACCCCATTTTGGAAAGAAGAGACCCCAAGGTATTCGCTGATGGGCATAGTGAGTTCATGGAAGTTTTTATTTTTTGTCACAAGTTTGTGGAATATGAGACTTTGTATGAAAAAAAAAAAAAAAAAAAAAAAAATCATCATTTTCCACTAACTTGTGACAAAAAATAAAAAATTCTAGGAACTCGCCATGCCCCTCACGGAATACCTTGGGGTGTCTTCTTTCCAAAATGGGGTCACTTGTGGGGTAGTTATACTGCCCTGGTATTCTAGGGGCCCAAATGTGTGGTAAGTAGTTTGAAATCAAATTCAGGAAAAAATGAGGAGTGAAATCCGAAAGGTGCTCTTTGGAATATGGGCCCCTTTGCCCACCTAGGCTGCAAAAAAGTGTCACACATCTGGTATCCCCGTACTCAGGAGAAGTTGAGGAATGTGTTTTGGGGTGTCTTTTTACATATACCCATGCTGGGTGAGATAAATATCTTGGTCAAATGACAACTTTGTATAAAAAAATGGGAAAAGTTGTCTTTTGCCAAGATATTTCTCTCACCCAGCATGGGTATATATAAAATGACACCCCAAAACACATTCCCCACCTTCTCCTGAGTACGGAGATACCAGATGTGTGACACTTTTTTGCAGCCTAGGTGGGCAAAGGGGCCCATATTCCAAAGAGCACCTTTCGGATTTCACAGGTCATTTTTTACAGAATTTGATTTCAAACTCCTTACCACACATTTGGGCCCCTAGAATGCCAGGGCAGTATAACTACCCCACAAGTGACCCCATTTTGGAAAGAAGAGACCCCAAGGTATTCGCTGATGGGCATAGTGAGTTCATAGAAGTTTTTATTTTTTGTCACAAGTTAGTGGAATATGAGACTTTGTAAGGAAAAAAAAAAAAAAAAAAAAATCATCATTTTCCGCTAACTTGTGACAAAAAATAAAAAGTTCTATGAACTCACTATGCCCATCAGCGAATACCTTAGGGTGTGTACTTTCAGAAATGGGGTCATTTGTGGGGTGTTTGTACTGTCTGGGCATTGTAGAACCTCAGGAAACATGACAGGTGCTCAGAAAGTCAGAGCTGCTTCAAAAAGCGGAAATTCACATTTTTGTACCATAGTTTGTAAACGCTATAACTTTTACCCAAACCATTTTTTTTTTACCCAAACATTTTTTTTTTATCAAAGACATGTAGAACTATAAATTTAGAGCAAAATTTCTATATGGATGTCGTTTTTTTTGCAAAATTTTACAACTGAAAGTGAAAAATGTCATTTTTTTGCAAAAAAATCGTTAAATTTCGATTAATAACAAAAAAAGTAAAAATGTCAGCAGCAATGAAATACCACCAAATGAAAGCTCTATTAGTGAGAAGAAAAGGAGGTAAAATTCATTTGGGTGGTAAGTTGCATGACCGAGCAATAAACGGTGAAAGTAATGTAGGTCAGAAGTGTAAAAAGTGGCCTGGTCTTTCAGGGTGTTTAAGCACTGGGGGCTGAGGTGGTTAATGCAACAAGTCCAACAGTTCAATTGATGATTCACACAGGCACTGTAGACAAGATATGCAGTCTTTACAGTTGGCGTATGCAGTTCCCAAGGCTGTATCTGAGAGGCTAGTCTCTCTCTCTTTTCAATCAGGCTGTACAATCTCTAAGGGGTGCACTTTCTTTATCTCCAACTTCTGCTGCCTTCAGTAACTTTTTCCCTCAAGGGCTAGTTTATAGACTGTCATTTTGCTGCTTATAATCCATAGGGTACAGGTCTCCCTGTTTAACAATGCTTCTCGCTGCTTTTAGTTGTGATGTTCGACGTCTGTGCTCTCCTATTCAGCCCAGCAGTCATCCCTATGTCGCACCTTCTGCTGATGGGGACCAGGCCTTTATGAATGACAGACATAGTAGGCCCAAATTTCAGGCCCGAGTCTGGTGCTTTTGCTTCTTTTATCCATTATGGCCCAGGCCTTGCCTGTCACTATATACACAGAGTAATCGTGCAGTATTTCTGACCATTTTTATAACCTGTCTATAAGACAGTTGCCAAAGGTATGCTGGTGGTCTAACTGCTTGGATCCCTACCAATCACAAGAATGAGGGTTCCTGCATCCCATGTTTGAATAAAGCAGTGGGGCGCATATGTGACCACTGATCCATTCACTACTATGGGATTGCCAGAGATAGCAGAGCACAGTGCTAGCCAGACCCATAGATAATGAATGAAGCAATGGTCACACATGCATACTACTGCTCCATTCACACTGGGAATTTGTGAGCCCCCATTCTCTTGATTGGTAGGGGTCCAATCACTTGGATTCCCAGTGATCATCCATTTATTACCCATACTGTGGATTGGATTGTTGAATAAAGAGTGATGCCATTTCCAACAGGGGATTATATTCGTAATAGAATAATGTGATATAAAAATGTATGTCCACATTATTTCTATGTGATTTTAAATAATGGATTTAACATAGGTAAACTCTAGTATTCAGTAACCCTGTCAGGAGTGTTGCAGGGAAAGTTGAAAATAATTTCACCTTAAAAGACAAGATCAGGAAAACTCATCTCATAAAGAAAATGTTCGAAGTTATGGTATATAAAAAACTACTTTCTCAATAACACACTCTCCTTACAATTTATCTTTTATTGCATTTTATTGCAAAAATACAGAAATAGGAAAAAGAAATTGCATGGAAAAAGATAATAGTTTGCTTTTGCTTATACAAGTTACATGTGCTGTGATGCTTGAAAGGGTTCCAAGAATATTACTATATTTTTTTCATAATACTGGATTTACTATGTGATGCACAGCAACTTATATTGTATACTCCCTGGTAATGTCCCCAGATATATTTCACTGCATATCTGGCAGTATTATTATATTATTGTTCTAAGAATTGCTAAAAACAATTTTTTCATCTATACTAAGCATGAATGTCACATGTGTATAAGAGATGCGTGATTTTCATTTTTTTTCCGCTCTATCTGATTAAGTTTATTTATATAAAATTTTTCTCATGATTGAACTCAAGTTAGAATATATGGTTTGGTTTTACAGTATAATCTAATATTTACCATCTTTTGAGAAAAATGGGTGTTCCATGGTCCTGTGCCTTCATGCCCAACAAGACAAAATCATAAATCAAGTTTCAAGTGACCACGAG
Source organism: Bufo bufo (assembly GCF_905171765.1). Taxonomy (NCBI): domain Eukaryota; kingdom Metazoa; phylum Chordata; class Amphibia; order Anura; family Bufonidae; genus Bufo; species Bufo bufo. The sequence goes on along the minus strand of NC_053390.1, from coordinate 618,534,811 downwards.
CATTACAAATGTTTTTATGATACCTGTATCTACAGCGGATGTGGAGCTGTTGTGTCACTCAACAGATATGATTTGGAACTACTCCTAAGAGCGTTTCCCTAGTGGTCCCCTGATCTTCACCCTTCCACTCCTATAAGAGGATCTGGTCTCTGCTGCAGGTGAACCACCACGCCGCTTAATCTTAGAGTAGTCTATGTTCAGTTATTGTTGACCCATTAGGGTTGAGAGAGACCAACGGATCAGGTAAAATCACAGTAAGGGACAAGCCATGTTCAAGGCAGGCAGCATACAAACAATATGATAAACAGTTCAAAGGTCAAGACAGGTAGCAAATGGTCAAATTCGAAATACATGCAGAAATTGGTACACAGTCAAACAGAAGGAACTATAGTACCTTTGTAGGGAAGCTAACCCATACCGTATATACCCATGCCTTATATACCCATAAGAAGGATGCCAAAGGCTGGGGACAGATGAGGGAGTTGTATGCTGGCCCCTTAAGAGGCGAGGGCCCACTCTAGGAGCATATATACTGTATGCACTATATGCAGGATATTTACCTATGGGACCTGTGGCTGGTCACTGTAATTCAGGAGAGACAGGAAGTAATACAGGAGAAGCAGAGTCTGATCCTCCTATAACAATGATCAAACACAACAGTGCACCACAGTCTGCTCCTCCTATAGCATAATGACTAAACATAACAGTGCACCACAGTCTGCTCCTCCTATAGCATAATGGCCAAACACAACAGTGCACCACAGTCTGCTCCTCCTATAGCATAATGGCCAAACACAACAGTGCACCACAGTCTGCTCCTCCTATAGCATAATGGCCAAACACAACAGTGCACCACAGTCTGCTCCTCCTATAGCATAATGACCAAACACAACAGTGCACCAGTCTGCTCCTCCTATAGCATAATGACCAAACACAACAGTGCACCACAGCCTGCTCCTCCTATAGCATAATGACCAAACACAACAGTGCACCAGTCTGCTCCTCCTATAGCATAATGACCAAACACAACAGTGCACCAGTCTGCTCCTCCTATAGCATAATGACCAAACACAACAGTGCACCACAGTCTGCTCCTCCTATAGCATAATGGCCAAACACAACAGTGCACCACAGTCTGCTCCTCCTATAGCATAATGGCCAAACACAACAGTGCACCACAGTCTGCTCCTCCTATAGCATAATGGCCAAACACAACAGTGCACCACAGTCTGCTCCTCCTATAGCATAATGACCAAACACAACAGTGCACCACAGCCTGCTCCTCCTATAGCATAATGACCAAACACAACAGTGCACCACAGTCCGCTCCTCCTATAGCATAATGACCAAACACAACAGTGCACCACAGCCTGCTCCTCCTATAGCATAATGACCAAACACAACAGTGCACCACAGTCCGCTCCTCCTATAGCATAATGACCAAACACAACAGTGCACCAGTCTGCTCCTCCTATAGCATAATGACCAAACACAACAGTGCACCACAGTCTGCTCCTCCTATAGCATAATTACCAAACACAACAGTGCACCACAGCCTGCTCCTCCTATAGCATAATGGCCAAACACAACAGTGCACCACAGTCTGCTCCTCCTATAGCATAATGGCCAAACACAACAGTGCACCACAGCCTGCTCCTCCTATAGCATAATGACCAAACACAACAGTGCACCAGTCTGCTCCTCCTATAGCATAATGACCAAACACAACAGTGCACCACAGTCTGCTCCTCCTATAGCATAATGGCCAAACACAACAGTGCACCACAGTCTGCTCCTCCTATAGCATAATGGCCAAACACAACAGTGCACCACAGTCTGCTCCTCCTATAGCATAATGGCCAAACACAACAGTGCACCACAGTCTGCTCCTCCTATAGCATAATGGCCAAACACAACAGTGCACCAGTCTGCTCCTCCTATAGCATAATGGCCAAACACAACAGTGCACCACAGTCTGCTCCTCCTATAGCATAATGGCCAAACACAACAGTGCACCACAGTCTGCTCCTCCTATAGCATAATGGCCAAACACAACAGTGCACCACAGTCTGCTCCTCCTATAGCATAATGGCCAAACACAACAGTGCACCAGTCTGCTCCTCCTATAGCATAATGGCCAAACACAACAGTGCACCACAGTCTGCTCCTCCTATAGCATAATGGCCAAACACAACAGTGCACCACAGTCTGCTCCTCCTATAGCATAATGGCCAAACACAACAGTGCACCACAGTCTGCTCCTCCTATAGCATAATGGCCAAACACAACAGTGCACCACAGTCTGCTCCTCCTATAGCATAATGACCAAACACAACAGTGCACCACAGTCTGCTCCTCCTATAGCATAATGACCAAACACAACAGTGCACCACAGTCTGCTCCTCCTATAGCATAATGACCAAACACAACAGTGCACCACAGTCTGCTCCTCCTATAGCATAATGACCAAACACAACAGTGCACCACAGTCTGCTCCTCCTATAGCATAATGACCAAACACAACAGTGCACCAGTCTGCTCCTCCTATAGCATAATGACCAAACACAACAGTGCACCACAGTCTGCTCCTCATGTTTTGGTCACTATACTACAGTGGGAACAGACTCTGTTGCATTGTCTGAATCTGGTTGCTATAATACAAGAGGAGACTATGGTGTATTATCCTTGTCTGGTTGCTATCATACAGGAGCAGACTCTGGTGTATTGTCTACATCTGGGTGCTAAAATACAGGATTAGAATATAGTGTATTATCTGCATCTGGTTGCTATAATACAGGAGGAGCAGGTTTTGGTGTATTGTCTGCATCTGGTCACTATAATACAGGAGGAGCAGGTTTTGGTGTATTGTCTCCATCCTTTCACTATAATACAGGAGGAGCAGACTCTGCTGTATTGACTGCATCTAGTTGTTACAAAACAGGAGCAGACTCTGGTGCACTATGGGAAATTAGGCTGTGACATCTATTAGAAGCTTTTCCTTCATGTGAGTCTTTAGGTGGCGGTACTTCTGACATTTGTGCCCTCTTGATACTGATGATTAGTGGAGATCTACTCTAACCTATGGGACTTAACGGATTTCTTCATTTGTGGTCGGATCAGCTATCAGAAAGGTGAACCTAACCTATCTAACCCCATCTACAACAAGCAGTAGAGTTATGCCATAACTGCTGTGGTAGGGCAGCCTAAAGGGGCCAAAAAGAGCAAACCTTAGTTTAGAGCAAAAATATACATACCGTTACGACACCCAATTTTGAACCGAAAAGACCTTTCACGATGAAGGTGCGGAATATACCGTATATATCACAGTGACTTCTATTTACCTTACCTCTTTGTCATGTGCATCGGCACATCGTTCTTGGAGATGGTTAATGCTGATGCGATTGAAAGAGTGGCCGGTAACCAGAAACGATTTACTCCTATGTTGACTAACATATGACCATATAACGAGAAGGTCTGAATCCTGAGAGCTGCAGACTGAAACAAACAATGGTGAATCTGTTGACAGGGCCTAAATTAACGCCAACCATCCGCCAAGGGCCCTGATAGGACACCAACTGTTCCTGGTGGCAAAATACTTCACCTCTACTTATTCCCCAGGCCACACTTTTTATTTTATTTTTATAAAGGACCCAAAAGTTAGAACATGGCGTATGCCGTCTTACTCTAGTAGTAGATTAAGTAACATAGTAACATAGTAACATAGTACATAAGGCCGAAAAAAGACATTTGTCCATCCAGTTCGGCCTGTCATCCTACAAGTTGATCCAGAGGAAGGCAAAAAAACCCTGTGAGGTAGAAGCCAATTTTCCTCACTTTAGGGGAATAAAAAATTCCTTCCCGACTCCAATCAGGCAATCAGAATAACTCCCTGGATCAACGACCCCTCTCTAGTAGAAATATGTAAACTCACCAGGCCTGGGGATCCATAAACAGGAATACATGCTTATTTCGATTAACGAGCTAATGTTGCCTGTAATAAGGACAGAACGTACACACCATACCTGCAGTTGTGACAGAAATAAGCTTAAGGTCGCGATAAACTATGTATGCTGCGACTGTAGTCATGATAGGATTTGTCGTGTCTGTAGACGTGACAGACTTTGTAAATTGCGCCTTATTACTGTACCTCCTACTGGAAGACAGACCGATACCCAGGACTTAGGCTGGACACCAACACCCTCAGCCCGAGTTTGTAGATGAAGTAAGCATGCCTGGGAGAAGGTGATGTCCGCAAAGACAGGCTCGGGATGACGCCTTATAAAGAAAACAAAGATTTTCCTTTTAGACCCAACAACCTAGAAAATTGAAAAGTTTGAGAAAACAATAATGTGAGTGAGGCTCTAATGGCACGAGCCACCACAAGAAAAATTGTATTGCGAGCCACAGATGACAGAGCCATGCGAGCGGGTCTGAAGGAAGAAAAAGACATGGAACCTACTTGTGGTAGGACCACGCAGCCGGCCTCGAATGGCGGAGTTTGTGTGTGTAAAATTTAAACGGAGAAGCCATGCGCGGGAGACTCTAATGGCTGAGCCATGCGTGAGGGACTCTAATGGCGAAGTCATATGTGTCCATGTATGAGAGACTAATGGTGGAGTCATATGTGTAAAACTAAAACAGAGAAGCCATGCGTGAGAGACTCTAATGACGGAGCCATGCGTGAGAGACTCTAATGGCGGAGCCATGCGTGAGAGACTCTAATGGCGGAGCCATGCGTGAGAGACTCTAATGGCGGAGCCATGCGTGAGAGACTCTAATGGCGGAGCCATGCGTGAGAGACTCTAATGGCGGAGCCATATGTGTAAAACTAAAACGGAGAAGCCATGCGTGCGAGACTAATGGCAGTTTTTTTTTATATTTATTTATTTATTTATTTATTTATTTATTTATAAAACCACTTATGCAGCACCAGTATGACTTGGGGACTCGCATAACCATGACCCTCTTCGACAGTGAACTTGGGACACTAACCAGCCTACAACCAAACCATATTGTACCGCCTAACAAACAACATGAAGAACGGTCATCGGGCCATGAGGCCCTCCGAAGCCAAGAGACTGAACTGGATGACCTTACAGTGACGATAAGTAATTAAACGTGAGCCAGACCTGAAGGAAAATGCATAGACATTAGTGATCCGAACCACGTGCACAACCGAAACATTAACCAACCTCGAACCATGAAATTGAAACAGATGGGAGAAAAACAAGAGCCAGAGGCATTGCAGTTCGCTAAGAGAAGACCCTTGTCGTGACAAATGAATGAACAACTTGTGAAAACATAGTAGGAACTTACTCCTATTGGCCTAGCAATGAAAAGAAATGCAGCTTTAAGTTGAAGCAGAGTATAACACATGATGTAAGAACAAGTGGGTGAATGCAGCTCTGGATGTAAGTGGTGCCTAAAACATGGTATGGGCACAGCTCTGAGTATGAGCATGAAGAGCATGGTATAAAGCAGCCGTATGAATGCAATCTGAAAGTGAGCAGAGTATTAATGTAATGCAACCGCGGACAAATGATCGCAGCTCTAGTAGTGAATGGCGTATGGGACAAAAATGTAAATGCAGACACACGGACGTAGCTTTGAAGGTAACAATCCTAACCACAATCATTCGACTATTAGTGCCCAACCCCCTTCGCCCCAGAGTGCTACAAGTCACGGACCGTGTAACCACATCCGATCCTACCGTGAATGCCAGCACTCGCCTGGCACCTTCTGCCATTGCCCAGGCGCGAACAAACCTCCACATGATGCTGCAGGAGTGTTTTTTTTTTTTTTTTTTTAAACGACCATTGATACATGACCCTTCCAAAAACTAAATGAATAAAATACCATCACTTAAACACAGCGTGCGTAGCTTGGAGACATGCGTCCCATATGTAACAGGTATCAGAAAACATGCGACCATACCTATTCTAGGCGCATGCTTACCCCAATAACAATATTCAAATGCCCCCAACAAGCCCCTGAACAGCCAGACAAAATATGCTAACCACAGTCGTTTGACCATTAGCGCCCAACTCTGCTTCGTCCCAGCGTATAACAAGTCGCAGACCGTAATGTGGGTCTCGTGTAAACGAGTCTGATTCTACCGTGAACAACAGCACTCGCCTGGAACTTTCTGCCGTTGCCCAGGCGTGAACGAGCCTCCGTACAATGCTTCTGTTTTTTTTGTTTGTTTGTTAAATCGACCATTGATCCACATTTACCATCACTTAAACACAGCATGCATAGCTTGAGCCAACTGCAGACACGCTCTTCGCATGTAAACCAGGTATCAGAAAACATACAACCATACCTACTCTAAGCACGTGCTACCCCAATAACTGTATGCAATGGCCCCACCAGGCCTCTGAATAGCCGGACAAACAATACTAACAACCATAGTTCGACCATTAGCGCCCAAACTTTGCTTCATCCATGTCGCGGACCGCAGCGTGGGTCCCGTACAAACAACTCCGATCCTACCATGAATACCAGCGCCCTCCTGCCGTCGCCCAGCCGTAAGGAGCCTCCACACCATGCTGCTATATTATAGAGCTGACCCAGAGGTAATGAAATCAGCTGAATCGGCGTCAGCCTGGGCCCACAGGTAACATAACATAGATAACATAGAATGTGTCGGCAGATAAGAACCATTTGGCCCATCTAGTCTGCCCAATATACTAAATACTATGGATAGCCCCTGGCCCTATCTTATATGAAGGATGGCCTTATGCCTATCCCATGCATGCTTAAACTCCTCCACTGTATTTGCAGCTGCCACTTCTGCAGGAAGGCTATTCCATGCATCCACTACTCTCTCAGTAAAGTAATACTTCCTGATATTACTTTTAAACCTTTGCCCCTCTAATTTAAAACTATGTCCTCTTGTAGCAGTTTTTCTTCTTTTAAATATTCTTTCCTCTTTTACCTTGTTGATTCCCTTTATGTATTTAAAAGTTTCTATCATATCCCCTCTGTCTCGTCTTTCTTCCAAGCTATACATGTTAAGGTCCTTTAATCTTTCCTGGTAAGTTTTATCCTGCAATCCATGTACCTGCTTAGTAGCTCTTCTCTGAACTCTCTCCAAAGTATCAATATCCTTCTGGAGATATGGTCTCCAGTACTGAGCACAATACTCCAAATGAGGTCTCACTAGTGCTCTGTAGAGCGGCATGAGCACCTCCCTCTTTCTACTGGTAATTCCTCTTGCTATACACCCAAGCATTCTGCTAGCATTTCCTGCTGCTCTGTGACATAGTCTGCCTACCTTTAAGTCTTCTGAAATAATGATCCCTAAATCCCTTTCCTCAGATACTGAGGTTAGGACTGTATCACTGATTTTATATTCTGCTCTTGGGTTTTTACGTCCCAGGTGCATTATCTTGCACTTATCAACATTAAATTTTAGTTGTGAGATTTTTGACCATTCCTCTAGTTTTCCTAAGTCCTTTTCCATTTGGTGTATTCCTCCAGGAACGTCAACCCTGTTACAAATCTTTGTGTCATCAGCAAAAAGACACACCTTACCATTGAGGCCTTCTGCAATTTCGCTGATAAAGATATTAAACAATATGGGTCCCAGAACAGATCCCTGAGGTACCCCACTGGTAACAATACCTTGGTCTGAATATACTCCATTGACTACAACCCTCTGTTGCCTGTCCCTCAGCCACTGCCTAATCCATTCAACAATATGGGAGTCCAAGCCCAATGACTGCACTTTATTGAGAAGCCTTCTATGTAGGACAGTATCAAAAGCCTTACTAAAGTCTAGATAAGCGATGTCTACTGCACCTCCTCCATCTATTATTTTAGTCACCCAATCAAAAAAATCAATAAGATTAGCTTGACATGATCTCCCTGAAGTAAACCCATGCTGTTTTTCATCTTTCAATCCATGGGATTTTAGATGGTCCACAATCCTCTCCTTAAGTATGGTTTCCATTAATTTCCCCACTATTGATGTCAGGCTTACTGGCCTATAGTTGCCCGATTCCTCCCTACTACCTTTCTTGTGAATGGGCACAACATGCTAATTTCCAATCTTCTGGGACGACTCCTGTTGCCAGTGATTGGTTAAATAAATCTGTTAATGGTTTTGCTAGTTCACCGCTGAGCTCTTTTAATAGCTTTGGGTGTATCCCATCAGGCCCCTGTGACTTATTTATATTAATTTTAGACAGTTGACTTAGAACCTCTTCCTCTGTAAAGACACATGCGTCAAAAGATTAATTAGTCTTCTTTCCCAACTGAGGTCCTTCTCCTTCATTTTCCTTTGTAAAAACTGAACAGAAGTATTCATTGAGGCAGTCAGCTAGTTCTTTATCTTCTTCCATATACCTTCCTTCTTTAGTTTTTAATTTGGTAATTCCTTGTTTTAGTTTCCTTTTTTCATTTATGTATCTGAAGAATGCCTTATCGCCTTTTTTCCCTGACTGAGCTAATTTCTCTTCTGCCTGTGCTTTAGAAGCTCTTATAACTTGTTGGGCCTCTCTCTGCCTAATCTTATAAATTTGTCTGTCATCCTCGTTTTTTTTTTTTTTATAATTCCTAAATGCTATCTTTTTGTTTTTAATGATTTTGGCCACTTCTGCTGAGTACCACAGTGGTCTCTTCCTTTTTTTGCTTTTACTGACAAGCCTAATGCAATCTTCTGTTGCCTTCAATAGTGCCACTTTTAAGTAGTCCCATTTCTCCTGGACTCCAATTAAACTGTTCCAATCTGTTAGGGACTCGTATACCACTAATCTAATTTTAGAAAAGTCAGTTTTTCTAAAATCTAAAACTTTTGTTTTTGTGTGGTGTGACTCAGTCACTGTACTTATAGTAAACCACACTGACTGGTGATCACTAGATCCCAAGCTTTCCCCTACAGTAATATCAGATACCAAATTCCCATTTGTGAATACTAAATCTAAAATGGCCTCCTTCCGGGTTGGCTCCTCCACTTTTTGCTGTAGAGATAATCCCAGTAGGGAATTTAGAATATCTGTACTCTTGGCAGAACTAGCTATTTTGGTTTTCCAGTTTACATCTGGAAGATTGAAGTCTCCCATAATGATAACTTCCCCCTTCAATGTCATTTTAGCTATTTCCTCAACTAGTAGATCATCTAATTCTTTGACTTGGGTAGGTGGTCTATATATAACACCTACACGAGTTACCTTATGATTATCAAGCTGCAAGGTAACCCAAACTGACTCTAAATTGTTCTCGCTAACTTGTATCAAATTAGATTTTATGCTATCTTTCACATACAGGGCCACCCCTCCCCCCTATAAATATAAATAGCCTAGTAATCAGCCAGCCTGGGCCCACAGGTACGTATGAATAGCCTTGTAATGCAGCAATATCTTGCTTATACTTGTTCTACAGATCTGACATTCCAGGTTCTGCTGTCTCATTAGCTTCCCTTTCTTCTGCATTTGGTACCTTACATCTTTATCTTAAAATATTTGCTATGGCCCCTAATTACCGAACCTTATCATTAGATTATATTTTGAAACATGAAAGGCTCAGGATGCAAAATACTATATATAAAAATAATAATGTCTCCCTCTCATCTCCGGCTCCTTAATCCTACAGATGTAAGCATGAAGGGGAGCAGTTGTACCTTGCCTGTCAAAAAATGAGTGTAATTAGTCAGTGCAATGTACAATTCATACAGTGCATTATTAAAACCTGGTCCTGCCTCAGAGCAGAAGTGGCGGCTTTCCAAGGACGCACTGCATAATACCAAATGTAAATTTCCACATCCGGAGAAGTTTTGCCCATGGACTGAAGCACTGAAAGCAGGAGCAATGTGTAATTATTCTCTCTTTTAGAATTAATTTACACGACTCTATATATTTCACAGTGTGCAATACAGAGATGACATCCATGTGCTTTCTGCATCCATATGTCTGCTCTGCCAAAGATAGCACAAGTCCTATAATAGGTCGCAAAATGTGGTTCACTGATCCATTTAAGTCAATGGGTCTGCAAAAGGCATATTATCCGGACCACAAAATACATACAATTGTGGGAATGCACCCTAATGCACTTTTGGTCCTGGTGGGCAAGGAGAAAGAAGATATCAACTTAAAATTCTATGTTGCAAGCAACGAGAATCCACGGCCATGTGCAGCCCAAGACATTTATTATCATTTTGGCTAGAAAATATAGTATATGTACCCCAGCTCAGAGCTGGCATTGCTTTGCATTTAATTGCATGCAGAAAGAGGTGCCTAATCCCCAGTCTTAATAAATGAGATGCACCTAACTCCAATGGGCTTCTTAGTAACACTGCTGTAGGAAATACCTGCCCTAGGCCCCCTGCACACGAATGTGTGCTTCCCTTTGCCGTATTGCGGACCACATTTGCGGATCCGCAATACACGGGTGGGCATTCTGTTTCACAGATGGGTCGGCAAATCCGGAGATGTGGAATGGTGCGGAACGGAAGCACGGAACGGAACCCTACGGAAGCACTACGGAGTGCTTCTGTGGGGTTTCATCCCGTACTTCCGTTCCGCAAAAAGATAGAACATGTCCTATCTTTTTGTGGAACGGCCGGATCGCGGACCCATTAAAGTGAATGGGTCCGCGATCCTCTGCGGCTGCCCCACGGACTGTGTTCGTGCATTGCGGGCCGAGCTCGACCACGGGGTGCACACGTTCGTGTGCAGGGGACCTTAGTATAATCTGCCTCATAGTGCTTTGAGAATTATTTTTTTTTGCAGTGTGATTTTCAGTTAAGCATGCATGTGTTTGGAGGAGTTGGGAGAGATAGCTAATGGCTTAGGAAGCATTTATCCATCAGTTATTTAAATTGTACAGACATTAATGGGGGGAGGATTAGTGGGTTGCACTAAAGTGCCAAAGGCAGCATGAACTCTAAGGCCTCTTTCAGACGGGCGTTGCGGGAAAATGTGCGGGTACGTTACGGGAACACCCGCGATTTTTCCGCGTGAGTGCAAAACATTGTAATGCGTTTTGCACTCACGTGAGAAAAATCACGCATGTTTGGTACCCAAACCCGAACTTCTTCACAGAAGTTCGGGCTTGGGATCGGTATTCTGTAGATTGTATTATTTTCCCTTATAACATGGTTATAAGGGAAAATAATAGCATTCTGAATACAGAATGCATAGTAAAATAGCGCTGGAGGGGTTAAAAAAATAAAATAAAAAAAATTAACTCACCTTAGTCCACTTGATCGCGCAGCCCGGCATCTCCTTCTGTCTCCTTTGCTGAACAGGACCTGTGGTGACGTCACTCCGGTCATCGCATGATCCATCACATGATCCATCACCATGGTAAAAGATCATGTGATGGATCATGTGATGACTAGAGTGACGTCACCACAGGTCCTGTTCAGCAAAGGAGACAGAAGGAGATGTGGATTAAGGTGAGTTAAATTTTTTAAAAAAAATTTTTAACCCCTCCAGCGCTATTTTACCCTGTTATAAGGGAAAATAATAATGATCGGGTCTCCATCCCGATTGTCTCCTAGCAACCGTGTGTGAAAATCGCACCGCATCCGAACTTGCTTGCGGATGCTTGCGATTTTCACGCAAACCCATTTACTTCTATGGGACCTGCGTTGCGTGAAAAACGCAGAATATAGAGCATGCTGCGATTTTCACGCAACGCACAAGTGATGCGTGAAAATCACCGCTCGTGTGCACAGCCCCATAGAAATGAATGGGTCGGTATTCAGTGCGGGTGCAATGCGTTCACCTCACGCATCGCATCCGCGCGGAATACTCGCCCGTGTGAAAGGGGCCTAAATACGGCCCTGATCAGCACTAATAGTTTCTCTAGTTCTGTTCTTTTAACTCCTTAAGGACACAGCCTTATTTCACCCTAAGGACCAGGCCATTTTTTGCAAATCTGACCAATGTCACTTTAAGTGGTGATAACTTTAAAACACTTTGACTTATCCAGGCCATTCTGAGATTGTTTTTTCGTCACATATTGTACTTCATGACACTGGTAAAATAAAGTTAAAAAAAATATCATTTTTATTTATTAAAAAATACCAAATTTAGCAAAAAAATTAAAAAAATTGCAAATTTCCAAGTTTCAAATTATCTACTTCTATAATACATAGTAATACCTCCAAAAATTGTTATTACTTTACATTCCCCATATGTCTACTTCATGTTTGGATCATTTTGGGAATGATATTTTATTTTTTGGGGATGTTACAAGGCTTAGAAGTTTAGAAGCAAATCTTGAAATTTTTCTTAAATTTTCAAAAACCCAATTTTTAGGGACCAGTTCAGGTCTGAAGTCACTTTGTGAGGCTTACATAATAGAAACCACCCAAAAATGACCCCACTATGGGGTCTGTAGTTTACAGTAAACACTCCACATGTGGTCGTAAACCGCTGTCCGGGCACACGGCAGGGCGCAGAAGGAAAGGAATGCCATACGGTTTTTGGAAGACAGGTTTTGCATGACTGTTTTTTTTTAAACCATGTCCCATTTGAAGCCCCCCTGATGCACCCCTAGAGTAGAAACTCCATAAAAGTGACCCCATCTAAGAAACTACACCCCTCAAGGTATTCAAAACTGATTTTACAAACATCGTTAACCCTTTAGGTGTTCCACAAGAATTAATGGAAAATAGAGATACAATTTCAAAATTTCACTTTTTTGGCAGATTTTCCATTTTAATATTTTTTTTTCAGTTACAAAGCAAGGGTTAACAGCCAAACCAAACTCAATATTTATGGCTCTGAGTCTGTAGTTTACAGAAACACCCCATATGTGGTCGTAAACCGCTGTACGGGCACACGGCAGGGCACAGAAGGAAAGAAATGCCATACAGTTTTTGAAAGGCAAATTTTGCTGGACTGGTTTTTTTGACACCATGTCCCATTTGAAGCCCTCTGCAACCCTAGAGTAGAAACTCCATAAAAGTGACCTTATCTAAGAAACTACACCCCTCAAGATATTCAAAACTGATTTTACAAACGTCGTTAACCCTTTAGGTGTTCCACAAGAATTAATGGAAAATAGAGATACAATTTCAAAATTTCACATTTTTGGCAGATTTTCCATTTTAATATTTTTTTTACTTTTACAAAGCAAGGGTTAACAGCCAAAAAAACCTCAATATTTAAGGCCCTGATTCTGTAGTTTACAGAAACACCCCATATGTGGTCGTAAACTACTGTACGGGCACACGGCAGGTCGCAGAAGAAAAGGAATGCCATACGGTTTTTGGAAGGCAGATTTTGCTGGACTGTTTTTTTTTACACCATGTCCCATTTGAAGCCCTCCTGATGCAACCCTAGAGTAGAAACTCCATAAAAGTGACCCCATCTAAGAAACTACAACCCTCAAGGTACTCAAAACTGATTTTTCAAAGGTCGTTAACCCTTTAGGTGTTCCACAAGAGTTATTGGCAAATGAATTTTTTGCAAATTTTTCATTTTAATCCATTTTTTCCAGTAACAAAGCAAGGATTAACAGCCAAACAAAATTTTATATTTATGGCCCTGATTCTGTAGTTTACATAAACACCCCATATGTGGTCGTAAACTGCTGTACCGGCACACGGCAGGGCGCAGAATGAAAGGCATGCCATACGGTTTTTGGAAGGCAGGTTTTGCTGGACTGTTTTTTTTTTACACCATGTCCCATTTGAAGCCCCCCTGATGCACCCCTAGAGTAGAAACTCCAAAAAAGTTACCCCATTTTAGAAACTACAGGATAGGGTGGAAGTTTTGTTGGTACTAGTTTAGGGTACATATGATTTTTGGTTGCTCCATATTACACTTTTTGTGAGGCAAGATAACAAGAAATAGCTGTTTTTATTTTTTGTTTTTATTTTTTGTTATTTACAAAATTCATCTGACAGGTTAGATCATGTGGTATTTTTATAGACCAGGTTGTCACGGACGCGGCGATACCTAATATGTATACTTTTTTTTTTATTTATGTAAGTTTTACACAATGATTTCATTTTTGAATCCAAAAAAATCATGTTTTAGTGTTTCCATAGTCTGAGAGCCATAATTTTTTCAGTTTTTGGGCGATTACCTTGGGTAAGGTATGATTTTTGCGGGATGAGAAGACGGTTTTATTGGCACTATTTTGGGGTGCGTGTGACTTTTTGATCGCTTGCTATTACACATTTTGTGATGTAAGGTGACAAAAAATGGTTTATTTAGCACAGTTTTTTTTTTTTTTTATGGTGTTCATCTGAGGGGTTAGGTCATGTGATATTTTTATAGAGCCCGTCGATACGGACGCGGCGATACCTAATATGTATCCTTTTTTTATATTTATGTAAGTTTTACACAATAACAGCTTTTTTAAAACAAAAAAAATTATGTTTTAGTGTCTCCATATTCTGAGCCATAGTTTTTTTATTTTTTGGGCGATTGTCTCAGGTAGGGGCTCATTTTTTGCGGGATGAGGTGACAGTTAGATTGTTAATATTTTGGTGGGCAAACGCCTTTTTGATCGCTTCCTGTTGTATTTTTTGTGATGTAAGGTGGCAAAAAAATGGTTTATTTAGCACTTTTTTTATTTTTAATTTTTTTACGGTGTTTATCTGAGGGGTTAGGTCATGTGATATGTTTATATAGCCGGTCGATACGGACGTGGCGATACCTAATATGTATACTTTTTTTTACTTTATTTGGGGAAAATGACGTTTTTGTTTATTTTACTTGAAACTTTAAATTTTTTGGGGGGAAAACTTTATTTTTTCAACTTTTTCTTTTCACTTAATTTTATTTCCCACTTTGAGACTTGAACTTTTGGGGGTCTAATCCTTTAGAATGCATTCCAATACTTCTGTATTGGAATGCATTGGCTGTATGAGTAATACTGTGTGTATTACTCATACAGCTTCCGGCCTGTGAGATGCAGGGGGCTGGATCTCACAGGCTCGTCACCGGAAGGCAGCGCGATGCCTTCCTTAGACATTGCGCTGCCTTCCATGCCATCGGGTCCCCCCTACAGCAGCATTGGGACCCGATGGCACCGCCACACGCCACCACCGCAACTTAGAAAAGCCGCAAACCGCAGGTCTGAATTGACCTGCGGTTTGCGGCGATCGCCAACATGGGGTGGTCACGGGACCCCCCCGGGCATTTAACCACTACGCGGCGGTGATCAGAAATACACAGGGCGTACAGGTACTCCCTGTGTCCTTAAGTACCAGGACATAAGGGCGTACCTGTACGCCCTGTGTCCTGAAGAGGTTAAAGAACAGGAAAATGGAAAGAAAATGTTTTTGCTATTATTACCATTAGAGATGAGCGAATCAAAGTTGATGAAGTGAATTTCGGTCCGAATTTCAGGACAAATTCGATTCGTACCGAATCCGAATTTCCTCACGCTTGGTGGTAACGAATCGCATTTTTTCCTAAAATGGCTGCTGCACCGGGTAGGACGTGGAGCAAGGAACTCTGGGAACGAGGGATCACCCACAATGCCATGCATGCAGCCAATCAGCAGCCAGCCAGCCCTGTGATGTCAGAGTCATATAAATAGCCTCAGCCATCTTGGATTCAGCCATTTTCCTTTGTACTCAGTGCAGGGAGAGACGTCAGCAGACACTTGGGACAGTGCTAGGAAAGACCTGAAAACTTAAATATTGCTCAATAGAAGTTCAGGGAAAGAGCATTAGAAGTGTAGGGAAAGGATAGGGAGGAATTATTACACAGTATTGAAGCACAACAGGGTTCAGTAGGGGAGTGTACAGCGTGGGTAATAGGAACAATCCTATTACACCTTGCTGCACTGTCTGCAGATCCAATTTGTTATTATACAGTTCTGTAATTCCAGTAAACCGTTCTTGTTATTGGGGTGCAAGTGCTGTTTGATACAGCCATTAACAGGGTTTATTACAAGGAAATTATTTGCCCTTGTGCGGTGCAGTTATATGTTCTAAAGCATTTTTTGGCTTGTATTAGTGGAAAAAAAGGGCTTAGCCGTTGTGTGGTGAAGTGAGAAAATTACAGTCCTTTTTGGTGTGTATTAGTGGCAAAAAATATATATTTGCCATTCAGCGGTGCAGTTATATGTTCTAAAGCCCTTTTTGGCGTGTATAAGTGGAAAAAAAATAAGGGCCTATTTTCCTTTCAGTGGTGCAGTTACCATATTTTTCACTTGATAAAGGGAGATAAGCATGCAGGCGGGCAGGCGGCGCATGAGGAGGGAGCTGGGGCAGGCGGCGCATGACCGAGGGAGCTGCCGGTCTGCGCCGTCATAATACTATACATACGGTACTACAGTAAGTACAGAACATTGCGGTATACATTAAGATATGGATAGGATTGAATGTACTTAACAGCTGCGGGGACCGGTGTATTAGAGTAGAATCACTGCACCGAGCCCCGCCATGAGTGTCCCTGCCTCCTCCCTCCACACTGATGCATCTGATGGGGGATCTGTAGATGACACTTATGGGGATCTGTGGATGACATAAGTGTCATCCACAGAGCCCCATAAGTCTCATCCACAGATCCCCCATCAGTGTCATCCACAGATCCCCCATCAGTGTCATCCACAGATCCCCCATAACAGTGCATCATCCACAGATCCCCCCATAACAGTGCGTCATCCACAGATCCCCCATAACAGTGTGTCATCCACAGATCCCCCCCATAACAGTGCGTCATCCACAGATCCCCCCATAACAGTGCGTCATCCACAGATCCCCCCCATAACAGTGCGTCATCCACAGATCCCTAATAACAGTGCAGCATCCACAGACCACCATTAGTTCAAAACCTACCAAAAGCACACCTTTTGGTTCAAAATATATTTTTCTTATTTTCCTCCTCAAAAACCTAGGTGTGTCTTATCATCAGGTGCGTCTTATAAAGCGAAAAATACGGTATATGTTCTAAAGCCCTTTTTGGTGTGTATTAGTGACACACAAAAAAAGTATTTGCTGTTGTGTGGTGAAGTGAGAAAATACCAGTCCTTTTTGGCATGTATTAGTAGTAGAGTTGAGCGAACCCGAACTGTTAAGTTCGGGTTCGTACCGAACTTTAGCTTTTTTTGGACCCTTGACCCGAACCTGAACATTTACGTAAAAGTTTGGGTTCATGTTCGGCGATTTTTATGGCGCTTTTTGAAAGGCTGCAAAACAACCAATCAACAAGCATTTAACTGTGTGCCCTTAGAAGCCATCACAGCCATGCCTACTATTGGCATGGCTGTGATTGGCCAACTGCAGCATGTGACCCATCCTCTATATAAGGCTGAGTCACGTAGCGCTGCACGTCACTCTGCTATTCTTAGTGTAGGGAGAGGATGCTGCTGCTGTCAGGGACAGATCAGGGATAAATACTAAAAAAGAACTGCCTTATAATTCAGCTATCTCAATCCAATGTGTTTTATGGGTGCAGTGCACAGTTTTTTTTAAATATATGGTTTTCTGGAGACGGTGCTCTTGCTCAATTTGACTCACCCTTGTCAATTATAAATAAGTTTAAAATAAAGTAAATAGTGAGCAGGCACTCTATTTATGGGTTCATGGAAGGCAATTTTATTAAATGTTTAAAAATAGAATTATATAAGCATAAAAATATATACGCATAAAACAATGAGATATAAATAATTCTAGCAGCAATATACAAGGCAATTCATAAATAACTGCGATATCAATTGATAAATAGCAGTTGGAGGATAGCAGCGATGATAGCAGCAATAAATAAATAAATAAAAAACAGGAATATCATTGGATTAGTGGCAATGGTTCCATGTAACAATCCCCATAAAATATGTTCCACTATTTGTTTGGAGATTTTAAATGACTCTGGAGTGTAGTAACGATGTAGCAACAATGTTCTCAGTTGCAACAATGTAGCAACAATGTTCTCAATTGCAACAATTATGAGGATTCCGCTATTAATGTGAATAGCTAGGTGTCTTTTTTTCTCCTCCTTATGTAATCAGGATATTCAGATACAGTCTCGTTTGATTATACACATTAGCTGTTTTATTTACTCACGGTTCAGCTGTTTTCAGGTGCGGCGTCCCGCTCCTGTTCTGAGAACAGACTGACCTTTGTGGTTCGGCTCCTCCGGTCGCAGCTTGATTTAAAAGTCGGCGTGCCACATGTTATGGCGGCGTCTCTATTTGGTATTGATAACGCCCCTTCAGTGTTTAAATCGCCTTTCAACTTCTTTATTTCAGCTGCCGTGGTTCCGCTTTGCAAATATTAGTAAGTTCTTTAGGTTGAATTCCTCTTGTAGCGCTCCAGCTGTATAGTTTCAGTCTTCATATGCTTGTTCACCCAAACATGTTTCGGAGCTCAAACTCGCTCCTTCCTCAGTGGTCAAGCATATTTCACAGCATGTTCCCCTTTTATCCTGTGTCGGTCTATCAGAAGAACCGGACTATAGTCCGGAGTGGTATCTTTATTAAATGGATTTCCAATCCTCTGTTATAGAGATATTTTTCTTGATTTATTCTGCTTAAAGTGCTGTTATTTATAGATATTTTTTGATTTTACAGTTTCATATGCAATCCTTTATGAAAATATTTATTAAAAAAACATAAAATATCACTATAAAATATCAGAGGGATACATCAATTCATTAATAACCAAAAACACATTTATAATGATGCAAATATAAAAAACGAGTTTATAAATATAAAAATACGTTTTCAGGACATCAGTTTTAAAAGATATAGATTTTCCAAAAATATGTTTTCCAGAAATATATATATATATATAGACCTCTGAAAAATTATGTTGTTTTATGGGGGACCCCTAGTTAAGGGAAGACGGGGGTGCTGATATAAAAACAGAAACCACCGTCGTCCGTCAACCAGGGGCACCTCATTTTACAGGAAGCCAAAAATCTCGAGTTCCGCATTCAGGCCATTGGGTTGAATAGAGTCGAACTCGAAGATTTTTCTTGACTCCTGTCGAGACATCCTAGATATATGGTCACCCCCCCTCCAGTGTTTGCTTATTTTTTCAAATGCTGCAAACACTAGGCCTGAGGGGTTCTGGTTGTGATATTGTTTAAAGTGTCTTGACAGGACATGTTTTTCATACCCTTTCTTTATGTTTCCGATATGCTCCGCTATTCTGATTTTCAGAAGTCTTTTCGTACGACCTATGTATTGTTTGCCACAAGGGCATTGGATCAAATATAATACATTGTCTGAATTACATGTTAATAGGTCATTTATTTCAACTTTAAAATTGTTTTGTGTAGATTGTATTTCTATTGTTCTTCTTGAAAAGGTGGTTTGTTTGCAGTTTGAGCACTTTCCACACCTAAAAAACCCTTTTAAGTGGTCCCAATATTGTAGGATTCCTTTCTTTTTTATTGTGGTTTGTTTTGTCGTTGGTGCTATTTTGCATCCTAGGTTTTGTGCTTTTGTATACACAAATTGTGGGTTTTTTGATATTAATGCACCTACAGTCTTATCCTCTAGGATATGATGCCAATAGCGTTTAATAATTCGTTCCACTTTTTTGTATTCTGGGTTAAAGGGTAAAATAATTCTTGGTGTTCCATCTTTTAAATTCCCATTGACTTTATTTTCATTTTTGTCACCTCCATTTTTAGGTTCAAAAAAGGAATTTCTATCTTTCTTTCTTATCTTGCATAGTGATTTTTCCACTATGTCTATTGGATAATTTTTATCTAAGAAACAAATTTTCATATTCTCAGCTTCCTTTTCAAACTGCTCCACTTCTGTACAATTACGTTTAAGCCTGCCAAATTGACCTGTTGGAATATTCAGCAGCCATCTAGGGAGATGGCAGCTGCTGAATAAAATATAACTGTTTCTCGATATCGGTTTTTGGAAGGTACTACATATGTATCTTCCCTCTTCATTCCTGATTAATAAATCCAAATATTCAGTTTCTGTTTTATTCACACTGCTGGTAAACTTTAAATTAAACGTATTTACATTTATATCCTCTAAAAAATTTAAAAGTTCCTCTCTCCCACTTTTCCAAATAAAAATAACGTCATCTATAAAACGTTGCCAGAGCACCAGATCTGACCCCAGTCTTGGGCCAATAAAAATGTCCTCCCAATCTGTCATAAATAAGTTTGCATAACTGGGGGCAAATCTGGTGCCCATGGCAGTCCCCCTTGTTTGAAGATAAAAATCGGATCCAAAATAAAAATAATTGTGTGACAGAATAAAATTTACCCCATCCTCTAAAAACCTTCTGTTCAGTATATAATCCACAATTTTTTTCAAATTGACTTTTCATTGCTGCGACTCCCTGTTCATGACTTATTATTGTATATAGGGAGTTCACATCTAGCGTCCCCATAATCCAATCTGGATTACACTCCAATTTTTCAAGAATTTCAATAATCTGGGTAGTGTCTTTTATATACCCAGATTATTGAAATTCTAGAAAAATTGGAGTGTAATCCAGATTGGATTATGGGGACGCTAGATGTGAACTCCCTATATACAATAATAAGTCATGAACAGGGAGTCGCAGCAATGAAAAGTCAATTAGAAAAAAAATTGTGGATTATATACTGAACAGATAGGTTTTTTAGAGGATGGGGTAAATTTTATTCTGTCACACAATTATTTTTATTTTGGATCCGATTTTTATCTTCAAACAAGGGGGACTGCCATGGGCACCAGATTTGCCCCCAGTTATGCAAACTTATTTATGACAGATTGGGAGGACATTTTTATTGGCCCAAGACTGGGGTCAGATCTGGTGCTCTGGCAACGTTTTATAGATGACGTTATTTTTATTTGGAAAAGTGGGAGAGAGGAACTTTTAAATTTTTTAGAGGATATAAATGTAAATACGTTTAATTTAAAGTTTACCAGCAGTGTGAATAAAACAGAAACTGAATATTTGGATTTATTAATCAGGAATGAAGAGGGAAGATACATATGTAGTACCTTCCAAAAACCGATATCGAGAAACAGTTATATTTTATTCAGCAGCTGCCATCTCCCTAGATGGCTGCTGAATATTCCAACAGGTCAATTTGGTAGGCTTAAACGTAATTGTACAGAAGTGGAGCAGTTTGAAAAGGAAGCTGAGAATATGAAAATTTGTTTCTTAGATAAAAATTATCCAATAGACATAGTGGAAAAATCACTATGCAAGATAAGAAAGAAAGATAGAAATTCCTTTTTTGAACCTAAAAATGGAGGTGACAAAAATGAAAATAAAGTCAATGGGAATTTAAAAGATGGAACACCAAGAATTATTTTACCCTTTAACCCAGAATACAAAAAAGTGGAACGAATTATTAAACGCTATTGGCATCATATCCTAGAGGATAAGACTGTAGGTGCATTAATATCAAAAAACCCACAATTTGTGTATACAAAAGCACAAAACCTAGGATGCAAAATAGCACCAACGACAAAACAAACCACAATAAAAAAGAAAGGAATCCTACAATATTGGGACCACTTAAAAGGGTTTTTTTGGTGTGGAAAGTGCTCAAACTGCAAACAAACCACCTTTTCAAGAAGAACAATAGAAATACAATCTACACAAAACAATTTTAAAGTTGAAATAAATGACCTATTAACATGTAATTCAGACAATGTATTATATTTGATCCAATGCCCTTGTGGCAAACAATACATAGGTCGTACGAAAAGACTTCTGAAAATCAAGATAGCGGAGCATATCGGAAACATAAAGAAAGGGTATGAAAAACATGTCCTGTCAAGACACTTTAAACAATATCACAACCAGAACCCCTCAGGCCTAGTGTTTGCAGCATTTGAAAAAATAAGCAAACACTGGAAGGGGGGTGACCATATATCTAGGATGTCTCGACAGGAGTCAAGAAAAATCTTCGAGTTCGACTCTATTCAACCCAATGGCCTGAATGCGGAACTCGAGATTTTTGGCTTCCTGTAAAATGAGGTGCCCCTGGTTGACGGACGACGGTGGTTTCTGTTTTTATATCAGCACCCCCGTCTTCCCTTAACTAGGGGTCCCCCATAAAACAACATAATTTTTCAGAGGTTATATATATATATATTTCTGGAAAACATATATTTTTGGAAAATCTATATCTTTTAAAACTGATGTCCTGAAAACGTATTTTTATATTTATAAACTCGTTTTTTATATTTGCATCATTATAAATGTGTTTTTGGTTATTAATGAATTGATGTATCCCTCTGATGTTTTATAGTGATATTTTATGTTTTTTTAATAAATATTTTCATAAAGGATTGCATATGAAACTGTAAAATCGAAAAATATCTATAAATAACAGCACTTTAAGCAGAATAAATCAAGAAAAATATCTCTATAACAGAGGATTGGAAATCCATTTAATGGACTATACAAAGATACCACTCCGGACTATAGTCCGGTTCTTCTGATAGACCGACACAGGATAAAAGGGGAATATGCTGTGAAATATGCTTGACCACTGAGGAAGGAGCGAGTTTGAGCTCCGAAACATGTTTGGGTGAACAAGCATATGAAGACTTAAACTTTACAGCTGGAGCGCTCCAAGAGGAATTCAACCTAAAGAACTTACTAATATTTACAAAGCGGAACCCCGGCAGCTGAAATAAAGAAGTTGAAAGGCGATTTAAACACTGAAGGGGCGTTATCAATACCAAATAAAGACGCCGCCATAACATGTGGCACGCCGACTTTTAAATCAAGCTGCGACCGGAGGAGCCGAACCACAAAGGTCAGTCTGTTCTCAGAACAGGAGCGGGACGCCGCACCTGAAAACAGCTGAACCGTGAGTAAATAAAACAGCTAATGTGTATAATCAAACGAGACTGTATCTGAATATCCTGATTACATAAGGAGGAGAAAAAAAGACACCTAGCTATTCACATTAATAGCGGAATCCTCATAATTGTTGCAATTGAGAATATTGTTGCTACATTGTTGCAACTGAGAACATTGTTGCTACATCGTTACTACACTCCAGAGTCATTTAAAATCTCCAAACAAATAGTGGAACATATTATATGGGGATCGTTACATGGAACCATTGCCACTAATCCAATGATATTCCTGTTTTTTATTTATTTATTTATTGCTGCTATCATCGCTGCTATCCTCCAACTGCTATTTATCAATTGATATCGCTGTTATTTATGAATTGCCTTGTATATTGCTGCTAGAATTATTTATATCTCATTGTTTTATGCGTATATATTTTTATGCTTATATAATTCTATTTTTAAACATTTAATAAAATTGCCTTCCATGAACCCATAAATAGAGTGCCTGCTCACTATTTACTTTATTTTAAACCACAGTTTTTTTAAGCCTGCACTGAGCCAACTTCAGTTTGTCACTATGAATACCTAATCGGGAGCCATTTTATGCAGACATGCTAATACAGCACTATCTGCATGTCTGCTAGTCCAGAAATACAGCTTTTTTGCTGACTGTGCTTAAAAAATAAATTTTTTCATATACTGGTCATCTTCGATTACACGTGCATAAGTGACTGTCAAATTTAGGCCATAAATACGGGCATTAGGTTACTGCGTTTAAAATATTATTTTTTTTCAAATACTGGTCATCTTTGATTACACGTGCATAGGTGACAGTAACATTTAGGCCACAAATACGGCCATTTGTTTACTGCGGTTGAAATAAACCGTGTGTTCATATACTGGTCATCTTTGATTACACGTGCATAGGTGACAGTAACATTTAGGCCACAAATACGGCCATTTGTTTACCGAGTTTGAAATAAACCATGTGTTCATATACTGCTCATTTTGAATTTAACGTACATAGAATACAATCACATTTAGGCCACAAATACGGCCATTCGTTTACTGCGGTTTAAATAAACCGTGTGTTCATATACTGCTCATTTTGAATTTAACGTACATAGAATGCAGTCACATTTAGGCCACAAATACGGCCATTCGTTTAATGCGGTTGAAATAAACCGAGTGTTCATATACTTGTCATCTTTGATTACACGTGCATAGGTGACAGTCCTATTTAGGCCACAAATACGGCCATTCGTTTACTGCGGTTGAAATAAACTGTGTGTTCATATACAGCTAATTTTGAATTTAACGTACATAGAATACAGTCACATTTAGGCCACAAATATGGCCATTCGTTTACTGCGGTTGAAATAAACCGTATGTTCATATACTGGTCATTTTGAATTTAACGTACATAGAATACAGTCACATTTTGGCCACAAATACGACCATTCGTTTACTGCGGTTTAAATAAACCGTGTGTTTATATACTGATCATTTTGGATTTAACGTACATCGAATACAGTCACATTTAGGCCACAAATACCGCGGTCATATAGAGTTTAAAAAAAAATGTGAGTCTAATACCCTACATAATGGTTTATATTGGCAATAAATTATTTTTAACCACTTAAGGACCACAGCTTTATACCCCCCTAGTGACCAGGACCTTTTTTACAAATCGGCACTCATGCAACTTACCACCTAAATGAATTTTACCTCCTTTTGTTCTCACTAATAGAGCTTTCATTTGGTGGTATTTCATTGCTGCTGACATTTTAACTTTTTTTGTTATTAATCGAAATTTACCGATTTTTTTGCAAAAAAATGAAATTTTTCACTTTCAGTTGTAAAATTTTGCAAAAAAAACTACATCCATATATAAATTTTTCTCGAAATTCATTGTTCTACATGTCTTTGATAAAAAAAAAATGTTTGGGTAAAAAAAAAATGGTTTGGGTAAAAGCTATAGCGTTTACAAACTATGGTACAAAAATGTGAATTTCCGCTTTTTGAAGCAGCTCTGACTTTCTGAGCACCTGTCATGTTTCCTGAGGTTCTACAATGGCCAGACAGTACAAACACCCCACAAATGACCCCATTTCGGAAAGTAGACACCCTAAGGTATTCGCTGATGGGCATAGTGAGTTCATAGAACTTTTTATTTTTTGTCACAGGTTAGCGGAAAATGATGATTTTTTTATTTTTATTTTTTTTCCTTACAAAGTCTCATATTCCACTAACTTGTGACAAAAAATAAAAACTTCCATGAACTCACTATGCCTATCACGAAATACCTTGGGGTGTCTTCTTTCCAAAATTGGGTCACTTGTGGGGTAGTTATACTGTCCTGGCATTCTAGGGGCCCTTATGTGTGGTAAGTACACTGCTCAAAAAAATAAAGGGAACACAAAAATAACACATCCTAGATCTGAGTTAATTAAATATTCTTCTGAAATACTTTGTTCTTTACATAGATGAATGTGCTGACAACAAAATCACACAAAAATTAAAAAATGGAAATCAAATTTTTTAACCCATGGAGGTCTGGATTTGGAGTCACACTCAAAATTAAAGTGGAAAAACACACTACAGGCTGATCCAACTTTGATGTAATGTCCTTAAAACAAGTCAAAATGAGGCTCAGTAGTGTGTGTGGCCTCCACGTGCCTGTATGACCTCCCTACAACGCCTGTGCATGCTCCTGATGAGGTGGCGAACGGTCTCCTTAGGGATCTCCTCCCAGACCTGGACTAAAGCATCTGCCAACTCCTGGACAGTCTGTGGTGCAACGTGACGTTGGTGGATAGAGCGAGACGTGATGTCCCAGATGTGCTCAATTGGATTCAGGTCTGGGGAACGGGCGGGCCAGTCCATAGCATCAATGCCTTTGTCTTGCAGGAACTGCTGACAGACTCCAGCCACATGAGGTCTAGCATTGTCTTGCATTAGGAGGAACCCAGGGCCAACCGCACCAGCATATGGTCTCACAAGGGGTCTGAGGATCTCATCTCGGTACCTAATGGCAGTAAGGCTACCTCTGGCGAGCACATGGAGGGCTGTGCGGCCCTCCAAAGAAATACCACCCCACACCATTACTGACCCAATGCCAAACCGGTCATGCTGGAGGATGTTGCAGGCAGCAGAACGTTCTCCACGGCGTCTCCAGACTCTGTCACGTCTGTCACATGTGCTCAGTGTGAACCTGCTTTCATCTGTGAAGAGCACAGGGCGCCAGTGGCGAATTTGCCAATCTTGGTGTTCTCTGGCAAATGCCAAACGTCCTGCACGGTGTTGAGCTGTAAGCACAACCCCCACCTGTGGACGTCGGGCCCTCATATCACCCTCATGGAGTCTGTTTCTGACCGTTTCAGCAGACACATGCACATTTGTGGCCTGATGGAGGTCATTTTGCAGGGCTCTGGCAGTGCTCCTCCTGTTCCTCCTTGCACAAAGGCGGAGGTAGAGGTCCTGCTGCTGGGTTGTTGCCCTCCTACGGCCTCCTCCACGTCTCCTGATGTACTGGCCTGTCTCCTGGTAGCGCCTCCATGCTCTGGACACTACGCTGACAGACACAGCAAACCTTCTTGCCACAGCTCGCATTGATGTGCCATCCTGGATAAGCTGCACTACCTGAGCCACTTGTGTGGGTTGTAGACTCCGTCTCATGCTACTACTAGAGTGGAAGCACCGCCAGCATTCAAAAGTAACCAAAACATCAGCCAGGAAGCATAGGAACTGAGAACTGATCTGGGGTCACCACCTGCAGAACCACTCCTTTATTTGGGGTGTCTTGCTAATTGCCTATAATTTCCACCTGTTGTCTATCCTATTTGCACAACAGCATGTGACATTGATTGTCACTCAGTGTTGCTTCCTAAGTGGACAGTTTGATTTCACAGAAGTGTGATTGACTTGAAGTTACATTGTGTTGTTAAAGTGTTCCCTTTATTTTTTTGAGCAGTGTAGTTTGAAATCAAAATCTGTAAAAAATGGCCGGTGAAATCCTAAAGGTGCTCTTTGGAATGTGGGTCCCTTTGCCCACCTAGGCTGCAAAAAAGTGTCACACATCTGGTATCGCCGTACTCAGGAGAATTTGGGCAATGTGTTTTGGGGTGTCATTTTACATATACCCATGCTGGGTGAGAGAAATATCTCGGCAAAAGACAACTTTTCCCATTTTTTTATACAAAGTTGGCATTTGACCAAGATATTTATCTCACCCAGCATGGGTATATGTAAAATGACACCCCAAAACATATTCCCCAACTTCTCCTGAGTATGGAGATACCACATGTGTGACATTTTTTTGCAGCCTAGGTGGGCAAAGGGGCCCACATTCCAAAGAGCACCTTTAGGATTTCACCGGCCATTTTTTACAGATTTTGTTTTCAAACTACTTTGCACGCATTTGGGCCCCTAAAATGCCAGGGCAGTATAACTACCCCACAAGTGACCCCATTTTGGAAAGAAGACACCCCAAGGTATTCCGTGAGGGGCATGGCGAGTTTCTAGAATTTTTTATTTTTTGTCACAAGTTAGCGGAAAATGATGATTTTTTATTTATTTATTTTCTTACAAAGTCTCATATTCCACTAACTTGTGACAAAAAAATAAAAACTTCCATGTATCCGTGGATCCGTAAAAAGCATCTTCCCTGTGTACCACGCCTTATCAGTTGCCAGAGAGGTCGAGTTGTTACTAGGGGACACGACCTGGTAGTTATCGCCGCGGCAAATCCATCCCGCTTTGCGGCGGGCTCTGGTGAAGACCAGTAACTGCTTAGAACCGGTCCTCTAGTACAACCCGCGCCATCGCCTCTCTGGTGCAGAGGATTCACTACCTGTCCTGCCGGTTCGTGACAGTAAGATCCGGCCATGAATCCCACTGATGTTCCCCTGCCAAGCCTGGAGGACCTCACCACCATTGTGGCCCAGCAGGGTCAACAGCTGGCCCAGTTGACCGCTATGTTGCAGCAGCTCATGCCTTCTCTGCAACAGCCAGCTCCTCCGTCTGCTCCTGCTGCATTACCTCCGCCTGCAGTTACCACCGGTTCCAGAATCCGTTTGTCCCTACCAGACAAATATGACGGAGATCCTAAGCAGTGCCGTGGGTTCTTGTCGCAGTGCTCTCTCCACCTCGAGCTTCTGTCCGACCAGTTTCCTTCTGAGCGAGCCAAGGTAGCCTTTATTCTCAGTTTACTGTCCGGGAAGGCCCTGGCCTGGGCTACACCACTATGGGACCGCGCAGATCCTGCCACCGCATCCGTCCAGAGCTTCTGCCTAGAGTTCCGGAATGTTTTTGAGGAGCCTGCCCGGGTTACCTCCGCAGAGACTGCCTTACTAATTTTGACCCAAGGAGGTTCTTCCGTGGGTGACTATGCCATTCAGTTCCGCACTCTGGCCTCTGAGCTGAACTAGAACAATGAAGCCCTTTGTGCCACCTTCAAGAAAGGACTTAACAGTGAAGTAAAGGACGTTCTGGCTGCACGTGAGCTTCCTTCCACTCTTTGTGACCTCATCTTGCTGGCCACTAGGATAGAGAAACGTTTCGCCGAAAGACAGGAGGAACTCCTCCTTGAAAAGGAAAAAGCTTGTCCTAGACGCTTTCCTCGTCTGGCTCCCGTTTTTCTGCATCCACCTCAACCCGCTACTGGGTTTTCCGCCGTGGAAGCCATGCAGGTGGATCAGTCACGCTTGACTCCGCAAGAACGAAGCCGCCGCAGAAACGAGAACCTGTGTCTGTACTGTGCCAGTACCGAGCACTTCCTTAGAGATTGTCCTCTCCGTCCACCGCGTTCGGGAAACGCTCGCACCTAGTAAGCGTGGGAGAGGCGTTGCTAGGTGTGGATTCTTCCTCTCCACGTCTCATCATACCCGTGCAGTTGATCATCTCTTCCAAGTCCTCTTTCTCCGCAGCCGCCTTCTTGGATTCCGGTTCAGCTGGCAACTTTATTCTCGCCACCTTGGTTGACAAGTACCGTATTCCAGTAATCCGTCTACCCAAGCCGTTTTTCATCTCTACTGTTAACGGTGAGAGACTCTCAGCCACCGTGCAGTTCCGTACCCAGCCTCTACAGATGGACATCGGAATATTTCATACCTAGACTTTAGAGTTTTTTGTCCTTCCCTTCTGTTCTTCCGAACTCCTCCTGGGTCTGCCGTGGCTTCAACGTCATAATCCTGTCCTGAATTGGTCCACCGGTGAGATCCTGCGTTGGGGCTCCTCCTGTTCGGACCGCTGTCTCAAGCCTGCTCTGGTCAAACAGAACCCGCAAGTTTCTCCGCCTTCTGGGCTGCCCAAGCCATACCATTCCTTCACGGATGTCTTCTGCAAGAAACAAGCTGAGGTTCTTCCTCCTCACCGATCCTATGATTGCCCGATCGACCTGATACTCGGTTCTACTCCACCTCGGGGCAGAATTTATCCTCTCTCACCTCCTGAGACTCTTGCCATGTCTGACTATATACGTGAGAACCTACAGAGAGGATTCATAAGAAAATCTACTTCTCCTGCTGGGGCCAGTTTTTTCTTCGTGACAAAAAAAGACGGCTCCCTCCGCCCCTGCATTGACTACAGAGGTCTTAATAAAATTACCATCAAGAACCGTTACCCTCTGCCTCTAATCTCTGAGCTATTTGATCGTCTCCGAGGGGCTAAGAGCTTCACTAAATTGGACCTCCGAGGGGCCTATAATCTGATCCGTATCCGTGAGGGAGACGAATGGAAGACCGCCTTTAACACAAGGAACGGCCATTTTGAGTATTTGGTGATGCCCTTCGGCCTCTGCAACGCACCTGCTGTCTTCCAGGAATTCGTCAATGACATTTTCAGGGACTTACTTTACACCTGCGTGGTCGTATACCTGGATGATATCCTCATCTTTTCCTCCAATTTGGATCAACACCGGGTCCATGTGCAACAAGTTCTTACTCGTCTCAGGAGAAATCGCCTATACGCTAAACTTGAAAAATGTCTATTTGAACAGACCTCCCTGCCTTTCCTGGGATACATTATCTCAGCCCAAGGACTTCAAATGGACCCAGCCAAACTCTCGGCGGTTCTGGATTGGCCACGTCCCTCTGGTTTTTGAGCCATACAAAGATTTCTGGGCTTTGCGAATTACTACAGGCAATTCATCCCTCACTATTCCACTCTGGTAGCTCCTATCGTGGCCCTCACTAGAAAAGGAGCTAACCCCAAATCCTGGCCTTCCCAAGCCGAGGAAGCCTTCCAATCCGCCTTTGCCTCTGCACCCGTTCTCTCTAGACCAGATTCCACCAAGCCCTTCTCTCTTGAAGTGGATGCCTCCTCGGTGGGAGCCAGAGCCGTCCTCACCCAGAAGTCTTCCCGGGGCAAGACTTCAACTTGTGGCTTCTTTTCAAAAACATTCTCTTCCGCAGAGAGAAATGACTCCATTGGGGACAGGGAACTGCTGGCTATTAAATTGGCACTAGAGGAATGGAGACATTTACTCGAGGGCGCCAAACATCCTGTGTACATCTTCACGGACCACAAGAACCTGGCTTATCTCCAGTCTGCTCAGAGATTAAATCCCCGTCAGGCTCGTTGGTCTCTGTTCTTCGCCCGCTTTAACTTTGAGATCCATTTTCGTCCGGCTTGCAAGAACATTAGGGCAGATGCTCTGTCTCGCTCCTCTGATGTGGTGGGCGACGAGTTAACACCTCGATATATTATCCCTCCAGAACGCCTTTTTACAGTCGCTCCCGTGGACCTGCGCCTTCTTCCTCCTGACAAATCCTACGTACCTCCACGTCAGCGGCTGCGAATTCTCAAGTGGGGCCACGCCTCCCCTTTTGCCGGTCATCCAGGGGTGCTAAAGTCTCTCCAACTTATCTCCCAAAGGTACTGGTGGCCTTCTCTGGAGAAAGATGTCTCGGACTTCGTCCAGGCCTGTATGATTTGCGCCCGGGATAAATCGCCTCGCCAGAGACCAGCGGGTCTCCTCTTGCCTCTACCTGTTCCTGAAGTTCCCTAGTCTCACATCGCCATGGACTTTATTACTGATCTTCCCTCCTCCCATGGCAAGTCCGTTATTTGGGTCGTGGTGGATCGCTTCTCCAAGATGGCTCACTTTGTACCCCTGCCCGGTCTACCCTCTGCACCCATGTTGGCCAAACAATTTTTCCAACACATCTTCCGTCTCCATGGCCTTCCCAAACATATTGTCTCGGATCGTGGGGTACAATTTGTCTCCAAATTCTGGAGGGCTCTATGTGCCCAGCTCGGGATCAAATTGGACTTTTCTTCTTCGTACCACCCTCAATCTAACGGCCAAGTAGAACGGGTGAACCAGATTTTGGGTGACTATCTGCGTCACTTTGTATCCTCTCGCCATGACGACTGGGCTGATCTACTTCTCTGGGCGGAGTTCTCCTACAACTACAAACAATCCTCTGCCTCTAACAAGTCTCCTTTCTTTGTAGTTTTTGGCCGTCATCCTCTTCCACCGCTGCCGCAGTCTCCCACTCCTTCTTCTGTACCTGCCGTTGACAGTCTTGTACAGGATTTTTCCTCCATCTGGCGAGAAACCCACGCTGCTCTCCTCAGGGCTTCCGCCCGTATGAAGGTTCAAGCTGACAAGAGATCCAGATCTCCACCGGAATTTCGCCCGGGTGACAAGGTGTGGCTCTCCTCTAGGTACATCCGATTTAGGGTCCCAAGTTAGAAGTTGGGCCCTCGTTTCTTGGGACCCTATAAAATCAAGAGTCGTATCAATCAAGTTTCTTATCAGCTCCATCTTCCTCCCTCCCTCCAAATCCATAACTCCTTCCATGTCTCCCTTCTTAAACCTGCTATCTTTAACCGTTTTTCTCCCAAGCTTGTTTCTCCCACCCCTGTGGCCGGTACCTCTGATATATTCTCTGTCAAGGAGATCTTGGCGACCAAGATCTCCCGGGGGAAAAGATTTTTTTTGGTCGACTGGGAGGGCTGCGGTCCTGAGGAGAGGTCATGGGAGCCGGAGGAGAACATCCTAGACCACAGTCTCATCCGCAAGTTCTTCGGTACCAAAAAGGGAGGGAGACCAAAGGGGGGGGGGGTACTGTTACGCTGAGCGCTCCGGGTCCCCTTCTGGTCTCGGAGCGCTCACAGCGTATGTCCCCAGGCAGCACTCCAGTGTCTCGGCGTGTGCGTCCTCGCTCTCTAGGGCGCGCGCGCTCCGGGACTCTTAGATTCAAAGGACCAGTGCACCAGTGATTGGTGCCTGGTCCAAAGGGGTTATTAAGGGTTAAGGTTGTGAGAGGCAGTGCTGACTTAATTAGGCTGCACCTGTGCACTGCCCATTTATACCTTGTCCTCCCACAGCCTTCTGCCGGATCTTTGTGCCTTGTGCCTCAGAGAAAGCGTTCCCTATGATGTTAGTTTGCCTTACCTGTTGCCGTACCCGTTGCTACCGTCCACTCGCCTTTGAACCTTTGCCGCCTGCCCTGACCACTGCTTCGTCCGACTACGCTCTTGCCTTCTCCCTGTGTACCACGCCTTATCAGTTGCCAGAGAGGTCGAGTTGTTACTAGGGGACACGACCTGGTAGTTACCGCCGCGGCAAATCCATCCCGCTTTGCGGCGGGCTCTGGTGAAGACCAGTAACTGCTTAGAACCGGTCCTCTCGTACAACCCGCGCCATCGCCTCTCTGGTGCAGAGGATTCACTACCTGTCCTGCCGGTTCGTGACAGCTGCATTCAGACGTCCGTATGTGTTTTGCGGAACCGATCCATGTATCAGTGGATCTGTAAAAAATCATACGGACGTCTGAATGGAGCCTTACAGGGGGGTGATCAATGACAGGGGGGTGATCAGGGAGTCTATATGGGGTGATCAGGGGTGAATAAGGGGTTAATAAGTGACAGGGGGGGTGTAGTGGTGCTTGGTGCTACATATTACTGAGCTACCTGTGTCCTCTGGTGGTCGATCCAAACAAATGGGACCACCAGAGGACCAGGTAGCAGGTATATTAGACGCTGTTATCAAAACAGCGTCTAATATACCTGTTAGGGGTTAAAAAAATCGCATTTCCAGCCTGCCAGCGAACGATCGCCGCTGGCAGGCTGGAGATCCACTCGCTTACCTTCCAATCCTGTGAACGCGCGCGCCTGTGTGCGCGCGTTCACAGGAAATCTCGGCTCACGCGATATGACACCAATCGGCGTTAGTGTAGCCTGGGAGAGCCGCCGCAATGACGCCTTTCGGCGTTACGTGTGCGGCATAGGTTAACATACTTAACCAATTTTTACTTTGCTTTGTGAACGCTAACTATGAGGCAAACATCTAATAAGGGACGCGGTCATGGTCGCGGTGGTGGTGTTCGTGGAGCCTCTGGTGCAAGGAGAGGACGTGGCCGTTCTGCCACAGCTACATGTCCTACTGAACCTACTACCTCAGGTCCCAGTAGCCGCAATAATCTACAGCGATATTTGGTCGGGCCTAATGCCGTTTTAAGGATGGTAAGGCCTGAGCAAGTACAGGCGCTAGTCAATTGGGTGGCCGACAGTGGATCCAGCACGTTCACACTATCTCCCACCCAGTCTTCTGCAGAAAGCGCACAGGTGGCGCTTGAAACCCATGCCCATCAGTCTGTCACATCACCCCCATGCATATCGGGGAACCTGTCTGAGCCTCAAGTCATGCAGCAGTCTCTTATGCTGTTTGAAGACTCTTCTGGCACGGTTTCCCAAGGGCATCCACCTAGCCCTTCCCTAGACATAGAATGCACTGACGCACAACCACTTATGTTTCCTGATAAGGACATGGGAATACCACCTCAGCACGTCTCTGATGATGAGGAAACACAGGTGCCAACTGCTGCGTCTTTCTGCAGTGTGCAGACCTAAAAGAAGGTCAGGGAGGAAGACTGCTGCCTCGGCCTCTTCCTCCACCTCTGGAGGAACGTTGGCACCTGCCGCCCAGCAAACAGAGGATGTGCCACCAACAACACCACCTCCATCACCAAGCATCTCCACCATGTCACACGGAAGCGGTCAGCTCTCCATCTCACAAACCTTTGAGAGAAAGGGTAAATTCCCACCTAGCCACCCTCGATCCCTTGCCCTGAATGCCAGCATTTCTAAACTGCTGGCCTTTGAAATGCTGTCATTCAGGCTGGTGGAGACGGACAGCTTCAAACAGCTCATGTCGCTTGCTGTCCTACAGTACATCGTACCCAGACGCCACTACTTCTCCAGGAGAGCCGTGCCCTCCCTGCACAACCAAGTATTGGATAAAATCAAGTGTGTACTGCGCAACACCATCTGTGGCAAAGTCCACCTAACCACAGATACGTGGACCAGTAAGCACGGCCAGGGACGCTATATCTCCCTAACTGCACACTGGGTAAATCTAGTGGCGGCTGGGCCCCAGGCGGAGAGCTGTTTGGCGCATGTCCTTCTGCCGCCAAGGATCGCAGGGCATCATTCTTTGCCTCCTGTTGCCTCCTCTTCCTACTCGGCTTCCCCCTCCTGTTCTACCACCTCCTCATCCTTGCCTGGCACATGTGCTGAATTTGGTGGTGCAGAAATTCATTTACAACTACCCCGACATGTCTGAGTTGCTGCATAAAGTGCTGGCCATCTGTGCGCGCTAACGGCGTTATCATCCTGCCGCCTCTCGGCTATCTGCTCTACAGCGTAATTTCGGCCTTCCCGCTTACCGCCTCATATGCGACGTGCCCACCAGGTGGAACTCCACCTTGCACATGCTGGAGAGACTGTGCGAGCAGCAGCAGGCCATAGTGGAGTTTCAGCTGCAGCACGCACGGGTGAGTCGCACTGCGGAACAGCACCACTTCACCACCAATGACTGGGCCTCCATGCGAGATCTGTGTGCCCTGTTGCGCTGTTTCGAGTACTCCACCAACATGGCCAGTGGCGACGACGCCGTTATCAGCGTTACAATACCACTTTTATGTCTCCTTGAGAAAACATTTAGGGCGATGATGGAAGAGGATGTGGCCCATCTCTAACACTTTCAGGCCAGTCTTTTAGAAGTGGCTCAGAAAGAGGATTTTTGCAACAGCAGAGGCCAGGTACAAACTTTGCCAGCCAGGGCCCATTACTGGAGGACGAGGAGGAGGATGAGGAGGAGGAGGAGGATGAAGCATGTTCACAGCGGGGTGGTAACCAACGCAGTTCGGGCCCATCACTGGTGCGTGGCTGGGAGGATACTGAGGACGCAGACGATACGCCTCCCACAGAGGACAGCTTGTCCTTACCTCTGGGCAGCCTGGCACATATGAGCGACTATATGCTGCAGTGCCAGCGCAATGACTGCAGAGTTGCCCACATTTTAACGTGTGCTGACTGGTGGCCACCCTGCTGGATCCCAGTTACAAAGACAATGTGCCGTCCTTAATTCCCTCACTGGAGCGTGATCGGAAGATGCGCGACTACAGGCGCACGCTGGTAGACGTGCTCCTGAGAGCATTCCCGACTGACGCCGGGGGACAAGTGGAAGCACAAGGCAAAGGCAGGGGAGGAGGAAGAGGTCGCCAACGCAACTGTGTCAGCGCCAGCACCTCAGAAGGCAGGGTTAGCATGGCCGACATGTGGAAAAGCTTTGTCACCTCGCCGCAACAACCGGCCCCAACTGCTGATATGGAGCGTGTTAGCAGGAGGCAGCATTTGAACAACATGGTGGAACAGTACCTGTGCACATGCCTACACGTACTGACTGATGGTTCTGCCCCATTCAACTTCTGGGTCTCCAAATTGTCCACATGGCCAGAGCTTGCCCTGTATGCCTATGAGGTGCTGGCCTGCCCTGCAGCCAGTGTACTCTCTGAACGTGTATTTAGCACGGCAGGAGGCGTCCTTACAGACAGACGTAGCCGCCTGTCCTCAGCCAACGTGGACAAGCTCACGTTCATTAAAATGAACCAGGCTTGGATCCCACAAGAATTGTCTGTACCTTGTGCAGAATAGACATTTATACCACCATCAAACATACATTCTTGTACTCAAGTCAAGTGCAATAATTCTTTGTTTTCTTTTTTTTTATTTGTCCCAATATTTTGGGGGCTACCTACCCCAATAAAAAAAATGTAAAAAACATTGTTGGCTACCTGTTCCTCCTCCATTGCTGCCTCCATCTACAACACCACATTCACCGCCTCCTCGACCTCCGAGTCCATATCCACCTCCTTCTCTGAGTTGCAGGTTAATAATTTGTAATTTTTAGTCATTTTATTTGATTTTAAGTTATTTCCCTATCCACATTTGTTTGCAGAGCAGTTGCCAAGCTCTTAAGCACATTTTTACTGCCTTTTACATCCCTCTAGCCTTTTCAAGGATTATTTTAGAGCCATTTTAATTCAAAAAAATTTAAATTTTAGTGCCCTAAATTGAAAAAATCTTATTTTCAATTGTCGGGTGACATTTTACCATTTTTGGCGTATACAAACCCCTGCTGTGCCTGGGTGACAGGGGCCTAAATTTCTCAAAATCCTCTGTTGTATTGCTGGGTGACATGAACCCCCTTTTGCCGTGAATAAACCCCTGCTCTGCATTGCTGACAAGGGCCTAAATCTCTCAAAATCCTCTGTTCTATTGCTGGGTGACATGAACCCCCTTTTGCCATGAATGAACCCCTGCTCTGCATTGCTGACAGGGGGCTAAATCTCTCAATATCCTCTGTTCTATGGATGGGTGACATGAACCCCCTTTTGCCGTGAATGAACCCCTGCTGTGCCTGGTTGACTGGGGCCTAAATCTCTCAAAATCCTCTGTTGTATTGCTGGGTGACATGATCCCCCTTTTGCCGTGAATGAACCCCTGCTCTGCATTGCTGACAGGGGCCTAAATCTCTCAAAATCCTCTGTTGTATTGCTGGTTGACATGAACCCCCTTTTGCCATGAATGAACAAGTGCTCTGCATTGCTGACAGGGGCCTAAATCTCTCAAAATCCTCTGGTGTATTGCTGGGTGACATGAACCCCCTTTTGCCGTGAATGAACCCCTGATCTGGATTGCTGACAGAGGCCTAAATCTCTCAAAATCCTCTGTTCTATTGCTGGGTGACATGAACCCCCTTTTGCCGTGAATGAACCCCTGCTGTGCCTGTGTGACTGGGGTCTAAATCTCTCAAAATCCTCTGTTGTATTGCTGGGTGACATGAACCCCAGTTTGCCGTGAATGAACCCCTGCTCTGCATTGCTGACAGGGGCCTAAATCTCTCAAAATCCTCTATTGTATTGCTGGGTGACATGAACCCCCTTTTGCCGTGAATGAACCCCTGCTGTGACTGTGTGACTGGGGCCTAAATCTCTCAAAATCCTCTGTTGTATTGCTGGGTGACATGAACCCCAGTTTGCCGTGAATGAACCCCTGATCTGCATTGCTGACAGGGGCCTAAATCTCTCAAAATCCTCTGTTCTATTGCCAGGTGACATGAACCCCCTTTTGCCGTGAATGAACCACTGCTCTGCATTGCTGACAGGGAACTAAATTTAGTGAAAACATCTGTTACTGATCGGAACTACAAGCGCTTGCTGACAGCGGGGCCACCTGACAGAGGGGGCACAGTGGAAGCACAAGGCAAAGGCAGAGGAGGAGGAAGAGGTCGCCAACGCAGCTGGGGCACCACCAGCACCTGAGAAGGCAGGGTTAGCATGGCCAAAATGTGAAAAAGCTTTGTCAGCCTTGGAGGTGCTGACCTGCCCTGCAGCCAGTGTATAGTGTGAACGTGTGTTTAGTACGACAGAGAGCATTATCACAGGCCGCAGCCAATGTGGACAAGCTTACGTTTATTAAAATGAACCAGGCATGGATCCCACAGGACTTGTCCGTACCTTTTGCAGAATAGACATTTATAACAGCCTCAACCATCCATTCTTGTACTCAAGTGCATTGTACATTTGTTTTATTTTGTTATATGTCCCAATATTTTGGGGGATACCCCAAATGAAAAATAAAATATAACACAAATCAGTGTTGGCTACCTATTCCTCCTTCACCGCCGCTTCCACCTACACCGCCATGTCAACCTACACCGCCACATCCACCCATCCACCGCCTCCTCAACCTCCTACTTTTAGATCCAGATTGTTATTTAAAATTTTTTGGTATTTTATGTTATTTTAAGTCATTTCCCTATCCACATTTGTTTGAAGAACAGTTGTCATGCTCTTAAAAGGGACACTGACAGGCCCTATAAACATATTTAGTTATTCCTATGCAGTCATAGATCTATTAAAGTGTATTCCAATGATATAAGAGTACCCCCTGTCCGCATTGTAAACCATGTAAAAACAACTTTATATTGATCTTTCAATCACATTTCTTTATGCCCAAGGGGCGTTATTTCACATTTCTTTATGCCCAAGGGGCGTTTTTTCTCCTACCTTCGTGCCCAGCCGCGCCTCAACTGTCGATTCCTAGCGCCGCCCAGCTCATTATTATTCACTGCGCTAGGCGGCTCTTACATTCCCCGATCCTGTCAGTTGCCGCGCATGCCCGATAGATGCTTATGGGCATCGGCCTCAATCCGACCATCTGCGCATGCACCGGCACCCTCCCAAGCCTGTAATTGAATCCAGCGCTCTTCTCTCTGTAAGAGCCGCCCAGCGCAGTAAATAATAATGAGCTGGGCGGCGCTAGGAATCGACAGTTGAGGCGTCGCTGGGCACGAAGGTAGGAGAAAAAACGACCCTTGGGCATAAAGAAATGTGAAAAATTGCCCCTTGGACATAAAGAAATGTGATTGACAGGTCAATATGAAGTTGTTTTTACATGGTTTACAATGCGGACAGGGGGTACTCTTATATCATTGGGATACACTTTAATAGATCTATGACTGCATAGGAATAACTAAATATGTTTAAAGGGCCTGTCAGTGTCCCTTTAAGCACATTTTGATGCCTTTTGCAGCCCTCTAGCCCTTTCCATGACTATTTTAGAGCCATTTTAGTGTCCAAAAGTTCGGGTCCCCATTAACTTTAATGGAGTTCGGGGTCAAGTTCGGGTCCCGAACCCGAACTTTTTTTCAAGTTCGGCCGAACCTGTCAAACCCGAACATCCAGGTATCCGCTCAACTCTAATTAGTAGCAGAAAATATGTATTTGCCGTTCAGCGGTGCAGTTATATGTTCTAAAATACTTTTTTGCAGGTATTAGTGGCACAAAAAATAGTATTTGCCGTTGTGTGGTGAAGTGAGAGAATTACAGCCCTTCTTGGCGTGTATTAGTGGCAAAAATATATATATTTGCCGTTCAGTGGTGCAGTTATATATTCTAAAGCCCTTTTTGGCGTGTATTAGTGGGAAAAAAATATATATTATTTGCCGTTAGTGGTGTAGATATATGTTCTAAAGCCTTTTGTGGTGTGTATAAGTTGAAAAAAATAAGGACCTATTTGCGGTTCAGCAGTGCAGTTATATGTTCTAAAGCCCTTTCTGGCGTGTATTAGTGGCAAAAAAATATATATTATTTGGCATTCAGCGGTGCAGTTATATGTTCTAAAGCCTTTTGTGGCGTGTATAAGTGGAAAGAAATATGGGCCTATTTGCCGTTCAGCGGTGCAGTTATATGTTCTAGAGCTCTTTTTGGCGTGTATTAGTGGGTAAAAAAGGGCTTATTAGCCGTTGTGTGGTAAAGTGAGAAAATTACAGACTTTTTAGGGGTGTTTTAATTTCCTTTTAATTTATTTATTTGATCTAACAGTATGTCAGACAGAGAAGTGCCAGGCCCTGCACAGGGGAGTGGCAGAGGCCTAAATGTTTCTGCCGCAGGCACAGGTCGCAGCAGAATAAGGGGGGCGTGGCAGCAGGAGTCACAGCGAGAGGACTGAGCTCCCAGTGTCATCTAGCGGTCATGTCTTGACGAGTAACCCAACGGTTCTTGAACGGTTGACTCGGTCATCCACTTCGTTCCATGCAACATCAGACACCCCCAGCCAAGAGTCGGTGGGTTCGTCAGTCACAACCCTTAGTTGGAATGGCCCGGGAGCAGGCTCTGTCCTCAAGCTGCCTCTGTCATTTTCTGTTCCCTCAGCCAGAGAAGTATTATATGCTGTGGGCACAGTTCTACCATACAGCGAGGACAAGATACTACAGGACAGTCAGCAACTGCTGGCCAGCCTAGATGTGGAGGAGACATCCGCCGCTTTCTCCAGTAGGCGGACAAGTAGTGATGAGGAGAGTGGCGTGGAAGCTAGTGTTGCGAGCGGTCAGGCTCCTGACCCAGAGACCGTTGAGTAGGACATCAGTGACGTGCAGACAGTACTTGATCATGATGTAGCTGATCGCACTTGGGAGCTGGGTGAATTAGGAACTTCATCATCATTGGGAGAAGTGGGTGGCTGCTTGCCTGTGAGACAGCGTGGCCAGCAGGGTGGCATCAGTGGGAGGTCCAGAGCCAAACATTCCCCTGGATAGACCACCCACTTCGCAGGATCCTACCTGCCCGGAAAGTAGGGGTGCAGGTGTTCACGGAAGCAGTGGCAGTAGTAATCAGTCAGTGCGAAGTGTTGGGGGTAAAATCACCTACTTGGCGGTGTGGCAGTTTTTGGTTAAGCTGCCAGAGGAGGCGAACATGGCCATATGTAGAATAAGTGGGCAGAAGGTGAAGCGTGGCCAGGGTGCCAATGTTGGCACCACGGCCAGGCTTCAACATATGCAGCATCACCATAAAGTGGCCTGGGAGAACAGTGGCTTAGATTTGGTGGTCCAGCTTGCCGCAGCAACAGCTACATAACCCAGTGGCACGCACCCGATTTCAGACAGTCAAGGCTCCACCACTTCAACCGAAGGGAGCTGTCTGTCCTTTCTATCATCTGCTGGTCATGATGCTCCTTTTCCTACTCCTCGTCAGTCATTCAGTCAGCAATCGATCACCAAAGCAATTGCCAAGAGACAACAGTATGCGTGCACTCATCCAGCAGTGCAGAAGCTGAATGTGCTCCTGTCCAAGTTGCTGGTGCTGCAGTCCCACCATTTCCAAGTGGTGGACTCTGCACCTTTCAGAGAACTGATGCCTTGTGCCGAGCCGAGGTGGGGAGTCCCTAACTGTTATTTCATTGCCAAAAAGACAATACCAGCCCTGCACACGTATGTAGAACAGAAGGTGGGCCAGTCCTTGAGCCTGTCTGTGTCTGTCAAAGTGCACAGCAGCGCCAACATGTGGAGCTGTAACTACGGTCAGGGACAATACAAGTCCTTTACGGCCCACTGGGTAAATGTGGTTCCTGCACAGCCACACCAGCAACTTGGCCATAACTTGGCCATGTGACGCCGCTTCCGCCTCCACGTTCTCATGGCGTTGGTCCTGCGCCTTTTCCACTGCTACTGCCTCTTCCGCTGCACCCTTCAAGCTTCCCAGAACCTATTCGACGTGCCAGGTGCTGTGCTGCTGCTGTTGTGCCTGAAAGCCAAGAGTCACACCGATCCTGCACTGCTTTCCGCTCTGCGGTCACAGGCCGCTTCAGTGGCTAACCCCGCTCAATTTGACAATTGGTAAAGTGGTGTGCAATAACAGTGCCAATCTGCTGAGCGCACTGAAACAGGGCAAAATGACACACATGCTGTGCATGGCACACATCCTGAACTTAGTCGTGCAGCGATTCGTTGCCAAATACCCTGGGTTCTGGGACGTCTTGTGGCAGGCCAGGAAAATCTCTGGCCATTTTAGAAGATCTTACACGGCCATGGCTCGCCTTGCTGACGTTCAGCGGCAAAAGCACCTTTCCGTCAGACGTCTGATTTGTGACAGCCTGACGTGCTGTAACTTCACCTTGCATATGCTTGATAGGCTGCTCCAGCAGCAACGTGCCATTAACGACTACCTGTATGAACTCTGCAGCAGGACAGGATCTGGGGAGCTTGTTTTTTTTCACTGCAGCAGTGGTTGCTCTTGCGCGACGCATGCAGACTTCTGCAGGCATTTGATGAGATGACCAAACTGGTCAGTCGCAGCCAGGGCACCATCAGTGACATCGTACCTTACACCTTATTTCTGGAGCGTGCATTGCGTCGTGTCATTGATCAAGCCGTTGAGGAGCAGGAGCTGGAAGATGAGGAAGTCGCGATGCTGAATGAATTCCCAGGGGGGCTACTCTATCTGAGACAAGTCAGCAGGAGTCTGAAGAGGAGTCAGAGGAGGATGGTGGCTGGGGGGAGGAGGATGAGGAGGAGCAAGAAGAGCAGGCTTTGAGGGCGACTTTAAACTTTTCGGGTATCCCTGGTGTTCTCCGTGGCTGGGGGGAGGAAACCGAGGACAACATTCTCCTTGGCGATTAGCAGGAGCCAAGGCGCTCCACCACATCAAATTTAGTGCAAATGGGGGCCCTTATGCTCCAGTGCTTGAAGAGGGACACCCATATAAAAAGCATAAAGGGCAAGGACCAGTACTGTGCGGCAACGTACTTAGACCCCCGTTACAAACACAAAATGGAGGACATGTTACCGGCATCACAGAGGGCTGGCAGAATGCAGCATTTCCAGGCCTTGCTGTGAGAGATACTGCATTTTTTTGTTGCGGGCGGTGGCAGAGGAATTTCCACCCACAGTGAAACAGGTGCGGGTACCAATACTACCGTGCCTGCAAGAAGAGGGCGGTTTAAAGATGAGTTGGTCACTTCAGATATGAGATCATTCTTGCAGCCAACCCATCGACAGCCACCCTCCAGATGCAACCTCAGGGAACGCCTAGACCGACAGGTGTCCGACTACATCGGGTTAACGGCCGATGTGGACGCTCTGAGAAGCGAGGAACCACTGAACTACGGGGTGTGCAGGCTTGACCTGTGGCCAGAGCTGGCATAATTTGCCATGAAACTCTTGGCTTGCGTCTCATTGGGTGTCCTGTCCGAAAGGACGTTCAGCGCAGCAGGGGGATCATGACCGATAAGCGGACTCGCCTAGCTCACAACAGTGTGGACTACCTCACATTTCTAAAAATGAATGAGGCATGTATCTCGGAGGAATTCAACACCTGTAAAGACCATATGTCAGGGATGGCCAACCTGAGGCTCTCCAGCTGTTGCAAAACTACAACTCCCATCATGCCCGGACAGTCTACAGCTCTCAGCCTACAGCAGGGCATGGTGGGAGTTGTAGTTTTACAACAGCTAGAGAGCCGCAGGTTGTCCATGCCTGCCATATGTAATTGAATTTCCTCATGCCAGCCCACACATATCTGCCACCACCCAGAACAAAGAATGGTCCTTGTCTTATGTATATACAGTGGCATAAAAGTCATTTTCTGTGAGGTGAATGTCTGTCTAATTTTTGGGGCCTCTACTCCAGTGGCCTACAGTAAAATTTTCATCCAGTGACCGCCTAATGTACCTCCAGACACATAATCACTAGTTCTTTTCTGTCAGGTGAATGCCTAATTTTTGGGTCCTGTACTGGCCTACAGTAAAAAAAATTGACGGTGACCATCTATTGTACCTCCAGCCAC
Organism: Bufo bufo; assembly: GCF_905171765.1. Lineage (NCBI taxonomy): Eukaryota > Metazoa > Chordata > Amphibia > Anura > Bufonidae > Bufo > Bufo bufo. Next base: position 618,491,696 of record NC_053390.1, on the reverse strand, counting down.
ATCATCACAAGCTCTTTACTGTCAGGTGAATGCCTAATTTTTGGGGGCCTGTACTGGCCTACAGTAAAATTGTTATCCACTGACCGCCTAATATACCTCCAGCCACATAATCACTTGTTCTTTTCTGTCAGTTGAATGTATAATTTTTGGAGGCCTGTATTCCACTGGCCTACAGTAAAATTGTTATCCACTGACCGCCTAATATACCTCCAGCCACATAATCACCTGTTCATTTCTGTCAGGTGAATGCATAATTTTTGGGACCTATACTCCACTGGCCTACAGTAAAAATGTTATCCACTGACCATCTATAATACCACCAGCCACATAATCACTTGTTCTTTTCTGTCAGGTGAATGCATAATTTTTGGGGCCTGTACTCCACTGGCCTCCAGTAAAATTTTAATTCAGTGAACGACTAATGTACCTCTAGCCACATAATCACTTGTTCTTTTCTGTCCAGTGAATGCCTAATGTTTGGGGCCTGTACTCCACTGGCCTGCAGTAAAATTATTATCCGCTGACCGCCTAATATACATCCAGCCACATAATCACTTGTTCTTTTCTGTCAGGTGAATGCATAATTTTTGCAGCCTCTACTCCACTAGCCTACAGTAAAATTGTTATGCACTGACCGTCTAATATACCTCCAGCCACATAATCACTTGTTCTTTTCTGTCAGGTGAATGCATAATTTTTGGCGCCTGTACTCCACTGGCCTACAGTAAAATTGTTGTGCACTGACCGTCTAATATACCTCCTTCCACATAATCACTTTTCTGTCAGGTGAATGCCAAATTTTTGGAGCCTGTACTCACGTAGCCTAAAATAAAAAATTTCTAGGCTCCAGCAGAGACGCATACAAATGGCTCCTAATTAAAATACATATTTTTGTGAGAATTTTTGTCATTAATCCCTCTCTGGTATGTCACTGTCCATGTTGTGGGACTATTTGTGCCCTTCTAGTAAGTATTTGGTGGCTGCAAATATGACCTGAAGGTTTTTCAGGTTCGCCTGCCATTAAAGTGAATGAGGCCCGCCACCGAACGCGCAGTTCGCAAACATTTGATCGCGATAGCGTGTTCGCGAAATGTCCCGGCCGATGTTCGTCCATCACTATCAATCATCTTGTAACATCTTACTGCTGCTGCCACTTTGTAAGCAGGTAATAGTTGCATGTAGCTGTACGTACATGAAGCTCCCAGAATGAATTTTACTGTTTCCCAGTCCAGCACTGATTGTATACCAGTTTGCTGAAGTTATCTCAGTAAATGAAAGCTCTTGTATCCAATTCCCCCAAAAAAATATTTTTCTTTATTTAACCTAATACACGTACGCAGACATAAGCAACGTTTTGACCCATAAATGTAGCCGGGTCTTGATCAGTCTCAGCTTTATAGCTTAAAAGACATTTATGGGTTGAAACATTGCTTCTGACTTTATACATGTATTGGCTTAAAGAAGAAAGATTTTCTGGGAGTTGGATGCTGGAGCTTTCATTTATTGAGAAGATTGTTAAGATGAGAAGAGGAGGATTGCTTCCCTTACTGGCGTACATCAATCTTCTAAGGCTATGATAACCTGGTACTGTCCTGAACATGCATCTCAGTTTTCTGGAGTCAGATATGTGCCAAAATTTGTGACTAGGCGGACCAGCATATTTATTACAATTTAAACCAGAAAACTGAGGTCTATTATACACTGCTCAAAAAAATAAAGGGAACACAAAAATAACACATCCTAGATTTGAGTTAATTAAATATTCTTCTGAAATACTTTGTTCTTTACATAGTTGAATGTGCTGACAACAAAATCACACAAAAATGAAAAAATGGAAATCAAATTTTTCAACCCATGGAGGTCTGGATTTGGAGTCACACTCAAAATTAAAGTGGAAAAACACACTACAGGCTGATCCAACTTTGATGTAATGTCCTTAAAACAAGTCAAAATGAGGCTCAGTAGTGTGTGTGGCCTCCACGTGCCTGTATGACCTCCCTACAACCCCTGTGCATGCTCCTGATGAGGTGGCGGACGGTCTCCTGAGGGAATTCCTCCCAGACCTGGACTAAAGCATCTGCCAACTCCTGGACAGTCTGTGGTGCAACGTGATGTTGGTGGATAGAGTGAGACATGATGTCCCAGATGTGCTCAATTGGATTCAGGTCTGGGGAACGGGCGGGCCAGTCCATAGCATCAATGCCTTCGTCTTGCAGGAACTGCTGACACACTCCAGCCACATGAGGTCTAGCATTGTCTTGCATTAGGAGGAACCCAGGGCCAACCGCACCAGCATATGGTCTCACAAGGGGTCTGAGGATCTTATCTCGGTACCTAATGGCAGTCAGGCTACCTCTGGCGAGCACACGGAGGGCTGTGCGGCCCTCCAAAGAAATGCCACCCCACACCATTACTGACCCAATGCCAAACCGGTTATGCTGGAGGATGTTGCAGGCAGCAGAACGTTCTCCACGGCGTCTCCAGACTCTGTCACGTCTGTCACATGTGCTCAGTGTGAACCTGCTTTCATCTGTGAAGAGCACAGGGCGCCAGTGGCGAATTTGCCAATCTTGGTGTTCTCTGGCAAATGCCAAACGTCCTGCACGGTGTTGAGCTGTAAGCACAACCCCCACCTGTGGACGTCGGGCCCTCATATCACCCTCATGGAGTCTGTTTCTGACCGTTTCAGCAGACACATGCACATTTGTGGCCTGATGGAGGTCATTTTGCAGGGCTCTGGCAGTGCTCCTCCTGTTCCTCCTTGCACAAAGGCGGAGGTAGCGGTCCTGCTGCTGGGTTGTTGCCCTCCTACGGCCTCCTCCACATCTCCTGATGTACTGCCCTGTCTCCTGGTAGCGCCTCCATGCTCTGGACACTACGCTGACAGACACAGCAAACCTTCTTGCCACAGCTCGCATTGATGTGCCATTCTGGATAAGCTGCACTACCTGAGCCACTTGTGTGGGTTGTAGACTCCGTCTCATGCTACCACTAGAGTGAAAGCACCGCCAGCATTCAAAAGTGACCAAAACATCAGCCAGGAAGCATAGGAACTGAGAAGAGGTCTGTGGTTACCACCTGCCGAACCACTCCTTTATTGGGGGTGTCATGCTAATTGCCTAAAATTTCCACCTGTTGTCTATCCCATTTGCACAACAGCATGTGAAATTGATTGTCACTCAGTGTTGCTTCCTAAGTGGACAGTTTGATTTCACAGAAGTGTGATTGACTTGGAGTTACATTGTGTTGTTTAAGTGTTCCCTTTATTTTTTTGAGCAGTGTACCTGAAATCTACATCAACTCCTAGCTAGCATAGATTTAAGTTTTAGTGTATGGTCAGCTTGAAACGCACCACAGTCATTAAAAATTGTTTACCTCTTAAACATTGCGGTGCGAGTGGATCATAAATGAAGAGTGGTATATAAAATGCCGGTCTTAATAAATGTCCCCTATGTGTCTAATTCTTACGCACTCATTCCTTTATTTTTCAATCACAGTAAGTCCAAAGTCAGAGGGGCGTAATATTGGCCCATTTTAGCATCTATCACCCTAGGATCAAGCACCTAATCTGTTTTTTATTTTTGGATTGCAGATTTATTTATTCTATTTCCTGAACGTTATTATGGAGGTGGCCATCTTGAATTCGAGTTTTTTAACAGCATTTAGAAAGCATTAAGAGAACTGCTTTACGGCAGCCTCATGGCCATAGACACAATGGTCAGGAGGGGACCTCAATGACTTCTATGGGGGAGTTTTCTAGGCATGCTGTGAGAGGTCATTCTACAAGAAAAGAATAGATAAACTTTGAAAACCACTTATTGTGAATGATGGATCCTGTCTTATCTATACACAGAAGTGGTATCATTACAGGCAGGATTAGAATGACAGACAACTGCAATAAAGTGATCTGTACAGACCAATAAGTTGTGCCTATTATTAGGCCCAGTGGCCAGTGTGAAAACTGTGGGATTTTAGTTTTTTTTTAAAATATAGATATTGAAAATTAAAACGAGCAACACCAAAAATTCCTTAAAAATATGTTAAACATGAAAATGTGATTTAAAAAATGGTCATTTTCTGATGACACATTCCCTTTAAGCATTCACACTATAAAGGCCTTTATAATGTAGGCTTTGGGTCCACTGATCAGTCCACATATACTGTATATTATATTGTCAGCCTGAGACCCAGAGTATTGTTTCTAAGTATTAAAAGAACATTTTCACAATCGGTAATGCACATATTAAATGGACATTTCATCGCCCATAACCTAACTTGAACATAACTCCAGTAATTCTTACTGTAAGCCGACATTCATTTCCAAATCTCTCAATGCAAAGTTTCCACTGAGCTATATTTAATTGTAAAGACCATTTTGTGAATGTTTTTTCCATCATAAGTGATGTTGGTAGTATCATTATTCCAAGAACATTAATCATACCTTGTCAAGGCAGTTTTTACCCTAAGGAACTGGGGTTGTTTTATCACTTCAGCCTGAACTCTGCTTGACCATAGGTTCACATAGTATAAACCTCTGGATAGCAAAAACACTGCTTGAGCCTTTTGTAACAGGGATTTCAGACTAAAAATCTATGTTGATTTGATAGAATGCACTGCAAGCTATAGCTTCAGTGTCGGTAGGTTAATGTGAGTTATGACAATATGTCCAAGTTGGAGCAAGGTATAGCAGATGTCACCAAAGATGAGCGGCTTGATGTGATTAATGATTCTTACTGCTTGATCTGCCCTTTATGGGATTGCTTAGTGAGATGTCAATTACAGAAGTTACTAGTATTTTCATTAAAAAAAAGAGCTATAGTATCATGTATAGACTGGGATATGGACTGCCTTAGAATTTACTGTATTAGAAGATGTCAGAAATGCATTTTCTAATTATACTAGAACATTGAACTAGCTTGTTGGGTGTTATGAAGTTATGGTCTAGTTTGGAAAGAATGTAGCTATTATTCATATTAGTGCATGACTAGAGGAAAGGCCAGATCTGCTATGTACAAACCCACCTGACCTGCAAACTACCAACCACCTTGTAAGAAAGCAAACTCGAAAATTTGGTAGAAAGGCTGCAGCAGCATATTAATCAAGTCATATAAATTCAAACACTATAAATATTCGATAATAACATAATATATGCTTAACATTGCATACCATATACATGGAAGAACCTGGATGTTCAAAACAACCTGTTGGAGGGGGCACTGCAGGCTCTCAAAATCTGTAGTCTCCTACACATAGCAGCTTCCACATTCACAAGCTCTCTGCCCTCAGCTGTATTTAGGGTGGCCACTGGCTTCACCCAAGAAAGCCGGACCTTACCGACCATGCCCCAAACCATGCCCACCTCTGTGAAGCAACGACCCCTCCTCAGTGAATCCCCGCCCCCATCGCCGGCCGCAAAAATAACAGGGGGAGGAGAGGAAAGAAAGAAGGTGAGGGGAAGGTGAGCTGGGGGCAGCCGGGGTGCTTCTCTCTCCCTCAGTCAGCCACGGGGAACAATGTCTGTGGATCTAGTGACTGACTGGGGATCAGAGAAGCCTCACTTAGTTGCTGCAGCTCACGATCAGACAGTGCAGTGCTGCTGTCTGAGCGTGAGCTACTGAAAGGGTGGACATCCCTGTGTCCGTCCAGGCCCTGTGCCGCACGGAGGACGGGGAGCCAGAAAACCGGACGTCTGGCCACCCTAGCTGTATTCCATCTGACCCAAGGGCACCTTTATTCAGAGACTTAAATCCCTTCCTGGAGAGCTAGGTCACAAAAATACAAATCCAGCTGGATAACCATCCTCAAGACAAACAGCAAAATGGGGCAGTGGGTGGCAATACAAGTACCCACTGACGGAGGTGGGTGAAAGAAGGAGCATTTGGCATCAGATGTGTGGAATCGTTCGGCTGGCAGCATCAGAATAGTAGCTGAGGCAGGTAGCCAAAACAAAGCGGTCTCTTTTGTCAAACTGTTGCTGTGGCACCATGGATGATCTAATCTGATGTATCAGGCATTGTTGTGTGGAAATCCTGGCTGATCCACGCCTGATTCATCTTGACAAAGGTCAGTCTCTCCACATTTTGGGTTGACAGGTGAGATTTTCTTGGGGTAACTATGGCCTCCGCCGCACTAAACACCCGCTCTGATGCCACACTACTGTACGGGCAGGGAAGCTTTTCCAGGGCAAAATCTGCGAGTTGCGGCCACAAATCCAGTTTGGCTGCCCAGTAGTCCAGCGGATCTTCAATGTGGGTTGGCAGGGTGCTGTCCAACAGTGATGGACAGTTCGCATTGTTCTCCCGAGGCACAGGTAAGTCCTTACCTGTGCCTGTGCGCGAGCCGGTCTGAAAACAAATGCGGTCAGCGGGAGCAGGCAGTTCCGAGAACAGCTCGATTAAGGCCCCCGGCGGCTGTTCTCGGAACTGCCTGCTCTCGGTGACTGCATTTGTTTCAGACCGGCTCGCGCTGCACAGGCACAGGTAAGGGCTTACCTGTGCCTCGCTGGACTTGTGAGAAAAAATGGCAGCTTGCATGTGTTCGCGGGCGAACAATGCGAACTGGCCATCACTGCTGTCCAAGTATGTCACCACCTGCTTGTTCAGGTCCTGCTCCAGGTCTACCTGCTGCTGCAGATGAGTAGTTTCTTCACTACGCGGGTGAAGAAAGCTACTCATCAGCGACTGTAGACTCAGGCTGCTGCTGATGGAGCTGGTACTGCTCCTGCCACCCCTCCCCAGCAGCCATGGCAGTGGAACATGAGCACAGAGGGCCCCCCCGGTCAGTCCTGCGAGAGGATGGACTATGGTGCAGATAGGCAGCGGTCAACTGACTACATAGGATGTCTTTATAGTAGTTCAGTTTGTCCTCTGTCTCAGTGGGTGTAAAAAAGGCCCCCATTCTGGACCAGTAGAGGGGGTCCAACAATATGGAGAGCTAGAAGTAATCCCTCTGCCGAATGGTGACAATTCGGCTGTCACTACGCAAGCAAGTGAGCATGCATCGGCCGTTTGTGGAAGTGAGTCGGAGGGACTCCCTGCCTCCATCTCTACTGCATACTGCCATGGTGTGTCTGGGTCCTCTGTCTCGTCTTCCCCATCTCCCTTCAGCCCCTCTGGCTCCTCCTGCTCCTCCTCTCCTGTCACCTGAGTAGAAAAACCACCCATTTGGCTACACATTGCCTGTGCTCCAATGTCCTCCTCCCCCTCCTTCCAGTCCAGCCCCCACAGGTCCCTTGACCAGCCGTTTTTACCACCATCTGTTCCAGGACATGAAGCAGTGGAATGACGTTGTTCATCCTGTAGTCCTGGTGGCTGACAAATAACGTGGTGTCCTCAAAGGGCCTGAGAAAACGGCAGGCGTCACGCATGAGCTGCCACTGGCTGACAACAAAGTTACACAGGGGAGTACTCCTATCCGCTTGCATCATCAAGAAATCGTTGATGCCCTTTCTCTGTTCGCATAGTCGGTCCAACATATGGAAGGTGGAATTCCAATGGGTGGAAGCGTCGCATATCAGCCTAAGTTGGGGGATGACGTTCTGCCGTTGCAGTTCAAGGAGGGTGTGCTTTGCGGTGTATGAGTGGCTGAAGTGCATGCAAAGTTTCCTGGCCATTTTTAGTATGTCTTGCAGATGGATGGAAGACTTTAGGAACCGCTTGACAACCAGATTGAATGTGCAACACGCAGGGCGCATGGCTTAGCCTTCCTTGACGCAGCACTGACACTATGTTGTTCCCTTTGTCAGTCACCATGGTTCCGATTTTCAGTTGTCTCGGAGAAAGCCAGGAATCGATTTCTTGCTGAAGGACATGGAGCAGTTCCTCCCCTGTGTGACTCCATTCGTCAAGGCAAATCAGGTGCAGAACAGCGTCACACAGCCGTGCCCTGCACATGTGGTATGCTGGAGGGGCACTGTGACTTGTCCCTGCAGTGGAGGCTGAGGACATGGTAGAGGATGAGGAGGTAGGGGCAAACAATGTCGCAGGACCAACGGCGTGACAACGTGAAGGCGGAGGCTGCGTGACCTGGCCAAGTTGCTGGTGTGGCTGTGCAGGAACCACATTCACCCAGTGGGCCGTAAAAGACATGTATTGTCCCTCACTGTAGTTAAAGCTCCACACATCGGTGCTGCCGTGCACTTTGGCAGACACCAAAAGGCTCAAGGACTAGCCCACCTTCTGTTCTACATATTTGTGCAGGGCTGGTACTGCCTTTTTCGCAAAGAAATGAAGGCTTCGGACTCTCCACCTCAGCTCCGCACAAGCCATCAGTTCTCTGAAAGGTGCAGAGTTCACCACTTGGAAAGGGAGGGACTGAAGCACCAGCAACTTGGACAGGAGCACGTTCAGCTTCTGCGCCGTTGGATGCGTGCAACCATACTGCCATCTCTTGGCAATCACTTCGGTGGATGAGGAGCAGGTGCATCTGTCCCAGCAGAAGATGGGAATGACAGACAGCTCCTTTCAGCTGAGGTGGTGGAGCCTTGACTGGCTGAAACCAGGCGTGTGCCACTGGGTGATGCAGCGGTTGCTGTGGCAGGCTGGACCACCACATCGGAGCCATGGTTCTCGCAGGCAACTTTATGTTGACGCTGCATATGTTTACGCAGGGCCGTGGTGCCAAAATTGGCACCCTGGCCACGCTTAACCTTCTGCCCACATATTTTACATATGGCCATGTTAACCTCCTCACTGACTGACTGCTACTGTCGCTGCCTCCGTGAAACCCTGCACCACTACTTTCTGGGCAGGTAGGCTGCTGCAAAGTGGGTAGTCTACCCTTGGCACGTTTGGCTCCCGACCTCCCCCTGCTGCCATCCTGCTGAATCCCAGCCATGCTACCACCTTGCTGGCTCAGTTTTTGCCTCACGGGCAAGCTGCCACCCTTTTCTCTTGATGATGAAGCCCCTTCTGCACCCGGCTCCCAAGTGTGATCGGCTTTATTATCATCGAGTAATGTCTGCACGTCACTGATGTCCTCCTCAATGGTCTCTGGGTCTGGAGCCTGACCGTTCACAACACCACCTTCCACGCCACTTTCCTCATCAATACTTGCCCGCCTAGCGGAGGAAGCAGCGGATGACCTCTCCAGATCTTGGCTGGGCAGTAGCTGCTGACAGCCATCTAGCAGCTCTCCCTCGCTGAAAAGTGGAGATGAGCCTACAGCATATAATACTTCTCGCGGTGAGGGAACAGAAAACGACAGAGGCAGGTTGAGGACAAGTGAGGGCACAGGGACTGCTCCCGGGCCATGCCAACTAAGGGTTGTGTCTGACAAACCCATCAACTGTTGGCTCTGGGTGTCTGATGTCACTTGGGATGAAGTGAATGACTGAGTTAACCTATCAAGATGGGTTGCTGGACAAGACCGCTTGATGACACCGGGAGCTCAGGCCTTTCTCTGCGACTCCTGCTGCCACGCCCCCTTACTCTGCTGTAACCTATGCCTGCGCCAGAAACATTTAGGCCTCTGCCACTCCTCCTTGCATGGCCTGGCACTTCTGTGTCTGATATACTTTTAGCTGAACTAAATAAATTAAAAGAAAATTAAAACATCCCTAAAAGCGATGAATATATTTTTATTTTTGTACTGAAATAGGCCACTAAACGCTTTCACCACAAAAAACTGCAGAAGTGAACTGAGAATATATTTTTCTTTTTGTATTGAAATAGGCCACTAAACGCTTTCACCACAAATACCTGCAACAGTGAAATGAGTATATATTTTCCTTTTTGTACTGAAATAGGCCATTAAAAGCTTTCAACACATATGAATGAATGAATGAATGAATAACTTATATAGCGTTACAATTGCGAACTAAATCGCCTCAAGGCGCTTTTGCAGCCCTTGACCGCCTGTGCTTTCAGAAGAGGTGGGTCTTGAGCTTCTTCCTGAAGGCTAGATGGTTTTCTTCTGAGCGGATCTCCGCAGGTAGAGTGTTCCATAGCCGGGGTCCTTGGACTGCGAACATTCGCTCGCCTTTTGATTTGTCGCGGGTCTTGGGGATATGGAGGAGGTTCTGGTTAGCTGACCGGAGGGGGCGACCTGGGGTGTAGTGCTTTATTTTTTCGCAGAGGTATTGGGGTGCTTTCCCTTGTGTACATTTATGGGTGAGGCAGAGGGTCTTGAATTTGATCCGATCCTTCACGGGTAGCCAATGGAGGGTCTTCAAGGACGAAGTAATAGATTCCCAGTTTTTTTTTTCCAGTTATCAGTCTGGCGGCTGTGTTCTGGAAAACTTGGAAATGTGAAATTTGGTATTTGGGAAGTCCTAGATACAGGGAGTTTGCGTAGTCCAGTCGGGAATTGATGGTTATTCCAACTACTGCTGCTGCGTCTCCTTCAGGGATGAAGGGAATGAGTCTGCGCAGCAGGCGAAGAGATGATGGGATCCACTGACTACTGATCCTATTTGTGCATCCATTGTCATGTCTGAGTCAAAGATGACTCCAAGGTTTTTGACTTTGGTGCTGGGAGTAATGGTTTGTCCGAGGATGGTGGGTGGCGTGCATGTCATGCTAGAGTTTTTGTTTCGGTTTGCATGAAGGAAGAGGAGTTCTGTTTTGGAACCATTGAGTTTGAGAGAGCTCTCAGTCATCCACTCGTCGGTCAATGAGAGGCAGATTTCCAGGGCGTGGTATTGATCTTTTTTGTTGGTAATGCGTAAGTAAAGTTGGGTGTCATCAGCATAGGAATGATAGAGCAGATCCTGGTTGCTGATGATTTTGAGGAGTGGTCGGAGGTAGATGTTGAAGAGCACAGGCGACAGGGGTGATCCTTGAGGGACTCCGCATGTGATTTTACGTGCTTCTGAGGTGAAGGCTCCTAGTTTCACTTTCTGGGATCGGTTCTCCAAGAAGGATGCGAACCAGGGTAGATCCGAGTCTGCGACTCCGGCTACTTCTGTGAGATGAGAGAGCAGGGTTTGATGATTTACTGTGTCGAAAGCTGCGCTGAGATCCAGCAGCACCAGGAGGCATGATTCTCCTTCATCTGCTGCTTCAAGGGCATCATCCCAGATTTTGAGGAGCGCCGTTTCTGTCCCGTGGCTGTACTGAAATAGGCCACTAAACGCTTTCACCAGAAATAACTGCAACAGTGAAGTGCGTATATATTTTTCTTTCAGTACTGAAATAGGCCAACAAACTCTTTCGCCACAAATAACTGCAACAGTGAAGTGCATATATATTTTTCTTTCTGTACTGAAATAGGCCACTAAACGCTTTTTCCAGAAATAAGTACAACAGTAAAGTGCGTATATATTTTTCTTTCTGTACTGAAATAGTCCTGCAAACGCTTTTGCCACAAATAACTGCAACAGTGAAGTGCGCAGATATTTTTCTTTCTTTACTATAATAGGCCACTAAATGCTTTCAACACATATAACTGCAGAAGTGAACTGAGAATATATTTTTCTTTTTGTACTGAAATAGGCCACTAGGCACTTTTACTACAAATAACTGCAACAGTGAAGTGCGTATATATTTTTCTTTCTGTTCTGAAATAGGCCACTAAACGCTTTCTCCAGAAATAACTGCAACAATGAAGTGCGTATACATTTTTCTTTCTGTACTGAAATAGGCCACTAAACGCTTTCAACACATATAACTGCAGAAGTGAACTGAGAATATATTTTTCTTTTTGTACTGAAATAGGCCACGAAACGCTTTTACCACAAATAACTGCAACAGTGAAATGTGTATATATTTTTCTTTCAGTACTGAAATACGCCACTAAACGCTTTCGCCACAATTAACTGCAACAGTGAAGTGCATATATATTTTTCTTTTTGTTCTGAAATAGGCCACTAAACGCTTTCAACACATGTAACTCCAGAAGTAAACTAAGAATATATTTTTCTTTTTGTACTGAAATAGGCCACTAAACGCTTTTGCCACAAATAACAGCAACAGTGAGGTGCGTATATATTTTTCTTTTAGTACTGAAAAAGTCACTAAACGCTTTTACCACAAATAACTGCAACAGTGAACTGTGTATATATTTTTCTATTTGTACTGAAATATGCTACTAAACGCTTTCACCGCAAATAACTGCAACAGTGAACTGCCTATATATTTTTATTTTTGTACCGAAATATGCTACTAAACGCTTTCCCCGCAAATAACTGCAACAGTGAACTGCGTATATATTTATCTTTTTGTACTGAAATACGCCACTAGACACTTTCACCACATATAACTGCAGAAGTGAACTGCATATTTACTGTATTTTTCTTTTTCCACAGATATAAAGGCTTTTCAACATAGCACTTGCCCCCAAAGAACAAACTGCTGTAATGACAGAGCTGTATAATGGCTATTTGGATCCCCAAATAATCTTTCCCTGTACTTGTAAATCGCTTTTCTAGCACTGTCTCTAGTGTCTTCTGATGTCTCTCCCTGCACTAAGATGTTGTGAAATGTTGTGAAATGATTCCTCCATATCCTTTCCCTGCACTTATAAATAGTTTTTTCAGTTTTTGTTTTCACAATGAGGTTTTTCCTATTGCTGTCCCTAGCACCGTCTCACGTCTGTCCCTGCACTCAGAATGCTGGAAAATGGCAGACTCTAAGATGGCTGTCGTATTTATAGGGCTGTGACATCACAGGGCTGGCTGGCTGCTGATTGGCTGCATGCATGCATGTCAATCTTGGTGATCCTGCCATCCCAGAGTTCCTTGCCCCATGTCCTCAGTCCTCACACATGTAGCTGCCATTTTAGGAAAAATTGTGATTCGTTACCACAAAACGCGTGGAAATTCGCATTCGTTGCGGATCAAATTTTTCCTGAAATTCAGATCGAATTCCACTTCGTCTGATTCGATTCGCTCATCTATAATCTTGACATCCAAAATTATAGCTGGACAAGGCAACTAATCCGCTACTAAAATTTAGCTTTTTCAATCCTTAAAAAGAAACAGACTTGCTTGGGGCTGCCATCTATTTACTGTATGTCTATACAGTATTATTCAGAGGGATGCTCTTGGAAAAGTTGTGTGGCATTCTAACCAGCAACTTCACCATCACTTTTTTTAAGCTCCCACGTACATAATACCTTGTAAAAGTGTTTCCTTTGTTAGGAACTCTAGAGTCTCAGTGGCACACCTTCAATGGGGCAGATCACGCAACTACTACAGAGCTAGGGTAGGAGGGGGCACCAAACTCCTTCTTTTAATGCAACCACCATTACGTGGAGCTCAGTGCAAACAGATGATTACAGTAACTGTATATATTTCTATGCACTGAGCTCCCCCTAGTGGTGGATGCACGCCTCCAGCTTTGTAATAGAAGAGAAGCAGGAGTTTTATCTTAGGCATTCTGCTTTGCACTCTGCATTGCCTGAAAGTGATTGATGCACGCATACTTGGAAACTAGGTGGGCTAGTGTTGCTATGGGGCCCTATGAGATCTTACTAGTCTCAGTAATACTAATAGCACTGAAGAAAATCAGGTAGGGCAAAATACCTGGAGAGTCTTAACCAATAGATGGAAATTAGTGATAAGAAAGGTGGAGAGTTACCCATTCTAAGGGATTTCGACAAATATACATAGTGCAAACACTATGGCAGAGAGGCACAAGATTTACATGTCAGGTAAAGCAGGCCTAAAATGATAAAGGAATATCAGAATTCATTATTTTGCAAATATTCACATTTCCCTCACCAATTAAATTCTATTTGTGTATATATAAAATACAGTGAGCATTACTGTATTCAAAAAGGTAGCATGTCTTGTATATTTAAAATAGGCATTGAAAATACCACTGTGGATAGTTAAAAAGCTAAAAATGATCTGGCCACTGAGTACGATGAAAACAAAAGGTTATTCTTTAAGGCTCTAGATCATAATCTGTGCATATTATTCACATTTCAACAGTCATTCTTTACCTGCTATTCTTTCTCTGAGTAAAATGTAGAATGGGTTGCAGCAAATATAGCAAGTACATGCAGCACCCTACAAAAATGTGTTCCTATACATCAAATTTTAATCAGAAAATGGCTTAGAACAATTGTCGCCATTACCTTGTGCATCAGATCACTGTTTCTGCATAGTTCAAATAAAGCTGTTTTCCTTGCATGATGATAAGGTATAGGAAAGACATTCTTACCAAATGTAGAACATACTCAGGATATGAAGCAAAATTTAGTGCACAACAGCATAAAGAAAAACTTTTAATTGCTCCTTAAAAGGGGCTGTCCCATGACAAATATTGTACAGTTTTCAAACCAGCACCTAGATCTGAACTCTTTTGTAATTACATGTAATTAAAAATGTAGCATAGTCACTGAGTTATCCAATGAAATGTATCTGCTGTTTGTTTGTTTTTCTTATTTCTTTTTCTGGCTCACTTAGAAGGCCACACATGCTCAGTTTTATTCTTCAACTGCCTCCTGAGTTGTGAGACACGCTCCCTTAGCTACAGCAGAAAAGACACTCCCCTTGAGCTGAAATAAATCTAGAAGATCAATGAATGGGAATACAGGGCTGGTTCTAGCTAGATATAGATATACTATATAATATCTGATTTTCACTTTTTTACATTATTCATGAGATAACCCCTTTAAGTATTTTTCCTGGCAATGCATAGTAGAATTATATTTATGCTGCAGGGAACATAGTTTGTTTTACCCCTGACTTTAATTTGTAAGAAATTTGTACTACATAGTAAAACAATTTTTACTTTAAAGGGGTTGTCCAAGTGTTTAATACTGATAGATTACCCTCAGGATAGATCATTTGCAGTAACATACCTCTAATGAAGGCAGACCGCTCAGCAGCCATCAATGGCTGTGGTTTCATTCATCCCTGAGTGCTCTCTTCCTCTGCTGGGTGATGGGCTGGACAATCAGCATTAAAAGTGCTAGCAGAGCTTGCTACTGATTTGCTGGTCTAGCGCCCACAGGGCCGGCGCTTCCATAGAGGCAAGGGGGGCAATTGCCCCCTGGCCCCCGAGTCCTTAGGTGTGTCCCTTTCCCTTCCTCTGATAGGCTGCAGGTCCTCTGGCTACTGGCACATGATATAGGGGGGCTCTGGCTACTGGCACATGATGTAGGGGGGCTCTGGCTACTGGCACATGATATAGGGGGGGCTATGGCTACTGGCACATGATTGGGGGGCATCTATGAGGGCACATTTTACTGGCACATTATTGGGGGACATCTATGGGGGCACTTCTTACTGGCACATTATTGGTGGCACTATAGGGGCATCTACTGAGGCCACAAAGAATGGTTATTTTATATGGGGGCTCTGTATATGGGGCATTTTATACTGGGACACATTGTGGTGGGTACTATGGGGAAGGGGGGACAGGACTACTATGGGGTCATCTACGGGGGCACTGAGAAGGGGTATTTTATGCTTACAAATTATGGGGGACACTGAGGGCATCTATTGGGGCACTATATATCGGGCATTTTATACTGGCACATTATGGAGGCACTATGGGGACATTAGCTCAACTGGGGGCATTACAAGGGGGTATTTTTTGCACTGTCACATTATAAGGAGAATTATTTCTACTGGGGGGGCATTATGGTGCGCTTTATTACTCACCCATGGTATGACCCCCCTAGTAGCAGCACCAGCCTCTCCCTGCTCTGTGACCCCTCTGCCCCTTCTCCAAATCCTTATTATGAAATCTTTCTCATTAGGATAAAACACATCAGCTCCGCCGAGCCCCCGGCCAAAGTGTTGAAGTGGTGTCCGAGATCCCCAAGGGGCAAGCCAAGTAACTGTAAGTTTTCATATGAAATATGTTTATGTTATACACATATAGCCTACACTGTGCCCCACAATATACAGTTTCTTCTGTAAAAGTCATCAAGTGTCATGGGGGGGGCCCTTATTGTTTTTCGCCCCAGGGCCCCATTTCACCTAGAACCGGCCCTGAGCGCCCAGCAGAGAAACTTTACTGATCCATGCCACAGGACTTCATTCCTGCTGGACCAGGCATGCCAGGATGCACTGCCTGTGACCAGGTGACTGCAGCATCATGAGTGGGGGTGACTCCAGTCTCCAACACTGTGCGAAGATCTGCCTAAAGAGCCTAGAAGGTTGGCACATTATATATTTTTTTTAAAAATGCAGCTGTAGCAGCATGAATAGTTCATGGGAGCAGTGTCAAACTATTTAATAAGCAGTAGCGGGCATAGTTCATGAGGGGTTATGGCAGTGGTGTACTATATAATAAGCAGAAGCAGGAAGCAGTAGCAGGCACAGTTCATGAGTAGGTATGGCAGTGGAACACTATATAATAAGCAGTAGCAGGCACCTGTCACGGCCTCGGTGTGTGCCGCGACATTTTCGCCGTGCATGCTGGTTGCCGGTGGCAACTTGTTTTTATGCATGTGTGTGCGCTTTCCCTTTTAGGATGTTTCCTTTCCCTGCTTTGGTGTGCACGGGGTTAAGGTGTGCTTGGTAGGTGTGGTGGGTGTGACCTCAGGCCTCCTATATGTTGGTGTGGTGGAGCCTGAGTGTCAGTTTGGTTTGTTTGTCAGCTTGGTGTGGAGCTCTGCTCCTGGGCTGAATGATTCTGTCTGTGTAAGCTATCCTTATTTGTTATTTTGTATTTCTTGCTTTGTCTGTTGTCCCCTCCGGTGTGTTTCTGTCATTCCTCCCCCCAGCTGGTGTATGTAGTTATGGTGCGGGTTTTGCTTGGAGGTTTGATTGTTGTATGAGGCTCCGAAAGGGGCGGGCTTTCCCGGAGGGGTTTAAGCGAAGACTTTTATGTGGGCTTTTCCAGCTTGGAGCCACCTTCCATCATGGCTATGGCAGGTAAGTGAGGATTGCATAGTTATGTTACTGTGTAACTTACCTGCCATACTGTTTAGCCCATGGCCTTCTATCCTGCTTGCCACTGGGCCATTTGAGACACCATTCATCCGTGGTGTTGGATGAATGGGTGGTCTCTGCCCTGTCATTAGGCCTAGGGCTTTGTAGGGATAGTAGGGTCAAATGTTGGTGAGCATGAGCGCCCTTACCTTCTGAGGCGGCTCATGCGGTAGGAGTCTAAGGTGAGTTCAGGGTTGTGCTAGGTGGTGACCTGCTCCCTGTTCCTTCCTATCTGGCATTGCAGTCTCTGCCTTTGCACGGTGGGGGGTTTTCCCCACTCCCCGCCGTGACAGCACCATTTACGGCAGGGGTATAGTTGTGGCACACTATGTAAAAAGTAGTAGCAGGCACACTTCATGAGGATGAGCATGGCAGTGGTGCACTGTATAACAAGCAGTAGTAGGCACAGTTGATGAGGAGGGTATGAGAGTGGAGTATTATATAATAAGCAGTAGCAGGCACAGTTCATGTGGGGGTATGGCAGTGGTGTACTATATAATAAGCAGCAGCAGGCAGCAGTAGCAGGCACAGATTATGATGAGGTGTGGCAGTAGAGCACTATATAATAAGCAGTAGCAGGCACCATTTATGGCAGGGGTATGGAAATGGCGCACTATATAAAAAGTAGTAGCAGGCACAGGGAGGGCTAAGAACAAGGCATGGGGGCACAATTCAAATTCTTGCTATGGGGCCATATGATTTGTATGTATGCCCCTGGTCATCATTATCTGATTGGTAGGGGTCTGACTCCAGGCACCCTCGCCAATCTGCTGTTCGAAGTGACCATGGCTCTTTGGTGAGCACCTAGGCCTCTTTTTAGGCTAGTGACATCACGTTCATCAGTCACGTAGATGCCACTAAGTCGCATTCAAGTGATTGGGGCTAAACTGAAATAGAGGAGGTCCAAACAGATGATCTGTGGTCTGCCACCAATCAGATACTGATGACCTATCCTAAAAGTAGGTAATCAATAGTAAACACTTGGAAAACCCCTATAGCTTTCTTGTGAAAGCAAATATACATTTGGATACATTTGCTAATATTCTTCTTATTAAAAGGAGCGTGTTAACAATGCTGCCATTTTACTTAAGCTAAAGCAGACCATGGCTTTTAACATTGCCAGCTTTGCCTGGCTTTTAACATTGAACGCATAATACACTGCTCAAAAAAATAAAGGGAACAAAAAAATAACACATCCTAGATCTGAGTTAATTAAATATTCTTCTGAAATACTTTGTTCTTTACATAGTTGAATGTGCTGACAACAAAATCACACTCAAAATTAAATTGGAAAAACACACTACAGGCTGATCCAACTTTGATGTAATGTCCTTTAAACAAGTCAAAATGAGGCTCAGTAGTGTGTGTGGCCTCCACGTGCCTTTATGACCTCCCTACAACGCCTGTGCATGCTCCTGATGAGGTGGCGGACGGTCTCCTGAGGGATCTCCTCCCAAACCTGGACTAAAGCATCTGCCAACTCCTGGACAGTCTGTGGTGCAACGGACGTTGGTGGGTAGAGCGAGACATGATGTCCCAGATGTGCTCAATTGGATTCAGGTCTGGGGAACGGGCGGGCCAGTCCATAGCATCAATGCCTTCGTCTTGCAGGAACTGCTGACACACTCCAGCCACATGAGGTCTAGCATTGTCTTGCATTAGGAGGAACCCAGGGCCAACCGCACCAGCATATGGTCTCACAAGGGGTCTGAGGATCTCATCTCGGTACCTAATGGCAGTCAGGCTACCTCTGGCGAGCACATGGAGGGCTGTGCGGCCCTCCAAAGAAATGCCACCCCACACCATTACTGACCCAATGCCAAACCGGTTATGCTGGAGGATGTTGCAGGCAGCAGAACGTTCTCCACGGCGTCTCCAGACTCTGTCACGTCTGTCACATGTGCTCAGTGTGAACCTGCTTTCATCTGTGAAGAGCACAGGGCGCCAGTGGCGAATTTGCCAATCTTGGTGTTGTCTGGCAAATGCCAAACGTCCTGCACGGTGTTGGGCTGTAAGCACAACCCCCACCTGTGGACGTCGGGCCCTCATATCACCCTCATGGAGTCTGTTTCTGACCGTTTCAGCAGACACATGCACATTTGTGGCCTGCTGGAGATCATTTTGCAGGGCTCTGGCAGTGCTCCTCCTGTTCCTCCTTGCACAAAGGCGGAGGTAGCGGTCCTGCTGCTGGGTTGTTGCCCTCCTACGGCCTCCTCCACGTCTCCTGATGTACTGGCCTGTCTCCTGGTAGCGCCTCCATGCTCTGGACACTACGCTGACAGACACAGCAAACCTTCTTGCCACAGCTCGCATTGATGTGCCATCCTGGATAAGCTGCACTACCTGAGCCACTTGTGTGGGTTGTAGACTCCGTCTCATGCTACCACTAGAGTGAAAGCACCGCCAGAATTCAAAAGTGACCAAAGCATCAGCCAGGAAGCATAGGAACTGAGAAGTTGTCTGTGGTCACCACCTGCAGAACCACTCCTTTATTGGGGGTGTCTTGCTAATTGCCTATAATTTCCACATGTTGTCTATCCCATTTGCACAACAGCATGTGAAATTGATTGTCACTCAGTGTTGCTTCCTAAGTGGACAGTTTGATTTCACAAAAGTGTGATTGACTTGGAGTTACATTGTGTTGTTTAAGTGTTCCCATTATTTTTTTGAGCAGTGTACATTGCATAGCAATCTATTTCATCAGATAAAGTGTGTAACTAACAGTGTACAGCATTTGAATCATAAATATAATCGTTGAGAGAATGAATACTAGAGAGAGCCTAAGCCTACACATCATCCCCTGTGAATCTGTAGTGTCCAGCAGCCACTTCAATGTAATTACTACAACAATACACAAGGTAGTGCAGCAATCTACCTGTTTAAGCATGCATGGGATAGGCATAAGGCTATCCTTCATATAAGATAGGGCCAGGGACTATTCATAGGATTCAGATATATTGGGCAGACTAGATGGGCCAAATGGTTCTTATCTGCCGACACATTCTATGTTTCTATGTTTCTATGGATCCTAACATGAATTTGAGTGTCAGGTTTTCCATTCATTCTATATACACACAATTGGAAAGTAATTTTTTTTTTTTAGACTGTTCATTTAATTAAACCAGCATAGATACGTGAGTACTACAAAAAAAACATAGCCTAGGGCAGCAATTTATCTGTGTTAACGTGAATTTGAATGTCAGACCTCAATCGTCAATTTCCGTTTATTCTATATCCACAGGATTGGGATGCAATTTTTTGGGGATTGTTTAATTACACAATTAAGCAATCTACTTGTGAGTGTTAACGTAAATTTTAACGTCAGGCCTCAATTGTCAGTTTCCGTTTATTCTATATCCACATGGTTGGAATGTAATTTTTTGGGGGATTGTTCAATTTAATTAAACCAGCATATATATACAGTTGCAAGAAAAAGTATGTGAACCCTTTAGAATGATATGGATTTCTGCACAAATTGGTCATAAAATGTGATCTGATCTTCGTCTAAGTCACAACAATAGACAATCACAGTCTGAAAAAGTATGTGAACCCCTAGATTAATGACATCTCCAAGAGCTAATTGGAGTGAGGTGTCAGCCAACGGGAGTCCAATCAATGAGATGAGATTGGAGGTGTTGGTTACAGCTCCCCTGCCCTATAAAAAACACACACCAGTTCTGGGTTTGCTTTTCACAAGAAGCATTGCCTGATGTGAATGATGCCTCGCACAAAAGAGCTCTCAGAAGACCTACGATTAAGAATTGTTGACTTGCATAAAGCGGGAAAGGGTTATAAAAGTATCTCCAAAAGCCTTGCTGTTCATCAGTCCACGGTAAGACAAACTATCTATAAATGGAGAAAGTTCAGCACTGCTTTTACTCTCCCTAGGAGTGGCCGTCCTATAAAGAAAACTGCAAGAGCACAGCGCAGACAGCTCAATGAGGTGAAGAAGAATCCTAGAGTGTCAGCTAAGGACTTACAAAAGTCTCTGGCATATGCTAACGTCCCTGTTAGCGAATCTATGATACGTAAAACACTAAACAAGAATGGATTTCATGGGAGGATACCACAGAGGAAGCCACTACTGTCCAAAAAAAACATTGCTGCACGTTTACAGTTTGCACAAGAGCACCTGGATGTTCCACAGCAGTACTGGCAAAATATTCTGTGGACAGATGAAACCAAAGTTGAGTTGTTTGGAAGAAACACACAACACTATGTGTGGAGAAAAAGAGGCCCAGCACACTAACATCAAAACCTCATCCCAACTGTGAAGTATGGTGGTGGGGGTATCTCGGTTTGGGGCTGCTTTGCTGCGTCAGGGCCTGGACGGATTGCTATCATCGAAGGAAAAATGAATTCCCAAGTTTATTAAGACATTTTGCAGGAGAACTTAAGGCCATCTGTCCACCAGCTGAAGCTCAACAGCAGATGGGTGTTGCAACAGGACAACGACCCAAAGCAGAGAAGTAAATCAACAACAGAATGGCTTAAACAGAAGAAAATACACCTTCTGGAGTGGCCCAGTCAGAGTCCTGACCTCAACCCGATTGAGATGCTGTGCCATGACCTCAAGAAAGCGATTCACACCAGACATCCCAAGAATATTGCTGAACTGAAACAGTTCTGTAAAGAGGAATGGTCAAGAATTACTCCTGACTGTTGTGCACGTCTGATCTGCAACTACAGGAAACGTTTGGTAGAAGTTATTGCTGCCAAAGGAGGTTCAACCAGTTATTAAATCCAAGGGTTCACATACTTTTTCCACCTGCACTGTGAATGTTTAGATGGTATGTTCAATAAAAACATGGTAACATTTAATTCTTTGTGTGTTATTAGTTTAGGCAGACTGTGATTGTCTATTGTTGTGACTTAGATGAAGATCAGATCACATTTTATGACCAATTTGTGCAGAAATCCATATCATTCCAAAGGGTTCACATACTTTTTCTTGCAACTGTATATATGATTACTACAACAATACACAGCCTAGGGCAGTGGTGGTGAACCTCTGAGCCCTCTCTGTGGGCACCCGCATCCTGGAAAAAAATCTATGGTGTACCATTATGCCTTAGACTTTTCCTGCCATTCATCAGCGCAGAGTGCACTATGAACAGCACAGACAGCGCACTGAATGTCTGCAGGCTATTATTGCTAAATTATAAAGTACATGGAAGATATACTATATTGGTATGCAGGTTAAATTGCAGTTTGGGCACTCAGTCTGTAAAAGATTCGCCATCACTGGCCTAGGGCATCAATTTACCTGTGAGTGTTATGTGAATTTTAGCATCAAGCCTCCATCATCCGTTTCCATTTTTTCTATATCCACACGGTTGAAATGTAATTTTGGGGGGGGATTGTTAAATTTTATGAAACCAGTATATATATATGTAATTACTACAATACACAGCCTAGAGCAGCAATTTACCTGTGAGCCTGAGGTCTCAATCATCTGTTTCCATATATTCTATATTCACATGGTTAGAATTGTATTTTTTGAGGGATTGTTCAATTTAAGTAAACCAGCATATATGTTATTACTACAGCGAAACACAAGGTAGTGCAGCAATCTGCCTGTGAGTGTTAACATGAAATTGAGTGTCAGGCCTGGCCCTTAATCATCCGTTTACGTTCATGTATTTCTCCATATCGTTGTAATATATTTTTTTTAGACTTGTTTAAATTAGTTAAGCCAGCATAAAGGTGATCAGTACACCAATACACAGGCCAGCACATAAAAGTACTTATGAATGACAACAAATTTAGGCCTAAATCCGATTCCATTTATTTCAGTCTTCACACGTTTTCAGTAGTGTTGATAGAGCACCAAAGTGCTCGTGTACAACACTTTGCGATGCTCGGGTGTTCTACCGAGCACCCGAGCACAATGGAAGTCAATGGGAGAACCCCAGGTACCCCCTGCTCTGAAGAGGGGGTGTTAGGACTCTTGTTCAGCTTAGGAGTCCCTGCTCTGACTCCATATACAGTACAGACCAAAAGTTTAGACACACCTTCTCATTCAAAGAGTTTTCTTTATTTTCATGACTATGAAGGCTTAAAAACTATGAATTAACACATGTGGAATTATATACATAACAAACAAGTGTGAAAAAACTGAAAATATGTCATATTCTAGGTTCTTCAAAGTAGCCACCTTTTGCTTTGATTACTGCTTTGCACACTCTTGGCATTCTCTTGATGAGCTTCAAGAGGTAGTCACCTGAAATGGTCTTCCAACAGTCTTGAAGGGGTTCCCAGAGATGCTTAGCACTTGTTGGCCCTTTTGCCTTCACTCTGCGGTCCAGCTCACCCCAAACCATCTTGATTGGGTTCAGGTCCGGTGACTGTGGAGGCCAGGTCATCCCGCGCAGCACCCCATCACTCTCCTTCATGGTCAAATAGCCCTTACTTTCAAAGTTTTCCCAATTTTTCAGCTGACTGACCTTAATTTCTTAAAGTAATGATGGCCACTCGTTTTTCTTTACTTAGCTGCTTTTTTCTTGCCATAATACAAATTCTAACAGTCTATTCAGTAGGACTATCAACTGTGTATCCACCTGACTTCTCCTCAACTCCACTGATGGTCCCAACCCCATTTATAAGGCAATAAATCCCACTTATTCAACCTGACAGGGCACACCTGTGAAGTGAAAACCATTTCAGGGGACTACCTCTTGAAGCTCAGCAAGAGAATGCCAAGAGTGTGCAAAGCAGTAATCAAAGCAAAAGGTGGCTACTTTGGAGAACCTAGAATATGACATATTTTCAGTTGTTTCACACTTGTTTGTTATGTATATAATTCCACATGTGTTAATTCATAGTTTTGATGCCTTCATAGTCATGAAAATAAAGAAAACTCTTTGAATGAGAAGGTGTGTCCAAACTTTTGGTCTGTACTGTATATTTTGTATTTATTTATTGACTGACTGGCTATGTAGCTATATAGTGTACTGGTTAAAGTCCTGGGATGTAAAGCAGAAGCTAGGAGTTCAAATCCTGTCACAAACTTTTTCAGAAGTAGAGGCTAAACTTAATTTTTTAGTAATTCCACATTTATTTTGTGCCATACATTTTTTACAATTACAAAAAAAAATATGAGGTTTAACCTCTATTTCTGAAAAAGTTTGTGACAGGATTTGAACTCACAGCTTCTGGATCTTAGCCCAGAACTTTAACCACCACACTATATAGCTGCATAGCCAATCACAAAAAAATAATATGATACTTCTACTGTATAGGTCTCAGTAGAAGTACAGTACAGTAGAAGTCTCATATATATATATATTTTTTTTTAGACCTTCTTTGATCTTCCTGGAGCTGATTGCTGGCTGAGTCCTTGCCATTTTGGCTATTTTTCTATCCATTCGAATGGTAGTTTTTCGCTTTCTTCCACACCTTTCAGGTTTTGGTTGCCATTTTAAAGCATTTGCGATCATTTTAGCTGTGCAGCCTATCATTTTCTGCACTTCTTTATATGTTTTCCCCTCTCCAATCAACTTTTTAATCAAGGTACGCTGTTCTTCTGAACAATGTCTGGAACGACCCATTTTCCTTAGAGTTACAGAGAGAAATGCACTGTAACTAGCATGTACAACATTTGCTGCCTTCCTTCCTTAAATAAGGGCAATAATTGCCACCTGTTTTTCAAAGACTGAATTACCTCACTCATTGAACTTCACACTGCTATTATTTTGAACATGCTCCTTTCAATAATTACAGAGAATTATGGGATTTTACTAGTTTATGACGTAAAGTCATGATTTTATGAAAGACACGGAGGCGAGTATTGCATCATCTTTCTTTACTGAAAGCCACAGCAGCAAAGAAAACTGAAAAAAAATTACATATTGCCATAGGAACCGTCCCTCCCACCTTAGTCCTCTATATAATGTCCACAAGCCCCTAACACTTCCTCTTTCTTAGCGGATGCCACTCCAACCGGACCGGACACTGGATACTCCAAACTGAACCGCATGAAAACCGGAACTATACGAACTTGAAACATCTCAGAAGAGACAACAGCAGAGTCTTCTTCGGGAACCTCTGGAAAAAAGGTAGACCTCTGATTCCGCAACCTTAGAATTGGAACAGGCCGAAGCTACTTAACAGGAACGAGCGGGAATAATCCATCAGCGGATTCATCCTACAAAGAGAATAAAATATGTGAAAGAAAATGCTCCATCTGGACGACACGTGCAAGCACGACAAATCAGCAAGAAAAAACACAATAATACAGAATATCACAAAAGGAACTGTACATCATAATAAACAATAACCCAAGGGGGGGAATACCTAAAAGGGAGGGCAATACTTGCCTCCGTGTCTTTCATAAAATCATGACTAGTAAAATCCCATAATTTTATTTCAAGACACGGAGGCTCCTATTGCAAGTTTAAAGCTGTAAAATAACCGAAGAAAAAGCATGTAGAGACGGGCGAAAATAGAATTCCTTAAAAGTAGAAGCCCGAGACCAGTCGGCGATCCTCATGATGTCCTCCAGACGAGCCCCAGACACCAACATAGAGGTGGAAGCAGCACTCCTAGTAGAATGGGCCGTGAAGACCGAGGTATCCACACCTGCTAGGGACATAGTCTATTTAACCCAACGCGCCAGAGTAGGAGTAGAAACCGTGGCAAACGGACGTCGATACGAGAGAAACAACTGAGGGATCCCCACAGATCTATGCAAGGAGGTCCTAGCCTCATACTCCCGAAGACAATCGACCGGGCAAAGGTTCGGAACAGTCAGAAAACTGTGATAAGAAACTGAACGGATATGTGTCTTGGTCCGACGGGAAATATTGAAAGTGACTCCTTCCGGTGAAAAAGACCTGGCGTCAAAATCTAAAGCCCTGACATCTGAGACTCTCTTGCAAGAGATAAGGCAAAAGAGGGTAACCAGTTTGGCCGAGAGCTGGTGAAGGGAAAGTTGAGAATTAGATGGCCAAGTAGAGAAAAGATCTAAAACCAAGGAAACATCCCAGGTAGAAGAAAAACAAGGCCAAGGAGGCCGAGACATACGAGATCCCTTGAGGAGACGGCATACCAGGGGATGTTGACCCGCAGGACGTCCTTCGAATCTCTGGTGGAAGGAAGAAATCGCAGACCGGAAGAGATTTATCGTACGATACACCTTACCTTCCTCAAATAATGACGTCAAAAACTCTAGGACGTGTGATACAGGGGCTGAAAGGGGATCCACACCTCATGCCACGCACCAACCAGTCCATGATCCCCAGGCCGCTCTATAGGCCCTCCTGGTGCCCGGAGCCCACGACTGTTCCAAGAGTCTATGAGCTGCATCCGAAAGGTCCTCGCTTTGGCTGAGGCGCCCGATATTCTGCATGCCAACAGGCGGAGAGATCCTTCTAACAGTAGTGGATGTCGCGCGCCTCCGGAGTCTAGGAAAAGATCTGGGTAGTCCTGAAGAAGAATCGGTGGTAGGATGAGCAGGTCCAGCAGGTGAGGAAACCACGACTGGGAAGTCCAAAACGGCACAATCAGCACCAACTCCGCTTGTTGATACCGCACCTGAGTCAAGACCCGGGGAAGCATCGCGAATGGTGGAAAAGCGTAGAGGAGAGGTCCGCTGCCTCTGCATCCGGATCCGGTCGCCAACTTAAGAAGCGCGGTAGCTGAGCGTTCAACCGAGAGGCAAATAGGTCGATATAGAATGGACCCCAGATGGATGAGATTTCTGAGAACACCAGCCCATCTAACTTCCAATCGCTGCCATCCCTGAGGTAACGAGAGTTCCAGTCCGCTTGGACATTCTGCAGACCAGGCAGATACTCCGCCACTACCGAAATTTCCTGGTTGAGACAGAAAGACCAGAACTCCTTGGCCAAATGAGACAACATGCTGGAGTGGGTACCTTTCATGAAGTTGACATACCGGACAGCAGACACATTGTCCATACGAAGGCGAATGCAGGCACTGGCGATGTCCTTGGCAAAACTGCGGATGGCGAAAGATCCGGCTAACAGCTCCAGGGCGTTGATATGGAGTGAGGCTTCCTCCTGAGACCAACGTCCTCCGGTGGAGACTCCGTCGCAATGTGCCCCCCCCCCCCCGAGCAGACTGGCGTCTAAGTCTATCGTGAAGTCCGGGCGCGGACCGCAAATCGCCTTCCCATTCCAAGCCTGAAGATTCGAAATCCACCAATGCAGCTCGTCCCGAGTTTCCGAATCCAGCGAGATCGTGTCCGCGTATGAGGCATCGGATTGAAGGTGTGCGTGTTTCAGACGCTGAAGAGCCCGGTAGTGGAGGGGGGCCGGAAACACCGCCTGAATTGAAGAGGAGAGGAGTCCTATGATCCGAGCCAGATGGCGAAGTGTAATTCGGGGGGTAACCAACGTCTTGCGTAGTTCCTTGCGAATGGTTCGGAGTTTCGACTGGGGAAGGCTGAGAGTCTCCGAGACGGAATCCACTGAGAAACCGAGGAATTCCATAACTCTGGAGGGAGTCAATAAAGACTTCTCGTGGTTGATGAGGAAACCCAATCGAGATAGAAGATCCATCGTCACCTGCAACTGAGAAAGAAGAACAGAAGGATCCTGATCCATTAGAAGTATATCGTCCAGGTAGATGATCAACCTGATTACGCGACTGCGGAGCCAAGCGACTACCGGATGCATAAGCTTGGTGAAGCACCAAGGGGCCGATGACAGGCCGAAGGGGAGGCAAGAGAAACGCTATATCTGCCCTTTCCAACTGAAACAGAGAAGGTCCCTGGAGGGAACAGCGACCGGTACGGTGAGATAGGCATCCTTCAGATCTAATTTCACCATCCAATCTCCCTTGAGGAGCAGATCCCTGAGGAGGTGAATACCCTCCATCTTGAAGTGCCTGTAGCGCACAAATCTGTTCAAGGGTTTGAGATTTATGACGGGGCGCATCTGTCCTCCTTCCTTCCGCACGAGGAAGATACTGCTGAGCAGGCCCACTGAAGAGAACGGGACCTGCTCGATGGCGTTCTTGTGAAAGAGTTCTGTTAGTTCCTTGTCTATGGCCTGAGACGTGGCCCCGGAGGATGGGATAGGAGGGGGAAACGGGATATGATGTGGGAGCTGGACCAGTTCTATCTGGAATCCCCGTATTGTGGATAGAACCCAACCGTCTGATGTGATCGACTCCCAGACATGAGAAAAAAGTTGGAGTCTGCCCCCCTACACAAACTGGAGAAAAAGGAAGATGAGGGAGACTTACCAAGGGGACGACGGAATCCGGAACCTCCTCTGAAAGGCCTGCGACTAGGTGCACCTCGGGACTGGAAAAAACTTTGCGACTGACTGGAGTCCTGGAAGGAGGGTCGCTGGGAGAAAGGTCTTTGACCGTAGGAGCCTCTACCCGAACCACGGGTGTGGAATGAAGAGCGGCCGGCCGAACGGCCCCTGTAACTGCCGGCCCTTGAGTAAAAACGGCTCTGGAACACTCTCCTCATGGACGACTGTGCCTTGTCCAGAGCAGTAAAGGCACCCACGAATCTGCCCATGTCCTTAATGAAGGGCTCTCCAAACAAAAGACCCTGTGCTTCACCTCCGGCCTCAGTGAGGGCAAGATTGACTAGTTTTGGTTCAATTTTGAACAGAATAGCTTTACGCCGTTCTATCGACAGGGAACTATTGGCATTGCCCG
The DNA here is from genome assembly GCF_905171765.1 of Bufo bufo. Taxonomy (NCBI): domain Eukaryota; kingdom Metazoa; phylum Chordata; class Amphibia; order Anura; family Bufonidae; genus Bufo; species Bufo bufo. The sequence goes on along the minus strand of NC_053390.1, from coordinate 618,463,225 downwards.
CAATACATATGGCTCGCTGGGCCCATCCCCGGAGTTCTTCCGGATCTATGGGCGTATTAGCCTCTCTGGCGATTTCCGCCATCTCAAAAATCTTTGTCAACGGACCAAAGACGTCCAGGAGCTTGTCCTGGCATGCTTTAAGGGCCGATTCCAAACCCCTTCTAGGGTTCCACCCAGATTTTGCTAAAAACTGGACCATTTTGGGGTCCACAGATGGGGTCTCGCAGACCTTGTTCGCGATAATGGGTCTAGGGCACTCGGCCTTCAGCTTGTTACGCGCCTCCTTAGACAGAGGGCAACGTACACGTGCCTCCAGGTATTGGGCTACGTGATCAAGCAGGAGCCATTCGGCGGATCTGGGGTGGTGGAGACTGTCAGGGTCGAAAAGGGGATCCCCTAGAGAGTCGGTTAACACACCAGATGGTCCTTGAAAAACATCCGCAGATGAAACGCCAGGAGGCGTCGGGATGGGAGCCGGAATAGGATCGGCCGGGGCTGAATCAGACAGATCTCCATCGGGGTAATCCATATCCTCACATCTAGCCTCCTCCTCAGAGTCAACATCAGAGTCGATCTCTAACTCAGTTTGTGCTCTGGCGCACTTCCAATTCCTCGCCCGTTCTGCCTGGCGGGATGAGGCTCTTTTGCGCGAGGTCGCGCTCTCAGGGGTGGCATTGGACTCACCAATCAAGTGTGTTCTGGAGGCGTGAGGTACAGGTAAATCGGGCTGCGCCGTGTCACTGAAGACATTAGGGCGAGCATAGAGGGCATCCGAGATGGATTTGGTAAGGGACGTGGTAACGGAGCCCATAGCGGCCATGATGGCCTCAGAAACAGAGCGCTGGAAAGCATCCGCAGAAAAAGCGGAGCCACCAGGTGCAGGATTAGGTGAGGAGACAGAGTCTCTGCCTGCTTCCAAGCTCTGTGAAGGGGTATGGCCAGAGGGATGAGACATCATTGCAGTGTTATCGATTCACTATCAGGCCCTGTTAGGATAATAGAATAAGGGGCAGTAAATCCCAGGGGATAACACACCTAACCTGAGGGAAGGAGAGAAACTCACAGTGGGTAGTCACCCAGCAGTGAGATGGAGCAGGGAGAGAGAGGAAAAACAGGACGGAGAAGCAGGCGGAGGGCGTGGCTAAAATCGGAACAAGAAAAAACTAGAGGGAAAAGGTAATAGGCAGACAGATAGAAAAACAAAAGAGATAGGGCTACTACAAAATGGCCGCCAAAATCTCGCGGCCGGCCGAGATCCCGCGATACTACGGGACTAAGCTAGCAAGCGGCTGTAAGAGGAGGACAAAGCAGAGAGAGCGCTCGGATTCCTCCCCCACCGGGTAAGTGAAGGGGAGAGAGGAAAAGAGAGTGTATGCCAGAAAAGAACAATCAATAAACCCCCTCGGCCATTGCGGTAGGACAGCAAAATATTTCACTCCCCCCTTCCCAAGGAGGGAAAGGGAGACAGAATAACGGCACCTATAATAGGGGAAAGATACAGAAATGCCTGTAGACAAATAAATCTAGGTGCCCCAATAAGACCAACAAAATATATATACATATACCATACAATCAATCAGAAATACGCTGCTAGACAAAACAGGTACTTAGCTCTGTGGCAGCAGCAAAGAAAGAGGAAGTGTTAGGGGCCTGTGGACATTATATGGAGGACTAAGGTGGGAGGGACGGTTGCTATGGCAATATGTAAATTTTTTTCAGTTTTCTTTGCTGCTGTGGCTTTCAGTAAAGAAAGATGATGCAATAGGAGCCTCCGTGTCTTGAAATAAAATCAGCAGAATGCATGTCATGACTGTTGGGTCTGTTGGATTTCTATTACTCTACTACACCTGCTAGTAAATTATTTGCCATGTAGTGATGTCTGACTTCTATTATTTTGAACACAACTATAAAGGATGGTTTGGTAATTCTGCAGTGTCTTCCTTCCCCTGCAGTAGTTTAAACTAGAGAATAACATGCTTCAAAATTTGTCAACTTTGTAAACAGATAATATTGTGTGGAAAGCGGTTAGGTGGACCAATGTAAACTAGGAGAATGTAGCTACTGCTTCATGGCTATAGACTACAAATCTGAGTGTTGTCTGAGCCTGTAGTCATGCATTATACCCTTGCTTCTTGCTAAACTTTCCCTGTGTATTGTATGAGCTGCTATATCATACAAGCAGGTACATGTTCTATTGATGAACATATTTTTGAGCTGCACTTTCTTCTAGAAATCACAACTTGCACAGCTATGTCCATTGTGTGAGAGGGAGGGCAGTCGAGTCAAGCAAGACAGGCCAGCAAGAGAAGGTTGTGGAAAGCATGATCCTCACAGAATGCCTGTAAGGATGTACGGGAAGACACTGCCATATTGGTCACTCATTTCATGGTGATCTGTTTGACACTGTATGCATTAGAATTTGTGTTGTGTTGGGAAGAGTTTGTATAAGCACAGCCTAGGAGAGGTTTTGGACTGCCAATTTACAGTGATAGGGGAGGGGGTCGCTGCTTTGGCTAGATGGCAAATAGCCAGTTATACGGTAGATCCCCCATTCACACCAAATTGTCAGTTGGGCATGGTCAGCTGTAGTGGTGAGCAGCAGGAGCAAGAGAAAGGTCACATGGCCCATTGGAGCTCCAGTAGATGAGCCATTGCAGAACTGAAGTGTGAAGTTGGGGCTGTTCAGCTAACTGTATATAAAGGACTAGTTGGGCTGTGTTGATCCATCCTCTTAACTACCACCTGAAGTGCCCTGCTGTACTTGCAGCCCCATGAGAATAAACCTGTTAGCAAATTATTGAAACCTCTGTCCTCTCTGTGGCTTGTTCTTTACCGCCATGAAAATTAAGTGCCTGCTCTCTTTACAATTAAAGGAACAATAACAGATCTTGAAAATAGAAGCCAGCCAGCAAAATAGTGCGAATCTGTCAAGTTCATAGAAACATACAAAAATGATTTTATTAATAACCAATGTTTATCTATTCTTTGAGGTCTGTATAGGAAAATATTCTAGACAATACAAGTTACCTGCTTAATTTTTTGTCACGCCCATGTTTATGGTCGTGACTCCTGGATCCGCATGCAGTTGCCTGCGGTTTGGTTTTATTGTCAACCACATGTTGAGGGCTGCTTGTGGTTGCCTCACGTGTGGTTGCCGCTGGCAACATGACTGTATTTGGCAGTATAGCAGCCTGAGCTGTTGCTAGGCAGCTTGCTGTCAAGTGCATGCGGTTACACCTGGCAACCTCTCTTTGTATGTGTGCACTTTCCTGGATTGTTGTGCACGAGGTTGTGTATGTGTGCATTGTGACACTTTTCGTCACTTGTGGTTGTCCGTGGCAACGTGTTTTGTTGTGTACATGTCGTGGCACTGTCTCGGCCTTCTGGCTGTTTCCCAGGACATGGTTGCCACGCATGTCATTGCCGGTGGTAACAGCTGCAGTTTGTTAGTTGTTGGTACACTTCCCCTTTAAGTGGCTTTCTTCCCTTGTCTGTTGTAGGAAGGGTTAACTCCCTCCTTTGTGTGTGAACACTGGGTGTGTCTGTGCGTGGGTGTGGCCACTTGGGCTATTTAGCTTCTGCTGGATGCCTGTATCTGAGGGGTACTTCAGCCATAGTTAGCTGGAGTCATCCTCCTGGTTATATATCATCTGCCAGTGAGGGCCACCCTTGTGGTCATAAGTTACTCTCTCACTCCACACTTACTTAGGCTTGCTTGCTGGCTGGCAAAACCTCTCCACTTCTCCCTAAAGCATGCACATGCACTTTCTCTGGCTCTCAAAGGGACACTGTAACCCCCTAATCTTCACAAGCCAGTGGCTGGCAGTTCTGGGGTATTTAAGCACCTTCCCCTGTTGAAAGGTGTCTGAACAATAAGGTTCCTTAGCTTGTTAAGTTCCTTTTGAAGGTGTGCTATTCTGTTGTCAGTTGTGTTCTGACCTCAGCCGTTAACCTGTATTGTGTCTTCATTGCCTGACCTGACTTGTCAGGAGGTAGTGGCCTAATGACTCCCTGCAGCGAAGTCCAGATCCAGATCCCTGTATAGGGGTTAAAGAATGAATACCAGGGGACTGCCAGGATAATGCCCTTAGATTCAGCCGAAAGCCAAATCTGTTAGTTAACACAGTGGTTCCACACCCACTGCTGTAACACATAAAAGTAGTTCACAGTAGCTTTATAAACAATTATTCTATGAATGGACTTTAATTAGTTTTCATTTGTATCATGGGGTATCATCCCTCAGGAAGTTCCTCTTAAATAAAATGCAATTGCAAATCAAACTTGACTGAACATAATGGCAACTAACTGATTCCTTTACGAGGCATGAAATGCTCATGTTATAATACTCAAATGAGGCGCAATAAATTTGCCAGTCCCAGTACATGTAAGGTGGTGCAATCTCTTAATATTGCAAAATAGATTAATAAAACTCCAAACAGTAAATAAATTACTTTCATCAAGTCCCTGTTCATGTCACACAGATCACACCCAGACTATATTAAGGTCCCTTTATACAGGTAGATTATCAGGGTGATTATCAGGAACTGAAATTCCTAGAAACACTCATTCAAGATAATGCATAAATGCATCACCTTCATCAGGTGAGCATATCTCTCAGCATAGGAAAACAACAGATGGCTCACCTAGATTTAAAAAAATGGAAAAAAAATAAATAAATATAAATAAAATAAGTACAAATAAATGAATAAATATACCTACAAAATAATGTTGAGCTCCTGCACCTATCTAGTGCCTTTAGATACTATTATCTATCACAAGTATCTCTCATCATGCACCCAAATTTATTGTTTCTGGGCAGCTTGTCAACAATTTGTAAACAGGGATTTGCTGCCCACAAACAATGAATGTATATGGGCACGAACAGTCTTGTTATACATCTTTATGTATTTTTGTACAGATGTAGACAGAATCTTAACGCGTTTTAACATAACAAAATCACAATGCACACGCTGTGATTTAAAAATACACTACTGTTTAAAAAAAAAAAAATGACGCTATAAAAAGAGAGTACTGCCTTTTAGAATTTCCATATACTGTAATCCAACATCTAGAGCTGGCTTTTTTTTCTTATTTTTTTTTTAAGAATGCAGCAAAAATAACAAAACACGGGAAAAGTGTCATTAAAAAACTGTTTAGCTTTTTTATTTTTTTGTTAGCTTAACAACCATATTAAAAAAAATACAGCAAACTCCAACTTATGGAAATTACTGCTAATACAAGTAATGATGATGGATCAAATGTATAGATCAAATCTGCTCATATACAGGTAAAGCAAGGATAAACTAATAAAACAATAGCAGAATTCATTATTTTCTGTGCATTCACCTTTCCTTCACCCACAAAATTCTATTTGTTTGAATAAAACACAGTAATTGCTTAAATCTCTATCTGGTGCCAAATACAAAATGCAGGGTCAGAATGGAAACCTTAAACTGAGAAAGATTGAATGTATTTTGCTTTCTAGACCATTTTGTTATAAAGGTGAAATGGTTCATTTTTCCCATAAATTTCCTAAAAGTACCATAGGTGCTGTGAACCGAGTCTAATGAACATAAAAAAGTAAACTTGCTCATGCTTATTTTATATCGAATTTACTTAAAAAATATTTAGTATTATCTAGAGATGCTGTTACATAGTGAATATGAGCTGAAAATAAGCTAAGAGAGCAATATTAAGCCATGGAGTCAGGAAATGCCTGTATACCTTCAGAGGTCATCTTACCTATCAGTAGTGATGGACGAACATCTGCCGGGACGGTTCGCGAACGCGCGAATGCGATCAAATGTTCGCAAACCGAAAGTTCACGGTGGGTCCCATTCATTTTAATGGCAGACGAACCTGAAAAACCTTCAGCTCCTATTTGCAGCCAAGAAATAATTACTAGAAGTGCACAAACAGTCCCACAACATGGACAGTGACATACCAGATGTATTAGATCTCCATTCATTATTTTTTTCAATGCGAAATATCGGCAATATAATTTTCGCGTATGCGCAAATGCACTATACAGTACCCAAATGCACTATAATAAAGTACACTGCTCAAAAAAATAAAGGGAACACTTAAACAACACAATGTAACTCCAAGTCAATCACACTTCTGTGAAATCAAACTGTCCACTTAGGAAGCAACACTGAGTGACAATCAATTTCACATGCTGTTGTGCAAATGGGATAGACAACAGGTGGAAATTATAGGCAATTAGCAAGACGCCCCCAATAAAGGAGTGGTTCTGCAGGTGGTAACCACAGACCACTTCTCAGTTCCTATGCTTCCTGGCTGATGTTTTGGTCACTTTTGAATGCTGGCAGTGCTTTCACTCTAGTGGTAGCATGAGGCGGAGTCTACAACCCACACAAGTGGCTCAGGTAGTGCAGCTTATCCAGGATGGCACATCAATGCGAGCTGTGGCAAGAAGGTTTGCTGTGTCTGTCAGCGTAGTGTCCAGAGCATGGAGGCGCTACCAGGAGACAGGCCAGTACATCAGGGGACGTGGAGGAGGCCGTAGGAGGGCAACAACCCAGCAGCAGGACCGCTACTTCCGCCTTTGTGTAAGGAGGAACAGGAGGAGCACTGCCAGAGCCCTGCAAAATGACCTCCAGCAGGCCACAAATGTGCATGTGTCTGCTCAAACGGTCAGAAACAGACTCTATGAGGGTGATATGAGGGCCCGACGTCCACAGATGGGGGTTGTGCTTACAGCACAACACCGTGCAGGACGTTTAGCATTTGCCAAAGAACACCAAGATTGGCAAATTCGCCACTGGCGCCCTGTGCTCTTCACAAATGAAAGCAGGTTCACACTGAGCACATGTGACAGACGTGACAGAGTCTGGAGACGCTGTGGAGAACGTTCTGCTGCCTGCAACATCCTCCAGCATGACCGGTTTGGCATTGGGTCAGTAATGGTGTGGGGTGGCATTTCTTTGGAGGGCCGCACAGCCCTCCATGTGCTCGCCAGAGGTAGCCTGACTGCCATTAGGTACCGAGATGAGATCCTCAGACCCCTTGTGAGACCATATGCTGGTGCGGTTGGCCCTGGGTTCCTCCTAATGCAAGACAATGCTAGACCTCATGTGGCTGGAGTGTGTCAGCAGTTCCTGCAAGACGAAGGCATTGATGCTATGGACTGGCCCGCCCGTTCCCCAGACCTGAATCCAATTGAGCACATCTGGGACATCATGTCTCGCTCTACCCACCAACGTCCGTTGCACCACAGACTGTCCAGGAGTTGGCAGATGCTTTAGTCCAGGTCTGGGAGGAGATCCCTCAGGAGACCGTCCGCCACCTCATCAGGAGCATGCAGGCAGGTCATAGAGACACGTGGAGGCCACACACACTACGGAGCCTCATTTTGACTTGTTTTAAGGACATTACATCAAAGTTGGATCAGCCTGTAGTGTGTTTTTCCACTTTAATTTTGAGTGTGACTCCAAATCCAGACCTCCATGGGTTAAAAAATTTGATTTCCATTTTTTTATTTTTGTGTGATCTTGTTGTCAGCACATTCAACTATGTAAAGAACAAAGTATTTCAGAAGAATATTTAATTAATTCAGATCTAGGATGTGTTATTTTTGTGTTCCCTTTATTTTTTTGAGCAGTGTATATTGGTATATAACACCCCGCTTCAATCAGTTTTTTTTGGGGGGACTGGTATATCACACCAGTAGAAATTATTTGTTCCAATAACGCTTGTCCCTCTATATACCTGCAGTATCGCAGCAGAACCGCACACAACTGCCGCACAATACAAATGCACTATAATATACTTTCTAACATAGAAAGTATATTATAACATTGTACACGGAAGGAAATCCATTAGAATATACATAAAGATAAAATGTAACCTTTTATAATGTTGCTATGAGGGTCCATTCACACGTCCGTAAGTGTTTTACGGATCCGCAAAATATGGACACCAGCAATGTGCATTCCGCAATTTGCGGACCGCACATCGGCGGCACTATAATAGAAAATGCCTAATCTTGTCTGCAATTGCGGACAAGAATAGGACATGTTCTATTTTTTTGCGGAAATGGAAGCACGGATGCGGAAGTGCGGATTCGCATTTCGGCCCCATTGAAAATGAATGGGGCTGCACACATTCCGCAAAATTGCGGAACGGATGCAGACCCATTTTGCGGACGTGTGAATGGAAAAGATATCCCTCAAAATGGAAATAAATTAAATTATTAAAGTTAAGCAAAAAGCATAGATGTGGTAGGCAATAACAAGTGCTCGGCGGCACTAAATCAGAAACCATATGTCCTACCACAATCCGGGGGCTTCCAGTGCACTTCCATGAATCCCGGATGGAAAGCAAAAAACATCTATCCCTGGGCTAGATGATGTGGTATTGAAGGACAGGGGGGGAAAAGAACTGTCCCTGATATTGCCCTACACAGGGGAGTGCTATTCTGGCCCTGATAGCCTAACCACAGACCACCCGCACTGATAAGAGTGACCACGTCCGGAACCTTACTGTCATGGTCTTACCTTCTTGCTGTTCTCCTTCGTTTGACATGTGCTGGCGGCCATCTTGGTTTCTGGGTTTCTTGTAGCCTCCCACCCTGCGGCTCCTCCTTCCCACTGGGAGGAGCTGGATGCCTAGCTCATATATATAGGAGGTCTGTGGCTTCAGTTCCTTGCTTGGTCCTCCTGTGTTCACATGCTTCTAGACTGCTGCTGCTTCTGGTTCCTGATCCTGGTTTCGTCCGACTACCCTGCTGGTTCCTGATCCTGGTTTCGTCCGACTACCCTGCTGGTTCCTGATCCTGGCTTCGTCTGACTACCCTGCTGGTTCCTGATCCTGGCTTCGTCTGACTACCCTTCTGGTTCCTGACCTCTGGCTTCGCAAAGACTCTGCTTCGGTTTCGCCATCCGTTTGGACTTTTGCTTTACAGCTTTATTTTCAATAAAGCCTTCTTATTTTCACTTATCCCTTGTTGTACGTCTGGTTCATGGTTCCGTGACATTAGGACCAAGCCATGAATTCTGACGGTACAAGGCCATCCGAGCTTTTGAGGCTCTAAAGTCCGCCTTTGTGTCGGCTCCGATTCTGTCGCATCCCAACCCTGGGTTGCCCTTTGTCCTCGAGGTGGATGCGTCTGAGACGGGAGTAGGCGCCCTTCTGTCTCAGCGTAGAACACCAGAGGGTCCTCTGCTTCCTTGTGGGTTTTACTCCCGGAAACTGTCTTCCGCGGAGTGCAACTATCAGATTGGTGACAGGGAGTTATTGGCCATCGTGCAGGCCCTTAAAGAATGGAGGCACTTGCTCGAGGGTTCGGTGGTTCCGGTCCTCATCCTGACGGACCACAAGAATCTGACCTACCTTTCTGAGGCCAAGAGATTGACACCACGTCAGGCCAGATGGGCTCCGTTCTTGTCACGTTTTAATTACGTGGTCTCCTACCTACCCGGTTCCAAGAACATCAGGGCGGATGCCTTATCACGGCAGTACTCCGAGCTGTCCAGGAGGAGTCGATTCCGACTTCGGTCATACCTCCGAATCAGATCTTGGCCGCCATTCGCACCAGCCTGACCTCTCCCCTGGGTGAGCAGATTTTGGCGGCTCAATCTGGTGCTCCCTCTGGGAGACCCAACGGCAGATGTTTTGTGCCTGAGGAGTTGCGCACTCGGTTGTTGCGAACCTACCATAACTCCAAGACCGCGGGGCATCCTGGAAAGAATCAGCTGTCCTGGGCTGTTTCATGTCTGTTCTGGTGGCCTTCCCTACGTTCCGACATCGCCGCATATGTAGCGGCATGCTCCGTTTGTGCCCAGAGTAAGTCCCCTCGGCACCTTCCGTTGGGCCTTCTGCAACCCATAGCCACCGGGGAGCGCCCATGGTCACACCTGGGGATGGATTTCATTGTGGACCTCCCTGCATCCCGAGGCCATACGGTCATTCTCATGATTGTGGATCGGTTTTCCAAAATGTGCCACTGTGTTCCTCTCAAGAAGTTACCCTCTGCACAAGAGTTGGCCATGATTTTTGCCAGGGAGGTCTTCCGGTTGCGAGGTTTGCCCAAGGAGATTGTGTCGGATCGGGGGAGTCGGTTTGTGTCCAGGTTCTGGCGCGCCTTTTGCTCCCAGTTGGGGATTCATCTCTCCTTCTCCTCGGCCTACCACCCTCAGTCCAATGGGGCCGCAGAACGATCCAATCAGGCCTTGGAGCAATTCCTTCGTTGCTATGTCTCCGATCACCAAGACAATTGGGTTGACCTCCTGCCTTGGGCTGAGTTTGCCAGGAACACGGCGGTGAACTCTTCCTCTGGGATGTCTCCCTTCATGGCCAATTATGGGTTCCAACCTGCCGTGTTACCGGAGGTATTCTCTCCCCAGGATATTCCGGCTGTGGAGGATCACCTTTCCGTCCTACGTGCTTCTGGGGTACTGATCCAGAAGTCCCTTGAGGTCTCTGCGCAGCGCCAGAGACTCCAGGCTGATCGCAGACGAGCGCCTGCTCCTTCCTACCAGGTCGGAGACCGTGTATGGTTGTCCACCCGCAACCTCAACCTTCGAGTGCCCACTCCCAAGCTGGCGCCTCGCTTTGTTGGTCCCTTCCGAGTGCTTCGCAGGGTAAACCCGGTAGCCTATGCCCTTGCGCTTCCTCCTGGCATGCGGATCTCCAACGTGTTTCATGTCTCCCTGTTGAAGCCACTGGTGTGTAATCGTTTCACTTCCTCGGTTCCTCGGCCTCGTCCGGTCCAAGTGGGTAATCGTGAGGAGTATGAGGTGAGCAATATCCTGGACTCACGCCTGGTCCGCGGTCTGGTGCAGTTTTTGGTCCATTGGCGTGGTTATGGTCCAGAGGAGCGTTCCTGGGTTCCCTCCGCAGATGTCCATGCTCCTGCCTTGCTCCGAGCCTTCCACGCACGCTTCCCTCAGAAACCGTTCTTTACTCCGCGGAGGAGGGGCCCTTGAGGGGGAGGTACTGTCATGGTCTTACCTTCTTGCTGTTCTCCTTCGTTTGACATGTGCTGGCGGCCATCTTGGTTTCTGGATTTCTTGTAGCCTCCCACCCTGCGGCTCCTCCTTCCCACTGGGAGGAGCTGGATGCCTAGCTCATATATATAGGAGGTCTGTGGCTTCAGTTCCTTGCTTGGTCCTCCTGTGTTCACATGCTTCTAGACTGCTGCTGCTTCTGGTTCCTGATCCTGGTTTCGTCCGACTACCCTGCTGGTTCCTGATCCTGGTTTCGTCCAACTACCCTGCTGGTTCCTGATCCTGGCTTCGTCTGACTACCCTGCTGGTTCCTGATCCTGGCTTCGTCTGACTACCCTTCTGGTTCCTGACCTCTGGCTTCGCAAAGACTCTGCTTCGGTTTTGCCATCCGTTTGGACTTTTGCTTTACAGCTTTATTTTCAATAAAGCCTTCTTATTTTCACTTATCCCTTGTTGTACGTCTGGTTCATGGTTCCGTGACACTTACTCTATATAAAAATGGCCCTAGTAAGCCTTTAGCCCCTAGGCCCCTGACTTCCAGGTGATCACTATATAGATCTATGTGTTTATGACTCATTATAAAAGTATTACAGTTCATCAGTTTACTCACGGTTAGCAGATAGCCTCCCTGGGCTGGCAGCACAGTGTTGAGGTGGACAGCACGAAATCCTCCGGGGCACGCTCTGTGGTAGGAAGCATCAGCCAAGATGGTGATTGAGGTGCCCTTGATGTTAGGGGTGCTTAGGGTGCTTGTTGCAGCTGAGTCCCTTGATGGTTTTTGTTGTGACGCCAGTACCGTTAATGGTGGTACAACCATAGGTAGTAAGAATGAGGTAGACAGTGGTTAGATGCAACTCACAACTTTTACTTTGGATGTCTTTTGGTTGCAGCAGTACAATTATGCAGTCTTTAAATGATACAGAGTTAATTCTGCAAATCCACAGTTTTTGGCTTGTCAGGTTTTGTGGGTTACTTCAATATCAGTGGAACTTCTGGTGAGGTTGCCGGAGGCTGTGGTATCCTTCACCTAAAATATCCCAAAGGTCCTTTATGCCTGGTTTATCCTTTGGATGAAGTTGAATCTTTCCTTTTCTCTTGTCCTTTTCTGGATTAAAACTTTTCTTTTAGAGCTGAAGTGCTGGATCTGCACTTTTTCACTCTCTGTCTCAATATACACACTGATCTTCACACTGACCTGTGGTCTCAACTGAACTGATCTCCACTAACCACTGACCTGAACTAATCTGTTCTAATCTGATCTCCCCCCTCTCACTAGGCCGGACCTGGGTATATATAGGACTTGAACTTTATCCCCATCTAGTGGTGGGATGTATACATTACACCTAATAGGCCTGTTAACAGGGATTTTGCAGATACATAAATGCAAAGTTATACATTACGGTACAATGCAATTGTTAAGATGAAAAAGTACTTTTAAGCAGTGCCCACACACACGTAGTGGGACGCTGCATAAAGACCAAGCCACAGAGTGGACAGAGGTTTCAATAATTTACTAACGGGTTTATTCTCATGGGGCTGCAAGTACAGTAGGGCACTTCAGGTGGTAGTTAAGAGGAGGATGGATCAACACAGCCCAATTAGTCCTTTATATACAGTTGGCTGAACAGCCCCAACTTCACACGAGTTCTGAAATGGCTCATCTACTGGTAGCTCCAATGGGCCATGTGACCTTTCTCTTGCTCCTGCTGCTCACCACTACAGCTGACTATGCCCAACTGACAATTTGGTGTGAATGGGGATCTACCGTATAACTGGCTAAATGCCATATAGCCAAAACAGCGACCCCCTCCCCTATCACTGTAAATTGGCAGTCCAAAACCTCTCCTAGGTTTGTGCTTATACAAACTCTTCCCAACACAACACAAATTCTAATGCATACAGTGCCAAACAGATGACCATGAAATGAGTGACCAACATGGCAGTGTCTTCCTATAGATCCTTACAGGCATTCTGTGAGGATCATGCTTCCCACAACCTTCTCTTGCTGGCCTGTCTTGCTTGACTCGACTGCCCTCCCTCTCACACAATGGACATAGCTGTGCAAGTTGTGATTTCTAGAAGAAAGTGCAGCTCAAAAATATGTTCATCAATAGAACATTTACCTGCTTGTATCATATAGCAGCTCGTACAATACACAGGAAAAGTTTAGCAAGAAGCAAGGGTATAATGCATGACTACAGGTTCAGACAACACTCAGATTTGTAGTCTATAGCCATGAAGCAGTAGCTACATTCCTAGTTTACATTGGTCTACCTAACCGCTTTCAACACAATATTAGGTCATCTGTTTACAAAGTTGACAAATTTTGAAGCAGGAGAAGGAAGACACTGCAGAATTACCAAACCATCCTTTACAGTTGTGTTCAAAATAATAGAAGTCAGACATCACTAACCTGATCACTGCTTTTGATAGAAATGATATTTCTACCTGGCAAATAATTTACTAGCAGGTGTAGTAGAGTAATAGAAATCCAACAGACCCAACAGTCATGACATGCATTCTGCTGAATCTCTGTAATTCAATCGCTTATTGAAAGGGGCATGTTCAAAATAATAGCAGTGTGAAGTTCAATGAGTGAGGTAATTCATTCTTTGAAAAACAGGTGGCAATTATTGCCCTTATTTAAGGAAGGAAGGCAACAAATGTTGTACATGCTGGTTACAGTGCATTTCTGTCACGGCCGCTATCCTAGCAGCAGTCGTGTCGCACCAGACGGAGGGAAAGGGGGACCCTTATCTACGGATGGGAAATTGAATGGCCACCCCTGACTAACCCTAAGCTGGCACCTGTCTGCCCTGATACCCTAGACGGGGTGTGAACCTGTGTGGCGAGCAGTATGCCTAAACCCTCAGTCACCCTAACAAGACTAGACTGGGGAAAGGCCGATGGGAGCACTAGTCACCATCACTCACATCTAGGAGAACAACAGGGGAAGACAGCAACAAACAAACAATCAACAGCAGAGATAGACTTATCCAGTCACGAGCAGAGAATGCGATCACAAACACGACAGTCCACGCCGGACAAGAGCTCCACAGCAACACCGTCAAACGATCTCCTTCAAAGGTCAGAATAGCACTGGAAGTAAGGACTATATCTGGCAATGACTGCAAGTGAAACTGAAGCTAATATTGTATCTGGGAGTGGCAGACAGGACTCACCTGAGAAGGATGCCTACAAACTCCCAGTCAGGACAAAAAGGTTCACAAGGCAAAACCCGGATGACATACCCTGAACCATGGAGCAAACTCACAAGCTATCGCGAGTAGCAAGTCGCTGCGACCTTCTCCTCCCAGACCTGTCTGGATCAGTCACAGTCATGACAATTTCTCTCTGAATCTCTGAGGAAAATGGGTCGTTCCAGACATTGTTCAGAAGAACAGCGTACCTTGATTAAAAAGTTGATTGGAGAGGGGAAAACATATAAGAAGTGCAGAAAATGATAGGTTGCACAGCTAAAATGATCACAAATGCTTTAAAATGGGAGCCAAAACCTGAAAGATGTGGAAGCAAGCGAAAAACTACCATTCGAATGGGTAGAATTGCCAAAATGGCAAGGACTCAGCCAGCAATCAGCTCCAGGAAGATCAAAGAAGGTCTAAAGTTACCTTTGAGTACTGTTACAATTAGAAGACTCCTATGTGAAGCCAGGCTATCTGCAAGAAGCCCCCGCAAAGTCCCACTGTTGAAAAAAAAACATGTGCTGAAGAGGTTACAATTTGCCAAAGAGCACATTGACTGGCCTAAAGAGACATTTTGTGGACTGATGAAAGTAAGATTGTTCTTTTTGGGTCTAGTGGCCGGAGACAGTTTGTCAGACGACCCCCAAACACTGAATACAAGCCACAGTACACTGTGAAGACAGTGAAGCATGGTGGCGCAAGCATCATGATATGGGGATGTTTCTCATACTAAGGTGTTGGGCCTATTTGTTGCATACCAGAGATCATGGATCAGTTTGAATACATCAGAATGCTTGAAGAGGTCATGCTGCCTTATGCTGAAGAGGAAATGCCCTTGAAATGGGTGTTCCAACAAGACAACGACCCCAAACACCAGTAAATGTGCAACATCTTGGTTCCAGACCAACAAGATTGGCATTATGGAGTGACCGGCCCAATCCCCGGATCTTAATCCAAAAATGCCATTTCTGAGGCAAAACCAAGAAATTGAGAAGAACTGTGGAATGTAGTCCAATCATCCTGGGCTGGAATACCTGTTCACAGGTGCCAGAAGTTGGTTGACTCCATGGAACACAGATGTACAGCAATTCTCAGAGACAGTGGTTATACATCTAAATATTAGTTAAGTGATTCAAAGGAAAGCTAAATCTTCAAACATTGTTCAGTTTATATAGTGAATGTTTGAGTTTGTAAAGAAGAATGCAAACACTGCTATTTTTTGAACAGTCTAATATTCACTTTACTTCAATTTCTTTAGAGGATCAACACAAATTTGATATATTTTTCTTGTTTTTATTTGGAATAGAATGTGTAGTGTTCCTAATGCATTTGTGTGTATGGAAATAAAAGCTATTAGAAGGATGTTGAGCTTTATTCGCTTTATTAAACACATTGCTTTTATTTTGACCACAACTGTATGTATTCCATACGTATGAGATTAGGTTGAATAAAAAAAATTGTTGCACCTAGCCCAACCTATATTTCTACTTTGTTAATCCAGAGGAGGGCAAAATCCTCTATGCGGTCGGTGCCAATTCCCCTGTATTAGAGGGGAAAAAAAATCCCTTTCACACTTCAAATATGGCAGTCAGAATAAATCCCTGAATCAATGTCCCATCTCCAGAATTCTAATATCCATTAAAGGTAGTCAGTCACATAAATTTCACTAATATACTGTAACCACTAGCAATGGCCATCAGAGAATTGTAAAAGCATTATAACCGTACCTTCATGTTGTTTGGGTGTTTACTCCATGTCCAAGAAAAGGACTTTTATTCCTATCAAAAACATCTCCCAAATGCCCAGTTCGGTGGGCTTTCCTTTTCAAAGTGTCCAACGCTCTTGTCCTTCGCCGCTGTCTGCTCCTCCCCTGACCTCCCAAGGCTTCGCCCCTGCATTGCCATGTGGAGAAGGGAGGAGTAGACATTGAGGAAAGGCGGCGGGATTGCGCACTTTGCAAAGGAAATCCCAGCCAGTGGGCCACTTGGGAACCGTTTTTCATAGGATTAAAAGTCCTTTGACTCAGCAGGGAGTAAACACCCAGATGACATAAAGGTATAGTTATAATTAGAGTTGAGCGAACACCTGGATGTTCGGGTTCGAGAAGTTCGGCCGAACTTCCCGGAAATGTTCGGGTTCGGGATCCGAACCCGAACCGAACTTCGTCCCGAACCCGAACCCCATTGAAGTCAATGGGGACCCGAACTTTTGGGCACTAAAAAGGCTGTAAAACAGCCCAGGAAAGAGCTAGAGGGCTGCAAAAGGCAGCAACATGTAGGCAAATCCCCTGCAAACAAATGTGGATAGGGAAATGAATTAAAATTAAAATTAAAAAAATAAAAATGAACCAATATCAATTGGACAGAGGTCCCATAGCAGAGAATCTGGCTTCACGTCAGCAGAGAATCAGTCTCTTCATGCCATAGCAAAGAATCTGGCTTCATGTCAGCAGAGAATCAGTCTCTTCATGCCATAGCAGAGAATCTGGCTTCATATCAGCGCAGAATCAGTCTTCATGTCATAGCAGAGAATCAGGCTTCACGTCACCCACCACTGGAACAGGCCACTGTCACACATTTAGGCCCCGGCACCCAGACAGAGGAGAGCGGTCCCGTAACAGAGAATCTGGCCTTATGTCAGCGCAGAATCTGTCTTCATGTCATAGCAGAGAATCAGGCTTCACGTCACCCACCACTGGAACAGGCCACTGTCACACATTTAGGCCCCGGCACCCAGACAGAGGAGAGCGGTCCCGTAACAGAGAATCTGGCCTTATGTCAGCGCAGAATCTGTATTCATGTCATAGCAGAGAATCAGGCTTCACGTCACCCACCACTGGAACAGGCCACTGTCACACATTTAGGCCCAGGCACCCAGACAGAGGAGAGAGGTCCCGTAACAGAGAATCTGGCCTTATGTCAGCGCAGAATCTGTCTTCATGTCATAGCAGAGAATCAGGCATCACGTCACCCACCACTGGAACAGGCCACTGTCACACATTTAGGCCCCGGCACCCAGACAGAGGAGAGAGGTCCTGTAACAGAGAATCTGGCCTTATGTCAGCACAGAATCTGTCTTCATGTCATAGCAGAGAATCAGGCTTCACGTCACCCACCACTGGAACAGGCTACTGTCACACATTTAGGCCCAGGCACCAAGTCAGTGGTGTAGTACAGTCGATATGAACCACATGAAGTTTCACCAAATATCCAGTCTGCAGGTTTGCAATAGGGTCATACCAATATACAGGAGCTGCAGCAATGATCACTTGTTAAATATAGTTCCATATATTCATAAGCTGTTAGCAGAGAGTCAGGACATGCTAAATAAACCTCTTCAAATGTGCTATTAGATAACTGAGGAAAGTTTTAACAGACAGAGTCTTTACAGTGGACTCTTCCAGAAAGCCCCCTGTGTATTCTGCTACTTGGTTTGGTCTCCTCAGTGCAGACATTTACTGTGAAGGAGGTAAGATCTCTGTCTAAGTTCTCTAAAGCTAAAGTTTATTTATCTATTGTAAAAATTTATAATATATACCCATAATAGTTCTGTAGAATGTAAAGAGGTGACTGTATGTTTTTTTAGCAGCCTTTAAACCCTGCAGCACATGCTAGGCTGAGTAGATGATGTACAGTTAAAGAGACATGTGTTCTTCCTAAAATGGCTGCAAGACATGCTGTATTCCAGGTCACCCTGCTGCAATATCTTTGTAAATGATTTTCTCTTGTTTATTTTTCTGTATGCTTTGTTATATCCTGTAACATGTATGTGGGAATGTAATATAATGACTGCCTGTTATGATATAGGTGGGCTGGTGACCTGGCTGTATACCACATAGTGGCAGTGTTTCCCTGTTCTATTACAGGCTCCAGCCAAGTGCACTACACCTCAATAAAGCTTTAAACCACAGAAGACATGAGTGTCGTCCCTTAGAGTCCACTTAGAGTTTATGCCTGAAGGAGCTGGTGACCGAGTGAGTGTGAAAGCTGGAGGTGTCGCAGATGGTGCAAGGAAAAGAGGGTTACATTTGGTGCCGTGACTCGGATGTCATCATTCTGCTCAAAGTGACCAGTGAAGATACCTAAAGTCACCAGTGTGCGAGTTCTGAGGTGATTGTGCCACGGCGGAGCTGCTAGGCGGCAGATTGACCTTATTAGCGGTTTATATCCTCTCAGGAATAGAAGATGAGTGGACGAGCCAGAGCCCGCGGAAGAGCACGTGCCAGGGGGCAGCCCAGCCAAGGACAGCCTGGACAGGAGCAAGAGGCTCAAGAACCTAGACGCATTGAAAGACCCCAGCAGCCACCAGCCGAGCCTTTGCTTGTGGGAAGAGGGCGCCAGAGAGGCCCGCCAGTAGTGGAGAGACCTCCGACTGATGTTCTGCAGCTTTCAGCTGGATTTCAGGACATATCCCTCGGAGAACGGGGTGGCCGCAGGCGTGACTTCCATGACCTTGGAGTGAACACCCGGCAGACCATTGAATAGAAATGTGAGACCTGTTTTTTTTTTTGCACTGTGTGACAGGTTAAGGTTTAATCACAGAATCAGACTTCTATCTGCACGGTAGCGTGTGTCTTAGGTTTTTCTGAATGACACTATCAGTACCTTCAATGTAAGATATCCTTTTTGGGATAGATTTCAAGTAGGCCTCAAATACCAGAAACTAGTTATTTTGAGAATGGCAAATTTGGGAATAGTTTTTCAACCCAGAAAAAAAATAGGGCTTTTACGGTCGCTACAAATAACTTGACCAGATTAAACAGTACAGATTTGCTTGAATAGAAATGGGAGACCTGTTTTTTTTTGCACTGTGTGACAGGTTAAGGTTTAATCTCAGAATCACACTTCTATCAGCACGGTAGCGTGTGTCTTAGGTTTTTCTGAATGACACTATCAGTACCTTTAATGTAAGATATCCTTTTTGGGATAGATTTCAAGTAGGCCTCAAATACCAGAAACTAGTTATTTTGAGAATGGCAAATTTGGGAATGGTTTTTCAACCCAGAACAAAAAGTGTGCTTTTACGGTCACTACAAATAACTTTACCAGCTAAAATAGTACAGATTTGGTTAAATAGAGATGTGAGGCCTGTTTTTTTTTGCGCTGTGTGACAGGTATAAGTTTAATCACAGAATGACACTTCTATCAGCACGCTAGCGTGTGTCTTAGGTTTTTCTGAATGACACTATCAATACCTTCAATGTAAGATTTTCTTTTTGGGATAGATTTCAAGTAGGCCTCAAATACCACAAACTAGTTATTTTCAGAATGGCAAATTTGGGAATGCTTTTTCAACCCAGAACAAAAAGTCTGCTTTTGCGGTCACTACAAATAACTTGACCAGCTAAAACTGTGCAGATTTGGTTGAATAGAGATGTGAGACCTGTTTTTTTTTGCGCTGTGTGACAGTTATAGGTTAAATCACAGAATGACACTTCGATCAGCACGCTAGCGTGTGTCTTAGGTTTTTCTGAATGACACTATCAATAACTTCAATGTAAGATTTTCTTTTTGGGATAGATTTCAAGTAGGCCTCAAATACCACAAACTAGTTATTTTCAGAATGGCAAATTTGGGAATGCTTTTTCAACCCAGAACAAAAGGTCTGCTTTTGCGGTCACTACAAATAACTTGACCAGCTAAAACTGTGCAGATTTGGTTGAATAGAGATGTGAGACCTGTTTTTTTTTGCGCTGTGTGACAGTTATAGGTTTAATCACAGAATGACACTTCGATCAGCACGCTAGCGTGTGTCTTAGGTTTTTCTGAATGACACTATCAATAACTTCAATGTAAGATTTTCTTTTTGGGATAGATTTCAAGTAGGCCTCAAATACCACAAACTAGTTATTTTCAGAATGGCAAATTTGGTAATGCTTTTTCAACCCAGAACAAAAAGTCTGCTTTTACGGTCACTACAAATAACTTGACCAGCTAAAACTGTGCAGATTTGGTTGAATAGAGATGTGAGACCTGTTTTTTTTTGCGCTGTGTGACAGTTATAGGTTTAATCACAGAATGACACTTCGATCAGCACGCTAGCGTGTGTCTTAGGTTTTTCTGAATGACACTATCAATAACTTCAATCTAAGATTTTCTTTTTGGGATAGATTTCAAGTAGGCCTCAAATACCACAAACTAGTTATTTTCAGAATGGCAAATTTGGGAATGCTTTTTCAACCCAGAACAAAAAGTCTGCTTTTACGGTCACTACAAATAACTTGACCAGCTAAAACTGTGCAGATTTGGTTGAATAGAGATGTGAGACCTGTTTTTTTTTGCGCTGTGTGACAGTTATAGGTTTAATCACAGAATGACACTTCTATCAGCACGCTAGCGTGTGTCTTAGGTTTTTCTGAATGACACTATCAATAACTTCAATGTAAGATTTTCTTTTTGGGATAGATTTCAAGTAGGCCTCAAATACCACAAACTAGTTATTTTCAGAATGGCAAATTTGGGAATGCTTTTTCAACCCAGAACTAAAAGTCTGCTTTTACGGTCACTACAAATAACTTGACCAGCTAAAACTGTGCAGATTTGGTTGAATAGAGATGTGAGACCTGTTTTTTTTTTTGCGCTGTGTGACAGTTATAGGTTTAATCACAGAATGACACTTCTATCAGCACGCTAGCGTGTGTCTTAGGTTTTTCTGAATGACACTATCAATAACTTCAATGTAAGATTTTCTTTTTGGGATAGATTTCAAGTAGGCCTCAAATACCACAAACTAGTTATTTTGAGAATGGCAAATTTGGTAATGCTTTTTCAACCCAGAACAAAAAGTCTGCTTTTACGGTCACTACAAATAACTTGACCAGCTAAAACTGTGCAGATTTGGTTGAATAGAGATGTGAGACCTGTTTTTTTTTGCGCTGTTTGACAGTTATAGGTTTAATCACAGAATGACACTTCTATCAGCACGCTAGCGTGTGTCTTAGGTTTTTCTGAATGACACTATCAATACCTTCAATGTAAGATTTTCTTTTTGGGATAGATTTCAAGTAGGCCTCAAATACCACAAACTAGTTATTTTCAGAATGGCAAATTTGGGAATGCTTTTTCAACCCAGAACAAAAAGTCTGCTTTTACGGTCACTACAAATAGCTTGACCAGCTAAAACTGTGCAGATTTGGTTGAATAGAAATGTCAGGTCTATTTTTTAGGCGCTGGGTGACAGGCTCAACTTGCCCCTGATGTAATATATGGCCAAAAAATAACCACACTGTTGATGGTTAAATGCACTTGGGTGACACAGGCTCAGCCTGCAGCTGATGTAGTATATGGGCAAAAAATAATCAGACTGTTGATGGTTAAATGCACTTGGGTGACACAGGCTCAGCCTGCAGCTGATGTAGTATATGGCCAAAAAATAACCAGACTGTTGATGGTTAAATGCACTTCGGTGACACAGGCTCAGCCTGCAGCTGATGTAGGATATAGCACAAAATAACCACACTATCGATGGTTAAATACACTTGGTGATAGCTCGTGCTGGCGCACCACAAGTCACAAAATGGCCGCCGATCACCCCAGAAAAAAAGTGATCTAAAAACACTCTGGGCAGCCTCAAAAAAGTGAGCAAGTCAATAATAGCACTTCAATGATCCACAGCTGCAGATCGATCACAGAATGAAGTCTTTTGGAGGAGTTAATCTGCCTAATCTCGCCCTAACGTCGCAGCTGCAACCTCTCCCTATGCTTGAATCAGCAGAGTGACGTGCAGCGCTACGTGACCCAAGCTTATATAGAGGCTGGGTCACATGCTTCACTGGCCAATCACAGCCATGCCAATAGTAGGCAAGGCTGTGATGGCCTCTTGGGGCAAGTAGTATGACGCTTGTTGATTGGCTGCTTTGCAGCCTTTCAAAAAGCGCCAAGAAAGCGCCGAACACCGAACCCGAACCCGGACTTTTACGAAAATGTTCGGGTTCGGGTCCGTGTCACGGACACCCCAAAATTCGGTACAAACCCGAACTATACAGTTCGGGTTCGCTCATCCCTAGTTATAATGTGTTTACAACATTCTCATGGCCATTGCTGGTAGTAATGTTAGAAAAAGCAGAGATATTAATGTAGAAATTACAAATTTTACTGAATCTTTTTTCACAAAAATATATATCTCGATCTGCTCAGCTCCTCAGTCCAACATGCTGCCTGGAGATTCCATTGCAATTTGTGCTGGCTAGTGATGAGCGGCATGGGTCATATTCGAATTTTGAATATTTCGCAAATATTTTGTAGAATATCATATATTCGCAAATTTGTATATTCATTACATTCTACATTCTTTTTTTTACGTGAAAATTCAGCAAGGTAATGATCGCGTAATATGCAAATTTTGTGCGCTCAATACAGGAGTGGGTGAAAAATGAATATATAGCACTATAGAATATAGTGCTATATGTTCGTTTTTAGAATATTTGGCATTTTTTCCATCTGAACACATGATTCTTCCCTGCTTCTTGCTTGTGGGCCAATGAGTCATTAACTTAAGCAGGGAGGAATCATGATTACTTCAGATGGAAAAAAATTACGAATATTCAAAAAAAAAATATATAGCACAATATTCAATATAGTGCTATATATTTGTTTTTTAGAATATTCGTCATTTTTTTCCATCTGAAGTCATGATTCCTCCCTGCTTAAGTTGCTTGTGAGCTAATTACTCATTGGCTCACAAGCATGAAGCAGGGAAGAATCATGTGTTCAGATGGAAAAAATTACAAATATTCTAAAAACGATTATATAGCACTATATTCTATAGTGCTATATATTCCTTTTTTTTTAAAAGCCTGTATTGCGCACGCAAAATTCGCATATTACGCAATCATTACCATGCTGAATTTTCACGTAAAAAAAGAATGTAGAATATAATTAATATACGATATTGCGAATATATGACAAATATTCTGCAAAATATTTGCGAAATATCACATTACATATATACGGTATAGCACTATATTCTAAATATTCGTGAATTCTCGAAGTGCCGATATTCGCGCATAAAATTAGTTATTTGAATATTCGCGTTCAACACTAGTGCTGACAGGTCCTCTTAAAAGGCACACATGTGGCCTGCATCAGTCCCCAATATGTAATATAAGAACCTATGTTCCTGTAAATCTTCATCAAATGGGCATACAATATAAAATGCAAATCAAACAATGCAAATCTTTACCTTGGAGGAAAAGAAGGTACATCATCTTAGACAACGACACGTCCAGTCCTTGCCTATGGACCTCCATAAGTGATAAACATCTATTCTCCCTTCATTGTGCCATCACATCCTTTCTTTCACATTAGATTAGGATGCTGGACCAACAGAAGGAAATTGTCACAGTGTGGTGGGAGGGGAGGAACACCAGAATGACAACAGAAGAAAAATGACCAGGAACTAGGCCTCAAGGCTAGGGAAAGGGAAATGGTGACCACCTAAGGAAACCCTAAACCTAGCCCTGACTCCTGTCAGTATGAATAGACCCTGAAGGTGGGAATATTTATACATGGAAACCTAGGCTCTACTAACCCTGAAAAGCCCTAGGATTAGTGACAGGGTCTGAGACTACTGGTTCCTTCCCAGATGAATGAACCAGCATCTCCCTGAGGCCTAATAAATAACGAGCAAATGGGAGCAACAAAATACCTAGACTATATTTGCTAGAAAATGGATGAGCAGGAACTCAGATGAGGACCACACACCAGCTCTTCCAACTCCAGGCAGAGAATATCAACCACATGGTATGAAGTGTGAGTCCAGACTAAATAGAGGAGCAGTATTGACCACAAGCTACACCTGAGACAAGAGGTGTGGTCATTACCAACAACAACACTGCAACAAGTGAAAACAGATAGGCTGTCAGATAACCTAATGTGCAGCTAGTCTCTAAGATCTTCTAACCTCTGTCACTGGAGGGACCGTGACAGAAATGAAACAATACATTTTTCGTCAATCACCCACCAGAATCCCTGAAATAAGTTGTAAATCAGTTAGGAAACTATTTAGATTTCTAATATTGGGGACCTGTGCTTGACTATTTCAGCAGGCGAGGGAAATGAGGGAAATGTTTATCTTCAAGCCATCCTTACTGTTATTTCTTCGGAGAGTTACAGAATCTGACCATACATGCCTGTACTAAAGATTTAAACAATTCACTGGGTAAGATGTCAAGCTCTGTAAACCACTTAATAAAGTATCTGCTCTGTGGTGCTGTCATGCTCTCATGACATCCATTTTCCTGACATTGACTTTGTCTTCAATGAGCTTGTTTGGTTACTGCTGCTTGGCTGGTTTGAGTAAGCATCTTCTCTAGATAAATAATTTAAGCTACTTGGATGGCTGTCAGATTTCATTTCATATATGTGTAGTATTTTTTATTTATAGTCTATATAGGCTAGTGATAGCTAAAATCAAAGTAAACCTCTAATTTAAAACTCCCTTTCCTTATTTTTCCGATGTAGCAAGATACTTAACGGTGAAATTCATAAAATTATTGATAGTTATATATTGATAAAATGATTACTATTTGTAAATTAACTATCAATACACAAAATGCAAAAAATGCTCTGCCTTTTGTGTCTAAAAATAACCAGTCCTGAAATTTTAATGGCAATATTTAAATCATTCAAAGCATATCCAATATTGTATTCCAGGCTGGCATTTAACAGAATGAATGTGAGAGAAAGAGCAAGACTCCGAGATAAAGTATTTATTTGCTTGGCTTGTTTATATTAATAGTTTGGTTGTAAAGAAAAAAGACTGTTCTGTCTTGGAAAACTATACAACCATCTATGAGAGAAATCTGAACTTATAAGGGATTTCTGACTGTTTAAAACTGATGACCTATCCTTTGGATAGGTGATCAGTATCTGAATGGTGAGGGTCAGACTCCGAGCACCCCCACCAATCAGCTGTATGAAGAAATTACAGCGACTGTGAGTACAGAGACCTTTTCCTAAGCCAGTAATGTAATGTTCATTGATGACATGGCCTAGACGCAGTTCAGTTCCATTCAAGTGAATGGGGCTGAGCTGCAATGCCAAGCACAGCTGCTATCCAATGGACAGTGTTGTGCTTGATGAACTGTGAGGAGGCAAAAACAGCTGCAAGGAGGCCGAAGCTCACCGAAGCACCATAGCCTCTTCAAACAGCTGATTACAGGGATGCTGGGAGTCGGAACCCCTGCAGATTAGATACTGATGACCTGGTGCATTTTTTTTTTCACTTTAGGGGTTCCGTTCTAGCGATAAGCATGGGTCCCAGAACCCTATTTTTTTTACATATGCAGTCACAGCAATACCTTAATATTATATACTGACTAGCAGAAGGACCCGGCTTCACACGGGTATATTTAATCTATTTCATTTAATGTTTGTCTGTGTTGTTAAAAGATATCAACAGTATCCACTATAACAGTGACATCTACATTACCCCGCCCCTTTAACAGTGACCTCCACAGCAGCCTGCCCGCTTAACAGCAACATCCACAGCGGCCGCCCCTTTATTAGTGACCTTCACAGTACCGAATCTCGTTAACAGTGATTTCCACAATAACCCACTCCCTTAACAGTGATCTCTACAGAACTCTGTTGCCTTAAAATGTGACCTCCACAACACCCCGCCCCCTTAACAGTGACCTCTACAGTACCCCGCCCCTTAACACTGACCTCCATAGCGGACTCTCCCCTTAACTGTGACCTCAACAGTTCCCTATCCCCTTAACAATGACCTCCACAGCAGCCCGCACCCTTTAACAGTGACCTCCACAGCGGCCACCCCTTTATTAGTGACCTCCACAGTACCCCATCTCCTTAACAGTGATTTCCACAACACCCCGTCCCCTTAACAGTGGCCTCTACAGCAATCTTCCCATTAACACTGACCTCCATAGCGGATCCTCCCCTTAACTGTGACCTCCACAGCAGCCTGCCTCTAGGGTGATCAGAGGTCCAGTTTTAGGCCGGACAGTCCGGCTTTCAGACTCCCTGTCCTCTGTCCGGAGCGGGGCCTGGACGAACACAGGGATGCTCTTTGGAACAGCTCACTCTCAAAAAGCAGCACTGTGCTGTCTGATCGTGAGCTGCAGGGAGAAAGTCACCCTCCTTCTTACCCCTACAGCTGACAGAAGATGATTTTTACCTTCATTTTTTCAACCCCCATCGGCTGCGGAGTGGGAAGGGGGTGTGGCTTAACGGGATTGGGGAGTGGCTTAGAGGTACCTGTGGGCAGGGTTTTTAAGTCCGTCTTTTGAGAGTGGCCTAAATGGCCACCCTACCTGCCCCTGGACTGTGACCTCCACAGCACTCCTCTCCCTTAACAGTGTCATCCACAGCGCCCTGCTCCTTTAAAGCTGACCTACAGCAGTGAAGAAAAATGGCTGGGTTGTTATGGAAACCTGGTATAAAACTGTGTATGTCGAGTCCTGCGAGCTTCTGTTGGCTGATAAGGGACATGTGACCGTGTGTATGTCAATTGGGATATGAAGAGAAAGACCTGCAGGCTTCTATTGGTTAATGTAGGTCATGTGATGTGCCATATTTGCATTTTTTGGGAATATCTCAGGCTAGAGAGCTGAGACCAGGTCTAAAACCTTCACGGACACCTGATGTACCTGTGGGCCAAATTTTGTGATTGTAAATGCGATGGTGCAGATTCCTTTAGCGGACATACATACATACACACACTCAGCTTTATATATTAGATTATTCCCTATGGCTGCCATTCCTGGGAGCTACATCCACAGCCTTCCCTGAGGCATGGATTCTGCATGAAGTTTTACAGTGTGTTGAGGTGAAGGGATGGACCTCACAGTGAAGTGAGGGGTGGTGCTTGCCATATTTAGGCAAATATTTGGCAAATTCTATTCCAAAACAGAATTAACAGTATAGTACTTGTTGGCAAGTAAATATTGTGTATCACAGTGGGGTCCACCACCATGAAAATGGGCCCAGGGTTGCTACCCTGCTAGCTACACCACTGCTGTCTATTCAGAAGAGCATGTTTTTGTGTTATTTGATGAAATGACATAATGAATGTGGTTGTCAAGCAATCTTTTTTAATAGATGGTCAGAACAACATACAGTAAAATAAACCAAAACCGTGATACAGATTTCATGCGGCTTTCATTTGGGCACTTACCAGGTCCTTGATTATGTCTGCTTTCTGGTCTCTCTCTGTCCTCCTTAGCCATTGATTGGATGAGTTGGAGTTTCTGGAATGTCGAGAGGGACCTAGAAGCAGAGGCCACAGGGGACCCATTAAGTGTCTGACCAGGAGCTGCATTGCACTGGTGAGGTGTATCCCTTATTTTACTCATGCCGTTCGAACCCTTTAAAAAAAGAGTTATTGGCCAGACAAACTGTTAACAAATGCAGCACTGTTGATGGTGGGAGAAATATTTCTAATTTTACTTCATAAATGTAAAGCTATACAGTTTAACCCTAAATCTACTGAGGGCAAATTAGAAGCTTGCCCAGGGCTCCAATGTAACTAGCTCTGTGAGTATGGTCTTCAAATTAATCAATGGCATCAGCCTTACAATATCTTTGAGGTGTTTCTATTTTTGCAGATAAACATTTAGAACACTATTTTCCATTGCCAAAATTAGCCATCTGTGCTTCTACACAGACTGCCAGGATCCTGATGCTTCATTTTTGTTGCTGACTGATGCGGGTCTAATTCTATCCCAATTTGAGGGAGAGTGCTGGGATAGAGACACTTTTATTTTATGAAGTGCCCCAGATGGCTCAGACCCATGGCTATGGAGACATCTAATTGAACTTTCCTCATAGAACTGCTAGGAAAATGCTGGCATTGCGCTGCTAGGTTAATAAGGTTGTTACATTTAGGAAAAAATGACTTTTGCAAACTCTAAAATATCAGCTTATGAAGTCAGTGATAATTCCCAAATGGCGCATTTTCCTAAGTATTTATATTTTTTGGAACTAATAAGCTTACTGTATTCTGATACTGCATCTCCGAAATGTCTTATTTTAAGCAGCTAGCATGAGGGCTTTAAAGCACAGTTCATGTGATTGATATAAAAAGTCAACAGGGATAAATAAAATGTTATTATACCAACTTTAAACATGACAAGGGTCACTTTTATTTGTACAATCTGCATTAAATATGCAACATATTAAAAGGTTTACCCCAGCTATAAACATATACCATGCATTTACAGAAAAGGTGGGTCTTACTGCTGGGATACCCATGATGACTTGAGCCAGGGACCCCACTCCATACTGCTCCATACATCTCTATGGCAGGTCCAGAAACAGCTGAGTAAGAGTCCTAGTTGAAACTACACTTTAAAGAGGTTTGTTGGAAGACCTATTCACAGGATAGGTCATAAAAATCAGATCGGGGTGGGAGTCTGAATCTAGGCACTCCCCCAATCAGCTATTAGAAGAGGACACTGAACTGCATTCAGCGCTGTGGCCTCTTCATAGGCCAATAACATCACATTCATTGGTTACATGGCCTAGGCGCAGTTCAGTCCTATTCAGCTGGATTGGCCTGAGCTGTAATACCAAGCATAGCCACTATACAACGTACCGAGCTGTACCTGGTATCCTGTGAGGAGGACAGCACTCGGGCCTTTCAGCTGATTGTCGGGAGGAGTGCTGGGAGTCAGACCAACACCAGAACAGTCCTATCCGTTTTTTGGGAGGGAATAACGTGTTTTTTATATTTTTCCTGTTATATATTTTTTGTATTTTAATAGTTCTGACTTTTTCAGGCGTGGAGATTAGAGTTGAGCAAACCTGCCTTTTGGCAGATTCGAGTTCAGGGTTTAAGTGAATTACGTAATGTATTCCATTCTTACAGAATCCATCACGTAATTCATTGCAGGCATGCCACATTATACAAGTGTATGGCCAGCTCCGAGGGTTCCGTTCTGCTGGCCATATGCTTTTATTATGACGGCATGCAAAACAGAATGCCTCTAAAGGCATTCCGTTTGGCATACCGACATTAAATTACGTTATGGATTCCGTGAGAACAGAATCTATTACGTAATTGACTTAAACCCTGAATTCGAACCTGCCAAAAGGCAAGTTCGCTCAGCTCTAGTGGTGATACGTGATATGTTTATTTTTTTATTTATATATTTTATATGTAAAACTGGGAAAGGGGGGTGATTAACCCCTTCTACCCCAGGTCAGTTTTTTCCCTCCTGCCCGGGCCATTTTTTGAAAATCTGACATATGTCACTTTATGTGGTAATAACTTTGGAACGCTTTTACTTATCCAAGCCATTCTGAGATTGTTTTCTCGTGACATATTGTACTTCATGACAGTCATAAATTTGAGTCAATATATTTCA
The DNA here is from genome assembly GCF_905171765.1 of Bufo bufo. Lineage (NCBI taxonomy): Eukaryota > Metazoa > Chordata > Amphibia > Anura > Bufonidae > Bufo > Bufo bufo. The sequence goes on along the minus strand of NC_053390.1, from coordinate 618,433,724 downwards.
CCTTTATTTATGAAAAAATCCCAAATTTACCAAAAATTGTGAAAAATTTGCAATTTTCAAAATTTATATTTCTCTGCTTTTAAAACAGAAAGTGATACCTCATAAAATATTTATTACTTAACATTCCCCATATGTCTACCTTATGTTGGCATCATTTTGTAAATGTTGTTTTATTTTTTTACTACATTAGAAGGCTTAGAATTTTAGAAGCAATTCTTAAATTTTTTAAGAAAATTTCCCTAAAAACACTTTTTAAGGACTAGTTCAGGTCTGAAGTGACTTTGTGGGGATTACATAGTAGAAACCCCCATAAATGTCGCCTTTGTAAAAACGACACCTCTCAAGTTACTCAAAACAGAGTTTACAAACTTTGTTAACCCTTTAGGTGCTCCACAAGAATTAAAGGAAAATGGAGATGACATTTCTAAACAATTTTTGCAGATTTTCCATTTTAATCAATTTTTTTCTTTAACACATCGAGGGTTAACAGCCATACAAAACTCTATATTTATTACCCTGTTTCTGCAGTTTACAGAAACACCCCACGTGTGGTCGTAAACTGATGTAAGGACACACGGCAGGCTGCAGAAGAAAAGGAGCGCCTTACGGTTTTTGGAAGGCAGATTTTGCTGGACTTGCTTTTAGATGCCATGTTCCATTTGAAGCCTCCCTGATGCACCCTTACAGTAGAAACTCCCAAAAACTGACCCCATTTTGGAAACTACGGGATAAGGTGCCAGTTTTATTGGTACTATTTTGGGGTACATATGATTTTTAATTGCTCTATATTATGCTTTTTGTGAGAGAAGGTAACTAAAAAATTGCTGTTTTGGCACCTTTTTTATTTTTTACAAGATTCATCTGCTATTTTTATAGAGCAGGTTGTCTACTTTTCATTTGTTTGTTTCAGTATTACATAATAAAGCATTTCTGAAAAAAAATTATGTTTTTGTGTCTCTTTTTTCGGAACGCCATATTATTTTTATTTTTATTCCGATCGTCTTGTGTAGGGGCTCGTTTTTTGCAGGAAGAGTTGATGTTTTATTGGTACCATTTTTGGGTACATATGATTTTTTGATCATTCATTATTACACTTTATGGGGCAAGGTGACCAAAAAATTGATTGTTTTGGCAGAGTATTTATTTTTACAGCGTTCACATGAGGGGTTAGGTCATGTGCTATTTTTATAGAGCAGATCGTTACAGATGCTGCAATGCCTAATATGTCAACTTTTTTTTATTTATTTTACTTTAACACAATAATAGCATTTTTGAAGAAAAAAATCATATTTTACTGTCTCCATTGTCTGAGAGTCATAGTTTTTTTTAAATTTTGTGACTGATTGTCTTAGGTAGGGTTCCGGCTTTTACAGCGATGCTGGTGGATACAGCAGGGGCCTGGCTATCAGGGACTGCCAGGCCCCTGAAGAAATCGGTCGGGCACGTAATAGCACGTCAAAGTGCAGCAAGTTACTTGCCGCCATGATGTACTATTACGTCATATGTCAGGAAGGGGTTGAAACTTTTAATATTTTAACTTAATGCTGCCAATTAGTGTGCCCCAGAATTAATGCCCCTAATAAGAATAATTCCCCTATTAGTGCCACCCAGTAAGAATAATGCCCCTAATAGTGCCCACTCAGTAAGAATAATGCTCCCATTAGAGCTCCAGTAAGAATAATGCCCCATTAATGCCCCTCAGTAAGAATAATGTCTCCATTAGTGCCCCTCAGTAAGAATAATGTCTCCATTAGTGCCCCCCAGTAAGAATAATGACTCCACATTAGTGCCCCCCAATAAGAATAATGCCCCATTAGTGCCCCTCAGTAAGAATAATGCCCCCATTAGTTCCCCCAGTAAGAATAATGCCCCTACATTAGTGCCCCTCAGTAAGAATAATACCTCCACATCAGTGCCCTCAGTAGGAATAATGCCCCCATTAGTGCCCCCCAGTAAGAATAATGCCCCCACATTAGTGCCCCGAGTAAGAATAATCCCCCATTAGTGCCCCCACAGTAAGAATAATGCCCCCACATTAGTGCTCCCCAGTAAGAATAATGCCCCCATTAGTTCCCTCCCAGTAAGAATAATGCCCCCATAATTCCCCCCAGTAAGAATAATGCCCCCCATTAGTGCCCCCTTCTCTGCTTCTGCAAAAAAAGAACTCACCTTCTCCATTTGCTCACACCGCTGTGAACACTCACTGCTGACTGGAAGCTCAGGACAGGACCTGCTCTCCAGTGTGATAATGTCTTGCAGGTCCTGTCCTGCACATCCAGTCAGCAGTGAGTGTTCCCCACAGCACGAGCATATGGAATAGTTTTTTTTTTTTTTCTTAAAGGGGTTCTGCATTTTTTTGAACAGTAGTGCCACGGCCTTCTCGCTGTTTACCACAGGCCCAGGGACATCACGACTAGTATCAATGGCCTGGGCGGGGCTAAGCTCTGTTCACTTGAATGGAGCTTAGCCACGCCCAGGCCAGTTGATACTAGTCGTGACGTCACTAGGCCTGAGGTAACCAGTGAGAAGCTGGGGCGCTACTGCCAGCCCCGCTGCCTTCTCAAACAGCTGATTGGGAGGGGTCCCGGGTGTCGGACCCCCGCCGATCAGATGCTGATGATCTATCCAGAGGATAGATCATCAGTTTAAAAAAACTGCAGAACCCCTTTAACTTAAAGGCTGTACTAATGAGCGCTCCACAATGGAAGCACTCTTTAGTAACAGAAAAATACCGGCAATTAATATGTCCCAGCACCGCAGGGCCACTAAAATACCAGTCTTGCCAGTGAGATACCGGCCGGGTGGCAACCCTAGATATAACCGGTGTTTGCATTTTGCATAAGAAGCCCCAAAAATTGACCGCAGAATCTTTTCAAGAAATTTCATCACAAAGGAAAAAATGCCTCACAAATATGCACATTGGGGGAGATTTGTCAAACTGGTGTAAAGTAAGACTGGCTTAGTTGCCCATAGCAACCAATCAGATTCCACCTTTCCTTTTTCACAGATCCTTTGAAAAATGAAAGGTTGAATCTGATTGGTTGTTATGGGCAACTAGGCCAGTTCTACTTCACATTATTTCTATTAGTTCTACATATTGTGAAGCTTTTACCTCATTACACCCGTCTGTGTCAGTAAACATGTAAGTGAAGGGTACTGTACATAACGCATTGTGAATGACATTCAGCATGACATGTATGTAGCATAAATACTTCATAGCATTTGATTTATTAATAGCATTACTGGTTAATGCTATTCCATGATAAAAGCTCAAAATACATCATTCAGCCACTTTACTGCTTTTTACAAGGGAAAAGCTTTAGGGAAATGAAACAAAATGAAAGACCTGTAAGGAATTACTTAAATTGAAACATGCTGGCTGTTGAGCACGCTTTTATTTTCTTTCAGACAACACATATTTATAGGTGGTTCGATCATTTTTTATAATCCTTTTTCCTCTTTTTGTGCATCCCTATGTGACCTGACTTTAGTACCTGCTTATTATTATACCCGTGGTGCGGTGCTTGGAGCCTTTATGATCTTTAATTTTAGTGAGTTAGGCCACTAGCATCAGTAAACGCTGACAAGAACAACTATGAAATGGCTTCTCATTTGATTGAAATGGAAGAATTGTGTAATAACTCTGTCTGGAAAAGTATTAGTATGGGATTTAGGCATAATAATCCTGTTTATCTTCCTTTTTGTGAGCAGTAGATCTTTTTGCTGATAATTGGGAAGACGGTTGAGGATATATTTGCACTGTGAATGTCGGACTTTTTCTATAATCTTTTCCAACTTAAAAAAAAAACTAATACCTTTTTCTCGTTTTATGTCAGATTGGTTTGGGGATGGAGTGAATAAAGTTTGTTCATAGTCGGAAGATGGTACTGTCGGGGATGAGCTATTGTGCAAAGCTGAGAGTTCAATCTAATTATATTTTACATTGAGGTGTGTAGCTAACTCCCTTTTTTTTGTCTTGTCTCGAATCCGATCATATAATTATGACCAATTTTCTTGGAACAAAATGTATTTTTACAAATTATGTTGAATATCACAGAAAGACCAGTCTCTCCCATTCTTGACATCTCTGTATCATCATACTCACCACCAAAGCAATATAGTATGAAATATCATATTCCACACAATAGACCATTGTAGCATTGGAATCCCTGCTGTACATGTAGGTCATGACTTTGCTATGGGACTAGAAAAACTAACTAGCCATCTAACCACTGATTCCATCTATTAGTAAAAGCAAGGTGATCAAACCTCACAAGCATCAACTACACTTCCCATAGTGCATTTGGGTTGTCAGGTAGTTGTGAGTATAGGGGTTCTCTGTGTGATAGGCCATAAATGGTGGCTGGGGCGTATTTAAAGGTTCATGGGCCCTGGTGCAAGAGTTCAGCATGGCCCTCAGTGCTGTGTAGCAAGGGGCAGGCAGCACATAGCCTTTGTGCTGCCTGAGGCAAAAATTTAACTGGCAACCCCCCCCCCATGCCAAATTCTTGACCTAACCCCTTCCCTCCAATCAGAGGAATACCTTGAGCAGCATGCACTTTCTATAATACCAGTCTCTTCTTATGCAGCACAAGGGTCTTTGGGCCCCCTCAGGCTCCTGGGCCGGTAGCGACTGCTACCTCTGCACCCCCTATAGCTATGCCCCTGACTGGTGGTGGTCTGGACAGCACCCAACAGCACTTCAAATTAGGGTTTACACGATACCAAAATTTTGATTTGATTTTGATACCATAAAAAAGTATTGCGATACTCAATACCATTCAATACCATGCGAAAAAAATAAAACACCAAAAAAGCCGCACGCATTCTGAATTTATGGATCATCCAGCCAATAATCGAACAGTCCTATCCTATTTTTTGGGGGGACAAGGTGACTAACAAATGGCGAATAGCGTGGTTTTTATATTTTTTTTCTGTTACGGTGTTCAATAATAGTTTGGACTTTTCAGACATGGCGATATGTAATATGTTAATTTATTTTATATGTAAAGTTGGAAAAGGGGGTGATTTATACTTACTATTTTGGTGTTGTTTTTTTAAACTTTTTATTTAATAACTATTTCCCCCCTTAGGGGCTAGAACATGGGATATTTTAATCCCTTGTCCTTTTCACCCTAATAGATATTTATTTGGGTGAATAGGATCTTACACTGTCCCTGCTGCTCTGTGCTTTGTGCACACGGCAGCAGGGAGCTTACCATGGCAGCCAGAGCTTCAGTAGCATCATGACTGCCATGGTAACCGATCGGAGCCCCGCGACTTCAATGCTGGTGCTCCGATCACAACTGCCACTGCACCACCAATGAAGAGGGCGGAGGGGACTCTGTAGCCACTGCCATCAATGATTATAATACTGGGCGAGTTGGGGGGGCGCATTGCGCCACCAATGACTTTAATACTGGGGGGCGCACTGCGCCACCAATGACTTTAATACTGGGGGGAGGCGCACTGCGCCACCAATTAAGATAATTAATGCTTAATACAGATACAGGAGGCGGGTTAACTGCCGCTGATCGCAGTTCCCTGTCATAGAGGCCGTGTGCCGGCTATGTGACTCTGCCGCCGGCACCTGCCTCCTGTATCTATATTAAACGTTAATTATCTTCATTGGTGGTGCAGTGGCCACAGGCCCTCTCTCCACTCATTGGTGGCAGTGGCAGCAGCAGCACAGGGGGAGGGAGGGACTGCTTCCTTCTCCCTTGTGTTGCTGAGGGAAAATGGAGTGCGCTGAGAGCAGCTTGCTCCATGTTCTCTGATACTAGGCTGGTCTAGTATCGGTAAAAGGTATATCCCGGTATCGAATAGATACCAGTACAAAAGTATTGATTGGATATTGATAATTCAATACCCGGTGCAACCCTACCTCAAAGGGGCCACTGCACTCCTGCAAGCATGTCCCCTTCAATGTATAAAAGGTGAGGGCAGCTTGTTATATTTCCAGAGAACCACTTTAATTCAATACATAGCGATGGGACCAAGGGAGTAACATATCAAAGATTGATATACAGAGAGAAAGTTGTGGATTAAGTAGGTAGCAGGATGCGTTTTTGTCTGAACATTTTTGAGGTAATAAAAAAATTTCTTCACCACAACCTCCTTCCAGTTTAAGTTCTTAATTCAGCATAAGGTCAGGTTTACACTGGCATTCATTACCGATAACTCACCCATGTAAAAGTGCCACAGATCACCCAATAAACAAGCAAAATCTTTGTTCACTGGGTGAAATGATTATTCATGCAAACACCTAAATCATTGCTTCTGGGAAGCAGATCAATGCCCAAAAACAATGAATCTGTATGAAGATGAGCAGTAGTCATTTCTCATCCTCATCCAGTGGAAGTGATCTATACATGTAAATGCAGCTCTTCACCTTCATAACGGTCAGGCACTCAGACGTGTAACTAGGTTTTCCTGCACCTGGGAGAAGGATTCAGCACTGCCCGTCCCACCCCTTTAAAACTTGCCACTGAAATTTACATAAAGAAGGAAAAATCTAGCGGCATGTAGCGCAATGCGGCACATTTTTCTTACACTAAGCCACTCCTCTAACTCCACCCAATGCATAACTATACTTATCCAGTTCCCAACTAATAATATCTATCATAGGGTACACGGCGGTACCAATACACCATAAATGGAAAAACCAACTGGTCCTACCGCATCCAGGGTGTCACTGGCATGTTGGCATGATGTCCGCCCCCTACAGGGTAATTTATGGCATTTCCTCTTGGTGCTACCACACAGTACTACTCCCCTCACAGTAGTTATGCCCACCTTGTGGCCCCTTCACAGTAGTTATTCCCACATTTGCGCTCCCTCATAGCAGTTAAGCCAAGATTGTGCCCCCTCACAGTAGTTATGCACACCTTTGTGCTCCCTCACAGTAGTTATGCACACCTTTGTGCCCCTTCACAGTAGTTATGCCCACCTTTGTGCCCCTTTACTGTAGTTATGTCCGCATTTATTCCCATTCACAGTACTTATGCTCACCTTTGTGCCCCTTCACAGTAGTTATGCCCACCTTTGTACCTCCTCATAGTAGTTATGTCCTCCTTGTTGCCCCTCACTGTAGTTATGTCCTCCCTGTTCCCCCCTTTGGCCCCTAGTGCCCTCTCCTGCTCCATGAAAAAAAAAAAAACACTTACTTGCTTCCCTGATGATCGGCACATCCATCCGGCCGTCCACAGTAGCTGCAGCACAACCAACATGCTCACACACAATGCGCTGTTGGCTGTGCAGGAGGCTGATTCCCGGGCTTTCACAGCTCCTCCCACACAGCTAGCAACGGGATGTGCGTCTGCTGGGGGGCTATGGAGATCAACTGAATGGTAAAGCAAGGAGCAGATGGCTCCCTGCTTCACTATGTAAAGAAACTGTCTGCACCCGGGGCGCGTGCCCTGGCTGCACCCCCCTCACTACTCCTCTGTACGCACTTATCAGGAAGGATCAGTTCCTTTCCTATAATTGCTTACTCGATTGGCATGTGTATATCCACCTTAAGAAAAAGCAACCATTTTGATGTTACAATTCAACATTTAGGGGGAGATTTAAAATCTTCCTGCACCAGTTTTCTGGTGAAATAATCACAGCCACCATGTTTCAGACTTCTTAAATGCCATTGCAACAAGATTTTGTTGCAAATGGCATTTGTACGCCACCTTCACCACTTTCCTTAAATGGGCATGTTGGGGCTGGGCAGAGCTGGCGGACCCTGAACATTTATCTTCGCAGACACCATGTTTCAGACTTCCTAAATGCCTTTGCAACAAGATATTGTTGCAAATGGTATTTGTACACCACCTTCACCACTTTCCATAAATGGGCATGTTGGGGCTGGGCAGATCTGGCGGACCCTGAGTATTTATCTTCATTTAGAATCTTCATTAAGATTAGAAAGGTAAAGGCATTGCCAGCATTGCCAAAATGGTGTCCCAACTACAATAGTATCCTTGCAGATTTCCGAGCCAAATAGATAAAAATGTATATTGCCCTACAGAGAGCAAACACTGATGAACACAGGAATTTTTCTCTACAATACGTTTTACAGTTAGAAAATGCTTAACATAATCTGATGCTTTTGAGAAAATGTCAGCATCTTTGCTCTAAACAACCTCTGACCTTGAGATATCAAAACAGGAACATAGATTAATTTACCCAAGAAAGAGTAAGAAACCACATACACCTTTCAAGGTTTGTCTTAAAGGTTATACCCATTCCAAGATGATTAATCTCAACGAAATGTCAAAGGAGAACTGCTCAGAAAACTTTATGCATGCCAAAACATTAAACAATAACAAGAAATGAATTTTAAAAATGGCCAAAATGAGCGTGACCTACAATGACATCCTGCCATTCCTGGCATTTACAAGAAGAATGTTCTGTCTAGGGAGCTTGTCCTATTCAAAGTCCATTCATAGGCAATTACTGCTCCCTGGTCTGGACTCTATAGTTGTACCAAATCATTTGTGGCTTTTCTGGATACAAATATAAGGTAAAGTACTCACTGAAGTGCAGAGTCTTAAATGGCATCAAGAGGTTGCCCAAATATCTTAGAACTTGGACATGTAGTAATATAGCAAACCTGAATTATAACTGCAATCGTAATTGTCTTATTTATAGTGGGTTCAGTTAAAATTATTTATAACAGGTTCAGTTTTTTTTTTTCTCATGCAGTTACATGTGCAGTAGTTACATTGTGGTAGAGCATGTCTACTGTGTATACTATAGGATAGGCAAATCAGTTTGTAACGTACCAGGTTCATTATGAATTTCACAAAAAATCATCTGCCAAATGAACCCAAAAGCTTTTCAGGTTCGCTTTGGTTGAATGCAATAAAATGGTACACAGAAGAAGGATGCTCCCATGACCCTGCGAGTAAGTAAGGGGAGGGCTTGCCTTAATTGGCTCACAAGCCGACAGAACGTGGGGATGGGATTATGCAGTGTCTGCCAGAAAACTATCTTAGACAGTATATAGAGGCACAAGCAAGTATCTATTCTAGCGTAACATGGACAGTGTACAGTATGGAAAGAACAGAAAGAAAAAAAATTTGCAGAATTCTAGGGACTTTGATCAGGGAAAGCGGTTTGAGGGAGTGAGGAGCTGGTGGACAGTGTTTGATAATACAACTGTTGTAGAATCTCATTCATGCTGTTCTGCACTACAAAACCAGCTACCAGCAAGAAAAAACATTTTCTCAATATATATTTTTTTCCCCCAAAAAAATAGTATAGTGTTGTTGAGAAATTGTACTTATTTTTTCCTAGTGCATTATATCTGTCTGGTTATTAAACGTGTTGCATTAGTCGAATCTGCAACAAACGAAATTTCAAAAGGTTCACTCATCTAAGCATACATTAAGCACTTTGCCTGTGAATAATTTGGTCCACACACTCCCTGTTATCTATTGAGGGATGCCGTGAGACACGGATATATGGAAACAGTGTGCCTCTATAGCTGTTGTCCAATACTACAGGGAGTGCAGAATTATTAGGCAAATGAGTATTTTTACCACATCATCCTCTTTATGCATGTTGTCTTACTCCAAGCTGTATAGGCTCGAAAGCCTACTACCAATTAAGCATATTAGGTGATGTGCATCTCTGTAATGAGAAGGGGTGTGGTCTAATGACATCAACACCCTATATTAGGTGTGCATAATTATCAGGCAACTTCCTTTCCTTTGGCAAAATGGGTCAAAAGAAGGACTTGACAGGCTCAGAAAAGTCAAAAATAGTGAGATATCTTGCAGAGGGATGCAGCACTCTTAAAATTGCAAAGCTTCTGAAGCGTGATCATCGAACAATCAAGCGTTTCATTCAAAATAGTCAACAAGGTCGCAAGAAGCGTGTGGAAAAACCAAGGCGCAAAATAACTGCCCATGAACTGAGAAAAGTCAAGCGTGCAGCTGCCAAGATGCCACTTGCCACCAGTTTGGCCATATTTCAGAGCTGCAACATCACTGGAGTGCCCAAAAGCACAAGGTGTGCAATACTCAGAGACATGGCCAAGGTAAGAAAGGCTGAAAGACGACCACCACTGAACAAGACACACAAGCTGAAACGTCAAGACTGGGCCAAGAAATATCTCAAGACTGATTTTTCTAAGGTTTTATGGACTGATGAAATGAGAGTGAGTCTTGATGGGCCAGATGGATGGGCCCATGGCTGGATTGGTAAAGGGCAGAGAGCTCCAGTCCGACTCAGACGCCAGCAAGGTGGAGGTGGAGTACTGGTTTGGGCTGGTATCATCAAAGATGAGCTTGTGGGGCCTTTTCGGGTTGAGGATGGAGTCTAGCTCAACTCCCAGTCCTACTGCCAGTTTCTGGAAGACACCTTCTTCAAGCAGTGGTACAGGAAGAAGTCTGCATCCTTCAAGAAAAACATGATTTTCATGCAGGACAATGCTCCATCACACGCGTCCAAGTACTCCGCAGCGTGGCTGGCAAGAAAGGGTATAAAAGAAGAAAATCTAATGACATGGCCTCCTTGTTCACCTGATCTGAACCCCATTGAGAACATGTGGTCCATCATCAAATGTGAGATTTACAAGGAGGGAAAACAGTACACCTCTCTGAACAGTGTCTGGGAGGCTGTGGTTGCTGCTGCACGCAATGTTGATGGTGAACAGATCAAAACACTGACAGAATCCATGGATGGCAGGCTTTTGAGTGTCCTTGCAAAGAAAGGTGGCTATATTGGTCACTGATTTGTTTTTGTTTTGTTTTTGAATGTCAGAAATGTATATTTGTGAATGTTGAGATGTTATATTGGTTTCACTGGTAAAAATAAATAATTGAAATGGGTATATATTTGCTTTTTGTTAAGTTGCCTAATAATTATGCACAGTAATAGTCACCTGCACACACAGATATCCCCCTAAAATAGCTAAAACTAAAAACAAACTAAAAACTACTTCCAAAAATATTCAGCTTTGATATTAATGAGTTTTTTGGGTTCATTGAGAACATGGTTGTTGTTCAATAATAAAATTAATCCTCAAAAATACAACTTGCCTAATAATTCTGCACTCCCTGTAGAGGTAACAGTTTGTGTCCAGTGTCTGGCAGCACTACTTTTAGAGTTGCATCTATATTGGAGGGTTAAACTTAGTCCTCTAGCTGTATACACTACTATTCATTACTGTGGAAGAGGTTGGCTGCACCAGATATATACAGAAGTGTGAGCCACCCTTCCATATGTCCTGATGTGTGTAATTTTGGTAGATAGCCACATATTTTAGATTTATTCAAATAAAAATTATTTTAAGCGTCATATTCAGGCAGTTAACCGTTTCCTTGACATTGCACGCGAATAGTCCTTATAATTAGTAAACTCTTTATGTTATCCCAGAAAGACTAGATGATGTTGAGATCGGGGCTCTGTGGGGCAGTTCATCACTTTCAGGACCCTTCTTCTTTTAAAGGATACATTTACATGACCGGGAAACCCAAGGAAACACACGAAAGCCCTTCCATGGGTTTCTGGGTCTGTGCCTCCAAGCCGCAAAAGATAGAACATCTTATCTTTTGCCACATCTTGCAGATTGTAGACACACTGAAGTCAATAGCCCTGCCCCGTGAGGCGAGTTCACACTGCCGGTGTCTGTGTTTGTAGACCAGCGGTTTGCAGTCCTCATCACTGGCATGGCGGCACCGCTGTCATGTGAATGTACCCTTCTACTGAAGATAGTTCTTAATAACATTAGCTGTCCTGCTGCAGAATAAATTTAAATGGAATCTGTCAGCTAATCTAACTATATGTAACCCAATCCAGGGCTACACAATGCTGCCTAACACACTGAAAAACATACTGTACTTTTGTTAGTATTATGTGTATTTCCAAAGTGCAGAAAATTAACTTGGATTCATATGCAAATACGCTCTCAAGGTGCCCAGTGGGGCATCTATAACTGGTACAGGTGCCCAGGCACACCTTTTGCCGCAGCCCAAGTCCACATCTTTACGTTTTCCCTGTACCTCCCCTTGCTCCATCCAGCCCAACCCCTCCACTGCGACGTCATGATCCTCCTTCAACTCCAGATGGCTGGTCAGCATTGTCCCTTGGCGAAATCAATTGTTGGCACTTGCACATTGAATGCCCTATAGTGGGCATTGGCCTCAATATACTTAATGAGCATGCGCCAAGCAGACAAGAGTTAAAGGAGGATTGTGACATCGTAGTGGAGGGGGCAGGCTGGATGGAGCAAGGGGAGGTACAGGGAACAAAGTAAAGAAGAGGGCTTGGGCTCCTATAACAGTTATACACGACCCACTGGGCACCTTGAGACTGCATTTGCATACAGTATGAATCAAAGTTAAAGGGGTATTCCGGTTGGTACAAGGGGATAACTTTAAGATCGGTGGGGGTCCTACCACTGTCACCGCCACTGATCATGGATAGGGGATAACTTGTTCTCAAGTTATTATATTGGCTTTAAAAAGCCTGTAACATCCTGTTATTCTGTAACATCCTGTTATTCTGTACCATCCTGTTATACTGTAACATCCTGTTACTCGATTGTTTCAGCTTATTTTTCCGTTTTATTATTCTTCTCCGCCCCCCCTTTTTCTATACGCTACTCCTCCTACAGTTTTGGGGTTACAAATGCCAAACTTTCCACACTTCTTTGACCTATAGTGAGGTAAGTTGCTTGTGCTTTAATAATCGATCCCACCCTCCGGGCCCCTGCGGTGGACCACCGAAGACCCCTTTTTTGCCATTGCCTTTTTTATTTTTTATTTTTATTAAGACAATAAAAATTACAGAATATTGTACGGTATAACTATCAAAAGAGGCCGTACAAGTACAACAGAAGTAGTAGATGTTACATCAGATTGACAATAGATAGCCAATGTTTAGACATTACAATTAATGATCAGACATTACAATTGCTGTTAAGACCTTACAATTGATGTTAATGCTAATATTGAGTAGCAATTTTATTTAAAATTCCTACATAACTCCCAGTCCTTGCAGCCAACCTTGAACTTAGTGTAAGTTCTATTTTCCCAGGCCGCAATTTCATCGAATTTGTAAATAGTGTCTACTTTACAGACCCGTTGATCTTCTGAGGGGATATCAGTTGAGAGCCAGTACCGCGGTACTAGGAGACGTGCTGCCATTATTAATTTGTAAAATAATGGAGGAATCCTAAGGGGTGTGTCGGATGAATGGTAACCCAAGAGAGCTAATTGAGGAGACAGGGGAACTGTTGAATTACAGATTTTGTTGCTCCTTGAAAATATTTTTTCCCACCATTTGTGGATAAGTGGACACATCCACCATATGTGGTAGAAGGTTCCCTTTTTCTCACCGCATCACCAACATACATCCGAACTCCCCTCTTCATATCTACATGTTATATCCGGTGTCTTATACCACCATGTTAAGACCTTGTAACCGTTTTCCTCGATCCTCACACATCGATAGGAAGTATGAGGATTCAAGAGTATGCGGGATAGTTCTCCAGGGGAGAACGTACGGTTCAGATCCTTCTCCCAATGATTAATATAGGCCGGTTTGGGCGGCAAAATCTATGAGGTAAATTTTTTGTAGATTTGCGAGATAGGTTTGCTTGGAGGGGATTGGTTTTGTATCAGAGATTCAAACCACGTGAGAGGTCTGATTAGAGAGAGGTATGGTATATTTTTGGAGATGTAGTTCCATAAAAAGGAAATAATAAAGGGATTAGTTGAGGGTGCTTGGATAGCGGATATAAAGGCCTCACCTTCCAACAGAGTCCCAGAGTCACTGAACACTGACAGGATAGGGACTGTTGAGTGACAGAGTGGGAGAGGTATACATTGTTTCAATTCATCAGAGGCTAGATCTAATACGTCCCTGATTTGCACAATGGGAAAGGGAATAGGAATACCATAATTGGAGTCCTGGAACCATTTCCATGTCTCCAAGGTAGCCTTAACCGTTGGACAGGCTTTTAGATCTTTTGAAGGGAAGTTGTGAGTGTCCACCAAAAGACCCCTAAATGAGTAATTGGAATGGGAGGTTTCCATCCCCACCCACGATTTGAGGGGTGGTTTTCTAAACCAGTCAAGGGCTCTTGTCAGGAGAATAGCTCTGTTATATAAAAGCGGATAGGGAAGGCCAATACCTCCAAAAGCTCTGGGTCTCTGGAGGACTGCTATGGAAATCCTAGATTTTTTTCCGGCTCCAAACAAAGAATCTGATTAGTTTTGAGAGGGAGTTTTAGTATTCTTTTGGAATGAGGATGGGGAGAACCTGTTGCAGGTAATGGAGTCTGGGAAGGACTAAGGACATAACCATATTTTTGCGGCCAAACCAGGAGAGTGTTGGTGAGTGTAAATTGGTCAATTGGTCCTGCATGGACTTAGGGAGGGGGGTGTAATTGAGTGTGAAAAGTTTGTTTATATCCTGAGATATTTTAACCCCTATATATGTGAGAAAGGAAGCTTCCCAGTTGAAAGGGGATGTTTTGGCCAGTCTTTGTTTAACAGAAGGTCTAAGACCTACTGGGAGGATGTTGGATTTATTCAGATTGTTCTTGAAATTTGATAGAGGGCTAAAGACTTCCAAAATGTTATAGAGTTGAGCGGACACCTGGATGTTCGGGTTCGGCAGGTTCGGGACCTGAACTTGACCCCGAACCCCATTGAAGTCAATGGGGACCCGAACTTTTGGGCACTAAAATGGCTCTAAAATAGTCCTAGAAAGGGCTAGAGGGCTGCAAAAGGCATCAAAATGTGCTTAAGAGCATGACAACTGTTCTGCAAACAAATGTGGATAGGGAAAAGACTTAAAATAACATAAAATACAGAAAAATTTAAAAAAACAATCTGGAACTAGTAGTATGAGGTTGAGGAGGCGGTAAATGGGTGGATGTGGCGGTGTAGGTAGATGTGGCGGTGTAGGTGGAAGCAGCAGTGAAGGAGGAATAGGTAGCCAACACTGGTTTGTGTTATTTTTTATTTTTAAATTGGGGTATCCCCCAAAATATTGGGACATATAACAAAATAAAACTAAGAATAAGTGCACTTGAGTACAAGAATGGATGGTTGAGGCTGGTATAAATGTCTATTCTGCACAAGGTACGGACAAGTCCTGTGGGATTCATGCCTGGTTCATTTTAGTAAATGTAAGCTTGTCCACATTGGCTGCGGCCTGTGATAATGCTCTCTGCCGTACTAAACACACGTTCACACTATACACTGGCTGCAGGGCAGGTCAGCACCTCCAAGGCTGACAAAGTTTTTCCACATTTTGGCCATGCTAACCCTGCCTTCTCAGGTGCTGGTGGTGCCCCAGTTGTGTTGGCGACCTCTTCTTCCTCCTCTGCCTTCGCCTTGTGCTTCCACTGTGCCCCCGCTGTCAGGTGGGAATGCTATCATCAGCGTGCGCTTGTAGTCGCGCATCTTCCGAACAATAACAGATGTTTTCACTAAATTTAGTTCCCTGTGAGCAATGCAGAGCAGGGGTTCACGGCAAAAGGGGGTTCATGTCACCCAGCAATACAACAGAGGATTTTGAGAGATTTAGGCCCCTGTCACCCAGGCACAGCAGGGGTTCATGCAAGGCAAAAGGGGGATCATGTCACCCAGCAATAGAACAGAGGATTTTGAGAGATTTAGGCCCCTGTCAGCAATGCAGAGCAGGGGTTCATACACAGCAAAAGGGGGTTCATGTCACCCAGCAATACAACAGAGGATATTGAGATATTTAGGCCCCTGTCAGCAATGCAGAGCAGGGGTTCATTCACGGCAAAAGGGGGTTCATGTCACCCAGCAATAGAACATAGGATTTTGAGAGATTTAGGCCCCTGTCAGCAATGCAGAGCAGGGGTTCATTCACGGCAAAAGGGGGTTCATGTCACCCAGCAATACAACAGAGGATTTTGAGAGATTTAGGCCCCTGTCAGCAATGCAGAGCAGGGGTTCATTCACGGCAAAAGGGGGTTCATGTCACCCAGCAATACAACAGAGGATTTTGAGAAATTTAGGCCCCTGTCACCCAGGCACAGCAGGGGTTCATTCACGGCAAAAGGGGGATCATGTCACCCAGCAATACAACAGAGGATTTTGAGAGATTTAGGCCCCTGTCACCCAGGCACAGCAGGGGGTTGTATATGCCAAAAATGGTAAAATGTCACTCAACAATTGAAAATAAGAATTTTTTCAATTTAGGGCACTAAAATTGCCACTTTTTAAAAATTAAAATGGCTTTAAAATAGTCCTTGAAAAGGCTAGAGGGATGTAAAAGGCAGTAAAATGTGCTTAAGAGCATGGCAACTGCTCTGCAAACAAATGTGGATAGGGAAATAACTTAAAATGAAATTAAAAAACTAAAAATTACAAATTATTAACCTGCAACTCAGAGAAGGAGGTGGATATGGAGTCGGAGGTTGAGGAGGCGGTGAATGTGGTGTTGTAGGTGGAGGCAGCAATGGAGGAGGAGGTAGCCAACAATGTTTTTTTTTTTTTTTTTTATTGGGGTAGGTAGCCCCCAAAATATTGGGACAAATAAAAATAAAAATAAAAAAATAATCATTGCACTTGACTTGAGTACAAGAATGTATGTTTGATAGTGGTATAAATGTCTATTTTGCACAAGGTACAGACAAGTCTTGTGGGATCCAAGCCTGGTTCATTTTAATGAACGTGAGCTTGTCCACGTTGGCTGTGGACAGGCGGCTGCGTCTGTCTGTAATGACACCTCCTGCCGTGCTAAATGCACGTTCAGAGAGTACACTGGCTGCAGGGCAGGCCTGCACCTCCAAGGCATACAGGGCAAGCTCTGGCCATGTGGACAATTTGGAGACCCAGAAGTTGAATGGGGCAGAACCATCAGTCAGTACGTGTAGTCATGTGCACAGGTACTGTTCCACCATGTTGTTTAAATGCTGCCTTAAATGCTCCATATCAGCAGTTGGGATCGGTTGTTGCGGCGAGGTGACAAAGCTTTTCCACATGTCAGCCATGCTAACCCTGCCTTCTGAGGTGCTGGCGCTGACACAGTTGCGTTGGCGACCTCTTCCTCCTCCCCTGCCTTTGCCTTGTGCTTCCATTTGTCCCCCGGCATCAGTCGGGAATGCTCTCAGGAGCGCGTCTACCAGCGTGCGCCTGTAGTTGCGCATCTTCCGATCGCGCTCCAGTGAGGGAATTAAGGACGGCACATTGTCTTTGTAACGGGGATCCAGCAGGGTGGCCACCCAGTAGTCAGCACACGTTAAAATGTGGGCAACTCTGCAGTCGTTGTGCAGGCAGTGCAGCATGTAGTCGCTCATGTGTGCCAGGCTGCCCAGAGGTAAGGACAAGCTGTCCTCTGTGGGAGGCGTATCGTCTGCGTCCTCCGTATCCCCCCAGCCACGCACCAGTGATGGGCCCGAGCTGCATTGGATGCCACCCCGCTGTGAACATGCTTCATCCCCATCCTCCTCCTCCTCCTCCTCCTCCTCCTCCTCCTCATCCTCCAGTAGTGGGCCCTGGTTGGCCAAATTTGTACCTGGCCTCTGCTGTTGCAAAAATCCTCTTTCTGAGCCACTTCTAAAAGACTGGCCTAAAAATGTGTTAGAGATGACCCCTCTTCCTCCTCCTCGTCCTGGGCCACATCCTCTTCCATCATCGCCCTAAGTGTTTTCTCAAGGAGACATAGAAGTGGTATTGTAACGCGGATAACGGCGTCATCGCCACTGGCAATGTTAGTGGAGTACTCAAAACAGCGCAACAGGGCACACAGGTCTCGCATGGAGGCCCAGTCATTGGTGGTGAAGTGGTGCTTTTCCGCTTTTCCGCAGTGCGACTCACCCGTGTGTGCTGCAGCTGAAACTCCACTATGGCCTGCTGCTGCTCGCACAGTCTCTCCAGCATGTGCAAGGTGGAGTTCCACCTGGTGGGCACGTCGCATATGAGGCGGCGAGCGGGAAGGCCGAAGTTACGCTGTAGAGCAGACAGCCGAGCGGGGGCAGTTGTGAATGAATTTCTGCACCACCAAATTCAGCACATGCGTCAGGCAAGGGATGTGTGTTAAACCGGCTAGTCCCAGAGCTGTAACAAGATTTCGCCATTATCGCACACCACCAGGCCGGGCTTGAGGCTCACTGGCAGCAACCACTCGTCGGTCTGTTGTTCTATACCCCGCCACAACTCCTGCGCGGTGTGGGGCCTGTCCCCCAAACACATCAGTTTCAGAACGGCCTGCTGACGTTTACCCCTGGCTGTGCTGAAGTTGGTGGTGAAGGTCTGTCGCTGACCGGATGAGGAGGTGGTAGAAGAGGAGGAGGAAGCAGAGTAGGAAGAGGAGGCAACAGGAGGCAAAGAATGATACCCTACGATCCTTGGCGGCGGAAGGACGCGCGCCAAACAGCTCTCCGCCTGGGTCCCAGCCGCCACTACATTTACCCAGTGTGCAGTTAGGGAGATATAGCATCCCTGGCCTTGATTACTGGTCCACGTATCTGTGGTTAGGTGGACCTTGCCACAGATGGCGTTGCGCAGTGCACACTTGATTTTATCGGATACTTGGTCTTGCAGGGAGGGCACGGCGACATGAGCTGTTTGAAGCTGTCCGTCTCCACCAGCCTGAATGACAGCATTTTAAAGGCCAGCAGTTTATAAATGCTGGCATTCAGGGCAAGGGATCGAGGGTGGCTAGGTGAGAATTTACGCATTCTCTCAAAGGTTTGTGAGATGGAGAGCCGAACGCTTCCGTGTGACATGGTGGAGATGCTTGGTGATGGAGGTGGTGTTGTTGGTGGCACATCCTCTGTTTGCTGGGTGGCAGGTGCCAACTTTCCTCCAGAGGTGGAGGAAGAGGTCGAGGCAGCAGCAGAAGAGGGAGCAGGAGGGGCCTGAGATTCTGGCGGCTACTGGGACCTGAGGTAGTAGGTTCAATAGGACGTGTAGCTGTGGCAGAACGGCCACGTCCTCTCCCTGCACCAGAGGCTCCACCAACACCACCACCACCACCATGACCGCATCCCTTATTAGATGTTTGCCTCATAGTTAGCGTTCACAAAGCAAAGTAAAAAGTGGTTAAGTATGTTGAAAATAATTAACCGCCAATATAAACCCTGATGTAGGGTATTGCACTCTATATTTTTTTTTTTACTCTATATGACAGCGGTATTTGTGGCCTAAATGTGACAGTCACTGATGCTTGTCTAATCCAAGATGTGCAGTATATTAGAGGCTTTTTTCACCCCAGTAACCAAAAAGGCGTATTTCTGGCCTAAATGTGACAGTCACTTATGCACGTCTAATCCTAGATGTGCAGTATATCAGAGGCATTTTTCACCCCAGTATGCCAAAGCCGTATTTATGACCTAAATGTGACAGTCACTTATGCACGTGTAATCCTAGATGTGCAGTATATTAGAGGGTTTTTTCACCCTAACCAAAAAGCTGTATTTCTGTCCTAAATGTGACAGTGACTTATGCACGTGTAATCCCAGATGTGCAGTATATTAGAGGGTTTTTTAACCCTAACCAAAAAGCTGTATTTCTGTCCTAAATGTGACAGTGACTTATGCACGTGTAATCCCAGATGTGCAGTATATTAGAGGGTTTTTTCACCCTAACCAAAAAGCTGTATTTCTGTCCTAAATGTGACAGTCACTTCTGCTTGTCTAATCCCAGATGTGCAGTATATTAGAGGGTTTTTTCACCCCAGCATGCCAGAGCTGTATTTCTGGACTTGCAGATAGCCTATGCTGGTGCACTATCGTTGCATAAAATGGCTGCCGATCATGTATTGATATTGACTAACTAAAGAAAAAAAAGTTTGTTTTCAGCAGTAGTTGGCTCAGGGCAGGCTTAAAAGAATTGTGCACTGCACCCACAAAACACTTTTTCTGTAGATCGCTGAGTACATAAACCAGTTCTTGATAAGATTTCTCCCTGATCTCTCCCTCCCAGCAGCTGCAGCCTCTCCCTACACTAATCCGAGCAGAGTGACGGGTGGCGCTATGTGACTCCAGCTTAAATAGAGGCTGGGTCACATTCTGCAGTTGGCCAATCACAGCCATGCCAATAGTAGGCATGGCTGTGAAGGCTTTTTGGGGCAAGTAGTATGACGCTTGTTGATTGGCTGCTTTGCAGCCTTTCAAAAAGCGCCATAAAAATCGCCGAACACCGAACCCGAACTTTTACGTAAATGTTCGGGTTCGGGTCCGGGTGCTGAAAACCCAAAAGTTCGGTACGAACCCGAACTTTACAGTTCGGGTTCGCTCAACTCTAGTTATAGACAATGTGTAGGGAAGTTTCAGGGTTGGTTGTGATTATCATAAGATCATCTGCAAAAGCAGCGACCTTATGATCCTTTCCCCCCAGGTTAATGCCTTTTATTTTGTTTTCTTGGCGGATAGTTTGAAGTAAGAGTTCCATAATTAATACAAAGATAAGGGGGGAGAGGGGACAGCCCTGCCTGGTTCCATTCTTAATAACAAATGAAGGGGAAAGGGAATTGTTCACGATCACTGATGCTGAGGCATTTAAGTACATTGAAAGGATTGCCATAATGTAAGTTGAAGGAAATCCAAACTTTTCTAGTGTGAGGGTCATGAAGTCCCATTTCACTCTATCAAATGCTTTCTCAGCATCAGTGCTGAGAAGAACAAGGGGGAGGGAATGTTTTTTAGCATGGAACAAGGCATTATTAATCTGGTTGAGTTATCTTTACCCTCTTATTCGGCCACAAACCCCGTCTGGTCTCTGTGGATGAGCAGCAGGAGGCGGGGGGAAAGACGGTTGGCCATCATTTTGGCTAAGAGTTTCAGATCTAAGTTCAAAAGAGATATGGGGCGGTAGTTTGCCCATTGAGTTGGGTCTTTCCCTTCCTTGGGGATGATGTTAATATGTGCCTTAGTCATGTCTGGGGACAGGGGAGAGCCTTGTAGTGATAAATTGCAAATTTTTAGGAGGTGAGGGACCAGAGATCCACTAAAAGTACGGTGATATAAGGCTGGTAGACCATCTGGGCCAGGGGCTTTGTTTTTAGGAAGTTTTTTTTTATAGCTAAGGCCAATTCTTCGGAAGTGAATGGGGAGCTTAGTGCCTTCTTTTGGGATTCTTCTGGCTTAGGAAGAAGGATGTTTTGGAGGAACTGTTTAATTGGATGACATGTGGAAGATGAATCTGCGTCCCTTTCTTTCTGGGGGATGTTGTAAAGGGCCTGATAATAGTCTTGGAATAGCTGGGCTATTTCTTTTGTTGTTAGGGCATGGCTCCCGTCTAGCCTGGCTATTTTGTTGATATAGTTATGTGTTTTTCTCTTTTTAATCCTATTTATCATGAATTTGGAGGTCTTGTCCCCGTGTGCGAAAAATTTGTATTGTTAATGTAGGAAGAACTTGTGATTGTGTTTAGATAATTTTTTAATTCTGCCCGAAGACTGCAAAGCCGGGATAACTGGGGCATCTTTGAGGGATTTTTTGTGGAGAGTTTCTATTTTTTGGATTTCTGATAGCAAGTAGTCTACATGAGCTTTCCTTTTTCTTTTAGGTATTGAACCTGCGCTGATAAACTGTCCTCTCATGTAGGCTTTATGGGTATCCCAGACCACATGAGGGGAGGTATCAGGGAAGTATCAATCTGTTAGGGGCTTGAGGGCTCTCCTTTTCTTAAGAGTGGTTGGAGCAAGGTCCTGGAAGACCAGAATATCATGGCCGTCCCGTTTAACAGCTTGTATGTCTCTTGCTTTAGAGAGGACTTTCAATGGGTCCGTTGAAAACTCGGCTAATGCACCGTTAGTCATCTGCGTCCGTGATCCGTGGTTCCAGTTCGTCAAAAAAATATAACCTGTCCTATTATTTTTGCGGAAAACGGTTCGCGAACCCATTCAAGTCAATGGGACTGCTAAAAAACACGGAGGCACACAAGATTGTCATCCGCGTCCGTTTTTTTCCTATCATTTGCATGGCAAACCTGTCTTAGATTTTTTTTTTTACTTTCCTTCATGTCTGGTGATCCTCCAAAAATAAAGGAAGACACATGGAAACGGAAACGGATCACGGAACAACGGAACCCCATTTTGCGGAACGGAACACAACACTGGTCGTGTGCATGAGGCTTAAGAGTTCTGGGGGACATTTGAGGGGTAAAGATGGATGCCATAACTGGAGAATTGTCAGAAAGATGGATTGATTCAATCCAGGCTTTGTTGCACAGTAAGAGGTGTTCTTTAGATATCATAATCTGGTCCAATCTGTGGTAAGAGCCATGGACATGTGAGAAAAATGTGTAGTCTCTGGATTTTGGGTTGAGGGCTCTCCAAACATCTATAAGGTGTTGGTTGTGGAGCTATTTTTTAAAAGCATTTGGTGCTTTGTGAGAGGGCTGATTTGTGAGAAGTTGAATCCATCTGGGGGTCAAATGTCACATTAAAGTCCCCTCCCATAATAACCATACCCTCTTTAAAAGAGTCTATTATTGGGATGATACTCTCAAACCAGTTTTGTTGGTTGGTGTTGGGGACATAAATATTAATGAGTGTATAGACCTGGTTGGATATATGTCCCTTGAGTAAAATATAGCGTCCATCTGGATCCTGTATATGAGAGCAGTACTGGAAAGGCACATCCCCTCTAAATCCCACACTAACGCCTCTTGAGGCTGATGAATTTGAACCACAATGAAACCAGAGTGGATATTTGGAATGGGATGAGTTTGGGTAGTGGTTAAATTTGAAATGTGTTTCCTGTAGTAACAGGATAGAACAGTTGTTGTTTTTTAAGAATGAGAGGATTTGGCATCTTTTGGATGGGGCGTTAAAACCCTTGACATTGTATGAGGCCATCATAATTTGGTAAAAGGGAATGGGTCAGCCCTCCAGAAGCTGCTATCATAATCAACATTAGCAATTTTAGTCTGATATATCTCAATATTGCTATCAGCAAAACATCTACTTGTAGTACAAACAGTATTAAACAGTTTAAACTTGGAATAACAAAACCACATTACTATTTGCATTAATATTAGCAACAATAGGATGTGGTGAATAGTATTAAGGTTGTAGTGATAATGTGATGATCACTTGATGAATAGTTAGGTAAGATAGATAGTAAGTAAGTAATCAGGGGGGAGAGAGAAAGAAAAATATGTTTCAGAGCCCCCTTTTTTCTTTTTTTGAGATATTGGTCAGGTGAGACCAGAGGGGGCTAAGGACTGAGGTTGTCAAAAGGGAGAAGAAAAAGATAATAGGACATAGGATAGGGAAGAGAAGAGGAAAACAGCAATTGACATTGCCTGAGTTAGCCCAAGGCTGATTGATCACCTAAATGTTAAGTTCTTAATCTCCTAGTGGCAGCCTTCTTGGAGTAGATTTCTGCGTTCCTCTTCTTCCTCTTTGTTGCTTAGGGGTGAGCTGTTTGTCCCAAGATTCAGAAGGAGGAAGGGCTGGCAGTCCCATCAGGTCTTGAACCGGATCCCAGTCCTGAATGTCAAGTGGGCCAATGTTCAGATGGTCATAGAATGTGTCCAGATCCTGATGAGATGTAATGGACATCCTGCGGCCCTCAAATACAAAGGTGAGGCTGAATGGGAATGTCCATATGTAGGAAATTTTCCTTCCCCTGAGTCAATCTGTTAGGGGCTTGAGGGCTCTCCTTTTCTTAAGAGTGGTTTGAGCAAGGTCCTGGAAGACCAGAATATCATGGCCGTCCCGTTTAACAGCTTGTATGTCTCTTGCTTTAGAGAGGACGGCTTCTTTTACTGGGAAGCTGAGAAATTTGCAGATGATATCTCTCGGTGGTGCTGAGGGAGCCGGCTTGGGTTTCAGGGCTCTATGAGCTCTTTCAAGTAGCACTTCATGTACCAAATCAGGACCCAAGAGGGATAAGCAGATTTGCACAATTGTGTTAGGGATATCTCCCTGAGCAACCGTTTCAGGTATACCTCTGAAGCGCAGGTTATTGCGTTGTCCATGGTTTTCCTGATCTTCAATTGTGTTGTATATAGAGTTCAGGTTTGTTTGTACTGCCTGTAGCTTTTATGTGACCGCAGTTTGATGTTCTATGAGGGCTATTTGTGAGTCCATAGATAGTCCAGCAGGGGTACCCTGTTTATTCATAAAGTAACTAAATTTAATAGGTAATTACAGAATTTACATATACACAAACAATACAGTACCATGCAGATGATCCATGGTGGGGGCGCCCTGTCCCCGTACCTAGACTCAAACTCCTAGATATCCCTGGTGAGGTGACACACGCATCACTGAACCGGGGCGGCCATAACCATTGGCAACGGTCCCGTTATCTTTACATGCCTACTACACGTAACCCCCTGATGAACCTTCCGTATGGGCGAAACGCGTCGGGGTCTGTAGGTCATTTATACCTATCTTAAATATATCTATATCCAATTGTGCGTATTGTTTGTGTATTTTATCTTCTAGGTGTGCCCTGTACCTCCTGGTTATACCACGAGGGCAGTATACAGTGGACACCTTTTAAACTTATTCTTTCTTCTGTGCCTGTTTTCCATGCTAGACACCACGTATGCCGTCCCTATCCACCACTCACCTCACCAGGGATATCTAGGAGTTTGAGTCTAGGTACGGGGACAGGGCGCCCCCACCATTTGGAGACGTCCCTGGGCAGAGGACCAGTTCAGGGAATCATTGCTAGGGATAATCTTCCCCGGCCCCCCGCCGTGCATACCGGCATTTTGGGTTTAAATACTCTGGCCTCCACATGGATCATCTGCATGGTACTGTATTGTTTGTGTATATGTAAATTCTGTAATTACCTATTAAATTTAGTTACTTTATGAATAAACAGGGTACCCCTGCTGGACTATCTATTGATACATATTGAAACCCTGTCCTAGTATAAGCTTGCTATCTGTATTGCTGGACTTCTATTTGTGAGTCCTCCAACATCTCCACTCTGCACCCTATATGGCGGACATCTTGTTTTATAGTGCATATATCAGCACTGAGCGGTTCCAAGGCAGAAGCTAGTGATGAGGTCAGTGTGTCTCTCAGGTAACAGCGGGATATCGGGAGGGTGTCGGGTTCGTCCTCACCTCCCTGTGCGCCGTGAGAAGACTCTGCTTGCTTTCGGCTGGCTGAGTGTGGAGACGCCAGCGCCATCTTGGCCTCCCTGCTCACATAAGTGGCGGCAGCTTTTTTATACATTTGTCCATCTCTCCACTGTTGGTGGACGATTTGGATTGACTCGCCGGTTCACCCGTTTTAGGGCCTCCAATCTTCACCATATTTCGACCAGACAGGCGGATTTACAGGCTGAAAGGGCACCTTTTCAAACGGAGCTCTTGCTTCACACGGCCATTCGGCTCAGACGCTGGCTCTGCCCCCCCGCCATTGACTTTGACACAGAAAATTTTCTAATCGCTCCCACTCGCACAGTTTTGAAGCTACACTCCCCAAACTCGGACCACATATTGTTGGTGTCAACACTATTAAAAGGGTACATTTTGAGGGGACACCCCAAAGTGGGCAGAGCTAGCAACGGCCAATGAAAATTTAGCTATTTTCTATACGCTACTTCTCCCGCAGTTTTAGGAGTACAATTACCAAACTTTGCACACTTGTTCGGCACATACCCGAATAGGTTGCTTGTGCTTTTTTAACTGATTCCACCCTCCGTGCCCGTGGGGCGCCCCCCCCTCCCCGAAGACCCCACTTTTGTCATAGACTTTTATTGGAAAATTGTAAACTTTTGCCACTCGTACAGCTTTGAAGTTAAACTCACCAAACTTGGGTCACTTAGTCATGGGGTCAACCTGCAAATTTCTGTCATATTATGGGGACTCTAAAAAGTGGGCGGAGCCACAAACAACCAATCAGATTTTCCCCATTTACTTCAATGAGAAAATTTTAATTGCTGTCATTCTCACAGTATTTAAGCCAGAATACCCAGATTTGGCACCGTGGGTCACTTGAGGACTGGGATTAAAATTCTGAAAAGTGGGCAGGGCCAAAAACAACCAATCAGATTTATTTGATTGATTTAAATGGGAAAAACTAAAAATGCTGCCATTGTCACATTATTGATGTCATAGATCTCAAATATCACAAATGTGGTCATTGGGTGTTTCCACTTCAAAGTTAGAAAAAGTGGGCAGAGCCACCAACAACCAATCAAATTTCACTCATTGATTTTCAATAGAAAAAAATAAAACTGCTGCCATTTTTACACACTAAATGCCATAATTCCCAAACCTTAAAGTGTTAGTCACTGGGTGACTGTGGTTCACAATTAGGAAAAAAAAGGGGCGGGGCAACAACAGCCAATCAGATTTCAAAAGCAGATAAACTGCTGCTATTATCACAGTTTATATTTAAATTGCTGTCATTCTTACACTGTTAACCCCTTAAGGACTCAGCCCTATTTCACCAGTGTCACTTTAAGTGCTGATAACTTTAAAATGCTTTGACTTATCCAGGCCATTCTGAGATTGTTTTTTCGTCAATATTGTACTTCATGACACTGCTAAAATAAAGTTTAAAAAAATCATTTTTATTTATAAAAAATACTAAATTTACCAAATTTTTTTTTAAAATTGCAAATTTCCACGTTTCAATTTCTCTACTTCTATAATACATAGTAATACCTCCAAAAATAGTTATTACTCTACATTCCCCATATGTCTACTTCATGTTTGGATCATTTTGGGAATGATATTAAATTTTTTGGGGCTTAGAAGTTTAGAAGCAAATCTTGAAATTTTGCAGAAATTTTCAAAAACCCACTTTTTAGGGACCAGTTCAGGTCTGAAGTCGCTTTGCGAGGCTTACATAATAGAAACCACCCAAAAATGACCCCATTCTATAAACTACACCCCTCAAGGTATTCAAAACTGATTTTACAAACTTTGTTAACCCTTTAGGTGTTCCACAAGAATTAATGGAAAATAGAGATACAATTTCAAAATTTCACTTTTTTGGCAGATTTTCCATTTTAATAATTTTTTTCCAGTTACAAAGCAAGGGTTAACAGCCAAACCAAACTCAATATTTATGGACCAGATTCTGTCGTTTACAGAA
The DNA here is from genome assembly GCF_905171765.1 of Bufo bufo. Taxonomy (NCBI): domain Eukaryota; kingdom Metazoa; phylum Chordata; class Amphibia; order Anura; family Bufonidae; genus Bufo; species Bufo bufo. Next base: position 618,406,721 of record NC_053390.1, on the reverse strand, counting down.
ATGCCCCATATGTGGTCGTAAACCACTGTACGGGCACACGGCAGGGCGCAGAAGGAAAGGAATGCCATACGGTTTTTGGAAGGCAGGTTTTGCTGGACTGTTTTTTTTTTACACCATGTCCCATTTGAAGCCCACCTGATGCACCCCTAGAATAGAAACTCCAAAAAAGTGACCCCATTTTAGAAACTACGGGATAGGGTGGCAGTATTGTTGGTACTAGTTTAGGGTACATATGATTTTTGGTTGCTCTATATTACACTTTTTATGAGGCAAGGTAGCAAGAAATAGCTGTTTTGGCACCGTTTTTATTTTTTGTTATTTACAACATTCATCTGACAGGTTAGATCATGTGATATTTTTATAGACCAGGTTGTCACGGATGTGGCGATACCTAATATGTATACTTTTATTTATTTATGTAAGTTTTACACAATGATTTCTTTTTTGAAACAAAAAAAATCATGTTTTAGTGTTTCCATAGTCTCAGAGACATAATTTTTTCAGTTTTTGGGCGATTACCTTGGCTAGGGTATGATTTTTGCGGGATGAGATGACTGTTTTATTTGCACTATTTTGAGGTGCATGTGACTTTTTGAACGCCTGCTATTACACTTTTTGTGATGTAAGGTGACAAAAAATTGTTTATTTAGCACAGTTTTAGCACAGAAAAATTTACGGTGTTCATCTGAGGGTTTAGGTCATGTGATATTTTTATAGAGCCGGTCGATACGGACGGGGCAATACCTAATATGTATGCTTTTTTTTTATTTATGTAAGTTTTACACAATAACAGCTTTTTCAAAACAAAAAAAATGATGTTTTAGTGTCTCCACATTCTGAGCCATAGTTTTTTTTTTTTTTTTTGGTGATTGTCTCAGGTAGGGGCTCATTTTTTGTGGGATGAGGTGACGGTTAGATTGGTACTATTTTGGTGGGCAAATGCCTTTTTGATCGCTTTCTGTTGTACTTTTTGTGATGTAAGGTGACAAAAAAATGGTTTATTTAGCACAGTTTTTATTTTTTATTTTTTATGGTGTTCATCTGAGGGGTTAGGTCATGTGATATGTTTATAGAGCCGGTCTATACAGATGCGGCGATACCAAATTTTTTTTTTCTCCCTATTTTTTACCAATTTTTTTTAACTTTATTTGGGGAAAATGACGTTTTTGTTTATTTTTAGTTGAAACTTTTAATTTTTTGGGGGGAAAACTTTATTTTTTCAACTTTTTTTTCACTTTATTTTTTGTCCCACTTTGGGACTTGAACTTTTGGGGGTCTAATCCTTTACAATGCATTCCAATACTTCTGTGTCCAATACTGTGTGTATTACTCATACAGCTTCCGGCCTGTGAGATCCAGGGGGCTGGATCTCACAGGCTCGTCATCGGAAGGCAGCGCGATGCCTTCCTTAGGCATCGCACTGCCTTCCATGCCATCGGGTCCCCCCTACAGCCGCATGGGGACCCGATGGCTCCGCCAATCGCCGCCGCAAACCGCAGGTAAAGCCGCAAACCGCAGGTCTGAATTGACCTGTGGTTTGCTGCGATCGCCGGTACGGAGGGTCACATTACCCCCCCCGGCGTTGTGACAGGATGCCCGCTGAATGATTTCAGCGGACATCCTGTTCCTATTAACCCCCGCCGTGCCGCAATCTAGTTTTAAAGTTATGACGTACCGGTACGTCATGGGTCCTTAAGGACTCGGGAAACATGCCGTACCGGTACGTCATAAGTCCTTAAGGGTTTAATGGCAGGGTCTTCAAACTTGGTACATTCGGTTACTGGGTGACGGGAATTCAAATTTAAAAAGTGGGCAGAGCCACCAACAACCAATCAGATTTTCCCTATTGATGTCAATAAAAAAAATTAAAAAGCTGTTATTCTTACAATATGAAAGCCGGAGTCCCCAAACTGGCACATGGGTCACTGGGTAAGTGTGGTTAGAATTTAGAAAAAGTGGGTGGAGCTTTTAACAGCCAATCACATTTCAGTCATTTGTTTTATATGGGAACTTTTAAATTACTGCCGCTCTTTGACTGTTAATGACAGGGTCCTCAAATTTGGCACTGTCAGTCATTGGGTGACTTTGGTACAAATTTTAAAAAGTAGGTGGAGTCACAAACAGCCAATCAGATTTCAAGCCAACATCCTGTGGTTTCTTCAGAAACGACACCATCTAGTTCATTCTGTTAGACAGCACTATGTAGCCCTGGATTGGGTTACATATCGTTAGATTAGCTGACAGATTTCCTTTAAGTTTAAACTATTAACAATTGTAAAATTAAAGGATTTACTTTTTGCAGTATGCTTTCCACACTAAAACTTTTGAACATCACTGTAGATAGATAGATAGATAGATAGATAGATAGATAAACATGTGGTCCACCAAGTGATTGTATAGCCAAAGAAGTTATGCTCACAGTTGTACCTGCAGGAGATCTACAGTGACTGAAAGACAAATTTCCATAGCTGCCACTATGTTGACATATGGTCTTAAAGTGAACCTGTCACCGGGATTTTGTGTATAGAGCTGAGGTCATGGATTGCTAGATGGCCGCAAGCACATCCGTAATACCCAGTCCCCATAGCTCTGTGTGCTTTTATTGTGTAATTTTTTTTTTTATACATATGCAAATTAACCTGAGATGAGTCCCTTACAGGACTCATCTCAGGTTAATTTGCATATGTATCAAATCGTTTTTTTTTACTAAATAAAAGCACACAGAGCTATGGGGACTGGGTATTGTGGATGTGCTAGCGGCCATCTAGCAAACCATGTCCTCAGCTCTATACACAAAATCCAGGTGACAGGTTCCCTTTAAATTTCTGATGAAAATAGTGGGCTGGGCCTGCTTCCTGCCAGGAGGGGGAGATCTAGCTAGGGCAGTGAGGAGGAAGTAAGCATGCAAAATAGTTCCTACTCCAATCATCTTGGGGACCAGAAAGATCAAATTCTCCTGTGAAATCACTACTCCAGGGAAACTGCAAGAACATCAAGATACAGCTTTCCCAGAAGCTACAGCATTTATAATCAGCAGAGTGACCAGCAAGCCTCAGCTTTACAGACCTTGCTGCAGGTAAGGGACTATGGTTCAGATACCCATCACCTAGGTAACATCCAGACCAACTCAAACACTACATTACACAGTGGACACCTTTATACACAAGTGCCAGCTTCCAGCTATTAAATAAATGTGGCGTAAGCAGCACTACAGATCCCAATCTGGGAAAAACAGATCAATAACAAGGGTAGTGGTAATGGTGCTCGCAGGTAGAGACCCTGGCCGGGGGTCCCGTCATGTAACAAATATATAGAAATCCGCAGCACTCACTAGTTCAATGAAAAAAAATCAGGTTACTTTATTAAAAAAGGCGGTTTTAATAAAGTAACCAGATTTTTTTCATTTGACTGGTAAGTGCTGCGGTTTTCTATATATTACCTTCCAGCTATTAGCCAGAAGTTCAAGGGAGAGGCATCAGCAGGACAGCATATCAGAGGTGCCGTAAATTGACACTTTGCCCACTACCATACCTGATCATCTGGGGACAGAAATTGCACGTTGTAGCAACTACTGCAGGATGTACTGTAAATTATCTTTTGCACTGAGTAAAGAGAGACTTTTATTTTTTTTACTTTATGCATGATTTCTTAAACCACCTTTCCACTGCACTGATCCCCAGAAAGCAACAGCCTGATGGAGTACACCAAGACAACATCTCATCAGTGCCACTACCACTCCCATCCTCTGTACCGACTCCTCGGGGACTCTCTGAACTAGCCTTTTGTAGATATGTGAAAATGAGTGGCTCAGATCTAATTCAGGACTCACATTTTTCACTATTATTTATTTAATACCTAACTTGAGAGACCAAAGCCCTGTGTTCTGGCTCAATGGAAAGAAATGTACGGCGAAGGGGGTGGCAATGTACTGCTAGGAGAGGAGAAGACCAGAACAAATGTAAGAAAGGGGGCTATATTTGTAGAAAGTGCCTATAGGAGGCAAAAGGTGGCCTCATAAACTTGGGTTTAGTACCAGAAAAGGCAAAAGGATGTACTGTCAAAAATGATGAAGTGGGGGAAAATTAAATGTAAAACAAAGAACATAGATGGAACGCAAGGGGGGAGAATGTTATATGATTTCAATACATTGTGCATTAATCTCAGCACATTGTATCCAATAGATCAAGGCATAATTTAGTAAGCCTAAGGCCTCATGCACACGACCGTATGCATTTTACGGTCCGCAAAAAATGGATCCGCAAGAAATACGGATGACGTCCGAGTGCATTCCGTATTTTGCGGAACGGAACAGCTGGCCCCTAATAGAACAGTACTTTCCTTGTCCGTAAGGGCTCATGCACATGAACGTATTTTCTTTCCGTGTCCGTTCCATTTTTTTTGCGGACCGTATGCAGAACTATTCATTTTAATGGGTCCGCAAAAAAAACAGAAGGTACTCTGTGTGCATTCCGTTTGCGTATGTCTGTATTTCCGTTCCGCAAAAAAATAGAACATGTCCTATTATTATCCGCATTACGGACAAGGATAGTACTGTTCTATTAGGGGCCAGCTGTTCCATTCCGCAAAATACGGAATACACAGGGACATCATCCGTATTTTATGCGGATCCGTTTTTTGCGGATCGCAAAATACATACGGTCGTGTGCATGAGGCCTAATGCGGACAATAATAGGACATGTTCTTGCAGAACGGAAATACAGACTTTAGTGTTGATCGAGCATGCTCGGCTGAACACCCTTTCCGCCTGAGTACCGCATGTGCTCGAGCGTCATGCTCGAGTCTCCTCCCCGCACATTTCTTGGCTGCTATGCAGCCAATGAACGTGCAGGTAAGTACTGCCCTCACTGTAATGCCAGTAGCCATGTTGGCTACTGGCATTACAGTGATTGGCTGGCCGGAACGCGTCATCGGGTGCTATATAGCACCCGATGACGCATATTCGGCTCATTCGTAGTCAGGGAGAGCTGAGCATAGGAAGGGTCAGAGAGTGTAGGTAGTGTAATTGAATTTTTTTTTTTCTACAAAAACGTTTCAGAGACCCAAAAGTCCTTGTAAGGACTATTGTGTGTGACAGCAGCAATATATGTTTGTAGCGCAACCTGCTCTAAATTGCTCAGTGTTAGGCCTCATGCACACGACCGTTGTGTGCACCCGTGGCCGTTGTGCCGTTTTTTTTTCGCGGACCCATTGACTTTCAATGGGTCCGTGGAAAAATCGGAAAATGCACCGTTTTGCAGCCGCATCCGTGATCCGTGTTTCCTAGCCGTGAAAAAAATATGACCTGTCCTATTTTTTTCACGGCCAACGGTTCACGGACCCATTCAAGTCAATGGGTCCGTGAAAGAACACGGATGCACACAAGATTGGCATCCGTGTCCGTGATCCGTGGCCGTAGGTTAGTTTTTATACAGACGGATCCGAAGATCCGTCTGCATAAAAGCTTTTTTATAGCTGAGTTTTCACTTTGTGAAAACTCAGAACCGACAGTATATTCTAACACAGAGGCGTTCCCATGGTGATGGGGATGCTTCAGGTTAGAATATACTAACAGAACTGTGTACATGACTGCCCCCTGCTGCCTGGAAGGTGCTGCCAGGCAGCAGGGGGCAGCCCCCCCCCCCCTGTAGTTAACACATTGGTGGCCAGTGTGGCCGGCCCCCCCCCCGTAGTTAACTCATTGGTGGCCAGTGGCCCCCCCCTCCCCTGTAGTTAACGCATTGGTGGCCAGTGCGGCCGGCCCCCCTCCCTCCCCTGTAGTTAACTCGGTGGCCAGTGGGCCCCCCCTCCCTCCCCTGTAGTTAACTCGTTGGTGGCCAGTGGGCCTTCTCCCCTCCCTCCCCCTCCTAATTAAAATCTCCCCCCTATCATTGGTGGCAGCGGAGTGTACCGATCGGAGTCCCAGTTTAATCGCTGGGCCCTCCGATCGGTAACCATGGCAACCAGGACGCTACTGCAGTCCCGGTTGCCATGGTTACTTAGCAATTTGTAGAACCATTATACTTACCTGCGAGCCGCGATGGTCTGCGTCTGGTCGGGAGCTCCTCCTACTGGTAAGTGACAGGTCCGGCCGAGAGCTCCTCCTACTGGTAAGTGACAGTAGCGTCCTGGTTGCCATGGTTACCGATCGGAGGGCCCAGCGATTAAACTGGGACTCCGATCGGTACACTCCGCTGCCACCAATGATAGGGGGGAGATTTTAATTAGGAGGGGGAGGGAGGGGGGCCCACTGGCCACCAACGAGTTAACTACAGGGGAGGGAGGGGGGCCGGCCACACTGGCCACCAATGAGTTAACTACAGGGGAGGGGGGCCCACTGGCCACCAATGAGTTAACTACAGGGGAGGGGGGGCCCACTGGCCACCAATGAGTTAACTACAGGGGAGGGGGGGGGCGGCCGCACTGGCCACCAATGAGTTAACTACAGGGGAGGGAGGGGGGCCGGCCACACTGGCCACCAATGTGTTAACTACAGGGGGGGGGGGCTGCCCCCTGCTGCCTGGCAGCACGGGGCAGTCATGTACACAGTTCTTTTAGTATATTCTAACCTGAAGCGTCCCCATCACCATGGGAACGCCTCTGTGTTAGAATATACTGTCGGATTTGAGTTTCACGATGTAACTCAAATCTGACGGTATATTCTAACATAGAGGCGTTCCCATGGTGATGGGGACGCTTCAAGTTAAAATATACCATCGGATTGGAGAAAACTCCGATCCGATGGTATATTAACTCCTGACTTTACATTGAAAGTCAATGGGGGACGGATCCGTTTGAAATTGCACCATATTGTGTCAACGTCAAACGGATCCGTCCCCATTGACTTGCATTGTAATTCAGGACGGATCCGTTTGGCTCCGCACGGCCAGGCGGACACCAAAACGACTTTTTTTTCATGTCCGTGGATCCTCCAAAAATCAAGGAAGACCCACGGACGAAAAAACGGTCACGGATCACGGAAAAACGGAACCCAGTTTTGCAAGCCGCAAAAAAATACGGTCGTGTGCATGAGGCCTTAGGCTACATTCACACGTCAGTATTTTTCTATATCCCGATTTTCGGTCCGTTTTTTGCGGATCCGTTGTTCCTGAAAATGTTTCCGTATGTCATCCGTATGTCATCCGTTTTTTGCGGATCCGCAAACATGTATAAATTTCAATAAGCAAATAAAGTTGTTTGGATTTCATTGAAAAAAATAAAAATAAATAAATTAAATTTCCAGGAACGGAATCCGCATAAAACGGATGACATACGTAATGACATCCAAATGTCTTCCGTTTTTTGCGGATCCATTGACTTTGTATTGTACCAGGATCCGAATTTTGCGGAAAAGAATAGGACATGTTTTATATTTAAACGGACATGCGGAACGGAACAACGGAAACGGACAGCACACATTGTGCTGTCCGATTTTTTCCATGACCCATTGAAAATGAATGGGTCCAGATCTGGTTCAGATCTGTTCCGCAAAAAACGGAACAGATCAGGAAAGAAAAAACGGACGTGTGAATGGACCCTTAGGGAGAGCTGTGCATAGGAAGGGACAGACAGTGTAGGGAGTGTAATAGGAAGATTTTTATACAAAAAACTTTTCAGAGACCCAAAAGTCCTTTTAAGGACTATTGTGTGTGACAGCAGCAATATATATTTTTAGCACATCCTGCGCTAAATACCGTGTAATAGGCCGATACGGACAGTTCAATTATTCGCGCCACATCTCCTGTGTAAAGTGTGCACACCCCTAAAATATCAGTGACATTCAGTGTACTTTTTCCGTAGACGGTGTCTGCTGCGGACAGTTAAATTATCTGCGCCACATGTCCTTTTTAAAGTGTGCGCATCCCTAAAATACCAGTGACATCCAGTGTACTTTTTCCGTAGACATTGTGAACAGTGACATTACCTGTGGTACCTGTCCTGTATAACATTTCCTCATTACAAATACCTTTGTACATTTTTTTGTGCATACACTTCCAAATCCTACAGTATTGTACGTGTGACATACTTTCAAGCATATATCACATTTAAAATGAAGGAGAGCAGTAAGGGACGGGGAAGTGGCATTGATGCTGATGGTGCATGCAGAGGCCATGGCCCTGTGCGCAGAGAAACTGTGCCTCATGCACAGAGCACAAGAAAAACAATCATCCACAATACCTAGCTTCATGTCCCAGTTTGCAGGGCGGCGCAGGACAACGCTCCCAAAGTCAGCTCAGTGCGAGCAGGTGGTCGGTTAGATTGCAGCAGATAATGCTTCCAGTCGGTTAAGCACCACCTTGTCTTCCACCAAGTCTAGTCTCAGTAGCCAGGAGTCTGGTCAACACAATCCTCACCCTGATCCTCCTTCCACCATGTACAGTCTGGCAAAACAAGTGATCCCACACGCTGATATTCCTAGGACCTATTTTCATCGCTATTACTTGATTTGGCCCTCTCGCCAAGCATACTTGAAGAGGAACATGAGATCTTGTGCCCTGATTCCAAACCTCTCGAGCATCCACATTTACAAGAACATGACGGTGGGGAATGGCAATTAGTGTTTAATGAGGTGGATGATGATGATGAGACACAGTTGCCAATGAGTCAACCGCAATTACTGTCTCAAGAGGTTGATGAAGAGGATGAGACACAGTTGTCAATCACCGAGGTTGTGGTTGGGTAAACAAATCAGGAAGATGATCAGAGGGAGGAAGTGGAAGAGGGAGGTGGTGGACGATGAGGTCACTGACCCAACCTGGGAAGGTGGAAAGTCGAGCGAGGACAGCAGTTCAGAGGGGGAGGAATCTGCAGCACCCCAACAGGCTGGAAGAGGCAGTGGGGTGACAAAAGGGAGAAGGCGGGCCACACCAAACAGGCCCGCAACTCTTCCACGGAGCACCCCCTTGCGGAAATCTCCCTTGCCAAGGGGTAGATGTTCCGCAGTATGGCGCATTTTTGAGGAAAGTGTGGACGACAAAAGAATAGTAATTTGCAACCTGTGTCATATGAAAATGACCCGGGGCGTGAACACTAGCAACCTCACCACCACCAGCATGATCCGCCACATTGCATCCAATCACCGCAATAAGTGGGACGAACGCCTGGGTCAACAATCTGTGTCTGCGGGTCACACCACTGCCTCCTCTTCTATGTTATGTGCTGGCCAATCCCCTGTTAAAGGCACAGGTATGGATGCCTCCTGCCCTGCAACTGGACCTTCGCAAGCACCATCAGCTAGCACATCCACTTCCGTGTCCCAGCGCAGCATTCAAATATCCTTACCTCAGGCCTTTGAATGCAAGCTACAATACCCAGCCACCCACCCACAGGCCATAGCACTAAATGCGAAGCTTTCCAAATTACTGGCCCTGGAAATGTTGCCATTTAGGCTTGTGGACACTGAGGCCTCCCACGGCCTGATGTCGGCGGCCGTCCTGCATTACGCAGTCCCCAGTCGCCACTATTTTTCAAGATGTACTGTGCCTGCCTTACACCAGCATGTGTCCCGTAACATCACATGTGCCCTGACCAACGCAGTTACTGAAAAAGGTCCACTTAACCACGGACACCTGGAAAAATGCATTCGGCCAGTGACGCTACATTTCCCTGACGGCACACTGGGTGAATGTTGTGGAGGCCGGGAGCGAGTTGTTGTCACGGCAGACAGTATCTCAGATATACAGACAACCAAATAAACAAGTGTCTAGGCGAGATGCTGGGGAATGGTCACCTCCTAGCATATCCCTGATTTCTGTCCCTACGCTGCTAAGCCCACATTCAGACCTTGATAGTAGGAATAATGTGTCCTCGTGCCTGGACTGAAAACACCCTAGAATCCCTGAGATGGTGAAAGGGGAGAAGGGGCAGAAGACACACAAACAGCCTAGACCGCAAATAACAAAAACAGAAACCAAACTTATCTGAGCTGGAACAGACAATCCTTCCTTCCTTGAATCCAAGGCCAGACTGAATTCTATAACCCACATGGCCCTCTGGGAGTGAAGGCAATTTAAGCCAATGACCCCAACCAGAGCACCTGAAGGAAGGCGGATCCAGCATGATTCCAAAACAAAACAAAACAAATGGCTAGACACGTGCTGCCAATCTGACAGACCTCCGCACACCGTCCGAGCAGGGCATGACAGTTGTACCCTGGGATGGCACAGGTGCTACCGACGCCAGGGATTGCGGGCCCTACATCAATCAGGGCTTCCGCCAGCACCTACGTTAGTGGCTACAAACGCCACTCAACCTACAACCAGGCATGGTTGTGTCTGATAATGGCCGCAACTTGGTGGCGGCTTTGGAGCTCGGCAAGCTCAGACACATAACCTGCCTAGCCCACGAGTTCAACCTTGTGGTTCAGTGGTTTCTCAAAACCTACCCCAATTTGCCTGAGCTACTGGTGAAGGTGCAATGCGTGTGTGCACATTTCCGCAAGTCATCGACTGCTTCAGCCAGTCTGTCAACGCTGCAGCAGCGCTTAAAATTGGCAGCTCACTGGCTGTTGTGCGACGTCAGCACGCGCTTGAACTCCACGTTCCACATGTTGGCCAGGCTTTGTGAGCAGCAGAGGGCAGTAGTGGAATACCAGCTGCAACATGGTAGTCGCCTTTCCAGTCAGCTTCCGCTATTCACAAGCAATGAGTGGGCATGCATGTCTGACCTCTGTGAGGTTTTAAGAGACTTTGAGGAATCAACACAGATGGTGAGCGGCGATAACGCTATTATCAGCATCACCATCCCACTTCTGTGTCTACTCAAACGCTCGCTGCTCACAATTAAAGACGACGCTTTGCATGTGGAAGAGGTGGAAATGGGGGAAGACATTACACAGGGTAATAGCCAGACCACCTTCAGTTCGTCTTCTCAGCGCAAATTGGACGATGAAGAAGAGGAGGAGGAGCAGGAGACGGTTGCCTCGACTACAGAGGGTAGTACCCATGGAAGTTTAATTCCATCTGTTCAGCGTGGGTGGGCAGAAGAGGAGGATAAAGATGAGGAGATTGAGAGTGATCCTCCTGATAAGGACAGCAAAGTCTTGCATGTTCGTACTCTTGCACACATGGCTGACTTCATGTTAGGCTCCCTTTCCCGCGATCCGCACGTTATATGCATTTTAGACAACACGGATTACTGGTTGTTCACCCTTCTCGACCCCCGCTACAAAGATAACTTCTCATCTCTCATTCCTCTGGTGGAGAGGATGAGCAAAATGGTGCAATACCAGAAGATCCTTGTTGAAATATTGCTCCAAAACTTTCCATCTGACAACACTGGCGGCAGAGTCCGTAGTTCCTTGGTGAACCGAGGAGGGGAGACAAGGGGAACACACAGCAGTTCCAACAGAGGCAGGGCAACACTCTCCAAAGTGTGGGACAGTTTCATGACACCCCGCCAGCACCCTCCCCCTGATGCACGGCCTAGTGTCACAAGGAGGGAAAAATTTTGGAAGATGGTGAAGGAGTACAGAGCAGACCGTGTCAGAGTCCTCAATGATCCCTCAGTGCATTACAACTACTGGGTGTCCAAGCTGGACAAGTGGCACGAACTGGAGCTCTACACCTTAGAGGTGCTGGCCTGTCCTGCCGCCAGCGTTTTTTCTGAGCAAATATTTAGTGCTGCTGGTAGCATTATAACAGATAAGCGTATCCGCCTGTCAACTGAAAATGCTGACAGGTTGACTCTTATAAAAATGAACAAGGCCTGGATTGACCATATAATAAGCCCTTCGCATATAATGTTTTACAGGGTCAGCTCACCAGCAGGCCCTCACCTACAATGTTTTACAGCGTCAGCTCACCAGCAGGCCCTCGCATATTTATAGGGTCAGCTCACCAGCAGGCCCTCGCATATAATGTTTTGCAGGGTCAATTCATCAGCAGGCCTTCACCTACAATCTTTTACAGGGTCAGCTCATCAGCAGGCCCGCACCTAAAATCTTTTACAGGGTCAGCTCACATGCAGGCCCTTACCTAATTATACCTAATAGGTAGTGATGGACGAACAACAGTCGGGACGGTTCGCGAACACGATCAAATTTAATGGAAGGCGAACCTGGAAAACCTTCAGGTCATATTTTCAGCCACCAAATACTTACTAGAAGTGCACAAATAGTCCCACAACATGGAAACTGACATACTAGGGGGTTCAATGACAAAAATTCCGACAAAAAATATGTATTTTAATCAGGGGCCATTTTTATGCATCTTAAAGGAAAATTCTCAAAAATGTGCCCAGCAGGAGCCTAGAAATTTTTTTTTTTTAGACCACGGGAGTACGGGCCCTAAAAATTAGGCATTCACCTGACATAAAAGAACAAGTGATTATGTGGCTCGAGGTACATTATACGGTCAATGGATAAAAATTTTACTGTAGCCCACTGGATTACAGGCCCCAAACATTAGGCATTCACTGTACAGAAAAGATCAAGTGATTATGTGGCAGGAGGTATATTAGACAGTCATTGGATAACTATTTTACTGCAGGCCAGTGGAGTACAGGCCCCAAACATTAGGCATTCACCGGACAGAAAAGATCAAGTAATTATGTGGCTGGAGGTATATTAGACGGTCATTGGATAACTATTTTACTGTAGTTCAGTACAAATACATGTCAAATACAGATGTTTAAAAGAACTAAAAATATAAAATTGGATTAAAAACATCAAACAATATCCCCTCATGAATAAACCCCAAATGATAATAGGTGAAATTCGATAACAAGTGGTCATCACAGGTGTTGAATTCCTCCGAGGCCCCAACAATTAGGCATTCACCGTACAAAAAAGATCAAGTGATTATGTGGCTGGAGGTATATTAGACGGTCATTGGATATCAATTTTACTGCAGGCCAGTGGAGTACAGGCCCCAAACATTAGGCATCCACTGTACAGAAAAGAACAAGTGATTATGTGGCTGGAGGTACATTAGGCGGTCACCGTATAACAATTTTACTGTTGGCCAGTTAGATTAGAGGCCCCAAAAATTATGCATTCACCGTAAAGAAAAGATCAAATTGATTATGTGGCAGGAGATATATTAGACGGTCATTGGATATCAATTTTACTGCAGGCCAGTAGACTACAGGCCACAAACATTAGGCATTCACCAGACAGAAAAGACCTTTTATGCAGCTGTATTTACATAAGACAGGGACAAATTCTTTGTTCTGGTTGGCGGATATGTGTGGGCTGGCATGAGGAAATTCAATTAAACATGGTTGTCACAGGTGTTGAATTCCTCCGAGATCCATGCCTCATTAATTTTTAGAAATGTGAGGTAGTCCACACAGTCGTGAGCTAGGCGAGTGCGCTTATCGGTCACGATCCCCCCTGCTGTGCTGAACGTCCTGTCAGACAGAACACTCGACGAGGGGTAAGCCAAGAGTTCCATGGCAAATTGTGCCAACTATAGCCATAAGTCAAGCCTGCACACCCAGTAGTCCAGGGGTTCATCGCTTCTCAGAGTGTCCACATCGGCCGTTAACCCGATGTAGTCGAACACCTGTTGGTCTAGGCATTCCCTGAGGCTGGATCCGAAGGGCGGCTGTCGATGGGTTGGTTGTAAGAATGATATCATATCCGAAGTGACCAACACATCTTCAAATCGCCCTCTTCTTGCAGGTGCGGTAGGATTGGTGCCCGCACCTGTTTCGCTGTGGGTGGAAATTCCTCTGCCAGCGCCCGCAACATCAGAATGCAGCATCTCTCGCAGCAAGGCCTGGAAATGCTGCATTCTGACAGCCCTCTGTGATGCTGGTAACATGTCTGCCATTTTATGTTTGTACTGGGGGTCTAAGTACGTTGCCACCCAGTACTGGTCCTTACATTTTATGCTTTTTATACGGGGTCCCTCTTCAAACACTGGAGCATAAAGGCCCCCATTTGCACTAAATTGGAAGCGGTGGAGCTTCCTGGCTCCTGCTCATTGCCCAGGAGAATGTCATCCTCGGTCTCCTCCCCCCAGCCACGGACAACACCAGGGATCCCCGAAAAGTATAAAGCCTGCTCTTCTTGCTCCTCCTCCTCCCCCAGCCACCATCCTCCTCTGACTCCTCTTCAGACTCCTGCTGACTTGTCTCAGATGGATCAGCACCCCCTGGGAATTCATTCAGCATTGTGACTTCCTTATCTTCTAGCTCCTGCATCTTGACGGCTTGATCAATGACATGATGCAATGCATGCTCCAGAAAGAAGGGGTAAGGTACGATGTCACTGATAGTGCCCTGCCTGTGACTGACCAGTTTGGTGATCTCATCAAATGGTCGCATAAGTCTGCATGCGTCGCGCATGAGCAGCCACTGGTGAGATGAAAAGAAACCAATCTCCCCAAAACCTGTCCTGCCTCAGAGTACATACAGGTAGTCGTTAACGGCACGTTGCTGCTGGAGCAGCCTATCAAGCTTATACAAGGTGGAGTTCCAGCGCGTCGGGCTGTCACAAATCAGACGTCTGACGGGCATTTGGTGTCGCCGCTGAACGTCAGCAAGGCGAGCCATGGCCGTGTAAGAACTTCTAAAATGGCCAGAGATTTTCCTGGCCTGCCGCAAGACGTCCTGGACCCCGGGGTAATTGGCAACAAATCACTGCACAACTACGTTCAGGACATGTGCCATGCACGGCACGTGTGTCATTTTGCCCTGTTTCAGCACGCTCAGCAGATTGGCACCTTTTTCGCACACCACTTTACCAACTGTCAAATTGAGCAGGATAGCCACTGATCAGCCTTTGACCTTAGAGATGAAAGCAGTGCAGGACCTGTGTGGCTCTTAACTTCCAGGCACAACAGCCACAGCACAGCATGGCAACGTCTCACTTGGCACGTCGAATAGGTTCTGGGGAGTTTGGGGGGTGCAGCAAAAGAGGCGGTAGCAGTGGAAAAGGAGGAGTCAGCCAAGTAGGAGACGGAGGATGGAGTATGAGAAGAAGAAGAGGCAGGCCTGCATGAAATCTGTGGCGGTAACACCAAATCCACACGGGTGCCAGGGGTTGCATGCTTGACAGTCGTCAGAAGGTTCACTTAGTGGGCAGTAAAAGTTATGTACCTTCCCTGCCCGTGTTTGCTAGACCATGTGTCTGTGGTCAGATGTATCTTGGCACCGACACTGTGTGCCAGAGATACATTCACTTGACGGTGAACATGGCCATATAGCTCTGGGATGCCCTTCTGGGAGATATATTTCCTTCCGGGGACCTTCCATTGCGGTGTCCCAGTGGCAACAAATTTTCTAAATGCCTCAGAGTCCACCAGTCTATATGGCAGCAGTTGGCGTGCTAACAGTTCCGCCAAGCCAGCGGTCAGTCGTTGGTCAAGAGGTTTATCCGGTGTCATCAACTTTTTTTGTTCGAATATTTGGGCCACGGAGGAATGCCTTTTTCCAGATGAACGCGACAATGGCACAGTGGAAGGTGGAGTGTGAGGACAAATGAGATGAGAGATGAGAAGGAGAAGAGGCAGGAGGTGGAGCACCAAGAGTTTGGCCTTGTGGGTTCTGACGGTGTTGCTCCCACTGGGCTCGGTGATGGGAGACCAGGTGCCTTCTTAAGGCGGTCGTCCCTAGGTGAGTGTTGGGCTTAATGCGACTTCTGCATTAACAGCACAGGCTGCAGATGGCAACACTATTGTCAGCAGATGACACGTTAAAGAAAGGCCACACTTCAGAGCCATGTGCCGGCATCCTGGGAGCGCCAGATGTGACCGTGCATGGTGGATGGCTCGCTCCAGATACATTTGCAGTATGCTTTTTGCCTCCTCTGCACTGCGAGTTCTGCCTGCTTCTCCTCCTTCTACCCCCTATCTGCTGCTCTGTCTTTCCCTCTGAACTCCCCTCCTCTTCCTCTCTTGTGGGCACCCACGTGACATCCATCGACAAGTCATCATCGTCACCTTCACCACCACTAATATAAGAGATCTCGAAGTAGGCAGGAACAGGCAGCTGGGTACTGTCGTCAATCCGCTGGGTGGCGGTCGCTGCTACCTCCTCTTCCTGATCCGATGCCGAGAGTAAGTAAGTTCTGGAAATGGCTGGGAAAATAATTCCTCTGACTCGAGTGGAGGGGCTATGGTGGTGGTGTCTCTGGGGGTGCACACTGCAGAGAGTGAGGAGGGTGCAGATAGATAGGATTAGGAGAATGCAGAAGCGGAAGGCTGAATGAGCCACTCAATCAACTCTGGTGCGTCCTTTGACGAAATCGCATGCACCTTCTCCAACTTCCTACTTAGGCTCCGGCCTGGTGCACCTGCCCCACCCCTTACACCCCTGCGGAAATGCTTGCCTCTTCCTCTGCCTGTCATTTTCAAATTGACCCTGTGACAATGTCCCTATAGAAGAGCAGTATTTGTGGAAGCAGGTATATCGCAGCCCTCAATCAATATTTGGTGGAAGCCGGTATATCAATCCCCTCCATCAGTAATTTGTGGAAACAGGTAAAAATAACCCCTTAATGAGTATATGCTGGAAGCGGGTATATCAAACCCCTTAATCAATATTTGATGGAAGCTGTTGTATCGCAGGCCTCAATCAATACTTGGTGGAAGCCAGTATATCAATCCCCTCCATCGGTATTTTGTGGAAACGGGTATATAGAACCCCTTAATGAGTATATGCTGAAAGCTGGTATATCAAACCCCTTAATCAATATTTAGTGGAAGACGGTGTATCGCAGGCCTCAAATCTATATTTGGTGGAAGCCGGTATAGCAATCACTTCTATCAGTAATTTGTGGAAACAGATATATACAACCCCTTAATGAGTATATGTTGGAAGCGGGTATATCAAACCCCTTAATCAATATTTGGTGGAAGCTGTTGTATCGCAGGCCTTAATCAATATTTGGTGGAAGCCGGTATATCAATCCCCTCTATCAGTAATTTGTGGAAACAGGTATATTTAACTCCTTAATGAGTATATGCTGGAAGCTGGTATATGAAACCCCTTAATCAATATTTGGTGGAAGCCGAAGCCGGTGTATCGTAGGCCTCGAACTATATTTGGTGGAAGCTGGTATATCAATCCCCTCTATCAGTATTTTGTGGAAACAGGTATATAGAACCCCTTAATGAGTATTTTCTGGAAGCTGGTATAATATATCAAACCCCTTAATTAATATTTGGTGGAAGCTGGTGTATCACACCCCTCAATCAGGAATTTGTGGAAGCTGGTATATCATACCCCTTAATCAGTATTTTGGGGAAGCAGGCATATCGCACCCCTTAATCAGTTTTTTTGGGGGCAATAGGTATATCACACCAGTTGCAATTAGTGTTTCCAATAGCATTTGTGCCTCTATCTAGCTGCGGTATCGCGGCAGAACCACACACAACTGCTGCACAAAACAAATGCACTATAATATACTTTCTATGTTAGAAGGTATATTATAGGTATATCACACCCCTCAATCATTTTTTTTTTTTTTGGGACAACAGGTATATCGCACCAGTTGCAATTAGTTATTCCAATAGCGTTTGTCCCTCTATCTAGCTGCAGTATCTCAGCAGAACTGCACACAACTGCTGCACAATACAAATACACTATAATATACTTTCTATGTTAGAAGGTATATTAACCACCTCAGCCCCCAGTGCTTAAACACCCTGAAAGACCAGGCCACTTTTTACACTTCTGACCTACACTACTTTCACCATTTATTGCTCGGTCATACAACTTACCACCCAAATTAATTTTACCTCCTTTTCTTCTCACTAATAGAGCTTTCATTTGGTGGTATTTCATTGCTGCTGACATTTTTACTTTTTTTGGTATTAATCAAAAGTGCCAGGGCAGTATAACTACCCCACAAGTGACCCCATTTTGGAAAGAAGAGACCCCAAGGTATTCGCTGATGGGCATGGCGAGTTCATGGAAGTTTTTATTTTTTGTCACAAGTTAGTGGAATATGAGACTTTGTATGAAAAAAAACAAAAAAAAAAACAAAACATAATTTTCCACTAACTTGTGACAAAAAATAAAAAATTCTAGGAACTCGCCATGCCCCTCACGGAATACCTTGGGGTGTCTTCTTTCCAAAATGGGGTCACTTGTGGGGTAGTTATACTGCCCTGGCATTCTAGGGGCCCAAATGTGTGGTAAGGAGTTTGAAATCAAATTCTGTAAAAAATGACGAGTGAAATCCGAAAGGTGCTCTTTGGAATATGGGCCCCTTTGCCCACCTAGGCTGCAAAAAAGTGTCACACATCTGGAATCTCTGTATTCAGGAGAAGTTGAGGAATGTGTTTTGGGGTGTCTTTTTACATATACCCATGCTGGGTGAGAGAAATATCTTGGTCAAATGCCAACTTTGTATAAAAAAAATGGGAAAAGTTGTCTTTTGCCAAGATATTTCTCTCACCCAGCATGGGTATATGTAAAATGACACCCCAAAACACATTCCCCAACTTCTCCTGAGTACGGAGATACCAGATGTGTGACACTTTTTTGCAGCCTAGGTGGGCAAAGGGGCCCATATTCCAAAGAGCACCTTTCGGATTTCACTGGTCATTTTTTACAGAATTTGATTTCAAACTCCTTACCACACATTTGGGCCCCTAGAATGCCAGGGCAGTATAACTACCCCACAAGTGACCCCATTTTGGAAAGAAGAGACCCCAAGGTATTCGCTGATGGGCATAGTGAGTTCATGGAAGTTTTTATTTTTTGTCACAAGTTAGTGGAATATGAGACTTTGTAAGAAAAAAATAAATAAAATAAAAATCATCATTTTCCACTAACTTGTGACAAAAAAAGAAAAATTCTAGGAACTCGCCATGCCCCTCACGGAATACCTTGGGGTGTCTTCTTTCCAAAATGGGGTCACTTGTGGGGTAGTTATACTGCCCTGGCATTTTGCAGGGGCCCTAATGTGTGGTAAGTAGGTAAATGACCTGTGAAATCCAAAAGGTGCTCTTTGGAATGTGGGCCCCTTTGCCCACCTAGGCTGCAAAAAAGTGCCACACATGTGGTATCTTTGTACTCGGGAGAAGTTGGGGAATGTGTTTTGGGGTGTCATTTTACATATACCCATGCTGGGTGAGATAAATATCTTGGTCAAATGCCAACTTTGTATAAAAAAAATGGGAAAAGTTGTCTTTTGCCAAGATATTTCTCTCACCCAGCATGGGTATATGTAAAATGACACCCCAAAACACATTCCCCAACTTCTCCTGAGTACGGCAATACCAGATGTGTGACACTTTTTTGCAGCCTAAATGCGCAAAGGGGCCCACATTCCTTTTATGAGGGCATTTTTAGACATTTGGATCCCAGACTTCTTCTCACACTTTAGGGCCCCTAGAATGCCAGGGCAGTATAAATACCCCACATGTGACCCCATTTTGGAAAGAAGACACCCCAAGGTATTCAATGAGGGGCATGGCGAGTTCATAGAAATTTTTTTTTTTTGGCACAAGTTAGCGGAAATTGATTTTATTTTTTTTTTCTCACAAAGTCTCCCTTTCCGCTAACTTGGGACAAAAATTTCAATCTTTCATGGACTCAATATGCTCCTCACGGAATACCTGGGGGTGTCTTCTTTCCGAAATGGGGTCACATGTGGGGTATTTATACTGCCCTGGCATTCTAGGGGCCCTAAAGCGTGAGAAGAAGTCTGGAATATAAATGTCTAAAAAATTTTACGCATTTGGATTCCGTGAGGGGTATGGTGAGTTCATGTGAGATTAAATTTTTTGACACAAGTTAGTGGAATATGAGACTTTGTAAGAAAAAAATAAATAATTCCGCTAACTTGGGCCAAAAAAATGTCTGAATGGAGCCTTACAGAGGGGTGATCAATGACAGGGGGGGTGATCAATGACAGGGGGTGATCAATGACAGGGGGGTGATCAGGGAGTCTATATGGGGTGATCACCACAGTCATTGATCACGCCCCTGTAAGGCTCCATTCAGACGTCCGTGTGCGTTTTGCGGATCCGATCCATCTATCAGTGGATCCGTAAAAATCATGCGGACATCTGAATGGAGCTTTACAGGGGGGTGATCAATGACAGGGGGGTAATCAATGACAGGGGGGTGATCAGGGAGTCTATATGGGGTGATCACCACAGTCATTGATCATGCCCCTGTAAGGCTCCATTCAGACGTCCGTGTGCGTTTTGCGGATCCGATCCATCTATCAGTGGATCCGTAAAAATCATGCGGACGTCTGAATGGAGCTTTACAGGGGTGTGATCAATGACAGGGGGGTAATCAATGACAGGGGGGTGATCAGGGAGTCTATATGGGGTGATCACCACAGTCATTGATCATGCCCCTGTAAGGCTCCATTCAGACGTCCGTGTGCGTTTTGCGGATCCGATCCATCTATCAGTGGATCCGTAAAAATCATGCGGACGTCTGAATGGAGCTTTACAGGGGGGTGATCAATGACAGGGGGGTAATCAATGACAGGGGGGTAATCAATGACAGGGGGGTGATCAGGGAGTCTATATGGGGTGATCACCACAGTCATTGATCATGCCCCTGTAAGGCTCCATTCAGACGTCCGTGTGCGTTTTGCGGATCCATCTATCAGTGGATCCGTAAAAATCATGCGGACGTCTGAATGGAGCTTTACAGGGGGGTGATCAATGACAGGGGTGTAATCAATGACAGGGGGGTGATCAGGGAGTCTATATGGGGTGATCACCACAGTCATTGATCATGCCCCTGTAAGGCTCCATTCAGACGTCCGTGTGCGTTTTGCGGATCCGATCCATCTATCAGTGGATCCGTAAAAATCATGCGGACGTCTGAATGGAGCTTTACAGGGGTGTGATCAATGACAGGGGGGTGATCAGGGAGTCTATATGGGGTGATCAGGGGTGATCAAGGGTGAATAAGGGGTTAATAAGTGACGGGGGGGTGGTGTAGTGTAGTGTGGTGCTTGGTGCAACATATTACTGAGCTACCTGTGTCCTCTGGTGGTCGATCCAAACAAAGGGGACCACCAGAGGACCAGGTAGCAGGTATATTAGACGCTGTTATCATAACAGCGTCTAATATACCTGTTAGGGGTTAAAAAAATCACATCTCCAGCCTGCCAGCGAACGATCGCCGCTGGCAGGCTGGAGATCCACTCTCTTACCTTCCGTTCCTGTGAGCGCGCGCGCCTGTGTGCGCGCGTTCACAGGAAATCTCGGCCATCGCGAGAGGACGCGCCGGCGCGTCCACTCGGAATGAATCAACCACCTCCAGGACGCGTCTGTGCGTACAGCGGTCCGGAGGTGGTTAAAGGTATATCACACCCCTCAATCATTTTTTTTTTTTGGGGGGGGGGCAAACAGGTATATCACACCAGTTGCAATTAGTTATTCCAATAGCTTTTGTCCCTCTATCTAGCTGCAGTATCGCAGCAGAACCGCACAGAACTGCTGCACAATACAAATGCACTATAATAAACTTTCTATGTTAGAAAGTATATTATAAGTATATTACACCCCTCAGTATGTCAGAACGATCGATAGCACACCTATACAAGTCTTTAAAAGGACTTTTGTGGCTCTATTAGCTAGCATTTGGTGTCTCTAACAGTCTGTCTCTGCTCCACACAGTAACCTCTCCCTATACTGGCAAAAAACAGAATGTAAAATGGCTGCCAGATCGGGTTTATTTATAGGGTAGGGGGTGTGTTCATGTGCTGAAATGTCTCAACTGTCCCACCTGATGGATGTGTCATGGGTCAAAATTCGGCACAATGCAAAAGAATATGGTGCCGGCGGACATCGCCATATGTTCGCTTGTTTGACGAACCGCGAACGAGCAAAGTTCACTGCGAAACGACCGCCAGGCGAACTGCAAGGCCATCTCTACTTATAGGTAATTTGCGCGCATGCTGCCTTGCTTGACTGTGGTAGCCGTATCTGTTTCTTATTGATGGTCCAACAGGACCTAAATACGTCTTTAGATCACGTACTGTTTTTATTATCTAAAACATTACTTTTATTCATTAACTTTTTTTAAAAGATTTTTTCACCTACCACAATGTATACATAGACACTACATAGACATTTAAAACTATCAGTGGTGAGGGCTGCTCTATCTTGTTATTTTCATATGTCACTTATAGTGCCCTACTACTGTTTTGTGACAATAAATCTATTTTCCCTTGCATAGCTGTATGATCACTTAGTTCATTACTGAC
This sequence comes from Bufo bufo, assembly GCF_905171765.1. Lineage (NCBI taxonomy): Eukaryota > Metazoa > Chordata > Amphibia > Anura > Bufonidae > Bufo > Bufo bufo. Next base: position 618,384,589 of record NC_053390.1, on the reverse strand, counting down.
ATTGCTATAGATCAGCTGCTACTTTTATTGCCGCTGTTATTTCTACCTTTTTGTTAATGATGGCTATACTTCATTGCCACCTGTATCTCTATGCATTCGCTACTATTGTAGAGCACCCTCACTACCACTGTCTAAAAGCTAACACTCATGAACACTGCATCCCGACATGTTTCGCTGTATAACCAGCGTCTTCAGGGGATAATGCAGGTATGAGTGTTGGGGGCGGAGACCACTTCTTGATAGTTCGGATTTCATCCCATGTTCACAACTACCAATAGTGTGCAGAAACGTCATCTGTCTTTTTTCTTAGTGCCACTCCTCATCCCTTCTGCTAGGTCCCTGTTAGTCAGGGCTGATTCTGTCATCATCTCGCGATGTGACGCTTATCCTCGCGCATGCGCCCGGACTTTTTCAGAGCTTTCTAAAGCCTCGCGATACTTCTTGCGTATATTCTCGCATGCGCGCTGACTTAGAAATCCTTTAACTTGTTTCGTGCTCTCGCGATACGTTATGTATCCCCGCGCATGCGCTTGGACTTATATGTTTCTTAGAGGAACTTTATCCCTACTTCTAATGCGCAGGCGTGTGGACTTAGATGTTTTTTCATTACTGGCCTCATTTTGTAATAGGTATGCTTCTATCTTTACATCTACAGTACCAACTGGCATCAGTTTATCTCTTATACCGGCACCAGATTGACGCATTATTGTTATATTTGTTAGATGTCTGTAACGGAACGCCTAGCACCCCGACCGGGTACCTCCGTTGAATGGATGCTCCTAGTGCTTTCCGAGGACTCCAAGCACTCTACTTGACACCGTACGCACTGCAGACCCCACGAACCGCCGAAGCTTGGTTGAGGTCTCACCGTCTCCTACCCACCCTGGACCTACGACAAGGCTCCAGTGGGTGAACCTCTCCTAAAACCAGAGAGCAGGAACAGCTCTTAAAAGAGCTAGTAGTTATAGCCAGGGGAGTATAGCAAATCTCCCAGGGTATAGCAATCCCCAGCGTCGATCAGTTACCCAAACATCAGCCTCAACATGATAAAGGGTAAAACAGGAACACTTTATTGAGGGCTACACGCCCGTATTTATGCAGGTGCCCTTCTGGTGGACACGCCCCTAGGGGACCAGAATGAAGGCTGTGACACAGGACAGATATTCAGCACTGCAGGATACATAGAGACAATACATCCCCACAATGCATCATGGTTTCCTCCTCTCTGCCCTGGAGACACCGGAGGAGTAATCCAATTATCTCTCAAGACAAAGGGAATCACCAATACACATGTGGGGACAACAGAACACAGCATCTCTGTAGGGCCGGTGGAGAGACCTCGGTCCCATCTCCACCTGCCATCGGGAGGTCTTCCGAGAACCAGTCGATGAAGTTCCCTACTTTGGGAGTTGGTAGGGAAGCAGGGGGTGTTGCAGGAGGGCAGATCTGGCTCTGCTTGTCGAGTAGGTTGGGGATGAATGGAGCTGAGAAGGTGTTGGTAGGTCTGCTCCAGCTCCCACTCCCTTGTTACCAGGTGGGTCATGTCTTTGCTCACCTCCCTCCTGTCAGCATAAACAAGCATGCCCATCCGGTAGTCGTAGATATCCCAAAACCTAGACTCCTCCGTGCTGCCAAGATCAATGTCCTCCTCCAAGGCATCCCATAGTAACCCCAGTCCATCAAACTCCTCACCCTCGGGTCTGTCGTGCTCAGCCATCCAGGGGGAATGTTGAATGACATGCCACCTTAGGGCCTGGTAAGCGTCATCTAGCCAAAGCTCCTTACATACCAGGTTCTGGAGCTCTATTACCCAGTAATCCAGGGGCTGCTCTCCCAAGAGACCCATCCGCATCGCCACATGCTTCTGTAGCCGCTGCTCATAACTGGGGAGACTCTCACCTCGCCGCCGCTGGGCATTTTCCAGGGCATCATACCAGACTTCCTTTCTGTCTGCATCCCTGTAGTCTGTGGTTGCCTCCTCCTCCTCATCATAGAACGCTGTCCGAAGACTAGCCGATTCCATCCTGCTGTAGCCAGGGGCGCTGTACGGATACTAGCGTTGCCCTAAATTTAGTAAATCCACAAACGGTGTCTCCGAGCTGCTTCTCCTCACACTAGGACGCCATCCCACTGCTTGCCACCAAATATAACGGAACGCCTAGCACCCGACCGGGTACCTCCGTTGAATGGATGCTCCTAGTGCTTTCCGAGGACTCCAAGCACTCCACTTGACACCGTACGCACTGCAGACCCCACGAACCGCCGAAGCTTGGTTGAGGTCTCACCATCTCCTACCCACCCTGGACCTACGACAAGGCTCCAGGCTCCAGTGGTTGAACCTCTCCTAAAACCAGAGAGCAGGAACAGCTCTTAAAAGAGCTAGTAGTTATAGCCAGGGGAGTATAGCAAATCTCCCAGCGTATAGCAATCCCCAGCGTCAATCAGTTACCCAAACATCAGCCTCAACATGATAAAGGGTAAAACAGGAACACTTTATTGAGGGCTACCCGCCCGTATTTATGCAGGTCCCCATCTGGTGGACACGCCACTAGGGGACCAGAATGAAGACTGTGACACAGGACAGATATGCAGCACTGCAGGATACACAGAGACAATACATCCCCACAATGCATAATGGTTTCCTCCTCTCTGCCCTGGAGACACCCGAGGAGTAATCCAATTATCTCTCAAGACAAAGGGAAATCACCAATACACATGTGGGGACAACAGAACAGAAATCACCATTTAAACATACAATGTCACAACCCTTTTCAATACACAGACATTTAACATCCCAAAATGGCACGAATTAGACCAGGAGTTCAAGTTAGTTCAAGTCCTTTGTGAACAAATGAGGCCTGGTTGATGAGAGGGCCCCTAATCCTGGGGCAAGAGGCCAGCAGCCAGGCCCCTCCAAAACCCAGTGGCGAAGTTGGTTTCGCCACAATGTCTAATTCTGCACTCCTCATAACTAGAGTTGAGCGAACACCTGGATGTTCGGGTTCGACGAGTTCGGCCGAACTTTCGAAAAATGTTCGGGTTCGGGATCCGAACTCGACCCGAACTTCATCCCGAACCCGAACCCCATAGAAGTCAATGGGGACCCGAACTTTTGGGCACTAAAAAGGCTGTAAAACACACCCGGAAAGGGCTAGAGGGCTGCAAAAGGCAGCAAAATGTAGTTAAATCCCCTGCAAACAAATGTAGATAGGGAAATGATGAGTTAACATAAAATAAATAAAAATTAAACAATATTAATTGGAGTGAGGTCCCATAGCACAGAATCAGGCTTCAAGTCACCCACCAATGGAGAAGGTCACTTACTATTATTTTGACCACAGCACCCAGACAAAGGAGAGAGGTCCCACAGCAGAGAACCAGGCATCATATCACCCACCACAGGAGTAGGCCACCATTTAGTTACTTTGACCCCTACACCCAGACGGAGGAGAGAGGTTACACAGCAGAGAATCAGGCATTTAGATCACCCACCACAGGAGTAGGCCACCATTGAATCAGACCCCGGCAACCATGTCAGATGGCACAAGCATAAGCTTTATATCAATCAGCACAGGAGAAGGCGACTTTGACAGACTTTGACCCCTACACCCGGACGGAGGAGAGAGGTTTCAAAGCAGAGAATCAGGCATTTAGATCACCCACCACAGGAGTAGGCCCCAATTTAATGGGACCCCGGCAACCATGTCAGATGGCACAACCATCAGCTTCATATCAATCAGCACAGGAGAAGGCGACTTTGAAAGACTTTGACCCCTACACCCAGACGGAGGAGAGAGGTTTCACAGCAGAGAATCAGGCATTTAGATCACCCACCACAGGAGTAGGCCCCCATTGAATCAGACCCTGGCAACCATGTCAGATGGCACAACCATCAGCTTTATATCAATCAGCACAGGAGAAGGCGACTTTGAAAGACTTTGACCCCTACACCCAGATGGAGGAGAGAGGTTTCACAGCAGAGAATCAGGCATCATATCAACCACCACAGGAGAAGCCACCATTTAGTTACTTTGACCCCTGCACCCAGGAAGAGGAGAGAGGCACCACAGCACATATTCTGGCATCATATCAGCCACCACAGGAGAAGCCACCATTGAGTTACTTTGACCACCGCACCCAGGAAGAGGAGAGAGGCACCACAGCACATATTCTGGCATCATATCAGCCACCACAGGAGAAGCCACCATTGAGTTACTTTGACCCCCGCACCCAGGAAGAGGAGAGAGGCACCACAGCACATATTCTGGCATCATATCAGCCACCACAGGAGAAGCCACCATTGAGTTACTTTGACCCCTGCACCCAGGAAGAGGAGAGAGGCCCCACAGCACATATTCTGGCATCATATCAGCCACCACAGGAGAAGCCACCATTTAGTTACTTTGACCCCTTCACCCAAACAGAGGAGAGAGGTTCCACATCAGAGAATCAGGCATCATATCAACCACCACAGGAGTAGGCCACAATTTAATGGGACCCCGGCAACCATGTCAGATGGCACAACCATCAGCTTCATATCAATCAGCACAGGAGAAGGCGACTTTGAAAGACTTTGACCCCTACACCCAGACGGAGGAGAGAGGTTTCACAGCAGAGAATCAGGCATTTAGATCACCCACCACAGGAGTAGGCCCCCATTGAATCAGACCCTGGCAACCATGTCAGATGGCACAACCATCAGCTTTATATCAATCAGCACAGGAGAAGGCGACTTTGAAAGACTTTGACCCCTACACCCAGATGGAGGAGAGAGGTTTCACAGCAGAGAATCAGGCATCATATCAACCACCACAGGAGAAGCCACCATTTAGTTACTTTGACCCCTGCACCCAGGAAGAGGAGAGAGGCACCACAGCACATATTCTGGCATCATATCAGCCACCACAGGAGAAGCCACCATTGAGTTACTTTGACCCCCGCACCCAGGAAGAGGAGAGAGGCACCACAGCACATATTCTGGCATCATATCAGCCACCACAGGAGAAGCCACCATTGAGTTACTTTGACCCCCGCACCCAGGAAGAGGAGAGAGGCACCACAGCACATATTCTGGCATCATATCAGCCACCACAGGAGAAGCCACCATTGAGTTACTTTGACCCCTGCACCCAGGAAGAGGAGAGAGGCCCCACAGCACATATTCTGGCATCATATCAGCCACCACAGGAGAAGCCACCATTTAGTTACTTTGACCCCTGCACCCAGGAAGAGGAGAGAGGCACCACAGCACATATTCTGGCATCATATCAGCCACCACAGGAGTAGGCCACAATTTAGTTTATTTGACCCCTGCACCCAGGAAGAGGAGAGAGGCCCCACAGCACATATTCTGGCATCATATCAGCCACCACAGGAGAAGCCACCATTGAGTTACTTTGACCCCCGCACCCAGGAAGAGGAGAGAGGCACCACAGCACATATTCAGGCATCATATCACACACCACAGGAGAAGGCCTCTTTCAGTGATTTAGGCCTTTGGACCCAGACAGAGGAGAGAGGCACCACAGCACATATTCTGGCATCATATCAGCCACCACAGGAGAAGCCACCATTGAGTTACTTTGACCCCTGCACCCAGGAAGAGGAGAGAGGCCCCACAGCACATATTCTGGCATCATATCAGCCACCACAGGAGAAGCCACCATTTAGTTACTTTGACCCCTGCACCCAGGAAGAGGAGAGAGGCACCACAGCACATATTCTGGCATCATATCAGCCACCACAGGAGTAGGCCACAATTTAGTTTATTTGACCCCTGCACCCAGGAAGAGGAGAGAGGCCCCACAGCACATATTCTGGCATCATATCACACACCACAGGAGAAGGCCTCTTTCAGTGATTTAGGCCTTTGGACCCAGACAGAGGAGAGAGGTCAGAGATTAGCTTCATATCCCCCAGCACAGCAGAAGACCGCTTTATTTGACTTAGGCCTCAGCACCCAGACAGAAGACAGAGGTAGCATGGCAGAGGTTATGGCTTCATGTCACCCGTTAGTTTAACCGGCCACTTTCATCTGGTTAGGCCCCGGCGCCCAGACAGAGAAGAGTTTCATTCAACTGTGGGTTTCATAAAATTTGTATCAAATAAAGAAGTGGCCCGTAGCACAACAAGACATGTTTTAGGCAGTTAATAAGGACTACTCTGCACAAGGGAGGGACAGGTCCTGTGGGATCCATGCCTGGTTCATCTTTATGAAGGTCAGCTTGTCCACGTTGGCTGTGGACAGGCGGCTGCGCTTGTCAGTAATGACGCCCCCTGCCGTGCTGAATACGCGTTCAGATAAAACGCTGGCCGCCGGGCAGGAAAGCACCTCCAAGGCATAACATGCTAACTCTGGCCACGTGGACAATTTCGAAACCCAGTAGTTGAATGGGGCCGAACCATCCGTCAGGATGTGGAGGGGTGTGCAGACATACTGTTCAACCATGTTAGTGAAATGCTGCCTCCTGCTAACACGTTCCGTATCAGGTGTCGGTGCAGATAGCTGTGGCGTGGAGACAAAACTTTTCCACATTTCTGCCATGCTAACCCTGCCCTCAGATGAGCTGGCCGTGACACAGCTGTGTTGGCGACCTCTTGCCACTCCTCTGCCTTCACCTTCCACCTGTTCCCCTGTGACATGTGGGAATGCTCTCAAGAGCGCCTCTATCAGCGTGCGCTTGTACTCGCGCATCTTACGGTCGCGCTCCAGTTCAGGAATTAAAGTGGGCACATTGTCTTTATACCGGGGATCCAGCAGGGTGGCCACCCAGTAGTCTGCACACGTTAAAACGTGGGCAACTCTGCTGTCGTTGCGCAGGCATTGGAGCATATATTCGCTCATGTGGGCCAGGCTACCCATGGGTAAGGACAAGCTGTCCTCTGTGGGAGGCGTATCGTCATCGTCCACCGTATCCCCCCAGCCACGCACCAGTGATGGGCCTGGGCTGCCACCCCGCTGTGAACTTGCGTCATCCTCGTCCCCCTCCACCTCCTCCTCCTCATCCTCCTCGTCCTCCAGTACAGTGCCTTGGCTGGCGACTTGTGAACCTGTCCTCTGCTGCTTAAACAAACCTCCCTCTGAGCCACTTCGAACAGACTGGCCCGAAAGTGTTAGAAACGAGCCCTCATCCTCCTCCACCTGGGCCACCTCCTCTAACATCATTGCCCTAAGTGTTTTCTCAAGGAGACATAGAAGTGGTATTGTAACGCTGATAACAGTGTCATCGCCACTGGCCATGTTGGTGGAGTACTCGAAACAGCGCAGCAGGGCACACAGGTCTCGCATGGAGGCCCAATCATTGGTGGTGAAGTGGTGCTGTTCGGCAGTACGACTGACGCGAGCGTGCTGCAGCTGAAACTCCACTATGGCCTGCTGCTGCTCGCACAGTCTCTCCAGCATGTGCAAGGTGGAGTTCCACCGGGTGGGCACGTCGCATATGAGGCGGTGAGCGGGAAGGCCGAAGTTCCGCTGTAGCGCAGACAGGCGAGCAGCGGCAGGATGTGAACGGCGGAAGCGCGCACAGACGGCCCGCACTTTATGCAGCAGCTCTGACATGTTGGGGTAGTGGTGAATGAACCTCTGCACCACCAAGTTCAGCACATGCGCCAGGCAAGGGATGTGCGTCAAACCGGCTAGTCCCAGAGCTGCCACGAGATTTCGCCCATTATCGCATACCACCAGGCCTGGCTTGAGGCCCACCGGCAGAAACCACTCGTCGGTCTGTTGTTCAATACCCCGCCACAACTCCTGTGCGGTGTGGGGCCTGTCCCCCAAACATATGAGTTTCAGAATGGCCTGCTGACGTTTACCCCGGGCTGTGCTGAAGTTGGTGATGAAGGTGTGTGGCTGAACGGATGAGCTGGTGGAAGCAGTGGAGGAGGAAGCCGAGTAGGAGGAGGAGGCTACAGGAGGCAGAGAATGATGCCCTGCGATCCTAGGGGGCGGAAGGACGTGCGCCAAGGAACTGTCCGCCGGGGGCCCAGCCGCCACTACATTCATCCAGTGTGCAGTTAGTGAGATATAGCGTCCCTGGCCGTGCTTACTGGTCCACGTATCTGTGGTTAGGTGGACCTTGCCACAAATGGCGTTGCGCAGTGCACACTTGATTTTATCGGACACTTGCATGTGCAGGGAAGGCACGGCTGTCTTGGAGAAGTAGTGGCGGCTGGGAACCACATACTGCGGGACAGCCATGGCCATCAGCTTTTTGAAGCTGTCTGTGTCCACCAGCCGGAATGACAGCATTTCAAAGGCCAGCAGTTTAGAAATGCTGGCGTTCAGGCCAAGGGCTCGAGGGTGACTCGGGGGGAATTTGCGCTTCCTCTCTAAGGTTTGAGATATTGAGAGCTGAACGCTGCTGTGTGATATAGTGGAGACGCTAGTTGACGGTGGCGGTGGTGGTGGTGTCGGTGGCACATCCTCTGTTTGCTGCTCGGCAGGTGGCAACATTCCTCTCGAGGCGGAAGCCGAGGCAGCAGCGGTAGAGGGAGCAGGGGGAGCCTCAGCGAGTGCCTGGTTTTTAAGGTGTGTACCCCACTGCAGTTCATGCTTTGCATGTAGATGCCTGGTCATGCAGGTTGTGCTGAGGTTCAGAACGTTAATGCCTCGCCTCAGGCTCTGATGGCAGAGCGTGCAAGTCACTCGGGTCTTGTCGGTAGGACATTGTTTAAAGAAGTGCCATGCCAGGGAACTCTTTGAAGCTGCCTTTGTGGGGCTGGGTCCCTGTTGGCGATGTCCAGTAGCAGGCGAACTCTGGGGGCGGCGGCTCGTCTGCTTTGGCCCCCTGCTCCCTCTTTGGCTTCGCTGTTGTCTCGGTCTCACCACTACCTCTTCCTCTGAACTGTGAAAGTCATCGCCACGACCTTCAGTCCATGTGGGGTCTAAGACCTCATCGTCCTCTGCATCGTCTTCCACCCAGTCTCCCTCCCTGACCTCCTCCTGTTCAGTCTGCACACTGCAAAAAGACGCGGCAGTGGGCACCTGTGTTTCGTCATCATCAGAGAGTCGGTGACTCTGCTGTGGTGGTATTCCCATGTCCTCTTCATCTGGAGACATAAGTGGTTGTGCGTCAGTGCATGGTATGTCTTCCTCCACTGGGGAAGGGCTAGGTGGACGCCCCTGGGAAACCCTGGAAGCAGAGTCTTCAAACAGAAGAAGAGATTGCTGCATAACTTGTGGCTCAGACCGTTTCCCTGATATGCTTGGGGGTGATGTGACAGACTGATGGGCTTGGTTTTCAGGTGCCACCTGTGCGCTTTCCGCAGAAGACTGGGTGGAAGACCATGTGGTGAACGTGCTGGAAGCACTGTCGGCCACCCAATCGATTAATGCCTGTACCTGCTCAGGCCTTACCATCCTAAGAGCGGCATTGTGCCCCACGAGATATTGCGGTACATTCTGCCGGCTAGTTGAGGGAGTTCGTTCCCTACTGTGTGCGCCTGGGGCCGAACGGCCACGTCCTCTACCAGCAACAGAGGCTCCACGGACACCACCACGACCGCGTCCTCGTCCCTTAATAGTATTTTTCTTCATTGTTGCGATTCAACTCGCACCACAATGAAATATATTATTTTTTATAAGCAAAATCCCCTCACTGGAATACTTTCAGTCTTTTGACTGTATGGATTACAGATGGAATGACTGTTATATGTGTAACATAGTAACATAGTAACATAGTACATAAGGCCGAAAAAAGACATTTGTCCATCCAGTTCGGCCTGTCATCCTACAAGTTGATCCAGAGGAAGGCAAAAAAAACCCTGTGAGGTAGAAGCCAATTTTCCTCACTTTAGGGGAATAAAAAATTCCTTCCCGACTCCAATCAGGCAATCAGAATAACTCCCTGGATCAACGACCCCTCTCTAGTAGCTATAGCCTGTAATATTATTACACTCCAGAAATACATCCAGGCCCCTCTTGAATTCCTTTATTGTACTCACCATCACCACCTCCTCAGGCAGAGAGTTCCATAGTCTCACTGCTCTTACCGTAAAGAACCCTTTTCTATGTTTGTGTACAAACCTTCTTTCCTCCAAACGCAGAGGATGTCCCCTCGTCACAGTCACAGTCCTGGGGATAAATAGATGATGGGATAGATCTCTGTACTGCCCCCTGATATATTTATACATAGTAATTAGATCTCCCCTCAGTCGTCTTTTTTCTAACGTGAATAACCCTAATTTTGATAATCTTTCAGGGTACTGTAGTTGCCCCATTCCAGTTATTACTTTAGTTGCCCTCCTCTGGACCCTCTCCAGCTCTGCTATGTCTGCCTTGTTTACAGGAGCCCAGAACTGTACACAGTACTCCATGTGTGGTCTGACCAGTGATTTGTAAAGTAGTAGGAATATGTTCTCATCACGGGCATCTATGCCCCTTTTGATGCAACCCATTATCTTATTGGCCTTGGCAGCCGCTGCCTGACACTGTTTTTTGCAGCTTAGTTTGCTGTTTATTAAAATTCCTAGATCCTTTTCCATGTCAGTGTTACCGAGTGTTTTACCATTTAGTATGTACGGGTGACTTGCATTATTCCTTCCCATGTGCATAACTTTACATTTCTCAGTGTTAAACCTCATCTGCCACTTATCTGCCCAAGCCTCCAATCTATCCAGATCCCTCTGTAGTAGTATACTGTCCTCTTCAGTGTTAATTACTTTACACAGTTTAGTGTCATCTGCGAAAATTGATATTTTACTATGCAAGCCTTCTACAAGATCATTAATAAATATATTGAAGAGAATAGGGCCCAATACTGACCCCTGAGGTACTCCACTAGTGACAGTGACCCAATCTGAGTATGTACCGTTAATAACCACCCTCTGTTTTCTATCATTGAGCCAGTTACTTACCCACTTACAGACGTTTTCTCCGAGTCCGAGCATTCTCATTTTATATACTAACCTTTTATGAGGTACAGTGTCAAATGCTTTGGAGAAGTCCAGATACACGACATCCATTGATTTGCCGCTGTCAAGTCTAGTACTTACCTCCTCATAGAAACTGATTAAATTAGTTTGACATGACCGATCCCTCACGAAGCCATGCTGATATGGCGTTATTTGCTTATTTCCCATAAGATGCTCTAACATAGCATCTCTCAGAAAACCTTCAAACAGTTTACCCACAACAGATGTTAAACTTACCGGCCTATAGTTTCCAGGCTCTGTTTTTGGACCCTTTTTGAATATTGGCACCACATTTGCCATGCGCCAATCCTGTGGGACATTCCCTGTTAGTACAGAGTCCGCAAATATCAGAAATAAGGGTCTGGCTATGACATTACTTAATTCCCTTAGGATACGGGGGTGTATGCCATCCGGTCCTGGCGATTTGTCTATTTTGATTTTTTTAAGTCGCTGTTGTACTTCTTCCTGGGTCAGACAGGACACTTTTAATGGCGAATTTATTTCAGCATTCAGCATTTCATCTGACAGTTTATTTTCCTCAGTGAATACATTGGAGAAAAAAATATTTAACAGCTTTGCTTTCTCCTCGTCGCTCTCTGCGACTCCCCCCTCATTACTCTTTAAAGGGCCGACACCTTCAGATTTATACTTTTTAACATTTATATAATTGAAGAACATTTTAGGGTTAGTTTTACTCTGTTTGGCAATTAATCTCTCGGTCTCTAGTTTGGCCGCTTTTATTTGTTTTTTACATGTTCTGTTTTTTTCCTTATAGTTTTTCAGTGCTTCCGTGCTACCCTCCTGTTTTAGGGTTTTATATGCTTTCTTTTTGTCATTTATTGCTTTCTTTACAGTTCTGTTTATCCACATTGGTTTCTTTTTGTTCCTTAACCTTTTATTCCCATACGGTATGTACCTCTCACAATGAGATTTTAGGATGTTTTTAAAGATATCCCATTTTTTGGCTGTATTTTTATTTTTGAGGACTTTGTCCCAGTTAGTTAGGCCTATGGCCTCTCTTAGTTGGCTAAATTTGAGTACCGCTTTCTTTGACAGATTCTAGTATGGGTACATATATGTTTTCCCAACCCCAGCACATTAGTTTGCTAATTCCAGATGTATGAAACGCAGGCCTAACTGTATCTAGTATATTGAACGCCAGATAAACTAACTTGGCCTTTTTTAAATAAAAAAAATTCCCTCACTGGAATACTTTCAGTCTTTTGACTGTATGGATTACAGATGGAATGACTGTTATATGTGAGTACCGCTTTCTTTGACAGATTCTAGTATGGGTACATATATGTTTTCCCAACCCCAGCAAATTAGTTTGCTAATTCCAGATGTATGAAACGCAGGCCTAACTGTATCTAGTATATTGAACGCCAGATAAACTAACTTGGCCTTTTTTAAATAAAAAAAATTCCCTCACTGGAATACTTTCAGTCTTTTGACTGTATGGATTACAGATGGAATGACTGTTATATGTGAGTACCGCTTTCTTTGACAGATTCTAGTATGGGTACATATATGTTTTCCCAACCCCAGCACATTAGTTTGCTAATTCCAGATGTATGAAACGCAGGCCTAACTGTATCTAGTATATTGAACGCCAGATAAACTAACTTGGCCTTTTTTAAATAAAAAAAATTCCCTCACTGGAATACTTTCAGTCTTTTGACTGTATGGATTACAGATGGAATGACTGTTATATGTGAGTACCGCTTTCTTTGACAGATTCTAGTATGGGTACATATATGTTTTCCCAACCCCAGCAAATTAGTTTGCTAATTCCAGATGTATGAAACGCAGGCCTAACTGTATCTAGTATATTGAACGCCAGGTAAACTAACTTGGCCTTTTTTAAATAAAAAAAATTCCCTCACTGGAATACTTTCAGTCTTTTGACTGTATGGATTACAGATGGAATGACTGTTATATGTGAGTACCGCTTTCTTTGACAGATTCTAGTATGGGTACATATATGTTTTCCCAACCCCAGCACATTAGTTTGCTAATTCCAGATGTATGAAATGCAGGCCTAACTGTATCTAGTATATTGAACGCCAGATAAACTAACTTGGCCTTTTTTAAATAAAAAAAAAATTCCCTCACTGGAATACTTTCAGTCTTTTGACTGTATGGATTACAGATGGAATGACTGTTATATGTGAGTACCGCTTTCTTTGACAGATTCTAGTATGGGTACATATATGTTTTCCCAACCCCAGCAAATTAGTTTGCTAATTCCAGATGTATGAAACGCAGGCCTAACTGTATCTAGTATATTGAACGCCAGATAAACTAACTTGGCCTTTTTTAAATAAAAAAAATTCCCTCACTGGAATACTTTCAGTCTTTTGACTGTATGGATTACAGATGGAATGACTGTTATATGTGAGTACCGCTTTCTTTGACAGATTCTAGTATGGGTACATATATGTTTTCCCAACCCCAGCAAATTAGTTTGCTAATTCCAGATGTATGAAACGCAGGCCTAACTGTATCTAGTATATTGAACGCCAGATAAACTAACTTGGCCTTTTTTAAATAAAAAAAATTCCCTCACTGGAATACTTTCAGTCTTTTGACTGTATGGATTACAGATGGAATGACTGTTATATGTGAGTACCGCTTTCTTTGACAGATTCTAGTATGGGTACATATATGTTTTCCCAACCCCAGCACATTAGTTTGCTAATTCCAGATGTATGAAACGCAGGCCTAACTGTATCTAGTATATTGAACGCCAGATAAACTAACTTGGCCTTTTTTAAATAAAAAAAATTCCCTCACTGGAATACTTTCAGTCTTTTGACTGTATGGATTACAGATGGAATGACTGTTATATGTGAGTACCGCTTTCTTTGACAGATTCTAGTATGGGTACATATATGTTTTCCCAACCCCAGCAAATTAGTTTGCTAATTCCAGATGTATGAAACGCAGGCCTAACTGTATCTAGTATATTGAACGCCAGATAAACTAACTTGGCCTTTTTTAAATAAAAAAAATTCCCTCACTGGAATACTTTCAGTCTTTTGACTGTATGGATTACAGATGGAATGACTGTTATATGTGAGTACCGCTTTCTTTGACAGATTCTAGTATGGGTACATATATGTTTTCCCAACCCCAGCAAATTAGTTTGCTAATTCCAGATGTATGAAACGCAGGCCTAACTGTATCTAGTATATTGAACGCCAGATAAACTAACTTGGCCTTTTTTAAATAAAAAAAATTCCCTCACTGGAATACTTTCAGTCTTTTGACTGTATGGATTACAGATGGAATGACTGTTATATGTGAGTACCGCTTTCTTTGACAGATTCTAGTATGGGTACATATATGTTTTCCTAACCCCAGCACATTAGTTTGCTAATTCCAGATGTATGAAACGCAGGCCTAACTGTATCTAGTATATTGAACGCCAGATAAACTAACTTGGCCTTTTTTAAATAAAAAAAATTCCCTCACAGGAATACTTTCAGTCTTTTGACTGTATGGATTACAGATGGAATGACTGTTATATGTGAGTACCGCTTTCTTTGACAGATTCTAGTATGGGTACATATATGTTTTCCTAACCCCAGCACATTAGTTTGCTAATTCCAGATGTATGAAACGCAGGCCTAACTGTATCTAGTATATTGAACGCCAGATAAACTAACTTGGCCTTTTTTAAATAAAAAAAATTCCCTCACTGGAATACTTTCAGTCTTTTGACTGTATGGATTACAGATGGAATGACTGTTATATGTGAGTACCGCTTTCTTTGACAGATTCTAGTATGGGTACATATATGTTTTCCCAACCCCAGCACATTAGTTTGCTAATTCCAGATGTATGACACGCAGGCCTAACTGTATCTAGTATATTGAACGCCAGATAAACTAACTTGGCCTTTTTTAAATAAAAAGAAAGTTCCCTCACTGGAATACTTTATGGCTTTTCACTGTATGGATTACAGGTGGACTGGTATTAGTAGGGGTGACACAAGCACACCCAAGTTACTGATGTAGGATTTCTATGGCACAGACCACTATTACAAGTGATTAATGGACGTTGGGAGAGATTGTGCTGCAGCACTAGTCCCAAGATGGCCGCCGCCTATCAGCCCAGTAACATGTGCCACAAAATGGTCTGCACAACCTTTAAAAAAAATAGCCTTGGACTGTGCTGCTAAATCGCTATTGGTCTGAATCCCAGGTGTAGATGTCTGACTTGTTTGGAGCTTTGGAATGCACACTGTGGCAGCTTCTGCTGCAGCACTACAAGTCGCAAAATGGCGGCCGGCGGTCAGCCCGGGTACATGTGGATGGAAAAATCACTCTGGCCACTCTAAAAATAGCCAATCCCTATCAAAAAAGCAGCTCAGCTCAGATGAATCACAGGTGGAGGAGAGAAATTTGCTTCCAGTTATTCAATTATCCCTGCCTATTCTCGCCCTAGCATCAGCTGCGTCTAACCCTGTTCTATTCACATCGGGAGTGAGCACGTCCCGACGTGCGCACAAGCTTATAAGAGGCTGAGTCACATGCTGCACTTGGCCAATCACAGCCTTGCCAATAGTAGGCATGGCTGCGATGGCATCTTAGGGCAAGTAGTATGATGCATGTTGATTGGCTGCTTTGCAGCCTTTCAAAATGCGCCAAAATACATGCCGAACGACGAACCCGAACCCGAACTTTTACGAAAAAGTTTGGGTTCGGGTCCGTGTCACGAACACCCCAAAATTCGGTACGGACCCGAACTATGCTCGAACTGTTCGCTCAACACTACTCATAACTAGTGATGAGCGGGAGGTGTCATATTCGATTTCGCAATATTTCGCGAATATTCAATTGAATATTCGTCTTTTATTCGTCGAAATCAAATATTCGTCATTAATCCATTTATCGCGAATAGTATGCGATTTAATTAATCGCGTATTGCGATTGTTCTTTTGACAGTATAAGGCAACGTTCGACTAATTGACTATGGCTAGGCTAATATGTGTATTTTACGAAAATTCGTAATATTGCTCTAACTTCGTCTTTTAGAAAATTTGTAATATTCTAAAAGACGAAGTTAGAGCAATATTACGAATTTTCGTAAAATACACATATAGATTGTAATATAGTGCTATAATCCTTTTTTTTGTCTAATTTCTTTTGCCTCTTCTGAACTTCAGTTTTGGAAAATATGTACACTATTAAAAAAATTACTATAGCAGTATATTAGCTAAATTACAATCTATATGTGTATTTTACGAATATTCTTAATATTGCTCTAACTATTCTTTTAGAATATTCGTAATTTTCTAAATGACGAAGTTAGAGCAATATTACGAATATTCTAAAAGACTAAGTTAGAGCAATAATATTCCACTTTGGCATACTGCTCTCCGACAAGCGTCCCCGTAACCATGGGAACGCCTGTGGATTAGAATATACCATCGGATCTGAGTTTTTACGATCTCAGGGAAAACTCAGATGGTATTTTCTAACCCACAGGCGTTCCCATGGTGACGGGGACGCTTGTCGGGGAGGTGTATGCTGAAGTTGATTAAATAACGATTTTGTCATGCGGTCGGGCAGTGCCGGGCACACGTATTAACCATTACGATTTTTCTGTTGTAATATTCGTGAACTCGAATATTATAACCGAGATTATTGGTTTAGATTAGAATAGGACGAATATTCTAAAATTGAATATACAGCAATATATTATTTATTTCGAATATTCCGCTCCATCTGAAAACGTGATTCCTTCCATCTTAAATTCAGTTGCTTGTGGGCCAATGGCTCATTGACCCACAAGCAAGAAGCAGGGAGGAATCATATATTTTCAGATGGGAAAAAAAACAAAAAAAATCTAATATTCGATTTCGCGAATATATAGAACTATATTCAAAATATTCGCGAAATCTCGAAGTTGCGATATTCGAGATAAAAATTTGTTATTCGAATATTCGTGCACAACACTACTCATAACTAGAGATGTCCCGAACTATTCGCCGGCGAACAGTTCCCGGCGAACATCACTTGTTCGCGTTCGCCGCGGCGGGTGAACATATGCGATGTTCAGTCCGCCGCCTATTTGTCGTCATTGAGCAAACTTTGACCCTGTACCTCACAGTCAGCAGACACATTCCAGCCAATCAGCAGCATACCCTCCCTCCCAGACCCTCCCACCTAGCAAAAAGCAAGGACAGCATCCATCTTAGATTCATTCGGACGCTGCGGTCTTAGTGAGAGGAGGGACAGTGCAGCTGCTGCTGATTTAATAGGGAAATCGATAGCTAGGCCAGTGTATTCAGTGTCCACTCCAGTCCTGAAAGACTCATCTGATCTGCTGTAAGGACAGTGTCCTGACAGCACCCCAAAAAAGCCCTTTTTAGGGCTAGTACATCAGTCTGCTTTTTTTTTTCTCTGTAATCTAATTGCAGTTATTTGCCTGCAAGCGTGTGTGTCAGGCCTACAGCGTGTACTGTGCCAACTACTGCCAGTGCACAGTGCCACCAGTGCCACTCATATCTGGTGTCACAGTAGATTACATTAAAAAAAATAAACTTATTTGACTGTAATATAATTTCAGTTAGTTGCCTGCAAGCGTGTGTCAGGCCTACAGCGTGTACTGTGCCAACTACTGACAGTGCACAGTGCCACCAGTGCCACTCATATCTGGTGTCACAGTAGCTTGCACGCATAGTACAACTAATCGAAAAAATATGACAGGCAGAGGCAGGCCACCCCGCAGGGGCCATCGTGGTCGTGGTGATGTGACTTCCTTTGGCCCTAGAATAATGCCCAGTGTTCAGAGGCCACGTACCCTGAACTCGAAAAGTTCTGAGGACATAGTTGACTGCCTAACACAGGACACCCAATCTTCTACAGCTTCCGCTCGGAACCTTGACACACCATCCTCCTCCAGCTCAGCTTCGGGCACCGCTCAAGTTACCACTCGCCCACCTGCCGCCACGACCAACACTAGCACCACAGCTGCTTCACTTGATCTGTCAGAGGAGTTATTTACTCATCAGTTGGAAGAAAAGAGTGATGCGCAACCATTATTGCCAGAGGATGTAGATAACAGGGATATGTCTCAGTCAGGCAGCATTACACACATGGACGTACGATGTGATGATGATGATGTTGTACCCGCTGCTGATTCCTTTGCTGAGTTGTCAGATACAAGTGAAGCGGTTGATGATGACGATTAGAGTTGAGCGAACACCTGGATGTTCGGGTTCGAGAAGTTCGGCCGAACTTCACGGAAATTTTCGGGTTCGGGATCCGAACCCAAACCCCATTGAAGTCAATGGGGACCCGAACTTTTGGGCACTAAAAAGGCTGTAAAACAGCCCAGGAAAGAGCTAGAGGGCTGCAAAAGGCAGCAACATGTAGGTAAATCCCCTGCAAACAAATGTGGATAGGGAAATTAATTAAAATAAAAATAAAAAAAATAAAAAAGACCCAATATCAATTGGACAGAGGTCCCATAGCAGAGAATCTGGCTTCACGTCAGCAGAGAATCAGTCTCTTCATGCCATAGCAAAGAATCTGGCTTCATGTCAGCACAGAATCAGTCTCTTCATGCCATAGCAGAGAATCTGGCTTCATGTCAGCACAGAATCAGTCTTCATGTCATAGCAGAGAATCAGGCTTTACGTCACCCACCACTGGAACAGGCCACTGTCACACATTTAGGCCCAGGCACCCAGGCAGAGGAGAGACGTCCCGTAACAGAGAATCTGGCCTGATGTCAGCGCAGAATCAGTCTTCATGTCATAGCAGAGAATCAGGCTTCACGTCACCCACCACTGGAACAGGCCACTGTCACACATTTAGGCCCAGGCACCCAGGCAGAGGAGAGAGGTCCCGTAACAGAGAATCTGGCCTGATGTCAGCGCAGAATCAGTCTTCATGTCATAGCAGAGAATCAGGCTTCACGTCACCCACCACTGGAACAGGCCACTGTCACACATTTAGGCCCAGGCACCCAGGCAGAGGAGAGAGGTCCCGTAACAGAGAATCTGGCCTTATGTCAGCGCAGAATCAGTCTTCATGTCATAGCAGAGAATCAGGCTTCACGTCACCCACCACTGGAACAGGCCACTGTCACACATTTAGGCCCAGGCACGCAGGCAGAGGAGAGAGGTCCCGTAACAGAGAATCTGGCCTTATGTCAGCGCAGAATCAGTCTTCATGTCATAGCAGAGAATCAGGCTTCACGGCACCCACCACTGGAACAGGCCACTGTCACACATTTAGGCCCAGGCACCCAGGCAGAGGAGAGAGGTCCCGTAACATAGAATCTGGCCTTATGTCAGCGCAGAATCTGTCTTCATGTCATAGCAGAGAATCAGGCTTCACGTCACCCACCACTGGAACAGGCCACTGTCACACATTTAGGCCCCGGCACCCAGACAGAGGAGAGAGGTCCCGTAACAGAGAATCTGGCCTTATGTCAGCACAGAATCTGTCTTCATGTCATAGCAGAGAATCAGGCATCACGTCACCCACCACTGGAACAGGCCACTGTCACACATTTCGGCCCAGGCACCCAGGCAGAGGAAAGAGGTCCCGTAACAGAGAATCTGGCCTTATGTCAGCGCAGAATCAGTCTTCATGTCATAGCAGAGAAACAGGCTTCACGTCACCCACCACTGGAACAGGCCACTGTCACACATTTAGGCCCCGGCACCCAGACAGAGGAGAGCGGTCCCGTAACAGAGAATCTGGCTTGGGTGTGTCTGGTGTCTGCAGCTGAGGTGAAAGGGTGTGTCTGCTGCAGCTCCTGAACCTCCACAGCACAGGCCTCTCCGGGGAGTTTCCTACCATCTGCTCCCCAGGAGAGAGTCCAGGCTTGCGGGGGAGTGTGACACCTTTTCCCCCAGCCCAGGCCCTGCCTCTCCCTAGGGAGCTGGTGGGGTCCTGTGGCCATGAGCTCCCGGAAGGGTGCCCCTGCTCCCCGGCGTGGGTCGGAGGGGAGTATGGACGGGCGGCGACCGACTCTGAGCGATGGCGGCGAGGGGGTGAAAACATCTGGACGCGGTGGTAGCCAAGTCCCCCCTGAGGACCCGAGGACATCAGGAGGAAAAAGACTACCAGCAGGAAGCCGAGAGGTGTCGTCCCAGGTAGGTTGGGGGTCTCGGTGGGAGGGAGAGAGTACCCTCACCTACAGCTCTCGTATAGCTGCCCACCTGCGAGAATACGATGAGCTGGGACGGCACCTCAAAGCCGTAAGAAAGGATCTAAAGGAGACGAGGGCCAGGTCCACTATCTCCTCCAGGTCAAAGAGGCCCCCCCTCAGGGAGAAAATTGGGGTACTTAAAGAGGACCTGGAGGCCTCCCTGAAGCGGCAAGACCAGTTGCTGGAGGGCAGTGGGCCCTTCAGAGAAAAGTTGCTAAATGGGGAGCGATTTAAGGAGATGGAGGCTGCGAGGAGAGGGGAGCCGTGCAGGGGGGGCGGAGAGCGAGGTGGAGGAGTTGGAAGACTCCGAATCTCTGGCATCCCAGGCAGGGCCCCAAACCTCGCAGTCTGAACCAGCCCTCCCGGTAACCCCAGTAATGGAGGCATATATATTGGTTTCACTGGTAAAAATAAATAATTGAAATGGGTATATATTAGTTTTTTGTTAAGTTGCCTAATAATTATGCACAGTAATAGTCACCTGCACACACAGATATCCCCCTAAAATAGCTAAAACTAAAAACAAACTAAAAACTACTTCCAAAAATATCCAGCTTTGATATTAATGAGTTTTTTGGGTTCATTGAGAACATGGTTGTTGTTCAATAATAAAATTAATCCTCAAAAATACAACTTGCCTAATAATTCTGCACTCCCTGTATGGATAGACAGGCACGGCCTGCGAGCTTTCCGAGAGGAAAGGGGGGGCGAGACCACCTGGTCCCTGCCCACAACCGGCCCTGGGACCAGACGGAATGTAGTCTGTCTCAAGTGGAG
Source organism: Bufo bufo (assembly GCF_905171765.1). Taxonomy (NCBI): domain Eukaryota; kingdom Metazoa; phylum Chordata; class Amphibia; order Anura; family Bufonidae; genus Bufo; species Bufo bufo. The sequence continues at coordinate 618,363,724 of NC_053390.1, read as the reverse complement.
AAGCAATGATGCCTGCCCTACGAGAAAGAGGGTGGTGGAGCTCCTGCTTGAGATGGGTTTCAGGGTGGCTGACATCTTCGCCCTGATACATCCCTATGGTTCCAGGGAGTTTGACATCAGCTTTGCCCGGCCGGAGGGCCTAGAGCTTTTCTGGTCCGGGTATGAGCTGGTGAAGAACTTACCGGATTGGAAGGGTTTTTTCGCTCAGGCGATAACCCGGCAGAACAACGTCAAGAAAGTGACCGTTTTGACCCATAATGAATCGCTTTCTTGCGTTGATATTCTGACGTGGCTAAGTAGGTATGGGGACGTCCAGGGTGTACCATCGAAAAACCTGGACGAATTTGGCATTTGGTCGGGAGCCTGGACTTTCAATGTGAGGTTGAAATGTCTAGGAAGCACGGTTTCCCACATTCCATCCTCTGCCTTCATCGGCCGGGATAGGATTCTCGTTTTCTACAGGGGCAGCCTAAGCTCTGTCACAAGTGCGGTAGCCCTTCACACTTCAGCGCCAGCTGTCAAGTGCAGAAGTGCGCGTTGTGTGGAGGGACAGGTCACCTTGCCGCATCTTGTGTGGAAATTAGGTGCAACTTGTGTGGTGTGCTCGGACACCCATTTAGTCGCTGTCCCCTCTCAGAGGTCAATGCGGCCCGAGCTCACGCAGGAGTGGGCCGGGAGGTCTCTTCGGCTGAGGCGGGTGCTGGCGGAGACAGTCGAGTTAAGGGGTCAGTGAAGACCAAGAGCGGTCCGTCCCGGCAGAGGCGGAGGGAGAGGCGCCAGGCGGAGAGGGAACAGAAGGAACCCCACCAAAATGGGGTGATGTCTGCCCCTCCCCAAGTGGCGGGCTCCCGTAGTTCGGAGACCCTAGGGGACAGGGAGCTAAGTGTGGAGATCAGGAGACTAGACCGGGCCGATGAGACCCAGTCTTCAAACTACGAAAGTGCAGAGGGTAGTGAGACTGGGTCTAATATCAATAGACGGAAACGGTTCTCAAAAAAAAAGAGCCCGACCAAAGTAGCCAGGGAAGGCGTAACTGGCTCCCCTCTTGAGCTCTCCAACCGGTATCTCACTTTGGATGAGACCTCTGCCTCCTCTTCATGCGGGGAGGAGGTAAGAAGTGGGGTACCGGGGGCGAGGGTGGGAGGGCTTCCAGGAGGCCCCGTGCCCCTCTCTGGTGTGGATGTAAGGTCCCCAGAAGAGGAGGCAAATCTGATTCCTGGAACTGAGAAAGACAGGGGCGGTACGCAAGAGGGAGCGGTGGTGACAGATGGAATGGACACCACTGTCTCTCTCAAAAGAGGACGCGCCGCCTTAGAGGATAGCCCCGGGAGGGGTAAGAGGGTCGGGAAGGAAGGAGGACATTCAGCTTAAACACCAAGTATGGCGGTACCCACTCAGCTGACACTGGCGACCATTAATGTCGCCAGCGTTAAATCTGATGCCGCTCGCTACACAGCCTTTGATTTTTTCAGCCGAGTTGAAGCTGATGTTTTATTTTTGCAGGAGACCAGACTGTCAAACTTGGCAGAAGTCCACAAGGCGAAGAGGGAGTGGAGATCTGGGCCCTCCTTCTGGTCTCTTGCGGCTGAGTCGTATAGCGGAGTGGCGGTTCTTTTCACCGTACCGGTAGAATGCCGACGGGTGGTTGAGCTGGAAATGTTTGATCTTGGATATCCTCATGAAGGGACAGGAACTGCGCCTGATCAATATCTATGGGCCCCAGTCCAGGTGGGACAGGAAATGTCTCTTTATGAGGATCAAGCCTTTCCTTTTTACAAGCCGGCAAGTGGTCTTTGGTGGGGACTTTAACACCATCATAAGGTCCCAAGATAGGGGAGGCACCAGAAACCCGCTGGCTTATGATAGTATAGCTTTAAATAGCATAGCTAGTGAGGCTTGTCTGGTGGATGTCCACATTAGGCACACCCCAGACCACGGGGGTTTCACTTTCTATAGAGGAGATAGGATTAGGTCTAGAATAGACAGGTTTTTTTTGAAGGAGGAGGCTATTTTCTCGCCCTTGAGGGTTGTGGAGGTAGAATTCTCCGACCACTGTCTGATTATGTTCTCTCTGAATATTTCAGAATCCCCCCAAATGGGAAGAGGTTACTGGAAGCTAAATGCGGGAGTCCTGGAGGAAGCAGAGGTAAGACAATCCTTTGAGGACTTTCTTCAGAGTCAGGTAGCTTTGCTGGATCTCTGTGACAAGTCAGAGTGGTGGGAGATATTCAAAGACCGGGCCGCAAAATTCTTCCGCCAGCTCTCGAGCCTCAGGTCCCTGGACAGGTACCGCCTGTATCAGGGTCTGAGGAGGAAACTCGAAGATCTGGTCTCGACTGGAGGTAGCCGCGAGGATATCTCCAGGGTGAAATCTTTGCTCAAGAGGTGCCAGTATGATAGGCACACATCTTTAGTTTTTGAAAGGGACTTCGGGAGGTACCGCTCGCCCGACCCCTACAGAAACTGTAAGATGTCAGTGAAGAGTAAGTTAGTGACAGGACTGGTTGACAGTACGGGTTCCCTGAACAGGTCCAGATCAGGGATCCTGGAAGTCGTCAGATCCTTTTACTCGTGCCTCTTGGGAAAGAGGTATCTGGATCGGGACAAGATGTCGGATTTCCTGGCTGAAATCACCCCTGAGTCAGAAGCTCACCTCTCTTTTGACGGTTTGGTAGAAGAGATCAGGAAGGAGGAAGTTATCCTGGCGGTGGAAGGGTTAGCTCTGAAGAAGTCGCCAGGCCCGGATGGCTTAACATCCGAGTTTTATAAGACCTTTAAGGACTCTTTATGTCCCCTCTTGACTGAGGTATTCAATGAGTGTCTATCCTCGGGCACTCTGCCTCAGTCAATGAGGAGGTCAGCCCTGATCCTCCTATCAAAAGGTAAAGATCCGAGCCGTATTGAGAACTGGCGTCCCATAGCACTTCTCAATACGGACAGAAAGATTCTGGCCAAGATACTGTTTAACAGGCTGGTGAAATTTGCGCCTCAACTCCTTTCGGTGGCTCAGCATTGCTCGGTTCCAGGCCGCAGCACTTTTAGTGCTGTGCTCGGTGTCCGAGAGGCAGTGGAACAGAGCAGAGCAGGCCACTGGAGGGGGTACATGCTGTCCTTAGATCAAGCAAAGGCATTTGATCGGGTGAACCATGAGTACCTCTGGTCGGTCCTTCTGAAGTATGGCCTGCCGGGGGGGTTTGTCGATTGGTTAAAGATCTTGTATGCGGGGGCGGAAAGTTTCCCGCTTGTGAACGGTTGGTCTGGCTGCCCTTTTGAGGTTGGGTCCGGCGTTCGCCAGGGTTGTCCTTTGAGCCCGCTTTCATACGTGTTCGCGATTGATCCCTTTCTTAAGAGGGTCAATCGTGGACCGTTGGCGGGAGTCGGGATGGATCCGGCGGCGCCGGAAGCCACTCTGAGGTCAGTAGCGTACGCCGACGATGTCACCATTTTCGTGTCCTCGAAAGGGGAGGCGGAATATGTGATGTCTGAGGTGGATCGCTACTCGGAAGCATCCGGGTCCATGATCAACCGGGATAAGTGTGAGAGTCTCTGGCTGGGAGGGGGTGATCCAGCTTTTGATCTCCCGGACACCCTCCCAGGGCCCCAGTCGTCAGCCAAAGTCCTAGGCATCCATTTCGGTCATGGGGATTATCCCACTCAAAATTGGGACGACAGGCTTAAGATCGCCGCTCAGAAGGTCGACCAGTGGAAGGGCTGGTCTTTGACCCTCAGGGAAAGGGTGCACCTGATCAAGGCTTTCCTGCTCCCTCTGCTTATCTATTTGGGCAGTGTGTGTATCTTGCCAGAGCCTCTCTGGACTCGGGTTTACAGTCTGTTTTTCCAGCTCTTATGGGGGAATAGACTGAACCTGATCAAGAGGGAGGTGACTTACCGCACAAGGAGATTAGGGGGGTTATCTATGGTCAACCCCGTGGTGTTTCTTGTAAACACATTTGTTAAAGTAAATCTGGCGAACCTCTGGATGGAGAGGGCTTCTCCATGGGTAGTCTCCTGCCGGGGGTGGTTTCGGCCTTTCTTCCAGGAGTGGGAGACAGGAGGGCAAGTGAAGGACTTGCGTACGCCTCACGGATATCTTCCGGCTTACGTCACCCCGATTCTGAAGGTAATCCGCCGGTGGGGTTTGGAGGTAGGGGAAATCAGGACTCTGTCAAGGAGGTCCCTTGACGAGAGGGTCTTGTTGTCCCACTTCCAGAAGCCCCTGGCCCTCAAGGATTGCCCAAGCCGGGATCTAGACAAGGGGTTACAGTTGCTAAATTCTGCAAGGATCCCCTTGAAGTTTTGGGACTTGGCTTGGCGCTGCTTTCACGGGAGGCTGTATGTAAGGGACAATCTGAAGTACAGGAACTCTGATGAAAGGGGTTGTCCCCGGGAGGAGTGCGGCTCCATACTGGAAAGTATGGAGCACTTCCTGCTCCAGTGTCCCTTTAATACAGAGGTGTACAAATGGGTGGGAGCTTCCATTGGCTGGCCTAGGCTAGCCAGCCTCTCCTATGCGGAGTGGGCCTATGGAGTGCTCAGAGACCTGGGCAGAAGGGACCTGTGCACATGTTTTTTAGTTAGCATAGTGGTTAGGTACTACACGTGGAACGCACGGTGTTTGGTTTCAACAAGGCAGAAAGTCCTCCCAGTGGATGAGGTGTGCAGGAACATTCTGGGAGACCTGGTGAAGGTACGTTCTCTCGAGTACGAAAGACTGGGTACCAGCAGGGCCTCTCTCCTCTGGAGAGGTTTTGCTTTTAGCGTACCATAGCCTAGTAGTACTCTTCCTGGTGGTGGGCTGATACTCTCACCCTAGATTTTTGTTTTGGATAAAGTGGATGGTTTTTGAAAGGCTTGCAAAGGCTGAACTTGGTCCTTCGGGAGTGGTTATGTGTGGTTATAGTAATGTTTATTGTATGGTATATTGTATATATTGTGTATATTATGTTGAAGGATAGGGTAAGCGGGGGTTAGTTAGATAGGTTGGGTGGGTTAGGGTGATGGGGGGACACTTACAAAGTGTGGGGAGGCCTACATCCAGTCCTGGACTACGCGGACATGGGAGGACATGGGGCGAGGGCTGGATGTGGGTGGTGGAGGTAGGGCTGGCCTCGGACTATGCGGACATGCAGAGGACATGAGGCGGAGGTCAGTCCTGGGGGGTTTTAGTTTTAGTTTAGGATAGGGAATGGCTAGGGACAGGTTAGGTTAGGGTAAGTTTGTAGTTTGTAGTGTTGTTTATATATATATAAAAAAAAAAAAAAGAAAATTAAAAAAATATATATTTTTTTTTTGCTTAGGGGCAAGTTGCCTGGAGTTGAGTTACGGCGAAGTAGCCATATTTTCGTTTGAGTTTGATTTTATTCTGTGTTTTATTTCAATTTCTTTGGGTTAGGTTATTTCGGCCGAACCGGCTGGGTAAGTTTTATTTATTTTAGGTTATTTATTGTAGGTTATTTATTGTAGATTAAAGGTTTGTAGTTTTATGTGTAGGTATGAATGTGTGTGTGAATGTGGCTGGGGCAGCTGGAATGCTGTCTATGTTTAAGTTTTGCATGTCTTTACTTGTAATTATTTATGTAACGTTTTGTAATTTTATAATAAAAAAGAGTTCCCGTAACAGAGAATCTGGCCTTATGTCAGCGCAGAATCTGTGTTCATGTCATAGCAGAGAATCAGGCTTCACGTCACCCACCACTGGAACAGGCCACTGTCACACATTTAGGCCCAGGCACCCAGACAGAGGAGAGCGGTCCCGTAACAGAGAATCTGGCCTTATGTCAGCGCAGAATCTGTCTTCATGTCATAGCAGAGAATCAGGCTTCACGTCACCCACCACTGGAACAGGCCACTGTCACACATTTAGGCCCAGGCACCCAGACAGAGGAGAGCGGTCCCGTAACAGAGAATCTGGCCTTATGTCAGCGCAGAATCTGTCTTCATGTCATAGCAGAGAATCAGGCTTCACGTCACCCACCACTGGAACAGGCCACTGTCACATATTTAGGCCCCGGCACCCAGACAGAGGAGAGAGGTCCCGTAACAGAGAATCTGGCCTTATGTCAGCGCAGAATCAGTCTTCATGTCATAGCAGAGAATCAGGCTTCACGTCACCCACCACTGGAACAGGCCACTGTCACATATTTAGGCCCAGGCACCCAGGCAGAGGAGAGAGGTCGCGTAACAGAGAATCTGGCTTCATGTCAGCACAGAATAAGTCTTCATGTCATAGCAGAGAATCAGGCTTCACGTCACCCACCACTGGAACAGGCCACTGTCACATATTAAGGCCCAGGCACCCAGGCAGAGGAGAGAGGTCACGTAACAGAGAATCTGGCTTCATGTCAGCACAGAATAAGTCTTTATGTCATAGCAGAGAATCAGGCTTCACGTCACCCACCACTGGAACAGGCCACTGTCACACATTTAGGCCCCGGCACCCAGACAGAGGAGAGGTTCATTCAACTTTGGGTTGCCCCGCAATATAATGGTAAAATGAAATTAAAAATAGTATTGAATGAGGAAGTGCCCTGGAGTAGAATAATATATTGTTAAGGGGAGGTAGTTAATATCTAATCTGCACAAGGGATAGACAGGTCCTGTGGGATCCATGCCTGGTTTATTTTTATGAACGTCAGGTTGTCCACATTGGCTGTAGACAGGCGGCTGCGTTTGTCTGTAATGACGCCCCCTGCCGTGCTGAATACACGTTCAGACAAAACGCTGGCCGCCGGGCAGGCCAGCACCTCCAAGGCATAAAAGGCTAGCTCTGGCCACGTGGACAATTTGGAGACCCAGAAGTTGAATGGGGCCGAACCATCAGTCAGTACGTGGAGGGGTGTGCACAGGTACTGTTCCACCATGTTAGTGAAATATTGCCTCCTGCTAACACGTTCCGTATCAGGTGGTGGTGCACTTAGCTGTGGCGTGTTGACAAAACTTTTCCACATCTCTGCCATGCTAACCCTGCCCTCAGAGGAGCTGGGCGTGACACAGCTGCGTTGGCGACCTCTTGCTCCTCCTCTGCCTTCGCCTTGGGCTTCCACTGGTTCCCCTGTGACATTTGGGAATGCTCTCAGTAGCGCGTCTACCAACGTGCGCTTGTACTCGCGCATCTTCCTATCACGCTCCAGTGTAGGAAGTAAGGTGGGCACATTGTCTTTGTACCGGGGATCCAGCAGGGTGGCAACCCAGTAGTCCGCACACGTTAAAATGTGGGCAACTCTGCTGTCGTTGCGCAGGCACTGCAGCATGTAGTCGCTCATGTGTGCCAGGCTGCCCAGAGGTAAGGACAAGCTGTCCTCTGTGGGAGGCGTATCGTCATCGTCCTGTGTTTCCCCCCAGCCACGCACCAGTGATGGGCCCGAGCTGCTTTGGGTGCCACCCCGCTGTGAACATGCTTCATCCTCATCCTCCTCCACCTCCTCCTCATCCTCGTCCTCCTCGTCCTCCAGTAGTGGGCCCTGTCTGGCCACATTTGTACCTGGCCTCTGGTGTTGCAAAAAAACTCCCTCTGAGTCACTTCGAAGAGACTGGCCTGAAAGTGCTAAAAATTACCCCTCTTCCTCCTCTTCCTCCTGGGCCACCTCCTCTTCCATCATCGCCCTAAGTGTTTTCTCAAGGAGACATAGAAGTGGTATTGTAACGCTGATAACGGCGTCATCGCCACTGACCATGTTGGTGGAGTACTCGAAACAGCGCAACAGGGCACACAGGTCTCGCATGGAGGCCCAGTCATTGGTGGTGAAGTGTGTCTGATCCACAGTGCGAGTGACCCGTGCGTGCTGCAGCTGAAACTCCACTATGGGCTGCTGCTGCTCGCACAGTCTGTCCAGCATATGCAAGGTGGAGTTCCACCTGGTGGGTACGTCGCATATGAGGCGGTGAGCGGGAAGGCCGAAGTTACGCTGTAGCGCAGACAGGCGAGCAGCGGCAGAGTGTGAACGCCGGAAGCGCGAACAGACGGCCCGCACTTTATGCAGCAGCTCTGACATGTCGGGGTAGTTGCGAATGAACTTCTGCACCACCAAATTCAGCACATGCGCCAGGCAAGGGATGTGCGTCAAACCGGCTAGTCCCAGAGCTGCAACGAGATTTCGCCCATTATCGCACACCACCAGGCCGGACTTGAGGCTCACCGGCAGCAACCACTCATCGGTCTGTTGTTCTATACCCCGCCACAACTCCTGTGCGGTGTGGGGCCTGTCCCCCAAACATATGAGTTTCAGAATGGCCTGCTGACGTTTACCCCGTGCTGTGCTGAAGTTGGTGGTGAAGGTGTGTTGCTGACTGGATGAGCAGGTGGAAGAAGAGGAGGAGGAAGCTGAGTAGGAGGAGGAGGAGACAGGAGGCAAAGAATGTTGCCCTGCGATCCTTGGCGGCGGAAGGACGTGCGTCAAACAGCTCTCCGCCTGGGGCCCAGCCGCCACTACATTTACCCAGTGTGCAGTTAGGGAGATATAGCGTCCCTGGCCGTGCTTACTGGTCCACGTATCTGTGGTTAGGTGGACCTTGCCACAGATGGCGTTGCGCAGTGCACACTTGATTTTATCGGACACTTGTTTGTGCAGGGAAGGCACGGCTCTCTTGGAGAAGTAGTGGCGGCTGGGAACAACATACTGTGGGACAGCAAGTGACATGAGCTGTTTGAAGCTGTGTGTGTCCACCAGCCTAAATGACAGCATTTCATAGGCCAGTAGTTTAGAAATGCTGGCATTCAGGGCCAGGGATCGAGGGTGGCTAGGTGGGAATTTACGCTTTCTCTCAAATGTTTGTGAGATGGAGAGCTGAACGCTGCCGTGTGACATGGTTGAGATGCTTGGTGACGCAGGTGGTGGTGTTGGTGGTACATCCCATGTTTGCTGGGCGGCAGGTGCCAACGTTCCTCCAGAGGCAGAGGAAGAGGCCGAGGCGGCGGCAGCAGCAGCAGAAAAGGCCGAGGCGGCGGCAGCAGCAGCAGCAGAAGAGGCCGAGGCGGCAGCAGCAGAAGAGGCAGCAGGGGGAGCCTGAGTGACTTCCTTGTTTTTAAGGTGTTTACTCCACTGCAGTTCATGCTTTGCATGCAGGTGCCTGGTCATGCAGGTTGTGCTAAGGTTCAGAACGTTAATGCCTCGCTTCAGGCTCTGATGGCACAGCGTGCAAACCACTCGGGTCTTGTCGTCAGCACATTGTTTGAAGAAGTGCCATGCCAGGGAACTCCTTGAAGTTGCCTTTGGGGTGCTCGGTCCCAGATGGCGGCGGTCAGTAGCAGGCGGAGTCTCTTGGCGGCGGGTGTTCTGATTTTGCCCACTGCTCCCTCTTTTGCTACGCTGTTGGCTCGGTCTCACCACTGCCTCTTCCTCCGAACTCTGAAAGTCAGTGGCACGACCTTCATTCCATGTGGGGTCTAGGACCTCATCGTCCCCTGCATCGTCTTCCACCCAGTCTTGACCCCTGACCTCCTGTTCAGTCTGCACACTGCAGAAAGACGCAGCAGTTGGCACCTGTGTTTCGTCATCATCAGAGACGTGCTGAGGTGGTATTCCCATGTCCTCATCATCAGGAAACATAAGTGGTTGTGCGTTAGTGCATTCTATCTCTTCCACTCCTGGTGAAGGGCTAGGTGGATGTGTGCTGTTCCTTTCATATTGAATTTCTGCACTGTATTATTTCTTGTTTTACCTATGTTGTTTAAGTCTATTGTTCTCTGCTGCCATCTGCTGTCCGGAATTTGTATGCTGCACGCCTTCGTTCTTGTTAAATAAAGTTTTATCTCTGGGCGTGGTTTTAGCAGCCTTGGGCCTGGTCACTTCCTGTAGCCTTTTTCAGTGCTGCATTCTTTGTGACTGGAGACACACACCTCGGCTTGTGAAGGCATCAGTTTTTGACCAGCAGTTGCCTCAGCAGTAGCCTCAGCAGTTAGCCTCAGGAAAGACATCCACATGACAGCATCTACTGCATCTACTGTATTCCATCACCGTATGTCACTGCTCTGGATCAAATAAACCCACGTTTGATTGCATCCTCATGTCTACGTCTGGATCCATCTAACCTGAGCATCTGCCGGTCCGGCCTGCTCCACTGCTTGGATACGAAGGTAGGACAGTCACAAAGCCATTATCAGTTACACCTTCAATCGCCTTCATGTGGGGACAGAACAGTCAAAAACTGCCTTAAAGCCTTATACCCCAGTCAATATCTGTCTGAATGTCCAATGCCCTGCTGCAGGTTCCCTCAGAGCCCAGTGCCACACTCAGGAACCTCCCCTGCAACAGGCCCACTCCCAGCAAATCTGCCCGGCAACAGTGCACGTCCCATAAGCCTAAGGGGAAGCACGGCGTGTCCGCAGTAGATGTACCCTTGCCTGGAAGTCCTCCACTACTCGCCAAGCCACTTTCTACATCCTATATTAACCCTTGCTTGCATGATATAAGAACTGTTCATGCACGCGGGGCCTCCCTTAAACCAAAACCCCGCAATTCACTAAAAGGACTTTGGGAAACTCATCGGGGTGCCTCATCTGAGCCGCACTGCAATTTTCAGCCCCCAATTCAAAAGTTTGATTTCTTAAAGAGACAGCGCACCTTAAATCAAAATGTCCGAAAAGGACCTCGTACAGTTCCCCAGTGATGAAACAAAGCAAATGCTACCTGATACTGATCATTATGAAGAGCTGGAGGTAGAACCCACACTTCCAGCAGACCAAGTCACGCGACCAAGGCACTCTCTCAAACCAACTATAAAGATCACAGAAAATTATCACACCAGGAAAGATGAGCTATGTGACAACCTGGAAGAGCTATGGGAACGAGTTTCCTCCCTCATATCAGGACTTAAGTCCTCCTCAGGCGATGCCACCAGTTTACAAGTTGCCGTCGGGCGGCTGAACGCAGCCCATGAAAGATACAAGAGACTGTCCATAAGGTATATAACCTTTCTAAAAGACTCTAATATTGAAGAAGCCCCGTCAGAGTTGTGCAAGGCAGAATCAATAGACAGACAAAGAGACGCCATGGTGCTGGACGCTAAAGATAAAGTGGAACTCCGCATCTCTCATTTGCAAGAAACCAGATCACACAGATCGCATTCATCCAAACATTCCTCGCGGTCCTACAGATCATCATGCTCTAGAAGCTCCAACCTGAGCGACAGATTACTAGAGGCCCGCATAAATGCAGAGTTATCCAAAGTGAGGCGTTCCTTCACCGAAAAAGAAGTCCTTGCGAGAACAGAAGCACAGACGGCGGCGGCCAAGAGGGCAGAAGCGGAGGCAGAAGCCAAGAGGGCAGAAGCGGAGGTAGAAGCCAAGAGGGCAGAAGCGGAGGCAGAATCCAAGAGGGCAGAAGCGGAGGCAGAAGCCAAGAGGGCAGAAGCGGAGGCAGAAGCCAAGAGGGCAGAAGCGGAGGCAGAAGCCAAGAGGGCAGAAGCGGAGGCAGAAGCCAAGAGGGCAGAAGCGGAGGCAGAAGCCAAGAGGGCAGAAGCGGAGGCAGAAGCCAAGAGGGCAGAAGCGGAGGTAGAAGCCAAGAGGGCAGAAGCGGAGGCAAAAGCCAAGAGGGCAGAAGCAGAAGCAGAGGCTCGAATAAAGATCCTTGAATCAGAGAGGGAAGAGGAAATCGCGTTAGCAAGAGTAAGACTACTCGAGCAAGCATTGAGCCAAGGCCTTGATTCAATCTGTTTACCACCAGAGGAGATAGACGATCCAGCTGATCGCACCAGCGACTACATACTGAAACAGTTATCTGCACCACCCCCAGTGTGCAGTACTGTCCAAGCCAACAACACTGATACCTCCAAGTCAGCTCTACCTGCAGTGGCAGTGACACCCACAGCACCCGAGCAATCCAATAACAGTTGCCCAGACGCGCCCTCTCAAGGGCAGTTATTACAGCAAGATCGCCACCAGGTGTTTCCTGGCCTACCTCCACAGCTCAAGCAGCAGTCATCAGAATCTACAGAGGCTAGACCACAGCTCAACCCTGCAGCAACATCATTCTACCCGGAAGCATCTCACCCTTTCACGCCACGCAGCCTATACGCCCCAGGGGCATCACAAGTTGTCATGGCAACAAGCAGTGAGAAATCAGATATGTCTGAGTTTGCCAGGTTTATGGTGAGCAGAGAGCTAATTAACACCAGTCTCTCAAAATTTGATGACCGTGCGGAGAGCTACAGAGCCTGGAAGGCAACCTTCAAAGCCGCCATCGCCAACCTCAACCTAACCGCAGAGCAGGAGCTCGACCTCTTGATCAAATGGCTGGGCCCAGGCTCCACAAATTGCATCAAGAGCCTTAGAACTGTCTATGTGGGACAAGCAGAAGCAGGTCTCGCTGCAGCCTGGCAGAGACTCGAACGCACCTTTGGCAGCGCAGAAGCAATAGAGAAGGCACTATTCAGGAGACTGCAGAACGTCCTCAAGATCAGTCTCAAGGATGTCCATAAGCTTCAGGATTTAAGTGATTTGCTCATGGAACTGGAGCTCGCCAAAAGAGACCCTCGTCTGTCTGGGCTGTGCTACCTGGATACAGCCCATGGGGTGAACCCAATTGTCGTGAAGCTACCATACAGCCTGCAAGAGAAGTGGGCGGCATCAGTCTCAAGGTACAAAAGAGTGCATGACGTCACTTTTCCCCCATTTATTCATTTCTGTAGATTCATCGATGAACAGTCCCAGATGAGGAATGACCCCAGCCTCGACTTCCTGGAGTTCAATACTACAGCCTCAGTGACACCATCATCAAGGTATGAAAGTATTGTACATAAACACAGAGACTTTAAGAGCAGCGTGAATGTTAGAAAGACTAACCTACCATCATCTGCAGTACCCACTGGTAGACAGTACACTACCTCATCAGGAGACAAGGCCTTCAATCGTGAATGTCCCATTCATAAAAAACCACACTCACTGAACAAATGCAGAGGATTTAGATCCAAAACCATACAGGAGCGCAAGAAAGTCCTCACCGAGCTTGGGGTATGTTTCAAGTGCTGCGCTTCGTTGGAGCACATGGCTAAGGACTGTAAATCCATTATTAAGTGTGAGGAGTGTCATAGTGAAAGACATGCCTCAGCTATGCACCCAACCCCACTCACAAGGGATTCACCTGCCGCTGTCACCACCAGTCCTGCTCAAAGTCATGGCGGGGAGCCCCAGAACCACGCTAACACAGCCACTGCCGTTTCCTGCTCATGCTCGGACATATGTGGGGAGGGCCAGAGTGAGAAATGTTGTGCCCGCATATGCCTAATCAAGGTCTACCCGGAGGGGCTACCAGAAAAGGCAGTAAAAATGTATGCCATCATTGACGACCAAAGCAACCGTTCCCTAGCAGGACCTAAATTCTTTGAAGCCTTTGGAATAAAGGGACCGTCAGAACCCTACATCTTAAACACCTGCTCGGGTCGCATAGAGACTAGCGGCAGGAGGGCACAAGGATTCATCGCTTGTTCCGTCAGTGGAAATACGGAAATACCTCTACCGACGCTGATCGAATGCGATCAAATACCCAACCATAGGGATGAAATTCCTACCCCGGAAGCTGCATTTCACCATCCACACCTAAGGCACCTAGCCAATGTTATCCCACCTATGGACAACAACGCCGAGATTCTACTCCTGCTTGGCAGAGACAATCTAAGGGTACACAAGGTGCGTCAACAGTGTAATGGTCCCGACTATGCACCATACGCCCAGAGACTGGACTTGGGATGGGTAGTCATAGGAAATGTATGCTTGGATCAACCAAGAATCCGCTCTTTCAAAACGTACGTGCGTGGAGATGGACGCACAACTTGCATTAAGCCTTGCCCTCATCACTATGAGGTGAAAGAGAAGCCTCCAGACCTCATACAACCACCTGACGACATTCCTCCCTTTGCCTACAACTTGGGAAGATTAGTCTTTCATACCAGCAAGGACGATGATAAAGTAGCTTTGTCAGTAGAGGACAGAGAATTTATCAAGATAATGGACAATGAGTTCCTTAAAGACGAAACCAATCACTGGGTTTCTCCATTACCCTTCCGAGCTACCAGGGTGAGACTCCTGAACAATAGGGAACAAGCTCTGTCTAGATTTAACTCTCTTCAGCGTACCATGAACAGTAAGCCTGAGATGAGAGAACACATTGTTGCCTTTATCGACAAAATATTCCGCAACAACCATGCAGAACCAGCTCCATCCTTAGGGAAGAACGACGAGTGCTGGTACTTGCCTTCATTTGGAGTGTATCACCCACGGAAACCTAATCAAATTAGGGTTGTTTTCGACTCAAGTGCCAAACATCAAGGTGTATCGCTTAATGATGTCCTTCTCACAGGTCCTAATCTGACGAATAACCTAGTTGGAGTGCTGATGAGGTTCAGAAAAGAGCTCGTTGCCATCACCGCTGACATTGAACAGATGTTCCACTGTTTCGTAGTCAGAGAGGACCACCGGAATTTCCTCAGGTTTCTGTGGTACAAGAATAACGACACCAACGCAGAGATGGCAGAATATCGTATGAGGGTACACGTATTTGGAAACAGCCCTTCACCTGCTGTGGCAACTTACGGCCTTCGGCGCACGGCATTAGAGGGAGAATCCGAGTACGGTAAAGACGCCAGAGACTTTGTAGAAAAGGACTTCTACGTAGACGATGGACTCAAATCACTACCTACTGAAGAAGCAGCTATCGATCTGCTCAAAAGGACTTAAAGTATGTTGTACCAAGCTAAACTTAGACTACACAAAATTGCTTCAAACAGCCTGGCTGTTATGAGGGCCTTCGAATCAGGCGATCATGCACCAGGTTTCAAGGACATTAACTTGGGACTGGACAGTCCACCTGTGCAGAGGAGCTTGGGCCTCAGATGGGATCTCTCGGCTGACTCTTTCGGCTTTCAGATAAGTTGTGCAGATAAACCATTCACAAAACGAGGCGTCCTATCAGTGGTAAACAGCCTATTTGATCCGCTGGGATTTGTAGCGCCCATCACCATACAAGGTAAATCTCTACTGAGACAGTTTTCTGAAACAGTCAAGGATTGGGATACCCCACTTCCCTCCGAGAAAGAGCAAAAATGGGAAACCTGGAAGCGATCCTTGTGTGCCTTGGATGAGATCCACATCCCGAGATGCTATATTAAAACCTCACTTTCCTCTAGCATAAAGAAAGTACTCCACGTGTTCTCGGATGCCTCCACGGAGGCCATCGCAGCGGTCGCCTATCTGAAGGTGACAGAACCCAACAACCAAAATCACGTTGGAATAGTCTTTGGTCCAGAGTTTCTGCTTGGAGAGGTGGACGAATGTGTACAGGAAGTTTTCAGCATCCAGGATCCGGATAATGATCCAGAAATCCGCACTGAAGTTAGTGCATTAGTCACTGGAACAAAGCAAACCACCAGCTTCAGTTGTCAGCGCTTTGAACGTTTCTCCAGTTGGATGAGACCCATCGAGAACGTCCCTGATGGGTGAACAGGACTGTATCTAGCTTCGCAGATCTTCTCCATTCCAAGTTGGAACACAGGACTAATCTATGTTTTTGCATTCTAACATGTTTTTCTTTTTACAGGTTGTTTATATTTTATGGACATTCGTCATAGTGAAATCCCCAAAGTGAATTTCAGACGGGGAGTGTGCTGTTCCTTTCATATTGAATTTCTGCACTGTATTATTTCTTGTTTTACCTATGTTGTTTAAGTCTATTGTTCTCTGCTGCCATCTGCTGGCCGGAATTTGTATGCTGCACGCCTTCGTTCTTGTTAAATAAAGTTTTATCTCTGGGCGTGGTTTTAGCAGCCTTGGGCCTGGTCACTTCCTGTAGCCTTTTTCAGTGCTGCATTCTTTGTGACTGGAGACACACACCTCGGCTTGTGAAGGCATCAGTTTTTGACCAGCAGTTGCCTCAGCAGTTGCCTCAGCAGTTGCCTCAGCAGTAGCCTCAGCAGTTAGCCTCAGGAAAGACATCCACATGACAGCATCTACTGCATCTACTGTATTCCATCACCGTATGTCACTGCTCTGGATCAAA
Organism: Bufo bufo; assembly: GCF_905171765.1. Taxonomy (NCBI): domain Eukaryota; kingdom Metazoa; phylum Chordata; class Amphibia; order Anura; family Bufonidae; genus Bufo; species Bufo bufo. The sequence goes on along the minus strand of NC_053390.1, from coordinate 618,347,738 downwards.
TAAACCCACGTTTGATTGCATCCTCGTGTCTACGTCTGGATCCATCTAACCTGAGCATCTGCCGGTCCGGTCTGCTCCACTGCTTGGATACGAAGGTAGTACAGTCACAAAGCCATTATCAGTTACACCTTCAATCGCCTTCATGTGGGGACAGAACAGGATGCCCTTGGGAAACCCTGGCAGCAGAGTCTTCAAACAGCATAAGAGACTGCTGCATAACTTGAGGCTCAGACAGTTTCCCTGATATGCATGGGGGTGATGTGACAGACTGATGGGCTTGGTTTTCATGCGCCATCTGTGCGCTTTCTGCAGAAGACTGGGTGGGAGATAATGTGAACGTGCTGGATGCACTGTCGGCCACCCAATTGACTAATGCCTGTACCTGCTCAGGCCTTACCATCCTTAGAACGGCATTGGGCCCCACCAAATATCCCTGTAAATTCTGGCGGCTACTGGGACCTGAGGTAGTTGGTACACTAGGACGTGTGGCTGTGGCAGAACGGCCACGTCCTCTCCCAGCACCAGAGGGTCCACGAACACCACCACGACCATGTCCACGTCCACGTCCGCGTCCGCGTCCCTTATTAGATGTTTTCCTCATTGTTCCCGTTCACCACAATTTTGAGAATGGCAAATTTGGGAATAGTTTTCCAACCCAGAACAAAAAGTGTGCTTTTACGGTCACTACAAATAACTTGACCAGCTAAAACAGTACAGATTTGGTTGAATAGAAATGTGAGGCCTGTTTTTTTTTGCGCTGTGTGACAGGTATAGGTTTAATCACAGAATCAGACTTCTATCTGCACGCTAGCGTGTGTCTTAGGTTTTTCTGAATGACACTATCAGTACCTTCAATGTAAGATATCCTTTTTGGGATAGATTTCAAGTAGGCCTCAAATACCAGAAACTAGTTATTTTGAGAATGGCAAATTTGGGAATAGTTTTTCAATCCAGAAAATAAAAAGTGCTCTTACGGTCACTACAAATAACTTGACCAGCTAAAACAGTACAGATTTGGTTGAATAGAGATGTGAGGCCTGTTTTTTTTTGCGCTGTGTGACAGGTATAGGTTTAATCACAGAATCAGACTTCTATCTGCACGCTAGCGTGTGTCTTAGGTTTTTCTGAATGACACTATCAGTACCTTCAATGTAAGATATCCTTTTTGGGATAGATTTCAAGTAGGCCTCAAATACCAGAAACTAGTTATTTTGAGAATGGCAAATTTGGGAATAGTTTTTCAACCCAGAACAAAAAGTGTGCTTTTACGGTCACTACAAATAACTTGACCAGCTAAAACAGTACAGATTTGTTTGAATAGAAATGTCAGGTCTATTTTTTAGGCGCTGGGTGACAGGCTCAACTTGCCCCTGATGTAGTATATGGCCAAAAATTAACCACACTGTTGATGGTTAAATGCACGTGGGTGACACAGGCTCAGCCTGCACCAGATGTAGTATATGGCCAAAAAATAATCAGACTGTTGATGGTTAAATGCACTTCGGTGACACAGGCTCAGCCTGCAGCTGATGTAGTATATGACCAAAAAATAACCAGACTGTTGATGGTTAAATGCACTTCGGTGACACAGGCTCAGCCTGCAGCTGATGTAGGATATAGCACAAAATAACCACACTATTGATGGTTAAATACACTTGGTGATAGCTTGTGCTGGCGCACCACAAGTCACAAAATGGCCGCCGATCACCCCAGAAAAAAAGTGATCTAAAAACGCTCTGGGCAGCCTCAAAAAAGTGAGCAAGTCAATATTAGCACTTCAATGATCCACAGCTGCAGATCGATCACAGAATGAAGTCTTTTGGAGGAGTTAATCTGCCTAATCTCGCCCTAACGTCGCAGCTGCAACCTCTCCCTATGCTTGAATCAGCAGAGTGACGTGCAGCGCTACGTGACCCAAGCTTATATAGAGGCTGGGTCACATGCTGCACTGGCCAATCACAGCCATGCCAATAGTAGGCAAGGCTGTGATGGCCTCTTGGGGCAAGTAGTATGACGCTTGTTGATTGGCTGCTTTGCAGCCTTTCAAAAAGCGCCAAGAAAGCGCCGAACACCGAACCCGAACACAGACTTTTACGATATTGTTCGGGTTCGGGTCCATGTCACGGACACCCCAAAATTCGGTTTGAACCCGAACTATACAGTTCGGGTTCGCTCATCCCTAATGACGATGTGTCCGTGGATGTCACGTGGGTGCCCGCTCGAAGAGAAGAAGAACAGGGGGAAAGTTCAGATGGGGAGACAGAGTGGAGGAGGAGACGAATTGGAAGCAGGGGGAGGTCGTCGCAAGGAGCTAGTGGCACAGTCAGACAGCATGTATCAGCACCCGAGGTCAGCCAGACAGCACACCAATCAACGCATGCTGTTGCTACCACCAGAATGCCGTCATTGCAAAGCTCAGCAGTGTGGCATTTTTTTTGTGTGTCTGCTTCTGATAACAGCGATGCCATTTGCAACCTGTGCCAAAAGAAACTGAGTCGTGGGAAGTCCAACACCCACCTAGGTACAACTGCTTTGCGAAGGCACATGATCTCACATCACAAACGCCTATGGGATCAACACATGAGTACAAGCAGCACACAAACTCAAAGCCGCCATCCTCCTCCTGGTCCAGCATCTTCAGCCACATCAACCACTGCTATCCTCCTTGCCCCCTCTCAACCATCCGCCACGCCGCCTCTCACCTTCAGCAGTTCCTGCTCATCTGCCTACAGTCAGGTGTCTGTCAAGGAAATGTTTCAGCGTAAGAAGCCAATGTCACAGAGTCATCCTCTTGCCCGGCGTCTGACAGCTGGCTTGTCGGAACTCTTAGCCTGCCAGCTTTTACCATACAAGCTGGTGGAGTCTGAGGCCTTCAAAAAAATTGTAGCTATTGGTACACCGCAGTGGAAGGTACCCGGCCGAAATTTCTTTGCACAAAAGGCAATCCCCAACCTGTACTCTATTGTGGAAAAGGAAGTCATGGCATGTCTGGCGCACAGTGTTGGGGCAAGGGTCCATCTGACCACTGATGCCTGGTCTGCAAAGCACGGTCAGGGCAGGTATATCACGTACACTGCGCATTGGGTAAACCTGCTGACGGCTGCCAAGCATGGAATGCGTGGCTCTGCAGAAGAGTTGGTGACACCGCCACGACTTGCAGGCAGGCCTGCTGCCACCTCCTCTACTCCTCCTACTCCATCCTCTTCGCTAACCTCCTCGGCTGAGTCCTCTTCCGCTGCTGCGTCTTGCTCTACATCAACTGCACCCCCCCAGCTCCCCAGGGGCTATTCCACATCCCGGATACGACAGTGTCACGCCGTCTTGGGGTTGACTTGCCTGAAAGCAGAGAGTCACACCGGACCAGCATTCCTGTCCGCCCTGAACACACAGGTGGATCAGTGGCTGACTCCGCACCAACTGGAGATCGGCAAAGTGGTGTGTGACAACGGAAGCAATTTGTTGGCGGCATTGAATTTGGGCAAGTTGACACATGTGCTGTGCATGGCACATGTGTTGAATCTGATCGTACAACGCTTTGTGCATAAGTACCCAGGCTTACAGGACGTCCTCAAGCAGGCCAGGAAGGTGTGTGGCCATTTCAGGCGTTCCTACATGGCCATGGCGCACTTTTCAGATATTCAGCGGCGAAACAACATGCCAGTGAGGCGCTTGATTTGCGACAGCCCGACATGTTGGAATTCAACACTCCTAATGTTCGACCGCCTGCTCCAACAAGAAAAAGCAGTCAACGAGTATTTGTATGACCGGGGTGCTAGGACAGCCTCTGCGGAGCTGGGTATTTTTTTGCCACGTTACTGGATGCTCATGCGCAATGCCTGTAGGCTCATGCGTCCTTTTGAGGAGGTGACAAACCTAGTCAGTCGCACTGAAGGCGCCATCAGCGACATCATCCCATTTGTTTTCTTCCTGGAGCGTGCCTTGCGAAGAGTGCTAGATCAGGCCGTAGATGAGCGTGAAGAGGAAGAGTTGTGGTCACCATCACCACCAGAAACAGCCTTATCAGCATCGCTTGCTGGACCTGCGGCAACGCTGGAAGAGGAATATGAGGAAGCGGAGTCAGAGGAGGAATGTGGCTTTGAGGAGTTGGAAGACCAACCACAGCAGGCATCCCAGGGTGCTCATTGTCACCTATCTGGTACCCGTGGTGTTGTACGTGGCTGGGGGGAAGAACAGACCTTCAGTGAGATCAGTAAGGACGAGGAACGGGACATGAGTAGCTCGGCATCCAACCTTGTGCAAATGGGGTCTTTCAAGCTGTCGTGCCTGTTGAGGGACCCTCGTATAAAAAGGCTGAAGGAGAACGACCTGTACTGGGTGGCCATGCTTCTAGACCCCCGGTGTAAGCAGAAAGTGCCTGAAATGTTACCGAATTACCGGAAGTCGGAAAGGATGCAGCAGTTCCAAAACAAGTTAAAAAGTATGCGTCACACAGCGTATAAGGGTGATGTCACAGCACAACGGGAATCTAACAGGGGAAGAGGTGAAAGTAATTCTCCTCCTACCACGACCACGCCGGCAAGGACAGGACGCTTTACAGATGTGGTGTTGATGCAGGACATGCAGAGCTTTTTAAGTCCTACGCATCGCCACAGCCCTTCGGGGTCCACCCTCAGAGAACGACTCGACCGACAGGTAGCAGACTACCTCGCCTTAACTGCAGATATCGACACTCTGAGGAGCGATGAACCCCTTGACTACTGGGTGTGCAGGCTTGACCTGTGGCCTGAGCTATCCCAATTTGCGATAGAACTTCTGGCCTGCCCCGCTTCAAGTGTCCTGTCAGAAAGAATCTTCAGTGCAGTAGGAGGTATTGTCACTGAGAAGAGAAGTCGCCTAGGTCAAAAAAGTCTAGATTACCTCACCTTTATTAAGATGAATGAGCCATGAATCCCGAAGGGACTGACAGTGGGCGATACATTTGACTTTATAAAAAAGGCCTGGTGATGAGATGAGCTGCCTTGGGCTAAAAATGGTCCACACGCTGCTGTATTTTATCTCTGCATGCCGGATGACTTGCGTGACTTCTCCGCCACCAACTAGGGTTCAAGCCAAAATGTTTTAGTGCACTTTCTGCCTGGAAAACATCAATTTTTCCGGCCACTGCTACAGCAGCGGCTGCAACAATACCAAATTTTTCAGGCATGTGTACATGCCTAATTTTTCTGTCCTCTGGTGCTGCACTGTGGCTGCAAAAACAAAACAAAATAAAAGGCTTATACATGTGTCAATTCCCCTTCGTGATCGCTACCTTGTTGTGGTGAAGGGGCTTGCATATCACAATGAAGCGATCACCTCTATGAGTGTGTTGGCAATGGCAATGTTGGCACACCCCAGATGAGATAAGGTCATTGCTTCATTGTGAACAGACCAAAAGCGATCGGCTGGATAATTTTGAATAGAAAAAACATTCATTTTCTTGGTGATCATCTAAGGTGATCATTAAAGCCTACTAGGCCAACAATGGGCCCACACTGCAGAATCATTGTTTTTTGGGTCACTTAACTGTCACTGAACTACCTCAGCACGACCATAGGCTTTGAAAAACCGCCATCGCCTGCAATCTGCCAAACGTGCGCACGAGCACAGTCATCACTACACCAAGATTGACGCATAGAGGAATAAAATTTATGTCATGTGTGTGTCAACTATTGACGACTCTTTGCGGTTGTCTAAACTCTATTCCATACACGTCCCCTGATAGCGGACGTAACAGGGATTAAACTGATAGGAATAGTACTACTTAACATACCACTCATATTGGGATTGCATAGTACATTGCACGGCGCACGCGCAGTGCCCCAAATTGGAAGTAAGAGGACCGACCAAGCATCTTTTTCCATCTCCCGGTTCCTAAAATCTATTTCATACACCGGCCCCTGATTGGGGACGTAACAGGGATTAAACTGATAGGAATAGTAGTACTTAACATACCACTCATATTGGGATTGCATAGTACATTGCACAACGCATGCGCAGTGCCCCAAATTGGAAGTAAGAGGACCGACCAAGCATCTTTTTCCATCTCCCGGTTACTAAAATCTATTCCATACACCGCACCGGCCCCTGATAAGGGACAAAACAGAGATTAAACTGGTAAGAACAGATGTTTTTTAATTAAAAATAAAAGAGGACAGTCTCTGCGGAGCTGGGTACACTGGGATGGTGATGAGACTGCTGGAGGATAAAACTACATATAAAAAATTAGAAAGTAACCCAACTGAAAAATATAACAAAGATCTAAAAAAGATACTGATTGAAGCCAGAGGGAAAGAACTAATTACCAAAGAAGAATATAAAGTTTTTATATAGATAACATCCGACAATAGCGACATTCTACGCTTTACCAAAAATTCATAAAAAATGAGAACCCATACCTGGAAGACCTATAGTCTCAGGTAATAATAACATATGTGAAGGTATAAGCAGATATGTAGATACCATTATTAAACCATTTGTACAAACCCTTCCCTCCTACCTTAAGGATACTAGTGATACAGTCCTAAAATTACAGGAGATACATGTGAATGAGCACACCCTGATAGCAAGCCTCGATGTCGAGGCCCTATACACAAGTATACATCACGAATTAGGCATTAGGGCTGTAGAATTCTATCTTTACACTAAGGGTACACAATTTCACGAGCACAATAATTTTGTTATTACACTACTAAGATTTCTTCTCACACACAATTTTTTAGTTTTTGATGGACATTATTATTTACAGACCACCTCTATGCACCGCTATGGGGACGGTTTGTGCACCAAGTTTTTCGAATTTATTTTTAGGGTGGTGGGAAGATAAATATGTTTTCACGGAGCATAACTCACAATACACTGATCACGTAATGTACTGGGGTAGGTACATAGACGATATAAAAAATTTTTGGAACGGCACTAAGTCACAGTTTGTGCAATTCACAAATGACCTAAATGATAACGACATAGGCCTGGTATTCACAGCAGAGATTCAGGAAAAAAGTCTTAATTTCCTGGATCTAAAAATAAATATTGAAAACGATGGAAAAGTGAGCACCGAAATATACAGGAAACCAACGGCAACCAACAGCCTTCTCTATTGGGAAAGCTGTCACCCAACGCCCCTCAAAAAAGGCATACCACTAGCTCAATATTTGAGAGCCAAGAGGAATAGCACAAATGAGTCAGCGTTTGAGGAGGAATGTAAAACACTGTATGAAAGATTTTTGGTGAGATGATATCCCAGAAAAACACTATATAAGGCATACAATAGAGTTAAAAACATGGAGAGAGAGAGCCTATTTAGGAGGAAGGAATCAAAGTGAAAAAATTATACGATGTATAGGTACATTCGATTCCCAACATCAAAAAATATATGGTATTCTCAAAAATTACTGGTATCTTCTTAGATCGGACAAGGACCTTAAGGAAGTATTACCCAGCAGTCCATCAATAACCTACAGAAGGGAAAAAAAACTAAAAGATATTATGGTTCATAGCTATTTTCAAAAGAAGAAATGCCCAAAAACCTGGCTATCCACACAGGGATCATACCCGTGTGGAGGATGTGCATTTTGCAAATATATGCTGCCAAAAAAAGAATTTGTAAACCCCCATGATGGGAATAAATTCACCATTAGGGATTACATTAACTGTAGGACTACTGGCGTAGTCTATGCGATACAGTGTGACTGCCCGAAAATCTATGTGGGCAAAACCATACAGGAATTGAGAAGAAGGATTTTCAAACACCTCAGTACCCTCAATACTAATGATGATACACCTCTGGTTAGACATATCAACAAATATCATAAAGGTAGCCCCTCAGGCCTAAAAATCTGGGGAATACAGAAGGTTAGGCCAGGCCCAAGACAGGGAGATGTGGACAATAAGCTTCAACAGGAGGAAGCTAAATGGATATAACGGCTGAAATCTCTGTCACCAAAAGGAATAAATGAAGGGTTTACTTTTTCCCCATTTCTGTAATACAACGTAACAGCAAAAAGAAAAGTATGAGAATACAAAAATACCAAAACATTAAAAATAAGTAATAATGGAAAATAGACACAAATAGTGTAGATAGAGAAGAGACCAACTAATACAAAAAATATTATATTCATAAGAACAACTACACAGTATAAAAATAAAATAGTTACCATGGCGAATGATGTTTGCTCCTCGGTGCTGTGGCCGGCTTTCTCCCTGGCGGGTGGTGGGTGGCTGCTCCCCCAGGGGCTTGCCCTGTGGTGGGTGCTCTGGAGATGGAGAGGAACCAGTGAGCCCTATAAAAGAAAATAAAGACATGCAGATGGCTGTAACAAAGGAAGAAGAATGTAAAATATGGATAAATGGAAAATATCTAATATAAGCTATAAGGATTGCATGGAGGGTAATAAAACTGATATCCAGAAAAAGCAGCGCTACGACCCAAGGAAGCCACAATAATTAATCGAATATATGGGACTATTCTATAAAATGAAATATATAAGTCGCATATAGTTACACCTTGGAGTGGGAGCAAGTATATAGCCGTGTGTAGAAGATGCAAAAGTAGTAGGAAACCACTGGTTATGAGGAGTGCAGAATTAGACATCTAGCAAATATAACAATAATGCGTCACTCTGGTGCCGGTATAAGAGATAAACTGATGCCAGTTGGTACTATAGATGTAAAGATAGAAGCATACCTATTACAAAATGAGGCCAGTAATGAAAAAACATCTAAGTCCACACGCCTGCGCATTAGTAGTAGGGATAAAGTTCCTCTAAGAAACATAAGTCCAAGCGCATGTGCTACATACATGATGTATCGCGAGAGCACGGAACAAGTTAAAGGATTTCTAAGTCAGCGCGCATGCGCGAATATACGCAAGAAGAATCGCAAGGCTTTAGAAAGCTCTGGAGTGCAGGTTCCTTGTAATTTTTGGCAGCCCTTTCACTTAGTGCATAGGCTTTAGGAGTGTAAGAGTCCCACTACCTGAACAATTGTACCACAATGTGAATGAGGCCCTCCTTCATGTGATATACAGGTTGTATCAGAGTGCCTCTTACTTGTAATGTTTTGCAGCACTTGCACTTTATATACAAGTAAATATAGAGGAAAGAATGTTTCCTAACAATTTTTCCTCTAAAATCTATTTTATCTTCGGTTTGGTGCATATTATTGTCAGTCTGTAAAAGTGGTGTACTAATCGGACAACATCGTTCCCAGCAGCGACCTGGGAGTCCAAGAAGCATCCAGACATCCTCCCCATGCTGTTCCCGAACCATTTAGGTGGTGTTTCCATCATTTTCTGACCTTTTTCTATGAACCAGGCACCCTCCGCTCTTCAGAGCAGGGGGTGCCTGGTTTAAGGCTCGGGTTCTCCGATTGACTTCCATTATACTCCCGATATGTTCGGCCAGAGCACCCGAGCACTTGGGTGCTCGATCAACACTAACAGACATACAGACACGGAATGCACATAGAGTACCTTCCCATTTTCTTGCTGACCCTTTGAAATGAATGGTTCCGTATACGGTCTGCAAGAAAAACTGAACGGACACGAAACGAAAATACGTTCTTTTGCATGAGCCCTCACTCAGATACAATAATTTCACAAATATGCAGCATACTTTGTGTATATTTTTTAAAGTCATATCTGGAAAGGAGCAATGGACAGTTCTGGTGACAGGACACCACCACCAGACCGAGGCTCCCTTCCAGATACCACTTGAAAAAGGAGACTGAAAAACTAAACTTTTTTACTGATGTACAAAGATTGCATAAAGGAAACATGATTTTTTTTTAAGTTTTGAAATATGGTGAATAAGCTATGCCTTAGGGTACAGTACGTTCAAGCATGACATTTTCATGGTTGTTTTTACTTTTTGAAAATAAAAAAAATAAATCCCATGTCGATATACCATTAGTATTTTAAGAGTCCATTCACCATCCAGCCACCAGTTGATCGTTCATCATCTCCTGTGGAAACCTTTTATATTTTTACACATTATCATGATAAAAGTTACAACTATAGCAACAATGTCTCAATTAGCATCATCTATGTGATGATGAAAAGCTATTCTGCAGTCTACAAAAGATATTAAAGACAAAAAGCATAGTGTCAAGGGAAGGAAACCTTGTCGGTGATCACATGCTACATTGTACACAAAGGCAGGCTGTTTCTTAGACCAAGTATCTGGCCAAGTACTCAATGTCTAATTTGAAGTGATATATTTATGTCATTCCTTTCTTTCAGTAAGATGATAAAAGCATGCAAATTATATTGTCTAGGACCCTCATTTATTTTCTTATTAGTGTCAATAAAGTCAGCCATATGCGAGTTAATGTAATCTCCCATGACTAGTTATCTAGATCTCATGTAAGCCATATGACTGATATCCTTTTTTGCCTCTGGCAATAACACTGCTGAGTTTATGTTGATTTACACTGAGACGATTGGAATGGGCTTCACAGTGGAGGACTTGAGCCTTCTCCATCACACTTACTTATTCCCACTGCTGCTTCAGAAGTAGGCAGAGATTGGCAGATTCAGTACATGATGTGATGCAAGGACGTCAGCTTGATTCTTCGAGAAAGACAGTGTACAAAGCATTCAGTCTACTTTTTGCATGTCAGATGCTTTCCCTAACAGAAAATGGTTTACAATGGTGTAACAGATGTACAAAACCCATTAGCTAGATGATGAGATCTTTTATCAAAAGCAGAAAAACAGTGTTCACAGATGGAAACATACCCTGCTTGGTATCACTATCATAAGCATGGAACATAAATCTAATTATGTGTATGATTATTAAATTCAAAGTGAATCTGACAAACAGATACCGCTCTAAAATCCATTATCAGTGCACAAAGACCGGTGGATTATTCTCTTATTTTAAAACGGCCCTATTATCGTAACTTGAGGTAAATTATTGAAGAGAGAGTAGAATAGAATAGCTTTTACCGTAGACCATGTAGCACAAACATGTGAAAGAAAACCAATTACATTCAAATTTATGGTAAAAGTCATCTCCCTGCACACGTTTACTAGTAGATTATAGTAAATGTTCACTTTTATGTGTGTGCTGACCAAAATAATCAAATATCTGTTCAATATATCACTGGAAACAGTTTTATAATAGACTACAGTGTTTTAATGCCTCAGTCATTGATGAATGTGAATGGAATAGTGAATGGAAACATTTTAGGATACATTCCTAAGCCTAGCTGAATTTAGTGTTGCAAATAGCTGTATGTTTATTCGGGCATCAGTATAACCAACAGCACAGATCATGTCCTGGGTCCTTACACTCATGCATTGTATCCAGGGGCGTAGCTATAGGGGGTGCAGAGGTAGCAGTCTCTACCGGGCCCAGGCGCCTAAGGAGGCCCAAAGACCTTTGAGCCGTATAAGAAGACAGTGGTATTTATAGAAAGTGCATGCAAGTCACACCTCTGGCTGGAGGAAGGTAAAGAATTTGGCATGGGGGGGTGCTGTTTCAATTTTTGCCTCAGGCAGCATGGAGACTATGTGCTTCCCTATCCCTTGCCACAAAGCACTGAGGAAAAGGGTTTCCCAAGCTGAACTCTTGCACCAGGTCCCATGAGCCTTTAGCTATGCCCCTGATTGTCTACTTCAGCTGTGTGAAGTTCCTTTTGATTTTCAGCCTCTAGAATGTAATGCCACCTTATGATGTGGTGGATTTCTTGCAGTGGATTTCCATACTGAAAATCCATATCAAAGTATAGAGGGGGCATTTATCAACCCCTTTATGAAAGAAAACTAGCATCAAAAAGTTGCAAAGTTTGTTAACGCCTCGTTTACTCAAATTTTGGATTCTGTAACTGCTTGCTCCACTGGGTGGAGCAGGGTGGGGTCTGGACAGTCTAGGCCTCTTAATAAATGCAGCACATCTGATGCAGGAGGAGATAGAATATGTGTTGAAGGCGTTAAACACGAGTCTTAAAAAATGTTCCCTAGTATATCTGGATGGCGTCTTTGAAACTATATGCTCCTACACTACTCTATAGATTTGTGAATACGAACATGTTGTTAAATAAATTCTGTTAATATTCATGATCTACATTCTTCTAACTAATGTCCTCTATAATCCAATTCTCCAACTCCCTTCTCCGGGATTTTTCATGTGTTGCACCATTTCTCTGGAATGCAATAACCCGGCCAATTTGATTAATTTCCAACATCCACAGTTTTATGTGTGGCATGTTTATAGGTAGGGCTATCACATTGCATATACTGACTCACTTCCTTTTACATTACAACCTACAACTATTTTCTTACCTTTTGAGTCATAACTTTTTTTTTATATAGTAGACTGTAAGTCAGTTGCGTGGCTAAAGGCTCATGGGCCCTGGTGCAAGAGTTCAGCTTGGGTTCCCCTTCCATCAGTAATTTGTGCCCAGGGGCAGGAAAGCACATAGCCTTCGTTCTGCCTTAGGCAAAAATGGAAATGGCACCCCCACATGCCAAACTTTTGACCTAACCCCTTTCCTCCAGCCAGAGGTGTAACTTGACCAGCATGCACTTTCTATAATACCAGTTTCTTCTTATGCAGCGCAAGGGTCTTTGGGCCCCCTTAGGCTCCTGGGCCCAGTAGCGACTGCTACTTCTGCACCTCCTATAGCTACGCCCATGTTTTAAACTCTTTACTTGTTTTAATTGTTAGTTATTGTGTGGCTCTGTAATGTCTGCAATTTTATGTATATAAATAATAATAATCATAATAATTATTATTAGTAGTAAAGATGAGGAATCGATTCTTTAGCATCTAAATTTGATCTAAATCAGAATCTTGGTGATTCAAGTTAAAAAAATATCTGAGGGGAGAGAGGAGAGTGAAGGGGAGCTTTAGCACTTTCGATTCAATTCAAGTAGAAGCGATTTGGACACAAATCAAAACACGTAGCAAACAAATCAGACACAATCAGATTTTATGAAATTGGATTATCTTTAATTATTAGTATGAGTATTTATATTATTCTTAAAAGAGGATCTCTCATCTCTCCTAACATGTCTAGTGAACCATCTATTTGCATTCCCGTGTAATAACATTTCTGGAACATCTTTCCAAATAACTGCATTCTGTGCCATTCCTTTATTATTCCTAGTAAAAGAATACCTATATGAACTGACCTATAAGGGCCACATACATCAAAATACCACTCCTACAACAACCGAATGTATACCCTAAACAGTAATTCCTTTATTTCATCATCATATTACTATTAAAAAAGTAGAAAAGAGTCCACACAACATAGGTGAAATAAATACATAAGTGAGGGACTACTGGGAAAATGGCTAGCAATAATTATATCCACATCAGGACAGGCAAAAATCGCATAATAGCATAATAACACCTACCCACTACCAAAAAAGTAGGTCCAAGTACAAACCAGTCTTAACGATTGTCCAACAATGAGACCAAATGCCAACCCAAAGACACAACTGCCATACCAGTGTCCCTCACTCGTCCAACGCGTTTCGCCAACCGGCTTCATCAGGGGAATGAGGGACAATGTGATGGTTGTCTATTTGTACCCTACTAAATCAAAATTAAAAGGTTCACCTGGATGGGAGAATTATGTAAAACAGGAACGCCAAACATTCATGGTGCCGAGCCATGCTCGGTAATGCGCTCCTCCCAGCTCCAGCATTTGATCAAAGGACTTAGAACTTCATTGGCTGGGCAGGAGTACATACAGCTGTATGTGAGAGAACTTGCGGTAACACGCAACGACAGTTCCCGGCTCATATAAGCCAACAATAGGGATTTGCCGCACCTCCCAGACACATGCTCGATAAGAGCGGGAACTGCCCATAATAAACATGGAACACGCAATCCACTCAAGTGTACCACGTGACAGCATCACGTAATCGATTAAAACAAATACTTCCATACTAAATAGGTAGCGACCTGGCACCTTGAATGTGTATATATGCAAACCCATACAGTGAGCCTAAGAATATGAATAACCATAAACTCCCAATACATTAACCTCCTATATAAGAATAAAATATACATAAGTTCAATATCCAATATATTTATCTCCACCAACACAGATAATTAACGACTCATAATCTAATCCATACTAATTGGTGCTATTATATGAAAAGTGATTGAATACGCGTCGGGGTAGCGCCATCCTGGTTGGTACAGCACACTATCATTATCAGGTGAGTCCCCGTCTCTTGGCTCTATTAGGCATTGGATATAGGTGTGTTTTTTTCGACACCTGGTTATTACTGTGGATTGCCCCCAGTTTGGACATTATAGCACATGCATGTAATCCCTTATCTTTTAGCCGTGCAGCCATTTTGATTGAGACTCACCTCATACTTTCCACATTTTCTTTATATGTACTATTTCTTAATAGTTGGCAACTATATTACATCTGGATACGTTTGTTATTCATTATTATATCTCTTTTTGATACGTGTGCAGCGCCAGGATTGCACTTTCTCTGTCACTCTTCACTTTTTAACGGCATATTATATATATTATATTTTAATCATGTTATAATAAAAATCATATTTTTACATACGGTATTATGAGCTCCGTTCTTTGTTTATTTGCTTGTTTCACTCGGGAGCTGGTACTGAGTTATTTGCATAGGTGACCTTTGGTTCTGTTGGGTAGACATTGTTTCCACTCCTACCATTTGGCCATCTCTGGTCTCTTTTTCTAATAAGAATATAAATAACCATAATCTCCCAATACATTAACCTCCTATTTAAGAATAAAATATACATAACTACGATATCCAATATATTTATCTCCACCGACAGATAATTAACGACCCATAATCTAATCCATACTAATAGGTGCTATTATATGAAAAGTGATTGAATACATAATAAGTATAAACAGTGAAATACATAATTGCCACATACAATGTGATTTATAACATACATAATTACAACACCCGAATAAATACTATAAAGTGACATACATAATTATACCTAATAATCGTGTATATGTGCCAAATGCACATGCACACTTTAATATGCATATGTACTCGCACACATTTACAGTATAACCCCAATGTAATCCCAACATACACATATGTGTGACCACGTGCACACCTCTAGAGGTACCAAAGATGTGAAAAGCACATGTGTAACCATGATCAAAGGGTGCAAGTGACAAAGAGGGAAGTGATAATGAGAAGAAAGTGAGAAATAAGTGTTCTAGTGGTATGCACATGTCCCACAATAATGCATAAATAATTTAATCAAAATATTCCACATAATTCATATGTTATATTCAATTTAAAACATAAGTGAGGCCATATATACTTGACAAAATAAAACATAGCAGCATTTATACAATAATGCTTAAAAAAGGAGGGGAAAAGAGAATATAAGGGTGCCATGGTGCGTTGTGATTCCAAAACAATTAGGTAGTATAATCAACTGTGTCCATAAAAGAAAAAACAAAGGCCTCTATGAACTTCTTTCAATTAATCCACATCATCTTTTAGAGGATCTCAACCTAAAGAGACAACGTACCCAATTTATAAATCCAAATTATTTCTCTTTGGGTTACTGTCTCATTCCAATTTCCACCCCTAATAGTATGTAAAGGGGGAAATATTAATCACCAATATTTATGCAAATATCGATAATTAATATTTATAAATGGGAGGAGCCATCTCGTGATAACTCCGCCCATTTATGCCTTTATATAATAACACAATATCTTCGCTATACTTTACACTGATCACTTATGCTAACTGCATGCGCCTTACTGAACTAACTATCTCCAATAAATACACGCTACACAAAGGGTACAAATATATGGTATTTATTACAACCTAATACACTACGCACGCAATACACTAACAATACAGCTCTACAATATACAATCCTAAACTACACTACACATTCCCATCCACCCATAAACTAACTAGACAATTCACGCATACAAGTATATTAACAATCCCACCCGTCTGTACTCACTGTCCCTACAGGGTTAACAAAGGGTTAAAAGGATTTGTTTGCAGAGCAGAAGCATGCTCTACAGGACCAGGGTAACCACCAGTGGTTTATCAGGGTCACCAGGGTAAAGGGGTTAATGCAGGCACATTTCCGCCGGACAGGGGACATCAGGGGTACAAATAGGGCCACAGGATCAGGGGTACAACAGGGGAATTAAGGGTTTCACAGGATCAGGGGTACAACAGGAGAGCAGGCACACAAGGAACCAGGGGATGTAACCAGGGGTGAGGGTTTGGGGGATCACAGGGAGGACCAGGGGTGTAATGGGGTTGCCAGGGGTAACAGGGTTAGGATAAAGGGGGTGATACTTAGGGTCCTGCTCGTCCATCCAGGGGTGGAGATGTCCGGCAGGGTCCCTCTTCCTGAGCGCAGGATGCGCTCTCCTCCTGAAGGGGGGGTAAGGGCTGCAGGGGTTGGGTCCGGTCGGGTCAGCGCAGGACGCGCTCCTCTATAAGGTGGGGGGGGGTCCCGATGTCCTGAGCGCCGATGCGCACTCCAGTGGGGGCCCAGAGCCTAACTTCCTTGGGCCGGAGGAAGGGGCCGCGTTCTAAGCGCCGATGCGCTTCTCAAGGTGGGGGGGCCCTCTCCTCACTTGAGAGTGCCGGGGCCGCCGGATATTTATTCCCCCGGCGGCCCGCACTCCCGCGGCACCAGGGGGCGCGAGCACTGCCGTCCAGGACACGTGGGCCGGCGCGGTGAGTTGACGTCACCGCGCCTACCCGCGCGTCCCTGCACGCGCGCCGCAGGGCCGCGTGCACTTGCTGACAGGCGGGAGATCCTTTGATCTCCCGCCTGTAGCTCTCAGCATTCCGGACATCGCAATAGTAATTGCGATGCCAGAATGCGCATAATAGAGTGAGCGGAGGTATCTCCTCTCTCTCTATTATGCCTAATTATCTCCAGCAGGACTGCAGATAATTAGAACAAAAGGATTCAAATTCTATTGAATTTGAATCCTTTTGAGGTCACCAGAATGACCGGACCTTGTCCGGTCATCCTGGCGCCTTCACCCAGATTACATCAATGTAAATGCTTGGGGCACATTTACATTGATGCATCTGTGTCCATGTAAGGGGGGGGGGATTTATATGGTATGGGGATATGACAAGGGGGCATAATATGAATATACATGTGTATCGATGCTTGGGGCACATCCATACACATGTATACATTAATCATACATTCTAAGGGGGATTATATAAGGGGCCACATATTATAAGGGGCACATCACAAGCCCCTACACTATCAGGGGGCACAAGCCCCTACACTATCAGGGGGCACAAGCCCCTACACTATCAGGGGGCACAAGCCCCTACACTATCAGGGGGCACAAGCCCCTACACTATCAGGGGGCACAAGCCCCTACACTATCAGGGGACACATATTTCCCACAGGGGCCAGCATGAGCCCCTGGGGATCACCATCGGCAGACGTGCGCAGATGCTGGGCACATCTGCGCACATCGTCCCATGCTACTATGTCTAATGTATGCACATATATACCATACATGCCCGCACGTGTTTGCAGGCATGCATGGATATATATGCATATGTCTCAACCGTTCCTCAACAGTAGGGTACACACGATCTATGGCCCTCACTTTCAGAAGACTGGCATCGCTATTATGTTTCAAGTTGAAATGTATTGGTATTGGTTTAAGATTTGAAATAAACTCTGCATTCCCTGATGAAACAATATCCAAAACATGTTCCCGTAACCGTAGTGCATTCCCATTCCCAATGTATATTTGTACACATGGGCATGTTGCATGATAAATCACTCCAATTGAGGTACAAACTATCCTGTGAGTAATCTTATAGGATGTTTCCCCAGTTGAATTCTTAAAAGAATCATACCTCACCACATTAGGGCATGCAATGAACTTTCACATAGGAAGCAACCCCATTTAGGTCCCATTGATCCAAAAGCTTTTCCTGGTTGCTCATCTTTGTGATAGCTGTGAACCAGCATATCCCTAAGACTGTAAGTCCTTGTCGGTCAACAAAATCAGCCAATACTTCCTCAGTATTTCATGAACCAACTCATATCTAGAATTAAAAGTAGTAATGAACCTCATAATCAGAATTCCTGTGAGGCCTACTAGCAGGCAGCAATCCCCCTTGTCCCACCAGAATATTATTAATGAGATGTTGTGGGTGGGCCGAAGATGCATGCAGCAAAGTATTTGTTGCGGTAGGTTTTCTGAATAAATCCGTCTGTATATAACCATTCTCATCTACAGTACCATTAGTTCAATATCCAGAAAATCTATCCTGGATTGATTGCATCTATGGGTGAGTTTGTTGTAGTGATTTTCATTCAAACCCGAGATGAAAACCTCCAATTGTTGGACCGAACACTTCCAGATCAATAGAATGTCATCTATGTAACGGGTCCAAAAGGATACCCTCTCAATATTTCTGGCAGGGTTTGTCATAAAGATTTCCCTCTCCCACTGGCCAAGGAATAAGTTGGCATAGGATGGCGCAAAGGCCGCCTCCATAGCTGTCCATTGTAATTGGAGATAAAAACTTTCTGTAAACACAAAAAAATATGTGTTAACGCAAAATGAATTGCTGCTAATAAAAACTCTGAAAGTTTGGAGTCCAAATTGCTCATAATAAATTATTTTGATACTGATGAAATACCATCAGTGTGTCTAATTGAAGAATAGAGAGACTCACTGTCACACGTCACCAGCAACATGTCTTATTGAATATGGATGCTATCAATCTTTCTAAGTAAGTCCAAACTATCCTGTGTATAATATGGTAAAGTTTCTACAAAAGAAAAAAAATCTATAAGTTGACATAACGGTTCCAATATATTATTAACTCCTGACACAATAGGCCTACCTGGTGGATTGGTCAAATTCTTATGAAGCTTTGGAAGTAGATATTAGGTAAATATGGTAGTTTCCTTATTTATTAATCCTGCCACTTGTTGTGTATCCAAAATTCCATCTTCCTGTGCTGATGTTAGATAATTCTTCCTTATATTTAAGAAGAGGATTAAAAGGGAGTCTCTTATAACAGGTGGTATCCCTCAACTGACAAAAGGCCACCCTTTCATACATTTTTTCAGGCCATACTACCACGTTACCACCTTTTTCTGAAAGCTGGAAAACCACCCCCTTCATATGTTGTAATTGATGGAGGTCCACTCTTTGATCTTTGGTAAGATTGTCCCTCTGGACATTCTCTGGTATCCCTACTATCTCCTCTGATACCAGTTTAACAAATAAATCAATATCCGGGTACTGAGCCAGTTGGGAAAACTTAGTGGACTTAGGGAGTAAAGATAGTGGATACTTACCATGCTTTTGTGTGTTCCTATTTTTTATGTATTTATTTCACCTATGTTGTGAGGACTATTTTCGTTGTTTTTAATATTAATATGATGATGAAATAAAGAAATTACTGTTTTATGATAAATTTGGATTGTGTATTATTTAGGGTATACATACCGTTGTTGTAAGAGTGGTATTCCTACAATAATTTTATGGATAAATTGCCAACAGTTTGCAATGCAGATGCAACTGGATCTTTACAAAGGTGGGGGGGGGGGGGCTGCACAGTCTGATAATGGCAGCACTGATTGGATAGTGTCAGACTGTGCACGAACGCCCCCTGACTGGTAGTTCCCAGTTAAACCTTTAATGCAGTCTACTGGCATTTCATCGGTTATTCATTCAACTTCTAGAAGGAAATAATTAAGTCGCACAACATAGAGTTTCATGAAAAGAAGCCCCAGAATTGGTATTACTTGGGGAATACAAGTAGTTAATAAATCAGATATTTCAGGAAAGGTACAGTAAGTACTGCTGTTCTTATCATGTAGAAACATATATTTAAAAAAAAACAGCTTAGCCTTGTGGTAGACATTGTGAGGCTGAGGGGCTCATATACATGTGATGTTGGATCATTTTCCTCGATAAATAAATGAGTCTAATATTTTTTACTCATGGGTTTAATTTAGCTATCTTTATTTACCAACTAGCACATGGATCTGAATACCTTTGTAAATGCAGTTGAGTAAATATTGGCCACGTAGTTATTCAACAAAATGTATCTGTAAAGACCCAACTGCTGTTTGTTCTTTTCCTTACTTATCTGTCCACCTCCTGCAGCAGAAAGGACATATCCTATGAGAAAGGACACTGAGCCCACTGAGCTTCCAGTCTGAAGAAAATCTAGCAGACCAATTGTAGCAATTAATGTAGAGGTGTCTGTATGCATGTGAGGCTATGAGCTGGTATAGATTTCAACTATCATACATGTTGGTTTCTAGTATGAAGGATAGTAAATCTGTTGGGCCAAGGGAGACCATGCCCCCTCCCAATAAAGCACCACGTACTTTCAAAAGTGTGTGGGGGGAGTGCTAAAATGTACCATGTGCTTAATTTGCAACTTTTTTACTCCACAATAGTGGCTTAAACACTTAATAAATATCCCTCCTTCAGTTTGTCTTCACAGTATACAGTTGTGCATAAATCCTTATAGCTCAGTGAAGTAATAGCTCTGTCTATAGCTAGAGTCTTATTACATATCATAGCCTACAACTTTTACTACTCTAACTATTTGTCACAGCTGAAACCTGAACTTGTTCAGATTCTTTTGTCTGTACTTCTATTTTCCACATATTGTTTTCATCTGACCTACCAGGCCTGCACTGCGTACAGTCTGGACCTTTATTTAAGGGCACATGTTGAGCAAGACACAATATAAATAACTCAACAATCAGCTATGTGACCCACCGGACTTATGTTCTTGGTAAACAAAGATGACCTTCTCTCACTAAAACATTGCTATAAGGCAGCTCCGAGGAAGAGGAAGTAAAGCCGCCAAATATTTCCTTCAATTAATTTAAGCAAGTTGCAGAGGGGAACATTTAGGTTACATATTCCCATTGACAGATGTACTTTAGTAAAAATAAAGATGCTATCGCTAAATAAACTGTTGAAATGACATTGGGGCATGTCACAAGATAACGTAAATGGTCATCAGGAAGGACCCCACTGACAAAGAGGTTGTGACACTAAAGCCTGTATTAGACAGGCAGATCAGCAAATGATTGTTGGGAGAGAAGCGTTCCCTCCCGGCAATGCTTTGCTAGCTGGCAGAGGAGATGGCTGCTATTACATGAAGCGATTTCCTCCGCAGCATGGGGAGAAGCGATCTCTATGCCATCGCTCCTCCCTATATTGTCTAGTAGTTTGCCGGCAGCAGTTCACTGTTAGCATGTTCTGCTGCCAGCAAGCCCTGATTTTTAAGCATGCTCAAAAATCTGAATTTCCTGATGAACAGCCAATTGGTGACAGTATTATGCCTCATTCATGCGAATGGTCGTTATCGATTATCGGCCATAACAACAGCCGGGTGGTTGGAAATTTGCATTATTTGGACTTGTATAGATTTCTAATGCTAGGGTCTATTAACATAATCTTTACTTACTAATAGTGGTTATTTACAGATGTAAGCATCATTATCTTGACAGACTTGGTACGTTAACGCAACAAAAACACTTTACACTAATACAATAAGTCACGTTAAAGTGATCCTGGCACAGTGGTGTTAAAATAACACTGGCTACATCTGTATATAGTGTCAACATATTCTGCAGCACTTTACCGCATCACCAGATGACCGACGTGGACCCATTCACTTTAATGGATCCGCAAGATACGGAAGGTTATGAAAGAACTACAGAGCGCTTCCGTGGTATTTCGTTTTGTGCTTCTGTACCACAAAAAGAACAGAACATGGTCTATTTTTTTGCAGCATGGACGGATCACAGACATATTCAAATTGTATGGGTCTGCATCCAATAGTGCAGGCCACACAAAGAGTGTGCATGCATTTTGGACCGCAATTTGCAGTCACCAATGCACAGCACAGGTGCAACACATTTATATGCATGAGCCCTTAGCTTGAAGCAGATCAGCATAATAGCTATCAGATAGAAAATCATTCATTTAGTTGCAAAAAAAAGGCTAACATTTTTTCAGACACAGGATCTTACAGCTTTAACAACTGAAAGGACTCATTGGGCGAGATTTACTAAACAAGTGCTCCAGAATTCTCTTTCTCATTATGTAGTGCATAGTATGAGTAGCATGTGTGTGAAGTATTGTTGAAAAGGCAATGCTACTCTAGGTTTCTGGGAAAGATAGTCGGCAGTTTTTAGTGTGGAAAATGATCTTAAGGATCCAAGGGTGCTGGCATAGATTAAAGCATGTTGCAAGGCCGCTCACAAGGATTAAAACCGGCGTATCAAACGCCAGTCTTAATAAATGTCACCCTTAGTGTATAAAAAATAGGTGATCTATGAGTTGGAAATATATATATATATATATATATATATATACTGTGACACAGTAAGGCTGGCTTTTCTTAAGTAGGCAGCTGGGCTCAGCAAAGATGTCTCTGTTTTGCTGGAGGGCTGAGAGTCGCACGCTGGGAAACAAGCCCTCTAAAGCCTGCTGTGTACTACTGGAGGCAGAACTGCCAAAAAGGTGACTTGAGTTTTATGAACTTTCCATTGTGTGAATTAACACCAAGACTGCAAAGTTACATGCTGTTTTGTGCAATTGCCTGACTGACGTTTTGAGTTAAGAATTTGTATTTTGCCTCTGTACTGCGCCCGCTTACCCTATCTACCAGAGCGAAACCCAATAATTGGTGGAGGATGCGGGCAGGAGTGGCTGGCGTGAACGCCAATATTTTTGGTTTCTGCATTTTTCAGGCACGGTTGTATGTCGTACATTAAACCTGCTGTATTACAACTAGTGCCTCACAACAAAATGGTGGCTGTTGTAAAGGCCCTCATGGAGGCTAATCTGCAGCAGAGAGAGACAAACCTGCAGCAACACAAGGCTAATAAGCAGCAGAGACTAACCAGTTGCTGCTACAACATGTGATGGCTTTGCAGACAGCAGGAGCAACCCAGAGCGTCCACGATGCCCCAGAGAGCAGTCTGTGCCACGATTCCTAAGATTACCCCCGCAGAGGACATCGAAACGTACCTGCCGATGTACGAGAAAGTGGCCATCAGTGGACTGAGGTTGTCGCTCTATTCCTGGCATCCAAATCTTAGTGGGTGTATTTCGACTTGCCGGACAATCAAGCGTCCGACTACCAAAAAGTAAAGGGTGAGATTTTGGAAAGACTGGGTGTAAATGTGTTGGTCCGGGCCCAGCGGGTATATCAGTGGGGGTTTAAGCAAGCTGAGCCTGCGAGGACCCAGTATTATGACTTACTCCACCTCTTGCAAAAGTAGCTACAGCCTGATCTGCTTAGTCCCAAGGCTATGCTGGATAGACTATTGGCTGATATGTTCTGGAGGGCTTTGCCACCCCATCTCGAGCACTGGTTTAGCCAAGTGTCTCCTGGCAGCGCCCTAGAAATGGTGGACCTAGTGGAGCCCTACGAGGCTACTAAGACTGTTACAGGGGGTTCTTTTGGGAGGGGGGCAGTCAAACCCGTAAATCTCCATCCTAGACCCGGTGACTTGAAACAACCAAACCCACCAGGGGTGTACCCTCTACGGACCTAGCACCGACAGTCTGCTGGCGGTGTCAGGAACCGTGCCATGTAAGAGCTGACTGTCCCCATCAGGTGGAACCCATGGATACTAACTATGGCTACTGTTAGTCACTATATGCCAGGAAGCTGTGTGCAGCAGTTACCCCAAAAACTCTAAACCACCTGTGCCAGGCGGAGGTAGGAGACACTCCAGCGGAGGCTCTGCTGGACTCAGGAGGTCTGGTGTCCCTAGTAAGGGCTCCCCCGGTATAGTCAGTGGAGTATGCTGGCCGGAAAGTCGGGGTCATGTGCATCCATGGAGTCTTAAAAGACTATCCCACCGCCCTGGTGTCTCTAACCACAGGGGCTGGCATATGGACTCACAAAGTGGCAGTTGTCCCAAATTTACACTACAAACTTATAATAGTGAGAGACTTCCAGACTTCCCGGCACAGTGGCCTGCTATGAGAGTGACTGATACCCATGAGACATAGGTAACCCTAGCAGAGTGGCCCGGCTCAGGGGGGAGACCAGAACCCTGGGAACCGAAAAGACCACAGTAGGGGTGACCGCCACTTCGGTGGAAGAGGGGGAGACAAACCCGCTAAGTGTGATGGTGGGAGACGTGGAGAACTAGCCACTGAGTCCTGAATTGGCTGACCTCAATGTCTTCAGGGATAATTTTGTTACCTCCCAACATCGGGACCCAACCCTATCCCGCGGCTGGGAAAATGTGTTAATAGTAGTTGGTGAACCACAACAACCTGGGGCAGAGTCAGTGTTTCCCCGTTTGGTGGTTTATCAGGATATGTTGTATCGGGAAAACCAGCTAAGAGGTGAGCCTATTAAACAGTTGGTGGTCCCCAAGGCTTATCGCAAGCTTGTGTTAGATCTAGCCCACCAACACGTTCTCGGGGGTCACCTGGGGCTGCAGAAAACTCAGGATCGTATTCTACAGCGGTTTTAATGGCCCAGCATATTAAAAAGAAGTGGAAGAGTTTTGTAAGTCTTGCCCGACCTGCCAGATAACTAGCCCCCAGCCACATTTCTATAGTCCCCTAGTACCTCTCCCGATTATCGAAGTACCGTTTGACCGAATAGCTATGGACGTCATAGGCCCAGTACCGAAGTCCACCAGAGGGCATCAACACATTTTAGTCATTCTAGACTACGCCACTCGGTACCTGGAGGCGGTGCCACTGCGACATACCTCGGCGTGGGACTACATAAAGCGGTTCTGACCGACCAAGGGACCCTTTTAATATCCAAGGTGATGAGGGAACTCTCTAAGTTGCTGCACATAAAACTATGGACGTCCGTTTACCATCCGCAAACGGACGGTCTGGAAGAACGGTTTAACCAAACATTAAAAAATATGTTGAAAAAGGTAGTGGCTAAAGATGGGAAGGACTGGGACCTCCTTCTGCCCTATCTCATGTTCGCAGTGCGAGAGGTACCCCAGGCCTCTACTGGGTTCTTGCCCTTCGAATTGCTATATGGCAGACACCCTCGCAGTCTCTTGAGTACGACACCCTTGGAGTCATTGACTACGTTACCCAGATGCAAGATCAGATAGAGACAATGTTGCCTCTTGTTAGGGAGCATATGTAGGCAGCTCAGCGAGCCCAGAGTCGGGTCTATAATTCGCAGGCTCAGGTCCAGATCTTTAACCCGGGTGATCGGGTTTTGGTTCTGGTGCCGACCATGGACAGTAAGTTCCTGGCTAGGTGGCAGGGGTCCTACGAGGTACTTTAGAAAATTGGAGATGTTAACTACAAGGTACACCAGCCTGGGCGGCGAAAACCGGAGCAGGTTTACCATGTGAATTTAGTCAAACCGTGGAAAGATAGGGAAACCTGTACAGATGACATCCCACGGCCGGGTTTTCTAGGAGAAGAGGTACCGGCCCCTCTGTCTGATGCAAGAAAGGCGGCTGGCACAGTAAAAATTGCTGACAGCCTTTCCTCTAGTCTAAACAGATTCAGGAGGCCAGGGAGCTACTTAGTCAGAACACGGATATGTTCTCAGACCTCCCTGGATGCACTTCCATAATCCAGCATGACATTGTCACTGAGCCATAGACAAAAGTCAGATTAAAACAATACCGGGTACCCGAGGCTTGGTGACAAGCCATATCGGAGGAGGTGCAGCTAATGTTGCAGCTAGACGTCATTGAAGAGTCAAAAAGTGAGTGGGCCAGTCCATTAGTATTGATACCCAAGCCGGATGGGACGTTGCGGTTTTGTAACGACTTCCGAAAACTTAACATGGTTTCCAAATTCAATGCGTATCCCATGCCCCGGGTGGATGAGCTCATCGAGAGGTTAGGACAAGCCCGGTATTTTTCTGTTTTGGACATCATGAAAGGGTACTGGCAGGTGCCCTTAACGGAGGCTGCCAATGAGAAAACTGCCTTCATCACACCTTAGGGGCTATATCAATATACGGTCTTACCCTTTGGTCTGCATGGCGCCCCCACCACTTTTCAGTGGCTAATGGACATTGTGCTTCGTCCACATCATCGATACGCTTCGGCTTACCTGGACGATATTGTCATCCACAGTACCAACTGGGAAAGTCACCTACCCAAAGTGCAGGCTGTAGAGGACTCCCTTCGGAAAGCTGGCCTAACGGCTAACCCAAAATAATGTGTGATAGGGTTAGAAAAGACTAAGTACCTGGGGTATGTCATTGGGCTCGGAGTCATCAAACCCCAAGCGAACAAAATAGAGGCGATACGGAATTGGCCCCGACCTGTCACCACTAGGCAAATAAAGTCATTCCTGGGAATGGTGGGCTATTACATGAGGTTTGTTCCCCACTTTGCTACTCTAGCCGCGCGCTTGACAGGGCTCTTGAAAGGACAAAAATCAGTGATGGTTCGCTGGGATGATCGGGCGTAAGAGGCTTTTGCCACAAGTTGGCCCTGTGAGGGTCACCGGTTTTGGTGACGCCCGACTTCAAGAGGGAGTTTGTGGTATAAACAGATGCCCCCGAAGTAGGCCTTGCTGTACTGTCTCAGGAAGTCAACGAGGAGGAGCATCCCATTGTCTTAAGCCGCAAATCTCACTCCAGCTGAAACCAGGTACAGTATAGTGGAGAGAGAGTGCCTGTCTATAAAGTGCGCACTCGAGTCTCTATGCTACTATTTGTTGGGGAGAAAGTTCAGCCTGGCGACCGACCCCTCCCCTCACAAGTGGATGAGCCAGGCCAAAGACAGGAATGGTTTTTGTCTCTGCAGAACTTTTTTTTATTTTTTATTTATCTTTATTTTAATTTTAGAAATCACATAAAATTAGTACATAGACCAATGTCAATCACATTAGTGTATATAATATAACAGTATATAACATAACCATCACATCCATGTATATAATATAGGAATCATAGACATCATTAGCTATTTATTTCTACGTGGTTCTGCGTGCAGCTCTCCGATTCCTTTCCACATCCTCATATATTTTGATTTGTTGAAGGTATAAACCCCACTCCCTTGACGAGGGCAGGGAGGCAGAGCCCCAGTGCCTGACCAATATAGCTTTCGCAACCATCAATCCTCTCATCCAGATCCGTCTAACCTGGGGGGGGACTTCCGTTTCTGAACCATAATCTCCAAAGATCACTATCAAGATCCCCGGGTTATAGTTCATTAAGGATTCCTTTTGTAGGGCAGAGAAAACCCCATCCCAGTATTGTCTTATTTTACTACAGCTCCAAAGCAAATGGACATAGCTCGCATTCACATATCCACATTTAGGACAACAACAGTCCCGGTCCCTATCTTGGGGGAATTTTCCTTGGGTTTTGGGCGTATAATACAGTCTATGAAGGATCTTAAATTGAATTCGTCTGTGAGCACTGGAAACTGTCGCCTTTCTCACATTCCTATAGATAGTGGGCCACTGTAAAGGAGGACAATTCAACTCTTGCTCCCATTTACTTGGGCTTTTAAAAGGTGTGACAGTAGCCAGTGCCATTCGGAGTTTAGCATATAATTTAGATAGTTTCACCTTCTGATCCTTCTGAGCGTCACAGTTATCAAAAAATATATTCTCTTGTGGAAAAATACGGCCCCTATTCCTAGAAGCTTCAAATAAATGTTTCAAACGTGCATACATAAATACCTCTAATGGTGAACTATCATTGAAACCAAATTCCGACAGTGATTTAAAATGTCCTAAATGAAATAGGTGAGACACCCTATTGATACCATTACGTGACCAATAACCAAATTCTGTAATTTTGAAAAATTCCTCCAGCACCCTGTTCCCCCACAGTGGGGTGAAAACAAACGGGCCGGGGATTTTAAGGAACTCCTTCAGCCTATTCCACACCCTCTGTATTGAGAAAGGGATCAACAAGGATTTCCTCATTCCCATAGATCCAATTTCCAAACATGAAAAAATATTCCCTATTGGTGTATCAATGACTTTATTCAAATATCGTGAAAGTAAACTCTCTTTCCA
Organism: Bufo bufo; assembly: GCF_905171765.1. Taxonomy (NCBI): domain Eukaryota; kingdom Metazoa; phylum Chordata; class Amphibia; order Anura; family Bufonidae; genus Bufo; species Bufo bufo. The sequence continues at coordinate 618,319,749 of NC_053390.1, read as the reverse complement.
GTTACAACACCGCTGAATCTGTGCACAAAAATAATATCCTTGAAAAAAGTTAAAAATATTAATTATGATTAAAATAATCATCCTGATCAGTGCAATTCGATCTGTCTGTGCCAGCATCAATTTCCGCCAAGCACCGACTTTGGTCCTGACTTTATCCAAAGCTGGGGCCAGATTGAGCTCATAAAACCTACTTATAGGAACCCCGATCTTAACCCCCAAATAATCTAAGGTATCGTTAGGAGCCAAAACACGAACTCGGCTCCCCACATCTACAGCTTTCCGGTTCAGCGGGAGGAGCGATGACTTTGCCCAATTGATCAAATAGCCTGATAATTTACCATAATGTTCTATTACCTCTATAACATACGGGAGGACTTTCCAACCCTGGTCCAGAAACAGAATCACATCGTCTGCATATACAGTAGGTGAACCCGATTTTGTGTCAATCTCGCTCTCTTTCTCGGCGAGATTGAGCACCTACGAGCCCCATCGCGGGAGCCAGCGCCGAGCTGGCTTGCCGCGATGGAGACAGAGCCGTCATAGAAGCGACGGGAGATCCGACTTGGATTCCCGCCAATTCTACACGTGTGCGGCGTTTGTTATGAATCCTGAGGGGGAAGTCCCCGCCGGATTTTAAATAAAAATCCGGCATGGGTCCCCCCCTCAGGAGCATACCGGGCCCTTAGGTCTGTTATGGGTTGTAAGGAGAGCCCCCCCTACGCCGAAAAAAACGGCGTAGGGGGTCCCCCTACAATCCATACCAGACCCGTATCCAAAGCACGCTACCCGGCCAGCCAGGAAGGGAGTGGGGACGAGCGAGCGCCCCCCCCCCCCTCCTGAGCCGTACCAGGCTGCATGCCCTCAACATGGGGGGGTTGGGTGCTCTGGGGCAGGGGGCGCACTGCGGCCCCCCCACCTCAGAGCACCCTGTCCCCATGTTGATGAGGACAGGGCCCCTTCCCGACAACCCTGGCCGTTGGTTGTCGGGGTATGCGGGCGGGAGGCTTATCGGAATCTGGGAGCCCCCTTTAATAAGGGGGCCCCCAGATACCGGCCCCCCACCCTAAGTGAATGAGTATGGGGTACATCGTACCCCTACCCATTCACCTGCAAGAAAAGTGGTAAAAAAACAAATAAACCACACAGTGTATTAAAATATTTTATTTTTCTGCTCCGGAGGCCGCCCCCTGTCTTCTTTATTAGCTCTTTTACCAGGGGGGGCTCTTCTTCTTCCGCTATCCCGACGGGTCTTCTCCGCTATCCGGGGGGTCTTCTCAACTCTCCGGGGTTCTCCTTCTGTCTTCGCCGCTCTCCGTTGTTGACTCGGCGCACCCCGGTTCTTCGTCTCGCTAAATTTCTATTTAAAATCCGAGATCTCGCGAGACGAAGAACCGGGGTGCGTCGAGTCGCACCCCGGTTCTTCGTCTCGCAAAATTTTTATTTAAAATCCGAGATCTCGCGAGACGAAGAACCGGGGTGCGCCGAGTCAACAACGGAGAGCGGCGAAGACAGAAGGAGAACCCCGGAGAGTTGAGAAGACCCCCCGGATAGCGGAGAAGACCCGTCGGGATAGCGGAAGAAGAAGAGCCCCCCCTGGTAAAAGAGCTAATAAAGAAGACAGGGGGCGGCCTCCGGAGCAGAAAAATTAAATATTTTAATACACTGTGTGGTTTATTTGTGTTTTTACCACTTTTCTTGCAGGTGAATGGGTAGGGGTACGATGTACCCCATACTCATTCACTTAGGGTGGGGGGCCGGTATCTGGGGGCCCCCTTATTAAAGGGGGCTCCCAGATTCCGATAAGCCTCCCGCCCGCATACCCCGACAACCAACGGCCAGGGTTGTCGGGAAGGGGCCCTGTCCTCATCAACATGGGGACAGGGTGCTCTGAAGTGGGGGGGCCGCAGTGCGCCCCCTGCCCCAGAGCACCCAACCCCCCCATGTTGAGGGCATGCAGCCTGGTACGGCTCAGGAGGGGGGGGGGGGGGGGCGCTCGCTCGTCCCCACTCCCTTCCTGGCTGGCCGGGTAGCGTGCTTTGGATACGGGTCTGGTATGGATTGTAGGGGGACCCCCTACGCCGTTTTTTTCGGCGTAGGGGGGGCTCTCCTTACAACCCATAACAGACCTAAGGGCCCGGTATGCTCCTGAGGGGGGGACCCATGCCGGATTTTTATTTAAAATCCGGCGGGGACTTCCCCCTCAGGATTCATAACAAACGCCGCACACGTGTAGAATTGGCGGGAATCCAAGTCGGATCTCCCGTCGCTTCTATGACGCGCTTGCTGGGATGTGCTGTCACTATTCCAGTGAGTGCGAGATCTCGGCACCATGTCGCCGAGTATCAGCGCGACGCTGTCGTGCTAAAAGCACAATATCACAAACACCTACTGTAGGCTAATTTTATCGCTCACTCCCGCCACCCCGAAACCATCTATACTATTCTCTAAACGGATCCGACAAGTCAACGGTTCTATAAAGAGCGCGAAGAGGAGAGGAGACAGGGGACAACCTTGTCTCATCCCTCTCCGCATCATAACAGGAGAAGTACCAATACCATTGATATTAATATATGCAACCGGGTGTTCATATAGCATTTGAGTCCTTTCCAAAAAAGATTTCCCAAGGCCAAAATGAGACATCGTTGCCCACAAAAAAGTCCACTCCATCCTGTCAAACGCCTTTGCGGCGTCTAATGACAGGATGGAGTGGTCCACACTACCCCCAACAGACAAATTCAAATAGACCCTATATATACTCAACTGTAACTGGCGGCCCGGGATAAAGCCCGTCTGGTCAGGGTGTACCAGATCAGCTATAACCCTCTTCAGGCGACCAGCCAGAATTTTTGCAAAGATCTTATAGTCCGTATTTAGGAGCGATATAGGTCTATATGACCCCATATCGCATGGATCCTTATCCTTCTTCAAGACCAAGACAATCACTGCCTCTCTAAATGATGGTGGTAAAGAGCCGAGTGCGCAGGATTCATTAAAGACCCGAAGAAGGATCGGGAGGAGGGACTTGGCATGGTACCTATAGATTTTGAACGGCAATCCATCTGGGCCGGGAGATGAACTATACTTTAGGGACGGGAGAATCGCTTGGAGTTCCTCCAAAAGAATGGGGGAGTCCAGCATTTCTCTATCTTGGATAGATACCTGGGGGAGCGCCAATTGTTAAAGGTATTGATCCATGTCAGTACGATCAACCATAGGCTCAGATTTATAAAGGGTAGAATAGTATTTCACAAATTCCTCTCTAATCTCCTCTACAGATCTCACTCCAATTCCCTGTGAATTCCTGATTTCTTTTATACTAGTATCCTCTCTTTGGTTAGCCACCAAACGAGCCAAAAACCTACCCGTTTTACCCGACTCACAAAAACGATTCTGGCCTTGAAATAACATTTTGTGTTGTGCTTTTTTATATAAAAGTGTCTTAAGCTGAGAATTAGCCTCCCCTAATTGGGTGACGAGTTGCTCCTTGTGACAATCAATCAATGCGGCACGCAAACTCCTTATTGAGTCTGTCAGTTGTTTTTCCCTTCGTCGTGATTCCTTTCTGAATCTATGGATTTTATTAAAGTACAGACCCCTAATATGGGCCTTCAACGCATCCCACACATAATGAATGTGTGTAGAACCTATGTTGAAGCCCCAAAATTCCTGAATATCCTGGTCTACTCGGGATTGCTCCCCTATCACCTCAAACCAATGCGAGTTCAATTTAAAAGTTCTTCTTGGAGATGGAGCCTCCACAAACACAATCAAAACTGGGGAGTGATCCGAAATTCCATGAGGTTCATACTTCATCCTCAGGACGCGACCGCACAGATCCCGACTTGCAAAGGCCAAATCAATTTGGGACATGGACCCGTATGACTGGATGAAACATGAAAAGATTTTTTTATTGCCATAGAGGTGGCGCCAGATATCAACCAGCGCCAGCTCCTGGCACACAGCAGTCAAAGGGGACCCACTGCGACCGCGCCCAGAAAGTGAAGAGAACTGATCCAACTCAGGGTCTAGAACCGCATTAAAATCCCCTGCCACCAATAAGGCACAATGATTTTTAGTAGATATATATTGCGCTAAATGTGAAAAAACTATTGATTTAAATGGAGGGGGAATATAAATAAAAGCCAGTATCACCTCCTGCCCTTTCCAAAACCCATGGAGAAATACATATCGCCCCTCTTTATCGATGGAACTGTCTAGCGGTTGGAACTCCATCCCTCGATGAATGTATACACTAACACCTCTTGCATAAGAAGAGTAACAGGAGTGGTACTCCAGAGAAGCCCATTTCCTTTTCAATGTATAAATCCTATCTACTGTTGCGTGGGTCTCTAGTAATGCCACAATCGCAGGGAGATGACGAACCACAAGGTCAAATACCACCGTCCTCTTCACTCTGTCTCCCAACCCTCTCACATTCCAACATAAGATGTTACACGGCATATCACATGAGTAGTAGTATCCCCAGTAGTATCCCCAGTCTCAGCTGAGAGGCACGCACAACCACGAAACAGAGAACGGCAGCCAATCCCACCCTAAAACCCACCCCCAAAAACCCCCCTGCATGGTGGACAAGGCATTTTACAATACCCATCAACCTCTCTCCTTCCACCAAACCTCCCCCCCGCCACCTCCCCTCATTAACCTCCCACCTCACCACCTCTTCATACTATTTCATAAACCCCTAGAATCAAGCCATTGCACCGCCTCCGCCTGTGTGATGAAAAAGCGCACAGAATCGTTGTGTACCACTCTTAATTTAACAGGATATAACATTGAATACTGGATCTTAGCTGAAATCAATCTTTTTTTAACCTCAAAAAAGGATCTTCTTTTGTTTTGAGTCTCTCGGGAGAAGTCAGGGAATATTGATATCAGGTTACTATCAAAATATGTTTCTGATACTTCTCTTTTGCGTCTAAGAACCCAATCCCGGTCCTTTGAACAAACAAATTTTGCTAAAATTACCCTGGGGGGGGCACCTGGAGGAGGTTTTTTGAATGGAAATCTATGTGCCCTTTCCACACAAAAGGAAGATACATCATAATCTGGACCCAAACTTTCTACCAACCACTTCTGTATAAACTTCGGGGGATTATCCTGTTCTACCCCTTCTGGGAAGCCTACTAATCGCAGATTATATCTACGAGACCTATCCTCCAGCTCTACCACTTTCCTTCTTAACCAAGAGCGATCTTCATCTACCTCTTCTAATCTGTTCTTTAATACCCCGTTCTCTACAGTGACAGAATTGACTACGGTTTCCAATTCCTTAACCTTTAACCTCAGCTTCATCATTTCGTCTCTTATTATAGTAACGTCCCCTTGTACTACTGCGAGGGATGAGGCCAATTCTGTAACCGAAGTACTAGTAGCATTTACCACTCCCAGTATGTCCTGCAGTTAATCATTAATGCTCTCAAAGCCTTCACTGTGGGAGGAACTGGTCTTTAATAAACCCTGTTCTAACCGGTCCGTGTTCTCTGATCCTGACTCAACCTGAGGAACAGATCTCAGTACCCCTCCTCTAGTTTTGGGTGGTGGTGACTTCAAAAATTTATCTAGTCGAGCCTGAGGGCTCCCCCCTGATCCACCTTTTGGAGAGGTCAGACCACCTGATTTACGATATTTTGGCGGCATTTTATATAAGTCAGTATAATGTATCTGCATACAGGGTTCCCACACAGCAATATCTCATATATATAAATACAGAGCACCACCCATCAATATTAGCAAGACCAATTAGAAAAAGGGGAACGATACTAGTTAGCTATACACAACGGACAAACAGGTAAACGCTGAGTCAGGTATAAATAGAAGCAACCCAGGGTACATGCGGACTAACTTTTTACTCTCCCCAGATGAAGAATACGATATAATTGCCAGCAGTTATATAACGTCCATATAGATATGAGTGGACATGCCCTATTGAACTCTTAACAGATTGTTAAAGCACAACGTTACATTATATATTCCATAAACAAAGTGCAAAAACAGTATAGCCAGTGGGCGCACCCTCTGAGGATCAATCTGCGAACACCAAGATTTGGCTTTTCAGCCGCACAAATACAATATCGGAGCGCCCCGCGAATCTTCCAACTAGCAAGTAAAGTTATCAGGAGGGCCAGTCCATCCAAGGAGGAAAAAGGCAGGGTCCAGAAAGCTGTAGAACAAGGAGGGTCTTTATTGACCTTAATTTTCCATCTGTACTTTGCACAGCAAGGGGGGGCAGTTCACCTGAGGTCACAGCCTCAGACTCCAGTGACTGCAGCAAACTCGCACAGATGGTAGCCCCAGGACTCGCAGGTGCCCGCCAACAAACACAAAAAATGGCAGCAGATTCACCAACAGTGTGTTAAGACACCCAATTCACCCACATGGCGTCTGGCACCGAACCCCTACTTCATCCACAGGAGCCGGACGTCAATTTATCTGGTATCTTACCATCACCCCGCAGGGAGCCAAACAGCATGCAGCGGATCACAGCCAGGAACGGGCATCGGGTGACGGGTCAAACAGGTCAGAGCCGGCAGTGTAGAGCAAGCAGCCAGGTACCAACAAACAGCAAGCAGCAGGGTAAAGCAATAGCCGTAGTATAGCAAGTGGGTTACCAGCTCCAGAATCCAGCACCAAGCACCTCAAAAGCAACGAAACGCCATACAGCTGGTCACAGCAAGTCACAGCAGGCAGCCGGCCGAAGGAAGCAGGTTAGTACAATCGGCGTGCAGAGAATCACCATAGGCAGCAGGCGGCAGGTTAGAATAGATTCAGCTCCCATCTAGACCGTCTGGGCTCGGCTAGCCAGGCCTGGCCAGGGGGCGGCATTCGTTGGAATCCAAATCCGCATCAAGGAGCGAGGCGAGGCAGGGAGCGAGAGGAGAGGGCAGCCGGAGGAGGAGCGCAGCACACCTACGTCATGCCGCTAATCGCTATACCACTTAGTATACGTGATGACTATTGTAGACTAGATAATGCTGTAGGCTGGGGTTTTGAAAAAAAATGCTAATTAGTATACCTAACATCATCTAACATTAGAAAGCATAACCTTATCTTTTTTTGTCAGGTAAGCTAATTTGCACATCTTTGGGTTTTGGAAAACATATTAAAATAAGCTTTTCTGAAAAAAAATGGTAACGGTGAGTTCACGTCCCAATTTGGGGTCTTCATTGCAGACTCATCTGGAATTTCTGTTTTATCCATTGTTCTGCTCCTCTAATGGAGCAGAACAATGGGAAAAAAGCAGTGATGTGAACCCGGCTTTAGAAAGCTAATTCTTTCTGATGCCAGCTGATATTAGACATGCTAATTTGCATACATTTTTTTCCAGAAACCAAGAACGGCATTGCCTAGCCAACAAGAGTCATCATGTACATTAACTGGTTTCCCTAATAGAAACAGTACCCACTCAGAAAAGCTGATTTTCTGTCTGTTTTCCTCTGATTAAGTATTTTGGTCCTGAAATAGCTAGTTTCAGATATGAGTCTTGGCTTTGCTATTTTCATAGTTATGTTAATCTATTTAAATGGCTGATCAATGACTGGATGACTATGATGTATATGCAGATGTGAAACACTCAGTTTAAAAAAAAAAAATCATTATGGGCAGAAAGCTAAATTGCACATGTTTTTCACATGCAGATTTCTCTCTTGAGTCACTGAAAACAAAACAGTACTATGAATAGATATAAAAAAGTGACTGATAGCAAAAAAATCTCCCAAAATTGAGGCAATATATTAAAAAAAAAAACATAACAGGGGCAAAAAGAGTGAGTTAAAACATAACCTTTAATATTATATTTTAAGACTACTGGTGAAAAGCAAAATCATTAACAGATTTATTTAACCAATCACTGATAACAGGAGTCATCCCAGAAGATTGGAAATTAGCAAATGTTGTGCCCATTCACAAGAAAGGTAGTAGGGAGGAATCGGGCAACTATAGGCCAGTAAGCCTGACATCAATAGTGGGGAAATTAATGGAAACCATACTTAAGGAGAGGATTGTGGAACATCTAAAATCCCATGGATTGAAAGATGAAAAACAGCATGGGTTTACTTCAGGGAGATCATGTCAAACTAATCTTATTGATTTTTTTGATTGGGTGATTAAAATAATAGATGGCAGAGGTACAGTAGACATCGCTTATCTAGACTTTAGTAAGGCTTTTGATACTGTCCCACATAGAAGGCTTATCAATAAATTGCAGTCTTTGTGCTTGGACTCCCATATTGTTGAATAGATTAGGCAGTGGCTGAGGCACAGACAACAGAGGGTTTTAGTCAATGGAGTATATTCAGACCATGGTCTTGTTATCAGTGGGGTACCTAAGGGATCTGTTCGGGGACCCATATATTGTTTAATATCTTTATCAGCGAAATTGCAGAAGGCCTCGATGGTAAGGTGTGTCTTTTTGCTGATGGCACAACGATTTGTAACAGGGTTGATGTTCCTGGAGGGATACACCAAATGGAATGAAAGGATTTAGGAAAACTAGAGGAATGGTAAAAAATCTGGCAACTAAAATTTAATGTTGATAAGTGCAAGATAATGCACCTGGGGCGTAAAAACCTAAGAGCAGAATATAAAATCAGTGATACAGTCTTAACCTCAGTATCTGAGGAAAGGGATTTATGGGTCATTATTTCAGAAGACTTAAAGGCAGGCAGACAATGTCATAGAGCAGCACAAAATGCTAGCAGAATGCTTGGGTGTATAGGGAGTTGTATAGGCACTTGTTGGCCCTTTTGCCTTCACTCTGCGGTCCAGCTCACCCCAAACCATCTCGATTGGGTTGAGGTCCGGTGACTGTGGAGGCCAGGTCATCTGGCGCAGCATCCCATCACTCTCCTTCATGGTCAAATAGCCCTTACTTTCAAAGTTTTCCCAATTTTTCGGCTGACTGACTGACCTTCATTTCTTAAAGTAATGATGGCCACTCGTTTTTCTTTACTTAGCTGCTTTTTTCTTGCCATAATACAAATTCTAACAGTCTATTCAGTAGGACTATCAGCTGTGTATCCACCTGACTTCTCCTCAATGCCACTTATGGTCCCAACCCCATTTATAAGGCAAGAAATCCCACTTATTAAACCTGACAGGGCACACCTGTGAAGTGAAAACCATTTCAGGGGACTACCTCTTGAAGCTCATCAAGAGAATGCCAAGAATGTGCAAAGCAGTAATCAAAGCAAAAGGTGGCTACTTTGAAGAACCTAGAATATGACATATTTTCAGTTGTTTCACACTTGTTTGTTATGTATATAATTCCACATGTGTTAATTTATAGTTTTGATGCCTTCAGTGTGAATCTACAATTTTCATAGTCATGAAAATAAAGAAAACTCTTTGAATGAGAAGGTGTGTCCAAACTTTTGGTCTGTACTGTACATAAAGGGAATCAACAAGGTAAAAGAGGTGAGAATATTTAAAAGAAGAAAAACTGCTACTAGAGGACATAGTTTTAAATTAGAGGGGCAAAGGTTTAAAAGTAATATCAGAAAGTATTACATTACTGAGAGAGTAGTGGATGCATGAAACAGCCTTCCTGCAGAAGTAGTAGCTGCAAATACAATGAAGGAGTTTAAGCATGCATGGGACAGGCATAAGGCCATTCTTCATATAAGATAGGGCCAGGGGCTATTCATAGTATTCAGTACACTGCGTGCAGAATTATTAGGCAAATGAGTATTTTGACCACATCATCCTCTTTATGCATGTTGTCTTACTCCAAGCTGTATAGGCTCGAAAGCCTACTACCAATTAAGCATATTAGGTGAAGTGCATCTCTGTAATGAGAAGGGGTGTGGCCTAATGATTATCAACACCCTATATTAGGTGTGCATAATTATTAGGCAACTTCCTTTCCTTTGGCAAAATGGGTCAAAAGAAGGACTTGACAGGCTCAGAAAAGTCAAAAATAGTGAGATATCTTGCAGAGGGATGCAGCACTCTTAAAATTGCAAAGCTTCTGAAGCGTGATCATCGAACAATCAAGCGTTTCATTCAAAATAGTCAACAGGGTCGCAAGAAGCGTGTGGAAAAACCAAGGCGCAAAATAACTGCCCATGAACTGAGAAAAGTCAAGCGTGCAGCTGCCAAGATGCCACTTGCCACCAGTTTGGCCATATTTCAGAGCTGCAACATCACTGGAGTGCCCAAAAGCACAAGGTGTGCAATACTCAGAGACATGGCCAAGGTAAGAAAGGCTGAAAGACGACCACCACTGAACAAGACACACAAGCTGAAACGTCAAGACTGGGCCAAGAAATATCTCAAGACTGATTTTTCTAAGGTTTTATGGACTGATGAAATGAGAGTGAGTCTTGATGGGCCAGATGGATGGGCCCGTGGCTGGATTGGTAAAGGGCAGAGAGCTCCAGTCCGACTCAGACGCCAGCAAGGTGGAGGTGGAGTACTGGTTTGGGCTGGTATCATCAAAGATGAGCTTGTGGGGCCTTTTCGGGTTGAGGATGGAGCAGGGCTGGGACAAGGCCATTTGGTGCCCAGGGCGAAGATGGCAAACTGCGCCCCCCCCCCCCCCCCCCGTTTTTAAGAAAGAATCAATGTTGTTTCAAAACAAGAATATACTTAAAGCAATAGAACAAAGGACTGTGGGACTTTGAAAGTCACAGACACTATAAAGTTCCCCCCCATCATCATGTGCCAGTATAAAGTCCCCCCCATCATCATGTGCCAGTTTTGTAATAAGCCCCCCCAATGTGCCAGTAACACTATTGTAAAAAAAAACAAAAAAAAAACACTTATACTTACCTAAGTGTCAGCGATGCGATGCAGCCTCTTCCTGTGTCCCACGCTGTAATGTAAGGCTCAGGCGGCACGATGACGTCATTGCGCCGGCCTCTGATAGGCTGCCGGCCTAGTGCCTGCAGCCAGGGGCGTACATAAAAATCACTGGGCCCCATAGCAGGAATCTAAATTGGGCCCCCATTCCCCTTTTATAGCCCCTCCCTTTGTTCCATGAACTATTCTTGCTGCTGCGTTTTATAATTTATGCCATCAGGGCCGGAATGGGATTACAAAACAGCCCTGGCACACAAAAGAGGTATAATAGATGCAGATGTATATTATATACAGCAGTGTACAGTTATGTGAGGTACGCAGTATAATAGATGCAGTGTGTACAGGTATATAGTATATTCCCTAGTGTTCTGATATGTGAGGTACAGGGTATAATAGATGCAGTGTGTACAGGTATATAGTATATACAGCAGTGTACTGATATGTGAGGTACGGGGTATAATATATGCAGTGTATACAGTACATACAGTAGTGTAATATGTGAGGTACGAGGTATAATAGATGCAGTGTGTACAGGTATATAGTAAATACAGCAGTGTATTGACACCTCGTACCTCACATATCAGTACACTGCTGTATATACTATATATCTGTACACACTGCATCTATTATACCTCGTACCTCACATATATAGTATATACAGAAGTGTACTGATATCTGTACACACAGCATCTATTATACCTCATACCTCACATATCAGTGCACTGCGGTATATACTATATATCTGTACATATTGCATGTATAATACTGTGTAATATATGCAGTGTGTGTGCATGTATGTGTGTGTATATATATATATATATATATATATATATATACAGAGCAGTGTATTGATGTGACACATAGAAGGTATAATACTGTAGATGCAGTGTTTATAGAAATATGTGGTCAGTTATGCATTATAGTCACTGTGAGGTACATGAGGTAGTGGTAACTGTCTGAAGTAGTATACATGAGTGAGCAATGAGTAAAAACAGGGCATGGAGGGGGGGGGGTAAATGATGAAAAGTGGAGGACCTCCTCTTACCTCTCCATTCCAGTCTGTATGGATCAATACAGAGCTGCTTGTGAACTTTTAATACTTGCTGTTAGGGGTTGAAGGACCTGTGATGATGTCATCACAGGTCCTGGCAGATGTACCTTTGAAACCTAGGAACTACACCATTTTTGGTGCAGTTCCTTTGCTAGATTCTGCAGGACCTGTGATGTTGAAGATGATGTCATCACAGGTCCTGGCAGATGCACTGTTCTAACCTGGGAACTACACTTTACACTGTGCAGTTCCCTTACAGGACCTGTGATGACATCATCAAAGGTCCTTTAGCTTTAGAAAGGTAAACAGGAGTAATTAGGGGGCGGGGCCTCTCCTCCACTTCGGTGCCTGCCTGCAGCCTATCAGAGGAAAGGGAAGGGACACGCCTCTCCCTCCCCTGCACCTCCGCTGGCACAGACAGTTTACAATGGAGATGAGCGCAATGGAAGCGCTCATCTCCCTGTGCCCGGCGGCGGCTGCTCACTTGGGGGGGGGGGTCATTTTAGTTGGGGGGGCACATGGGGGGGCACAGCATGATGTAGGGGGGGCCGTGGCTGGCACTTCACCTGCGCCCCCCTCCTGTCCGCAAATGGTAGCGCCCAGGGCACCCGCTCCTTCGGCCCCTGCCTTGTACCGGCCCTGGGATGGAGTCAAGCTCAACTCCCAGTCCTACTGCCAGTTTCTGGAAGACACCTTCTTCAAGCAGTGGTACAGGAAGAAGTCTGCATCCTTCAAGAAAAACATGATTTTCATGCAGGACAATGCTCAATCACACGCGTCCAAGTACTCCACAGCGTGGCTGGCAAGAAAGGGTATAAAAGAAGAAAATCTAATGACATGGCCTCCTTGTTCACCTGATCTGAACCCCATTGAGAACCTGTGGTCCATCATCAAATGTGAGATTTACAAGAAGGGAAAACAGTACACCTCTCTGAACAGTGTCTGGGAGGCTGTGGTTGCTGCTGCATGCAATGTTGATGGTGAACAGATCAAAACACTGACAGAATCCATGGATGGCAGGCTTTTGAGTGTCCTTGCAAAGAAAGGTGGCTATATTGGTCACTGATTTGTTTTTGTTTTGTTTTTGAATGTCAGAAATGTATATTTCTGAATGTTGAGATGTTATATTGGTTTCACTAGTAAAAACAAATAATTGAAATGGGTATATATTTGTTTTTTGTTAAGTTGCCTAATAATTATGCACAGTAATAGTCACCTGCACACACAGATATCCCCCTAAAATAGCTAAAACTAAAAACAAACTAAAAACTACTTCCAAAAATATTCAGCTTTGATATTAATGAGTTTTTTGGGTTCATTGAGAACATGGTTGTTGTTCAATAATAAAATTAATCCTCAAAAATACAACTTGCCTAATAATTCTGCACTCCCTGTATATTGGGCAGACTAGATGGGCCAAATGGTTCTTATCTGCCGACACACTCTTTGTTTCTATGTTTCTATGTTAATGAATAAAAAAACAAATTAATGAATAAAAAAACAACAAAAACAAAACAAAAGTGCACCATTTTTTTTATTCATTAAGGTACTTTTCACCAGTAGTCTTAAAATATAATATTAAAGGTTATGTTTTAACTCTCTCTTTTTGCCCCTGTTATGTTTTTTTTTTTAAATATAATGTCACTCAAAACAAAGTGCAAAAAATCAGGACAAATTTCTAATTGATTTGCTGATTTCTATATACTTATACATATCTTTTTGTGTTTTCATAGATCAGTGTTCCCCTATTTTGTATCCATTAGGTTTTTGGTGGTAACTAGGGATGAGCGAATCGGCTTTGGATGAAACATACAAACTTGATTCGCATAAAACTTCGTTAGAATGCTGTACGGAGCGAGCGCTCCGTAGAGTAGTAGATTGTGTTGGCACCGATGAGCCAAAGTAATTAATTGCAAAGTCTCGCGAGACTTCGGATAACAACTTCAAAAATGAATTTGTACTGTAAAAAAACTTTTACTGATACAAGTGATACCTTGGAACCAAACCCAAGTTCAATAAAAGGTTTTTTACAGTAAAAATTTATTTTTGAAGTTATTACCCGAAATCTCACGAGACTTGGCAAAGTAATAACTTCGGCTCATTGGAGCCAATATATTCTAATACTGTAGGGAGCTTCTGCTCCGTACAGTATACTAACGAAGATTTATGCGAATCGACTTCGGATGTTTCATCTGAAGTCAATTCGCTCATCCTAAGTGGTAGCCTCAAGCTGCTCAATCAGTGCTTTTTCATGATGTCCATCCTTCTTTCCACTGACATCAGAAACCCTACCATACACCTCAGTAATTAGATGATCAGTGGGTTCAGCACCAAGAGGAGGATAATGAAGCAGAGAAGCTGCTGAGCATGTTTGTGCACCACTGAATGCAGGAGAGGGTGGACCAGAAGTATAAACATCAGAGGGCGCTACCAGAGAGGAAAATGTACATAAAAACTGAACAATATTTTTACTGAATATACAGTGGGTAAAATAAGTATTTGATACACTGGAAATTTTGCAAGTGTTCCCACCAACAAATAATAGAGAGGTCTGTAATTTTTATCGTAGGTACCCTTCAACTGTGAGAGACAGAATCAAAAAAAAATCCAGAAAATCACATTGTATGATTTTTAAATAATGCATTTTATTGCATGAAATAAGTATTTGATACAATAGAAAAACAGAACTTAATATTTGATACAGAAACCTTTGCAATTAAAGAGGTCAGACGTTTCCTGTAGTTCTTGACCAAGTTTGCAAACACTGCAGCAAGGATTTTGGCCCACTCTTTCATACAGATCTTCTACATCTTTCAGGTTTCGGGGCTGTCGCTGGGCTACATTGAGTTTTTGCTCCCTCCAAAGAGCTAGGCCATTCCAGGACCTTGAATTGCTTCTTATGGAGCCACCTCTTAGTTACACTGGCTTTGTGTTCTGGGTCATTGTCATGCTGGAAGGCCCAGCCACGACCCATATTCAATGTTCTTACTGAGTTAAGGAGGTTGTTGGACAAAATCCCGCGATACCTTCCATCCTCCCTTGAATACGGTGCAGTTGTCCTGTCCCCTTTGCAGAAAAGCAAAAAGTATTATGCTTCATGGTTGGGACGGTGTTCTTGAGGTTGTACTCGCCCTTTTTCTTCCTCCAAACACAGCAAGTGGAGTTGATACCAAAAAGTTCTATTTTGGTCTCATCTGACCAAATGACTTTTTCCCATGCCTCCTCTGGATCATCCAGATGGTCATTGGATAACTTCAAATGGGCCTGAACATGTGCTGGCGTAAGCAGGGAGACCTTTTGCACCCTGCAGGATTTTAATCCATGACGGCATAGTGGTTACTAACGGTAATCTTTGAGACTGTGGTCCCAGCTCTCTTCAAGCCATTGACCATGTCCTCCCATGTAGTTCTGGGATGATTCCTAACTTTTCTCAGAATAATCCTTAACCCCATGAGGCAAGATATTGCATGGAGCCCTAAACCAAGAAAGATTGACAGTCATCTTGTGTTTCTTTCATTTTCTAATAATTGTGCCAACAGTTGTTGCATTTTCATCAAGCTGCTTGGCTATTGTCCTGTAGCCCATCCCAGCCTTGTGCACGTCTACAATTTTGTCCCTGGTGTCCTTAGACAGCTCTTTGGTCTTGGCCATAGTGGAGAGGTTGGAGTGTGAACATTCTCCTTTCCCCATTGAGAACACATGCACATTCAGCTGAGAGTTATCTAATCTATATGGCTAGCTGTACTTGTAAAAACCATGTAACCCCACCCCCCCCCCTCCTCTTCCAGTTGACCTAGATAGCTCACCTAACTTTTATCCTGGAATTGAGAATGTCATGGCAGTAGATACACCCATGCTTTGATGAAAGCATTGGAGAGCATTACCAAACATTACTGTTCCTTTGAACTAGGCATTGGAGTGGATCCCAGTTCATGGACTCACCATATACTGTATATAGGATTTGGATGACCCAACATAAGAACATTTGAGTCTGCATATAAAGTATATAGATATAATTCCACAAATACTCTATTTTCAAAGCAGATTTGTCATGTCTGACGATGTTCTGTTTAAAAAAAAAAAAAAAAAAAACGTAAATGTTACCCAGATTGATTTGCCTGCCCATTCATAGCGTTTTCCATATGAGAATGAATCTGAGCACCACTAAAATAAAACATAAATTTCTAAATCTAAAATGTCCTCAAGCTTAGATCCTCCACTTCTGTGCTTCCCTCTAGAGGATTGGTTATTAATATAAAATATACGGTAATTACTGTGAAAGCACAAAAGACTGAATAAATATACGTCTTTTTACAAGATATTTAAATAGACAGAAATTGAGCAGTTATGCCATACAGTATG
Organism: Bufo bufo; assembly: GCF_905171765.1. Classification (NCBI taxonomy): domain Eukaryota; kingdom Metazoa; phylum Chordata; class Amphibia; order Anura; family Bufonidae; genus Bufo; species Bufo bufo. The sequence goes on along the minus strand of NC_053390.1, from coordinate 618,303,518 downwards.
TGTAGCCACTATCAATTATCCAAATCATACTATACTGACCACATAGCTTTAAGCTGCTAGAGTTCAATTATAATGAAATTCAGAATTTTTTTACGCCATCGTAATACCAAAGAAAATCTGTTAATATCTGTTCAATCTGGGTTAAAACTGGTGATGGTGATGCACTGCATTTTAGACAACAAAGTATTCTGCTTGCCATTATCTTCGTAATTCTGCATTTTTCTTGAATAACTACAAAGTGCTAACTGGTTCCATACTTTACCTTTACATGCTAATTTATTTTTATAATGCTTAGAACCTTAACAGTTTCTCTTGAGAAAGGTCCGGTATAGTCTGACTTCTTATAAAAAAAAAAAATATATTACATAACACTGCTGTAAGGCAAACAGATCAGAAAATTACAAAGTATGGATCCAATAAACAATATTAACATATAACAAAGATTTACTGCATTATTACTTCAATAATTTCTGTATATTTTGTGGAATAGGTTTTCAATGCTAAATCTTAATAACACTATTCTCTTTTGTAGAGAAGAAGGCAAATTCCGGTAATTATGTACCAAGAGGTATGCTATCTCATTCTGATCTAATTAAGAACATTCACAATGGTCAATTTATTAGCCTGAGACAGTATTGTTTCACAACATAAAAAGTTAAAAAGAAGGTAAAATTTCCAACTTCATCTGCAAGACGCTTTAACAATGTAACCCTTTACTCACACCTAATGTCTGAATTGTTGACTAATATGTTACTTGTAATGGCTGATTTTGCTTTTACATGTATTCTCTATCCTCTAAAGTGTTGTGGAGTAGGTTGGTGCTACATAAAGATTATTAGTAATAGTAGTACTAATAGTAGTAGTAGTATAGCTGATATTGGTGGGACATATTACTAGCTATTATATCTGCACAATGGAAGTGTTGGCCCTCTGTCTGGCACTGCTTTATGGGAACTATGGATGATATTATACTATGCCTAGCTTTATATAGGTAATATGGATGGTAAAGACACATGTGCTATTGCTGCATGGACCATAATGTGACTGGTACTATTGTATAAGTACCATTATGCCTTTAAATATTTTATGGCCACTAATATGGCTGATATTTTTATGTTAACTTATGGCAAAATTGTAATTTTATTTTGAAGATATACAGTGTCTTGAAATAGTATTCATACTCATTGAACTTTTCCACATGTTTTCACAATACACCCACAAATGTGGGTGTATTTTATTGGTATTTTATGTGATAGACCAATACAAAGTAGCAAGTATGCGTGAAGTGAAAAGAAAATTACAGTATTCAAAATGTTTAATAAATAAAAATCTGAACAGTGTGGCATGCATTTGTGTTCAGTCCCTTGTACTCTGAATAGAATCCATTGTGACCAATTACCTTCAGAATTCATAGCCAGGCTCTTATTTCTGATATTTAAGGACTCTATACCACAGGATTGGCGCATAGCAAGTGTGGTGTCAATATTCAAAAAACAGAGCCCGGAAACTATAGGCCGGTAAGTTTAACATGTGTTGTGGGTAAACTGTTTGAAGGTTTTCTAAGAGATGCTATCTTGGAGTACCTCAATGAAATTAAGCAAATAACGCCATATCCTCATGGCTTCATGAGGGATCAGTCCTGTCAAACTAATTTAATCAGTTTCTATGAGGAGGTAAATTCTAGACTTGACCGCAGTGAATCAATGGATGTCGTATATCTGGACTTCTCCAAAGCATTTCACACTGTATCACATAAATGGTTAGCATATAAAATGAGAATGCTTGGACTGGGAGAACATGTCTGTATGTGGGTAAGTAACTGGGTCAGTGATAGAAAACAGAGGGTGGTTATTAACGGTACACACTCAGATTGGGTCACTGTCACTAGTGAAGTACCTCAGGGATCAGTAATGGGCCCTATTCTCTTCAATATATATATTAATGATCTTGTAGAAGGCTTACATAGTAAAATATAAATTTTTGTAGATGACACTAAACTGTGTAAAATAACACGGAAGATTACAGTATACTGCTACAGATGTATCTGGATAGATTGGAGGCTTGGGCAGAGAAGTGTTAGATGAGGTTTAACACTGACAAATGTAAGGTTATGCACATGGGAAGGAATAATGCAAGTCACCCGTACATACTAAATGGTAAAACACTGGGTAACACTGACATGGAAAAAGACCTAGGAATTTTTGTGAACAGCAAACTAAGCTGTAGGAAAATAGTCCTACCACTTTACAAATCACTAGTCGGACCACACATCTATGTACAGTTTTGGGCTCCTGCGAACAAGGCGGACATAGCAGAGCTGGAGAGAATTTTGAGGAGGGCAACTAAAGTAATAACTGGAATGGGTAGACTGTAGTATCCAGAAATACAAGACCAATATAAGAGCACTGGCTCTATAAAGTAATGGCTGTGAGGTAGCTACAAAGGAGATAGCCCCTAAAAATACACTACACAGCTACTAATAGTAGAAAACGAGTTTATTGTACAATACATGTATAATAAAATACATGTATATGTGGCTATACAGACACAGGACAAAAAACAAGGACTACATAAACTTTGTTAATAAATATGATTTATTGGTCATAGTAAATACTTATTGTGGTTGTAAGGTCTTTTATGATAAAAAGTATGTATTAAAACATTAAAATATAAGGTGAGTGCTAGTGGTAAAAGTCATAGGATCAATAGTTCAAGACCGCCCGCGTCACAATCCAGACGCGCGAACCACGCCCCCCAGGCGTGCTAGGCAACACGAGGCACGCTGTCGACTTCTTTGAATTGCGCTGGATTCAAGATACTCTTCCAGGAACAGCCGACCATCATTGGAGGACCTGATACAACAGCACCGGGTGAAGGGTAAGTGACCTCTGTAGCCAGAGACAGTGTGGGATGCCGCACTCAGGCACAGAGCATTCCTTCCTCCCACAGCTTTATATAAAGAATACAGCGATTTACATTATATATATATATATACGATTATACATTTTGAAGTCTTGAACTAAAAATCTCCTATATATATCGCTATTGATCTATGAAAGACTACTCTATAAATAGAAATATTATTATAGAAGGCACACCATTTACCCTCTATCCAGCGGCTACTGATTTATGAAAGACTACCCTATAAATAGAGGCACCACTACAAAAAGAGTATTCCATGAATAGAGGCATCACTATAAAAAGCACATAATTTATCCTCTACCCAGTGGCGATTGTTCATCCTCTACTTAGTGGTGATTACCCACTTATGACTATTTTTACTATTTTTTATTTTTACATTTTTATATTTTTCTACATTTTTATCACTTATTAAAAAGGACATTTTTTTCATTTTTTCATAGACTCATAATCTTGAACTATTGATCCTATGACTTTGACTATTGACTATTGATCCTATGACCACCAGCACTCACCTTATATTTTAATGTTTTAATACATACTTTTTATCATGAAAGACCTTACAACCACAATAAGTATTTACTATTACCAATAAATCATAATAGATTGACCCAAATAAGAGTGTGCCTGCTTATCCTTCCATTTCTCAAATTTTATTCTCCTGACTGGGTGAGTCAGGCTTAGCAGTCTCTGCACCTCTACCATTTGCCTGAATAGTAGAGCCGTCTATTCCATTTATCTCTTTGTTAATAAATAATTGCAGATAATCCCAAACAGTTTAATCCAGGCCCCAACACGCGTTTCGCTGTCGCTTCCTCAAGGTAACCAGAAATATTATCAAAATTAGAATACACTTTAGAAAAAAGACGACTGAGGGGAGATCTAATAACTATGTATAAATATATCAGGGGTCAGTACAGAGATCTCTCCCATTATTTATTTATCCCCAGGACTGTGACTGTGACGAGGGGACATCCTCTGCGTCTGGAGGAAAGAAGGTTTGTACACAAACATAGAAAAGGATTCTTTACGGTAAGAGCAGTGAGTCTATGGAAATCTCTGCCTGAGGAGGTGGTGATGGTGAGTTCCCTAAAAGAGGGGCTTGGATGAATTTCTGGAGTGTAATAATATTATAGGCTATAGCTACTAGAAAGGGGTCGTTGATCCAGGGAGTTATTCTGATTGCCTGATTGGAGTCAAGAAGGATTTTTTCCCCCTCAGGCTAAGTTCACACGAACGTATGTGATCTGTGGCCGTATTGCGGCCCGCAAATCGCGGGCCGCAATACACGGCCACAGTTCCGTGTGAATTCCGCATCACGGATGCGGACCCATTCACTTCAATGGGTCCGCAAATCCGGAATCGCGGAACAGCCGCACGGGACGGGACCCTTCGGAAGCACTACGGAGTGCCTCCGCGGGGTTCCGTCCCGTACTTCCGTTCCGCTAAAAGATAGAACAAGTCCTATCTTTTTGCGGAACGGCCGGATCGCGGACCCATTAAAGTGAATGGGTCCGCGATCCGATGCGGTTTGGTTTTGTTGTCAACCACATGGTGAGGGCTGCTGGTATGTTGCCTGACATGTGGTTGCCGCTGGCAACATGTTTGTACTTGGCAGTATAGCAGCCTGAGCTGTAGCTAGGCAGCTTGCTGTCAAGTGCATGCAGTTACACCTGGAAACCTGTCTTTGTAGGTGTGCCTTTTGTTTGTATGGTGTGCATTTTCTATGTCTGGTGTGCACGAGGTTTATGTATGTGTGCACTGTGACACTTCCCTTCACTTGTGGCTGCCCGTGGCAACGTGTTGTATTGTGTACATGTGGTGGCGGTGTCTCGGCCTTCTGGCTGACTCCCAGGACATGGTTGCCACGCATGCCATTGCCTGCGGTAACAGCTGCAGTGTAATTGTTTATTGTACACTTCCCCTTTAAGTGGTTTTTTCCCTTGCCTGGTGTAGGAAGGGTTAACTCCCTTCTTAGTGTGTGAACACTGGGTGTGTGTGTGGGTGTGGCCACTTGGGGCTATTTAGCTCCTGCTGGATGCCAGACTCTGAGGGGTACTTCCGCCATGGTTAGCTGAAGTCATCCTCCTGGTTATATACCATCTGCCAGTGAGGGCCACCCTTGTGGTCATAAGTTAAACTTTATGTCTGATGTTTGAATATGTCTTTATGGTCTATCTGTTTATTGCAACTATGGATGTCCTGGTTACCTGTGTGATATGTGTTGTGTGCTGTGTCCCTTAGTGTTTTGTGGACATCAGTAGTCATGCACGGGTTCCAGTCAGCGTGGCTGTGGCAGGTAGGTTTGGAACTGCTTTTGTCCTCCTGCCATATCCATATGTTGTATTTGTTCCCCTTTTATTGCAGCTTGGCCTGTGAGACTCCTGTTTGTCCGCACCTAGGAGGAACAGGTCGTTTTACCCTGCTCCTAGTTCAGGGCCACCCTGAAGGCTAGTAGGTACCCCAAGGTTTCCGGTGTATGAGCCCTCCCACCATCAGGGTTGGCTCATACGGCTAGGAGTCAGGGTCAGTATTAGGGACGCGATAGGAGGTGACCTGCTCCCTGATCCTGTGGTCCTGGCAGAGCAGCGACCAAACATCTTCTGGCATCGCACAGCTGAGGGTTTTCCCCATCCTCAGCCGTGACAATTTCATTGATCAATCTGCTTTCTTGTCTCTCAAGTATCTTCTTCAGGCAAGATTAAGTTGTTCTCACAGGAGAAGAATATCTGATTCCCAAGGATTCCTCTGGAGTGTTGGTCTCACAGGGGAATAAGATTCCTGGGAATGGATGCTATGATGTGTGCTTCCTCACTCCCCCACTATCTGAACTCTCTCCTCTCCATGTCCCACTAGACTGGAACTTCCCCTCCAGACAGGAATCAGGGCCAGCCCACTGCCACCTAGAGGGGAGACACAGGGTGGTTAGCCATGCTACTACCACCAATTACCAACCATTACCTCCCCTGCTGGAATAAATGGCAAAGCATCATAGTCTGGGGTACTGCTTACTGATCCGGGGTTACTGTCTGTATTATAATACAGAGCTGAATTTACAGTTTTGCTGGTCATTATTGAAAACAGCCAGCTAATCCCTAACATCATGTCGCCAGAAATATCTTAACTGCGTATCTAAATTCCTTTGATGCAGTTTATGATGCAGCGGGACAGTTACACCTTGTGTTTTACACTTATTGCTCTGTTTGTACTAATCAATAATACGGTAGGGTACCAATAAAGTTGCAGGAGGCATTACTGTATCATCTTATGACTCCAATTTCACACCAAAGCATACTGTAACATTGCTATGCTCAATATTATGCTATATTTATCAAGCTATTCTTTCTTAGAAAAATTCCAATCTTCTATCGCAAAATAGTTCCACACTGTACACCAGGTACCTGACAAAGAATTTCCCAGCAGGCACCTTGCTGCTTTCTTCACATGGCTCGGCTATTTGCATGAAGCTTCAGTTTTTCCTAAATCAGGTTACATAGTGCTTGGTATGACACCTACCAGAATGCAAATCACCTGAAAAATCTGTAGGATGCAATCAGTGGTTGCATAAGTTAAAGGGGTTTTACTAACAAAATGTATTACTCAGTGGCATAAGTTTAGGGGTTGGAACTGCAGCTGCAAAGCTAGGACTGGGAACAGCCTGTCGGATATGTCACTGCTGGAATTCCGTCCAGCCCCATTCACTATAATGGGGACCAGGGGAGATCCGCCTGCAACCTGGCAAATATGCAGAGAAGCAGCCTGAAAAATTCCACTGCACGCTGTATTATTGGTTTAAAGGGATATCGACTAACTAATATGATGGTATCAGGATCTACTGCACATGTACAATAATATTTGTTGTTCATGCACTGGCTGACACCAGAGGGTAAGTGCATTCATAGAACCGTACACATAAGAAACTAACATAATAAAAATAACTGTGCCCAGGAAATAGTATTTCTGACATTAATAGTGTATCCATAATGTCCCCCAAAAATAATTACGTTAAGCTGATACTGTGGCCATGGTGCCCCCCACAGTAATAGTGATCCCCAAAGTCCTACCAATAGAAATAATTATCTGACAGAGTGCACTCAGTGTAAACAGCACCCCCAATAGTAATAATGTCCTTATTGTGCCCCAAAAGTAATAATGCCACCATAGTGCCAACTTATCAGATCCTCGGACCCCCATATCATATCCTCAGGCCCCCATATCAGATACTCAGACCCCCATATAAGATCCTCACAATATGGTCTTCATGATATGTGACACACAATGATGTCTTAGCTCCTCAATGCCATTTTAGTCGCCAGGTGTCTGGGTAGACGTTACAAACAGAAAAGTCCTTCCATCTATCCATATTAGAAAAATGAGAAAAATCACCTGAAGGAGGGAGGAGAAGTATAGTGTATATTGCTGATTAACCCCTTGGTGGACAATATTGTTTTACAAAGCTTTACAAAAGCAGTGGGGAAACTACCCCATCCAGTCCTAAACTATTAAAGAATAATGTGCTCTGACTGGGAGATAAAAAGTGCAATGTGGTGTATCAAAGGGTAAGATAGCCAAGATTTTATAGTCTAAAATATCTCTGCAAAGTGGAATAACCCTTTGTCAAACCATTATTTAGAAAAGTCATATGTCAAACTTTCCGAGAGCAAAGGAGTGTAGAAAAAACATAGTAACATTAGCACTTGCCTGTTAAGAATACGTTCCACATACTCCCTGTCATTTACAGAGTGCTGCCAACATACACTGATACAAAGAAACAGTGTGTCTCTTCAGATGTTATTTAAAATAAGGGACAGCACATTGTATTTAGTGTTTGGCAGCGCCACTTTTAGTGTTCCAGCGATACTGGAGTATTATGTCAAGTTCCTCCAGCTGGATACACTATTTTCCATTACTGTGGAGGAGTCTGGCTGCGCCATATACATAATAGAGTGTGAGCCACTCCTCCATAAGTTAGCCTGACAAGTGCAATTTTGGCGGATAGCCACATATTTTAGATGTAATTAAATTAAAGTATTTTAAGCGTCTCAATCAGGCAGTTAACCCTAACATAGCAACATAGTTTATAAGGCGGAAAAAATATATATTTCCATCTAGTTCAGCCTGTTATCCTGCAAGTTGATCCAGATGAAGCCCACAAACAAAAACACTGTGAGGTAGAAGCCAAATTTCCCCACTTTAGGGGAAAAAAATTCCTTCCCGACTCCAAAAGAAGTTATAGAAGACAGTGATGATGCAAGGAGAAATGTCTTTGAGCAGATATGCCACAAATCATGAGTAAAAGCCACAGATCCCAGCAATAGACACTACCACAAAGAGCACACAGATCACCATAATAAGGAATTAGGACGTATAGGTGCAATCCACAGCTTTTTAATTTCTATCCATTTCGTATAAGCTAACAGAAATGACCATACTGGGTTCCTCCAAAGTTGAGTAGACTAATAGTATCTAACAACTTCTGGAACTGCTAAATCACCATCGATTTTGGAAGCTAGTAATAAACAATGCAAAATTCAATGTCTTTTCCCTGCCCATATATATATATCGAAAGATATACAGTAAGGAACAGAAGTATTTGAACACCCTGCGATTTTGCAAGTTCTCCCACTTAAAAATCATGGAGGGGTCTGAAAATCACATTGTAGGTGCATTCCCACTCTCAAAGACCTGTTACTGTGCCTTTAAAAAGTCCACCTCTACTCCACTAATTAATCTAACTTAGTAGCAACTGTCTGAGCTCTTTAAAGACACCTGACCACCCCACATTCAGTCAGACGCCAACTACTACCATGGGCAAGACCAAAGAGCTGTCAAAAGACACCAGAGACAAAATTATGGACCTCCACAAGGCTGTAAGGGGCTACGGGGCAAATACCAAGCAGCTTGGTGAAAATAGATTAACTGTTAGAGCAATTGTTAGAAAATGGAAGAGGCTAAAGTCGATTGTCAGTCTCCCTCGGACTGGGGCTCCATGCAAGATCTCACCTCGTGGGGTATCACTGATGATTATAAAGGTGAGGAATCAGCCCAGAACTACAAGGGAGGAGCAGGTCAATGACATGAAGAGAGCTGGGACCACAGTTTCAAAGTTCACTGTCGGTAGAACACTACGCCGTCATGGTTTCAAATCATGCATTGCACGGAATATTCCCCTGCTCAAGTCATCACATGTCCAGGCCCGTCTGAAGTTTGCCAATGACCATCTGTATGATCCAGAGGAGGCATGGGAGAAAGTCACGTGGTCAGATGAGACCAAAGTAGAACTTTTTGGTCTAAACTTCTCTCGTGTTTGAAGGAAAAAGAAGGATGAGTTGCATCCCAAGAACACCATCCCTACTGTGAAGCATGTGGTGGTAACATCATGCTTTAGGGGTGCTTTTCTGCGAAGGGGACAGGACGACTGCACTGTATTAAGGAGAGGATGAATAGGGCCATTTATTGTGAGATTTTGAGCAACAACCTCCTTCTCTCAGTCAGAGCATTGAAGATGGGTCGTGGCTGGGTCTTCCAACATGACAACGACCCAAAGCACATAGCCAGGATAACCAAGGAGTGGCTCCGTAAGTAGCATATCAAGGTTCTGGAGTGGCCTAGACAGTCTCCAGACTAAAATCCAATAGAACATCTTTGGAGGGAGCTGAAACTCTGTGTTGCTCAGCGACAGCCCGGAAACCTGACAGATCTAGAGGAGATCTGTGTGGAGGAGTGGGCCAAAATCCCTGTTGCAGTGTGTGCAAACCTGGTCAAGAACTACAGGAAACATTTGACCTCTGTAATTGGAAACAAAGGCTTCTGTACCAAATATTAACACAGATTTTCTTAGGTGTTCAAATACTTATGTTCAGCAGTGCAAGACAAATAAATTCTTTAAAAATCAAACAATGTGATTTCCTGAATTTATGTTTTAATTCTGTCTCTCAGAGTGGGAATGCACCCACAATGTGAATTTCAGACCCCTCCAGGATTTCTAAGTGGGAGAACTTGCAAAATCGCAGGGTGTTCAAATACTTCTGTTCCTCACTGTAGGTCTGAAACAGTTTCAGGATCCATTATGAAATTGGGATAGGAAGTGTATCAAAAAGATAGAGTAACTTGGATAGAATGGTCACTTTGACGGCATATATACAACCAAATAGCGAAAGTGGTAAAGAAGTACACCTATCTACTGTAGTGTAGTAATCTTTTAACGTCTGTTAAATTCTAGTGCTCAACAATTTGGCCCACCATTTTAAAACAGTGTTAAGCAGGGAGATGGGTCTATAACTCCGATAGGCCTCTTGGTCTTTCCCCTCTTTATGTATCACCGTAATATGTGCTGCCTGAGCCTGAGGGGGCAGAGTTTCACCTTGGAGCAAGGAGTTGCACATTTGTACAAAGTAAGGGATAAGTATGTCTCTAAACTCTTTATAATAAGCTATGGGAAATCTGTCCGGTCCTGGGCTTTTCCCAGATGGGATGGTGTTCAGAACTTGTGTCACCTCCTCTGCTGTAAAGGGTCGAAGTAGTTCCAGACTATTCTCTTCCGAGAGGGTGGGAATTTTAATTGAGCCTAAAAAGTCCTTAATATGCAGAGCCATATCAGAGTGTGGGGCTGTGTCTTTCAGGTTATAAAGGGATTCATAAAATTTACAAAACTCCTTTGCAATGGCCGGTTTGTTTGTGAGTCTATTACCTTCTGGGGATTTTATCGCCTGGATGAAAGATTTATCTCTCTGAAACTTTAACAGGTTAGTCATTAGTTTGGAGCTTTTATTACCATGAAGGTAGTGTTTGAAACGTAGTGCCCGCAATATTTTTGCTGTTTTAACATTAAGCAGGTCTTTCACCTGTCTGCGTATTGAGATAATAGACTTATAAACCTCTTCAGATTGCGACCTCTTATGCAAGCTCTCGAGTGTGGATATTTGTAGCAGTAAGGAGTTCAGCTCTTTTAATCTGTCTCTTTACCCTGGTGCCCAGACTAATAAGTTCACCTCTAATCACTTAGAGCTTGATACCTGGCCTGAATCGTTATTTTTTAAATAATCCCTTAATTTTTGTGAGATTAACTGCGCGTGTTTGCCGTCATCTATTAGGGTGGTGTTTAATCGCCAAGTCCAGGATCTACTCGGCAGGTCCGCAAACTTCACCTTTGCACTAATGGGTGCATGATCGGATATGACTATATTGTCGATTCTAGCGTCTGTGACTAACGGGAGCGATTGGTTAGACAAGAAAATATAATCCAATCTCTGGTACGAATCATGTACCCTAGAGTGGAAAGTATAATCCCTATCCTCTGGGTGGAGTAGTCTCCAGACATCAAACACTCCCAGATCTGAAAGAGCAAGGTGAAGTCTACGGAGCTGCTTGGCCGACATGCTTCTGGCACTGGATGTAGTGTCTTTCAAGGAATCAAAAATCATGTTCAAATCTCCTCCTATGACTAATTAACCTTCTGCAAAGGATTTCAAAGTCTCAAGCATACGTAGGAGCCATCTAATCTCCTGACAATTAGGGGCATGTAAATTTGCCATAGTGACGGTTAAATTAAGAATCTTCCCTTTAACCAGGAGGAATCTACCTTCCGGGTTTGCGAGTTTTGCTGACAGTTGGCCTTCTTCCTCGGCGAGCGGCTCTTGGTAGCCGTCTGCCTTTGCTGGTTCTGCGGGAGTTGTGGCAGATCTGGCGGGAAGGCCGTCGGCAGCCAGGTGGGGATCTCTAATGGCTCCATCCGTAGCGCATCCCACATCTTGGGCAAATCTTCTGGTGACCGCACCGTGAGCTGTCTACCATCTACAGTGGTAGTTAATCCAAAGGGAAAGAGCCATTTCACATGGAGCTTCCTCTCCCTTAAGGCATTTGTCAGCGGACGAAAGGCTCTTCTTTTAGCCAGTGTACTAGCCGCTAAGTCTTGGAACAATAAAATTCTGTAGTCTTCTAGCATAAGGTCGCCCGAATCTCTCGCTGCTTTAAGTAATGCCGCAGTGTCCAGGTAGTTCAAGAGAGCACACACCACATCTCTGGGTGGATCAGTGGCTGGTGGTTTCGGCCGCAGGGCTCTATGCTCCCTTTCAATTATAATGGTGTCAGCGCGTTCTTTGCCTAGAAGCATTTCAAACACATGGCGCATTGTGGCGGTCAGATCTTCTGCGTTGACCGACTCGAGGATCCCTCTCAGGCGGATGTTCTTTCGCCGTCCCCTGTTTTCTTGGTCTTCCAGGTACAAGAAGGCGTTATTCACCTGTTTACAGACCGAGGCGAGTTGTGCCTGCATCCCCGCACTGTGTTGCGTCATGAGGGTATGTGAGTCTTCTAAGGCCTCCACTCTGTGCACCATATGAAGGACTTCTGTCTTAATATCCGATAATTCCTTTAATACCGGGGTCAAGGGCTTGTCCAGCGATTAGGCCAGGGATTGTTGCAGGAAGGCTCTGGTTATCGGTAAGGAGTCACGCTCACCCTGTGGCTCGGAGCATGCATCGTCTTCCCGCGCCGCCTCTGTTAGTGCAGTTTGCGCCATCTTCCCTCGCTCTGACTGAGAGGAGGTCTTCTTATTATTTGCTCATATCACTCTGTGTATTCTTCACTTTCGGGGTACTCTCCACATCTCCTCTTTTCTCTCTGCTGATTTTCCCCATAATTGCGATGGGTATCTCTGAAATAGGCTGTAAGACCGGACTTAATGGTGAGGAGCTCAGGCGCACACGTCCTCCACCATGCTCAGTCACCTCTGCCCCCAATAAAAGTTATTTACTACACTATATATACCCCAAAATGGTTCCTAAAAAATCTACAACTAATCCTGCAGAATTAAAAAAGAATTTAGAAGAAAAAAATGTAAAAGTTATAACTGCTGGAACACAAAGAGGGAAAATATTATTGGTATTTAAGGCTAAAATTTATTATGTCATTAAGGGGTAAAAATGAATTTGTGTCCCCTAAGTTGTGTGATAACAAGATTTACTGCAGACACATATTTAAAACTACAATAAAAAAGTGACATTTTTGGGAGGGTTTTTCCAACATTAATGTGACTGTTAGGAGGTAAGGGATGGGCTACTGGAGTGTGGTCGAACCAAGCGATAGGGCCCATATGCGCATCTGCCAACATCCACACTGTAGTTATAATGCCAATTATCTATTCTAGTATGTATGCCTTGAGGAGCAGAATAGAAAGCAAAAGATCTAGCCATAGGATGATTAATTCTCAAAAGGTCATACAGCTCAAAATGTCGAATAAGCTTATGGAATGCTATAGATAGGCAAGTTTGGGAAGTGGACATGGCAGTCGCAGTAACCGGCAGTCTGTCATTTAAAAAAAAAAAAGCCATATCAAAATCACCCCCAATATAAGGGCAAAAGGAGAAGAGGATGCTTGTCACGGTGCGGTTCACTGTGACAGTTTAGTCCATGCAGGCTGGCTGCATGCTCTCTCAGGTACTGGCTGCAGGCTTACACCTGTGTATGCTGGTGTCATGCCCTGCTCTGACTATGTGTGGAGGTCGGCCAGAATAGCAGCACGTGTTTAGTTTTTTGTTTTATTTTGGAGTCGTGCTAGATCCGCCTCCCTTCAGGTGCACTGGGTGGGGTCATTGGTTTAAATTTCAATCATTCCCAGTGTTCCGTGCGGGTTATAGAAATCAGTCTGGCCTTGGAAGCAAGGAAGGAAGGATTGTCTGTTCCAGCTCAGATAAGATAAGTTTGGTTTCTGTTTTTGTTGTTTGCTGTCTAGGCTGTTTGTGTGTCGTCTGTCCCCTCACTGGGGACACCATCCCAGGGATTCTAGGGTATTTTCAGCCCAGGCACGAGGACACATTATTCCTACCTTCAAGGTCTGAATGTGGGCTTAGCAGTGTAGGGAGAGAAGTCAGAGATTTGCTAGGAGGTGACCTTTCCCCAGCTTCTTGCCTAGAAACTTGTTTGTTGGTTTATCTGTGTATCTGAGATCCCGTCCGCCGTGACAGCTGGTTGCTTGAGGCTGCTTGCTGGCTGCGGAAAGTGTGTGTGAACTGTTGCCTGTGAATGTGTGTACTTCCCACATCCATATCTCTGTGGCTCTTGTCTCTGGTGCCGTGCAGGCTGGCTACATGCACTTTGTGTACTGGCTGTGGGTGTTCCCATATATGCTGGTTCTGTGATGCGTGCTGGCTGCGGCCTTGTGTGTGTACAGGGTCTGAGTATGGATGTATTTGTGTTTGTATCACTGTGCGGTTCTGTCACTCCTAGTTGTTGTGTAGGCTGGCTGCCTGTAACCTCGTACTGGCTACAGTTGTCCTGTGTATGCAGGCTGTCATTTGGGGCATGCTGGCTGCAGCATTCTGTGTCTGGTGTGAACTGTCACTTGTGATTGTATGTTCTATGGTTCTGATACTCATGGTTCTGATGGGGTTAACATTCCCTGATCTGTTCCTGGGTGTGGCTTTTCAGGTGCCCTCCCTATGTAGCTATTTCTATCTGTGAGCTGTGGGGCTTGGTGTCAGTCTGTCTAGTGCCTTGCTGTGGGTAGCTCCTTGCTGCTGACCCAGGTTTTGCCATCTGCCCTTCTATGTGGTGTCGCCTGGCAAAGTGTTGTTGATGGTGTTGTTGTATCCTTGTCCATTCCTTGTCTGATCTTCTGTACCTTTTCTGTGTCTTGATCCATTCTGTTCCATGTTTTGCATAGCAGTGCTATAACTGCGTCTGATAGCTTGGCAGTGCTAAACTGCTTCTGTTCCTGTCCTGTGTATGTCCTGCCTTCGTGAGAGGGTTCCTGGGTTTTCCGGAGGGAGGATATCTAGTCTGTGTGCAGCTCTGCCTGTGACTGCCATGCTTCCATTCCGCTTTGGGTCAAGGCATCTGCTTGTGTGCTGGTTTTTGTTTGTATTGCCTTCTGTTCCATGTTCTGAGTTTGTTTGGTTTCCAGTCCTGTTGTCTGTGGTTCTTTGCAGGTGGCAGCCAAGTGTACCGGAACCTTCCTGGAGGTGTGGCCAATGAGCCCTTGGCCAAGTTCATCCCCATTACCAGGGCCCTCTGGGTTTTGCCTTTGGTCTGCCGACGCACTTGGTTCTGTGGTAGTTCTACCACTATTGCCTAACCTGCATATCATTACTGTCCTGTTCCTTTATTAAATGTGTAACAAAGTTTTCTGTTGGTCCCCGGTCTGTGATCTACCTGTTGTTTCCTGTTTGCATGACATTTCGGAGGTCTGCCCGGTCCTCCAGAACGTGACAATGCTTCTGAGGAAGGCCATTTGGCCGTCATTAGTAACAGATTAGTATATAAGGCAGAAAAAAGACATTTGTCCATCTAGTTTAGCCTGTTATCCTGCAAGTTGATCCAGAAGAAGGCAAAAAAAAAAACTGTGAGGTCCAAGCCAATTTTCCCCACTTAAGGGGGAAAACATTCCTTCCCGACTCCAATCAGGCAATCAGAATAACTCCCTGGATCAACGACCCCTCTCTAGTAGCTATAGCCTATAATATTATTACATTCCAGAAATACATCCAGGACCCTCTTGAATTCCTTTATTGTACTCACCATCACCCCCTCCTCAGGCAGAGAGTTCCATAGTCTCACTGATCTTACCGTAAAGAATCCTCTTCTATGTTTGTGTACAAACCTTCTTTCCTCCAGACGCAGAGGATGTCCCCTTGTCACAGTCACCGTCCTGGGGATAAATAGATGATAGGAGAGATCTCTGTACTGACCCCTGATATATTTATACATAGTAATTAGATCTCCCCTCAGTCAACTTTTTTCTAAAGTGAATAACCCTAATGTTGATAATCTTTCAGGGTACTGTAGTTGCCCCATTCCAGTTATTACTTTAGTTGCCCTCCTCTGGACCTTCTCCAGCTAGGCTATGTCTGCTTTGTTTACAGGAGCCCAGAACTGTACACAGTACTCCATGTGTGGTCTCACTAGTGATTTGTAAAGTGGTAGGACTATGTTCTCATCACGGGCATCTATGCCCCTTTGATGCAACCCATTATCTTAATGGCCTTGGCAGCAGCTGCCTGACACTGGTTTTTACTGCTTATAGTTTGTTGTTTATTAAAATCCATAGGTCTTTTTCCATGTCAGTGTTACTGAGTGTTTTACCATTTAGTATGTACGGGTGACTTGCATTATTTCTTCCCATGTGCATAACCTTAAATCTGGCAGTGTTAAACCTCATCTGCCACTTATCTGCCCAAGCCTCCAATCTATCCAGATCCATCTGTTGCTGTATATTGTCCTCTTCAGTGTTAATTACTTTACACAGTTTAGTGTCATCTGCAAAAATTTATATTTTACTATGCAAGCCTTCTACAAGATCATTAATAAATATATTGAAGAGAATAGGGCCCAATACTGACCCCTGAGGTACTCCGCTAGTGACAGTGACCCAATCTGAGTGTATACTGTTAATAACCACCCTCTGTTTTCTATCATTGAGCTAGTTACTTACCCACATACAGACGTTTTCTCCCAGTCCGAGCATTCTCATTTTATATGCTAACCTTTTATGTAGTACAGTGTCAAATATAGTAACATAGTATATAAATATAGTAACACAGTATATATTAGGAACATAAATATTACACACGATAAGCAGAAAGTCACGATACTGACACTGCACTATGACATAACTATCTCTTGGGTCTATAATGGAGAACATAACCTGTATGGGACAGAGTCTGGCAAGTAAGATCGTCACCCAAACCTTTTTTCTACCCAGGGAAGTGAAATAAACCTGAGGAAAGTGTTTAAAGGCAAAATTACAAGAGAAAAGACTAAGGGACATAGAAACATAGAAACATAGAATGTGTCGGCAGATAAGAACCATTTGGCCCATCTAGTCTGCCCAATATATCTGAATCCTATTAATAGTCCCTGGCCCTATCTTATATGAAGGATAGCCTTATGCCTATCCCATGCATGCTTAAACTCCTTCACTGTATTTGCAGCTACCACTTCTGCAGGAAGGCTATTCCATGCATCCACTACTCTCTCAGTAAAGTAATACTTCCTTATATTACTTTTAAACCTATGCCCCTCTAATTTAAAACTGTGTCCTCTTGTGGTAGTTTTTCTTCTTTTAAATATGCTCTCCTCCTTTACCGAGTTGATTCCCTTTATGTATTTAAAAGTTTCTATCATATCCCCTCTGTCTCTTCTTTCTTCCAAGCTATACATATTAAGGTCCTTTAACCTTTCCTGGTAAGTTTTATCCTGCAATCCATGTACTAGTTTAGTAGCTCTTCTCTGAACTCTCTCTAGAGTATCTATATCCTTCTGGAGATATGGCCTCCAGTACTGCGCACAATACTCCAAGTGAGGTCTCACCAGTGTTCTGTACAGCGGCATAAGCACTTCACTCTTTCTACTGCTTATACCTCTCCCTATACATCCAAGCATTCTGCTAGCATTTCGTGCTGCCCTATTACATTGTCTTCCCACCTTTAAGTCTTCTGAAATAATTACTCCTAAATCCCTTTCCTCAGATACTGAGGTCAGGACTGTGTCAAATATTCTATATTCTGCCCTTGGGTTTTTACGCCCCAGGTGCATTATCTTGCCCTTATCCACATTAAATTTCAGTTGCCAGAGTTCTGACCATTCTTCTAGTTTTCCTAAATCCTTTTCCATTTGGCGTTTCCCTCCAGGAACATCAACCCTATTACATATCTTTGTGTCATCAGCAAAAAGACAAACCTTACCATCGAGGCCTTTTGCAATATCACTTATGAAGATATTAAACAAAATTGGTCCCAGTACAGATCCCTGTGGAACCCCACTGGTAACATGACCTTGTTTTGAATGTTCTCCATTGACTACAACCCTCTGCTGTCTGTCACTCAGCCACTGCCTAATCCACTCAACAATATGGGAGTCCATGCTCAATGACTGCAGTTTATTGATAAGTCTTCTATGTGGGACAGTGTCAAAAGCCTTACTAAAATCTAGATATGCGATGTCTACTGCACCTCCACCGTCTATTATTTTAGTCACCCAGTCAAAAAAATCTATAAGATTTGTTTGACATGATCTCCCTGAAGTAAACCCATGTTGTTTTTCATCTTGCAATCCATGGGATTTTAGATGTTCCACAATCCTATCCTTTCCACAATCTATTAACCATGTATAAATATATCAGGGGTCAGTACAGAGATCTCTCCCATCATCTATTTATTCCCAGGACTGTGACTGTGATGAGGGGACATCCTCTGCGTCTGGAGGAAAGAAGGTTTGTACACAAACATAGAAAAGGATTCTTTACAGTAAGAGCCGTGAGGCTGGAACTCTCTGCCTGAGGAGGTGGTGATGGTGAATTCACTAAAAGAGTTTTAGAGGGGCTTGGATGTATTTCTGGAGTGTAATAATATCACAGGTTATAGTTTCTAGAGAGGGCTCATTGATTCAGGGAGTTATTCTGATTGCCTGATTGGAGTCGGGAAGGAAATTTTTTACCCTAAAGTGTGGAAAATTGGCTTCTACCTCACAAGTTTTTTTTTTCCCTTCCTCGAGATCAATTGGCAGGATAACAGCCTAACCTGGATAGACAAATGCCTTTTTTCAGCCTTATAAACTATGATCGAAGTGGGTCTCCAAGATAAAGCCAATATCAGCTCGCACGGACCGTAAATCTGCAAGTACTAATTATCCATTGGATGGGAGTTAAGAAGGTTTTCCAAGACATAAATACTGATAACCTATCCTCTGGACATGTCATCACTATCTGATCCATCAGCTGTTTGAGAATACACCAACACTCCTGTGAATGCCATGGTCTTCTCCCTGCTCACTAAGCACTGTTCATTGTATAGTGGCTGTGCTTGGTATCGCAGCTCGACCCCATTCACTTCCATGAGGTTGAGCTACACCTAAGCGTTGTGATCGATGAACGTGTCATCACTTGTCCTAGGGAGAGCTGAGAGAAGGCTGTGGCACTACTGTCACCTTAAACACTGATCAGATATTAATCCAGAAGATAGGTCATCAGTATTTAAGTCTTGGAAAACCCTCTTTAAGGCCCCTAACAATTAAGGAGACATTGGGGAAGGCAATATACACTGCGTGCAGAATTATTAGGCAAATGAGTATTTTGACCACATCATCCTCTTTATGCATGTTGTCTTACTCCAAGCTGTATAGGCTGGAAAGCCTACTACCAATTAAGCATATTAGGTGATGTGCATCTCTGTAATGAGAAGGGGTGTGGTCTAATGACATCAACACCCTATATTAGGTGTGCATAATTATTAGGCAACTTCCTTTCCTTTGGCAAAATGGGTCAAAAGAAGGACTTGACAGGCTCAGAAAAGTCAAAAATAGTGAGATATCTTGCAGAGGGATGCAGCACTCTTAAAATTGCAAAGCTTCTGAAGCGTGATCATCGAACAATCAAGCGTTTCATTCAAAATAGTCAACAGGGTCGCAAGAAGCGTGTGGAAAAACCAAGGCGCAAAATAACTGCCCATGAACTGAGAAAAGTCAAGCGTGCAGCTGCCAAGATGCCACTTGCCACCAGTTTGGCCATATTTCAGAGCTGCAACATCACTGGAGTGCCCAAAAGCACAAGGTGTGCAATACTCAGAGACATGGCCAAGGTAAGAAAGGCTGAAAGACGACCACCACTGAACAAGACACACAAGCTGAAACGTCAAGACTGGGCCAAGAAATATCTTAAGACTGATTTTTCTAAGGTTTTATGGACTGATGAAATGAGAGTGAGTCTTGATGGGCCAGATGGATGGGCCCGTGGCTGGATTGGTAAAGGGCAGAGAGCTTCAGTCCGACTCAGACGCCAGCAAGGTGGAGGTGGAGTACTGGTTTGGGCTGGTATCATCAAAGATGAGCTTGTGGGGCCTTTTCGGGTTGAGGATGGAGTCAAGCTCAACTCCCAGTCCTACTGCCAGTTTCTGGAAGACACCTTCTTCAAGCAGTGGTACAGGAAGAAGTCTGCATCCTTCAAGAAAAACATGATTTTCATGCAGGACACGCGTCCAACTACTCCACAGCGTGGCTGGCAAGAAAGGGTATAAAAGAAGAAAATCTAATGACATGGCCTCCTTGTTCACCTGATCTGAACCCCATTGAGAACCTGTGGTCCATCATCAAATGTGAGATTTACAAGGAGGGAAAACAGTACACCTCTCTGAACAGTGTCTGGGAGGCTGTGGTTGCTGCTGCACGCAATGTTGATGGTGAACAGATCAAAACACTGACAGAATCCATGGATGGCAGGCTTTTGAGTGTCCTTGCAAAGAAAGGTGGCTATATTGGTCACTGATTTGTTTTTGTTTTGTTTTTGAATGTCAGAAATGTATATTTGTGAATGTTGAGATGTTATATTGGTTTCACTGGTAAAAATAAATAATTTAAATGCGTATATATTTGTTTTTTGTTAAGTTGCCTAATAATTATGCACAGTAATAGTCACCTGCACACACAGATATCCCCCTAAAATAGCTAAAACTAAAAACAAACTAAAAACTACTTCCAAAAATATTCAGCTTTGATATTAATGAGTTTTTTGCGTTCATTGAGAACATGGTTGTTGTTCAATAATAAAATTTATCCTCAAAAATACAACTTGCCTAATAATTCTGCACTCCCTGTATAATATAAACATACAAAATAAGTAACATTCGTAAATGTTAAACTGAGTACCCAAGGCTACAGGCTTAGAAAAGGGTAGATAGTAAACAGACCACTCTTTACACCCATAAGGGGGAAAAATTAATTACCACCCTTAGAAATGACTAGAACGTCAGTACATAAACTATAAAACCGCACAAGTATAGCAATAGAAGTAGCCATATACTAAGCCTAGTAACTGCAATCAGTAGAATAACAACAATTGGAGAGCAAAAAACATAACAGGAAAAACTCCTGCCTTAGGGCCCATTCACATGATCGTATATTTCTGTCCGCATGCGTTCCGCAATTTTGAGGATTGGATGCGGACCTATTCATTTCAATGAAGCCATAAGTCTGTTCCATCGCCCCGCAAAAAAAATAGAATATGTCCTATTCTTGCCTGCATTTGTGGACAACAATAGGCCTTTCTATCATGGAGGAGGATATTCCATTCTGCAAAATGCAGAAAGCACATGACCAGTATGTGTGTTTTGCGATCAGGAAGTTGGATTGAAAATATGGATACAGTCGTCTGAATGAGCCCTTAGGGTTAGAGTTCTCAAAGAGGAGATTCTATGCAGATTAGACAAGAACAACCCAGCGTCCAAATGGTTTCATGAAGGTTGATCTGCCGAATTCAGCTCCAAGTCTGCACAAGGAGGAGTGATGGCACAGGCTATCACTTCCAGGCCAGGGAGATGGCGATAAGATCCCTCATGTACAAGAGGCCTCTGGGGAAGCCAAAGAAGTAGGCAGAGAATGCAGCAAGAAATTGTCCAAGGTATACCTAGCCAATATAGCAGGGGTCTTCGAGAGAGTGACCTTCAGTTTCTTGCACATAGGGCACACAGGATGGCTAGCAGGCTCTTATATGTAGCTGCGGTATGCAGGAGCTCTTAGACTACGTGGCACACTCCCGTAACCACCAGAATTTTGAAGTTTCTGTATGTGTGACTAGAGAAGAAAAATTTACATTACCAAAACTCTGTATATATTATGGAAAACAAAGTATTGGAGATAGAATATTCAGCATTTTATGTCAAATTACTCTCTGAAATTATATAAAATGTTTCCAAACTGCTGATGTTGCTGTTAAAGAGTTCTCATGTTTACTTCTGCTTTTAATAAAATGCATTTTGCGGAACACAAGGCCTCATTCTCTTACACCCAAGACATTCAAAAAGCCAGTGATCATGAAAAAGTGTCACCCAAAGATAACCCTCAAAATAACAGTATCAGGCAGTTAAATGCAGAGAGACTCAGGCTTCGCTACATTCATAATATAGGTTATTGTTAAAAAAAGAAATGCCCTTTGGTAAATGATGTGTTTAAAGAGCAGCTTTGATTCTTTAGTAAGCTTTTCACAGTGGGCAGGATTCTGGAGACTAAAAAAGGCATACATGAAAAATAGTAATCTTTTATATAAGGTCGGAAAAAATTTCAAAGGTCACAGTAACTTTATTTAAAGTCATCACTGCAAGACCAAATGGAATGTCACTCAGTTATCACGAGGAGCCGACTGGCCATAGACCCTACATCCTAATGCTATCATATAACAATGGTGCACACAGTATATCACTCGAGTTACACTTGAATTTTTGTAAATTTTTCATTTTAGTTTTCAGAAATGCAATCAGTGTCTCAAAAAGAAAATTGCCCTTGTTAGCTGAGTGGCCTTGGTTGACATCTTAGGGTGTGTTCTTACTCATTAGGGAGACCGCCTACTATGCATGAAGAGTATTGTAGTCCAGTCAATGCTGCTCTGTGTTTCTGGGAAAAATACATGCAAGTATTTCTTACTTCTATTAGTATCAAATAGGCTTAGGCCTCTTGCACACGGGCGTCACTGATTTGGTCCGGATGCGTTGAAGGTGCTTTCAGGGAAAATTGTGCGAATTTCCCTCCAATGCTGTCAGTTTTGTATGCGATTGTGTTATTGTGTTTTTCCCGTGCGGATGACATGTGGATTGCATGCGTTTTTCACGCACGTGAAAAAAAACTGATCCATCCTCTACATTCACCTGTTACTGCAAACACATATAAATACCCCCAGCATGCCAGCTCCATTTGTTTAGGGAGATTTTGTCGTGTGGTTGGTGTGTGTGTTTGTTATTGGATTTCCCTTTGCAGGATGTCCACTTTAAGTGTTTCATCCACTGACCATGTTTTTTTGCACTGGCTGCACTGGACGTGTGAATGGACCCTTAAGGTGTATAAGTGATAGAGGGTCAAAGTAAAAATATTAATTGTATTTGGGTCATATTAATGTTTAGTAAAAGTGTACAATTACAGTATTAATGTTGTGTATGTGTTGGTATGACATAAAGATCATGATGTGCTGTATATAATAAAGGGAACTAACAATAAAAAATGGAAAATAAAAATATGTTTATTCATATATAAAATAGTCAACTTGACTAAAATATTTTTTTTTACATAGTAACATAGTACATAAGGCCGAAAAAAGACATTTGTCCATCCAGTTCGGCCTGTTATCCTGCAAGTTGATCCAGAGGAAGGCAAAAAAAAAAACTGAGGTAGAAGCCAATTTTCCTCACTTTAGGGGAATAAAAAATTCCTTCCCGACTCCAATCAGGCAATCAGAATAACTCCCTGGATCAACGACCCCTCTCTAGTAGCTATAGCCTGTAATATTATTACACTATTATACATTAGCTATCTTTCTCCGTTTGGCCAGTTCAATTATGGGTCATGTGACCCCCGACGTCAGCAAGCCGGCTCTGGTGATGACGTCTCGTTTACAAGCTTCTCCCTGCTTGAGGGAGTGGCCAGGCTCTGTAAATGAGACGTCAGAGCCTCTGGTGCCTGCCCCCATCTCCAGCTCTTCTCACACTGCCTCGGCGATGGTATGCGATCGCTCATGCGCAGTACATACCAGAGCCGAGGCGATCTCTTCCCCGGCAGCAGGGTATGTTTCTCCCTCCTGCACTCACTGGGGCTAGAGTTAGTGTGATCCCCTCTGCGTCTGGGGATCGTACTTACACCCATGTTATCCCCCAACAACTACACATTATATAGTTACCACCCCCTGGGAAAAATAAATATATAATAGTCCATCATATTTTTTGATTCAGCTATATAAAATCCATATATGCCACCAATATATATATTTATCTAAGCAATATCTATATTGAATATATATTTGAATAATATAGATATTGCTTAGATACAAATACTGATAATGGTACTTGCACACTAGCTAAGTGTTTTTTCACACTAGCGGCAGGACGTATTCGACAGGCTGTTCACTCTGTCGGATCCGCTCTGCCGCTATTTGGCCGTGCTTCTGGACTGCCGCTCCGTCCCCATTGACTATAATGGGGACGGGTGCAGATCTCCGGCGCAGCACGGCAGTGCATGGTGAGAGGTCGCAGGACTAAGTCTACTTTCACACTTGCAGCAGAGTGATCCAGCGAGCAGTTCCGACGACGGAACTGCCTGCTGGATCCGGCATTGCAAAACAACTGAAGGACCTGAAGGACGGATCCGTCCTTCCGGTCTGCGCATGCACAGACCATCAAAACTGTGAAAAATACTGCCAGACGGATCCGTCCATCCGCATGACAAGCGGATAGACGGATCCGTACAGAAAATGCATTTGTAGACGGATCCGTTCTTGCAATTCATTTCTAGACGGATCCGCACCCGGATCCATATACAAATGCTGTCAGTTGTCACACTGATCGGCGGATCCAGCAGGCAGCTCCAGCTGCAATGTGACAGGAAGATCTTCTGCCAGTATGAGCTAGGAGATGATCATGTTTTTTTTTTTATTTTTTATGCAAAGTGAAGAGCAGGGTGAGGGAAAGGTCAGGTTGTTCACGCCCAGAAATATTCATGAGGCAGAGCTC
Organism: Bufo bufo; assembly: GCF_905171765.1. NCBI lineage: Eukaryota > Metazoa > Chordata > Amphibia > Anura > Bufonidae > Bufo > Bufo bufo. Next base: position 618,279,123 of record NC_053390.1, on the reverse strand, counting down.
AGGCTTTGTTATACGCCCCCTCAGCATGTACTTCAGCATGTAAACACAGCAATGACAGAACCATGAAAAGGTGGACATATGGGTTTTAACTTGATGAAATCTAGCTTAACCAAATTATATGTATCTTCTGATGGGTTTTAAGAGGTTTTATTTTATTTTTTCATTAACTCGGATAACCCCTTTAATTACTTTACACAGTTTAGTGTCATCTGCGAAAATTGATACTTTACTATGCAAGCCTTCTACAAGATCATTAATAAATATATTGAAGAGAATAGGGCCCAATACTGACCCCTGAGGTACCCCACTAGTGACAGTGACCCAATCTGAGTGTGTACCGTTAATAACCACCCTCTGTTTTCTATCATTGAGCTAGTTACTTACCCACATACAGACGTTTTCTCCCATCCATGTGTAACTGTGCAAATATTTATTCAAAGACACATGCAGAAATGCTGACTTTATAAAAACTGTTATCCAGTCTTTAGAAAGGTCAATATTTAATGCATAAGATAAAAAAATATTTTAATGGTCTTACTCTTAAACTGTAAAATTTTGACTTTTATATAGCAATAAACAATTTTATACATATAAGCTTTGATATTTTGCCCAGACTGAGCTACTGAATAGAGCGTCCATAATAAAAATATTCCAGAAAGCATCTCCTTTGAAACACCAAAGTAAGAAAATGGATAGTACCCTTATTGTGCTAATTATTCTGACAATATTTGTGATATAGGACAATTTCCAGACTTTCAATAGTTTTTAGGTTCAGTCATTTTCAGTGGGATGTCATAGCCATGATTAGGGTTTTCCTTTGGAGAGGGCTATTTACAATGTTTGCCACATTTAATTTTCTAGCCTTTGCCACACAGTGGCGTCTCTAGCTTTCAAATTTTTTTTTTTGGGGGGGGCACACTGGGGGCCAGGACAAAAGTAGGGGGGGGGCAGCGATAACAACGATACATTTACACAAGTACGCTTAGAAATACTGCGATACTTTACCCAATACCTAAAACCGCAACAGGGAAGAAAAGTCCTGCTGTCTGTGGTTTAAAATAAAAATAAAAATCACTCAGATTTCAACATGTCCTAGTTGCCTGTGGATGAAACTTTTATAGGGAGGGGGATCTGTGGATGACACTGCTATGGGGGGGATCTGTGGATGACACATACTGTATATAGCACAGTGTCATCCCCATTTCCCCCTCCATAACAGTGTCATCCACAGATCTCTCTCCCCGCCTCTCAAAGGAGTGTACATTTGACATTTCTAAACTGTAATCCATATCATGCATTAACTTTAAATCAGGATTAAGCGGCCGCTCATCTCTACTAGTACCTTAACCTTACACCACTCGGCTAGCTTCGGTAACAGGGCCAGGCTACAGCCTACAGGTACTGCCTGTTAGTTGTTACCGAGCGAGTGCTGATTTCTGCAGGTCAGAGGATACGGATTACAGTTTAGAAGAAATGTACACTCCTGTGAGCGGTCCAGACCAGTGGCGGATCCAGAGCCTGGTCTCGGGAGGGGCACTTCCAGATTATTTTCTGTCCGCCGCCATAGAACAAGGGTGCTTATAGAACAGACTACACAGTGTAGCGGTATACTGTATATTGTGTGGCACAGTGTAGGCTATATGTGTATAACATAAACATATTTCACATGAAAACTTACAATTACTTGGCTTGGCCCTTGGGGATCTCGGACACCACCTCAACACCACTTTGGCCGGCGGCTCGGCAGAGCTGATATTGTGTTTTATCCTAATGAGAAAGATTTCATAATAAGGATTTGGAGAAGGGGCAGAGGGGTCACAGAGCAGGGACAGGCTGGTGCTGCTACTAGGGGGTCATACCATGGGGGAGTAATAAAGCCCACCATAATGCCCCCCCCAGTAGAAATAATTCTCCTTTATAATGTGACAATGCAAAAAATACCCCCTTGTAATGCCCCCAGTTGAGCTAATGTCCCTCATAATGTGCCAGCATAAAATACCCCTATATAGTGCCCCTAGTAAATGCCCCCATAGTGCTCCCCTCCCCCCTTCCTCCTAGTGCCCCCCATAATGTACCAGTATAAAATGCCCCATATACAGGAAGTGCAGAATTATTAGGCAAGTTGTATTTTTGAGGATTAATTTTATTATTGAACAACAACCATGTTCTCAATGAACCCAAAAAACTCATTAATATCAAAGCTGAATATTTTTGGAAGTAGTTTTTAGTTTGTTTTTAGTTTTAGCTATTTTAGGGGGATATCTGTGTGTGCAGGTGACTATTACTGTGCATAATTATTAGGCAAATTAACAAAAAACAAATATATATCCATTTCAATTATTTATTTTTACCAGTGAAACCAATATAACATCTCAACATTCACAAATATACATTTCTGACATTCAAAAACAAAACAAAAACAAATCAGTGACCAATATAGCCACCTTTCTTTGCAAGGACACTCAAAAGCCTGCCATCCATGGATTCTGTCAGTGTTTTGATCTGTTCACCATCAACATTGCGTGCAGCAGCAACCACAGTACTCCACCTCCACCTTGCTGGCGTCTGAGTCGAACTGGAGCTCTCTGCCCTTTACCAATCCAGCCACGGGCCCATCCATCTGGCCCATCAAGACTCACTCTCATTTCATCAGTCCATAAAACCTTAGAAAAATCAGTCTTGAGATATTTCTTGGCCCAGTCTTAACAAAAAACAAATATATATCCATTTCAATTATTTATTTTTACCAGTGAAACCAATATAACATCTCAACATTCACAAATATACATTTCTGACATTCAAAAACAAAACAAAAACAAATCAGTGACCAATATAGCCACCTTTCTTTGCAAGGACACTCAAAAGCCTGCCATCCATGGATTCTGTCAGTGTTTTGATCTGTTCACCATCAACATTGCGTGCAGCAGCAACCACAGTACTCCACCTCCACCTTGCTGGCGTCTGAGTCGAACTGGAGCTCTCTGCCCTTTACCAATCCAGCCACAGGCCCATCCATCTGGCCCATCAAGACTCACTCTCATTTCATCAGTCCATAAAACCTTAGAAAAATCAGTCTTGAGATATTTCTTGGCCCAGTCTTAACAAAAAACAAATATATATCCATTTCAATTATTTATTTTTACCAGTGAAACCAATATAACATCTCAACATTCACAAATATACATTTCTGACATTCAAAAACAAAACAAAAACAAATCAGTGACCAATATAGCCACCTTTCTTTGCAAGGACACTCAAAAGCCTGCCATCCATGGATTCTGTCAGTGTTTTGATCTGTTCACCATCAACATTGCGTGCAGCAGCAACCACAGCCTCCCAGACACTGTTCAGAGAGGTGTACTGTTTTCCCTCCTTGTAAATCTCACATTTGATGATGGACCACAGGTTCTCAATGGGGTTCAGATCAGGTGAACAAGGAGGCCATGTCATTAGATTTTCTTCTTTTATACCCTTTCTTGCCAGCCACGCTGTGGAGTACTTGGACGCGTGTGATGGAGCATTGTCCTGCATGAAAATCATGTTTTTCTTGAAGGATGCAGACTTCTTCCTGTACCACTGCTTGAAGAAGGTGTCTTCCAGAAACTGGCAGTAGGACTGGGAGTTGAGCTTGACTCCATCCTCAACCCGAAAAGGCCCCACAAGCTCATCTTTGATGATACCAGCCCAAACCAGTACTCCACCTCCACCTTGCTGGCGTCTGAGTCGGACTGGAGCTCTCTGCCCTTTACCAATCCAGCCACGGGCCCATCCATCTGGCCCATCAAGACTCACTCTCATTTCATCAGTCCATAAAACCTTAGAAAAATCAGTCTTGAGATATTTCTTGGCCCAGTCTTGACGTTTCAGCTTGTGTGTCTTGTTCAGTGGTGGTCGTCTTTCAGCCTTTCTTACCTTGGCCATGTCTCTGAGTATTGCACACCTTGTGCTTTTGGGCACTCCAGTGATGTTGCAGCTCTGAAATATGGCCAAACTGGTGGCAAGTGGCATCTTGGCAGCTGCACGCTTGACTTTTCTCAGTTCATGGGCAGTTATTTTGCGCCTTGGTTTTTCCACACGCTTCTTGCGACCCTGTTGACTATTTTGAATGAAACGCTTGATTGTTCGATGATCACGCTTCAGAAGATTTGCAATTTTAAGAGTGCTGCATCCCTCTGCAAGATATCTCACTATTTTTGACTTTTCTGAGCCTGTCAAGTCCTTCTTTTGACCCATTTTGCCAAAGGAAAGGAAGTTGCCTAATAATTATGCACACCTAATATAGGGTGTTGATGTCATTAGACCACACCCCTTCTCATTACAGAGATGCACATCACCTAATATGCTTGATTGGTAGTAGGCTTTCGAGCCTATACAGCTTGGAGTAAGACAACATGCATAAAGAGGATGATGTGGTCAAAATACTCATTTGCCTAATAATTCTGCACGCAGTGTATCGTGCCCCAGTAGATGCCCTCAGTGTCCCTCATAATTTGCAAGTATAAAATACCCCTTCTTAGTGCGCCCCGTAGATGACTCCATAGTACTCCTCTCCCCCCTTCCCCATAGTACCCACCATAATGTGTTCAAGTATAAAATGCTACTGTACAGAGCCCCCCATATAAAATACCCCTTCTTTGTGGCCTCAGTAGATGCCCCTATAGTGCCTACCAATAATGTGCCAGTAATAAATGCCCTCAATAACGTGCCAGTAATAAGTGCCCCAATAACATGCCAGTAATAAGTGCTCCCCCATCAGGTGCCATTAACAAGAGCCCCCATCACGTGCCAGTAACAATAGCCCCCCATTGTGCCAGTAATAAGAGCCCACCACCCCATCACGTGCCAGTAATAAGAGCCCCCCAATGTTCCAGTAACAAGAGCCCCCCATCATGTGCCAGTAATAAGCCCCCATCATGTGCCAGTACTAAGCCCCCCATCATGTGCCAGTAATAATCCCCCATCACGTGCCAGTAATAAGCCCCCATCATGTGCCAGTAATAAGCCCCCATCAATTGCCAGTAAGAAGCCCCCCATCACGTGCCAGTAATAATCCCCCCATCACGTGCCAGTAATAAGCCCCCCATCACGTGCCAGTAATAAGCCTCCCATCACGTGCCAGTAATAAGCCCCCCATCACGTGCCAGTAATAAACCCCCCTATCATGTGCCAGTAATAAGCCCCCCATCATGTGCCAGTAATAAGCCCCCCTATCATGTGCCAGTAATAAGCCCCCCATCATGTGCCAGTAATAACCCCCCCATCATGTTCCAGTAATAAGCCCCGCTGCAGCACAGGCAGATGACTATGGAGATGAGTGCAATGGAAGCGCTCATCTCCCTGTGCCCGACTGCGGCGGCTCACTTGGGGGGGGGCATTTTAGTTGGGGGGGCACATGGTGGGGCACAGCGTGATGTAGGGGGGCCGTGGCCCCCTCTGGCCCCCCCCCCTGGAGACGCCACTGTTGCCACACCACTTGAATATATAAATTAACCATGTAAATGTAAACAGTATAAAGCATAGTAATAGCATAGTAATAGATATGACAAACCACTCACTTAATCATTGCTGGCCAGTGTGATCACACTGATGCCTTTTCCAGCAAAAACATTATGACGCCTATAAGATATGCCAACACCCCATATTCCTCTGTTTCAGGGGTGTTGGCATGGCAGTCCACTTATAATGTTTATGATCTTAAGTCTACATAGCAGGACAATATAGATGTTTCACTATTGAACCTTGGCTCTTAACTATAGGGAGCAGTCTTGAACTGATGTTTGTGGGGTGTCAACCAGTGCTGTAGTGTTGCTGTGGTCCAAGAGCATCAGCAAGTTTGTGCATTAACATTTGCTCTACCACATGTCCTGGATCAGTCATGGATGATGTTTGTGTTCCACCATCTTGCTTAGACTTGTGATTAGTGAAATATACAACTTCATATTTGCCAACATGTGAAAATTGTTACAGTTTATTGGGGTGTTGCCTGTAATGGGGTGTGGTTTTGTTGTGGTGTTGCTTGCCGTTGGGCAGGGTTTGCCAGATTATAGTTTTGTTTTGTTGTGGAAATTTTATTAGGATGTGTCTTTAATATATTGTATATTGTCATCATGTCTCTCAGTGTCAGGCTAAACCATTGGAGTGGATATATTCCTGTGGATGTGGAGACACAAGGCTGGATAAAGTTCACTCCAGTGGTAATGGGAGATTATTGTATACATGTGTTTTGTTAGCTGGCTATGTTATTTTATTGTATTGAATAAGTGATGGTGGTTTCTCATCTTCCTGTATCATCACTTCCTGTATATCATCACTTCCTGTATGTTTGTTACTGTACATGAAGGAAGTGGTCGGGTGACGGGCCTGCCCTTTTAGATTGTTACCCCTTTGGTGTCTATAAAATAAAAGTGAAGAGACTGGGCAGGAGGAGGAGGAGTGCTCAACAGAAGCTCTACGATGAAACACCTTGACTGACTCTGGATGAGTGTTACCTTTCCTTACACAAAAGAGCTTGATACACGTGCTTTTAAGCACAGGAGAAATTATTTGTGGTTGGCGTACTTTGGCGCACTTTTAGCGCACAGTTTCTGAATATCTCCTGCAAATTATCCCCTCTATAGAGACTTTACAGTGAAGATAATATACAGAGAAAAGAGAAAGTCCACAACTGTAATCTCAGATGCCATTTGCTGGCAAAGTTATGTGGGGGTAATTTATGAAATCAGATATGTCAGTTTTATGGAGTAAAAAAGTCACAAGTCAGGCCAACTGCAAAATTTCCATGGGAACTGTGAAATTTTTGCGACATTTTATGATCATTATCAATTTACAGTGGTCCACAGTATGTAGAAGAGCTAAAAGTGAGATTAGAACTGGATTTTGGCTCATTTACTACATATGTGCGACTTTTGCAACTCGCAAAAAAGTCGCAACCCACGCCAGGCAACCCCCTAGTTTACTTTTAGACATAAAGGTATAAACCACATCACACTCACACCACATATATTATTAAGGTGCACCAGTTCATAAATTTGATGCAGACACACAAAGCAAATCCAGACTTAAAACTGACATAAAAACAAGCATAAATGATAAATTACACCCACAGTTTTTTATAAAGCATGGATAACCTCTTTAATCCACATCAGATCCCCAAAGGTATCCTATACCCCAACATTCAGACCTCAGACACCTCCTTAATTCAGACACCACTATTTAGAGTTTAAAATTCAGACCCTAAACTAGACTCAATAATTAAATATTATAATACAGACCTCATAGTGCAGTACCCCAGAACAGGGTACTTGAAAACTATTTTTGTTACGCAATGTAATCTAATGATAATGTACCAATCTATCTCTGTATGGATCTGTCAGGGTTAACAATCCTGACTCAGCCCCTGCAAGAAGTTATGTGTGGACTTGGGGTCAGTCCCAAGCTAAGTCTAGTTAGGTGTATATTAGCTGAGCAATTGAGAGACGCTGCATGTGTTCCACTCCCCAGCAAACAGGGCCTGTTTTCCAGAGAGTCATCATCTCTGAACAAGAAAGTAATTTCTATTCAATGGAACTTCAGAGGTTCCACCTTTTCCTCTAGTAGTTGGTAGTGTTGGTGTGTGTAGGCTGAGAAAGTAAGCAGCAAGAAGCTGAGTAAACTGCAGATCAAAACTGAAAGCATCAAGCAGAGCTAGAGTATACAGTGAGGAACAGAAGTATTTGAACACCCTGCAATTTTGCAAGTTCTCCCACTTAGAAACCATGGAGGGGTCTGAAATTCATATTGTAGGTGCATTCCCACTCTGAGAGACAGAATAAATAAAAAAAATCAGGAAATCACATTGTATGATTTTTAAAGAATTTATTTGTCTTGCACTGCTGAAAATAAGTATTTGAACACCTGAGAAACAGCAATAATTCTGGCTCTCAAATACCTGTTACTGTGCCTTTAAACAGTCCACCTCTACTCCACTCATTAATCTAACTTAGTAGCACTAACTTAGTCGTGTTTGGAGGAAAAAGAAGGATGAGTTGCATCCCAAGAACACCATCCCTACTGTGAAGCATGGGGGTGATAACATCATGCTTTGGGGGTGCTTTTCTGTGAAGGGGACAGGACGACTGCACTATATTAAGGAGAGGATGAATGGTGCCATTTATTGTGAGATTTTGAGCAACAACCTCCTTCTCTCAGTCAGAGCATTGAAGATGGGTCGTGGCTGGGTCTGCCAACATGACAAAGACCGAAGCACACAGCCAGGATAACCAAGGAGTGGCTCCGTAAGAAGCATATCAAGGTTCTGGAGTGGCCTAGCCATTCTCCAGACTTAAATCCAATAAAACATCTTTGGAGGGAGCTGAAACTCTGTGTTGCTCAGTGACAGCCCGGAAACCTGACAGATTTAGAGAAGATCTGTATGAAGGAGTGGGCCAAAATCCCTGTTGCAGTGTGTGAAAACCTGGCCAAGAACTACAGGAAACGTTTGACCTCTGTAATTGCAAACAAAGTCTTCTGTACCAAATATTAACACTGATTTTCTTAGGTGTTCAAATACTTATGTTCAGCAGTGCAAGACAAGTGAATTCTTTAAAAATCATACAATGTGATTTCCTGAATTTTATTTTTAAATTCTGTCTCTCAGAGTGGGAATGCACCTACAATGTGAATTTCAGACCCCTTCATGATTTCTAAGTGGGAGAACTTGCAAAATCGCAGGGTGTTCAAATACTTCTGTTCCTCACTGTTTATGCCACCCCCTGAGGGAAAGAACTGCTGATATACCATAAATTTTAGCGCCCATACAAGTAGAGTGCTAAAATAAAATACGAGCCAGTGAAGGTAACACATCTACGCATGTTTTGGACTTCACTGCATTGTGGTTGGGATGATATGCTTCGGGTCCCCGTACTACTGTATATTAAAGGAGAAACTGGACGGTACTGTGGATATATAGATCTAAAGTTAGAGAAGGTGGCAAGTTTGTCCAGTCTGATTGGAGAAAGAACGATTCTTTCAGTGTCAGTGTCTGTTATGTCATGGGGTGCATCAACGCCCCATAGATGCTCTCATTTGCTGTTTAAAATGCTGGTTCACATTACTCAATGTCTCACACTCCCCTTTCCTAACATGACTGGATGTTGCCTATTGGAGAGTAAGAGAAATGTGGTGCCTGCCCTGCAAGGCTTAGACAGCTAAGGCTAAGTTTGCATTTGTGTTGATTTTCCACTGTTCTGTTCAGAAGAACAGAAAATTGGAAAACACTGATCTGTTTTAATTCCCAATTGTTTGAATTGGTTGTTTTGAGCATCAGTTGTAACTTGGTTTGTGTCAGTTCCTTCGGGTTTCAGTTATCTTTGACATGAGAAAAAGTTCTGTCTGTTGTACTGTTATTTCCACCAACATATTGGAAGCATGACTGAAAGGAGATTTCCATTTTATTTTTCTTTAACATTGAAGTCAATGAATAACAAATCTCTTTTTTATATTATTCTGTTCCTGTGCCAGAACAGAATAATGGAAAAAGTCAAAACAAATATGAATTCAGCCTTAAAGGGAACCTCTCACATAGAACATGGTGTTTGAGCTGAAAGCAGCATGTTATAGAGGAGGAGGAGCGGACCAGATTGATATAATGTATATATACTGTATGATTTTTCATTTTCTATAAATGTATTTTTATCTTTGTGGTTACATAACTAGCATCATTGCTCCCACTGTGATTCGAGTCATTCCTATATTGTTGGCTTTCAACTGGCTATCTTCATTTAGCTAAAATGTCTAATAGAAAAGTATTTTTTACTTCAGTAAAGAGGAGGCAACTCATAATTAATTTGCTAAAATGCTTTTGCATAATCTGTTAAAGACTATGTACACCTTTGGGGGATTTTTTTTTATTATGTCATTGTACTCATTTTGAGAAATATTTTTTAATTGGTCTTTATTAAAAATATGGTGTCCTTTTTTCTGTACAGAGCTAATATGCTCTAGTAACACCCTTTGGATTTTCTGTCTTTTCTGTCAGACCAGGAGATGACGGGCTCCTTATCTCTGCTCTCTGACATAATAAACACTCATTATAGCTCAGTTCTTATCTTACTGATAATAATGTGGCTTAAATAAGTGTTTATGACCTCTCAGTAGTTTAGAGATAAGGTTTGTTGAGGAAGGGTTGAGACGTATGCATATATATCCATATATGCATGCAAACACGTGCATGCATGTATGATATATATGCATGCATTGACTGCCACATCATAGGATGATGTGCCCAGCATCTGCGCACATCTGCCCTTGGTGGCCCACAGGGGCTCATTGTGGCCCCTGTGGGAAATATGTGGCCCCTGTGGGGAATATGTGCCCCCTTATATGTCCCTTTTATATATATATATATGTGCCCCCTTATATGTGTCCCCTTATAGTTAGTATATAATTTCCTGTATGTCCATGTATATATTCCCTCTCATGTAGATGTAGATATATATATATATATATATATATATATATATATGTATGAGGATGTGTGTATGCAGTGCATACATCTGTATATGTGTATCTGTCATGGCTCTCCCCCGGGTATATATATATATATATATATATATATATATATATTGGCCCTGTATGGCAAGAGGGGGGATGGTCATAGTGTTATGTGTGTATATGTGGATGTGTCTGTATGCCCTTGTATTTGCACACATGTCCATATATACTTACATTAGCGTTGGGTATATACAGGGTGGGCCATTTATATGGATAAACCTTAATAAAATGGGAATGGTTGGTGATATTAACTTCTTGTTTGTGGCACATTAGTATATGTGAGGGGGAAACTTTTCAAGATGGGTGGTGACCATGTCGGCCATTTTGAAGTCGGCCATTTTGAATCCAACTTTTGTTTTTTCAATAGGAAGAGGGTCATGTGACACATCAAACTTATTGGAAATTTCACAAGAAAAACAATGGTGTGCTTGGTTTTAACGTAACTTTATTCTTTCATGAGTTATTTACAAGTTTCTGACCACTTATAAAATGTGTTCAATGTGCTGCCCATTGTGTTGGATTGTCAATGCAACCCTCTTCTCCCACTCTTAACACACTGATAGCAACTCCGCAGGAGAAATGCTAGCACAGGCTTCCAGTATCCGTAGTTTCAGGTGCTGCACATCTCATATAATCTGACGGCAATCGTCTATGCTGTGAAGATACGAGATGTGCAGCACCTGAAACTACGGATACTGGAAGCCTGTGCTAGCATTTCTCCTGCGGTGTTGCTATCAGTGTGTGAAGAGTGGGAGAAGAGGGTTGCATTGACAATCCAACACAATGGGCAGCACATTGAACACATTTTATAAGTGGTCAGAAACTTGTAAATAACTCATGAAAGAATAAAGTTATGTTAAAACCAAGGACACCATTGTTTTTCTTGTGAAATTCCCAATAAGTGTGATGTGTCACATGACCCTCTTCCTATTGAAAAAACAAAAGTTGGATTCAAAATGGTCGACTTCAAAATGGCCGCCATGGTCACCACCCATCTTGAAAAGTTTCCCCCCTCACATATACTAATGTGCCACAAACAGGAAGTTAATATCACCAACCATTCCCATTTTATTAAGGTGTATCCATATAAATGGCCCACCCTGTATAATATACACTGCTCAAAAAAATAAAGGTAACACAAAAATAACACATCCTAGATCTGAGTTAATTAAATATTCTTCTGAAATACTTTGTTCTTTACATAGTTGAATCTGCTGACAACAAAATCACACAAAAATAAAAAAATGGAAATCCAATTTTTCAACCCATGGAGGTCTGGATTTGGAGTCACACTCAAAATTAAAGTGGAAAAACACACTACAGGCTGATCCAACTTTGATGTAATGTCCTTAAAACAAGTCAAAATGAGGCTCAGTAGTGTGTGTGGCCTCCACATGCCTGTATGGGCTATAACGCCTGTGCATGCTCCTGATGAGGTGGCGGACGGTCTCCTGAGGGATCTCCTCCCAGACCTGGACTAAAGCATCTGCCAACTCCTGGACAGTCTGTGGTGCAACGTGACGTTGGTGGATAGAGCGAGACATGATGTCCCAGATGTGCTCAATTGGATTCAGGTCTGGGGAACGGGCACGCCAGTCCATAGCATCAATGCCTTCGTTTTGCAGGAACTGCTGACACACTCCAGCCACATGAGGTCTAGCATTGTCTTGCATTAGGAGGAACCCAGGGCCAACCGCACCAGCATATGGTCTCACAAGGGGTCTGAGGATCTCATCTCGGTACCTAATGGCAGTCAGACTACCTCTGGCGAGCACATGGATGGCTGTGCGGCCCTCCAAAGAAATGGCACCCCATTACTGACCCAATGCCAAACCGGTCATGCTGGAGGATGTTGCAGGCAGCAGAACGTTCTCCGCGGCGTCTCCAGACTCTGTCACGTCTGTCACATGTGCTCAGTGTGAACCTGCTTTTATCTCTGAAGAGCACAGGGCGCCAGTGGCGAATTTGACAATCTTGGTGTTCTCTGTCAAACGTCCTGCACGGTATTGGGCTGTAAGCACAACCCCCACCTGTGGACGTCGGGCCCTCATATCACCTTCATGGAGTCTGTTTCTGACCGTTTGAGCAGACACATGCACATTTGTGGCCTGCTGGAGGTCATTTTGCAGGGCTTTGGCAGTGCTCCTCCTGTTCCTCTTTGCACAAAGGCGGAGGGAGCGGTCCTGCTGCTGGGTTGTTGCCCTCCTACGGCCTCCTCCACATCTCCTGATGTACTGGCCTGTCTCCTGGTAGCGCCTCCATGCTCTGGACACTACGCTAACAGACACAGCAAACCTTCTTGCCACAGCTCGAATTGATGTGCCATCCTGGATAAGCTGCACTACCTGAGCCACCCACCTGTGTGGGTTGTAGACTCTGTCTCATGCTACCACTAGAGTGAAAGCACCGCCAGCATTCAAAAGTGACCAAAACATCAGCCAGGAAGCATAGGAACGGAGAAGTTGTCTGTGGTCACCACCTGCAGAACCACTCCTTTATTGAGGGTGTCTTGCTAATTGCCTATAATTTCCACCTGTTGTCTATTCCATTTGCACAACAGCATGTGAAATTAATTGTCACTCAGTGTTGCTTCCTAAGTGGACAGTTTGATTTCACAGAAGTGTGATTGACTTGGAGTTACATTGTGTTGTTTAAGTGTTCCCTTTATTTTTTTGAGCAGTGTATATAGATATGCCCCAATTGTCTTATATGCATGTGGCCAGTTATGTCCCCCAGTCATGCCGCCCCCCCCCCCCCCCCCCCTCCTCCTGCATACCTGCGGGTGATGGCACCAGATGGCTAGATTGTCCAGCTTCTGGTCACTTCAGAAGATCAATAGATCCCTTTAAAAAATGCCCAGCAGGGCTCCCCACCTTCTGTTTAGGGACTGTTTATGACATGGGTGTGTGTGTGGTGCCATGGTGTCTTTGGCTGTACAGATTGTGAGCCTCAGGGAGCCGGTATCTGCTGCAGTCTGAGTGCATGCATGCCGTCACACGGACACGATGATGTCATTTTCCTACACCTTGGATGGGGGAAGGGGGGGGGAGTGAGAGGGACTTATATATCAGTCCAAGACAAAGGGAAGGGGGCTTTTGGAACTGGACTACAAGGAGAGACACATGGGAGAGAGCAGCTCCATGACGTGCCCCTAGAGAAAGCCGAGCCGCCCCCCTGAAGAGGATCCCCCTGGACAACGAGAACCCCCTAGACGAACGAGCAATAAAGCGCTGAGTATCTCCCCCCTGATTAACCCCTACACCCCTGATCTCCCCTGATTATCCAACCCCTGCCACTATACACCCCATACCGCAATCCACCCCCACCATCATCCCAACTATCCCTCTCCCTGTTATTCACCCCTACCATTCCCCTGTACCCCAGCATTCACTTGCAAGGTATTAACCCTTGCATTGCTGAATCAGTTCCCTTTACCCTAATCCTACCAGAGTCAATTGCAAGGTATTAACCCTTGCATTGCTGAATCCCTACCCAATGTCTGTGGCCTGCATTAACCCTTCGTCGTTCTCTTAGGGATAGAATTAGTCAGGTGGGTTGGGCTTCTAATATTTATGTGTGAGTGTATTGTATAGTTAGTTTGTGGGTGGAATTTGGGAACTGTGTAGTGTAGTTTAGTGCTGTATTTATAGTACTGTATTGTTAGTGTATTGCGTGCGTAGTGTATTGTTGGTATTAATAAAGACTATGTCTTATGTGTAACTATCTGTGTAATGTGTGGTTATTAGCGATAGTTAGTTTAGTATGGCGCATGCAGCTAGCTTAGTGATTAGCTTAAGGCAAAGTATAGTGAAAGTATTGTATTATTGTTATATAAAGGTATAAATAGGCGGAGTCATCGATAGACAGCTCCTCCCATTTATGAATATTAATTATTGATATTTACATAAATATTGGTGATTAATATTCCCCCTTTACATTGGCGAGCCAGGCCCACTGCTTAGATTTTGGAATCTGTGTTTGGTTTAGAGGCTAGAGGTCGGTTATACTGTGAATTATCAGGCAAGAGAGACATGGTCAGCGGTCTGAGCGTCTAGGACCTGATAATTTGGACAGGTAGCGCGACTCTTCCTTATGGTGTTTGAGGCTAGAGGTCGGTTATACTGTGAATTATCAGGCAAGAGAGATGTGGTCAGCGGTCTGAGCGTCTAGGACCTGATAATTCGGACAGGTAACGCGACTCTTCCTTATAGCACCAAACTCAGATCAAAATCTTTAGCAGAGAATCTATAATCTGTTCTGTGAACTAATATTTTGCTATTTGCTTTACACGGTCACTGCATCGCTCAAGTGATTGCAAGGGAGAAGAGGACACGTCACTGAAGGAGATCCATCTTCGGTGGAGCTGCGTACAAGTCCGGCTGGTCGGGAAGAAGCGATCCGGGAGAAAAAGGACTTCTTCCAAGCAGCTGTTAGGACGAAGAGGTACGGCCCCAATAAGAAGATGGACGCTCATCAAACAGTGAGTATGGACTTCCCCACACTGCAACACTTGAGCAGACACAGCACATTTAATCCCATCCTCCCCACCACATACATGTCAGCAGAAATGCTGTGATCCGATTTGTTAGCACAGGCTTGTAGTTACGACAAGCTATGTGTTAACAAACGGACGGTGTTGAACAAGGCCACCAAACGGCTTCGGATGCTAGCCAAACTTGTGCAAACATTTGAGGTTAGCATCTGCAAGCCAAAGGAAGTTGCGCTGGTGTCTCAGTCAACTGAGACAATTCCTCCGGCCATTCACTGCCAGTGCTGTGCCAGTAATTCTGACCAGGTTTCGGCATTGCGGGCACAGCTGGCAGAGAATGTGCAGTCTACTGTTGACCGAGATGCGCAGGTGGCCAAGATAGAGTCACAGTTAGTAGAGCTGCAGAGGCAGAAGGAGGAAAATTGAGGCTAAGTTGACTCAGTCTTATACTGAGGTCAAGGCCTTCAAGGAGCAGACTGCCTCTACTGACGTGACGGTAGCCAAATTGAAGGCTGAGGTTGCTGTAAGGTCCCAGCTAATGTCTGGCATGCAACAAGTTATCACCAATTTGGTGCCGCCCCTTTCTGCAACAAGTTATCACCAATTTGGTGCCGCCTACTCTCCCCCCAAAAAGGGGGGAGAGTAGTCTGTGACAGGCCAAATCACCAGACCAAGCCTGTCCAGACTAACAGAGATTTTTCCCTGACTTTGGGAAAAAGAACTGTGGTGAAGAGTGCGTCCCTGAGGATGTAACAATTCAGGAGAAGGGAGCACGGCCGCAGTGTTAATGGACCTGGGCCATGCAGAGCAAACATCAGATGTTTTGCATGTGGTGGCCTAGGTCATATAGCGAGACACTGCAAAACAGATAGGAACATAACACACAGGACAGGAAACCAAGTCACGTGTTTCAGGTGTGGGAACAAAGCACACATTGCAAGGAATTGCCCTTGTGCAAATAATTGCAATGTGTCCAACAGTATTAGCCAGGTAACAAATTGTGCAGTGGGGTCTAGTCAGCTTGGCCTAAATGGGTTACCTCTCGGCAGCATCACCAGCTGCTGAGGGGTCAGAATGGCCAAGCTAGGCAAGGCAACATTTGACACCCCTGTACTATCTGTTACACCGTTTGTTCCCTGTGTATGTCTATGTTGTGTGTTTTTTGTTATCTGTTAGTACATTTTTCTTGATGTTGATGGTGGTAGTCCTTGTCTACGAATGTGTTCCACCTTGCTGATTTTTTGTTGTTTGCATTTCTTGCTGTAAGTCCGGTCGCTGCTGTTTTGATACATTCTTGTGTCCCCTTTGGGTAAAAATTTGCTATACTGTGGATCGAGAAAATTGTTGGTTTGCGGATCGGGTGACATTGGAACACAGTTAAGTGGGATGTCACGATGAGCAACCAAGGTCTCTGATCAATACAGGTAACACTGTTTTGCTCAAGGTTTTCGGTAGGGCTGTGTTACACTGGGGACTGGGGCGGACAGACAACATTGGTGTAATGTTGTGCTGCGCACTTAATTCTAGTCCGAGCAGGTAGCACAGCTCTGATAGGGATTGGACACAGAATGTTTGGCAGCAGAGTGTGGACTGTGTTCTTGTATTGTGGAGTCCTGGGGAGCCAGGGCATGACCCATGCCATTGGTTCTGCAGGCCTCCACAAGACAGGATCACAGGGGGAAATCGGCCTGGGTACACATGAGTGGACCGGGATACGGTGCCATCAATAACAAGATGGTGCTTTGTCCACAGCACTTCAGTTATCCTAACCTAGTAGGGTGGCCATCCTTATCTGTTGGTGCAGAGGGATGTGTAGCAGAGGACGCGATCCTCTGAAAGTAGGGTGTTCAGAAACTAGTGTTAGGATAATGAGGGGTCCTGTGAGATAAAGGGCAACCCAATACCTTTCTCTACTCATGGGTCAAAGGTATTGGTGCTGGGATTTTTGACATTTAATTGCACCGTGAGGGGAGAAATCCCCCAGGAGCGCCTGGTATTTTCTTCTGCCATAGGTGTGTTTATATGGAGCAGAGGAAAAACCCAGATGATGCCACAGAAGAGACCAGCTATCCCCCCTGACACTCTTGTGAGGCTCCAGAGGATCCCACTGGATTTTGGCAACCAAGCGACCTTTGTTCAGAGGTGTTCTAGAGATGGAGGACTGTGCCACAATCCAGCGGAAGCATTATCTCAGGCTCTGGAGAAAGACTTGGAGACGTTCGTGTGGAAGAGTTTATTATCACTTGTTTCACCCAGTGAAACTTCTTCTGGTTCTAGTCATCGTCATATCGGAGGGTCAAGGGACTTATTGACCAAATACACCAGAACCAGACAGAACTTTACCGAACTAACTGGAGGAGGAGGCTCAGGACATAACTCAAACATTGTCCTGTAGCCCAAAATTTTATGGACACACTTTATCTCATATGAGGATTCGGGACGTACAACTTGTACTACCCTGAAACCCCATAGCACATTGTACATACAGTACAGACCAAAAGTTTGGACACACCTTCTCATTCAAAGAGTTTTCTTTATTTTCATGACTATGAAAATTGTAGATTCTCACTGAAGGCATCATTCTATGAATTAACACATGTGGAATTATATTCATAACAAACAAGTGTGAAACAACTGAAAATATGTCATATTGTAGGTTCTTCAAAGTAGCCACCTTTTGCTTTGATTACTGCTTTGCACATGGTTGGCATTCTCTTGATGAGCTTCAAGAGGTAGTCCCCTGAAATGGTTTTCACTTCACAGGTGTGCCCTGTTAGGTTTAATAAGTGGGATTTCTTGCCTTATAAATGGGGTTGGGACCATCAGTTGCGTTGAGGAGAAGTCAGGTGGATACACAGCTGATAGTCCTACTGAATAGACTGTTATAATTTGTATTATGGCAAGAAAAAAGCAGCTAAGTAAAGAAAAACGAGTGGCCATCATTACTTTAAGAAATGAAGGTCAGTCAGTCAGCCGAAAAATTGGGAAAACTTTGAAAGTAAGGGCTATTTGATTATGAAGGAGAGTGATAAGGTGCTGCACCAGATGACCTATCCTCCACAGTCACCGGACCTGAACCCAATCGAGATGGTTTGGGGTGAGCTGGACCGCAGAGTGAAGGCAAAAGGGCCAACAAGTGCTAAGCATCTCTGGGAACTCCTTCAAGACTGTTGGAAGACCATTTCAGGGGACTACCTCTTGAAGCTCATCAAGAGAATGCCAACAGTGTGCAAAGCCGTAATCAAAGCAAAAGGTGGCTACTTTGAAGAACCAAGAATATAAATCAATTTTATTTTATTTTTTATTTTTTTTTTAAATGCACCAAACGGATATGCCACTGACTATACTGGCTAGTCATAAATACAGATATTAAAAGCTGAGACTTTCGCCAATATATTCCTGTCAGGAAAATATCGGAGCCCTTCATGCACCACGTCACGGTCACTCAGCATGGCAAAGGGTCCTACCACTACGCTAACTATGGTGTGAACAAGGTCTGAAGGTGATGTAATCCAGCTCACAGCCAGGCTTCCACACAAACGCCTAGCAGGACAACTAGTGCAATGTGAACAAAGCCAGGCTGCAAGCCACACCCATATCAGACCCTGTGATGGAGGTCACCAGGTGCAAAAGAGTGTTTAAATGCCAGGTGAAGGCACATACACTACATATAAAACAAGACAAAAACACAGAAATATAGTGGCAATACTGGAGGAGCTGCTCAACCCCTAACACTGTAGCGTGTTTTTAATTGGGGGAGCAGCCCCACCGCATGTGGACCGCAGCGACCGACTATCCCCAGCAAAAAATGCATACGGTGGAGGATGTCGGCGCGGTCCACATGCACCACAAGAGCATCCTACACAAAACGGAGCATTGTGCGGATGTAAATACAATCATATAAATCAAGTCCACATTGGCTGTAGACAGGCGGCTGTGTTTGTCTGTAATGACGCCCCCTGCCGTGCTGAATACACGTTCAGACAAAACGCTGGTCGCCGGGCAGGCCAGCACCTCCAAGGCATAAAAGGCTAGCTCTGGCCACGTGGACAATTTGGAGACCCAGAAGTTGAATGGGGCCGAACCATCAGTCAGTACGTGGAGGGGTGTGCACAGGTACTGTTCCACCATGTTAGTGAAATGTTGCCTCCTGCTAACACGTTCTGTATCAGCTGGTGGTGCAGTTAGCTGTGGCGTGGTGACAAAACTTTTCCACATCTCTGCCATGCTAACCCTGCCCTCAGAGGAGCTGGCCGTGACACAGCTGCGTTGGCGACCTCTTGCTCCTCCTCTGCCTTCGCCTTGGGCTTCCACTTGTTCCCCTGTGACATTTGGGAATGCTCTCAGTAGCGCGTCTACCAACGTGCGCTTGTACTCGCACATCTTCCTATCACGCTCCAGTTCAGGAAGTAAGGTGGGCACATTGTCTTTGTACCGGAGATCCAGCAGGGTGGCAACCCAGTAGTTCGCACACGTTAAAATGTGGGCAACTCTTCTGTCGTTGCGCAGGCACTGCAGCATGTAGTCGCTCATGTGTGCCAGGCTGCCCAGAGGTAAGGACAAGCTGTCCTCTGTGGGAGGCGTATCGTCATCGTCCTGCATTTCCCCCCAGCCACGCACCAGTGATGGGCCCGAGCTGCGTTGGGTGCCACCCCGCTGTGAACATGCTTTATCCTCATCCTCCTCCACCTCCTCCTCATCCTCGTCCTCCTCGTCCTCCAGTAGTGGGCCCTGTCTGGCCACATTTGTACCTGGCCTCTGCTGTTGCAAAAAACTTCCCTCTGAGTCACTTCTAAGAGACTGGCCTGAAAGTGCTAAAAATGACCCCTCTTCCTCCTCCTCCTCCTCCTGGGCCACCTCCTCTTCCATCATCGCCCTAAGTGTTTTCTCAAGGAGACATAGAAGTGGTATTGTAACGCTGATAACGGCGTCATTGCCACTGGCCATGTTGGTGGAGTACTCGAAACAGCGCAACAGGGCACACAGGTCTCGCATGGAGGCCCAGTCATTGGTGGTGAAGTGGTGCTGTTCCGCAGTGCGACTGACCCGTGCGTGCTGCAGCTGAAACTCCACTATAGCCTGCTGCTGCTCGCACAGTCTGTCCAGCATGTGCAAGGTGGAGTTCCACCTGGTGGGCACGTCGCATATGAGGCGGTGAGCGGGAAGGCCGAAGTTACGCTGTAGCGCAGACAGGCGAGCAGCGGCACAGACGGCCCGCACTTTATGCAGCAGCTCTGACATGTCGGGGTAGTTGTGAATGAACTTCTGCACCACCAAATTCAGAACATGCGCCAGGCAAGGGATGTGCGTCAAACCGGCTAGTCCTAGAGCAGCAACGAGATTTCGCCCATTATCGCACACCACCAGGCCGGGCTTGAGGCTCACCGGCAGCAACCACTCGTCGGTCTGTTGTTCTATACCCCGCCACAACTCCTGTGCGGTGTGGGGCCTGTCCCCCAAACATATGAGTTCCAGAATGGCCTGCTGACGTTTACCCCGGGCTGTGCTGAAGTTGGTGGTGAAGATGTGTGGCTGGTGGAAGAAGAGGAGGAGGAAGCCGAGTAGGAGGAGGAGGCAACAGGAGGCAAAGAATGTTGCCCTGCGATCCTTGGCGGCGGAAGGACGTGCGCCAAACAGCTCTTCGCCTGGGGCCCAGCCGCCACTACATTTACCCAGTGTGCAGTTAGGGAGATATAGCGTCCCTGGCCGTGCTTACTGGTCCACGTATCTGTGGTTAGGTGGACCTTGCCACAGATGGCGTTGCGCAGTGCACACTTGATTTTATCGGATACTTGGTTGTGCAGGGAAGACACGGCTCTCTTGGAGAAGTAGTTGCGGCTGGGAACAACATACTGTGGGACAGCAAGCGACATGAGCTGTTTGAAGCTGTCTGTGTCCACCAGCCTGAATGACAGCATTTCATAGGCCAGTAGTTTAGAAATGCTGGCATTCAGGGCCAGGGATCGAGGGTGGCTAGGTGGGAATTTACACTTTCTCTCAAATGTTTGTGAGATGGAGAGCTGAACGCTGCCGTGTGACATGGTTGAGATGCTTGGTGATGGAGGTGGTGGTGTTGGTGGTACATCCTCTGTTTGCTGGGCGGCAGGTGCCAACGTTCCTCCAGAGGCGGAGGAAGAGGCCGAGGCGGCGGCAGCAGCAGAAGAGGTAGCAGGGGGAGCCTGAGTGAGTTCCTTGTTTTTAAGGTGTTTACTCCACTGCAGTTCATTCTTTGCATGCAGGTGCCTGGTCATGCAGGTTGTGCTAAGGTTCAGAACGTTAATGCCTCGCTTCAGGCTCTGATGGCACAGCGTGCAAACCACTCGGGTCTTGTCGTCAGCACATTGTTTGAAGAACTGCCACGCCAGGGAACTCCTTGAAGCTGCCTTTGGGGTGCTCGGTCCCAGATGGCGGTGGCCAGTAGCAGACGGACTCTCTTGGTGGCTGGTGTTCTGCTTTTGCCCACTGCTCCCTCTTTTGCTACGCTGTTGGCTCGGTCTCACCACTGCCTCTTCCTCCGAATTCTGAAAGTCAGTGGCACGACCTTCATTCCATGTGGGGTCTAGGACCTCATCGTCCCCTGCATCGTCTTCCACCCTGACCTCCTGTTCAGTCTGCACACTGCAGAAAGACGCAGCAGTTGGCACCTGTGTTTCGTCATCATCAGAGACGTGCTGAGGTGGTATTCCCATGTCCTCATCAGGAAACATAAGTGGTTGTGCGTTAGTGCATTCTATCTCTTTCACCCCTGGGGAAGGGATAGGTGGATGCCCTTGGGAAACCCTGCCAGCAGAGTCTTCAAACAGCATAAGAGACTGCTGCATAACTTGAGGCTCAGACAGTTTCCCTGATATGCATGGGGGTGATGTGACAGACTGATGGGCTTGGTTTTCAGGCGCCATCTGTGCGCTTTCTGCAGAAGACTGGGTGGGAGATAATGTGAACGTGCTGGATCCACTGTCGGCCACCCAATTGACTAATGCCTGTACCTGCTCAGGCCTTACCATCCTTAGAACGGCATTGGGCCCCACCAAATATCGCTGTAAATTCTGGTGGCTACTGGAACCTGAGGTAGTTGGTTCACTAGGACGTGTGGCTGTGGCAGAACGGCCACGTCCTCTCCCAGCACCAGAGGGTAAACTAACACCACCATGACCATGTCCGCTTCCGCGTCCCTTACTAGATGTTTTTCTCATTGTTACCGTTCACCACAATAAGAAAAAAATTATTTGGCCCAATGTATTGAATTCAAATTCAGGCCTTTTTTTACAGGCACCTAACACTATCTGGCTATCTATTTAGGTACCGTATTACACTAATACAGGCACAGCAGTAACGACAGATTTAGCTGAATATAAATTGTAGGCCTAGTATTTAGGCGCTGGATGACAGGTATCCCTTTTACGGACAGAATTAGACTTGGAAATGCACGGTAGCGTCTGAAGTTATTGAGGATGACCCTATCCGCACCTTCAATCTAATATACCCTTTTATGGATAGATTTAACCTTGGCCTGATAGAGCAGAAACCACTAATTTAGGGAATTGCTAAGTTGGGAATTGTATTTCAACCCAGAACAAAAACTGTGCTTTGGCGGACTCTAAATAAATTGACCAGCCACAGCAGTAACAACAGATTTAGCTGAATATAAATTGTAGGCCTAGTATTTAGGCGCTGGATGACAGGTATACGTTTACGGACAGAATTAGACTTGGAAATGCACGGTAGCGTGTGAAGTTATTGAGGATGACCCTATCCGCACCTTCAATCTAATATACCCTTTTATGGATAGATTTACCCTTGACCTGATAGAGCAGAAACCACAAATTTAGGGAATTGCTAAGTTGGGAATTGTATTCAACCCAGAACAAAAACTGTGCTTCGGCAGACAGCAGACAGTATTACAATTGGCTAGCCACAGCTGAAACACCAGATTTAGGGTACTGCTATTTTGGCAATTGTATTTTACCCCTCAATAAAATAGCAAGCACAGCCAAGCCCCTGATGTAGGATATAGCAAAAAAAAAAAACACACTATTGATGGTTAAAAATGGACTTGGTGGCAGCTTGTGCTGGCGCACCACAAGACACAAAATGGCCGCCAATCACCCCAGAAAAAAGTGACTGAAAAACGCTCTGGGCAGCCTTAAAACAGTGAGCAATTGAATAGCAGAGGTTGTATGATACACAGCTGTATATCGATCACTTCAGTAAATAAATCCCTGCCTAATCTCGCCCTAACAGCAGCAGCTGCATCCTCTCCCTACACTGATCAGAGCAGAGTGACGTGCGGCGCTACGTGACTCCAGCTTAAATAGAGGCTGGGTCACATGCTGCACTGGCCAATCACAGCCATGCCAATAGTAGGCATGGCTGTGATGGCCTTTTGGGGCAAGTAGTATGACGCTTGTTGATTGGCTGCTTTGCAGCCTTTCAAAAAGCGCCAAGAAAGCGCCGAACACCGAACCCGAACCGGGTTCGCTCATCCCTACTCTTAGACCTTAGAGATTAACACGGTAACAAAGCAAGGGTTAACAACCAAACAAAACGTAATATTTATTACCCTGATACTGCAGTTTACAGAAACGCCACATTTGTGGTCATAAACTGCTGTATCACTAAAAGGCAGGGCGCAAAAGCAAAGGACCTGGTTTCTGGAAGGCCGATTTTGATGGCCTTTTTTATTGACACCGTCTCCCTTTTGAAGCCCCCCTGATGCACCCCTAGAGTAGAAACTCCCTAAAAGTGACCCCATCTAAGAAACTACACCCCTCAAGGTATTCAAAACTGATTTTACAAACTTTATTAACCCTTTAGGTGTTCCTCAACAGTTAATGGCAAATGGAGATGAAATTTCAGAATTAAAATTTTTGGTAACCTTACCTCACAAAAATGTAATATAGAGCAACCAAAAATCATATGTACCCTAAAAATAGTCCCAACAAAACCGACACCTTATTCCGTAGTTTCCAAAATGGGGTCACTTTTAGGGAGTTTCTACTCCAGGGGTGCATCAGGGGGGTTGAAACAGGACACAGTGTAAATAAACCGGTCCATAAAAATCAGCACTCCAAAAACCACACGGCGCTCCTTTCCCTCTACACCCCGCCGTGTGGCCGTACAGTAGTGTACGACCACATATAGGGTGTTTCTGTAAACGGCAGAGTTAGGGCAATAAAGATACTGTCTTGTTTGGCTGTTAACCTAAAAAATGGGTTAAAATTGAAAAATTGGCAAAAAAATGAAATTCTGTTGCCATGGGAACCTTCCCCGTCTGCCACAACTGAGCAGACGGGGAAGGGTAAGGAGGGGGGCTGTCTGGGGGCTCCCTCCCTCTGTGACTCCATCCTGTCTGGGGGCTGAAAAGGCACAGCAGCCGCCCGATGGGAGAGGGAGGGAGCTCCCTGACAGTTAACCTTTTCCATACCGCGGTCCGTACGGACCACGGTATGGAAAGGGTTAAACGGCTGACATCGCATCACAGATGTCAGCCGTTTATACCAGAGTGTCAGCAATGTGACACTCTGGTATACCCACTGGCCACCAATGATTATTCAAGAGGAGGCGGGCGGGGGATCGCGATCCCACCTGCCGCACCGCCCACCTCCCGCACCGCCTGCAACACCCCCCTGCACCTCCCATCGGCATAAAATCATTTAGGGGTGCAGGGGGGGTGAAAAATCTATATTAAAATATATAAAATAGATATTTTCGGCATACTATTGAATTGACCTGCGGTTTGCTGCGATCGCCGACATGGGGGGTAACCCCCCCGCGCATTTAGCCGAGGTGCCTGCTCAATGATTTGAGCAGGCACCTTGTTCCGATCACTGGTACGTCATGTGTCCTGAAGAGGTTAAAGTTATCACCACTTAAAGTGACAGTGGTCAGATTTGCAAAAAATGGCCTGGTCCTTAAGGTGAAATAAGGCTGTGTCCTAAAGGGGTTAAGTGGTACAAACAGTGTAATTAGTTACCCAATGTATTGTAGGGTTCTCTGGAAATCCAAACTATAATGTGTGGCGAAACCAACCTCGCCGCTGGGTTTTGGAGGGGCCTGGCTACCAGCCTCTTGCCCCAGGATTATGGGCCCTCTCATCAGCCAGGCTTCCTTTGCTCACAAAGGACTTGTACTAACTTGAACCCCTGGTCTAATTTGTGCCATTTTGGGATGTTAAATGACTATGTGTATTGAAAAGGGTGGGACATTGTATACATTGAGTAGTGAGGTCTGTTCCATTGTCTCTCTGTGTGTATTGGCGATGTCCTTTGTCCTGAGAGATAATTGAATTACGTCACGGTTGTCTCCAGGACAGAAGACATTGTGTATTCGCCTGCCTGTGATGATTGCATCAACCCAGAGTGAGGTAATTGTATCGCGGGCAGAGGGAAGGATTTTGTGTGGGAGTGTCTGATTGTATTGTACATGGTTATTGGCTGTTTTTACAAAACCCTGTGGGTGGTAACCTTTTTGGAAAATATGTATAAATAAATGCTTGTGTGTTCAAATAAAGAGTTCCTGTTTTACCCTTTACTATGTTGAGGCTGGTGTCTGGGTAACTGATCGACACTGGGGGATTGCTATACGCTGAAGATTTGCTATACTCCCCTGGCATAACTACTAGCTCTTGTAAGAGCTGTTCCTGCTCTCTGGATTTAGGAGAGGTTCACCCACTGGAGCCTGGAGCCTTGTCGTAGGTTCAGGGTGGGTAGGAGACGTCAAAACCTCAACCAAGCTTCGGCGGTTCGTGGGGTCTGCAGCGCTTACGGTGTCAAGTGGAGTGCTTGGGGACCTCTGGAAGCACTAGGAGCAACTATCAACAGAGGTACCCGGTCGGGGTGCTAGGAGATCCGTTACATTGGTGGCAGCGGTGGGATGGCATCCTAGTGAGAGGAGAAGCAGGTCTGAGACACCGTTCGTGGATTTACAAAATTGAGGGCAACGCTAGTATCCGTACAGCGCCCCTGGCTACAGCAGGATGTAATCGGCTAGTCTTCAAACAGCGCAGTCAGCCTCTGCCCACCAAGTACCTACAGCTCCAAGCTAGAGAACAACAAGGAAGCAAGGAGTAGCAGATGCCCCCTCAACAGCTGGGGACATACAGAACAGAACCAGGCCCCAAAATTCAACAGGTCCAGTATTGGGTTGTGGGTGGACTGCCAGACTAACTCAGATACCGACCGGCGTGAGGTTAGGTATCTGGTTAGACTTCCCTGGGAGGGGGAGATGTGTTGCTAAACCAACCTCGCCGCTGGGTTTTGGAGGGGCCTGGCTACCAGCATCTTGCCCCAGGATTATGGGCCCTCTCATTAGCCAGGCTTCTTTTGTTCACAAAGGACTTGTACTAACTTGAACCCCTGGTCTAATTCATGCCATTTTGGGATGTTAAATGACTATGTGTATTGAAAAGGGTGGGACATTGTATACATTGAGTAGTGAGGTCTGTTCCATTGTCTCTGTGTGTATTGCCGATGTCCTTTGTCCTGAGAGATAATTGAATTACGTCTCGGTTGTCTCCAGGACAGAAGACATTGTGTATTCGCCTGCCTGTGATGATTGCATCAAACCAGAGTGAGGTAATTGTAACGCGGGCAGAGTGGAGGATTTTGTGTGGGAGTGGTTATTGGCTGTTTTTACAAAACCCTGTGGGTGGTAACCTTGTTGGAAATTATGTATAAATCAATGCTTGTGTGTTCAAATAAAGAATTCCTGTTTTACCCTTTACTATGTTGAGGCCTGTGTTTGGGTAACTGATCGACACTGGGGGATTGCTATACGCTGAAGATTTGCTATACTCCCCTGGCATAACTACTAGCTCTTGTAAGAGCTGTTCCTGCTCTCTGGATTTGAGAGAGGTTCACCCACTGGAGCCTGGAGCCTTGTCGTAGGTCCAGGGTGGGTAGGAGACGGCGAGACCTCAACCAAGCTTCGGCGGTTCGTGGGGTCTGCAGCGCTTACGGTGTCAAGTGGAGTGCTTGGGGACCTCTGGAAGCACTAGGAGCAACTATCAACAGAGGTACCCGGTCGGGGTGCTAGGAGATCCGTTACAGTAGGGTTCTCTGGAAAACAAAACTATACACTGTAAGGCACACAAGAAAAGTCACCAAGAGCTTCTGACAATAAGCTCTTGGTAAAAAATATCTTGTGAATGACAGAATAGCACCAAGGAGCTTTAGTGAGGTTAAGTAATTAAATTTAAGAGGATTTCTTATGAATAAGTATAGAAAACTTCTGAAATATGCTAACATGCTTTCTTCAGTTCTATCAAGCGCCTGTCTGCCTTTTTAGGACAAAGTGTTTACATAGTAATTTGGCAAAAATGTCCCAGAAGTACACTTCAAGTCCTCTACTTTTTCCAGAGATCATCTTATTAACAATCTATGTTAGCCTTGTTCCTGCAAGAAGTTTATTACAGGATAACTTCATGTACAACATAAATTGATACTGTAATTTTAGAAAAACATGTCAAGTGACTTTATCATCTGGAAACATATTTAAAATCTATTGTTAGGTGGCATTATGCAAGGCACTATGCTTTTCAGATTTGCCAGTGTAGATTGAGAGTGTCAATGTGTCATCTAGAGCAATTTTACCTTTTGCAAATACCAAAAGAGCAAATATATAACAAATTACGGAATTATTACATATCTCTGTTACTTTACCTCTTGACAAGGCTAATTTTCTTTGTTCCTGGTAATTTTCAAGTCCTTTCTGAGAACTTTGGACTGTTTCCCCTTTTTTGTGTATTACATAGTAACATAGTTTATAAGGCTAAAAAAAGACATCTGTCCATCCAGTTTAGTCTGTTATCCTGCAAGTTAATCCAGAGGAAGGCAAAAAAAAACTGTGAGGTAAGCCAATTTTCCTCACTTTAGGGGAAAAAATTCCTTCCACTTTAGGGGAAAAAAATTCTTTCTTCAGTTAATGACACAGGCCTACTTCCTGGCAGCAACACTGCTCTCTGCCCATAGGGCATGCCCAAGTTATTCCTCTGGCTGTTGAATTGCAAGCACACACTTAGCTCCTCTCCAGCCCAGGCTGGCCACCCTGGAGTATGTGAGGAATGTGGAATTATGATCTAATTCCAGCCATAATCTAATTCCAGCCATTTTCTGTCAGATAGCAGAGGGAATAAACTCCATAGGCTGCATGGCTTCAAAGCAGACCACATATTTGCAGTTCATTCAGCCACAATGGCACATCAAGCCTCTCTAGCAGGATGAATGTCGGTGTGTGGGAGGGGGAAGGGGGCTGAGCTGGTCATCAGAACAAAAGGATCCATCAGACATCATGGAATCGGGGGTTCATAAGGAATTATGAATTGCCTGTCCATCATAGGCATAAACCAGTTATATAACTGCAACCCTGTGGCCAAGAGAGACATGCTCCTGGTCATAGTAAGGGGGTAGGATGCCAGGAAGGGTAGATACAGAGATCTCCCAGCAGGAACCTAATAATAGCGCCATGTTTGGTATCTACCTTTAGTGGGAACCCAGGCGGATCCATTGGTCCCAGAACCTCCATGTGACCTTCTGGTCTGGAGCTATGGGCCATAATGGGTTTTGTGAGTCTTTGGCTACCATGACAAGGAAGGGAGGGTGGACTACTCCCAGAGGGAGGGAGGGAAGAGACCGACTACAGATGAAAAGGCCCATGCAGTCCAGAGGCCAAGGTCTTCCTCTGAAGGGGTCACATCATGTAATGTGTTTGGAGGGAATATAGACAAACTGCTGACATCACTGCCCCAACGTGACTACAGCCAAGGATTACAGCAGCCCAGAACTCATCATAACCCAAAGGACTGCTCATCCACCTGGTAACTAACTCTTGCTCTGTTTAACTCTGTTGTATCATACCACCTGTATTTGCACATTTGACCACTGCATATATTCTCTGTGAATATCATGTATTGTCTAGTGCGCCCTTAAGGCAATTAAATATATAATTTAATCTTGGGCTGTCCCTGTATCTCGGTCCACGAATTCCCTTATACGTGTTTCGGCATAGTTATAGCTACCTGGGGTGGTTCCTGCCCTGATATAATCCTGCTAGCAGATCGGGCTTATATCTAACGAGGGACTGGTGGCAGTCTACCGAGCTGACAGAGCGATGTTTCACTAGGGCAGTGAAAAGGCCCTCTCAGCTTGTCAGGGTTGTGAGCGAGTGTTGAGTTATGCCCGAGGTCATGTTGGACCACCCTCCCTTGCTTGCCATGCCCACCTGTGCCTGCATGGACAGGAGGTGTCTGTGTAAACTATACCAAGCTGACCTCATGTGCTCTCAGGGATGGAGTCATGTCATGTTTCGGAAACCAATGACAAAACCGTATCTTGTAGGCTCAACGTTGTTGACGTCAGGCGGGGCTGCGAGCTGCGAGATTCATCACAGGGTATTTTTAGCATCTTCCCCTGTGGGAGGGCACCTGAGCAACAAGTTCTAATACTCTAGTTTCCTGCAAAGGTATGCCATTAGCTTGTTTGCCTGTTCCATGTACAGTCGTGGCCAAAAATTTTGAGAATTACACAAATATTAGCTTTCACAAAGTTTGCTGCTAAACTGCTTTTAGATCTTTGTTTCAGTTGTTTCTGTGATGTAGTGAAATATAATTACACGCACTTCATACGTTTCAAAGGCTTTTATCGACATTTACTTGACATTTATGCAAAGAGTCAGTGTTTGCAGTGTTGGCCCTTCTTTTTCAGGACCTCTGCAATTCGACTGGGCATGCTCTCGATCAACTTCTGGGCCAATTCCTGACTGATAGCAACCCATTCTTTCATAGTCACTTCTATGGTCTCAGGATGCTTTACTGTTGGCATGACACAGGACTGATGATAGCGCTCACCTTTTCTTCTCCCCGAGCCACTTAGTTATCACTTTTGCCTTATGGCACGGTGCTCCATCGTGCTGGAAAATGCATTGTTCTTCACCAAACTGTTGTTGGATTGTTGGAAGAAGTTGCTGTTGGAGGGTGTTTTGGTACCATTCTTTATTCATGGCTGTGTTTTTGGGCAAAATTGTGAGTGAGCCCACTCCCTTGGATGAGAAGCAACCCCACACATGAATAGTCTCAGGATGCTTTACTGTTGGCATGACACAGGACTGATGGTAGCGCTGACCTTTTCTTCTCCAGACAAGCCTTTTTCCAGATGCCCCAAACAATCGGAAAGAGGCTTCATCGGATAATATGACTTTGCCCCAGTCCTCAGCAGTCCATTCACCATACTTTCTGCAGAAGATCAATCTGTCCCTGATGTTTTTTTTGGAGAGAAGTGGCTTCTTTGCTGCCCTTCTTGACACCAGGCCATCTTCCAAAAGTCTTCACCTCACTGTGCGTGCAGATGCGCTCACACCTGCCTGCTGCCATTTCTGAGCAAGCTCTGCACTGGTGGCATTCGGATCCCGCAGCTGAATCCTCTTTAGGAGACGATCCTGGCGCTTGCTGGACTTTCTTGGATGTCCTGAAGCCTTCTTAACAAGAATTGAACCTCTTTCCTTGAAGTTCTTGATGATCCTATAAATTGTTGATTGAGGTGCAATCTTAGTAGCCACAATATCCTTGCCTGTGAAGCCAATTTTATGCAACGCAATGATGGCTGCATGATCTCCAGCCTTGTGCTCGTCAACATTCTCACTTGAGTTAACAAGACGATTACTGAAATGATCTCAGCAGGTCCTTTAATGACAGCAATGAAATGCAGTGGAAAGGTTTTTCTGGGGATTAAGTTAATTTTCATGGCAAAGAAGGACTATGCAATTCATCTGATCACTCTTCATAACATTCTGGAGTATATGCAAATTGCTATTATAAAAACTTAAGCAGCAACTTTTCCAATTTCCAATATTTATGTAATTCTCAAAACTTTTGGCCACGACTGTACACAACATGGGCATGACATAAGGTTTTAAATAGCTGAGATGCCTCTTTAGCAACTTTTGGAAGGTGTTAATTCACAATATATACCTTTTCACTGGAAGCATTGCCTTCAAGACTCCCTTTACCAGCTGGATTATCCCAGAACTGCTTCAAATTCATTTCATACATCCAACCATTGAAACAAAGCAGATGTTGAACAGATTTGGCTTGGGACCTCCGGGTAGGTCATCAATATCAGATCGGCAGGGCTTTGACTTCTGGCACCCCACGATCAGCTCTTTGAAGGGATAGCAGCACTAGTGCAAGTGTTGCGTTGGTTTCAAAATCATCTGTGTGCCATTTCATTTGCAGTGGCCATGCAGTGTAACTACAATAAATTCACTTCAATAAGATAGATTAATTTTAGTTACACTGCAGCATCTCTACAATTGATATGATGTGCAGGTAATTTGAAGCAGAAGCAGTACTCGCATAAGTGCAACTATTCTTTTAAAACAGCTGATCGGCAGGGGTGCCCGGAGTGGGACCCCTGCCTATCTAATACTGATGAACTATCCCGAGGATAGGACATGAATATATTTGCACTGCACAACCATCTTAACCTTTTGTACAGGGATCTGGAATCCACTGCAGGGGATCTACCAGGCCAACTCTTGGAGTATACTCTGTTCAAGTGACTGCTGACCTATGGGGGTCAAGATACACTGGTGCAGAGCAACAAGGATCAGGCAAAACCATATTCAGGGAATTGCCAATGGTAGGACTGTCAGAGCTTGTGCAATCCAATAAACAGTCCAATTTTAGAGTGGGCAGCTCAAAGTCAATGTAGAGATCAGGCAGACATCAGGTTAGGCAGTGAATAGTAAAATCTAGAAGTCAGGTGGAAGTTTGTACAGTCGTGGCCAAAAGTTTTGAGAATTACATAAATATTGGAAATTGGAAAAGTTGCTGCTTAAGTTTTTATAATAGCAATTTTCATATACTCCAGAATGTTATGAAGAGTGATCAGATGAATTGCATAGTCCTTCTTTGCCATGAAAATTAACTTAATCCCCAAAAAAACTTTCCACTGCATTTCATTGCTGTCATTAAAGGACCTGCTGAGATCATTTCAGTAATCGTCTTGTTAACTCAGGTGAGAATGTTGACGAGCACAGGGCTAGAGATCATTATGTCAGGCTGATTGGGTTAAAATGGCAGACTTGACATGTTAAAAGGAGGGTAATGCTTGAAATCATTGTTCTTCTATTGTTAACCAGGGTGACCTGCAAAGAAACGCGTGCAGCCATCATTGCGTTGCATAAAAATGGCTTCACAGGCAAGGATATTGTGGCTTCTAAGATTGCACCTCAATCAACAATTTATAGGATCATCAAGAACTTCAAGGAAAGAGGTTCAATTCTTGTTAAGAAGGCTTCAGGGCGTCCAAGAAAGTCCAGCAAGCGCCAGGATCGTCTCCTAAAGAGGATTCAGCTGTGGGATCGGAGTGCCACCAGTGCAGAGCTTGCTCAGGAATGTTAGCAGTCAGGTGTGAGCGCATCTGCACGCACAGTGAGGCGAAGACTTTTGGAAGATGGCCTGGTGTCAAGAAGGCCAGCAAAGAAGCCACTTCTCTCTAAAAAAAAAACCATCAGGGACAGATTGATCTTCTGCAGAAAGTTTGGTGAATGGACTGCTGAGGACTGGGGCAAAGTCATATTCTCTGATGAATCCTCTTTCCGATTGTTTGGGGCATCTGGAAAAAGGCTTGTCTGGAGAAGAAAAGGTCAGTGCTACCATCAGTCCTGTGTCATGCCAACAGTAAAGCATCCTGAGACTATTCATGTGTGGGGTTGCTTCTCATCCAAGGGAGTGGGCTCACTCACAATTTTGCCCAAAAACACAGCCATAAATAAAGAATAGTACCAAAACACCCTCCAACAGCAACTTCTTCCAACAATCCAACAACAGTTTGGTGAAGAACAATGCATTTTCCAGCACGAAGCATTTTCCATAAGGCAAAAGTGATAACTAAGTGGCTCGGGGACCAAAACGTTGACATTTTGGGTCCATGGCATGGAAACTCCCAAGATCTTAATCCCATTGAGAACTTGTGGTCAATCTTTAAGAGGCGGGTGGACAAACAAAAACCCACTAATTCTGACAAACTCCAAGAAGAGATTATGAAAGAATGGGTTGCTATCAGTCAGGAATTGGCCCAGAAGTTGATTGAGAGCATGCCCAGTCGAATTGCAGAGGTCCTGAAAAAGAAGGGCCAACACTGCAAATACTGACTCTTTGCATAATTGTCATGGAATTGTCGATAAAAGCCTTTGAAACGTATGAAGTGCGTGTAATTATATTTCACTACATCACAGAAACAACTGAAACAAAGATCTGAAAGCAGTTTAACAGCAAACTTTGTGAAAACTAACATTTGTGTCATTCTCAAAACTTTTGGCCACGACTGTACAGATATGGCTGATATTTCAAGTTATCAAGGATACCTAGAGGTAGCACTAGCGATGTAACGCCCCGCTAGGTGGGCATTACCACTCTTTTTGCTCCATTACTATCTTTTATGGTTGATCTTGTGTCATCATATGCATTTATTTCCTTGTCCTGCACAATGTATAATTATATTTCTATGCAAAGGTTATGTTCACTATATATATATATATATATATATATATATATACCTGGTTTACCAGCAGATGGCGGTAGTATTGGCAGAGCTAGTTTTCCTAGAGTGGAACCTTCTATCCATTCTAGCCCTCTCTAGAGAGTGAGTAGTTTAGTTAGTGTAGGTCAGTTTAGAGGATCCCCTCCTTGGGGAAGGAGCAGGCACTAGTCCCTGCTGGAAAAGCCTGCAAAAGACAGAGTAGGTTACCCCCTGTAAGGAGAAGGTACGGTGCAAGCCAGGAGAGCCTGTCTGCTCTGTTGGGCCCAGAGGATAAAGCTGCCTCCAAAGTCAGGAAGAAAGATTCCCTGAATAAAGACAAAGATACAGATAGGCCCCTTTCACACGGGCGAGTATTCCGCGCGGATGCGATGCGTGAAGTGAACGCATTGCACCCACACTGAATACCGACCCATTCATTTCTATGGGGCTGTTCACATGAGCGGTGATTTTCACACATCACTTGTGCATTGCGTGAAAATCGCATGCTCTATATTCAGCGTTTTTCACGCAACGCAGGCCCCATAGAAGTGAATAGGGCTGCGTGAAAATCGCAAGCATCCGCAAGCAAGTGCGAATGCGGTGCAATTTTCACGCACGGTTGCTAGGAGACGATCGGGATGGAGACCCGATCATTATTATTTTCCCTTATAACATGGTTATAAGGGAAAATAATAGCATTCTGAATACAGAATGCATAGTAAAACAGCGCTGGAGGGGTTAAAAAAAATAAAAAATAATTTAACTCACCTTAATCCACTTGATCGCGGCCCGGCATCTCCTTCTGTCTCCTTTGCTGAACAGGACCTGTGGTGAGCATTAATTACAGGTAAAGGACCTGTGGTGACGTCACTCCGGTCATCACATGATCCATCACATGATCTTTTACCATGGTGTTAAAGGTGGTGAGTTAAATTTATTTTTATTTTTTTAACCCCTCCAGCGCTAGTTTACTATGCAGTCTGTATTCAGAATGCTATTATTTTCCCTTATAACTATGTTATAAGGGGAAATAATACAATCTACAGAACACCGATCCCAAGCCTGAACTTCTGTGAAGAAGTTCGGGTTTGGGTACCAAACATGCGCGATTTTTCTCACGCGAGTGCAAAACGCATTACAATGTTTTGCACTCACGCGGAAAAATCGCGGGTGTTCCCGCAACGCCCGTGTGAACCCAGCCATAAGGATAAAGACAGAGGCAGGCTACAGAAAGCTAAGTTGCAGCCTACAGCAGAAAGGGAAAAGTTTCTATTTAATCCAGCCAGCATAGCAGAGCTGAAAGAGTAAAGATGTAGCAGAGCTGATTGTGTTTGCCTGCTAGAAATTAAGCCAAAATCTGCTGATGACCAAGACGAAGTTGGAAGATTGTTTTTTGATGCGAGTTTATGCCAAGTAAAGCTGTTTCAACGTTATTAAAAGTTTGGACTCCAATCATTTCTACAAATCCCTCAACTGTTAACCCTATTATCACTACTGCGGTCGACCACGCTTGGGGTTCCAGATATCCATGTAGGACAAGTGCAAAGCCACACCTAAAGGAACACTATAGGCAACCCTTACACCACTCTGGTATTCTTACACCTGGGTTCACCATCACCTTCTACTTAGGGGACTTAGTGTAGCTGGCCAGCTAAGACCTGTCCTAGGTTGCTAGTATAGCTTATATGTGTATACAGCTAGACCTGCTAATAATCTTAATACAGTTCCTATTTTTATGTGTTATAGACAAAGGCAGAGTTATTTACTATGATATCATATTTTGGATGTCATATAACTGTTATATATTGTGTTCACAGAAGCAGAAAAAGATAATATGCCTTTAAGATTCATTTTGTAATGTAAGGTAAGCTCAGTGACACAGCAGAAACAACAGAAAGTATAGTGTTAATCTATTGTTGCTGGGCAGAAGTCTAGACCAATCACAGCCAGCTTCTCACACAGCAAGAGTTTTCACCAATCACAGCCAGCCTCACACACAGCCTTTCTGGGAATTCTCCTAGCAGGAGCTGCTAGAATCATTATTCATCAGAGACAGGAGCTGAAGAGACATTCACTCCACTGAGAGCTGTGTTTTTATGGGAACAAGAGGCCAAAATAGGTATTTAAAACAGTGATATAATGTTCCTACTGTTAGTTTAGTGATTAGAGCTGTATACTGAACCAGTTATATGTGTGTTTACTTACAGTTCCACCAAATACAAACTACAAATACAAATTGCAAGCTACAAATTGCAAGCATACAATTGCAAGCATTCAGATTCCATATTGCAATCCAAATTGCATATAACCTTACTGAGCCATACAATCATACAATCCATACAAATTGCAAAAGAAAACTTCAATCTGCAGTAGAACTATTAGTTAGATCTCAGATATACCTCTCAGAGAAATCATAAAGTGCTTAAATAACTTAAAGTGAGAGTACAGATACTCAAGAGAGAAATATATACAGCATTTTATGTTGAATGACAAGATTGAACAATTGAACCAACATCTTAATCATACCTCCATTTTGTGATATCTTTTCAACATGTGTTATGTACATGGTCTATCTGCTGCGGAGGCGGCAGTGTTATATATAAAGAAAAGTTGAAGTTAATAAAGAAGTTATTTCAAGCATTTGGTGTGCTCTTTAAACCTACTGTTTCCATAGAACGGTGCTAGAGTATTAGACAGTCTGGTTAGACTAAAAAACTCAGAGATATCAAAATTCTTCTAATGCCACAGCACAAAAGGCACTTCATAGTGTTGCGCCTGCCATACTTAGTCCCTCGTTGCTGAAATGCAACTGGCGTCGCGACAAAAACTCTAAAAACTCTCATAACACCTGTAGAAGAGACCCCTGGGAACGGCCCGCTGCAGAGAAAAAGTTTTCTTCCTTCTAAGGCAGTGATGACGAAACTTTTAGAGACCGAGTGCCCAAACTGCAACCCAAAACCCTCTTATTTTCTTCAAAGTGCCAACACTGCAATCTAACCTGAATACCAATATAGTATATCTTAATCATTTTGCTATAATAGCCTGCATTCAATGCGCTGCTTGTTGCATTCATAGCATGTCCTGCACTGATGAATGGCAAGAAAATACATTTGTACACCATAGACTTTTTCCAGGGTGAGGGTGCCCACAGAGAGGGCTCTGAGTGCAGCCTCTGCCACCAGTGCCATAGGTTCACCACCACTGTTCTAGGGTGCAAGTTTTCCCAT
This sequence comes from Bufo bufo, assembly GCF_905171765.1. Taxonomy (NCBI): domain Eukaryota; kingdom Metazoa; phylum Chordata; class Amphibia; order Anura; family Bufonidae; genus Bufo; species Bufo bufo. Next base: position 618,242,362 of record NC_053390.1, on the reverse strand, counting down.
AAAGTATTATATATCACCTGCCATATTTTATTTACGCAAACTCTCCCATTGTGCATGACTTCACACCTAGATTGCTGCTGTCTGAACTTGGTTGGTGTGCCTCTATTGGATCCATACTGGTACAAATCAAAGAGCGAGCCACTGTAGTGAACAACTGATGACTGCATATCCAGCTTGAAAAACGTTTATCATGTTAGGCAAAATTGTCATCAGTTTATTTTTTCAGCATTGGATACTAATATCAACCACTGGTATTACATAAAATATAAGCAACACAGAAGCAAACCTGAACCTGATGATAAATCAGATACAATTGTCACATATACTCATGCAGCAGGGGTAAAAAGAAGAAGTTAAATACAATTTAGTTAATCAGTCTCTAAAAAAGTGTCACAGAAAATCCCTCGTTCCTTTTTATTTCTTTGCCTTACCAGGAATGGCCTTACCAGATCTTATATTGTGTTCAAGGCAAGAGTAGAACGAGATAGTAGACCTGGTACACCACAAGGCAGGAGGACCAGTTCATTGTAACTAGAGGTTACTAACAAATCCACAGTTTTTTTTTTCAGAACCTACAAATTAACAGAACACCCATGGCTGGTTATGGATATGGAAGTGTGATCCTAGGCAAAAACTAAATATGGGGCCCCAAAAAGCAGTCATTCAGTCATTTTAGAAAGCTATAGAGTTCATCTCTAGTGTTTCTATGTACATTTCTAGTGTCTTAAAAGACAAACAGTATAATGTATACTCCGATATACAGTATTTACTAAAGATCAGCAAACCTTTTGAGATTGGGTTCAGTTTATGGGATTAGAAGCAAGGGGTAGCAGCTGCAGCTTCAGCAGCAGCCATATGGTACCTTGCTGTTGGCAAGCAGGCAGCAGCAGTGGCTTGATGGTGGCAGTGACATGACGGAGGCAGAAGCAGCCATACGGAACATGATAATAGGCAGGCAGGCAGATAGCAACAGTGGCAAGTTGGGACACTGTCAGCAAGGCTAGATTTATTCATCATCCTCAGCCAGAAGTGTTTTGACATCCTCATGGATCCATGTTTGGTTCATTTTGACAAAAGTGATGTTTTGGACACTGGTGGAAGACAAATGTGTCTCTTTGGGTGTCACCACGTGCCCTGTGATGCTGAAAACTCTCTCTGATACAACACTGGAGGCTGGGCAAGAAAGAAGTATATACTGTGCTAGTCGGGGCCACTGTTCTAGCCAGACTCCTCAGAAGTCCATGGGGTAAGGGAATAGGGTATGCAGCAGAGACAGGCCAGAGTGTAGGTATGACTGAACTTGAACGTTGAGGCGGGAGGTCTCTGCTTGCTGATTTGCCTCAGCTTGGGGTGGCATCATTTTGAGGGGACTGAACTGGCTGCTACTGTAGCTGGAAGAAGCACAGCAACGCTAAACGGCCGTCATTACTTCGGCACTCTTTGATCTGATGTCCGCCCCAGCCATTACTTTGTGTCCATGTGTGTTGGATGAATAAAGAAGCATTTTAACTGCAGTGGTGAGTGCCACCTGTCATTTCTTGTACCTGCAGCCATTTTCATCATCATCATCATCCTCCTTTTACACCACCACAAACTCCTCCTCCAGTGGCAACTCCTCTTCCTCCTCCACCATGGTAGTTTCTCCTTGTGTGTCCTCAACAGCTACAGGACAGAGAGATGTGTTAGCTGCTCTTCTGCTGTTGGCCCCTGCTGCATGAGCATCAGCATCTGTTCAAAGATAAATATATGGGGTTGAGATTCTTCATGCTCCAGTTGTCCCTACTAACAAACTGTGTGGCCTCTTCAAAGGGCTTCAACATCTCAGATGAGCTGCCACTGCAGTTCTCAAAACAGACCTCAAAAGAACACATGCTCCGAGCTTAGGTGGTCGGGTGAATGACATTGCATGTGCAATGTTGAATTCCAGCAAGTTGGAATGTCACGGATTATGCAGTGTAGCAGCAGACAGTTCTGTCTCTGCAAATCCAGGAGAGAATTCCTTGCCACGTAAGGAAGGCTTAAATGAGAGGACAGTTTGCTGGATATTGCCAACACCTTGTGCCAGTGTACTTTTTAAAAAGTGTTGTATGACTAGGTTAATGATGTCAGTGGCGTGCCTAGAGTGTTTTGCACCCGTGGTGGGTCCTTTATCTGGCCTCCCCCCCAATACTATTGCCCTCATTGTACAACCTTCACAGTAGTTTTGTACAGACATGTGCCCCCTCACAGTAGTTATGCCCACATTTTGCCTCTCACAGTAGTTATGCCCACATTGTGCCACCCTCAAAGTAGTTATGCCCTCTCTGTGCCCCTTTCACAGTTGTAATGCCCTCTTTGTGTCCCCTTCACAGTAATAATCCTCATTGTGCCCCCTTCACAGTAATAATCCCCATGTGCCCCCTATACAGTAATAATCCCCATTCTGCCCCTTCATAGTAATAATCCCCATTGTGCCCCCTTCATAGTAATAATGCCCATTGTGCCCCTTCACAGTAATAATGCCCATTGTGCCCCCTTAGTAGTAGTAATGCCCACTGTGCTAGTGATGCCCCCTGTGCCCCCTCCATAGTAGAAATCCCCATTGTGCCCCCTTCACAGTAATAATGCCCACTGTGCACCCTTTCCAGTAATAATGCCCTCTGTGCCCCTTCACAGTAATAATGCCCACTGTGCCCCCTTCACAGTAATAATGCCCTTTGTGCCCCCTTCATTGTAGTAATTCCCTCTGGCTCTGTGCCTCCTCCATAGTAGAAATGCCCATTGTGCCCCCTTCACATTAGTAATGCCCTCTGTGCCACCTCCATAGTAGAAATGCTCTCTGTGCCCGCTCCATAGTAATAAAGTCCTCTGTTCCCCCTCCATAGTAATAGAGTTCTTTGTGCCCCCTCCATAGTAATAAAGCCCTCTGTGCCCCATCTGTATTAAAAAAAAAAAAAAAAAAAAACACAGTAACTACTCACCTTGTCCCGTTCCTGAAGCTCACATACCTCTTTTCCCAGCAGGCACAGATTACTCTGCATCACTGTGTGGGCGGAGCTTATGCAGATTTCTGGTCTACAGGCTCTGCCCACAAAGGCTGGCAGCGCATTCTGTGTCTGCAGGCTGAATGGTGGAGCGGGGAGAAGTCTTCCTCCTTCACCATTCAGAGCGCCGCCAGCCTGAAGGAGGGGAAAAATGCTGGGAGCTGAGCGGTGAGTGACGGGACCGCAGCTCCCAGCGCTCCAGCAATGAGAACTTACATCTGTATTGCTTCTGGCGCACCCTTGAGAGCCGGCACCCGCGGCAGACTTCCCCCCCTTAGCATGCCACTGAATGACGTTCATCATGCAGGGAGCATGTGTTATTTTGCCAAGGTTCAGGATGGCTAAGATGTTGTGCACTTTGTCACTGACCACCTTGCCCAGTTGAAGTTGTCAGGGTGATATCCGGGGGAAGGATGTTTGTTGCTTGATGTACTTCAGTAATTGCTTCCCTGTGTGCCTACTCTCACCCAGGCTGATCAGCTCCAAAACTGCATGGCAATGTTTGACTTGAAACATGTGATGGGAAGGAGGCGGAGTGGGAGCGACGGTGTACCCTGCTGCTGTTGGAGACAGGAGAGTGTCCATGGTGGAGGAGGTAGATAAGTGTCTGGTGTTGGAACAAATCTGACATAATTATAGGGGAGGGGTCAGAAGGACCTGGCTGCCTAGCCACTTCCGCAAAAAACATTGACGTGATGTGGACCGTGAAAGACATGTGCTGTTCCTACCCGTAACAGCTGCACCAGGCGTCCACCTAGGTATGCACCTTGCCACACAGCTATAATTGCAAGGAGTAGCCCAAGTACTCCACCATGAAAAAGTGCAAGGCAGGGATGACATTTTGGGAGAAATAATGGCAGTTAGGTACATATCTTCCAGCGAGGCTGAGCTCAGCAAAATGCAGCAGACTCTACTGCCAGCAACAATTAAGATTGCACAGCAGCCGATTGCGGGGAGTGTAAAGTTGTTTCTTAGGCACTCATTCCATTATTGATGGCTGATGATGGAGCAGAGGAGGAGGATTCTGAGCGGGTGAGGCAGAAAATGAGGATGACGATCTGAAAGACAATATAGTGCCGGTGGATGCGGCCTGGCTGCCTCAAAGGACACTGGGAGAAGGAGAAAAGTCTTGTTTCTGTAGCTGGCTGCTACCTCTGAGGTAATACCGCTTCATATGGTTCAATAGAGTTGTGGTGCCTATATTTGTGTTTTACTGCCCACAACTTATTTTCCTCTTGCAGAGCTTGCACAGTGCAATGCTTCCATTTTCTGGCAGCATGGAGAAAAACCTCCAGATGGGAGATACACGTGCAGACCTAGAGGCAGCCAAGCTTGGCTTAGCTCTGGCATGTTTGGAGCCTAAGTACCCATACCCACAGTATCAGCGACATCACCAGTTCCCATATTAGATATATTCCTAACAGTTATTTGCGAGGTACGTCACCTCTGCTCATTATTGCTGAGACTGCCTTCCCCCCTCAATTTGATGTTATCTCCTCCTTCTCTTCAGCACCCCGATCTGGCTCCCAGGTTCGGCCTAAGATACAATCATCATCAAAGTCCTCATCCTCGTCGCCACTTTAATATCATGATGGGCTTCTTGGCCTCCTCCCAATTCCCTGTTCTGTATTTTCCCTGACTGCCACTGTCGCTGCCCCCAATGCCAATATCATGGCTACAGGTGCTACTATTACCACCACCACATCTATGCATGGGGTTCCTTGCCTCCTTCTAAATCTCCTCCTCATTGAAGTCCAAATAATGTCTGCTTTTACACAAGTCGTCAATAGAGAGACTCTCTTCACTATTTGTCGTAGGGCATGGTGGGGTTTACTTGCCACTTCTTAGGAAAAAGGAAGGCACCCGGCTTGGAAGAGACAGTGAAGACTGAGGGGATGCCACAAAAAGCCTTCTGGGTCTGCAAGGAGTAGGAGCAGGAGGAATGCTGTGACCCCTGGCTCTACGGTATGGTGTCAGACTCAGAAGTCATCTCCACGTCATCCTGCTGCACCTGAGAGGAGGAGTGAGCCTTCAATTCACAATCTCATCCTTTTTCTCCTCAATAATAATGTTGCGCCTTTCCAAAGCCAGCAGGGACAACTGCAGCCTACTACTACTTCTGGCTACATAGCTGGTGCTGCTACTACCCATTTTCTGGCTCTGGGAGGACAAGTCCTGTACCTTGGTCTTTCATTTGGAACTCTTCTATATTCCTGACATTTTTCAGCCTAATGTACGCAATCACACAAAGTATGGAACGGTTTGTAAGCCTGGTTTCTCAACTTTAAAGACATAGGGGTGCAATAAGATGTCCTTCCCTTTCCACAAACACACTGAAGACACTGCTAATGACCATTGACTCTGGAAATAATGTAGTAGTGGAGCCATTAACAGATATGGGCCTAATATCTTATGTGTGTTTAAATGTGCAGATTCAGAAAAAAGCTTTCCCTAGTGTAAAACACAAGTTCTCATCTAAGTATGAAATCCACACTTGTATTTCTATATTTCGAGAAAAAATAAATTAATTAACTGTCTGGAGATGCCCTGACTTCGGGCCAGTATTTATTAAAACGCTATCCTCTGGATTGTAGAACACGCATTGTACATGTATATTGCTATTTTCCCAAACCCCAAAAAATGTCAACTGTCTGTAGATGCTCTCTCCCAGACAGTGGTGCACCTAGCCTTTCTGCTGCCTGAGGCGAAAACTGAAACGCCCCCCCCCCCCATGCTAATGTTGGTAAAGACATATTTGGAAAACATTACATTCTGCGCTACAAAACATACAGGGTAATACAGCACCACATACCTCTTACACCCAGTGATGTGTCCTCTGATGTAGATGTTCTCTTGCTTTATCTTCTCCATTCAAACCAAACCGCGTTATTATTTCTTTCAGCCTCTCCTGTCTCTGCAGAGTTTGACAACTACTTTTCCATCCTCTTCCCCACCTTCTGAACACCCCATTCTGCCACCTCTAATACTGTGCCCACTGTACTTCCCAATACTCTACTGCAGAAACAGATAATTCCCCTGAATATACTATTACCACACAGATAGTTCCCCTTCAATAATAATTGGCACACAGTGCCCTAAGGGTACTGTCACACTAGCACTGTTCGGATCCAGCAGGCAGTTCTGGCAACTGCCTGCCGGATCAGTCAAACCGCATGCAAACGGAAATATGTTTTATCCGGATCCGTTAGACAAATCTGGTGATATACCATCCATATCATCTGGTATTATCTGGAATAACGGATCCGGTGTTTCATTTTTTTCAAAGATCAAAAGTAAAAATACCTACTCCTATGTCCCGGCGCATGCGCAGACCGGAAAACCAGATCCGGCAACGTGACAATTTCCAGACACTTGATACCGGATTCGGCATTAATGCATCTCTATGGAAATTAATGCTGGATTCGGCAAGTGCAGTAGTGTTCCGGGATTTTGGGGGGAAAAAATGTCCTGTCAAATACCGTACAAGGGACGGAACGGAAAACATCCTGATGCATACTGAACGAATTGCTTTCCATTCAGAATGCATTAGGACAAAACTGATGGATTTTTTCCGGTATTGAGACCCTTTATCGGATTTCAATACCGGAATAACTCTAGTGTGAAAGTACCCTAAAAAATAACTGTGCCCAGCAAATAGTGTCCCTGAGACTGATACTGAACTTATAGTGCAATAAACATAGTGTCCTCCAAAATAATTGTGATAAGCTGATACTGTGCGAGAATGCCTCCCAATGTAACAGTCCCCACTAAAAGTCCCACCAATAATAATAATTCTCTGCCAGTGTGCACTATGTGGTAACAATACACCTAATAGTAGTAATGTCCCTCATTTTGCTCCCAGAAGTAATAATGCCTGCATAGTGCCCCAGTAGCAATAATTTCAAACATAATGTGTGCCTGTATGGAAAATCCCCCCTTGCAATGTGTGCCAGTACAAAAATGCTCCCTTATAATGTGTGGCAGTACAAAAATACCCTCTTATGTGTGCCAATACAAAAAATTATCCCTTATGACGTGTGTCAGAACAAAAAAAAAAACTTTAGTGCCCCATGTAGAAGAAATGTCCCCATATTGGCCACCTTAGAATGTGTGGCAGTACAAAAAATGCTCCCTTGCAATGTGCGTAAGTACAAAAAATGCCCCCTTATTACATGTATCAGTACAATAAACTATCCCCTTTTAGTGCCCCAAGTACAACGAACGTCCCCATAGTGACCCCCTTATAATGTGACGCAGTACAAAAATGCTCCTTTTTACAGCTGCAATGTCCCCATAGTGCTTTCTCCAATTACAAAATAATGAACCCCACCCCATTGTGGCCGAACACCATGCTGCCAAATAAAAAAAATAAACTCATATACTTACCCCCATTCTGCTGTCAGCGATGCAGTTCTTCTAGTCTGTGTCCTGAGCTCTATGCAGCCTGGCGGAGGCAGCGCGATAATGATGGCCCTTCCGCTGCCCCCTCTTGCCCCTACCTGGTGCTGCCTGAGGCTATCGCCTCATCTGGCCTCATTGGTGGTGCACCCCTGGTCCCAGATTTCGGACTATTATTTCAGGTGTTTTCATTGAGATTTAAAACGCTATCTATCATCTGGATGGTAAAACACATGTTGTAATTAGCTTATTCTTCCCACACCAACACTTGAGAAAAGAAGCTGTATTTCAGTTCAATTGGGAAAAAAAGAAATGTTCTTGTAGGTAGCTGCTTTTGAGATTCTGCAGCAGCTGCAGCTGTGCTAGCTAGGCACCCCCAGCCTCAGAAACTCTCTCCTAACTCCCTTGTTGGAAGCTTTCCCTGCCTTTTCCTATTCTACACAATTCTTCATTCTAGCCTTTCCCTTCATTGTATCTGACAATAGAATAGAAGCTTGATTGTGGCTGTACACTGTCCCTAACATCGTTTTCTGTCAGACACTGCATAGACCCATCCACCCTCATTCACAGCCTAACACAGAATAATGTTCTAGTAGTTCTGCAAGGGCATCTCTCTACCTGCTGCAGCTCTGATTGGCTCGTCCAAGCTGTTTGTGAGCCTGTGAGCCAATCAGGGCAAGCCCTCGCCCACCTCTTTCTCATAGGTTCATGTGAGCATCTTTTTTCTTCCTCCATCGTGCTTTTTCCCAGCGACTAGAGATGAGCGAATTTCTCAAAAATTCGATTTGGCCGGTTCACTGAATTTTTCGAAAAAATACAGTTCGTTACGAATTTGTTTGCGGCGAATCGCGTGAAAACTTATATTTCCTGGCTGCACAGAGCCTTTATAGTGGTGTAGAACACTGTGCCTTGCAGTAACACACATAGGGAGTCTGCTTTGGTAGTGAAATAATACTGTGAGTCAGTATGACATGCAGATGACAGGCGTCACTCTTAGAATCACTGCACACTTCACTTCTTTGGGCAGTCACGAGGCCAAAACTGACCAAATAACTCAAGTATGAACTCAGCCTTACAGGTCAATGTTAGCGCCAAGAAGAAGCGCACTCCTTTTACACCATGGTCAGCTGATTCCACATAGATGTCTACAGAACCTGTTATATTAAAAGTTTATACAAGTAGAGCCCCCCGACAGAGTGGAGAGGGTGTCAGCAATAAGTTTGTGTTGACGTCAGAACAATAACCCACAAAAAACGGATCCTGTCTCTGGAGCATCCACCTTCACTCAGTTAGTATTTGGTCAGTAATCCATCAGTATTGCTAAAGGCAAAAAAAAAATGAAAAAACATGGAAAATTTGCATGTCTTCTGTGTTTTGTACCCACTCCTGCTTTTGGCTACCAAATCATGTGCCATTTGGTAAAAATAGCATTAAAGGGGTTGTATGGGATAATTGGAAACTTTGGCAATGCCCCCGAATGGTGTAAAATAAAAATGTCTCTATTACATATCAATAGTTTTTGTTTGTTTTTTAATTTTTCACATTAATACATTTCCTGTTCTGTAGAGATCCCTTTTCAGTAATCATCTCATCATTATCACACGCAGGATTACAATGATAGAGATCACCTTTATATACAGTTGCAAGAAAAAGTATGTGAACCCTTTGGAATGATTTGGATTTCTGCACAAATTGGTCATAAAATGTGATCTGAACTTCATCTAAGCCACAACAATAGACAATCACAGTCACACAAAAAATTAAATGTTACCATGTTTTTATTGAACACACCATGTAAACATTCACAGTGCAGGTGGGAAAAGTATGTGAACCCCTAGACTAATGACATCTCCAAGAGCTAATTGGAGTGAGGTGTCAGCCAACTGAAGTCCAATCAATGAGATGAGATTGGAGGTGTTGGTTACAGCTGCCCTGCCCTATAAAAACACACACCAGTTCTGGGTTTGCTTTTCCCAAGAAGCATTGCCTGATGTGAATGATGCCTAGCACAAAAGACCTCTCAGAAGACCTACGATTAAGAATTGTTGACTTGCATAAAGCTGGAAAGGGTTATAAAAGTATCTCCAAAAGCCTTGCTGTTCATCAGTCCACGGTAAGACAAATTGTCTATAAATGGAGAAATTTCAGCACTGCTGCTACTCTCCCTAGGAGTGGCCGTCCTGTAAAGATGACTGCAAGAGCACAGAGCAGACTGCTCAATGAGGTGAAGAAGAATCCTAGAGTGTCAGCTAAAGACTTACAAAAGTCTCTGGCATATGCTAACATCCCTGTTAGCGAATCTACGATACGTAAAACACTAAACAAGAATGGATTTCATGGAAGGATACCACAGAGGAAGTCACTGTTGTCCAAAAAAAACATTGCTGCACGTTTACAGTTTGCACAAGAGCCCCTGGATGTTCCACAGCAGTACTGGCAAAATATTCTGTGGACAGATGAAACCAAAGTTGAGTTGTTTGGAAGAAACACACAACACTATGGGCCAGATTTATCATTACTCTGACAGCTCACTCCACTTTCACATATGGCTAAAGTCAGTTTTAGCCAAGTCAGATTTATGATCGGCCCTTTAAGACTGTAATAAATGTGGTTTGACGGTAGCAGTTTATCTGTCAGTAAGCAGCTTTACAAAAGTTGCACGTCCTTACGAAAAAGTCGCATGTTATATTAAAAAGTCTCATAAGATAAGCATGGTCCTAACTGGAGTGAAATTGCGCCTTTTTTTTTTGCGACTTTTTTGCGACTTTTTAAATAGTCCCAATAGTAAATCTGTCTAGAGATTCATTTACATAAGAAAACACGCCCACTTTCAGAAAACTGGCAAAAATAGTGCAGAGCAGAAAAAAGTCGCAAATTTGTGCGCAGTTTTAGCTTCTGCGCATTTTTTTGCGACTTTTTCACTCCATTATTCTGACTTGAGCTAATGATAAATCTGGCCCTATGTGTGGAGAAAAAGAGGCACAGCACACCGACATCAAAACCTCATCCCAACTGTGAAGTATGGTGGTGGGGGCATCATGGTTTGGGGCTGCTTTGCTGCGTCAGGGCCTGGACGGATTGCTATCATCGAAGGAAAAATGAATTCCCAAGTTTATCAAGACATTTTGCAGGAGAACTTAAGGCCATCTGTCCACCAGCTGAAGCTCAACAGAAGATGGGTGTTGCAACAGGACAACGACCCAAAGCATAGAAGTAAATCAACAACAGAATGGCTTAAACAGTAGAAAATACGCCTTCTGGAGTGGCCCAGTCAGAGTCCTGACCTCAACCCGATTGAGATGCTGTGGCATGACCTCAAGAAAGCGATTCACACCAGACATCCCAAGAATATTGCTGAACTGAAACAGTTCTGTAAAGAGGAATGGTCAAGAATTACTCCTGACCGTTGTGCACGTCTGATCTGCAACTACAGGAAATGTTTGGTTGAAGTTATTTCTGTCAAAGGAGGTTCAACCAGTTATTAAATCCAAGGGTTCACATACTTTTTCCACCTGCACTGTGAATGTTTACATGGTGTGTTCAATAAAAAATGGTAACATTTAATTCTTTGTGTGTTATTAGTTTAAGCAGACTGTGATTGTCTGTTGTTGTGACTTAGATGTTTCTCGCAACTGTAGATAACACAGGATCCTCCATTCACACTAGGCAATGGCCACAGCCTATTTACTCCTTCCTTGTAATATGACCTCCGCACAGGTCACCCAGAACATGCCTAGAAAACTCTCCCATGGGAGTTAGTGAGCCAGCTCCAGATTATTACTGCCTACTGCCATGTGGCTGCTGCAATGCGTATATTTAACCCCTTAGGGACTTAGGACGTACCGGTATGCCCTGTTTCCCGAGTCCTTAAGGACCCAGGGCGTACCGGTACGTCCTAACTTTAAAATGTGATCGCGGCGAGGCGGGGGTTAATCGGAACATAATGTCCGCTGAAATCATTCAGCGGGCATCCTGTCACAACGCCGGGGGGGGTGGTCCGCGGTTTGCGGCTTTTACCTGGTGCGGCAGCTGCGGGCGGCGGTGCCATCGGGTCCCCATGCGGCTGTAGGGGGGACCCGATGGCATGGAAGGCAGCGTGATGTCTTAGGAAGGCATCGCGCTGCCATCCGGTGACGAGCCTGTGAGATCCAGCCCGCTGGTTCTCACAGGCCGGAAGCTGTATGAGTAATACACACAGTATTACTCATACAGCCAATGCATTCCAATACAGAAGTATTGGAATGCATTGTAAAGGGGATTAGTCCCCCAAAATTTCAAGTCCCAAAGTGGTACAAAAAATAAAGTGAAAAAAAAAGTGAAAAAATAAAGTTTTCCCCCCAAAAAAAAGTAAAAATAAACAAAAACTTCATTTTCCCCAAATAAAGTTAAAATAAATTGGTAAAAAATAGGGGAAAAAAAAAGTATACATATTAGGTCTCGCCGTGTCCATAACGACGGCTCTATAAACATATCACATGACCTAATCCCTCAGATGAACACCGTAAAAAATAAAAAATAAAAACTGTGCTAAATAAACAATTTTTTTGTCACCTTACATCACAAAAAGTACAACAGCAAGTGATCAAAAAGGTGTTTGCCCACCAAAATAGTACCAATCTAACCGTCACCTCATCCCGCAAAAAATGAGCCCCTACCTGAGACAATCGCCCTAAAAATAAAAAAACTATGGCTCAGAATATGGAGACACTAAAACATAATTTTTTTTGTTTTAATTAAGCTGTTATTGTGTAAAACTTATATAAATAAAATAAAGTATACATATTAGGTATCGCCACGTCTGTATCGACCGGCTCTATAAAAATATCACATTACCTAACCCCTGAGATGAACACCGTAAAAAATAAAAAATAAAAACTGTGCTAAATAAACCATTTTTTGTCACCTTACATCACAAAAAGTGTAATAGCAAGCGATCAAAAAGTCATATGCACCCCAAAATAGTGCCAATCAAACCGTCATCTCATCCCGCAAAAAATGAGACCCTACCTAAGATAATCGCCCAAAACCAGAAAAAAATATGGCTCTCAGATTATGGAAACACTAAAACATTATTTTTTTTGCTTCAAAAATGAAATCATTGTGTAAAACTTACATAAATAAAAAGAAAGTATACATATTAGGTATCGCAGCGTCCGTAATAACTTGCTCTATAAAAATATCACATGACCTAATACCTCAGGTGAATACCGTAAAAATATATTTTTTTAAACGGTGTAAAAAAAGCCATTTTTTGTCACCTTACATCACAAAAAGTGTAATAGCAAGTGATCAAAAAGTCACACGCACCCCAAAATAGTGCCAATAAAACCATCATCTCATCCCGCAAAAACCATACCCTAACCAAGGTAATCGCCCTAAAACTGAAAAAATTATGGCTCTCAGACTATGGAAACACTAAAACATGATTTTTTTTTGCTTCAAAAATGAAATCATTGTGTAAAACTTACATAAATAAAAAAAAAGTATACATATTAGGTATCGCAGCGTCCGTGACAACCTGGTCTATAAAAATATCACATGATCTAACCTGTCAGACGAATGTTGTAAATAACAAAAAATAAAAACGGTGCCAAAACAGCTATTTCTTGTTACCTTGCCTCACAAAAAGTGTAATATAGAGCAACCAAAAATCATATGTACCCTAAACTAGTACCAACAATACTGCCACCCTATCCCGTAGTTTCTAAAATGGTATCACTTTTTTGGAGTTTCTACTCTAGGGGTGCATCAGGGGGGCTTCAAATGGGACATGGTGTCAAAAAAAACAGTCCAGCAGAACCTGCCTTACAAAAACCGTATGGCATTCCTTTCCTTCTGCGCCCTGCCGTGTGCCCGTACAGCGGTTTACGACCACATATGGGGTGTTTCTGTAAACTACAGAATCAGGGCCATAAATATTGAGTTTTGTTTGGCTGTTAACCCTTGCTTTGTAACTGGAAAAAAAATATTAAAATGGAAAATCTGCCAAAAAAGTGAAATTTTGAAATTGTATCTCTATTTTCCATTAATTGTGGAACACCTAAATGGTTAACAATGTTTGTAAAATCAGTTTTGAATACCTTGAGGGGTGTAGTTTATAGAATGGGGTCATTTTTGGGTGGTTTCTATTATGTAAGCCTCGCAAAGTGACTTCAGACCTGAACTGGTCCCTAAAAATTGGGTTTTTGAAAATTTCTGAAAAATTTCAAGATTTGCTTCTAAACTTCTAAGCCTTGTAACATCCCCAAAAAATAAAATATCCTTCCCAAAATGATCCAAACATGAAGTAGACATATGGGGAATGTAAAGTAATAACTATTTTTGGAGGTATTACTATGTATTATAGAAGTAGAGAAATTTAAGTAGATTAAATTTATTTTGTTTTGTAAATTTGGTATTTTTTTTATAAATAAAAAAGTTTTTTTTTTACTTCATTTTACCAGTGTCATAAAGTACAATATGTGACGAAAAAACAATCTCAGAATGGCCTGGATAAGTCAAAGTGTTTTAAAGTTATCAGCACTTAAAGTGACACTGGTCAGATTTGCAAAAAATGGCCAAGTCCAGAAGGTGAAATAGGGCCGAGTTCTTAAGGGGTTAAATGGCATCTGTCAGCAAATTTATAAATATAAAAGTGGCTGACCTTTTGCATGTGCACTTGGCAGCTGAAGACATCTGTGTTGGTCCCATGTTCATATGTGTTCGTATTACTGATAAAAATTAAGTTTTAATATATACAAATGAGCCTCTTGGAGCACCTAAAGGCTCACCTCTCTCTGTAACTGCCGCTCCCCCTACACTCTGATTGACAGGACCAGGCAGTGTAAATGTGATCAGCCTGACCCTGACTTATCCTAAAGTCTATCTCTGTGCAGTGCACTTCAGTATCCGTCATAGAACAGAACAGAACGCAGAACAGGAAAGATGTTTGCAGGCAATTATCTTCTGTACTGCGAGTCTCTTTCCCGTATCCGCCAGTTTCATATAGTAGGTATAAATCCGCTGACAGATGCCCTTTAAATGCTGTTAACCGCAGCTCAGGCAGTTTGGCTGCCCCCATAACCATGTACAGGAAATACAATTGAAAAACAATTCTAAAATAAAAACGGATTAGGAAAAAATAATATGTGCCACACTCTGGTTATGACTAGCATAACAAATTTAGGTGATATTTGACCTTTTTTACTAACATAAGATGCTATAGAACAAATCTTTCACCTGTGTTTACAGAAGATTTTGGATTCCGTTCTGTTTGTATTGGAGAAGCACATAGGATTTACTAAACTATAATTACAATAAATGCCTGGATCTGTCATTATAGATCGGCATGAAGTACATGGAAATGGGCCTGTGTACAAATACTTGCAAAGGTTTGTGCTAGAAACATGCTATTTTTTACATTGTCAACGTTCATTTTGCATGTTGCGTGTCTAATTTTACGTTTTACAGCCTGCATAATATGCAATAAGATGTATTTAGCAGTTTGTGTTCTCAAAGGAATTAACAGCCAGATATATGAGAACAGAATCTTGGCTTTGAAAATGCACAGTGGGGCTTCTTATTTGAATAATTCTTCTTGTGAATACAGGAGAAAAGTCATGTTTGATTGTTTTCATTTACAGTAATAGAACGCATGGATGGAATAAAAAGGAAAAACAGTAGCTGGTTGTTTGTGTTCTATAAAGACAGTGGCCTCTAGGATTCCTTCATGTTTGGAGCATATGTGGGCATTAAAATGCAAATGTTACTAGTGTTGATTGCGAATATTCTAATCGCAAATTTTAAATTTTTATCTCGAATATTGGCACTTCGAGAATTCGAAAATATCTAGAATATAGTGCTATATCTTCATAATCGCGAATATTCTAGATTTTTTTTTCATCAGTACCTATGATCCCTCACTGCTTCTTGCTTGTGGGTCAATGAGAAGGCTGCAATATCTTTGACTTTAGGAGTAGTGTTGATCGCAAATTTTCGGATGGCGAATATTCGTATCGCGAATTTTCCGATTGCCGATTTTTGCAATCAAGAAAATAATGATCAGATCTCGAATTCTCGAATATATGACGAATATTTGCCCAAATATTCACGAAATATCGCTAATTTGAATATTGCCCCTGCCGCTCATCACTGAATGTTATCTGTCATACATGGCTCTGGACAAGGTGTCAATAATTCTTTGCCAATAAAAGACATAATACATATCTTCTACTAGCTATCTACCAGGAGGGAATAACGTGGAGATATCTAACATTACAAGCCCTCCTAAAAATATTTTATTCTCTGGTTTGTTAGAAAGATACATTATATAAATTGTAATTAAAGTCATATTTTTACCAGTAGCTGTATTTGTGAGTTAGAGAAGGTGGTGCATATTTAACCCCTTCCCAACCTCCACCATATGTAACGGGGTGCCGAAGGCGCACTCGGTCTCCCATCAGCCGCAGACCTGCTGCTTAGCTTCGGGAGCGAGGATCTGTGTTTGACCTCATTCCCAGGGCGGCTTTGCTAGCTGGGAGGTTCCCTGCTCCTAGTTCTGCCTTGAGCGCCGAGCTGATCACTCTGTGCTCGACTGGTTGGTCTGTCGGTCATGTGACGCTGGCCACGTCACATGACCCTCGCTCCCCACTCTAAATACAGGCAGCCTGCTGGCCACAGGTTGCCTGTTAATTTAGGTTCCTGGCAGTTGTTGGATACCTGTGTACTTACCTGATCCTGTTCCCTGACGATCCTTTGCCTGCTCCTCCTGTACTGCGCATCCTTCCTGGTATATTGACCTCGGCTTCCACCTGACTATTCTTGGCGGACTCCTTTGGTACTTCTCGACTCTCCTGGTATTTATGACCCCGGCTTCTCCTGACCTTTCTTTGCTTATCCCTCTGTACTGCGTTGTCCTCTTGGTTTTGACCCGGTCCGTTCGCTATCCGTTATTTGTCTTGTCTGTCCTTCCCGTACATATCCTAAGTTAGGGACTGCCGTCCAGTTGTTCCCTGTCATCATGACTTGTGAGGCAAGTAGGCAGGGCCAGGGGTGAGGGTGGAGCACAGTGGTCACTATCCTCCCCCCTGTGTGTGTGTGTATTTGACCGTTACACCATACATGTACAGTGGAAGCCAGGTTTCTGCTGTTTTACGCAGGATACATCCAGAACTAATGTCTGAGATCGGCGATAATGCTGATCACAGACATTTTACCCCTCAGATGCTGTGTACAATTGTGACCACAGCATCTCAGGTCCTCCCGGAGGCCTGCAGTTGGCAGGGCTTCAAAGGATCATAGTGCAACTCTCATAAGCTGCAAGTTGCTAAGGGGACTTAAAATATGTGTAAATAAATTTCTTTTTTTTTTAAATATATACTGTATATGTATATATATATATATATATATATATATATGTATATTAAAATCACCCCCTTCCCCATAATAAAAATAAATCAACAATAAAAATCAAAGATAATATGAACCACCACATCCCTAAGAATCCAAACTATTAAAATATAAATGTATTTATCCAATACGTTGAATGTCGTAATGGTAAAAAAACTGCCTGCCGGATTAGGCAATCTGCATGCAAACGGACAGCATTTGTAGATGGATCCAGATGCGGATCCATCTCACAAATGCATTGCAAGAATGGATCCGTCTGTCCGTTTGTCATACGGACAAACGGATCCTTTTTTTATTTTTTTTCACATTTCGCAGACCGGAAGGACGGATCCGGCATTGCAGTATTTTTAATCCCGGATCTGGCACTAATACATTTCAATGTAAATGAATGCCGGATCCGGCATTCCGGTAACTGATCTGGAATTTTGGACAAAGATATTTTCTCCGTCCTAAAACGTCAAAAAGACTGAACTGAAGACATCTGATGCATCCTGAACGGATTGCTCTCCATTCAGAATGCATGGGGATAAAACTGATCAGTTCTTTTCCGGTATTGAGCCCCTAGGAAGGAACTCTATACCGGAAAAGAATAACGCTAGTGTGAAAGTACCCTAAGAAGTTATGGGGGTTAGAATATTGTGCTACAAAGCAAAAATCTGTTTTTGTTTTTCAAAGTTTTCATTTTTTGTAAGTATTAAAACAAGAAAACCTATGCAAATGTTGTATCACTGTAATCGTACTGAGCTGGAGAATGAAAAAAGCAGGTTGGCTTTACTATTTTGGGAATGCTGTAAAAACCAATTCCATAAAACTGTGGCAGAGTTGTTGTTTTTTTGTTTTAGGTTTTACCCTATTTTTCCAGCTTGTCGCTACATTATATGCAATATTAAATAGTGCCAATCATTCAAATTGTTCCATGTAAAATTAGCCCGCATACAGTTATGTCAAAGGAAAATGAAAAAGTTATGGCAGGGAGTAAAAAACAAAAATGCAAAAATGTCAAATCCCAGGGTCTTGAAGTGAAGGTAATCCCCTTAGGCCTCTTTCACACGGGTGAGATTTCCGCGCGGGTGCAATGAGTGAGGTGAACGCATTGCACCCGCACTGAATCCGGACCCATTCATTTCTATGGGGCTGTGCACATGAGCGGTGATTTTCAATCATCACTTGTGCGTTGCGTGAAAATCGCAGCATGCTCTATTTTGTGCGTTTTTCACGCAATGCAGGCCCCATAGAAGTGAAAGGGGCTGCGTGAAAATCGCATGCATCTGCAAGCAAGTGCGGATGCGGTGCGATTTTCACGCACGGTTGCTAGGAGACGATCGGGATGGGCACCCGATCTTTATTATTTTCCCTTACAACATGGTTATAAGGGAAAATAATAGCATTATTAATACAGAATGCTAAGCAAAATAGCGCTGGAGGGGTTAAAATAAATAAATAATTTAACTCACTTTAATCCACTTGTTCGCGCAGCCCGGCTTCTCTTCTGTGTTCATCTTTGCTGTGCAGGAGGAAAAGGACCTGTGGTGACATCCCTGCGCTCATCACATGGTCCGTCACACGGTCCATCACCACGGTGATGGATCGTGTGATGGACCATGTGATGAGCGCAGTGATGTCATCAAGGGTCCTTTACCCAGGTCCTGAAGAAAGAAGAGAAGTTGGGCTGCGCGAACAAGTGGATTAAGGTGAGTTAAAAAAATGTTTATTTTTTTTTAACCCCTCCAGCCCTATTTTACTAAGCATTCTGTAATAAAAATGCTATTATTTTCCCTTATAACCATGTTATAAGGGAAAATAATACAATCTACACAACACCTAACCCAAACTTCTGTGAAGAAGTTCAGGTTTGGGTACCCAACATGCCGATTTTTTTCCCGCGCGTGCAAAACGCATTAAAATGTTTTGCACTCGCGCTGAAAAATCACGCATTTTCAGGCGATGCACCCGCATCTTATCCGGACTAGATCCATGACACTGTTGGCTGTTTGTAAATTATTCATTTCATCCTCAGCTGTGTCCTGTGACTGACACTCTTCAACTGACACAATGAGGGCCATTTATCAAGACTGGTATTCACACTTGCCAGTTTTGATCCCTGTGCACCGGAGTAAGGTGCGCCTAATTTATTAAGAGGCAGGTG
Source organism: Bufo bufo (assembly GCF_905171765.1). Classification (NCBI taxonomy): domain Eukaryota; kingdom Metazoa; phylum Chordata; class Amphibia; order Anura; family Bufonidae; genus Bufo; species Bufo bufo. The sequence continues at coordinate 618,223,408 of NC_053390.1, read as the reverse complement.
CCTCTTAGTAAATTAGTTACATCTGTCAGTTCGTGGGTCAAAAACTGAAGTCTACATCAGCTAGGGGCTGGAGTAGACGTCAGCTATAAATTATATCAGTTATAGCAAATCCAGCAAAAAAATTGCAAATTATGGAACCAATAATTTGTGCCTTTTTATGGCACAGTAGTGGCATATACACTTAAATAAATGCCCCTCATTGTCTTATATGTAGACAGGAAGTTAGTTTCTCTATTTACTCCTATGGAAGTTTTGATGTGAGTCTCATAAGAATGATTAGAGAAACTGACTCTCTCCCAGTAGAACAGGAGATACTCTAAATATGTTGATGCCTGCTGTGGTTTAATGGTCACTAACATTCATACAACTTTGCATAAATCAATAGTACAAGAGATCATAAGAAACTTTGTAATATATCTTTTCAGAGAGAAATGCTTTGTTCTTTGAGTTATAAGCTATTTTTCCCATCCATTCTAAAATGATTCTATCTTTGAAAATCATGAGAAATCTGTTTTGGATGGCTACTGCTCACTGAAAGATCAGATTATGGTACATCATCCCATACAAATATATGGAGGAAGAAGGAGGAGTGAAGAAGTGAGACATAAGAGATACACACAGAGAAAGAGACTGCTGCAGCTAATAGTAAGTTTATTTCTCAAATAAGCCCAACTGCTTTATTCACATTCTTACAGGTCAGTACACCTCTGCAATGTACTATATGATCCTGGAGCTGCTTCTGAGTAAGAGAATGTTAGAAAACATTATTATCCTCCCCTTTCTGTGTGCAGTAGATGGGAGCTAGTCTCCACCCACCAGATCTAGGAGAACTGCCAAGTAAAGATCTAGCTAGCAAAGGAAAAAACTGCTAGAAGAAATGCTGGATATAGGTCATATAATACCCAGAAATAGTGGTATTCCTCATGTATACACACTGGACTATTGAATAATGCAAAGTTTGTTGAAAGGTAAGGTATGCTTTAAACAAGGACTTCTTGAGTGGGGGGAATCTCCTCTTTGATGTAAATATTGCCTAATGGGGCATAAGTAAATAGGTTGTCTAATGGTTTTGTGATATTATGTCTTCTATTCTAATCCTCAATAACAGTTAGTTCATATGAGGTTTTTATGTTAACAGAATTTGGCATAGATTCCACATAAAGTAAAAATATGGCTGGCTATGCCGTAATCATCTCCCATTGTTTTCATGTTCCCATGGTTTATCCTCTGGAACTGCACCAAGTAAAGACCAAGAAAACAGCACCGGGTGTTCACTCACAGTTTAACTCCATTTAATGGGACTAAACCAAAAGTGGGTCTGATGCATTTAAATTGAAAAAACTTGCCATAAACCAGATGGGTTTCTGCCGTGGAATATGTGGCAGATTTTGCCACATATATATGTCAGCCTTGAGCCATGCTTGATTTTTACAGCCTATTATGTTGTTTCTTTGTACCCCTGAATAAGTGGTGGCATACATGTCTGGCAGACTTTTAATAGGATTAATATGCCAGCGGAACATAAATGTGATGATGTCTATAGATTCAAACAATTTTAAGCTGACTGTTATCTCACACTTATGGCTTACATATATTTCATTAATTGTACATTAAAAAGACATAAACTGTGCTAATATACTTATTTACTAGAAGCATTCTTTACAGTATATTCCCAGCTGAAAATATCCAAGGCATGGGCGATGCTCCAACAGTTGTGCCAAGGTGATGATTTGTTACAGAATGTCTATATGAGCAGGAGTGATCAGCCTGGAGGAAAAGAGTTATGATGTCTCTACTGTTGCAGTCATTTACAGAACAAGAGGGAGTAATGGATACAATCTTTATGCTGAAAAATTCACCTTAGGGGGCAGTTACATATAACTGGCCACCTTTGGGGGCATTCTTATTTTATTTATTGTATTCTGCTTATCTTAAATAAATTAAAAATAATTTTTCCAAAAATGTTCAACTATTTGTCTTCTACAGCCTTTCAGCTTTTCAGTGAAATCTGTCAAAGAGGTGCTCAGATAGCTCAGTCTGTAGCCCTTATCTGCACTAAGAACCTGGGATCACACAGCTTCTGTCCAAATTATCCAATGAGCCTCTCATTGATCGGTAAAGCAAGGTTACTTCTTTATTATACCGTTTCTAAACTAGCAAAGAATAACAATCATTATTTGTGTCTAATCACCCCTAGGGCATCCTATATCAGTCTTCAAGCAGTGTACATACTCATGTATCATTTTACATTAAGGGTAAAAGGTTATGTCAATAAAAAAAAAAAATGCAAAAAATAAATAAATACACCACAAAATTGGATCTTCACAAGCAAATTGTATAGAACATGTTTGTGGGGGGGTTACCATAGGCCCATAGTGAAGCATTTTTTCCCAAAGTAGCTTTGACCTATTGCCTTAAAGATGGTATTTTCAATGTTATGTTTTAAGAAGTGTGCCATAATTGTTATGGTGTTGTTCCATGCCTGCTTCGGGGGCGGATACAAGCCCCACATCTCTCACCTTCCTTCTACTGCTGTTGAGGTCCCAGGGCTCCAGACCCACTGGTCCTACTTGTCTCCTTCTTACAGGTCACGGCCTGCTATTGCTAGCAAGGTCCTTCCCCGCTATGCTCTAGGGTGCACATGCGCACTCTTGCTTACTCTTACATGGACAGTGCGTATGCCCGGATTTGTTCAAGCCTATGGCTGCCCATCTGGGAGTATATAAGGTACCTTCCCCTAGAGGAATGTGCCTGAGCTTTCTGTAGCCTAGCCCACTAGTTACAAGTGAACGTGTTCTGTTCCTGTTTGTCTGCCCATGCACCAACCTCTCTCTGTAGACAGATTATGACCCTCCACTTCTTGAACTGACTGCTGCCTGTTTTCCTTATTGACCCTTTTCTGCCTGCCCTGACCTCAATTTAGTTTTTCAGACTTGCCTAACCTCTGCCTTCCCTTGGCCTGTTTCCTAACTTCCAGTATTGCCTGTCCCCTCAGTGCTTCGCACTGGTGTCTCTGACACCTATGGGTCAGCAGCCAACCCCACCAGGACTATTCCAAGAGATAGGGGCCTGGTGGCTCCCCTGCAGCAAAGACCAGATCCCTGTACATATAGGGTTTAAAGGGTGAAAACCAGGGGATTGCCAAGATAACGCCCTTAGGGCTAGAGCAAAGTCAAAAAGATTGATTGGCACAGTGGTTCCACACTGACTGTCCACAAAAATAATGTTTTGCTGTGCAAACCTTTGGTCTATAAGACTGAGACCTAGGTTGTGGAGTATGTCAGTGATTTTCTTTCCTGTATAACTGCTAGAATTCCTAAAGTATATAATGGGGTCACAGTGAACATGCACGAAGTTGTGCTGGTAAACTAATTTACTGTCTAGAGAGACAGTACAATTAAAACAGTATATAGATATACTACTACTGAATATAATTATAGTGCATAGATACACTAAAGATAAGAACACCTGTCAACATTTCCCATTTCTTGTAGAACACATTCCTCTAAATAAATCAATGAAGACAAAAACAGATATCTTTATTAAAGCATTTCAGTCTCTGTTGTCTTAGATGGGGGAAATATGGCTCCAAATTATTAAAGAGTAACTAAACTTACACTGCGTGCAGAATTATTAGGCAAATTAGTATTTTGACCACATCATCCTCTTTATGCATGTTGTCTTACTCCAAACTGTATAGGCTCGAAAGCCTACTACCAATTAAGCATATTAGGTGATGTGCATCTCTGTAATCAGAAGGGGTGTGGTCTGATGACATCAACACCCTATATTAGGTGTGCATAATTATTAGGCAACTTCCTTTCCTTTGGCAAAATGGGTCAAAAGAAGGACTTGACAGGCTCAGAAAAGTCAAAAATAGTGAGATATCTTGCAGAGGGATGCAGCACTCTTAAAATTGCAAAGCTTCTGAAGCGTGATCATCGAACAATCAAGCGTTTCATTCAAAATAGTCAACAGGGTCGCAAGAAGTGTGTGGAAAAACCAAGGCGCAAAATAACTGCCCATGAACTGAGAAAAGTCAAGCGTGCAGCTGCCAAGATGCCACTTGCCACCAGTTTGGCCATATTTCAGAGCTGCAACATCACTGGAGTGCCCAAAAGCACAAGGTGTGCAATACTCAGAGACATGGCCAAGGTAAGAAAGGCTGAAAGACGACCACCACTGAACAAGACACACAAGCTGAAACGTCAAGACTGGGCCAAGAAATATCTCAAGACTGATTTTTCTAAGGTTTTATGGACTGATGAAATGAGAGTGAGTCTTGATGGGCCAGATGGATGGGCCCGTGGCTGGATTGGTAAAGGGCAGAGAGCTCCAGTCCGACTCAGACGCCAGCAAGGTGGAGGTGAAGTACTGGTTTGGGCTGGTATCATCAAAGATGAGCTTGTGGGGCCTTTTCGGGTTGAGGATGGAGTCAAGCTCAACTCCCAGTCCTACTGCCAGTTTCTGGAAGACACCTTCTTCAAGCAGTGGTACAGGAAGAAGTCTGCATCCTTCAAGAAAAACATGATTTTCATGCAGGACAATGCTCCATCACACGCGTCCAAGTACTCCACAGCGTGGCTGGCAAGAAAGGGTATAAAAGAAGAAAATCTAATGACATGGCCTCCTTGTTCACCTGATCTGAACCCCATTGAGAACCTGTGGTCCATCATCAAATGTGAGATTTACAAGGAGGGAAAACAGTACACCTCTCTGAACAGTGTCTGGGAGGCTGTGGTTGCTGCTGCACACAATGTTGATGGTGAACAGATCAAAACACTGACAGAATCCATGGATGGCAGGCTTTTGAGTGTCCTTGCAAAGAAAGGTGGCTATATTGGTCACTGATTTGTTTTTGTTTTGTTTTTGAATGTCAGAAATGTATATTTGTGAATGTTGAGATGTTATATTGGTTTCACTGGTAAAAATAAATAATTGAAATGGGTATATATTTGTTTTTTGTTAAGTTACCTAATAATTATGCACAGTAATAGTCACCTGCACACACAGATATCCCCCTAAAATAGCTAAAACTAAAAACAAACTAAAAACTACTTCCAAAAATATTCAGCTTTGATATTAATGAGTTTTTTGGGTTTATTGAGAATATGGTTGTTGTTCAATAATAAAATTAATCCTCAAAAATACAACTTGCCTAATAATTCTGCACTCCCTGTATATACAAGTTTTTTTTCAACTCTTCTTAATAGCCCCAAAATAATAATAATAATTTAGTAAATAGCCCCAGAATAAAATAATTTTGTAATATACTTTATTAATGAATTATGCTTTGCAACTTAAAAAAGTTACCCAAAATTCATGATAGTACTGCTTCTTAAAATCATCATTCCCGTACAGCACTGGTTTATCAGTGCTGTACGACGTATGGATTTCTGCTGCTATGGAGAACACTGCACAGGAGAGAGCATAGATTGCTGTCCCGCCTGTGCCCTGTACCAATGTGCTCTGCCAGGCTTTAGTTGATCTGCCTGTGCCTGCGCTCCTCTCAGCTCAAGGTTCTATATTCACATAGAGGCTGAATGGGTAAAGAAGGGGTTATGACCGGGTTCAGCTCTAAACCAGGACAACCCCTTTAATAGTACAAGCCTTTTCGCACACGTGGCGATGCCCATGATTTTTTGTATTGTTTATGTATTTTTGTTTTGATTTTGGGGAAAGGGGGTGTTTTGACTTTTTATATACTTTTATTTATTTATTTTTCACTTTTTCAGGTCCCTTTTCAGGTCCCTAGATTGCAATTTGTATAGAGTAATGTAATTTTCACCATTACCCTATGCATAGATCGCTATATTACAATTCAGTGCTGCCACCTGCTGGCCTAAATTGTAATATACACGTAATGAGCCTAGAAGCTCTAGCTCATTACTTACAAGGAATGCCTTCCCTGATCGCCGTCCGAGGGCGGAGTTCCTGCCTGCAATTTTTTGCCCTCTCAGGTGCCATGGTCACGTTTGGCCACGGCATCTGAGGGGTTAGATGTCCACAATCAGCATTACCGCTCATCACGGACATTAGCCACAAATTACACAGTAGACAGAAATATTACTCCCTTTCCTGCTTCGTTATATTGGTGGAATGGAGAAATAATTGCATTATAAGTTTGCAATGTGTGTCTTAATAGTGAAGAAAGGTATTTTTGGAATGTGTTTTTAAAGGCAAATAGCATGGTAGGCAGGAATCCCAAAGTAAATTGCCAATAGCAGTGAGTGTGTTTGTAGAAGGGGAAGGACATTTAATTACACTTCTCTCTTTAAAGGGGTTGTCTCACTTCAGCAAGTGGCATTTATCATGTAGAGAAAGTTAATAACAAGGCATTTACTATGTGATCCATCTTGTTTCTGTTACCAGCTAGATTCATTTTACCATCACATTATACAATGCTCATTTCCATGGTTACGACCACCCTGAAATCCATCAGTGGAGGTCGTGCTTGCACACTATAGGAAAAATTAGCTAGCCTCTCTGAAGGCCAGGACCATGTGAGCTCACATAGGCTGGTGCTTTTTGCTATAGTGTGCAAGCACAGCCACAGCTGCTGGATTGCAGGGTGATGGTAACCATGGAAACAAGCAGTGTATAATGTGATGGAAAAATGAATCCAGACAGCAAAGGAGGCAATATGGGTAATAACAATACATTAGTAAGTGCCTTATATTAACTTTCTTTATATGATGAATGCCATTTGCTGAATTGAGACAACCCTTTTAAGTTAAAGAAAACAACACCACGATTGGTTAATCCTTTCAGGACACTGTGGTTTTCTGTTTTTGCATTTGTGTTTTTTACTCCCTGTTTTCCCGGAGCCATAACTTTTTTATTTTTCTGTCCACATAGCTTGTTTTTTGCAGAACAAGTGTACTTTCTAAAGGCACCATTTGCACACAATATAAGGGGAAGCTAGAAAAAATCTTAAATGGGGTGGAAATTATTTTATGGGTTTTGTTTTTACGGTGTTCACCATGCGTTAAAAATGACCCGTGCACTTCATACTATTACAATGATACCACATTTATATAGTTTTTCTTGAGTCTTAATAATGCAAAAAATACCTTTTTTTCTTTTCAAATAATGTTTTCGCCATATTCTGACCCCCGTAACTTTCTTATAGGTACTGTACTGTATGTCTACGGAGCTATATGAGGGCCCATTTTTTGTAGGACAATCTGTAGTTTTTATTGATACCATTTTGGAGAGTGTATGACTTTTTTTATCACTTTTCATTCAATGATTTTGGGAGGTGTCCGTCTGCATTCCGTATTTTGCGGAACAGAACAGCTGGCCCCTAATAGAACAGTACTATCCTTGTCCGTAATGAGGACAATAATAAGACATGTTCTATTTTTTTTGCAGAACAGAAATACGGACATATGGAAACTGAATGCACACGGAGTAACTTTCTTTTTTTTTTGCGGACCCAAAAAAAATGCATACGGTCCACAAAAAAAATGGAACGGACACGGAAAGAAAATACGTTCGTGTGCATGAGTCCTAAAAGAAACCAAATCTCAAAAGGGTTGCTCATCTCTAAGGCCTCTTTCACACGAGCGTGTCCGGATAAGTTCCGGATGCGTTGTGGCAAACCCAAGCGAGTTTTGACTGTGATTGCGTTCCGTTGTTCAGTTTTTATCGCGCGGGTGCAATGTGTTTTGCACGCGCGTGATAAAAAACTGAATGTGGTACCCAGACCCGAACTTCTTCACAGAAGTTCAGGTTTGGGTTCAAGGTTGTGTAGATTGTATTATTTCCCCTTATAACATGGTTATAAGGGAAAATAATAGCATTCTGAATACAGAATGCATAGTATAATAGGGCTGGAGGGGTTAAAAAAAAATGTAAAAAAATTTAACCCACCTTAATCCACTTGTTCGCGCAGCCGGCATCTCTTCTGTTTTCTTCTTGGAGGAATAGGACCTTTGATGACGTCACTGCGCTCATCACATGGTCCATCACATGATCTTTTACCATGGTGATGGATCATGTGACGAGCGTAGTGACGTCATCAAAGGTCCTATTCCTCAAAGATGAAGACAGAAGAGATGCCGGCTGCGCGAACAAGTGGATTAAGGTGAGTTAAATTATTATTATTATTTTTTTAACCTCTCCAGCGCTATTGTACTATGCATGCTGTATTCAGAATACTATTATTTTCCCTTATAACCATGTTATAAGGGAAAATAATAAAGATCGGGTCCCCATCACGATCGTTTCCTAGCCACCGTGTGTGAAAATCGCACCGCATCCGCACTTGCTTGCGGATGCTTGCGATTTTCACGCAGCCCCATTCACTTCTATGGGGCCTGCGTTGCGTGAAAAACGCACAATATAGAACATGCTGCGATTTTCACGTAACGCAAAAGTGATGCGTGAAAATCACCGCTCATGTGCACAGCCCCATAGAAATGATTGGGTCCGGATTCAGTGCGGGTGCAATGCGTTCACTTCACGCATTGCATCCGCGCGGAAATCTCGCCTGTGTGAAAGAGGCCTAATAGATTGGTATACCGGGTGTTTTCCCTTGTCTTCAGTTAAATTCCTGCAATGTGTATGACATCCTACCCAAGGCAAATGTTTCTCCCAGAGTGTCAGTACCCTGTCCTGATGTCATCACTATACATTCCTGCCATGGTTTCAGTACTACAGGACTTCTCACCCACAGTAGTCTCACAGCTTCGCGTCTCACAGCAGTTTAAAGGCACAGTACATGGTAAATCCCATATCATCATTACATGGCATTACATCAAGGGTGCAACTGCTGGGAGGTGTACCATTTAAAAAAAACGACACCAAAAAATCTGATTTTGTAAACCCAGCCTGCGTATGGAAATGTACTAAACCTACTGTAATTTTTTTTAAATGGACTGATTAAATTAGCCTTTTTATTTGGGTTATTACTGTCAGATGAAAGAAATTCACTTTCTGCAGCTTGTGTTTTGCTGCCTGAAAAAATATTGTTTGCCCTGTGTAGTATAAGTAATGTTTAATTTTGATGCATGCTTCTTAGTATATTTCAGTCTGCTCTGCAATGAGATTGTAAAACCTTTGCAATTTTTATCCACAAAATTAGGCCAAGATGAGCTTCATACCACTTCATCCAATTACTTGCATGGATGGAAGAATTTCAAATTTGCATAAACTACAAGTAATGTCTACAAATGAACAGATTAAATCAGGCTCTTGCACATAGCTACAAAAGAATGTGTCGTTTGAAAAATGACAGTGGTACTATTAGCAAATTGCATATGACAAATGGATGTAAAGTTTTATACTAATTATGTGCCTTTTGCATAAAGTGCCCTTTTCTCATACTTAATATTAGCAACACTATTTTACTCCATAGAACGATAGGCCAATTTATGTAGCATATGTAAGACTTATCATGTAATATTAGAATCATTGGCAGGTCAAAGAATTCCAAAGCGGAAAACTTTTAAAAGGGTTATGTCATGATTGATGTAATAAATGGAAATCAGACATTATATAGTACACAACAATCTCTTTCTAACAAAGCTAACAGCAGCCCTGTATCTCACATAGATCCATAGATCTCCTCATTCATTGCTCTAATTGTTCTACTAGATTCTCTTCAGGCTGGCAGCTTGCTCTGTTAGGGCTTGTTCGCACGAACGTGCCGTGTTTTGCGGTCTACAAATTGTGGATCCGCAAAACACGGATGCCGCCCGTGTTCCTTCCGCAATTTGCGGAACGGAATGGACGGCCCATTATAGAAATGACTATTCTTGTCTGCAAAACGGACAAGAATAGGACATGATCTATAATTTTTGCAGGGCCACGGAATAGAGCAACGGATGTGGACAGCACACAGAGTGCTGTCCGCATCTTTTGCGGCCACATTGAAGTGAATGGGTCCGCGCCTGAGTTGCAACAAATGCGTCTCAGATGCGGAACCAAACCACGGTTGTGTGAATGAGCCCTTACTGACAGCTTCTAGCAGAAGATATGGCTAGTAGCAGTTGAAGATTTAAGCTGAGCACATGCCACCACCCCAGTAAGGTGAACAAAAATAAGAAAAGCAACTAAGGATGAGTGAACCAGTACGGACTGAACCAGGTTTGATCTGAACTTTTTCAGGTTTGCTTCGGACAGTGCCATTTTTGTGGCCATATCTTTGGGAAAAAAGCAAGAGGATGAAATTGTGGATTGGATGGCTTACTCCTCCTCTCAGTCGCAGAAGGATGATGTGGAGGTGACTTTGAAGTCTGACACTAACGTGGAGACAGGGGTCACAGCACTCCTCCTGCTTCTCCTCCTTGCAGCCGCAGAGAAGGCATTCAGTGGAGTCCTCTCAGTCTTCACTGCCCCTTCCTAGTGAGTTGTCTTTCTTTTTCCTAAGACGTGGCAAGAAAACCCCACCACGACCTAAGGCAGATAGTCAGGAGAGTCTCCATGTTTATAACTTGTGTGAGAGCAGTGTATGTTTGTACTGCCCCGAGGGGGAGGTGGAGAAGGAGGCTGAAGACCCCAGCCATAGCCATGTTGGTGGTGGCAGTGGTGGCACCCGTAACCATGGTTTTGGCGTTGGGCACAGCATCGGTTGCAGTCAGGGCAGAGCAGGGGAGGTGGGCCAAAGAACCCAACACAATATCTCACAGTCTGATAAAAGTGGCAGGGAGGGTGAGGACTCTGATGACAATTGTGTACCAGACAGGACCTGGAACCCGGATCAGAGCGTTGAGGAGGAGGCAACATTAGATGAGGAGGGTGATGGCGGCAGCAATAAAGATCAGAGGCCATGTACTTCCCAAAGAACAGACAGGGCCAGGATCTGTTGATGCCGCTGATGTTGTGGTTGGCATAGGCCATAAACATGCCAAAGCTAAGCCGAGCTTGACATCCTGCTTTTCTGCTGCAGGATCTCCCTTCCCGCATTTTTTACCCTTGTTGCCTGAAGACAAAAACATTCCATTGTGCAACCTGTGCAAGAGCAAAATAAGATGTCGGCAGGAAAACACAAAAGTAGGCACCTCAGTGCTATTGAACCACATGAAGCAGCATCACCCCTATGGGCAAACAGAGGGGGCAGTTAGCTACCGCAATACTCCTTTTCCCGGTCCTCCTTGCAGAAGCTAAGCCACATCCACAGGCAGTACAGTGTCTTTCACATCATCATCATTCCTTTCCACTTCATTCGCTCAGACTCCTCCTCAGGTCCATGAGGGAATGCATGGCCAGGAAACAACTCTACATGCCCAGCAATCCAATGGTGCACAAGCTTAATTCTTGCCTGGCCAAGTTGCTGGCGGTGCAGTTTCTGCCGTACTATTTAGTTGATTCCTAGCCACCATTATTTCTCCCAAAAAGTCATCCCAGTCTTGTACTCTCACATGGCGGAGAATGTGGGCAGCTCCGTGTGATTGTCACTGTTTGCAAGGTTCATGCCACGGTGGATACCTGGAACAGCTCTTAAGGGCAGGGACAGTACATGTATTTCATGGCCCACTGGCAACACCCCAGCAACAAGGTCCTTTAGATCCCCGCCACTATTGTGTCGGATTGGCTTCCATGCCAGGTACTTCTCTGCCTACTCCACCTCCTCCTTCCATGGACGCTCGCACTACCCCTCCCTCCTATCACAGGTGTAAAGTCAAGCGTTGCCACACCATGTTGGAGCTAATCAGCCTGGGATAGAGTAGCCACACCATTGAGCAGTTGCTGAAGTACATCCAGCAGCAAACATCCCACTAGCTGTCACTCCGTTGACTCACACTGGCAAGGTGGTCAGCAAAAATAGTTGCAACACCTTGGCTCCTATGAACCTGGGTGAAATAACATATGATCTCTGCATGGTGCAACCTAGGGTTGCAACACTTTCTAAATAAATACACTGGCTCACGCAAGATGCTGGCAAAGTCCAGGAGACTGTCTAAGCACTTTAGCCTCCTGGACTTTGACATGTGGTGACATTGGTGAGGAACACTCTCCTGGACCTGCAGCTACAGAACGGCCTGCCGCATCACCGCTTAATCTGTGAGGTGCCAAGTCACTGGAATTCAACATTATTAATGCTCGAGCATCTATACAAGGAGTGGAAAACCGTTAATAATTTTGCCATGCTCCAGACAGCCTCATCAGCAGGAAGCATGTGCAACTTCAAGGTCAGGCAGTGGCAGCCCACTAAAGATGCCTATCAGGTGCTGAAGCCCTTCAAAGAGGCCATAAGGTTCATACGCAGGGACAACTACGGCATGAACAATGTAATTCCTTTCATATTTATTTTAGAAGAGATGTCGATGCTCATGCAGCAGTGGACCACTGCAGAAGAAGAGCAGCTGACGCATCTTGCAGCTGATGCAGCTCTATAGCTGTAGGAGACACATTAAGGGTATCTGCCATGGAGGAGGATGAGGAGGAGGAGCTGCCACTGCAAGAGGAGGTGGAGGAGAAAGAGGACAATTATGGCGATTGCATCTGCCAGAACACCCAATCATCTCAGTTGGGGCAATGCCGGAAAATAACTGGCTCCTCGGTTTGTTGGCCAGAATGGCGACCTGTATGCTCACTTGTTTGTGCAGTGACAGGCGTATCATTACATCAAGCAGTCTTATGATTACTAGATAGTAATGTTTTTACACCCCTGCTATCAAGGTAAAATGGGGGAATGTTTTTCTCTGGTAGAAAGGGAGGAAGAATTACATTATTACCAGGAAACACTGTGTATGCAGCTTGTTGCAGCTTATGGTGAGCAAAAGCCTGATGCCAAAGGCCCCTCTCCACCCCCCGCAGAGTCACCCCCTCCCATCATCACCAGCAATAGAAGCAGCAGCCATACCAGTCCCCTTAACATGATGGAGCATTTTTCTCCATGTGCCAAGCTGGGCAGAGGACAGTCAGCAAATTGTCATCTCCTGCCTCAATGCCCAGGTTCAGGGATCAAGAAACCATACCCGGTTCCCTGATCCAATGGATTTCTGGGCAGGCAGACTGGAACAGTGGCCCAAACTGGAACAGCATGCTCTCTATATTATTTATTGCCCAGCCTTCCATGAGGCTGCTGCTGCCTCCATAATGCCACCGCCACCATCATGCGACTGCTACAACCTGCCAACCATCATGTTCTGCATGGCCTCTGCTGCTGCCTCCATCATGCCACTACCCCTATCATGCCACTGCTATGGCCTGCCAACCATCATCTTTTGTGAGGCTGCCGCTGCCTCCATCAAGCCTCCGCCACCATTATGTCACTGCTGCAACCTTCATACCATCATATTCTGTACTGCTGCTGCTGCTCCTGTGACTGCTGTGACCTGCCAACCACCATGTCCTGTATGGCTGCTGTTGCTGTGTTTATCATGCCAACACCGCCATTATGCCACCGCTGTGACTTACCAACCATCATGTTTTCTAAGTCTGCTGCTGCTGCCTCCATCATGCCACTGCTGTGGCCTGCTGACCATCATCTTCCATGAGGCTGCTGCTGCCTCCATCATGCCATCACCACCATCATGCCACCACTGCGACCTACCAACCATCATGTTCTGTACAGCTGCTGCTGCCTTCATCATACCACCACCTCCATTATTCCACTGTTGTAGTCTGCCAACCATCATCTTCCATAAGGCTGCTGCTGCCTCCATCATGCTGCTGCCTGCCTGCCCAAATGTACCTTATGGCTGCTGCTGCTGCTGCTGCTGCTCACTTCTAATCCCTTGCTGCCACCACTATTAATGCAAAGCATCTCCCACGTCTGCCACTACTACTATAACTAGTACTATCTATAGTCAGCCGTTCTACTGCCTTGTATGTTCCATGCTATGCTGCTTCTGCTGCTGCTGCCACATCCACACTGCAGTGCTACTACTCCATTTTTTTAGGCTTGTTCGCAACAAGCCACTTTTTCTTTTGACAATCAACATTTTTACATGTCATATGGGCAGGCATTCTGAACCTGTCAAGACATAATTTTTGGATCCTTGGTCCCCCCCAAGCCACTTTTTATTTATTTTCTTATCCCTAACACTGTGTGTTTAAACATCATCTGCCCCTGATAAGGGACAATTTTTGGAAGTTTTGTAATTTGAAAAAGCATGAGACATGTGCCACGGTGTGATGTGTTTTTAAACACTGTGTATGCAAATGCTGTGAAAAGTACGTTTACCCATAGCTATGTATATCAGTGTAACTCAGACATCATTTACTATTGCTGTCATTGCATTCTAGAGCTTGGGGAGGCAGAAGGGAGAGAGAAAAAGAAAAAAATTATAAAATTGACTTCAATGGGTTTCGGGTTCGATTTTGGGTCAAATTCGAGTCCCGAACCTGAACTTTGACCCGAAATTCGTCCAAACCCGGTAAACCCGAACCTCCACTGGTTCACTCATTCCTAATAATTCGATCTCACCTCAGTTGTCTTTTAATGAACTGAATAACCCTAATTTTGATAATCTTTCTGGGTACTGTAGTCCACCCATTCCAATTATTACTTTAGTTGCCCTCCTCTGAACCCTCTCCAGCTCATAACATGAATGGTTGGCAGGGTGCAAGGCAGGAGGGGAGATGCAAGGGCCTGCGGAAGGAAAGTGTGATGGAATCAATGAGCAGGCCCGTGGGACGCCACACAGGCCCTGGCAGGTCAAAGCGGTGGAACAGAGCTATACCGCTACACTCAAGAGCCTGGGAAATCCTATCTGCAGGTCCTTGCAGCTCAAAGTAGAGCATTACATCAAAAGCTCCAGGAGCACAAGCGAACCAACTATAATAGAAGACACAGGAGTGGTAAAGTACCCTGTTACATGAATATCGCTTGACCACTATTATATGAGGACCATTGTGTATATACAATATATGACTCTCATGTTATAGCACATTGTGACATACAATTGTGTGGGACTCTATTTTTTTGGGTCACATATTTTGGGATGTTACACAAAGGCTACGGCGACATAGCCCCATAGTAGCATACATCTGCATGAGACTTTCTTTCCCTTTGACCACAGACTTTGGGAGAACATACAGAGGTCACGGTGATATAGCCTCTTTTTTGGCACAATTGACTCAGTGCTATTTATTATTTTTTAAATTGTGCATTTTACATTGTGCATTTTAACATTCATGGTTTTTATAGTGTATTGATTTTATGCAACATGTTGTATATATTATGCGTGTGATATATACAATTTTCTGAGTTTAGAGTCTACTTCACTTGTATATCATGAAATAGCCAAGTTATACCAAAAAAAAACTAAAAAAATCCTCTGACCACAGCTCTGCCTCACCTAGGATTAATCAACTGCATGCTTCTCACACGCTCGAAGGCCTTATTCGGACCTCAATGAGTCATGGACGTGTGCTGTCCTTGTTCTCCATGGACAGCACACGTACTCACACATCTGTGATTTATCACGGTCCAGTGATTTACACCACGGAAGCATGACCAAACACAGATCCTTCAGAGACATCGTCATGGATGAGCCAATGACCATCTTGTTAATGTTGTCAGTAGTGATGAGCGGCAAGGGCAATAATCGAATTTGCGATATATCGGGAATATTTGGGCGAATAATCTTCATATGTTCACGAATTCGAGAATTTGTGATTTTTTTCTTGATTGGGAAAATCGGCAATGTAATATGCGCGTATTGAGCGCAATACAGGCGTGGGTCACTGTTGCTACATTTTTCAAGCGGCTAGAAGTTTCCTGAGACAGGAGAAAATGGTTGGCACAGCAGAACATTACAATAGCTTTATATGCAGATAGAGTGCTCCAATATATTTGCGCAAATCTGCAATTAATGATGTGCATATTTTTACGCAATACGCGCAACTTCACATTTTAGCAGGTCTGACTACATATTACTGATTGGTGCACTAAGTATTGTTGTGAACTTGTGACATCACAGCACTATGTATGTATGTATGTATGGATAGCAGAACCTATCAGCTACACTATATCACAATCTAACCTACACTGACTATCTCCCACTATCTGTATTATATATATATAAGCTAACAAACTATCTAATGTAATTAAACAGTAAAGCACAGAGCACAGCAATGACACTGCTGTCTCTCTCAGAACTCCATAAAATCACAGAAAATGACTGCTGGGGAGGTTCTTATATAGTAAAGGGTCGGCAAATTTCCTATTGGTTGCTAGGGATGTTGCTAAGCTCAAAAAAATTGCAGCCTTCTCATTGGCCCACAAGCAATAAGGGAGGTTACTGATGGGGAAAAAAATCTAGAATATTCGAAATTACGAATACATATCACTATATTCTAAATATTCGTGAATTCTCAAAGTGGCAATATTCGCGATTTAAAATTTGCGATTCAAATATTCTCGCTCAACACTAGTTGTCAGCACAAGCGTGTGAATGTGACTTAAGGCAGGTAAGTTGGTAATGTTGGGTGTTAGTGTGAATTATGCACTAGTTTGTAGAAATAATAGTTGACAGAGAGTTGGGTGGCCAGCATGAGCAGAGACACAGAGAGAAAGACATACATATAAACACACAAACTGCCTGTGGAGGTGGTAATGGTGAGTTCACTAAAAGAGTTCAAGAGTGGCCTGGATTAGGGTTGAGCAAACCCGAACTGCATGGCATTAACAATGCTATTATTTTCTGTTATAACATGGAAAATAATAAACTCAAGTTCGGGTCCCCATTGACTTTAATAGGGTCCAGGTTCGGGGTCAAGTTCGGGTCAACTATGACCTGAAGTTCGGCCGAACCCAGCGAATCCAAACTTCCACGGGTTCGCTTATCCCTAGCCTGGATGTATTTCTGGAATGTAATAATATTACAGGCTATAACTACTAGAGAGGGATCGTTGATCCAGGGAGATATTCTGATTGCCTGATTGGAGTCGGAAAGGAATTTTTTTGCACACGGACGTTTTTTTTCACGGTTCGCAAAAACGGGGTCCGTAGGTCCGTGATCCGTGACCGTTTTTTCGTCCGTGGGTCTTCCTTGATTTTTGGAGGATCCACGGACATGAAAAAAAAGTCGTTTTGGTGTCCGTCTGGCCGTGCGGAGCCAAACGGATCCGTCCTGAATTACAATGCAAGTCAATGGGGACGGATCCGTTTGACGTTGACACAATATGGTGCCATTTCAAACGGATCCGTCCCCATTGACTTTCAATGTAAAGTCTGGAGTCCCTTTTATACCATCGGATCGGAGTTTTCTCCAATCCGATGGTATATTTTAACTTGAAGCGTCCCCATCACCATGGGAACGCCTCTATGTTAGAATATACTGTCGGATATGAGTTAGATCGTGAAACCTCATTTCCGACAGTATATTCTAACACAGAGGCGTTCCCATGGTGATGGGGACGCTTCTAGTTAGAATATACTACAAACTGTGTACATGACTGCCCCCTGCTGCCTAGCAGCATCCGATCTCTTACAGGGGGCCGTGATCAGCACAATTAACCCCTCAGGTGCCGCACCTGAAGGGGTTAATTGTACTATCATATCCCCCTGTAAGAGATCAGGGCTGCCAGGCAGCAGGGGGCAGACCCCTCCCTCCCCAGTTTGAATATCATTGGTGGCCAGTGCGGCCCCCCCCCCCCTTCCTCCCTCTATTGTAATAAATCGTTGGTGGCACAGTGTGCGCCCCCCATCGGCCCCCCCTCCCTCTATAGCATTAACAACATTGGTGGCCAGTGTGCGGCCTCCCATCCGCCACCCCCCCCCCCCGATCATTGGTGGCAGCGGGTTACTAGCAATAGTACAATAGTAAAAGATTCATACTTACCTGGGAGCTGCGATGTCTGTGTCCGGCCGGGAGCTCCTCCTACTGGTAAGTGACAGTTCATTTAGCAATGCGCCGCACAGACCTGTCACTTACCAGTAGGTGGAGCTCCCGGCCGGACACGAACATCGCAGCAGCCAGCAGCAGGTAAGTATGAATCTTCTACTATTGTACTATTGCTAAGTAACCATGGCAACCAGGACTGTAGTAGCGTCCTGGTTGCCATGGTTACCGATCGGAGCCCCAGCGATTAAACTGGGACTCCGATCGGAACTCCGCTGCCACCAATGATAGGGGGGGGGAGATGGGAGGCCGCACACTGGCCACCAATGTTGTTAATGCTATAGAGGGAGGGGGGCCGATGGGGGGCGCACACTGTGCCACCAACGAATTATTACAATAGAGGGAGGGGGGGGGGCGCACACTGTGCCACCAACGAATTATTACAATAGAGGGAGGGGGAGGGGGCCGCACTGGCCACCAGCCTATTATTACAATAGAGGGGGGGGGCCGCACTGGCCACCAATGATATTCAAACTGGGGAGGGGGGAGGGTCTGCCCCCTGCTGCCTGGCAGCCCTGATCTCTTACAGGGGGATATGATAGTACAATTAACCCCTTCAGGTGCCGCACCTGAAGGGGTTAATTGTGCTGATCACGGCCCCCTGTAAGAGATCGGGTGCTGCCAGGCAGCAGGGGGCAGTCTTGTACACAGTTTGTAGTGTATTCTAACTAGAAGCGTCCCCATCACCATGGGAACGCTTCTGTGTTAGAATATACTGTCGGATCTGAGTTTTCACGAAGTGAAAACTTAGATCTGAAAAAGCTTTTATGCAGACGGATCTTTGGATCCGTCTGTATGAAAGTAACCTACGGCCACGGGTCACGGACACGGATGCCAATCTTGTGTGCATCCGTGTTCTTTCACGGACCCATTGACTTGAATGGGTCCGTGAACCGTTGTCCGTCAAAAAAATAGGACAGGTCGTATCTTTTTGACGGACAGGATACACGGATCACGGTCTCGGCTGCAAAACGGTGCATTTTCAGATTTTTCCACGGACCCATTGAAAGTCAATGGGTCCGCGAAAAAAAAACGGAAAATGGCACAACGGCCACGGATGCACACAACGGTCGTGTGCATGAGGCCTAAAGTGGGTAAAATTAGCTTCTACCTCACAGTTTTTTTTTTGCCTTCCTCTGGATCAACTTGCAGGATAACAGGCTGAACTGAATGGACAGATGTCTTTTTTTAGCCTTATAAACTATATTACTATGTTACTATTAGAGATGAGCGAATCAAAGTTGACAAAGTGAAATTCGATCCAAATTTCAGGAAAAATTTGATTTGCACCAAATCCGAATTTCCTCACGCTTCGTGGTAACGAATCAAATTTTTTTCTAAAATGGCTGCTGCACGTGTGAGGACATGGAGCAAGGAACTCTGGGAAAGCGGGATGACCCATAATGCCATGCATACAGCCAATCAGCAGCCGGCCGGCCAGCCAGCCCTGTGATGTCACAGCCCTATAAATAGCCTCAGCCATCTTGGATTCTGCCTTTTTCGAGTGTACTTAGTGGAGGGAGAGACGTCGGCAGGCGCTAGGGACAATGATAGGTAAGACTTCATTGTGCTAATAAAACGATTTACAAGTGCAGGGAAAAATTATTCAAGGTGTAGGGAAAGGATAGGGAGGATTCATTCCACAGCATTTATGTAGAACAGGGTTCAAAAGGTGAGGTTACAGCCTGGGTAAAAGGAACAATCCTATTACACCTTAGGCCCCTTGCAGACTAGCGTGTCCGGATTAGGTCCGGATGCATCCCGGTGCATTGCGGCAAACCCGCGTGAGTGGGTACACAATTGCAGTCAGTTTTGACTGCGATTGCGCTCCGATGTTCAGTTTTTATCGCGCGCGTGCAATGTGTTTTGCACGCGCGTGATAAAAAACCGACTGTGGTACCCAGACCCGACCTTCTTCACAGAAGTTCAGGATTGGGTTAGTTGTAGTGTAGATTGTATTATTTCCCCTTATAACATGGTTATAAGGGAAAATAATAGCATTCTGAATACAGAATGCATAGTACAATAGGGCTGGAGGGGTTAAAAAAAATATAATTTTTTTTTAACTCACCTTAATCCATTTGTTCGCGCAGCCGGCATCTCTTCTGTCTTCATCTGTGAGCAATAGGACCTTTGATGACGTCACTGCGTTCATCACATGGTCCATCACATGATCCAACACTATGGTGATGGATCATGTGATGAGCGTAGTGACGTCATCAAAGGTCCTATTGCTCACAGATGAAGACAGAAGAGATGCCGGCTGCGCGAACAAGTGGATTAAGGTGAGTTAAAATATTATTTATTTTTTTTAACCCCTCCAGCCCTATTTTACTATGCATTCTGTATTCAGAATGCTATTATTTTCCCTTATAACCATGTTATAAGGGAAAATAATAATGATCGGGTCCCCATCCCGATTGTCACCTAGCAACCGGGCGTGAAAATCGCACTGCATCCGCACTTGCTTGCTGATGCTTGCGATTTTCACGCAATCCCATTCATTTCTATGGGGCCTGCGTTAATTGAAAAAATGCACAAAGAGGAGCATGCTGCGATTTTCACGCAACGCACAAGTGATGCGTGAAAATCACCGCTCATGTGCACAGCCCCATAGAAATTAATGGGTCCGGATTCATCTCACGCATTGCACCCGCGCGGAATACTCGCCCGTGTGAAAGGGGCCTTACTGCACTGACTGGGGATCCAAATTGCCATTATACAGCTCTGTAATTCCAGCAAACCGTTCTTGTTATTAGGGTGCAAGTGCTGTTTGATAAAGGCATTAACAGGTTTTATTACAAGGAAATATTTCTATGTCTTATTTGCCCTTGTGCGGTACAGCTGTATGTTCTAAAGCATTTTTTTGGGCTTGTATTAGTAAGGAAAAAAGGCTTATTAGCCGTTGTGTGGTGAAGTGAGAAAGTTACAGCCCTTTTTGGCGTGCATTAGTGGCACAAAAAAATTTTTATTTGCCGTTCAGCGGTGCAGTTATATGTTCTAAAGCCCTTTCTGGCGTGTATTAGTGGCAAAAGAAAAATATATTTGCCGTTCAGCGGTGCAGTTATATGTTCTAAAGCCCTTTGTTACGTGTGTTAGCGGCACAAAAAAAGTATTTCCCGTTGTGTGGTGAAGTGAGAAAATTACAGCTTTTTTTGAAGTGTACTAGTGGGGGAAAAAAGGGCTTATTAGCCGTTGTGTGGTGAAGTGAGAAAATTACAGACTTTTTTGGGGTGTATTAATTTCCTTTTTATTTATTTATCTGATCTAACAGTATGTCAGACAGAGAAGTGCCAGGCCCTGCACAGGCAGAGGCCTAAATGTTTCTGGCGCAGGCACAGGTCACAGCAGAGTAAGGGGCCGTGGCAGCAGGAGTCGCAGCGAGAGGCCTGAGCTCCTGGTGTCATCTAGAGGTCGTGTCTTGACCAGAAACCCAGCGGTTCTTGAATGGTTGACTCGGTCTTCTCTGTTTTGGATCCACTCCTGATTTTTTTACATTAGCAATACTGATGGATTACTGACCAAATGATGAACGAGTGAAGGCGGATGCTCAACAGACAGGATCCGTTTTTTTGGGGTTATTGTTCTGACGGATCAGAGGAATGGCAAAATGATTAGTGATGTCAACAAAAAACTTACTGCTGACACCCTCTCCACTCTGTCGGTGGGCTCTACTTGTATAAGTGTTTAATAGAACAGGTCCTGTAGACATCTATGTGGAATCAGCTGACGACGGTGTAAAAGGAGTGAGCTTCTTCTTTGCGCTAACATCGACCTGAAAGGCTGAGTTCACACTTGAGTTATTTAGTCAGTTTTGGCCCTGTGACTGCCCAAATCAGTAAAGTGTTCAGTGATTCTAAGTGCGACGCCTGTCATCTGCATGTCATACTGACTCACAGTATTATTTCAATACCACAGCAGACTCCCTATGCGTGTTACTGCAAGGCACAGTGTTCTACACCACTATAAAAGCTCTCTGCTGCCAGGAAATAGCATTTTTTTAACACAATTTGCCGCAAATAAATTCAGATCAAACCGATATTTTTTTTTTTATTCGGCGAACCGGCCGAATCGAATTTTTTTTAAATTCGCTCATCTCTAGTTACTATATTCACCTCACAACACACAGGTATTTTCAGACAGTATAGCACCATACTTAGTAAAGAAGAGGCCAAAGCTCTTGACCAAGCATTGTTGCCCCTTGAAGCAGTTCATTGGTGGAGGTACCAGGAGTTGAAGCTCAACCTGTTTAAGATTGATAGCCGATAGGTCATGCATAATAAAATTCTAGACAACCCCTTTAAGTTAAGTCATTTTAGGTACATGTACTTGATTTTGTGGGAAAGAGTTAACAGAATTTCCTTCATAAAAACTCCCCTTTACCAAAATAATATTCCCCTGGATTCCCTTAGGCTATTTGGTCATCTCTTGTCACTCCTTTCACTTAAATTTTGTTATATTAAACACTTGTGATGACAACGTTTTTATATATTTTATAAATTTTTAGCATCCTCTGCCAAACAGTGCCTGTATATAGTTGCACTGTACATCACAAATTAATACCATAGGCAGGGGCGGATTGTCCATAGACCCAACAGGGAAATTTGCTGGTGGGCTGATTCCTAGGAGGGCCACCCAAACCCTCCCCACAGCCACCAGCAGGGTTCATAATAAACGGATTCTCTCTTATGCACCTGACCAACGGTTGCAGGTGCCCTCCTGAACTCAACTGTATTGACGTCCTCAGGACAGTGATACGGTTGAATACTATGGCTCAAGTGGTAGTATTTTGTGCTGACCTATGGTATTGGTGGCCCTGCCTACTTCTATTGTCCCTGCCTAATTGCGTTACCACGTCTTCCGTCAATGTGGACCCACCTGTAATATGGGGCAACTTTTTTCCAGGGCCATTTTTAGTTCCCAGTCCATCCCTGGCCACGGGATACAATAACTCATAATATTTTTTGTATTAGTGAACTGTAGTTTTCAGAAAATCCTGTTCAACTCATAGTGTAATGACAAAATAAAGATTTTGAGCCAAGTCCATTTGTAACAGTTGCTTAACCATTATTATAATCCATGATGAACAACTACAAAAATAACACATCAAAAACAGCAAACTGTAGTTTGGCAGAACCACCTCGTTTCATTTCAATAAAATTAATTGCTATTGCCTCAAATTTGCACAGAACCCACTTACATTTTTTTTTTTAAGTGCTGATTATGTATTCACATTTCACAGGTACTTCCTAATGGAATGTATACTGCCTACTCTAAAATTTGGTGGATAAGGGATAATGGTAAGGGAATGTAATGAATACTTGTAATTACACTGCACGTCCGAGACGACGGGTAGTGTAATGAAGAAAAGGAAACAGCGCTCACATGGAGCACAGCTGCCTTTTCAAACAGCTGATCAGCGGGGGTGTTGGGTGTAGATCCCTGCCAATCTGAAATTGATGACCTATCCTGAGGATAGGTCATCAATATAAAACCCCTACACAACTCCTTTAATGTTACAGCATACAAGACATTAAAGATATTTGTATGCTTCCAAATTTGAAGCAACAATTTGAGGAAGGCATTATCCTTTGCCAGCCCCTGTGCACAAAGCCATTCAATCACAACATGGTTTGAAGTTCGGTGAGGAGAAACTCAAATGGTCTGAACAAGGTACTGCCTTCATACCATCAAATACCTCCAGGATGAAATGGAATGCTAAACCAGACCTAGTTGCTCAATATCGCAATGTCCCACAAATAATCTTTTAACTAAATTCCTACAGACAAACTCCCAAATCTTGTGGAAAGGTTGTGGGAGCTCCTATAGCTGCCAAGGAGAGTCCAACCCTATATTAATGGCCATGGATTTGGATTGGGATGTCCAAAAATCTCATATAGGTGTGATATCAGGTGTCCAGATTATGATTCCTTGGAAGTTTAATTAGCCATTGAACACAATGATCTTACTCGTCTTAGGGTGGGTTCACACTAGCGTTAGGGATTACGTTATGGCTTTCCGTTATAACATGGTTATCACGGAAAATAACGGAATCCATAAGACGGAAGGACGGATCCGTTCTTCTGCCCATAGACTTGTATTATGACGGAATGCAAAACGGAAGCCTTTAAAAGGCATTCCGTTTGCTTTCCGTCCTAATAGAAGTCTATGGGAATCAAAACGGACCCGTCTGGGTCCCGTTATGCAAGACGGAAAACAAAGTCCTGTCGACAGGACTTTGTTTTCTGTCTTGCATAACGGGACCCAGACAGATCCGTTATGCTTTCCCATAGACTTCTATTAGGACGGAAAGCAAACGGAATGCCTTTTAAAGGCTTCTGTTTTGCATTCTGTCTGGGCATTCCGTTATTTTCCGTTATAACCATGTTATAACCGAAAGCAATAACGGAATCCCTAACGCTAGTGTGAACCCACCCTTAGTGACTTGTATGATATTTAAGTACAAGGCCTATTTTGTCTTCATTGCTTCATTGAATGTCTTGTGTTTTAACTAATTTTACCCAGCCAGTTTGATTCCTTTCTTCCAGTTACTTTTCTAATCATCGGGCTCATTACAATTCAGCTCCCACAGGCCTGAACTTTGATTGACTGACTGATTTTCTCAACTATGTCCATGCTTGGCAGGCATTTAATAGTAATTAAAGATTTCTCTAATCTTTTCAAAGGCTACTCAGATAATCAAAAGACAGTCGCTGTGATTGATAGTCACTGTCAAGTAAACTGTAAGACAAAATGTTGCAACACATTTTCCCAGGAAAAATAAAATCCCTGAGATAGAGTTTCAGCACTATACAAAGCATAATTTATAATGTATCAATTTTATTTAAAGAAATGTTTCTTATTTATGGAGTACTAAAAGAAAGAGAAAGATTTACTACCGAAGTAGGGATTCTTGTGTGATCATATTTCCCCGTGGTCATACAGCATCTTTTATACAGTTAGAAGTCTTTTGCAGTGTCTGACAGATCAAATAGAAATTCATAGTAATAAAACGAACTCAACGGTAGCCTTGGTTGCTGAGAGATTAAGACAGGAAGAGAATCCTGTGGGGTTTGAAATAATGAGAAGGAATGGCTAAACCAACAGCGGCATTAAAAGGGCAAGAACAGCTAAAGAGTCTCTGGAGGTCATCAGCAAAAAACATATTATTTCAGTATACATCCTTTTGATGTAGTGTTTTGTAGATGAGGTCTGTAGTGCCACCAGAGCTAATAAATCACTTCTGCTGATGACAAGCAAAGCACCTGTGCTTTATCATACAGGAGGCCTTGTAAATTACTGAAAGAAGCAATCGGTGACTCATGTAGGCAGGCTCTGGCACAAGGATCCCATATACTCTGAAGCATGTTAGTCCTGTCTTTCTAATTAGATTTAATGGAAATCAGAGGCAGTCATGTGTACTTTAAAAAAAATGAAGGTAGAGATAAAATCAGACAGAAATAATCATAAAAAGAAATGAGTGGAAATTCTTGAAAAGATCAAGTATTTGCTAGAAATTCAAAATGTTGTCTTCCTGCCTGTGATATCTACACGCCGGTGCATGTATGCAAAGAAGACAAACTAGGAAAATAGAAAAGGTATTCTCAAAAAGAAAATGAATCTCTCATTGTGCCTTCTAATCTCTATTCAATTTAAGCTATTGAATGCAATGACGTCCGCAAGACAGATCCCAGAAGACCTGACTGCTCGCCCTTTAAAAACAGCAGATCTCTGCCAGCTTTCTGAGCTCAGCATTGAGGATTAAAGTAGAACTCTCACGAAAAATGTATATTCTCTAACCTGTTAGAGAGGTGCATAATGTAATCTGTAGTGAATGCAATCTTCTTACCAGTGACTGTATTTGTGAGTTACAATCTCCCTTCTGATCCTCAGCTGTGTCATGTGACCAATACTCTAATCTCCTACTGACACAGGACAGGAAGTCAGTTACTTCTCTATTCATTCCTATGAGACTGACATTGAGGCTCCCATAGGAATACAGAGATACTGACTTCGTGTCCACACATAAGATGCTGTGTTATTTAGAAAGTCTGATTGTTGGTCACATGACACATCTGAGGATCAGAAGGGATGGGCTAACTCACAAATACAGACACTGGTAAAAAGATTGCCTTCACCAAAGATTACATCATGAACCTTTCTAGCAGATCAGAGAATAACATTTATTGTGGGAGTTCCTCTTTAACCACCTCAGCCCCCAGTGCTTAAACACCCTGAAAGACCAGGCCACTTTTTACACTTCTGACCTACACTACTTTCACCGTTTATTGCTCGGTCATGCAACTTACCACCCAAATGAATTTTACCTCCTTTTCTTCTCACTAATAGAGCTTTCATTTGGTGGTATTTCATTGCTGCTGACATTTTTACTTTTTTTGTTATTAATCGAAATTTAACGATTTTTTTGCAAAAAAATGACATTTTTCACTTTCAGTTGTAAAATTTTGCAAAAAAAACGACATCCATATAGAAATTTTGCTCTAAATTTATAGTTCTACATGTCTTTGATAAAAAAAAAATGTTTGGGTAAAAAAAAAATGGTTTGGGTAAAAGTTATAGCGTTTACAAACTATGGTACAAAAATGTGAATTTCCGCTTTTTGAAGCAGCTCTGACTTTCTGAGCACCTGTCATGTTTCCTGAGGTTCTACAATGCCCAGACAGTACAAACACCCCACAAATGACCCCATTTCTGAAAGTACACACCCTAAGGTATTCGCTGATGGGCATAGTGAGTTCATAGAACTTTTTATTTTTTGTCACAAGTTAGCGGAAAATGATGATTTTTTTTTTTTTTTTTTTTTTTCCTTACAAAGTCTCATATTCCACTAACTTGTGACAAAAAATAAAAACTTCTATGAACTCACTATGCCCATCAGCGAATACCTTGGGGTCTCTTCTTTCCAAAATGGGGTCACTTGTGGGGTAGTTATACTGCCCTGGCATTCTAGGGGCCCAAATGTGTGGTAAGGAGTTTGAAATCAAATTCAGGAAAAAATGACCTGTGAAATCCGAAAGGTGCTCTTTGGAATATGGGCCCCTTTGCCCACCTAGGCTGCAAAAAAGTGTCACACATCTGGTATCTCCGTACTCAGGAGAAGGTGGGGAATGTGTTTTGGGGTGTCATTTTATATATACCCATGCTGGGTGAGAGAAATATCTTGGCAAAAGACAACTTTTCCCATTTTTTTATACAAAGTTGTCATTTGACCAAGATATTTATCTCACCCAGCATGGGTATATGTAAAAAGACACCCCAAAACACATTCCTCAACTTCTCCTGAGTACGGGGATACCAGATGTGTGACACTTTTTTGCAGCCTAGGTGGGCAAAGGGGCCCATATTCCAAAGAGCACCTTTCGGATTTCACTCCTCATTTTTTCCTGAATTTGATTTCAAACTCCTTACCACACATTTGGGCCCCTAGAATACCAGGGCAGTATAACTACCCCACAAGTGACCCCATTTTGGAAAGAAGACACCCCAAGGTATTCCGTGAGGGGCATGGCGAGTTCCTAGAATTTTTTATTTTTTGTCACAAGTTAGTGGAAAATGATGATTTTTTTTTTTTTTTTTTTTTTTCATACAAAGTCTCATATTCCACAAACTTGTGACAAAAAATAAAAACTTCCATGAACTCACTATGCCCATCAGCGAATACCTTGGGGTCTCTTCTTTCCAAAATGGGGTCACTTGTGTGGTAGTTATACTGCCCTGGCATTCTAGGGGCCCAAATGTGTGGTAAGTAGGTAAATGACCTGTGAAATCCGAAAGGTGCTCTTTGGAATGTGGGCCCCTTTGCCCACCTAGGCTGCAAAAAAGTGTCACACATCTGGTATCTCTGTATTCAGGAGAAGTTGAGGAATGTGTTTTGGGGTGTCTTTTTACATATACCCATGCTGGGTGAGATAAATATCTTGGTCAAATGCCAACTTTGTATAAAAAAAATGGGAAAAGTTGTCTTTTGCCAAGATATTTCTCTCACCCAGCATGGGTATATGTAAAATGACACCCCAGAACACATTCCCCAACTTCTCCCGATTACGGAGATACCAGATGTGTGACACTTTTTTGCAGCCGAGGTGGGCAAAGGGGCCCATATTCAAAAGAGCACCTTTCGGATTTCACAGGTCATTTTTTACAGAATTTGATTTCAAACTCCTTACCACACATTTGGGCCCCTAGAATGCCAGGGCAGTATAACTACCCCACAAGTGACCCCATTTTGGAAAGAAGAGACCCCAAGGTATTCGCTGATGGGCAAAGTGAGTTCATGGAAGTTTTTATTTTTTGTCACAAGTTAGTGGAATATGAGACTTTGTATGAAAAAAAAAAAAAAAAAAAAAATAAGCATTTTCCACTAACTTGTGACAAAAAATAAAAAATTCTAGGAACTCGCCATGCCCCTCACAGAATACCTTGGGGTGTCTTCTTTCCAAAATGGGGTCACTTGTGGGGTAGTTATACTGCCCTGGCATTTTCCAGGGGCCCTAATGTGTGGTAAGTAGGTAAATGACCTGTGAAATCCTAAAGGTGCTCTTTGGAATATGGGCCCCTTTGCCCACCTAGGCTGCAAAAAAGTGTCACACATGTGGTATCGCCGTATTCAGGAGAAGTTGGGGAATGTGTTTTGGGGTGTCATTTTACATATACCCATGCTGGGTGAGAGAAATATCTTGGCAAAAGACAACTTTTCCCATTTTTTTATACAAAGTTGGCATTTGACCAAGATATTTCTCTCACCCAGCATGGGTATATGTAAAATGACACCCCAAAACACATTCCCCAACTTCTCCTGAGTACGGCGATACCAGATGTGTGACACTTTTTTGCAGCCTAGATGCGCAAAGGTGCCCAAATTCCTTTTAGGAGGGCATTTTTAGACATTTGGATACCAGACTTCTTCTCACGCTTTGGGGCCCCTAGAATGCCAGGGCAGTATAAATACCCCACATGTGACCCCATTTTGGAAAGAAGACACCCCAAGGTATTCAATGAGGGGCATGGCGAGTTCATAGAAATTTTTTTTTTTTGGCACAAGTTAGCGGAAATTGATATTTTTAATTTTTTTCTCACAAAGTCTCCCGTTCCGCTAACTTGGGACAAAAATTTCAATCTTTCATGGACTCAATATGCCCCTCACGGAATACCTGGGGGTGTCTTCTTTCCGAAATGGGGTCACATGTGGGGTATTTATACTGCCCTGGCATTCTAGGGGCCCTAAAGCGTGAGAAGAAGTCTGGAATATAAATGTCTAAAAAATTTTACGCATTTGGATTCCGTGAGGGGTATGGTGAGTTCATGTGAGATTTTATTTTTTGACACAAGTTAGTGGAATATGAGACTTTGTAAGAAAAAAAAAAAAAAATTCTGCTAACTTGGGCCAAAAAAATATCTGAATGGAGCCTTACAGAGGGGTGCTAAATGACAGGGGGGTGATAAATGACAGGGGGGTGATCAATGACAGGGGGGTGATCAATGACAGGGGGGTGATCAGGGAGTCTATATGGGGTGATAACCACAGTCATTGATC
Source organism: Bufo bufo (assembly GCF_905171765.1). Taxonomy (NCBI): domain Eukaryota; kingdom Metazoa; phylum Chordata; class Amphibia; order Anura; family Bufonidae; genus Bufo; species Bufo bufo. Next base: position 618,194,053 of record NC_053390.1, on the reverse strand, counting down.
ACGCCCGTGTAAGGCTTCATTCAGACGTCCGGATGCGTTTTGCGGATCCGATCCATCTATCAGTGCATCCGTAAAAATCATGCGGACATCTGAATGGAGCTTTACAGGGGGGTAATCAATGACAGGGGGGTGATCAATGACAGGGGGGTGATCAGGGAGTCTTTATGGGGTGATCACCACAGTCATTGATCATGCCCCTGTAAGGCTTCATTCAGACGTCCGGATGCGTTTTGCGGATCGGATCCATCTATCAGTGCATCCGTAAAAATCATGCGGACATCTGAATGGAGCTTTACAGGGGGGTAATCAATGACAGGGGGGTGATCAATGACAGGGGGGTGATCAGGGAGTCTATATGGGGTGATCACCACAGTCATTGATCATGCCCCTGTAAGGCTTCATTCAGACGTCCGGATGCGTTTTGCGGATCGGATCCATCTATCAGTGCATCCGTAAAAATCATGCGGACATCTGAATGGAGCTTTACAGGGGGGTAATCAATGACAGGGGGGTGATCACCACAGTCATTGATCATGCCCCTGTAAGGCTTCATTCAGACGACCGGATGCGTTTTGCGGATCCGATCCATGTATCAGTGCATCCGTAAAAATCATGCGGACATCTGAATGGAGCTTTACAGGGGGGTGATCAGGGAGTCTATATGGGGTGATCACCACAGTCATTGATCATGCCCCTGTAAGGCTTCATTCAGACGTCCGGATGCGTTTTGCGGATCCGATCCATCTATCAGTGCATCCGTAAAAATCATGCGGACATCTGAATGGAGCTTTACAGGGGGGTAATCAATGACAGGGGGGTAATCAATGACAGGGGGGTGATCAGGGAGTCTATATGGGGTGATCACCACAGTCATTGATCATGCCCCTGTAAGGCTTCATTCAGACGTCCGGATGCGTTTTGCGGATCCGATCCATCTATCAGTGCATCCGTAAAAATCATGCGGACATCTGAATGGAGCTTTACAGGGGGGTAATCAATGACAGGGGGGTGATCACCACAGTCATTGATCATGCCCCTGTAAGGCTTCATTCAGACGACCGGATGCGTTTTGCGGATCCGATCCATGTATCAGTGCATCCGTAAAAATCATGCGGACATCTGAATGGAGCTTTACAGGGGGGTAATCAATGACAGGGGGGTAATCAATGACAGGGGGGTGATCAGGGAGTCTATATGGGGTGATCACCACAGTCATTGATCACGCCCCTGTAAGGCTTCATTCAGACGTCCGGATGCGTTTTGCGGATCCGATCCATCTATCAGTGGATCCGTAAAAATCATGCGGACGTCTGAATGGAGCTTTACAGGGGGTTGATCAATGACAGGGGGGTAATCAATGACAGGGGGGTGATCAGGGAGTCTATATGGGGTGATCAGGGGTGATTAGGGGTGATCAGGGGCTAATAAGGGGTTAATAAGTGATGGGGGGGGGGTGTAGTGTAGTGTAGTGGTGCTTGGTGCTACTTTACTGAGCTACCTGTGTCCTCTGGTGGTCGATCCAAACAAAGGGGACCACCAGAGGACCAGGTAGCAGGTATATTAGACGCTGTTATCAAAACAGCGTCTAATATACCTGTTAGGGGTTAAAAAAAACACATCTCCAGCCTGCCAGCGAACGATCGCCGCTGGCAGGCTGGAGATCAACTCTCTTACCTTCCGTTCCTGTGAGCGCGCGCGCCTGTGTGCGCGCGTTCACAGGAAATCTCGCGTCTCGCGAGATGACGCGTATATGCGTGACTGTGCGCAGCGCTGCCACCTCCGGAACGCGATCCTGCGTTAGGCGGTCCGGAGGTGGTTAAAGGGGTAGTCTTATTTCAGCAAGTGGCATTTATCTTGTAGAGAAAGTTAATACAAGGCACTTACCGATATATTGTTATTATCCATACTGCTTCTTTTTTTGTCTAGACTAATTTTCCCATCACATTATACACTCCTCATTTCCATGGTTATGACCACCCTGCAATCCAGCAGTGATGGTCATGCTTGCACACTATAGGAAAAAGCTCCAGCCTATGTGCGCTCTTATGGTCCCGGCCGGTGCTTTTTTCTATAGTGTGCAAGTGCGGCCACCAATGCTGGATTGCAAGGTGGTCGTAACTATAGAAAAGAGAAGTGTGTAATGTAAAAAAAATTAATCCAGCCAGCAAATGAGGCAATATGGATAATAACAATACATTAGTAAGTGCCTTGTATTACCTTTCTCTATGTGATAAATGCCACTTGCTGAAGCAAGACAACCCCTTTAAGCTAAACCATTACAATCAGTTTTAGGCAGGTGGAGTCACTGGGGCAGAAGGGAAAAATGGTTTAGTTGCCCCTAGCAGGCAATCCAACTCTCATTTTTCGGATCTCTTTTGGAAAATGACATGTGCAATCTGAATGGTTGCTATGGTCAACTAAACCAGTTTTCCTTTACAACAGTTTTGATAAATCTCCCCCACTGAGTGTGGTTAGGGTATTGGCTACAGCTATGGTGTTCTGACTGCTAAGCTAGCTTCCCATACAGTAAGGTCCATAAATATTGGGACATCGACACAATTCTAACATTTTTGGATCTATACACGACCACAATGGATTTGAAATGAAACGAACAAGATGTGCTTTAACTGCAGACGGTCAGCTTTAATTTGAGAGCATTTACATCCAAATCAGGTGAACGGTATAGGAATTACAATAGTTTGCATATGTGCCTCCCACTTATTAAGGGACCAAAAGTAATGGGACAGAATAATAATCATAAATAAAACTTTAACTTTTTAATATTTGGTTGCAAATCCTTTGCAGTCAATTACAGCCTGAAGTCTGAAACGCATAGACATCACCAGACGCTGGGTTTCATCCCTGGTGATGCTCTGCCAGGCCTCTACTGCAACTAACTGTCTTCAGTTCCTGCTTGTTCTTGGGGCATTTTCCCTTTAGTTTGGTCTTCAGCAAGTGAAATGCATGCTCAATCGGATTCAGGTCCGGTGATTGACTTGGCCATTGCAGAACATTCCACTTCTTTCCCTTAAAAAACTCTTTGGTTGCTTTTGCAGTATGCTTTGGGTCATTGTCCATCTGCACTGTGAAGTGCCGTCCAATAAGTTCTGAAGCATTTGGCTGAATATGAGCAGATAACCAGTTCCATTGGCAGCCATACATGCCCACGCCATGACACTACCACCACCATGCTTCACTGATGAGGTGGTATGCTTAGGATCAGGAGCAGTTCCTTTCTTTCTCCATACTCTTCTCTTCCCATCACTCTGGTACAAGTTGGTCTTGGTCTCATCTGTCCATATAATGTTGTTCCAGAACTGTGATCTGGCCTTCCTGTTTTTGAGGCTCACCAATGGTTTACATCTTGTGGTGAACCCTCTGTATTCACTCTGGTGAAGTCTTCTCTTGATTGCTGACTTTGACAAACATACACCTACCTCCTGGAGAGTGTTCTTGATCTGGCCAACTGTTGTGAAGGGTGTTTTCTTCACCAGGGAAGGAATTCTTTAGTAATCCACCATAGTTGTTTTCCGTGGTATTCCGGGTCTTTTGGTGTTGCTGAGCTCACCGGTGCATTCCTTCTTTTTAAGAATGTTCCAAACAGTTGTTTTGGCCAGGCCTAATGTTTTTGCTACCTCTCTGATGGGTTTGTTGTGTTTTTTTCAGCCTAATGATGGCTTGCTTCACTGATAGTGACAGCTCTTTGGATCTCATCTTGAGAGTTGACAGCAACAGATTCCAAATGCAAATAGCAGACTGGAAATGAACTCTGGACCTTATAGCTGCTCATTGTAATTGGGATAATGAGGGAATAACACACACCTGGCCCTGGAACAGCTAAAAAGCCAATTGTCCCATTACTTCTGGTCCCTTAACAAGTGGGAGGCACATATCCAAACTATTGTAATTCCTACACCGTTCATCTGATTTGGATGTAAATACCCTCAAATTTAAGCTAACAGTCTGCAGGTAAAGCACATCTTGTTTGTTTCATTTCAAATCCATTGTGGTGGTGTATAGAGCCAAAAATGTTAGAATTGTGTCGATGTCCCAATATTTATGGACCTGACTGTATGTATTAGTCTGATCTCATACCCAGGGAAAAAATCAACTGGCTGGCACAATTCATCCACAACATCGCCCTTTTCCATGACTTTTTTTTAGTGTTGATGTACAGTACGTCGCTGATCCCAGATAGAGATGAGCGAAGTTTAGAAAAATTTGATTTAGCAGCTTCGCTGAAGTTTGACAAGAAATTAGATTAGTTACAAACTAATTCCGTTCCCATTTGTAAAGGCAACTTAGACAGAAGTGCACCTGTCTAATGGCCGTTAAAATCAATAATACGCTAGTGCAATATGGCCATTTGGGTTTAAAAAAAAAATCACTACCTCTCAAGCAGTCTGCTCCTCTCATGACATCACCATGTGATCACACTGTTAGCACACAGTGACATAATCACGCTCAGCACAGATCCTTCTGCAGTTCTTTATCAATCAGGAGAGGAGCAGACTGCCTCTGTATGAGCAATTGGATGAGGTGAGGATTTTTTTTTTCATTCTTTCTAAGACAACTCCAGCCACCATTTTAGGAAAGATGAATAATTACCATGAAGCACAAGGAAAATCGTCTTTGTTTAGAATCTAATTGTTCCTAAAATTCGGACTAATTTCCACTTTTCTTCAATCAACATTAATCCCAGGACTTAGTAGGGCCAAGCTGGTCCAGCGATTATTTCCCCGGATAATGTAGTGGAAGAAGAACCAGATAAAATAAGCATGGGTTGAAGGCAAAGAAAGACACTTTAAAATGTACAATGGGAGAAACATAATGAGACCAGGATTCAGTAGCATGCTTAAACCGGCCAGTGGTCAATTGAGATGGCCTTGCGGTTCGCCGTCAGTCGTTTCGCAGTAAACTTTTCTCGTTCGCGATTCGCTGAACATGCGAACATATGGCTATATTTGCACGCGCCATATTTTTTTGCATAGTGCCGAACTTTGACCCATGACACATCCATCAGGTGGGACAGAACAGCCAATTTAGACGTTTCAGCACATGGACACACCCCCAACCCTATAAAAGAACCCATTATCAGGGCTCCAGATGGCGGCGGTCGCCAATGCTAAATGGCGACAAGACTTTGTAGTCTTGTCGCCATTTGCGCCTAGGCCCTCTGCTGGTCTGCCTCTTTCACATTAAACTGACATGGCACGCGCTGCTGTCAGCGCTTGCCATGTTCTTCTCAACAGCACAGGGGAGAAGGAGGCAGTCCCTCCCGCCTGTACCACTGCTGCCGCTGCCACCATTGAGCTGATAGCAGGGAGGAGGAGGGGAGGGGCTGTGGCCACTGCGCCACCAATGAATATAGTTTATGCTTAATACAAACGCAGGCTGCGCTGCGATCCGCCGCTATTAACCCCTCAGGTGCCACACCTGATGGGTTAATAGCGGCGGATCACAGCGCGCAGTCATAGAGGCTGGGTGCCGGATATGAGATATGGCCGGCACCCGCAGCGCAGCCTGCGTTTGTATTAAGCATAAACAATATTCATTGGTGGCACAGTGCACCGAACCACCCCCATGTATTCTTATCATTGGTGGCAGTTCCGATCGGAGCCCCAGCAGCCCCATAAGGGGGGAAATAGTTATTAAATAAAAAGTTAAAAAAAAAAAAGGGAAAAAAAGCACCAAAATATTAAGTTTAAATCACCTTGCCCAATTTTACATATTAAATATATAAACAATAAAAAAAAATACATATTGCCACGCCCGAAAAAGTGCGAACTATTAAAATATTTAAAAATATCTCCTATGTGGTGGATGCCGTAACAGAATTTTTTTTTTAAAACAGGCAATTTGGCATTTTTTGGTCATCCTTTTCCGGATAAAAATTAGGTTAGGACTGTTCTATTATGGTTCAGACGTTCCATAAAATCTGGAATGCATGCAGCTTTTTTGGTGTTTTATTTTTTTCACGTGGTATCGAGTATCGCAATACTTTTTTATGGTGTCGAAATCGAGTCAAAATTTTGGTATCGTGACAACCCTAGGTAAGACGTGTGTGTGTTTTTTTTTGTGTTTTTTTATTTTATTTATTATAATACCGTAATTATATGTATTTTAAATTTGGCGACTAAAAATTTTCATTTGTCTCCTAATTTTTTTAGGCTAGGAGCCAATGGCTCCTTGATATTTTTTTTAGTCTGGAGCTCTGATTATGTGTTTTGTCAGTGTAGGGAGAGGTTGCATTTTGGAGCAGGGACAGTTATAGACACCAAACGCTAGCTAATTGGGCCACAAAAGTCCTTTTAAAGACTGGTATAGGTTTGCTATCGAGAGGTGTGATATAAAAGGGTGTGATATACTTATAATATAGTTTCTAACATAGAAAATATATTATGGTGTATTTGTATTGTGCAGCAGTTGTGTGCGGTTCTGCTGCGATACTGCAGATAGATAGAGGGACAAATGCTATTGGAGTAACTAATTGCAATGGGTGTGATATACCTGTTGCCCCCCAAAAAACTGCTTGAGGGCTGTGATATACCTTCTTCCAAAAATCCTGATTGAGGGGTACTATGTACCTGTTTCCGCCAAATACTGATTGAGGGGTGCTATCAACCAGTTTCTGCCAAATAATCATTGAGGGGTGCTATATACCTGATTGAGGGGTGCTATATCTCCTGATTGAGAGGTGCTATTGCTATATACCTTTTTCCACCAAATACTGATTGATGCTGCGATATACCTTCCTCCACAAATACTGCTCTTCTCTACGGACTTAGACAGTGGGTCATTTAGAAAATGACAGGCAGAGGAAGAGACAGACTGTTCCGCAGGGATGGTAGGGGTTGGGCAGGTGCACCAGGCCGGAGCCTAAGTGGGAAGTTGAAGAAGGTGCGTGCAATAACTTCAAATGGCGCACCAGAGTTGGTTGAGTGGCTCACTCAGTCTTCTGCTTCTGCACCCTCCTCATCCTCTGTATCTGCACCCTCCTCACTCTCTGCTGTGTGCACCCCTAAAGACACCACCACCACCACCAAAGCCCCTCCACTTGAGTCAGAGGAATTATTTTCACATCCATTCCCAAGGAGGGTGGTCCCCGCTGTTGCTGCATACTCCGAGATCTCTAATGTCAGTGGTGGTGAAGGTGACGATGATGATGTGTCGATGGACGTCACGTGGGTGCCCACAAGAGAGGAAGAGGAGGGGAGTTCAGAGGGAGAGATGGAGTAGCAGACAGAGAGGAGAAGGAGGAGAAGCAGGCAGAACTCGCAGTGCACAGGAGGCAAAAAGCAGACAGCAAATGTATCTGGAACAAGCCATCCATCATGCATGGTCACATCTTGCGATCCCAGTGTGGGCTTTTTTTAACGTGTCAGCTGCTGAAAATAGTGTTGCCATCTGCAGCTGTCAATGCATAAGTCACGGTAAGCCCAACACTCTCCTAGGTACGACTGTCTTAAGAAGGCATCTGACCTCCCATCACCGAGCCCAGTAGGAGCAATGCCGTCAGAACCCACGAAGCCACACTCCCGTGCTCTACGTCCTGCCTCTTCTCCTTCTCCTCTCTCCTCCCATTTGTCTTCACTCCACCTTCCACCGTGCCGTCGTCGCGTTTATCTGGCACAAGGCAGGCTTCCGTGGCCAAATGTTCAAGTGTAAAAAAATTATGATAATCCTCTTGCCCAATGGCTGACCGCTGGCTTGTCGGACCTGCTAGCCCACCAACTACTGCCATATAAATTGGTGGAAAATTTGTGGCCATTGGCACATCGCAATGGAAGGTCCCCGGAAGGAAATATTTCTCCCAGAAGGGCATCCCTGAACTATATGGCCATGTTCAGCGGCAAGTTAATATAACTCTGGCACACAGTGTCGGTGCCAAGATACATCTGACCACAGACACGTGGTATAGCAAACACGGGCAGGGAAGGTACATAACTTTTACTGCCCACTGGGTGAACCTTCTGACGGCCGTCAAGCATGTAACCCGTGGCACCCGTGTGGATTTGGTGTTACCGCCACGAATTGCATGCAGGACTGCCTCTTCTTCTCCTCCTACTCCATCCTCCATCTCCTCCTCAGCTGACTCCTCCTTTTCCACTGCTACCGCTTCTTCCGCTGCACCCCCAAGCTACTCAGAACCTATTCGGCGTGCCAGGTGAGACGTTGCCATGCTATGCTGCGGCTGTGTGCCTGAAAGCCAAATACCACATCGGTCCTGCACTCCTTTTAGCTCTGCGGTCACAGGCCGATCAGTGGCTAACCCTGCTGAATTTGACAGTTGATAAAGGGGTGTGCGACAACGGTGCCAATCTGCTGAGCGCGCTGAAACAGGGCACACGTCCTGAACTTAGTCTTCGTTTCCAAATACCCCAGGGTCCAGGACGTCTTGTGGCAGGCCAGGAAAATCTTTGGCCATTTTTGAAGATCTTACACAGCCATGGCTCGCCTTGCTGACGTTCAGCGGCGACAGCACTTGCCCGTCAGACGTCTGATTTGTGACTGCTTGACGTGATGGAACTCCACCTTGTTTATGCTATAATCTGCTCCAGCAGAAACGTGCCGTTAATGACTACCTGAATGAACTCTCCGGCAGGACAGGTTCTGGGAGCTTGGTTTCTTTTCACCGCACCAGTGGCTGCTCATGCGCGATGCATGCAGACTTCTGCAGCCATTTGATGAAATCACCAAACTGGTCAGTCGCAGCCAGGGCACCATCAGTGACATTGTACCTTATGCCTTCTTTCTGGAGCATGCATTGCATTGTGTCATTGATCAAGCCATCGAGGACAGGAGCTGGAAGATGAGGGAGTCGCAATGCTGAATGAATTCCCAGGGGGGCTACTCTATCTGAGACAAGTCAGCAGTAGTCTGAAGAGGAGTCAGAGGAGGATGGTGGCTGGGGGGAGGAGGAGGAGCAAGAAGAGCAGGCTTTAGACATTTTGGGGATCCCTGGTGTTGTCCGTGGATGGGGGAGGACGACTTTCTCCTGGGCGATGAGCAGGAGCCAGGCTGCTCTACCGCTTCCAATTTAGTACAAATGAGGGCCTTCATGCTCCAGTGTTTAAAGAGGGACCCCGTATAAAAAGCATAAAGGTCAAGGACCAGTACTGGGTGGCAATGTACTTAGACTCCCGGTACAAACACAAAATGGCGGACATGTTACCAGCATCACAGAGGGCTGTCAGAATGCAGCATTTCCAGGTCTTGCAGCGAGAGATGCTGCATTCTGCTGTTGCGGGCACTGGCAGAGGAATTTCCACCCACAGCGAAACAGGTGCGGGTACCAATCCTACCGCTACTACAAAAAGAGGGCAATTTGAAGATGTGTTGGTCACTTCAGATATGAGATCATTCTTGCAGCCAATCCATCGACAGCCGCCCTCTGGATCCAGCCTCAAGGAACGCCTAGACCGACGGGTGTCCGACTACATCGGGTTAACGGCCGAGGAACCCCTTGACTACTGGGTGTGCAGGCTTGACCTGTGGCCAGAGCTGGCACAATTTGCCATGGAACTCTTGGGTTGCCCCTCGTCGAGTGTCCTGTCCAAAAGGACGTTCAGCGCAGCAGGGGGGGATCGTGACCGATAAGCCCTTGCCTAGCTCACGACACTGTGGATGACCTCACATTTTTAAAAATGAATTAAGCATGGATCTCGGAGGAATTCGACACCTGTGATGACCAACATGTAATTGAAATTTCCTCATGCCAGCCCACACATATCACCACCACCCAGAACAAAGAATGGTCCTTGCCGTATGTATATACAGCGGCATAAAAGGCCTTTTATGTCAGGCGAATGCCAAATTTTTGTGGACTGTACTGGCCGACAGTTACATATTTATCCTGTGACCGCCTAATGCACCTCCAGCCACAGAATCCAAAGTTCTGTGCTGTCAAGTGAATGTCTATTGGCTAATGTTTGGGGCCTCTACTGGCCAACAGTTGCACTTTTATTTTGTGACCGACTAATGCACCTCCAGCCACAGAATCCAAAGTTCTTTGCTGTCAGGTGAATGCCTATTGGCTAATTTTTGGGGCCTGTACTGGCTGACAGTTACATATTTATCTTGTGACTGCCTAAAGTACCTCCAGCCACAGAATCCAAAGTTCTTTTCTGTTAGGTGAATGCCTATTGCTTAATTTTTGGGGCCTGTACTGGCCGACAGTTACATTTTTATCCTGTGATCGCCTGTTTCTCCAGCCACAGAATCCAAAGTTCTTTGCTGTCAGGTGAATGTCTATTGGCTAATTTTTGGGGCCTATACTGGCCGACAGTTAAATTTTTATCATGTGACCGCCTAATGTACCTCTAGCCACAGAATCCAAAATTCTTTGCTGTCAGGTGAACTCCTATTGCCTAATTTTTGGGGCCTGGACTGGCCGACAGTTATATATTTATCCTGTGACTGCCTAATGTACCTCCAGCAACAGAATCCAAAGTTCTTTGCTGTCAGGTGAATACATATTGGCTAATTTTTGGGGCCTATACTGGCCAACAGTTACATATTTATCTTGTGACCGCCTAATGTACCTCTAGCCACAGAATCCAAAGTTCTTTGCTGTCAGGTGAATGTCTATTGCCTAATTTTTGGGGCTTGTACTGGCCGACAGTTACATTTTTTATCTCTAGCCACATAATCACACCCCTGTTTCACTCCTCTGCCTCTCATTATGGTGGCGTATGAACCGCATTCACCATAAGGACCTTCTAATGTCACAAGGTCATGTGACTGTGCCGCCACCCCGTACTGTGCCCCTCAACCCACACTGTACCCCCTTATACCCTGTATTGTGCCCTCTTACCACACCCTGTGCAGTGCTCCTAGTCATTCCCTGTACTGTGCCCTCTTGTACCCTTTTATCCGGTGTAGGAAGGCGCAAGGGTCCGTCATTGAAGGAAGGTATGTGTCACCGAGGTTCCTGGCCTCGGTGAGGTAAGAGCCGGTAGTTTCAAGTGTCAGTGGCAGCTAGAGCTGATTGACACTGTTTGTTGTTTATTATGGTGCAAAGCCGATCCGGGACGGCTCTTACTGGGAGTAGCCAAAGTGCTGGGTGGGTGGCTCCTCCCCACGCTCCAGGCCGGGTCTTGGTTTGGGATATAAAACCACAGGCAGCACTGTCAGGTGGTGTGGATTATCCTCCATCTGACTGGGAAGCTGTGGAGTCTCTGTGTTTTGAGATCTAAGGATGTGTGCTGTGCTAAAGGGCTGAGAGCCGCATTGCTGGGAAGCAGGCCCCTAAAGCCTGTTGTGGACTGCTGCTAACAAAACCGCTGACAAGGTGAATGTTTTTTGTTCTGTGGACTTGTCATGGTGTGAATGAACACCAAGACAGCTAACTGTCATTTTGTTTATGTGTGAATAAACACTAAAATGTTTAAGTTTTTGCCTCTGTACTGCGTCCGCTAATCTGCCTACCAGAGCTAATCCCCACATTTGGTGTCAGATGCAAATGCAGTGAGGATGGCCTGAAGGCCGAAAAGTTTTTGTTTTTCCCGGGCACGAGTGTATGTCCTATATAAAGCCGGCAAGGTCATGAAAGCCCTCGTGGAGGAAAACTTGCAGCAGCGGGAGGCTAACAAGCAGCAGCAGGAAACTAACCAGCTGTTATTACAGCATGTGATGGCGTTGCAAGCGGCAGGAGCATCCCAGAACGTCTGCCCGGAAAGCTGTCCGTGCGGTGATCCCCAAGATGACCCCTTCGGATGATGTCGAGACCTATCTGGCGGTATTCGAAAAGGTGGCCGTGAGGGAAAAGTTACCCCCGAGACCAGTGGGCTGAGGCCGTCACTCTGTTCCTGGCGTCTGGACCCCAGCAAGTGTTTTTCGATCTACCCGATGATCAAGCAGCCGACTACCCGACAGTAAAAGGTGAGATTCTGGCAAGACTGGGGTTGAATGTATTCGTCCGGGCCCAGCGGGTGCAGCGGTGTTCTGGGGGGCTTTGCTGTACCCTCTCCAGCACTGGATCAGCCAGGTGTCTCCTGGTAATGCCTTAGAGATGGTCGACTTAGTGGAGCGCTATGAGGCCACCAGAAATCTACAGGGGGGTTCTTTTGGTAGGGGGCCAGTCAAACCCCGGAAATCTCCACCCCAGACCCGGTGCCAGCAAAACCCGCCCGGTACATACCCCCTGCAGACCCAGCCCCAGTGGTCTGCTGGTGGTGTCAGGAGCCTGGACACATAAGGGCCGACTGTCCTTATCGGGGTGAACTATGGTTAGCGCAACTTATTGTATGCCAGGAAGCTGTGTGCCACAGGTACCTCCGAGACTATAGACAATAGCCACCTGTGCCAGGTGAAAGTGTGAGATACCCTGTCGGTGGCACTGCTGGATTCAGGGAGCCTGGTGTCCCTTGTAAGAGCTGCCCTGGTGAGTCCCGCCGAGTATAGTGGCCGAAAAGTCAGCGTTGTGTGCATTCATGGAGACTTAAAGGACTATCCCACTGCCCTGGTCTCTCTATCAACGGTGGCCGGAGGGTGGACCCATGAGGTGGCTGTTGCCACAAAATTACAGTATGAACTAATTTTTGGGAGAGACTTCTCCCGTTTCCCATCACTGTGCCTGAGGCGAGAGTCACAAATACACATGAGACAGGGATAACCCTAGCAGAGTGGCCCGGCTCAGGAGGGAAACAAGAACCCTGGGAACCTGAGACTGAAGGGCCAGCGGTAGGGCTAACCGCCACATCGGTGGAAGAGGTGGAGACACCCCTGCTAAGTGTGATGGTGGGAGACTTGCCACCAGGTCCGGAGTTGGAAGACCTTAACGTCTCTGGAGATAATTTTGGTACAGCACCAGGACCCGACTCTATCTCAAGCCTGGGAAAATGCGGTAGTAGTTGAGGGTGAGCCGCAACAACCTGGGGCTGAGTCTATAATCCCCCATTTTGTGGTTCAACAGGAGATGCTGTACCGGGTAAATTAACTACGGGGTGAGCATATTGAACAGCTGCTGGTGCCCAAGGCGTATCGCAAGCTCGTGTTGGAGTTAGCCCACCAACATGTTCTTGGGGGACACCTGGGCCAGCAGAAAACACAGGACCGGATTCTACAGCTGTTCTACTGGCCCAGTGTGTTCAGAGAGGTGGAAGAGTATTTCAAGTCTTGCCCAACCTGCCAGATAACCAGCCCCCAGCCACATTTCTGTAGTCCCCTGGTCCCTCTCCCGATTATTGAGGTTCCATTCGAGCGGATCGCTATGGATCTCATAGGCCCAGTACCAAAGTCTGCTAGAGGGCACCAACACATCTTGGTCATCCTCAACTACGCCACTCGGTACCCGGAGGCAGGACGACTGCGTCATACATCAGCCAAACTCATAGCTAAGTAGTTAATGGAGATTATTCTCGAGTGGGTTTGCCTAAGGAGGTTCTGACGGACCAAGGGTCATGAGGGAACTCTGTAGGATGCTCCACATAAAACAGCTACGGATGTCCGTGTATCATCCGCAAACGGATGGCCTGGTAGAGAGGTTTAATCAAACATTAAAAAATATGTTAAAAAGAGTGGTGTCTAAGGATTGGAGGGACTTTGACCTTATTCTGCCCTATCTCATATTCGCATTGCGAGAGGTGCCCCTACTGGGTTCTTGCCCTTCAAACTGCTATACAGCATACACCCTCGCGGTCTGTTGGACGTGTCCAAAAAGGCATGGGAACAACAACCCACACCACACAAAAGTGTTGTTGAGTACATCACCCATTTGCAAGGACAGATGGAAACAGTGTTACCTCTGGTTAGGGAGCATAAGGAGGCAGCGCAGAGAGCCCAGAGTAGGGTCTATAACCGGCAGGCTTGGGTCCGGACCTTTAAACCGGGTGATAGGGTATTGGTTCTGGTACCAACCATAGACCATAAGTTCCTAGCTAGGTGGCAGGGGCCCTACGAGGTACTTTCAAAAATTGGAGAGGTAGATTACAAGGTACACTAGCCAGGGAGGCGAAAGCCGTAGCAGGTTTACCATGTGAATCTGCTCAAACCATGGAAAGATAAGGAAACCTATACTGAAGATAGCCCGCGGCCAGGGTTTCTAGGGGAAGTGGTTTCGGCCCCTCTGTCTGAAGCAAGGAAAGTGGCTGACACAGTGAAAATTGCTGACAGCCTCTTCTCTAAACAGACTCAGGAAGCCAGGGAGTTCATTAGTCGGAACACGGATGTGTTCTCGGACCTCCCTGGACGCACTTCCATAATCCGGCATGACATTATCACTGATCCTCAGGCAAAAGTCCGGTTAAAACCATACCGGGTACCCGAGGCTCTGCGAAAAGCCATCGCGGAGGAAGTACAGCTAATGCTGCAGCTAGACGTCATTGAGGAGTCAAAAAGTGAGTGGGCCAGTCTTATAGTATTAATACCCAAGCCGGACGGGACATTACGGTTCTGTATCAATTTTCCCAAACTAAACAAAATCTCTAAGTTTGATGCATATCCCATGCCTTAGGTGGATGAGCTTATTGAGAGGTTAGGCCAAGCTCGGCATTTTTCTGTTTTGGACTTCACCAAATGGTACTGGCAGGTACCCTTGACGGAGGCTGCCAAAGAGAAAACTGCCTTCATCACACCAGAAGGGCTATACTAATATAAGGTGTTAGGGTCCATTCACACGTCCGCAATTTCGTTCCGCATTTTGTGGAACTGAATTGCGGACCCATTCATTTGTATAGGGAAGCACGATGTGCTGCCCGGACACGGAACTGCGGACCCACACTTCCGGGTCCACAATTCCATTCCGTTCCGTTCTGTAGTCAGCCCTGTGTGGGTCCCCGATTTTTGGTGATGCCCGACTTCAAAAGGGAGTTTGTGGTACAGACTGATGCCTCTGAAGTAGGCCTTGGAGCTGTACTCTCTCAGAAAATCAATGGGGAGGAACATCCCGTTGTTTTCCTGAGCTGCAAACTTACCCCAGCCGAGACTAGGTACAGTATAGTGGAGAGAGAGTGCCTGGCCATCAAGTGGGCACTCGAGTCTCTCCACTATTATCTGTTGGGGAGAAAGTTCCGTCTGGTGACGGACCACTCCCCTCTTAGATGTTTAAGTTAAAGACTTAGTTTTTGCCTCTGTACTGCGTCCGCTAATCTGCCTATCAGAGCGAATCCCCACACCGGTCACGGTATGGCGGTGTTATCCGGTCACTGTTCAGCGGTGTTATCTGGTCAATGTATGGCGGTGGTATCCAATAACTGGATGGCCATAACTGTATCCTTTTCCCTGACCACCCCATCCTTTTTTATACCTGGCAAGCACTTCAATGAGGGCCATGGGAGCCTATGGTTCCCGACCCCTCTGTTCTTCTTCATAGGCTTCAGGCTAGTGGCCTGAAGCCTATGAGGCAGTAGAGCAACAGTAGTTGCTAGAATGGAGTTGCTCCTGGCAGGTATGATGTCAGGGGAAGAGGCGGCGTCTCATCATACAGGGGGCGGGCCTCAAGATTTGCAGGAGATTCTACAGAGCACGTTTTTGGAGAGAGGGCAGAGGCTGCAGTCGGTGTGTGGAGGAGAATATTGACTGTTATTTTTACTTGGGGAGCTTTTTGCGGGGGCTGAAGGGAGGAGGAATAATCCTTGTACTGGAGACTGTATGTTAGAGGGGTCTGAAGAGAGGGGGTTGTGATATTATTTACATAGGACTGTATGTTGGAAGGGCTGAAGGCAGGGGGGTGATATTATTTTACATGGGACTGTATGCTGGAGGGGCTGAGGGCAGGAAGAGTGATTAATTTTACATGGGACTGTTTGCAAGAAGGGCTGGAAGGCAGGGGGAGTGATGTATCTTACCTGGGACTGTATGCTGGAGGGGCTGAAGGCAGGCGGCGAAGAGAGGGAGGGTGAATTTTTTTACATGGGACTGTATTCTGGAGGGGCTGAAGGCAGGGAAGTGAGGTGTCTTACATGGGGCTGTATGCTGGAGGGGCTAATGGTGGAGGGGGGGTTGTATCTTACATGGGACTATATGCTGGAGGGGCTGAAGGCAGGAGAGTGATGTATCTTACATGGGACTGTATGCTGGAGGAGCTGAAGGCAGGGGGAGTGATGTATTTTACATGGAACTGTATGCTGGAGGGGCTGAAGCCAGGAAGAGTGATTTATCTTACATGGGACTATATGCTGAAGGGGCTGAAGGCAGGAGAGTGATGTATCTTACATGGGACTGTATGCTGGAGGAGCTGAAGGCAGGGAGAGTGATGTATTTTACATGGGACTGTATGCTGGAGGGGCTAAAGGCAAGGGAGTGATTTATCTTACACGGGACTGTGTGCTGGAGGGGCTGAAGACAGGGGGAAGGTTGTATCTTACATGGAACTGTATGCTGGAAGGGCTAAAGGCAGGGGGGGTGATGTATTTTACATGGGACTGTTTGCAAGAAGGGCTGAAGGCAGGGGGAGTGATGTATCTTACATGGGACTGTATGCTGGAGGGGCTAAAGGCAGGCGGCAAAGAGAGGGAGGGTGATATTATTTACATGGGACTGTATGCTGGAGAGGATAAAGGCAGGGGGAGTTTTGTATTTTACATGGGACTGTATGTTGGAGGGGCTGAAGGCGGCGGGGGGTTGTATCTTACATGGGACTGTATGCTGGAGGAGCTAAAGGCAGGGGGAGTGATGTATTTTACATGGGACTGTATGCTGGAGGGGCTGAAGGCAGGGGAGTGATTTATCTTACACGGGACTGTATGCTAGAGGGGCTGAAGGCAGGGGGAAGGTTGTATCTTACATGGGACTGTATGCTGGAGGGGCTGAAGGCAGGGGGCGTCATGGATTTTACATGGGAAAATATGCTGGAGGGGCTGAAGGGGGCCATAATTATTACTATAATATAGAGGGGGCCATAATTATTACAATAATACTACAGAGGGGGCCATTATAATATTAATAATAATAGTACAGAGGGGCCATAATATATTATAATTATACAGAGGGCATTGTACTTATGGGCACTACGGGGGGATGGGAGGTCTGTTATCTAAAGATGATAGAAAAATGAGGAATCTAAAATAAAATCGGTGAAACTCTGCAGAGACGCGGCTGAAAGAAGGTATCATGACCATCCTATCTCCGAATGAAGACGCTGATGAAAGCTATGGTGCTGTATTCTGCTGTATATTTCATAGCAATGTATGTTATGTCTATCCAAATATCGGTTTTGGGGGGCTAGATATAGAATTTGGCCCACAATGCCGAAGTCTGGCCCCAGACTTCAGGTCACACTGTGTGTGTTCTGAATTCTGGGGCCTCACACCCATCTACTACAATACTACATTATCTGTACTCAGAGAGTTATCACTGTGTTACCTGTGCTGTTATGTAGGACTGCAGGTGACATCTACTGCATTAGGGCCCTTGCACACGACCGTATGCCCTCCGAGACATGCAGTCCGTGAGCGGGCCATATGTCCTGAAGCGGCATCAATCGTGCGCACGGGAGTACACAGCATCGTAGAGTACAATGATGCTGTGCACATCGAGCCGCCTGCTGGGCTATTGTCCCGTACTCATAAAATCGTGTGCAAGGGCCCTTATTTGTAAAAAGGGGTATGGTCGCAGGTGGGGGGGGGGGGCGCAATACTTGGCTTGTTCAGGTGCTGGCAACCCACGCTACGCCACCAATGACATCATCGGTGCATGCACATTAGTCATCTTTACTGCTACAGAAGCAGTACCAGATGCACTGAGCATGTGCCAGCAGTGTACACTATGGTGCAGGTGCAGGATTACAGGGCAGGGCGAGATGCCTGACCATGTCAATCACGGAGACAGGGAAGTGGGAAGTGGGGCAGATTGGAGGAGCCCTGGGGCAAGAGACCCTGAAAGCAGGGTGTGCCCTGGGGGAGACAAGTGCATAGCCTCTTCACTGTGCACAGCCCAGGGAGTACTAGAGCAGGACGACCACCATCGTAATATCCACATCTGCCTCTACTACTACTTCTGTCCTCTCCCCTCACACCATGTGGGCCACTGCACTAGTATTGCTTTATGCTTGCATAGGCTATCAAAGTGGCTTTGGAAGGAGCCTTTTTTTAGTTTTCACTTAGAAAAACAATATTACGGTAAATATAAACCTTTTTTTTATTATTGATGTAGTAAGAAATGAATACTAAAAGCAAATGCAGAAAAGTAAAGGTAATTCTAAACCATATTTACACTATTTATACAGAATATTGGTCTCAATAGATTTTTTAAATGGGACTAATTAAAATGTGATTCATGTAGTTATTCTCTATACCTTACATTGCATTGTAAAATGTATAGATTTAAATGTATAGGTATTACAGGCTTGTATGTGCAATTTCTGTACTAAAATAATAACTCACACTTTTCACCTGTTTATAGTGCTGTTCCTTCTACATGGTTCACTGCATGGATCTCACACAGACATGTACAATGAATGTATATAAAATATGGTCGATAGATCAGCAGCACAGAACGCGGCCTGGAGAACTCTGCTGAAAATGAACAATAGCTCTCCTATACCCTTGCTTTATATCCTCTTCATCCCATTACTTGGATCAAAATGGCTATTCCTTAGAATTCTCCTCAATTAACTCAAGTCTCTCACATACGATATCGTTATTGAATGGAAAATGAAATGGGTATATGGTCAATTAAATAAATGGCTTGAGGGCATTAAATTGAAAGTGCACTTTCTATGACGCTCTACTGGTGCAGGAAAAATGTGTAAGTTATTCAAAGAAACCTATTCTTTGACTACCATCAGAGTTTTTGATCAATGCTTCTTTAAGGTGAAGGGAATGAGACTGGAGCAGAACTAATATTGTAAGTAAATGTCTCATGGATTTTCTGAGAGCTAGGTAAATAGAAGTGGCGGAAGGAATTTTTATCATCCACATAAAAAATAAGAAAAAATATAAAGTAATATAGGTAGGTTTAAGATGATGCTCCCTTCCTACAGGGATTCTTACTATAATATATAATACAGATTCTTTCCAATTAATGTATTGACCATTGTAACATTGTTTTCAGTTATTTCTCGTTAACAGCTAAGCATTAAAGTGTAACTGTCATTCTTTTTCTTATTTTATGTGTAGGGTCAGGGATACCGACCATTTTTGTAATATACATACATACATAGGTCTAAGAGTTATAGATTATTGTGCAATACAACAGTGTTGTAGGGCTGGGGAACTGGTTCACAAGACAAGCCTTCCTTCTTCAGTTCACATCAATTCAGTCAGAAAAAGGAAAAAATCTAAATTGAACTAAAATCAAATTTACACTGCAAAACTTTCGGCTGATTATCGGGAATAAATTCTACTAAGAACACTCGATCTGTTTAATAGGCCAGTGTAAAAATGACGCAGGTCATCCGATGATGGAGCAAAACACTCGTTCATCGGGTGAAATGATCTTTCATGCAGCACATTAAATCACTGTTTCACAATGAATCTGTATGAGGACAAGTGATGGCAGTAGCCATTGTTCATCTCCATACAAAGGAGGTGATCATAAATGCAGGTCTTTACTTCCACTGAAGAGCAGGCAGTTATCAGGAAGGAATGGTCCCTTCCCGATAATTGCTTGCTCAGTCGGGAAATGTAAGGCTACTTTCACATCTGTGTTTTTCCTTTCAGGTATTGAGATCCGGCAAAGGATCTCAATACTGGAGTTAAAAGCTTCCTTCTTGTCCCCATTCATTGTCAATGGGGACAAACTGAAATGAATGGAACAGAGTGCACCAGAATACATTCTGCTCCATTTGGTTGTGTTCTCATGCCGGACAGAATGCAAGCAGCATTTTTCCGACCGGCATGGGATGCAGAGCAAGACAGATCCATCATAAAATACAATGTAAGTCAATGGTGCCAGATCCGTTTTCTTTGACACAAAAGAAAACGGATCCGGCACCCATTGACTTTCAATGGTGTTCATGCCGGATACATCATGGCTATTTTAAAGATAATACAACTGAATCCGTTCATAATGGATTCTGCCGATTGTATTATCCAGGTGGGAACGCTTTTGCTGATACATGGTGGATCTAACAAAAACACATGTCACCTTAGGAGGAGTTACAAAACTGATAAAAAAGTGGGCCATTTGTTTGTTAAAAAAATGCAAATGTAGACCAGGCATAGGCAGAGAAATATGTCTAACAAGCCAACTAAGTTGTGTCGAATTTTACCCAATTTGTGCCATTTTTGTTGACTTATTTAAAGTGGTCAAAAAAGGGCTACAAAAACATTTATCACCTATCCGCAAGATAGAATTCAATATTTTCCAGTCTCTAAATATTTTCTAAATCATTGCTTTTATTGTTACTAAGCAAAAAGTTTGAGCCTCAGACTTGAAAAAAGTTTTTTGAGGCCAAAACATTTTGGGGGTAATTTAACTGGTGTAAAATAGATCTGGCTTAGTTGCCCAAGGAAACCAATCAGATTCCAGCTTTCAGTTTGGACAGCTCCTTTGGAAAATGAAATGAGGAATCTGATTGGTTGCTATGGGCAAATAAACCAGTTCTACTTTACACCAGTTTGATAAATGATCCCCTTTCTTTGGTTGCATTTATTCTTGGCTAAAATAAAAATTGGAAGTTTTGACTTCTATGGCAATGCTGGAATGCCTTTCTAAGTTGCACAGACAGAGGGAATTGTGCTGGTGATCCTACAAATTCTATCCACATGATAGTTAGTATATGTATGATCGCTGGAAGTCTGACTGCTTGGATGCCACCAATGAAAACAGGGGTCCTGTGTTGAATGGAGCCATGGTCTCACATGCACACTGTTGTTCCATTCAAAGTATATGGGACTGATGAAAATAGCTGAGTGCTGCACTTAGCTATCTCAATCAGTCCCGAAGATACTAAATTGAGCAGTAGTGCACATGCATCACCTCCAACCCATTCTAACAGGGAAAACCTGTTGAGGGCCAACAATGGAGGTTCTACAAATCCTATCTGCAGCATAATTAAAGGGAGTCTGTCATCACAGTTTCACCTTTTTAACCCTTCCCATAGCTTTCTAGCAGCATTACAGTTGATAAAAACGTTACCTTTATAAGCAATCGTGGACTTATAAAACTGGCAAAAATCATCTTAGTAGGATATGCAAATGAGGGCTTGCAAGTGCCCAGGGGCGGCGTAAACCGCTTAGGTGCCCAGGCAGCTCTGCCTTATCGTCGCTTCCCTCCCCCCAGTCTTTCCCTCTGCCCGCCCATCCTTTCCCTCTGCCCGCCCATCTTCCTACTTCTTCTCTCGCCGAGATCCCGCACCTGCACGCTGAGTCCGTTGGCTGGCATATTCCTGGTACGGCATCACAGTAATTGATGCGCATGCGCCGGCTAACTCGCCGTCTTATCTTTTGCCTCTCTTCCAGTAGTGCCATTGACTCATGCAGTGTCTAATATGCGTAGGACCCTGAAGGATCCTAAAGATACCCCCTCCTTTATAGCAACGCGGGTCTAAAACTGAACTTTGTGTTTAACTCAAAACCGCCACAATTCTTTTTGACCGTTACTCATATTTGAATTGTACCGGAATTCAAGAGTTAAATTATAAAGTAATACTAAATGGTACAGAACCCCTGAATTGTTAACCCTTCTATCTCTCCTCTTTGCTGGAGATGCCATACTGTAAAAGTACTGGCTCTTTTCTCATCTCTATTTCTCATCTCTGGATTACATGTGAAAAGTTGGTTTCTTTTTGGAAATCTGTCTATAAGACCTTAAATATCATCTTTTCTTTTCAAATATTATTGATTTGACTCCAAAATTATTTTACTTAATTTGTATGACACAAAAACAGCTGCATCAAGCATCCGGTCGCAATGACTGGGAAAGGCCTATCCCTGTGATTTAACCCCTCAGGTGCTGCGATCAAAGCTGATCATGGCACCTGTGAGGCTCCCTCTGCCTTCCAATCGGAACCCCCGCAGTGTAATTGCAGGGCTACCATTGGTTACCATGGCACCCTGGACACTGCTGAAGCCTTCCACGTGCACGGGGCCCAACTCAGCAGGGACAGTGTAAAAATCCTACTCACCCTAATAGATATCCATTAGGGTGAATAGGACAAGGGATCAAAAGGTTCTAGCCCCCCTAAGGGGGCTAATAGTTCTTAAATAAAAAGTGAAAGAACCTTAAAATATTAAAAGTTTAAAACACCCCCTTTCCCAATTTTACATCTGAAAGTATATTAACAATAAAAAAAAAAAACATATCAGCTATCGTATAATCCAAAAATGTCTATTAAAATATTTTTAAAAATTCCTGTGTGGTGAATACCGTAAAGTAATAAAAAATTAAAAACATGATTTGCCATTTTTTAGCCACCCCCTTCCCACAAAAAAAATTGAACAGTGATCAAAAAGTCATACGCACCACAAAAATGAAAAAATAAATGAAAAATGGGTCCACCTTATCCAAAAAGTGACAGTCTTTATTTTCTTAGTGGAGGTTAAAATCTAATATTCAATAACAGCGTCTACGCATTTCGGACCCCTGTGTTTAGGTCCTTATTCATGACCAATGTGCTTGTAGGTTAAAGGTTGCAATCAAGTGAGACAAGATACACATGTAAGATATACATCAATACAAAAAACTATAAAACAAGGAAGTAAAATCCATGATGACTAAAAAGAAACTAATAATGTAAGATGAAGTCATGTCTTCGGTATAACCCAGCTGGAGCGCAAAAAAATCCAAAGGATTCTCTGTTGAGTAGTTTCCTTCCATAGTCTCTGCCTCGACTTGGTCAGCAGACTTGCTCCACACCCTGGACAGAAAAGCCAGACACATTTCCCTGGTGACAAACCACAAAGTGTAAACTAGCGGCAGAAACATTTCTTTCCTTGTAATGCGTTATATCCGATAAATGTTTTCTAATTCTTGTTTTGACCTCAATATATTGTAGTTGTCAAATTGTGCAAGTTATGCAATATACAACATATTCCATATTGCAATTAATGTACTACATAGTAACATAGTAACATAGTACATAAGGCCGAAAAAAGACATTTGTCCATCCAGTTCGGCCTGTTATCCTGCAAGTTGATCCAGAGGAAGGCAAAAAAAAAACCTGTAGAAGCCAATTTTCCCCACTTTAGGGGAATAAAAAATTGAAGATTATGCTAGCTTTAGTGTACTTATAATCTTAATTTTAGTAATGACAGGAGGCGAGTATTTTGCATTAACTTCCTTTACTAAACTCCACATAGCAGTAAAGAATAAGAGAAAACGATGACCAATCAAAATGCAACAGTAGTATATAATGCCAGCGGTGTAACTCCTCCTCCTCTTTCATAAGCGACATCAGGAACCCGAAGAACAAAGTCCAACCGCCTTCAACAGCTATCACCGGAAGAAAACCAAACCAGAGGAACCTTGCCGAAGAAGATCGATCCCGAACTTGAGACCATCATCAAAGGGAACTTGCTTGAACCAAGATCTTCAGAAGCCGACGGTCAAGCACCAACAAACGTCCATCCTAAGACGAGACCGCTAACCTTGCGAATTTACACTGAAAGAAAGCGTGTAATGGGTTAGGAAACTGATTTGAACCTGGATGTAATAATAAACTGACATCTAGATACCGCACATATTTTTAACGGAAAAAGAATATTGCACATAAACAGCACCACCCCCCCACGAATGAAAAAGAAGAGAAAAAATCACATTACAATAGTACTTACGAGAGTCTCCTGACCTATGGGTGGGAAAGAAAAAATGGGGTGGGAAAATACTCGCCTCCTGTCATTACTAAAATTAAGATTATAAGTACACTAAAGCTAGCATAATCTTCAATTTTACCACATGACAGGAGGCTTCCTATTTTGCATTTTTTAACGCTGATTTAATAGACACATGGCCGCACTCGAGCTCGGGCGAAAATAGAAAGTCCGGAAAGTGGATTCTCTAGACCAGTCCGCCGCACGAAGGATGTCTGCAAGAGAAGCGCCCGCTAAGAAGGCCGACGAGGCAGCTGCCCCGCGTACCGAATGTGCCCCAAAAGAGGGATCTACCCCCGCCAGAGATAGGATCCATCGTATCCACCTCGCGAGCGTGGTAGTCGAGACGGGAACGTGAGGTCTAACATAGGATACAAGTAGTTGCCCCACCGCTGAAACCCGGAGGGTGGAAGTGAGCTCCACGTACCGATGAAGAGTAGACACCACACACAACTGTGGTTCAGAGGCAAAGAAAGGATAAAACACCGAAGAAGAGTCTGATTTGGTGCGTCGAGATACTCTAAAAGTAACCCCCTCAGGAGAAACCGAAAAACCGTCAATGTCAAACGCTCGTATATCAGAGACCCTTCTGAAAGAAACCAGACATAGTAAAAGAGTTAATTTGGCCGAGAGTTGTCTGAGGGACAGATTATCATTTGTCGGCCAATCCCTGAGGAATTGGAGAACCAGCTCTACGTCCCACAGATGAGAATATTTAGGTCCCGGCGGCCTTTGTAATCGTATACCCCTAAGTAGACGACACACCAGCGGGTCCCTACCAACAGGAATCCCCGAGGTGGGGACATGTGCCGCCGAAATTGCGGAACGAACTACATTGAGAGAGCGATAGGAGCGGCCCATAGAGAAAAGATGGGAAAGAAAATTTAGGATGGCAGTCACAGGTGCAGTAAATGGATCGAAGTTCCGTTCACCGCACCAAGAGGACCAGGAATCCCAAGCTGATAAGTAACATCTTCTGGTCCCGGGTGCCCAGGAGTCCCAAATGAGGTCTCTAGCCGTCTGCGATAGGTTGCTGGTCTGCCAGGCTCCCCTGAAAGAGACCAAGCCACCAGAAAGAGGCGGTCCTCGATCACCAGGGGATGGGGATTCCCTTTCGGATCCGTGAGAAGCATCGGGCACGATGGCAGGAGTAGTGGATCCATGTAGGACAGCGCCAAGAGATCCGGAAACCAAGGTTGACTCCGCCAAAGGGGAGTGATGATTAGAAGGGAGACACGTTGATTCCGTAGGTACTGAATTGTCCTCGCTATCATGGAGAATGGAGGAAACGCGTACGCCCCTTCGGCCGGCCATTGCTGGAGAAACGCGTCCACTGCCCTGCTCTCCATGTCCGGAAGCCAACTGAAATAATCGTGCGTCTGTCTGTTGTTGCGGGAAGCAAACAGATCCAGTCGGAAGGGGCCTCTCCTGGTTGAGAGCCTCCGGAAGATCCGCGGATCCAGTCTCCAGTCGCTGTTGTCCCTCCAATGCCGAGAGAACCAGTCTGCCGTCAGATTCGTTTCCCCGGGAGATACTCCGCTTTGAGCGAGATATTGCAGGGGAGGCAGAAATCGAAGATCTCCTTCGTTATTTCGGATAAAAGTCGAGACCGGGCTCCGCCTAGGCGATTGATATAACGCACCGCCGAGATGTTGTCCATCCGGAGAAGAATACAACAGTTCGACCTGCCCTTTGTCAGGCTGCGGATTGCAAACGACCCCGCGAGGAGTTCCAGACAATTGATGTGAAGAGAAATCTCTTGAGAGGACCAAGCCCCTCCCGTCGACCTTCCTTCGCCCGTCGCGCCCCAGCCCCAAAGGCTGGCGTCTGATTCCAGAACGATGTCGGGCGAGCTGCAGAAGATGGCCCGGCCGTTCCATGCCTCCATGCTGTCGAGCCACCATCTGATTTCGTCCCTGACTTCTTCCGATATCGGAATTGTTTGATCGTAGGAAGGATTCCGGTGAAGGAAGGAGGTCTTCAACCGTTGCATCGCTCTGTAGTGGAGCGGTCCTGGAAAAATGGCCTGAATGGAGGCGGATAGTAGTCCCACAATCCGAGCCAGCACACGAAGTGGGATGGAGTGGCAACGAATGACCCTGCGTAGTTCTTTTTTGATGACTGTGATCTTTGACGCCGGCAAACTTAACGTGCTGGTTCTGGAGTCTTCACGAAGCCCAGAAATTGCACCGTTTGCCGTGGGCATAACTCCGACTTCAGAAAGTTCACCACGAAACCCAGAGACGTCAGGAAATCTATGGTAAAGCGTGTGTGTAGATCCAGTCTGGACTTGTCAGAGCAAAACAGAAGCAGGTCGTCCAGGTAAATAATGCACCGAATTCCTTGTGCGCGTAGATGAGTGACTACAGGCTTCAGCAGCTTGGTGAAACACCACGGGGCGGAGCTGAGGCCGAACGGTAGGCATGTAAATTGCCTGGGAAGACCCTGCCACCGGAACCTGAGGAAGCGTCGGCAAGTCCTGTGGACCGGCACCGACAGATATGCGTCCTTGAGATCCAGTCTTGTGAACCAATCCCCGTCCTGGAGAAGGTCCCTCAGGAGGTGGATGCCCTCCATTTTGAAGTGCCTGTATCGAACGAAGGCGTTGAGCCTCCTTAAATTTATAACAGGCCTGAAATCCCCGGTCTTCTTCTTCACCAGGAAGATATTGCTGAAGAACCCTCCTTGATCGTGAGCGGGTTCTATTGCTCCCTTCAATCGGAGTTCTTGCAATTCGACTTCGATAAGTTGTTCGTCTTCCGCGGACCCACTTAGAGGACGCGGTGGGATTGTCTGTTCCGGGAGGCCTACCAAGTCTATGACGTAGCCGTGCACCGTTTGCAGGATCCAAGCGTCCGTCGAGATGGCCGTCCAGTTCTGAACATAAAGTGCAATACGACCTGCAGTACGATTGGTAAGAGGCACCTGAGACAACAGACTTACCTGTGGGGTTGAAACGTGCTCTGCCACGGGAACGCGATCCACGACCTCTGTCGGCCCCTCTGGTGAAGGAGAAAGGCTGCCTGTAGCCCACTTCTGGGTAAAATGGTTGCGGCCTCTGAGATCTGGGGCCAGAAGGCCAGAAACGGCTGGCTGCGCGGCCCCTGTAGCGGCCAGCCCTGCCAAAAACACCTCTCTGAGGATTGCCTCTAAAGACCCGCTTCATAGAGGTCTGCGCTTTATTGAGTGACGTGAAAACATTCACATGTTTGTTGAGTTCCTTCAAAAAGGCGTCACCAAAGAGTTTGCCCTGTGCCAGTGGTCCTAGTTCCTTGGTGCCCAATTCCACCAATTTTCCGTCCAAACGGAGTAATGCTGCTTTCCTCCTCTCAGCGGAGAGGGATACATTGGCGTTGCCCACGAAACAGAAGCATCGTTGAGCCCATTCACGAATATCGTGCGCCCATTCACGAACCATATTGGTATCGAATTGGTCAGCCCTTGTGAGGGCGTCATCCACCAAAAATAAGATGCGGGAAAGTGGGCCGATGGCGTCCAGCAATTTATCTTGCGTGCCATGGAATGCTTTCTCCACCCCTTTACGGGGGTCACGGACTCCCCGAGACATGAAGGTGGTCATGATCTGGTCGAATTCCGGAGTCTGAGCCACCTGGTCAGGTAGCGAAGGCCGAGGGCATTCAGAACGTAGACGGTTACGTACCGTCTTGTCCATGGGCTTGCGAAGCCATAGATGCATGAACTTCGCCAAATGATCAGGGGGTGTCCAGTCCCCTGACCGCGGGTGGCGAATGTTTCTTGGGTCAAAGAGACGTTGGCCCGAAGGGTCCAGAATGACCTCCTCCTCGTCCAGGGTTGGTGTTGAATTATCTGGAGGATGTTTGTTGTCCGAGAAAGCATCCTGCCGAAATCCAGTTTGTGACCCTTCATCTGATCCCCAAAAATCATCGGGTGAATCGGAGTCTGCGGCTTGCCACGAGTCCACGACATTCATGGAGGGGGAAAGCCTCTCCTCCTCATCCGAGGAATAATGGTGTCTTGGCGGGGGCACAGAGGGAGTAGGTTTGCTAAGCTTGGGGGCCTTGCCCCTGTCCGTGGCAGTCTCCCTATCCCCTTTCCAGTGTCGTTTAGGTGGGCGAGCTTCGGTATAGCCCCGAGATTGGGAAGCTTCGGAATCATAGTCCTGGGCTTGGGGTACCGCGGGGTTTTTCCCCTGATCGGCTGATGTGGCCATAACCCTGGCGAGGGCTTTTTCCATGGAGGCCGCTACAGCTTCATCTATCATGGCCTGAAAATTTGCTGCGTTCTGATCCATCATAGCAAGGGCTATGTAGCGGAGCGCACGGCACAGGGCAGGAAGGGTAGGTAGTCTGTATAGTGTCGGTACCCGCAGTACCTATAACCCCAGCAGGGTGATTGGGTTTTTCTCTGGGTTGCGCCCAGGTAATTGTGGATGTATGTAGTCACACCACTTAGCAGCAGAGAACAGGGTCTCACCCTGAAGCACAGGGTAGTCAACCCCTTAAGTGCTTGCACAGACTCAGGTAACTGACCTGGAGAACCTCCGTTCCTACTGTAGGACTGCCGCAAGTAGAAAAACGGGGACAGAAAGGGCCGAGCAGCTGGTGAGCGGAGTACGGCGTTGTCCAAGATGGCGGCCTCAGATCTCGCGATGCGAGAACAAGATGGCCGCCGCTGATGACGGGCGGGAGAGCTCTGTCGGCGCCGTGTAGAAGAAAAGAAAAAAAAAAAAAAAAAAAACAGTTAAGCCTGCTGAGGTGATTCCGCTAGGAGAAAGGGGTGAGCGTTACCCCAGGGGGAGAGAGAACTAAGCGACCCGCCGGTGTTATAGGCGGCGGGCCGATTGGTAGGAAAGCGCAGACGCGCGACATGGCGGCATAGGGATAAAAATCCTGCCGCTCCAACCTAATCCGTACAGGGAACAGACCCACTATAAACGGAACAATCCCCCCCTCATGAAATACAATTAATAATATGATAAAACAATATGTTAAAACCCTCCATAAAAGGAAGAGCAAAACTCTGACCTGTCTTGTCTGATGGAGCAGTAAAGAAAGAGGAGGAGGAGTTACACTGCTGGCATTATATACCTACTGTTGCATTTTGATTGGTCATCGTTTTCTCTTATTCTTTACTGCTATGTGGAGTTTAGTAAAGGAAGTTAATGCAAAATAGGAAGCCTCCTGTCATGTGGTAAAATTCCTTCCCGACTCCATACTGATGGAGTTTAAAAATATGCCATTAGCTGTTGATTTTAACTGTTTAAAAATTCTCATATATTTGCAGCATATACATAGGTTATGGCTATATTTGAAATGACCCTCATGATGGAGCCAAGTTGGTTTATTCTCTGTTTACAAAAATGGTACCAGTAAAAACTACAGTTTGTCCAGCAGAAAATAAGCCCTCACATAGCTCTGTAGACTAAAACATTAAAAAAAATTATGGCTCTCAGAACATGGCAATGCAAAGAAAATGTCGATTTTTTTCAAAGGTTTTTATTTTTTAAAAGTAGTTAAAAAAAAAAAAACTATAAAAGTTCATTATCGCCTTATTCATATTGAGCAACAGAATAAGGATGTCATGCCAATTTTAGCACGCAATGAACACCGCAATGTCAAAACCCCAAAAATCTTGGTGGAATTGTGTTTTGTTTTTTCGATTTAACCCCACAAAGAATCTTTTTCCAATTTTCCAACATGAGACAAGGTCCAACCCCTTTATTCTCCCTACATACAGTATATGTTTTGCCCAGAGTGTTGATTTTTGATTGGATGTAAATTTTAGGCTAAATGCACACTATAAACATACCAATACAGTTGCATACTGTGTATTTTCCTTTGACTTTACTGCGTGGTACATGCTTCTTCTGGAATTTCAAAATCAACATTTCAATACAGTTGAAACAAAGTTATAACGACATATATACTGAAAAGGCAATGCAGTGTGAATTTCCACAATACTTCATGAAATGCTGTTAAAACCAATCCTCCAGTAATTACCAGGACACACGATGTATATATTCCAATCATTTGATAAATTATTTGATTATGGACAATATGTCAGCTTTTCAGAAATGCTGAGCTTTTTGCTCAGCAATGAGCCAGAACTTCTGCTTACTTGCAGTCATAGTGAAAAAGATGAACATGGTCTCTGTAGAAAGAAGACACAAAATGCAATAACTTGGCAGAAACAACACACTGAAAATTACCTACAACCATTTTTTGTTAATGCCAAGTGCACAGAAGACAGAACATTAAAATCAGAGTGTAATCTTTTCTATGACATTGATTTGTATCACACATTTATTTCTTTGTCCTCATCTTATTCCTTTGTTTGAGATTGCTTTCATTGCCTTCAACATTTCTTCTTTGCAATAACCTGAACAGAATTCTAGGCTATATCACGAGTGTCGGAACTGGAGAAAAAGAGTTCTGCTAAAGACATTATTCTGGATATAAAAATTCCAATCCACTTGAAATTTCATACTATGAATGTTTTACTCTGACAGGATTAACAAACAAGACACTTTGCAGATGTTGAGCCTAGACAGAACAATGCTTCCATCTTGGAAATACAAGAATTGTTCAATGTTTCAAAAAGCGATTACACTCACCTAATTATTACGCTGTGCCATATGTTCATATTATTATGCTCTTACGTTCTTCAGATTTCATACTTGATGTATGAGATGTTTTCTGCTTAATTTTATGAACACAAATATGTTACAAGTTAACAAAAAAAAACAACATATTTTGCAAGTCTTGTTTGGAATGAATTACAGAGGAAGGCAGCAGCAGTAATCTTACAGATATGGAGAGAAGAGGTTGATTTGCATTTCCACCTATGCCAAGAAAAGCTTGGCAAACTACAATTCGGCTTCTCTGGCAGATTTAATGATACACCTCATCCGCTTGCCATACATCACCATTGTTCTTGACCCTTAACTTCCATTCCTGACAAAGATTTCTCTGGCAGGGAAATTAACCAAATAAAACCATGTGCTGACATCTGCACAGATAACAAGGACCACTGATTTTCTTGTACTATCAGCCAGTGTTATATTGTGTCATTTAAAGCATTTTCAATCTCTCAGCACACAGCAATGCACTGGGACAAGAACTAGTATTTCAACATTGTACTCTATATGAAAGAAACCATGGTTAACTGGCATCTGGACAATATTGTCAAGTGGTACCCTGACTGCCATTCGTTGCATGCCACTTTCTCTTAATTCCGTCTCCACCTCCTAACCTGTATTGCCCCATCATTTATAAATGTTTCAGATGTCTTCTGTGTCTTACAAAGTGACAAGTTGCCTCCTCATGGGAAATATGACTACCCTATTGGTTCAGTGCCTGGTTCCCAACTGCCCAAGGAGTGCACTTTATATCTGTCTGTCCCTTACCGTCAAGCTTTGAAAGTCTATATTACTGAAAGTCTACAAGGGATTCATTAGATCTTGCTTGTCATATGTGGGGTGGAGAAAAAGCAGTATCCTTTGCCACTGATACCCGACTTGTTTAATCAGCTGCAGAGGAACAGAATTTTCACAATACTTTATCTGAGGGGAGCTTATAACTTGATAAGGATAAAGTCTGGAGATGAATGTAACACAGAATTTAATTACCAAGAGGGACATTCCCAGTTCATAGTTATGTCTTTTGATCTTTGTAATGTTTCAGTGTAAGTATGATGAACCGGTTCATTACGAACCAGGTTCGTTATGAATTACACAAAAATTCTTCCGCTAACAAACCCAAAGCTTTTCAGCCTTTATGGTGCGCTGCTGTTTTTTTTCTCAAAACTACAAGTTTCTGCATAGGCTTATTGCTAACACAGAAACCCAATAGCATTCTTCTGCAAACGCTGAGCAATTGCAAATTTTTGTATTATATCTGTCCAGTGTTATTAAAGGCAGTGCATTATTGCAGAAGAAATTTACAGCAATAAAACCATTTTTATACCAGTAGATTTAAATTCAAATAACACAATAGGCAGAAATCATTTTACCGGCCTTTCCTTCATCCTTATATTGATGTTGTGGGTGGGAGTAATATCATACCAGGTTTACAACATGATTTTCACACTAGAAAGGTCTTTTTTGTTTCTGCGTATTTTAGCACACATAGGACAATAAGCAGAAATATTACTGATCCCAAAATTTCCCTATTCCCAAAGTAAATTGTCAATAGCAGTATTCACTGTGTTTGTAGAAGGGAAAGAACATTTAATTGAACCTCTGTCCAAGTTATAGTTGACACTCTTGCAATTTTGCTATAGGGATTCCATACTTTGGGTGACTGTGTACCAAACATGTGTTGTTTCATTTAGGAAAATTGTGAGTTAATATAAACTCTAATAATAAAATGTCTAGAATACAGAAGGGTTCAAAATGAAAGACCCAGGCCTCATCCTCCCAAAGCCGTAGTAGTAGTAGTAGTAGTAGTAGTAGTAGTAGTAGTAGCAGTAGCAGCAGCAGCAGCAGCAGCAGCAGCAGCAGCAGCAGCAGTAGTAGTAGTAGTAGTAGTAGTAGTAGTAGTAGTAGTAGTAGTAGTCCACAGTTCACCCTGGCTTTGGAAAGGTGCAACATTATCATTAAGGAGAAAGAGGATGTGTTGTAGATTGGATGGCTCATTATTTCTCTCAGGCATAGCAGGATCATGTGGAGGTCACTTCTGAGTGCAAAACCATTCCTTGGAGCCAGGGTTCACATCATTCCTTCTATACCTCCTCCTTGAAGCCCCAGAGAAGCCTTTTAGTGGCGTCTTCTCTGTCTTCACTACCCCCTCCAAGTAGGATGCCTTCTTTTTTCCTAGGAAGAAGCAACATAATGACAACAAACACTCTGGCAAATAGTCAAGAGAACCTCCCTGTTGATGACTTGTGTTAGAGCAGTCAGAATTTGGATTTCCCTGGGGGGGAGGTTGAGGGGGAGGTGGGAGACCCCATGCATAGCTGTGGTGGTAGTATTAGTGGAACTAGAAGATACACTGGTGGAGTTAGGAGCAGTGGTAGCTAAAATACAAAGTAGGGAATTGGGTGGGGCCAAGGAGTCCACCATAATATATCACAGTCTGATTAAAGTGGCAGCAAGGGTGAGGAATTTGATGATGATTGTGTCTTGAACAGGACCTGGGAGCCGTATTGGAATGGTAAGGAGGAGGTAACATCTAATGTGGAAAGTAGTGGTAGCGCCAGCAATAAAGAGCAGAGGCATCATATGTCCATAACCTGCCAAAGAATTGCCAGGACCAGATCTCCTTCAGGAACTGGTGATGCCGCTGTTACTATGGGTGCAACAGCCCCAAACTTGCCAGAGCTAAACCGAGCTCGGCTGCACTTGCCAGAGCTAAACCAAGCTCGGCTGCCGCTAGCTCTGTGCAAGTACTGCACATTCTTCCTGGAAGTTTCTCTCCACGCTCCTAGAAGACAACATTTGCCTGTACAAGGTCTGTAAGAGCAAAATAAGCTGTGGGCAGTCAAACACAAACTTAGGCACCACAGTTCTATTGAACCACATAAAGAGGCATAACCACATAAAGAGGCATAACCTGATCCAGTTGGAAAACAGAGATGGCCGCCAGCTAGAAGAGTTTCCACCTTCTCTCGGTCTCATTTGCGGCAGTCAGGCTACATCCACATACAGTATGGTGCCCTTGTAATTGTCATCATCAGTTACTGCTTCTCCTGCTCATACTCCTCCTCACCCTGTTGTCAGCAATCGATAATGGAATGTTAAGCCTGGAAACAACTTTACATGCCCAGCAATCTAATGGTGTGCCCACTCAATTCCCACCTGGCCAAGTTGCTGGCGGTGCAGTTGCTGCTGTACCATTTAGTGGAGTCTGCTGCTGCTGCCTTTAGTGAGCCAATAGCGTGTGCTGAGCCTCACTGTAAAATACCTATCAGTTGTTTCTCCAAAAAAAGCCTTGTACTCTCATGTGGCAGAGAACGTGGGCCACTCCTTGCAATTGTTGCTGTACCGCAATATGCCCATAACAGTGGACACCTGTAGCAGCTGTCATGGGCAGGTAGAGCACATGTCTTTCCTTGCCCACTGGGTCAATTATTTTTGTTGCAGAGGCGAGATAGCACCCCAGCAATAAGGCTAGGTCCTGTTTACACGTATAAATTGATGTCAGCATGGCTCCTAGGGGAGCCAGGCACTTATCTGTCTCCTCCACCTCCGCCATGGACATCCTCCAGTCCCCTACAACAGCAGGGCATAGCGTCACTTCCATTTCCTCCTATTACATGTGTCAAATCAAGTGTTGCCATGGGGTGGAACAGTAGCCACATAATAATCTGTTAGTAAAGTGCATCAAGCAGCAAATACCCCGCTGGCTATCTTTACAACTGGGCATGGTGGTCAGCAACAATGGCCGCAAAACATGCTCCCTGCATGGCACACCTTATTAACGTAGTCCTGCAATGCTTTTAAAAAAAGTACACTGGCTTGCACAAGGTGCTGCCAATATCCAGGAGACTGTCCTCATATTTCACCCATTCTTATGTGGCAAGGAATGCTTTCCTGGACTTACAGAGAATGAAGGATATACTGTTATATCACTTAATCCACAATGTTCCAACTCGTTGGAATTCCACTGTGCACATGCTAGAGCATTGGTAAGAGCTATGTAAAGCCGAGCTTGATTTTATCATGTAGTGCAATGGGAATTTTAAAGACAGGCTACCTATAGAGTGGCATTATGTTACACTACAGCAGGGGTCAACAATCTACAAGGGCAAACTTTTGCACAACAGATGTGCCAGTCTTTGGTCCCCTCACATACTATGCCTTTGGTGCCACAAAAATAAGATCCCAAAAAGTAAATGTTTGGCGACCAGTGCACTACAGACTGCTATGAATAAATCTGTTGTCTGGCTGAAGGAAAGTCTAAAATTTGGAAAAATATATTTCCCAGTGCAACCCTACTGTTTGTAGGAACATTTGGCCAAATTAACATTTATTGAAAACTGTACATTGTCCCATTAACTGGTCCTCATTAAACTCTAGGGCCCATTTGTCAGGCATTCATTATGTTTTTGTTCACATCAAACCTTCCAGACCTCCATCATGCATGTACGATGGAAGTCCGGTCTTTAAAAATGGCACCTGCTCACAGATTGTGACTAGAGATGAGCAAATCGAAGCTGACGAAGTGGAATTCGTTTAGAATTTCAGGAAAAATTTGATTCGCAATGAATGCGAATTTCCTCGCGCTTCCTGGTAACGAATCGCATTTTTCCTAAAATGGCGGCTGCACGTGTGAGGACTGAGGACATGGGGCAAGGAACTCTGGGAATGCAGGATCACCCAGATTGACATGCATGCATACAGCCAATCAGCAGCCAGCCAGCCCTGTGATGTCACAGCCCTATAAATATGGCGGCCATCTTAGAGTCAGACATTTTCCAGCATTCAGAGTGCAGGGTCAGACGTGTGAATGCACTAGGTACAGCAATTGGAAAAACCTCATTGGGGAAAAAAAAGACAGAAAAAATTATTTATACAGTAAGTGCAGGGAAAGGATATGGAGGCATCATTTCACAACATCTTAGTGCAGGGAGAGACGTCAGAAGGCGCTAGGGACATTGATAGGAAAGCGATTTACAAGTGCAGGGAAATATTTGGGGATCTAAATAGCCATTAGACAGGTCTGTCATTCCAGCTATTTGTTATTGGGCTGCAAGTGTTATGTTGAAAAGCCTTTAGTGGCTTAAATCTTAGTATCTTTAGTAACTTATATAAGTACTACAAGAAAAATATATGCAAATTTCATTTCTGCAGTTATTTCAGTAAAATAAGAAAAAAATATACGCACTGCACTGTTGCAGTTATTTCTGGTGAAAGCGTATAGGGGCGTATTTCAGTACAACAAGAAAAATATATTCTCAGTGCATTTCTGCAGTTATTTCTGGTGAGAGCGTATAGTGTCCTATTTTAGTCCAACAAGAAAAATATATATTCACAGTTCACTTCTGCAGTTATTTCTGTTGAAAGCATGTAGGGGTGTATTTCAGTAAAAAAAGAAACATTTTTTGGGGAAATTTGATTGGTGAATGTACACTTTCTTCTGTATGAACTGAATTCCATTATCTAGTGTTGGGCGAGCATGCTCGGCCGAACACTTTTTTTACTCGAGCATCGCGGCCAAACACCAAGTGCGCTCGAGCGCGATGCTCGAGTCTCCTCCCTGCTACGCAACCAAAAAACGTGCGTGGAGGTACTGGCAGTCACTATAATGCCGTAGCCATGTTGGTCGCTAGCATTACAGTGATTGGCTGGCCGGAATGCGTCATCGGGTGCTATATAGGTCTGCTATGAGGCCTGCGATACACCGGCTACCACCAAATATTAATTAAGGGGTTTGATTTACCGGCTTCCAGCAAATACTCATTATTGGGTTCTATATACCTGTTTCCACAAAATACTGATAGAGGGGATTGATATACCAGATTCCACAAAATATTGATTGAGGCCTGCGATATACCTGCTTCCACAAATACTGCTCTTCTGGAAGGTGCCCCAGGCCGGAGCCTAAGTGGGAAGTTGGAGAAGGTGCGTGCGATTAAGTCAAAGGATGCACCAGAGTTGGTTGAGTGGCTCACTCAGCCTTCCGCTTCTGCAACCTCCTCATCCTCTGTATCAGCACCCTCCTCAATCTCTGCAGTGTGCACCACCAAATACACGACGACCACCACTACCAACACCATAGCCCCTCCACTCGAGTCAGAGGAATTATTTTCGCATCCTTTCCCAGACCATATCGATGCACAGCCATTCTTGGCATCGGATGAGGAAGAGGAGGTAGCAACGGCCGCCACCAAGCAGTCTGACAGTACCAAGATCAGCCCAAGGAGGGTGGTCCCCACGGTTTCTGACTGCTCCGAGATCGCAAATGTCAGTGGTGGTGAAGGTGACAATGATGACGTATTGATGGATGTAACATGGGTGCCCACAAGAGAGGAAGAGGAGGGAAGTTCAGAGGGAGAGACGGAGCAGCAGATAGGGAGTAGAAGGAGAAGCAGTCAGAACTTGCTGTGCAAAGGAGGCAAAAACAGACTGCAAATGTATCTGGAGTGAGCCATCCACCATGCACGGTCACATCTGGCACTCCCAGGACGCCGGCACATGGCTCCGCAGTGTGGGCTTTTTTTAACGTGTCAGCTGCTGACAATAGTGCTGCCATCTGCAGCCTGTGCTGTCAACGCATAAGTCGCGGTAAGCCCAACACTCACCTAGGGACGACTGCCTTAAGAAGGCACCTGGCCTCCCATTAACGAGCCTAGTGGGAGCAACACCGTCAGAACCCACAAAGCCACACTCCCAGCGCTTCACGTCCTGCCTCTTCTCCTTCACCTCTCTCCTCCCATTTGTCCTCCACTCCACCTTCCACCGTGCTGTCGTCGCGTTTATCTGGCAAAAGGCATACTTCCGTGGCCCAAATGTTCGAACATGAAAAGTTCATGACGCTGGATAACCCTCTTGCCAAACGGCTTACCGCCGACTTGTCAGAACTGCTAGCCCGCCAACTGCTGCCATATAAATTGGTGGACCCGGAGGCCCGGAGAAGGGCATCCCAGAGCTATATGGCCATGTTCAGCGGCAAGTGAATGTATCTCTGGCACATAGTGTCGGTGCCAAGATACATCTGACCACAGACACGTGGTCTAGCAAACATGGGCAGGGAAGATACATAACTTTTACTGCCCACTGGGTGAACCTTCTGACGGCTGTCAAGCATGCAACCCGTGGCACCCATGTAGATTTGGTGTTACCGCCACAGATTGCATGCAGGCCTGCCTCTTCTCCATCCTCCGTCTCCTCTTTGGCTGACTCCTGCTTTCCCACTGCTACCCCCCCTCCAGCTCTCCAGAACCTATTCGACGTGCCAGGTGAGACATTGCCATGCTGTGCTGCGGCTGTTGTGCCTGGAAGCCAAGCGCCACACCGGTCCGCACTGCTTTCCACTCTGCAGTCACAGGCCGATCAGTGGCTAACCCTGCTCAATTTGACAGTGGGTAAAGTGGTGTGCGACAACGGTGCCAATCTGCTGAGCGTGCTGAAACCGGACAAAATGACACACGTGCCGTGCATGGCACCAGTCCTGAACTTAGTCATGCAGCGATTCGTTGCCAAATATCCCGGGGTCAAGGAAGTCTTGCGGCAGGCCAGGAAAATCTCTGGCCACTTTAGAAGATCTTACACAGCGGCGACACCACTTGCCCGTGAGACGTCTAATTTGTGACTGCCCGATGCGCTGGAACTCCACCTTTTATATGCTTGATAGGCTGCTCCAGCAGAAACTTGCCATTAACGACTACCTGTATGAACTCTGCAGCAGGACAGGTTCTGGGGAGCTTGTTTTTTTTTTATCTCGCCAGTGGCTGCTCATGCACCACTCATGCAGACTTCTGCGGCCATTTGATGAGATTACTAAACTGGTCAGTCACAGCCAGGGCGCCATCAGTGACATCGTCCCTTACGCCTTCTTTCTGGAGTGTGCATTGCGTTGTGTCATTGATCAAGCCGTTGAGGAGCAGGAAGATGGGGAAGTCCTAATGCTGAATGAATTCCCAGGGTGGGGCTACTTCATCTGAGACAAGTCAGCAGGAGTCTGAAGAGGAGTCATAGGAGGATGGTGCCTGGGGAGGAGGAGCAAGAAGAGCAGGCTTTAAACTTTTCAGGGTTCCCTGGTGCTGTCCGTGGATGGGGAGAGGAGACCGAGGACGACATTCTCCTGGGCAATGAGCAGGAGCCAGGCCGCTCCAGCGCTTCCAATTTAGTGCAAATGAGGACCTTCATGCTCCAGTGTTTGAAGAGGGACCCCCATATAAAAAGCATAAAGGGCAAGGACCAGTACTGGGTGGCAACATACTTAGACCCCCGGTACAAACACAAAATGGCAGACATGTTACCAGCATCACAGAGGGCTGTCAGAATGCAGCATTTCCAGGCCTTGCTTCGAGAGATGCTGCATTCTGCTGTTGCGGGCGCTGGCAGAGGAATTTCCACCCACAGAGAAACAGTTGCGGGTACCAATCCTACAGCGCATGCAAGAAGAGGGTGGTTTAAAGACGTGTTGGTCACTTCGGATATGAGATCATTCTTGCAACCAACCCATCGACAGCCGCACTCCGGATCCAGCCTCAGGGAACGCCTAGACCGACAGGTGTCCGACTACATTGGGTTAACGGCCGATGTGAACGCTCTGAGAAGCGAGGAACCCCTTGACTACTTGGTGTGCAGGCTTGACCTGTGGCCAGAGCTGGCACAATTTGACATGGAACTCTTGGGTTGCCCCTCGTCGAGT
Source organism: Bufo bufo (assembly GCF_905171765.1). Classification (NCBI taxonomy): domain Eukaryota; kingdom Metazoa; phylum Chordata; class Amphibia; order Anura; family Bufonidae; genus Bufo; species Bufo bufo. The sequence goes on along the minus strand of NC_053390.1, from coordinate 618,155,061 downwards.
GTCCTGTCCGAAAGGACGATCAGCGCAGCAGGCAGATTGTGTCCGATAAGCACACTCGCCTAGCTCACGATAGTGTGGACTACCTCATATTTCTAAAAATGAATGAGGCATGTGACAACCACGTTTAATTGAATTTCCTCATGCTAGCCCACACATATCTGCCACCACCCAGAACAATATCTGCCCACACATATCTGCCACCCTGTCTTATGTAAATACAGTGGCATAAAAGGCTTTTTCTGTCCTGTGAATGCCTAATGTTTGGGGCCACGGAGGAGTTCAACACCTGTGACGACCACGTGTGATCGAATTTTGACTATTTTCATTTGGGGTTTTTTCATGAGGGGGGATTTCGTTAGCCATGTTTTTAATCCATGTTTTTAATTATTTTAAAGATATGTATTTGACATGTATTTGTACTGGCCTGCAGTAAAACTGATATCCAATGATCGTCTAATATACCTCCAGCCACATAATCACTTGTTCTTTTCTGTACATTAAATGAATAATTTTTGGGGCCTGTACTACACTGGCCTGCATTAAAATTGTTATCCAATGACCGTCTAATATACCTCCAGCCACATAAACACTTGATGTTTTCGGTCCGGTGAATGAATAATTTTTGGGGCCTGTTGTCCATTGGCCTGCAGTAAAATTGATATCCATTGACCGTCTAATATAACTCCAGCCACATAATCACTTGATCTTTTATGTACGTTGAATGCATAATTTTTGGGGCCTGTAATCTAACTGGCCAACAGTAAAATTGTTATACGGTGACCGCCTAATGTACCTCCAGCCACATAATCACTTGATGTTTTCTGTCCGGTGAATTAAGAATTTTTGGGGCCTGTAGTACACTGGCCTGCAGTAAAATTTATATCCATTGACCGTCTAATATACCTCCAGCCACATAATCACTTGATGTTTTCTGTCCAGTGAATGCCTAATGTTTGGGGCCTGTACTCCACTGGCCTGCAGGAAAATTGATATCCAATGACCGTCTAATATACCTGCAGCCACATAATCACTTGATGTTTTTTATCCGGTGAATGCCTAATGTTTGGGGCCTGTACTCCCGTGGTCTAAAATAAAACTTTTTTAGGCTCCAGTAGGGCACATTTTAGACTTTTTTCCTTTAAGACGCATAAAAATGACCCCTGATTAAAATACATATTTTTGGTGGGAATTTTTGCCATTTATCCCCCTCTAGTACATCACTGTCCATGTTGTGGGATGATTTGTGCACTTCTAGTAAGTATTTGGTGGCTGCAAATATGACCTGAAGATTTTTCAGGTTCGACTGCCATTAAAGTGAATGGGGCACGCCACGAACTTGCCATTTGTGAACATTTGATCTCGTTTGCGCAATCGCGTTCGCAAATCGTCCCGGGCGATGTTCATCCATCACTATTAGAGACCCAAAAGTCATTTTAAGGACTATTGCTTTATCTGGCTGCATATATATTATTAGCGCAACCTGAGCTAAATTGCGTGCAATTATTTGGCCGCAGCTGACACAACCTCTGCTACATCTGTTGTGTTACATTTGCGCTGTAAAATTCAGCGCAATTGTTTGGCCTCTGATGACAGCGACATAACGTTTGCACATCCTAAATATCAGTGGCATTCAGTTAAATTTTTTTGCCGCTGGTGACAGCGACATTACCTGCACTACATCTCCTGTATAACGTTTGCACATCCTAAATATCAGTGACAGTCAGTTTAATATTTTTGCCGCTGGTGACAGCGACATCACCTGCGCTACATCTCCTGTATAACATTTGTGCATCCTAAATATCAGTGACATTCAGTTACATTTTTTCACCGCTGGTGACAGCAACATCACCTGCACTACATCTCCTGTATAATGATTGCACATCCTAAATATCAGTGACATTCAGTTACATTTTTTCACCGCTGGTGACAGCGACATTACCTGCGCTACATCTCCTGTATAACGTTTGCACATCCTAAATATCAGTGACATTCAGTTAATTTTTTCGCTGCAGGTGACAGCGACATTACCTGCGCTACATCTCCTGTATAACGTTTGCACATCCTAAATATCAGTGACATTCAGTAAAAAAAAATTGCCGCTGGTGACAGCGACATTACCTGCGCTACATCTCCTGTATAACGTTTGCACATCCTAAATATCTGGGACATTCAGTTTATTAGCGCATACCCTTACAAAACCTGCAGTACTGTACGTGTGACACACTTGCAAGCATATATACCATTTAATATGCTCAAGGCGAGCAGTAAGGGACGGGGAAGTGGCCGTGCTGCTGATGGGGCACGCAGAGCCCATGGCCCTGGGTGCGGTAAAACTGTGGCTGCTGCCAGAGCACAAGAAACACACTCATCCACGATACCTAGCTTCAGGACACCATTCTCAAAGTCATACCAGGTAAACCAGCAGGTTGGTTGCATTGCAGCAGATAATGCTTCTAGTCGGTTAAGCACCACCCTGTCTTCCACAAAGTCTAGTCTCAGAAATCAAGAGTCTGGTCAACAGAATCCTCACCCTGATCCTCCTTCCTCCCACCATGGAGAGTCTTGGGAAACAAGTGACCCGCACTCGGATATTCCGAAGAGCTCTTTTCATCGCCATTACTTGATTTGGCCCTCTCGCCAAGCCTGCTTGAAGAGGGACATGAGGAGATCTTGTGCACTGATTCCTAAACTATTGAGCATCCAACGTCAGAAAAAGATGACGGTGGGGAACAGCAATTAGTGTTTCACGAGGTGGATGATGATGATAAGACACAGTTGCCAATAAGTCAACCGCAATTAGTGTCTCAAGAGGTTCATGATGAGGATGAGACACAGTTGTCAATAAGTGAGGTTCTTGTTAAGTCAACAAGTCAGGAGGATGACCAGTGTGAGGGAGTGGAAGAAAAGGTGGTGGACGATGAAATCACTGATCCAACCTGGGAAGGTGGCAAGCAGAGCGAGGACAGCAGTACAGAGGGGGAGGGATACGCAGCAGCGCAACAGACTGGAAGAGGCAGTGGGTGGCAAAAGGGAGAAGGCGGGCCACACCAAACAGGCCCACAACTGTTCCCCGGAGCACCCCCTTTCGGCAATCTCCCTTGCCAAGGGGTAGGTGTTCCGCAGTCTGGCGCTTTTTTGAGGAAAGTTACAGACGACAAAAGAATAGTAGTTTGCAACCTGTGCAACACCAAAATGAGTTGGGGCCTGAACACTAGCAACCTCACCACCACCAGCATGATCCGCCACATGGCATCCAAGCCCCGTAATAAATGGGACAAACACCTGGATCCACAATCTGTGTCTGCGGGTCACACCACTGCCTTCTCTTCCCCTGTGTTATGTGCTGGACAATCCCCTGTCGAAGGCGCAGGCCCGGATGCTTCCCGTCTTGCACCTGGACCTTCGCAAGCACCATCAGTGACCACATCCACTTCCGTGTCCCAGCGCAGCGTCCAAATGTCCTTACCCCAGGCCTTTGAACACAAGCGCAAATACCCAGCCACCAACCCACAGACAGGCCATAGCACTAAAAGTGCAGCTTTCCAAATTATTGGCCCTGGAAATGTCGCCATTTAGGCTTGTGGACACTGAGGCCTTCCGCAGCCTGATGTCGGCGGCCGTCCCGCGTACGCAGTCCCCAGCCGCAACTATTTTTCAAGGTGTACCTTGACCGTCTTACACCAACATGTGTCCCGTAACATCACACGTGCTGTGACCAACGCAGTTACTGGAAAAGTCCACTTAACCACGGACACATGGACAAGTGCATTCGGCCAGGGACGCTACATTTCCCTGATGGCACACTGGGTGAACGTTGTGGAGGACGAAAGCGATTTGTACCCTGGGATGGCACAAATGCCTACTGATTGTAACATGGTTAGCACTCCTTTTTTCTGAGATTTCTGAGTTTGGTTATCTAATCTAAGCAAACACCTTCAATTGCTTTTCAATGGCTTTTGTCTCAAGATAATGAAATGAGTTAAGAAATTTGAGTTAACAGCGGGAGTGCTAACCATGGTATATCCTTTTGTAAGTGAAATTTTATTGGGACATGTCCCTTTTTTGGGAAGATTTGATGGGTGAATGTACAATTTCTTCTGTATGAACCGAATTCCATTATCCTTTCGGTGGTGAAATTTTATTGGAACAAGCCCTTTTTTGGGAAAATTTGATGGGTGAATGTACACTTTCTTCTGTATGAACCGAATTCCGTTATCTTTTCATTGGTGAAATTTTTTATTTCAAAGTTGTTTTTTAGGTGAAATTGATGGGTGACTGCAAAACTCCTTTTTGCTGTATGAACCGAATAACGTAGTGGTGAAATTTTTCTTTCAAATTAGTTTTTTTTGGTAATAATGATGGGTGACTGAAAAACTAATTTTGCTGTATGGACCGAATGACGTCATGTTAGGTCGTGTGACGTCTCAAAGTATGAGGAAAATATATATATTTTGAAATAAATATACAAAAAGTACATGAAAACAATGACAACCTCCTGATGCTGTCATTGTGCCACTCGTTGGCCTTCTCCTGATGCTGCTGCTGCATCCGCCACCTCCAGACTCTGTCATTGTCCCACTCGGTGGCCTTCTCCTGATGCTGCTGCTTCATCTGCCACCTCCAGACTCCTTCATTGTGCCACTCGGTGGCCTTCTCCTGATGCTTCTGCTGCATCCACCACCTCCAGACTCTGTCATTGTGCCACTCTGTGGTCCCCTCATGCTTCTTACACCTCACCACTATGTCATAGGGCCACTCTGTGGACTTCTCATGCTGTTCCCACCCTCCCCACTTTATGACTGGGCCAATACTGATGGATTACTGAGCAAATGCTGACTGAGTGAAGGCGGATGCTCAACAGACAGAATCTGTTTTTTGGGGGTTATTGTTTTGACGGATCAGAGAAAGGGCAAAATAATCAGTGACGTCAACACAAACTTACTGCTGACACCCTCCCCACACTCTGTCGGGGGCTCTACTTGTATAAGCGTTTAATAGAACAGGTTCTGTAGACATCTATGTGGAATAAGCTGATGAGAGTGTAAAAGGAGTGCGCTTGTTCTTGACGCTAACATCGACCTGAAAGAGTTCATACTTGAGTTATTTTGTCAGTTTTGGCGCCGTGACTGGCCAAATAAGTGAAGTGTACAGTAATTCTAAGAAAGACGCCTGTCATCTGCATGTAATACTGACTCACAGTACTATTTCACTACCCCAGCAGACTCCCTATGCATGTTACTACAAGGCACAGTGTTCTACACCCCTATAAAGGCTCTCTGCGGCCCGGAAATAGCAGTTTTTTATGCAATTCGCCGCAAATAAATTCGGATCGGAGCAAATTTTTCCCAAAAAATTCAGGGAACCGGCGAATCTAATGTTTGGAAAATTCGCTCATCTGAGGCAGCTTTCCCCAGTATCTGATATCAAGATCTTCCCTTTGCTGACATCGAGGAAGCTGTTCCTTGTTTGGGATAGGCTGGGGCCTGGTAGTGGCTACAAGGCCCATCAGAGGTATATTTCAATGAAGGCTTGCAGCTTGCAGCACTGTATTGGTATATGCTAAATTTCCTAATAAATTACATTAGTATGTCGAAAAGCAATCTTATTATAGCACGCTCAGGTCACATTGGGGGAGGGGGGCTAAAATAAAATTTTAAAACAGTATTTTAAAAAAGTATATGAAAATATAATTTCAAAAAATTCTAATCACCCCTTTCCTCATAATTAAAATAAAAATAAACAATAAAAATAAACAATATAGATATTGGCACATCCCAAAATGATTGAACTATTAAAATATAAATGTATTTATTCTGTGTGATGAGTGTCATAAAGGAAAAAGATCTAAATGGCTTATTCACAATTTTTTCATTGCTTTAGCATGAAAAAAATGAATAATAAGTGATCAAAATCTGTTGCTGTATTGTGGGGGTTTTTTTCAATTCCACCAAATTTGGAAAGAGAGAATATAGCAAGGTCCAGAAGGAGTTAATAGAAGGCTTACCTGCTTATACAGGAAAGCCAACTGAAGCTTTTATTTGTTGAATCAGTTTCCTACTTAGAATGACAAAGCAGAAAACTTTACCTAATTTATACCTCTACGCTAAGCAGAATGTCAAGTAACTTTTATTTTAGATATTTTACTGTAAGTATTCCAATGAGGTCTTAGGTGAAGATAATGGGTTAATTTTAAGAACACATAAAAATGCTTTAAACGCTGTACTCTAACTGCTCTGAAATAAATGGAAGTGTTTTAAGTTGTCACTGAAATGAAAATATGTGGCAGTCCTGGCTGCATTTAGAATTGATGCACAACGACTGCGAGCAATGTCTAGGACACTTCTTGTAAAGCTGTGAACATACTCTTCTGGTAATGTAGACTCATGAGTTTAGAGGATAATGGGTTCAGAAAGCTGCATTGAAAGTGTGTTATTATTGTTGTAGGAAAACAGAACACTTACAACCTTTCACCTACGCAGTATTTGCTGTCTTGCAACTTTGCTCTACGTGATAAAAGCATCTAAAGCAGTGATTCCCTTAAAGAAAATTTTCAGTAAAAATTTTTTTTTAACAAGTTCCTGCAGCATAACCCCTGAAACAGAAGATTCATACTTACCCTCTCCATGCCACGCCAGTCCTCTACACCGCCTCTGCTTTTTGCATCTTCCTGTTTCAACACTGTTTACATCCGTCTGGCTATGGGCATGGTCACATGCATCGCTCCAGCCAATGAGTGGCTTCAGTGGTGACATTCTGCTTGTGTCCACATCATGGCTGAAGCCAGTCATTGGTTGGAGCTGTACATGTGACCATGCCCATAGCCAGTTGGATGTAAACGGTGCTTGGACCAGAAGACGGAGAGTGGAGGCAGCGCTGACCATCAGAGCGCTGTGGAGTAAGTATGAATCCTCCGTTTTAAGGCCATGCTGCAGGAACTTGTGAATAATAATTTTAATAATAATTTTAATAATAATAATTTAATCATTTTTAACAGAAAACCCCTTTATAGAACGATTACTTCAATGTCTACCTATCATCTCACTAGTGATGAGCGGCAGGGGTCATATTCGAATTCGCGATATTTCGCGAATATTTTGTAGAATATTCGTAAAAAATTCGCAAATTCGAAAATTACTAAAAAAATCGGAAAGGTAATGATTGTGTAATATGCAAATTTTTGGAATTCGAATTTTCGTATTCAAATTTTTTTATTGCGAATTTTTCAACTTACAACTATTAGACAAAGAAGATTATAGCACTATATTAGCTAAATTGCTCTATATTCGATTTTTTTCGAATATTCTCTATATTGCTATAACTTAGTTTTTTCGAATATTCGTAATATTCTAAAACAAGAATATTTAGCAATATAGCGAATATTCAAAAAAACGAATATAGAGCAAAATTTGCAAACACTACTACTCCTAAAGTCAAGTATATTGCAGCCTTCTTATTGGCCCACAAGCTAGAAGCAGTGAGGGATCATGTGTACTGATAAAAATAAATCGAAAAAATAAATTTGAATATTCGAAATTACGAATATATATAACTATATTCGAAAATATTCGCAAATTTTCGAAGTACCTATATTCGCAATAAAAATTCGAAATTCGAATATTCGTGATCAACACTACATCTCACAAGAGCTCCTCAATTTTATAAGTTTTTTTTTCTCTTCTTTTTATGAATTTTTATATACATAACAAGACCAACTTAAATTCCCAGCAAAATTAGCTCACGTTAAAGATTTAGGGGACATTTATTAAGACTAGCCTTTTTCATGCTGGTCTGAGGAAGCGCCAAAGTTTTATACATCCGCAGACCTTTACATAAATTTGGCGCTTTATGCAGCAGACTGTACGCCAGCTGTATTGATAGTGTAAAGTCATTTTCCATGCCATGAACTGGCCTAGAAAATAAGGAGACTGGGCTGCTGGACCGCCCGCTTCCCTGCCCATGCCACACACCCTATTCTCAGCACTCAGGAAAAGTGTTGTGAGTGAGAAAAAGTCACATATTTTATCACACAAATGTTGTGTGACAAAAATTATGACCGATTTACAGGATAGCTCTTCAATATCGGATCATCAGGGGTCTGACACCCAGCACCCCGACGATCAGCTGTTTGAAGAGAAGGCTGCTCTCCATACCAGCACTGCATTCCCTTCATTGTTTACTTGCTCGTCATCGACATCGCAGCAGCGAGCAGGTTGAACTTCAAGCCTTCCCATTCACTTCAATGGGACGGCTTATTCCTAAACTAGTGTATAGAAATGAGCCATCCCATAGAAGTGAATGGGACAGCTTCTTGTAATTACACCTGCTTGCCACTGCTATCTCAACAGCGAGCAGGAAAACAATGAAAGGAAGGCACCTATCTCACGAGCGCAGCCTTCTCTTCAAACAGCTGATCAGCAGAGGAGGATAGGTCATCAATATTAAAATCCCAGAAAACCCCTTTAAGATTCAAGCAGTGAGTAGTGTCCTATGTGTGGACTAGGCTGTTTTTATTTTTGCCTGCAATTATTTCTTTTGAATTGCCAGTAGCTCCAAAACTGATAATATGGCATAGCACCAGTAACATCTATGTAAAGGCCACGAAGCTGATACCTTTGATACCAAATCACCCGAAAGTGTAACATTACATAATCTATCATGTGGGGGATTCAGTCAGCACAACCCTGTATGCAGGTGCACAAATGCAATAGCACTCTGCAACCAGCACTCTGCCCTGCCTCTATGCTGGATGTTGAATGAGGCATTGGTGTACATTTTGGCCAAAGCGTAATAAGCCACTCACCACATCAAGGTCGCCTCTATGAGTGGTCCCCAACACCAGTTCCTACCTGTTATTGGCCATGACAGCCACACAAAGTCCAGGGAGTGCAGGTACAGCATGCATGCCAAGCACACTCTGCTTTTAACCCCATCCGGTGCCATTACAGCTTTCATCGGATCCAGGGATGCAAGTACCAACATGCATGCTGAGCCCACTATATACTTCTCCTGGAGCCAAATGGCTACTGGTAGGTGCTATATAAGCAGACTCAGTATTATACTGACTTTAAAACCAGCCTCCAGGGCAGACTAACTGGTCAGGTGTGCATGACTGCATGGAGATCGCCACGCCTCCAATATATACTACAAAGAAAAAATGTGGGGGATTCAGTCAGCAGAACCCTGTATGCAGGTGCACATCGCTATGGCGAAATACACATACAAACGCAAAATACAAATGCAATAGCACTCTGCAACCAGCAATCTGCCCTGCCTCTATGCTGGATGTTGAATGAGGCATTGGTGTACATTTTAGCCAAAGCGTAGTAAGCCACTCATCACTTCAAGGTCGCCTCTATGAGTGGTTCCCAACACCAGTTCCTACCTGTTATGGGCCATGACAGCCACACAAAGTCCAGGGAGTGCAGGTACAGCATGCACGCCAAGCACACTCTGCTTTTAACCCCGTCCGGTGCCATTACAGCTTTCATCGGATCCAGGGATGCAAGTACCAACATGCATGCTGAGCCCACTATAGCCATTTGGCTCCAGGAGAAGTATATAGTGGGACCACTCATAGAGGCGACCTTGACGTGGTTAGTGGCTTATTATGCTTTGGCCAAAATGTACACCAATGCCTCATTCAACATCCAGCATAGAGGCAGGGCAGAGTGCTGGTTGCAGAGTGCTATTGCATTTGTATTTTGCGTTTGTATGTGTATTTCGCCATAGCGATGTGCACCTGCATACAGGGTTGTGCTGACTGAATCCCCCACATATTTTCTTTGTAGTATATATTGGAGGCGTGGCGATCTCCATGCAGTCATGCACACCTGACCAGTTAGTCTGCCCTGGAGGCTGGTTTTAAAGTCAGTATAAAACTGAGTCTGCTTATATAGCACCTACCAGTAGCCATTTGGCTCCAGCAGAAGTATATAGTGGGCTCAGCATGCATGTTGGTACTTGCATCCCTGGATCCGATGAAAGCTGTAATGGCCCTGGACGGGGTTAAAAGCAGAGTGTGCTTGGCGTGCATGCTGTACCTGCACTCCCTGGACTTTGTGTGGCTGTCATGGCCCATAACAGGTAGGAACTGGTGTTGGGGACCACTCATAGAGGCGACCTTGACGTGGTGAGTGGCTTATTACGCTTTGGCCAAAATGTACACCAATGCCTCATTCAACATCCAGCATAGAGGCAGGGCAGAGTGCTGATTGCAGAGTGCTATTGCATTTGTATTTTACATAATATATCATACAAATATTTTATAGTGATGAGCTGCAGGGGCAATTTTCGAATTAGCGATATTACGTTAATATTTGGTAGAATATTCATCATATATTCTCAAATTCGCGAATTTGAGAATATATTTTCTTGATCGCAAAAAATCGGCAATGTAATATTTGCGTAATGCACGTGAAATACAGGCGTGGGTCACTATAGCTACATTTTTCAAGCTGCTAGAAGTTTCCTCACACTGGAGAAAATGGTTGGCGTAGCAGAACATTACAATAGCTTTATATGTACATAGAGTGCTCTAATATATTCGAGATTGAGAAATCGGCACTAATGATGCAAATATTTTGGCGCAATACGTGCAACTTCACATTTTAACAGGTCTGACTACTTTTTAGTGATTGGTGCACTAAGTATTGTTGTGAACTTGTGACATCACAGCACTATGTATGTAGCATACATACATACACACAGCACTATGTATGTAGCATGTATATATGGACAGCAGCACCTATCAGCTACACTATATCACTATCTAACCTACACTGACTATCTCCCACTAACTATCTGTATTATACAGGAAAGCGGAGAGAACAGCAATAACACTGCTGTTTCTCTCAGATCTGTAAAATTCTGCATACAAGGGCTGCTAGGGAGGTTCTTATATAGTAAGGGGTAGGCAACTTTCCTATTGGTTGCTATGGATTTTGCTAAGCTCAGACAAAGACATTGCAGCCTTCTCATTGGCCTGTGAACCGAGAGCAAGGCAGGTGATTTGACTCCGCCACCAGAAAAGAGTGCATACGCAGAAGTCAAGATTAAGAAAATTGCATTTACTATGAATTAATAAAAGCAGGTTAACAGTGAAGTTACAGAGGTAAAGACAAGCAAGTTAAACACTGCAACAATTTTCACCTTTGTTGTGTCCGTATTTGCAGTGCAGACACTAAGAAATAATAGTCCCAGAAACTGTTCCTAACTGACCCTAACTTTCAAGCGGGTGCGCACCCCCCCTTATCCCAGTGGTCCAAGTGGACCGCTTACAGTTTGTGGAAGTGCACGGTGGGGCCCGATGTCGTCCTTTTCCTTTAACCAGCGCAGGATCCGCAACAAAGAAGTCCTCCTCAGCAGGCCGGAAAACCAGTTGAATAAAATTCAGGATTATTAGTTACTGTCCGGTACCTCGACAGCACTGTGAGTCTCTTTGCTGTTTGGGGCAATCCACCCAGCCCAATGTCGGCTCCACAGGTTAGTTGCTGCACACAGTCCTTTTTAGCTTAGCTTCACTAGATGCATGGTTTCTTTGTACTCCATCCGTCTCTAGACCGAAGTTCACACAGCTTGGCCACACAGGAAAGTCCTTTAGTATCTCCACACACGTCTTGTTTTCTATCTTGCCAATATGGCGGCAGTTGTAGTTCAAGTCTCTCTTCCTCCTTCTTATTGCTCACACTGAGGCAGGGTGACATCATAAGGGGCGTGTCACTTCAACACTTAGCTGCTGCCTTAAAGAACTAGTATTACAGTAATACACTTTCTCTATGGTAAACTCCAATGCAAATTGGTCCTATGCTGCCATCTATTGACCAAACGAATACTGCAGGCATTTTACATTATATTTTAACACAGTTTACCAGGATAATGAAACTTAGAGACATTACATGACTGTTTCTTACATATTCCCCCCCACTTTAAGATTGGCAGTCCCTGCCAATGACTGAATATCCAGAGGGCTGTACTCTTATACGTAGAGTGGTAATGTACCGTTGTATGGCAGGCCAAATAAACTCATCCTGCGCATACCGAACAGGGGGAGTGCCAGCATTTTGTCTAGTGGTGCGTCTGAGAACCACTGGTATACTCTGTGGTGCTGTAGCAATAGGCTGAGAAGGACCAGCAGACTCCGCACCAGAGGGGGCACAGGCTGGGGGCACAGTAGTCACAGGTGGAACATCCTCAGGAGTGGGGATTGGCCAACAATCATCTTCATCATCGTAAGCCCATTCCACACCACCAGTCTCTGACTGTGGGAGCTTGTTGACATTATCAGTTCCATCACAATTTGCTTCTTCAGATTGACCCAGGCGCAACATATTTCTGTGAAGTACTCAGACACAATCAGTTCCTTCCTTCTGGACTTCGTACACTGGCTAATTGCATACTTGCGGGCAACTACACGATACGGCACAGCCTCCCACCTGCTTTCCAATTTTCCTTGAGGCTTCTTGACACGTACCAGCACCAGGTCACCTGGCTGCAATGGTGCCCTTTGCACCGGGGTCTTATCAGGATGAGAATTTTCTTGCAGACGCTGCCGCACCAATCGATGAACTGTCTCAAGTCTCTGCCGGTGTGCCCGCACCCAGGAGGTTGGATCTCTTGGAGGGAACCCATCCACATCATTTAACTGTAACTCTCTGACACTTTGCCCAGACCGTCCAAAGAGGAGAGTATAAGGAGAATACCCTGTTGTAGAATGGACCTGATTGTTATAGGCCCACACCATCTCAGACAAGAACTGAGGCCACTGTAACTTCTTGTCCTCCTCCTAAGTCTGCACCATCTGTAGCAGAGTTCTATTGAATCGTTTGCAGGCTCTGTTTCCTTGGGGATGGTATGGAGTCATGTGCGACTTCTTTATCCCGTAGATACGTTGAACCTCTTTCATCACATGTCCCTCAAAGCAAGCCCCTTGGTCAGAGTGGATGCGTTGTGGACACCCATTTTTCATCTAGAACTTTTCCCACTGACTCAGGACTGATAGCATTTCACGTGTCAGTCGTTCTCTTTCCTCTTTACAGGGCTTCTTGCCTTTCTCAACACACTTGATCATTTTCGCCAGCCCCTCATGGGCCTGCTGTATTTGCACCCATTCCTGTCGTGAGGGGCCAAAGAGAGGAGCCGTTTCGGTCCCTTCCACTGCACACTGCATAGCAACGACCAAGGCTTGTGAAAATCTGCTGAAGTCAGGCACCTCCACATGCTCTAACTCATGATCCACGTCTCCGCTGGGGTCCTGGGTAGTCACCCTAGAAAGTCCATCGGCATTTTGGTTCTCTGTCTTGGACCGATACTTAATGCGGTAATTGAACTAAGACATTCGGGCTATCCTCCTTTGCTCCAAAACCCCGAGCTTGGCATTTTCCAGGTGAGCTAATGGGTTGTTATCAGTCAGTACTAAGACTTCAGCTCTGGTCAGATACTCAGAGAATTTCTCAGTCATGGCCCATACCAGTGCCAACAGTTCTAACTTAAATTAACTATAATTGTCAGGATTTCTCTCAGAATCTCGCAAAGATCGGCTGGCATACGCTATGACACGCTCTTGGCCATCCTGGAACTGAGAAAGCACCGCTCCGAGACCATACAGGCTTGCATCCGTATATAACTGGAAGGGCAAGTGGTAATCAGCATACGCCAAGATTGGGGCCGTTGTCAGAGCATCCTTCAATGCCTGGAAGGCGTGTTCTTGTTCAGGGCCCCATTTCACGGACCAGTTCTTCGGACCCCCGGAGGTGCCTCGTAGGAGAGCATTAAGTGCTGCTGCTACCCTAGCAAAGTCCTTAATAAACCGTCGATAGTAGCTTGCTACTCCCAGGAACGCTCTCACCTCTCGCAGGGTAGTCGGTGTCGGCCAATCTTGAACAGCCGCTATCTTGTCCCTCAACGGCCTTACCCCTTCTCCTGATACACAATGACCCAAGTAATCAATTTCAGATTGGAACAACCGACATTTACTGGGTTTCAGTTTGAGCCCATGTTCCTGCAATCGTTGAAATACTTGTCCCAACTGGTGGAGATGGTCCTCAAAGGTTGCAGTGTACACTATAATGTCATCCAAGTAGATGAGAGTGAACTCAAAGTTGAATTCACCAAGACATTTCTCCATCAATCGTTAAAACGTTCCAGGTGCATTTGTCAACCCAAAGGGCATCGGTTAAATTCGTATAGTCCCATGGGCAAGATAAAGGCTGTCTTTTTCTTATCTTTCTCGGCCATTGGCACCTGCCAATACCCACTAGCCAGATCTAGCGAGGAAAAGTACCGGGCTCTTCCTAGTGCCGAAAGGGACTCCTCAATCCAAGGTAAGGGGTAGGAATCTCGTAAGGTGCAGGTGTTCAACTTAAGATAGTCTACGCAAAACCGAATGGACCCATCTTTCTTCCTTACTAGTACCACTGGAGCTGTCCAGGGACTTTGGCTTTCTTGAATGATCCCACTCCGCAGCATCTGGGTCAACAGTTCTTTAACCTCCTGATACATCTGTGGAGGAATTTGTCGGTAGCGCTCTCTGATTGGAGGGGTGTCTCCTGTGGGAATCTCATGGTAGATCCCTGTTGTACATCCAAAAGCTTCAGCATGACGTGCAAAGGTTGTGCGGTTTTCCCATAACAGTTCATCTACCTTCCGGATCTGTTCTCGAATTGCACCGCCATTCCATTTAGGGGTAGGGTTCTCGCCTTCCCCCATAGACACGGTTACGGTCCATTCACCTCGTTCAGCTGGCCTCAACTGCATCGGGGTTGCTTTCCTCACTTCCTCCGGAGTCACATAGAGGTTAGCCAGCAGCCTTCCTGGGGCTAGGTCTGCACTCTGATCCTGGGTGTTCACACATTGGAGGGGTACTCTCCCATTGCGGACTACTGCCAAGGAACGGGCTACAAGTGGATCAACACTTCTTCCGGCTGTCGGCAGTGGTTCTATCAACACAGCTATGCCCTCTAGTTTTCTACAGGTGCCTACAGGCATGGACACTATCATCTCCCGTCTGGGTGGCAACGTAACTTTTGTATGCAGAGGGACCGAAATTCGAGCAAGAGGACACTGTACATCTGAACTTTTCTGTAAGCCACATGTTCGGACCAGCTGCTGGAAGGCCGTTTGAGTAGGCTGATGGCTAGTGGTTTCTCTCCAATAACCGTGACCTTTCTTTTCAAAGAGAATCTGATCCAATTCTTTTAACACATTCATCCCCAAGATGACAAGGACCTTTACTTCATGTGACTCCTGTACCACCACAATGCCTTTCTTGCCTAGATCTTGGCCACATAATCTAACATTTATCCAGGCCACTCCCACCACCGGTACTGGTAACTGATTAGCTGCAACCTCTTGTATGAATGTATGGGGATCATATTTCACATGTTGCTAAAAGTACCGTTCGTAACAGTCTCTACTCAGTGTCGTTACTTGGGAACCTGTGTCAATCATCCTGGTAACCGGAATACCTTCCAATTCCATCTGTATGATGGGACTTGCAGTGATCAGCTCCTCTTCAGGGCATTCTCCCCTCATAGTCTCCTTCTCAGTTTCCCCTACTGCCAGCCCTACTGCAGCTGGGGATTTCAGTTTAACGGCGGTCTCTCATAAACTTGTCGCTGCTCTGGACATCTAGCAGCAATGTGGCCCACGCGTCCACACTCCCAGCAGCGTATTTCCCGTCGCTCTGGCCATCAGTTTGGGCCCCTGCGGTAAGCCCCATCGGTCTCTCCTGAGAGTTGTACTACATTATTGGGACCCCTTCGGTAGGTCCTATCCTCATCCCTCCAGCGGGGTTGTGGGTGATTCTGACCTTCTTGGTGTGAACGGCCCACCCCTTCGTCTCTAGTTTTCTGGAGGCCTGCAATTCTCATAGAATTCTCATTACAACTGGTTTGTAGGTGTTCCATTTGCTCTTGCAATTTCTGCATTACTGTAAGTATCTCTTTAACTGTCCCTTTTTCCACTGTTTCTGGGCCAGAGCTAGCCCCCTGCGACAATGTAACTCCAACTGCGGTCTGAGGCTTCTGAACCATACTATTGGTACGTGAGATGGCCTCTACCTGTACGTCATGAAATTTAGCATCAGTCTCCCGTCGTATAAAGTCCTGCATCGCAACAGTCAAACTGCCATCACGGATCCCCAGAATAAACTGGTCACGGAGTGTCCGATCAGGGTTACAGAAGGCTGGTGAGCCCCCTCTTTCCTTCCCTTGAATATCTCGGAGCAGTTCTTGTAGGGCATTTGCATACTGAGGAAGACTTTCATTCTCCTTTTGTACCCTCTGGAAGAACCGTGCCTGCAGGGACCCCAGCAATGCGGTTTCTCCATAGATAGTTTCTAGAATCTGAACAACTTGCTCAAATGTCTGTCTTTGTTCAAATGGCCCCAATATCACTGTAGTCTTAGCATCTCCTTGTAATGTCAATATGGCTAGCTCTACTAGTACTTCTGGTGCGGTCTGGTACATGCGCTGTACCATTCGTATCTGCTCTGCCCACACACTCACAGACATATTATTGTCATCAAACTTTGCTAACTGACTCATTACAGCCCCTGCTGGCATTCTTCCTCCAGCACCATCCCTCCTAACGGGTGCGTCGCCGTCCATTCTGGTAGGCGGATCCTGCCGAACTACGCCAATTTGTAAACCGAGAGCAAGGCAGGTGATTTGACTCCGCCACCAGAAAAGAGTGCATACGCAGAAGTCAAGATTAAGAAAATTGCATTTACTATGAATTAATAAAAGCAGGTTAACAGTGAAGTTACAGAGGTAAAGACAAGCAAAATCTTCAAAACAGTATAAACAATTTTCACCTTTGTTGTGTCCGTATTCGCAGTGCGGACACTAAGAAATAATACTCCCAGAAACTGTTCCTAACTGACCCTAACTTTCAAGCACCCCCCTTATCCCAGTGGTCCAAGTGGACCGCTTACAGTTTGTGGAAGTGCACGGTGGGGCCCGAAGTCGTCCTTTTCTTTTAACCAGCGCAGGATCCGCAACAAAGAAGTCCTCCTCAGCAGGCCGGAAAACCAGTTGAATATAATCCAGGATTATTACAGTTACTGTCCGGTACCTCGACAGCACTGTGAGTCTCTTTACTGTTTGGGTCAATCCACCCAGCCCAATGTCGGCTCCACAGGTTAGTTGCTGCACACAGTCCTTTTTAGCTTAGCTTCACTAGATGCACCATTTCTTTGTACTCCATCCGTCTCTAGACCGAAGTTCACACAGCTTGGCCACACAGGGAAGTCCTTTAGTATCTCCACACACGTCTTACACAACACAGAACTTGTTTTCTATCTTGCCAATATGGCGGCAGTTGTAGTTCAAGTCTCTCTTCCTCCTTCTTCCTGCTCACACTGAGGCAGGGTGACATCATAAGGGGCGTGTCACTTCAACACTTAGCTGCTGCCTTAAAGGACCACTATCACATTAATACACTTTCTCTATGGTAAACTCCAATGCAAATTGGTCCTATGCTGCCATCTATTGACCAAACGAATACTGCAGGCATTTAACATTACATTTTAACACAGTTTACCAGGATAATGAAACTTAGAGACATTACATGACTGTTTCTTACAGGCCCACAAGCAAGAAGGGAGGTTACTGATGAAACAAAATCTAGAATATTCGAAATTACCAATATACACTCACCTAAAGAATTATTAGGAACACCATACTAATACGGTGTTGGACCCCCTTTTGCCTTCAGAACTGCCTTAATTCTACGTGGCATTGATTCAACAAGGTGGAGATAGCATTCTTTAGAAATGTTGGCCCATATTGATAGGATAGCATCTTGCAGTTGATGGAGATTTGAGGGATGCACATCCAGGGCATGAAGCTCCCGTTCCACCACATCCCAAAGATGCTCTATTGGATTGAGATCTGGTGACTGTGGGGGCCATTTTAGTACAGTGAACTCATTGTCATGTTCAAGAAACCAATTTGAAATGATTCGAGCTTTGTGACATGGTGCATTATCCTGCTGGAAGTAGCCATCAGAGGATGGATACATGTTCTCATTCTGTTTACGCCAAATTCGGACTCTACCATTTGAATGTCTCAACAGAAATCGAGACTCATCAGACCAGGCAACATTTTTCCAGTCTTCAACAGTCCAATTTTGGTTAGCTCGTGCAAATTTTAGCCTCTTTTTCCTATTTGTAGTGGAGATGAGTGGTACCCGGGTGGGGTCTTCTGCTGTTGTAGCCCATCCGCCTCAAGGTTGTGCGTGTTGTGGCTTCACAAATGCTTTACTGCATACCTCGGTTGTAACGAGTGGTTATTTCAATCAACGTTGCTCTTCTATCAGCTTGAATCAGTCGGCCCATTCTCCTTTGACCTCTAGCATCCACAAGGCATTTTTGCCCACAGGACTGCCGCATACTGGATGTTTTTCCCTTTTCACACCATTATTTGTAAACCCTAGAAATGGTTGTGCATGAAAAATCCCAGTAACTGAGCAGATTGTGAAATACTCAGACCGGCCCATCTGGCACCAACAACCATGCCACGCTCAAAATTGCTTAAATCACCTTTCTTTCTCATTCTGACATTCAGTTTGGAGTTCAGGAGATTGTCTTGACCAGGACCACCCCTCTAAATGCATTGAAGCAACTGACATGTGATTGGTTGACTAGATAATTGCATTAAGGAGAAATAGAACAGGTGTTCCTAATAATTCTTTAGGTGTATATTACTATATTCTAAATATTCTCGAATTCTCGAAGTGCCAATATTCGCGATTAATATTCGTTATTCGAATATTCGCGCCCAACATTAATATTTTACAGAAGATTCAAGGATGTGAGAATAAATAGGCTAATGCATAACAAGTGAATTAATATAGTTGCATAGTTACATGTATAGAAAAAAAAAACAGATCCATCAACTTCATTCGACCTTTTCAAATCAATTATTTAACCCCAATGTTATTTACTATTAGAATAGGCTTGGTTCACATCGCCATTTAAATTTCGGTATTCTGTTCTTGAATAAGATTGCTCGACACTGCAAACATCCAACAGATCCAATTCACTATAATAGGGTCCGCCGGGTTTCCGAAATGAGTACCAGCATTCTGCCAGACAAAATACTGCTGCATGATGTAAGACAAAAAAAAATAATGACATAGATAGGTTTAGAGTAGGTCCTGCCTGACTGAGGCCACCTTGGCACTGGTAGGTGGGCACAGATGTGTTTTGATCAAAATATATTGACTAAGAATCTCAGGTCTGTCTACAGTCGTGGCCAAAAGTTTTGAGAATTACATAAATATTGGAAATTGGAAAAGTTGCTGCTTAAGTTTTTATAATAGCAATTTGCATATACTCCAGAATGTTATGAAGAGTGATCAGATGAATTGCATAGTCCTTCTTTGCCATGAAAATTAACTTAATCCCCAAAAAAACTTTCCACTGCATTTCATTGCTGTCATTAAAGGACCTGCTGAGATAATTTCAGTAATCGTCTTGTTAATTCAGGTGAGAATGTTGACGAGCACAAGGCTGGAGATCATTATATCAGGCTGATTGGATTAAAATGGCAGACTTGACATGTTAAAAGGAGGGTGATGCTTGAAATCATTGTTCTTCCATTGTTAACCATGGTGACCTGCAAAGAAACGCGTGCAGCCATCATTGCGTTGCATAAAAATGGCTTCACAGGCAAGGATATTGTGGCTACTAAGATTGCACCTCAATCAACAATTTATAGGATCATCAAGAACTTCAAGGAAAGAGGTTCAATTCTTGTTAAGAAAGCTTCAGGGCATCCAAGAAAGTCCAGCAAGCGCCAGGATCGTCTCCTAAAGAGGATTCAGCTGTGGGATCGGAGTGCCACCAGTGCAGAGCTTGCTCAGGAATGGCAGCAGGCAGGTGTGAGCGCATCTGCACGCACAGTGAGGCGAAGACTTTTGGAAGATGGCCTGGTGTCAAGAAGGCCAGCAAAGAAGCCACTTCTCTCCCAAAAAAAACATCAGGGACAGATTGATCTTCTGCAGAAAGTATGGTGAATGGACTGCTGAGGACTGGGGCAAAGTCATATTCTCCAATGAAGCCTCTTTCCGATTATTTGGGGCATCTGGAAAAAGGCTTGTCCGGAGAAGAAAAGGTGAGCGCTACCATCAGTCCTGTGTCATGCCAACAGTAAAGCATCCTGAGACCATTCATGTGTGGGGTTGCTTCTCATCCAAGGGAGTGGGCTCACTCACAATTTTGCCCAAAAACACAGCCATGAATAAAGAATGGTACCAAAACACCCTCCAACAGCAACTTCTTCCAACAATCCAACAACAGTTTGGTGAAGAACAATGCATTTTCCAGCACGATGGAGCACCGTGCCATAAGGGAAAAGTGATAACTAAGTGGCTCGGGGACCAAAACGTTGACATTTTGGGTCCATGGCCTGGAAACTCCACAGATCTTAATCCCATTGAGAACTTGTGGTCAATCCTCAAGAGGCGGGTGGACAAACAAAAGCCCACTAATTCTGACAAACTCCAAGAAGTGATTATGAAAGAATGGGTTGCTATCAGTCAGGAATTGGCCCAGAAGTTGATTGAGAGCATGCCCAGTCGAATTGCAGAGGTCCTGAAAAAGAAGGGCCAACACTGCAAATACTGACTCTTTGCATAAATGTCATGTAATTGTCGATAAAAGCCTTTGAAACGTATGAAGTGAGTGTAATTATATTTCACTACATCACAGAAACAACTGAAACAAAGATCTAAAAGCAGTTTAGCAGCAAACTTTGTGAAAACTAATATTTGTGTCATTCTCAAAACATTTGGCCACGACTGTATGCTGGTTCTGCGATGCGTGCTGGCTGCTGCCTTGTATGTGAACTGTGGCCTATATCATTTTGTTCTGTGCTTCTTGTTAATCCTGGTTCTGATGGGGTTAACATTCCCTGGTCTGTTCCTGGGTGTGTCTTATCAGGCGCCCTCATATCTATCTGTGAGATGTGGGGCTTGGGGTCAGTCTGTCTTGTGCCTTGCTGGGTGTAGCCCCTTGCTGCTGCCCCAGGGAGTTTTGCCATCTTCCCTTCTATGTGGTGTCACTTGGTAAAGCATTTATGTTGTTATATCCTTGTCCATGTGTAACGAACTCTATTAGGGGTAGCGTGTAGTTCGTTTGCGTTTCGCCGAACGGCCCTTGGTTGCAGTAATTCCCTAGTCCGTTCGGATGAAATTCGGTAAAATCCCTCAGAGTATCATGCAGCATCCACAGGAACAGTATAAATCCCACAACGATCACAGATACCCAAACACCAGCCGAAACATAATGAAGGGTAGAAGAAGCGAGCCTGAGCTGCCAGATGCAGCTCTTTTTATTACGTGCTCCCATGCTGGGGAGGGACACACACATTATCTTACAGTAGCCAATAAAACAAGGGTTACAGCCCACACAAAATCCTCCCCTCTGCCTGTGATACAATTACCTTACACAATGAAAAATGTAATTATCACAGGCAGAGACATACAGTTTTTACCCATATACTATAACTTTAAAACTGTACATCACATTCACATAAAAATTACATATTCACAATCAATCCATTCAGGGGAACAAAATATTAAAAAATGGCACGAATCAGACCAGGGGTTCCGAAGTTAGTAAAAGTATTTTTGGGGCCTGGCTGTAAGCATGCTATCCGGGCCAGACCGGTTTTACAGAGCCCTCTATCCTGGAGACAATTGAGAAGTAAGTCAATTATCTCTCAGGACAAAGGGAAATCGACAATAGACACATGGAGACAATAGGACAGACATCACTACTCAAATATACAATGTCCCACCCTTTACAGTACACATAGACATTTAACATATCCAAACAGCGCTCAGATGCCACAAACACAGTCAAATCAACGAATAACATTGTACGAATAACATTGTACATTTCACAGGCAACCTAATACACATATCTTCACACCATGCCTTGCCTGATCTTCTGTAACTATTCTGTGTCTTGATCCACTCTGTTCCATGTTTAGCCTAGCAGTCCTCTAACTATCTGATACCTTGGCAGCGCTAAACCGCATGCCTTGCTATACTTAGATTCCACCTATAATTTTTTTTTCAAATTAAGATGTGCTTGATGAGACGTCAGTACCCGCTTAAGCAGTATTTCTTTTATGGCACCATGTAGTGTTTTCCAATAGGCCACCATGAGGATTACGCAATTCTTCGAAATATGCCAATAACATTTTGGGTGTATTACTAATTATTAATTATTAAAGGCAATCTGTAGCCAGCTTTATGTCTGTTCCATGTTTTGCTTGGCAGTGCCTTGTACAAAAAAAAGAGCAAGGATTTAACAAGGAGGCACCTCCTGACGAAGCCTACGTGTCGAGGTTGAAGCAGTGGGAGAACCGTGTCACCATTTTTCAGCAGCAACATGGGTAGGTAACATGGTATCTGGATTAGGGTGGGACTAGTGATTTACAGTTATTGTTATATGCCATTTTTATGAGTAGTATTGCACCGTCCAATTATACCCTACAGCATCCATTGCTTGGACGCTGTGAATAAGAGTTAGGTAGTTGTTCAACACTAGGGGACAGCAATTGCACCCGCAACTACTCCAATATTCACAGCTTCTGTTAAATGTCTGTTACCTACTGTATATGGTCACATTATCCCCCATTGTGATTCTCCACATTGCAGAGCCCTTTTGTGGCCCAGTCTCCATGTTCTGTCCCTTTTGAGTCTCACCTGTAATGATTATGTGATTTATATTGAATAAAATTAGATTTTTTTACCTTGTTAAATCCTTGCTCTTTTTTTGTACAAGTTGCAGTAGGTTGGGGAGTGAGGTTCGGTTTTTGGGTTATTGTAGGCTCTAATTGCTTGGCAGTGCCTACTGCTTCTGATCTTGTCTGTTCCATGTCTTGCCTGCAGTGTCTTACTGCTTCTGTTCCTGTCCTGTGTATGTCCTGCCTTCTTGAGAGGGCTCCTGGTTTCTCTGGAGGAAGGATCTCTAGTCTGTGTGCAGCTTTGCCTGAGACTGCCATGCTTCCGTTCCGCATGGGGTCCAGGCATCTGATTGTGTGCTGGTTCCCATTTGTCGTCTGATCCATGTAATGAGTTTGTTTGGGTTCCAGTCCTGTTGTCTGTGGTTCTCTGCAGGTAGCGGCCAAGTGTACGGGACCATCCCGGAGGTGGGACCAGTAAGCCCTCGGCCAAGTTCATCTCCACCACTAGGTGCTCTGTGAAGAACGTGGCTCACTGGCTCTCCGCCCTCTGCGGTTTACCTCTGGTCTATTGGTGCACTTGGTTTAGTGGTAGTGCTACCACTATAGCCTAACCTGCTTTTCCATTTACTGTCATGTTCCTTTATTGCATGTGTAATAAAAGTATTCTGTTGGTCCCTGGTGTAATTCCATGTCTGAGCCATGTTAACAGCCCTGTGACATCAGCCAGCAATATGAACTGACCAATTGCATGCCTTGCTATACTTAGATTCCACCTATAATTGTGTTTTCAAATTAAGATGTGCTTGATGAGACGTCAGTGCCCGCTTAAGCAGTATTTCTTTTATGGCACCATGTAGTGTTTTCCAATAGACCACCATGAGGATTACGCAATTCTTCCAAATATGCCAATAACATTTTGGGTGTATTGCTAATTATTAAAGGCAATCTGTAGCCAGCTTTATGCTGCCTCCAGTTTTAAAGGGGTTATCCAGTATCTACAACAGCTCCCCCATGTGCCGGGCCCCTCCGTAGGAATATACTTACCCGCTCCCCACTCCCTTCACTGCTCCGGGTCCCCAAACCGCCACTGCTGCTTTTACTTGTACACGGATAAAAACTTCCGATGTCGAGGGGGGAAGCAGCCAATGGCAGGCGGGGATGGGGACGAGCCTCTCTAGCATTACCCGTGGGGGAGCTGTTGTAGATACTGGATAACCCCTTTAAAACTGGAGGCGGCGCTCCTGAGTATAGCAGCTGTGCTTGGTATCTTGCCCAGCCCCATTCACTTGAATATGGCTGAGCTGCTGCTAGGCAACGTGACACATAAACGTGTCATCACTCGGCCTAGGAAAAGCAGAGAGAAGGAGCGCCACCGCCTTCTCAAATAGTTAATCAGCCGGCTCCCGGGAGTTGGACCCCCACCGATCAGATACTGATGACCTATCCCGAGCATAGGTCATCAGTATAAAATCTTGGAAAACCCCTTTAATTATTAAATTGCTAATTATTGACAATAGTGTTGGTAAATGTTAACTGCCATCTTCCGAGGTTAGTCCAAATAGAAAATACTAGTATACATACAGTTACATTTTGGAACGTAAAAATGCAGTTTCAGTTCCACTGTGTTGCTGTTAAATGCTTATTGCACATTTATTTTGTTTTACAGGATATGTTGACTAAAGTTGGCCATACATTAAATATGTGTCAGCCATATCTCCAACCATCTAAGGCTACTTTCACACTACCGTTCAGAGCGGGTCCGTCTGATGTCTGCCCAGACGGATCCGCTCATATAATGCAGACTTGGGATCTGTTCAGAACGGATCCGTCTGCATTATATTGTAGAAAAAATTCTAAGTGTGAAAGTAGCTTCAGACGGATCCGTCCAGACTTTACATTGAAAGTCAATGGGGGACGGATCAGTTTGAAAATTGAGCCATACTGTGTCAACTTCAAACGGATCCGTCCCCATTGACTTACATTGTAAGTCTGGACGGATCCGCTTGCCTCCGCACGGCCAGGCGGACACCCGAACGCTGCAAGCAGCGTTCAGGTGTCCGCTTGCTGAGCGGAGGCTGAACAATGCCAGACTAATGCATTCTGAGCGGATCCGCGTCCACTCAGAATGCATTAGGGCAGTACGGATGCATTCGGGGCCGCTTGTGAGCCCCTTCAAACGGAGCTCACAAGCGGAGCCCCGAACGCTAGTGTGAAAGTAGCCTAATGTGTATAGGTAGTCCATAAGGCCTCTTTACACTGAACAATTTCACAGATGATTGTCGGGAAGGAAGCGTTCCTTCCCAGCAAGAGCCTGCTTGTCAGTAAAGGAAGCCGTTGCATTTACATGCAGTGATCTCCTCCACAGTATGGGTAGAGCACTAATGCCATTGTTTGTCCCCATACACAATCATTGTTTGCCATCAACAAAGTGTGTTTAGACAGCATGATCTGCTGCCGGCAAACAGTGATTTTGGTGACTGCACAAATGATCATATTACCCAATGAACTAGTGTTTCGCTCGTTCATCAGGTAACGAGTGGCACCTTTACACTGACAAATAATCGTTTATATGTTGAGATCTTGTTAGAGATCATCTGGCCGATGGTCACCCAATGTAAAGGGACTTTTACTCTCTCCTGATGGCTGATGTCGGTGGAGATAAGGATCAGGCATGTGTTGGATTTCAGCTGCCTGATCCATTTGTTGTCAGGAGATAAGCTAAGTGTCTGGACAAGTGTCTGGCAGTGGCTTTCTCTCCCCTCCCCATTCATTACATGTGCATGTGCAATGGCCAGACCGCATAAGTGTGAATGTAAGTGGCTGTAAGTGTAAATGTGGACCAAGGAATGCACAGTCACTACTCTTTTGTAGCTCTCTGGGTCAGCAAGCAGTGAGAGGAAGGAAGGCACTGGGTTCTTTCGTGGAAAACAGTCTTGGTTTAAGGGGTTCACCTGCCAGATGATAGTGGAGGTGCCCTTGGTGGTATGGTTTTAGGTGCAGGAAAGGCAGGGTTCCTACAAACCAGATTCCAAAAAAGTTGGGACACTATACAAATCATGAATAAAAACTGAATGCAATGATGTGGAGGTGCCAACTTCTAATATTTTATTCAGAATAGAACATAAATCACGGAACAAAAGTTTAAACTGAGAAAATGTACCATTTTAAGGGAAAAATATGTTGAATCAGAATTTCATGGTGTCAACAAATCCCCAAAAAGTTGGGACAAGGCCATTTTCACCACTGTGTGGCATCTCCCCTTCTTCTTACAACACTCAACAGACGTCTGGGGACCGAGGAGACCAGTTTCTCAAGTTTAGAAATAGGAATGCTCTCCCATTCTTGTCTAATACAGGCCTCTAACTGTTCAATCGTCTTGGGCCTTCTTTGTTGCACCTTCCTCTTTATGATGCGCCAAATGTTCTCTATAGGTGAAAGATCTGGACTGCAGACTGGCCATTTCATTACCCGGATCCTTCTCCTACGCAGCCATGATGTTGTGATTGATGCAGAATGTGGTCTGGCATTATCTTGTTGACAAATGCAGGGTCTTCCCTGAAAGAGATGACGTCTGGATGGGAGCATATGTTGTTCTAGAACCAGAATATATTTTTCTGCATTGATGGTGCCTTTCCAGACATGCAAGCTGCCCATGCCACACACACTCATGCAACGCCATACCATCAGAGATGCAGGCTTCTGAACTGAGCGTTGATAACAACTTGGGTTGTCCTTGTCCTCTTTGGTCCGGATGACATGGTGTCCCAGATTTCCAAAAAGAACTTCGAATCGTGACTCGTCTGACCACAGAACAGTCTTCCATTTTGCCACACTCCATTTTAAATGATCCCTGGCCCAGTGAAAACGCCTGTCGTTTAAGGGCCCGGAGATCACGGGCATCCAGTATGGTTTTACGGCCTTGACCCTTACGCACAGAGATTGTTCCAGATTCTCAGAATCTTCGGATGATGTTATGCACAGTTGATGATGATAGATGCAAAGTCTTTGCAATTTTTCGCTGGGTAACACCTTTCTGATATTGCTCCACTATCTTTCTGCGCAACATTGTGGGAATTGGTGATCCTCTACCCATCTTGGCTTCTAAAAGACACTGCCACTCTGAGAAGCTCTTTTTATACCCAATCATGTTGCCAATTGACCTAATTAGTGTTAATTGGTCTTCAAGCTCTTCGTTATGCTCAAATTTACTTTTTCCAGCCTCTTATTGCTACTTGTCCCAACTTTTTTGGGATTTGTTGAAACCGTGAAAATTGGAATCAACGTATTTTTCCTTTAAAATGATACATTTACTCGGATTAAACGTTCTATTACAAATAAAATATTGACATTTGCCATCTCCACATCATTGCATTCAGTTTTTATTCACAATGTGTTTAGTGTCCCAACTTTTTTGGAATCCGGTTTGTAGTATCTTCATAATGCCAGCACCCTTGGGCGCAAATAGGTAATGGAAAAAAAGAGGAGTCCACTTTAGTAAACCAACAGAACACTTTACTTCAAATCAGCTGCCTTGAGGTAGATGTATACATTCAATGACATAGACAGATGTCTGTGCCTTTTTCCAGATATTAATACAAGTCGCTTTATGCTGCTAAGACTTATTAACAGACTTGGTTAAGATCTGCACTACATTTAATATTCTTGGTGCTCTATGTTCTTCTTTAACTTAAGGCTCACTCTTAAAATCTCTAGGCTTAGGGTATAATACACTAAACTTCTTGTACTTTTGTAATCCACACGACCGGTACATACAGAATATCCATTAAGGCCCCTTTCACACGGCTGAGTATTCCGCGCAGATGCAATGCGTGAGTTGAACGCATTGCACCCGCACTGAATCATGACCCATTCATTTCTATGGGGTTTTGCACACGAGCGGTAATTTTCATGCATCACTTGTGTGTTGCGTGAAAATCGCAGCATGCTCCTCTTTGTGCGTTTTTCACGTAACGCAGGCCCCATAGAAATGAATGGGGTTGCGTGAAAATCGCAAGCATCCGCAAGCAAGTGCGGATGCGGTGCGATTTTCACGCGCGGTTGCTAGGAGACGATCGGGGTGGAGACGTCACTCCGGTCATCACATGATCCATCACATGATCTTTTACCATGGTGATAGATCATGTCATGGACCATGTGATGACCGGAGTGACGTCACCACAGATCCTTTTCCTGCAATCAGCAAAGAAGGAGACAGAAGAGATGCCGGCTGCACGATCAAGTGGACTAAGGTGAGTTTAATTTTTTTACATTTTTTTTCACCCCTCCAGCGCTACTTTACTATGCATTCTGTATTCAGAATGCTATTATTTTCCCTTATAACCATGTTATAAGGGAAAATAATACAATCTACAAAACACCGATCCCAAACATGCGCGATTTTTCTCACGCGAGTGCAAAACGCATTACAATGTTTTGCACTCGCGCGGAAAAATCACGCATGTTCCCGCAACGCACCCGCACCTTTTCCCGCAACGCCCGTGTGAAAAAGGTCTAATGCTTTTACTCCCATTGGTTGCTACTGTTAAAGATGTGTGAATTTTATTCTATATTTTGTATCTCTAGGACTGTAATGAGTTAACTTTTTCTTTTCCAAGTGCCTTCCTCCCACCCCTCTCATTGTTTAAAGACTGTAGAAGAGAGGGGGGCAAAGAGCTGTGCTGTGAGAAGTGTCTGATTTCTCATCTTTCTACAGGTGTCCCATAGAGTGTGGTGGAAAGCGTAAGCCAATCATATGGCTTGATGATATGTATATATTATTCACTGCCTATAGAGAAGCACCTCTTTGAAGTGTCACATATGACGTATGCAGTATTATTGTTAGAATAGAAGCCATTACAAAATGGCGATGGTAACCAGATGTTTACATTAGTTCACATTCCAAAGTAGGGCCCAGTGCGCAGATGCAGGTGTATTATCTTCTCTTTCTTATCTCTTCTTCTTTTTTGACCAATAAAACAATGTTTAAGCCTCAGTGAGGACTGCCCTCTTCTGAAGATGTATATAAGCTTACCCCATGTAATAAAAGTTAGAGATTGCATTGACCATCTATGTGTCAGCGTCTAGTCTCTCAGCCACGCGTGGATATTAACCCCTGGGGGGTACATTGATTTGGAGCACCAGAGTGTATCTAAAATGCCATTATTTAGGGCTGCTTTAACAAATGGCACCCCAGAAGGGACCCCAAGGTGAAGGGAGCATCAACAGCCGACACACAAGAGGCCCCAGGACTTGACGAACGGCAGAGAGGAGATGGCCGGCTTTAATAGAACGGTAAGAATACTCTTACCTGCCTTTCTGCCATTTAGTTTGTCACTTAATGCTGGCTTACTCTGCTGTGAGGTGGTACCCATGTAAGTATAGTAGTCGGCTAATATGCTGAAAGCCTGGGATCCATAGAACCATATTCTGAATTGATAGATCACTCTGGTGTGTATATGTTTTGTGTGTGTCTGTAATTTATGTGAGGAGTGAGTTGAGCACAGACGGTAAAACCACAGACAAAGGGAGGGGACAGTAACCTCCTGGTTTGGAAGGGGGCGCTGTAGCACCGAGGTGTGGGACAAAGTAAACTCCGATTGACCTGGCCAGGAAGACGGTAGAGGCTCATGACCCTTTGACCTAAGGGAAGACTGCAGAGATATTCTCTACCTGACCTGACCCCAGGAAGACGCGGCGGAGCCCGCCTGACCCTCTAGGGGGAAGACGTGCGGGGAGTCCCAGCTGACTAGTCAGACATGATAGTCAGATTTGAGCAAACCAGTGGGGAGGGTGAATCCTTTGTCTGCGGAGGAAAGGGTTAAAGGTGCTGATCACTCCTCTGTTTTGTGTGTGTGTCAGTTTGAAATACTGCTATTGAAATGGGTCAGTCCCAGTATTATGAAGAAGGAGAAAATACAGCCCCTAGCTAGTAGCGAGGGAAGAGGGAGATTATAGGATGTGATATAGAGAATTGAAAGTTAAAATGTGACAAAGAATATTAGAGAAAGTGTGGCCCCGGACAGCAGGTGGCCCGGCTGGCAACAGGGATGAACATCTGTAAGAAACTGTGAAGTTAGAGCTTACAGACTGTGGGCATCAGAACTCCTGTGATGCTAAAGGGGGAGTTTTAACGAGTGAGAAAACAGAGCAGTGTCAGGATGATAATTGATGGCATTAGCAAGAAAGAAAGTGCCCCAGTGTCTGCAATCAGAAAGGCGCTTGTGTTAAATGTTCAGAAATGAACTGGTTAAATAGGGAAGATCCTAAAAGATGGTCAGTTAATGGAAGTGTGAAATAGAGAGATTCACGTTCCCCCCGCCTTCACACAGAAACATTCCTGAGATAAGAGGAGCAGGGAAAGGGGGGAGGGAATCATGGGGGCAGGTAATCATGCAGAGTAAGTGATGTTATATGTGTAATATTATTATAGAAGACAAAAAAAAAATTTGTTCAATAACTTTCTTTCTTCTTTCTTCTTTGCCAAACAGTGTACTGTGGGAATCCAGCTTTTAACAAAATGACTGTATGATTATAACATGTATATTGTCTTACAGCGACAGACCATCAGCAATTCTGGGTGTGGTGTGGCTATCTGTTTCCAGGAAAGCTGTGTTTGTCTGTGCTGCAAGTTTTTGGGATGAAAACAGTGTGGCTAGGTTGGAAGACATAAATGATTCAGTGGAATGTGAATGGGTGTGGCTTTGTGACTGATGGATGTTTTTAGCAGAGCTGTGAATGCAATTCATATTTTATGTGTAAGGGCGTGGTTATGAGCTGTTAATGAAAATGAGTACATGAAAATGTATATGAATGCGTATGGAGTACGGTATTTTTTTAAAAAAATAATATGCGCATTGAGTTTTTTTTTTTTTTTCTTGGAAGTTTTTGGTTTTAAATTGGTGCCAACAGCATTGATCAAGCTGTACATTTTTTTTTATCGAAGTCAATGAAAAGTTTTTATGGGCCCTTTGTGTGTTCATGTCTGTATTGTCAGATCTGTTTGTTTCAATGTTTGAAGTTACGTGTTACATGTTAAGTGTTGTGCTTCACATCAGAGCTCTGTTCTTATGGATAGCAGGCACATTACTGACGGACAAAAGGAGGACCACAGCGTCCGACTGAAGGGGGTGGACTTAGATGACTCAGAGCGGAGGGAGGAGGATAGGGGTGGACGTTACAGACAACGACAGCCCTTGTGCCCATCCCCTAGTTACAAGACACTCCCATGGAAGATGAGAAGTCCTGTTTTATTTTCCAGTCTATTAATTCCACGATAGGAAAAGTTGGATACTTCTGTAAGCCAGAATGCAGAGTAACATCAAGCGGCATTGGGTGGTTCAGTGGTGCCAACCATAGGTAGTGTTCCTTTGGCATTGCTTCAGCCCTGATGTCAAACGCCTCATTGAAGTGAGGAAAAAGTAAGTCTGCCACCCTATGATGGGCCTGCAGAGTCTGTGGGACCCAGATCCCAGAAGAGAGAGTGTTGTGCTGTGTGTGGTACTCCTCGTCCACACCACACGAGAGGATTGTATTCTATGTTGACCATGCCCGGATCACTGTCCGTCCCCACAGACACCCATGTTTTTTGTCATAAGGAGAACACAAAGACAGGGAGGGGGGGGAGTTAGATCAAGATTAGGAAACAGGAAATCCAGTATCGGCTCTACTTTTAAACATTTTTAGCAGATTCAGCCTGGCCCAATGATATCCCTCCCTCTGGGTGATAAAGAAGTAGTCCCGTTTTTGATTGATACTGGAGCAGCCAAGACAGTTGTGCACAGCAAACATGGCCTCCCTTGATTTACTCCCCAAGGACACCAGACTTTGGGTAGAAGTGGATGGGAAAGTAGTACTCTCCCTTTTCAACAGAAACCATCCATATTAGATTTGCCCCTAACCAAGATGCGCTTGCCCGTTTGCTGGTCAGTGGTAACGACCCTTGTTGCCTCCTGGGTGCAGATTTGCTTGCAAAAGAACATGCTAGTATCTCATATCAGGAGGACGGCACTGTGAAGCTTACAGGTGCCCTCAACAACCAGGAACTTTGTTTGTTGGCCATTAGTGACAAAATTCCCTGGTCCTTGTTTGTATCAGTACTCCCAGAAGCTGAGAAAAGCAAAACCACTCACCATTGGATGGTACATGATCTACATGCCGTTAATGAAGCCACAGTTTCTAACACCCACACTGTGCCGAATACACACACCTTGTTGGCTCAGGTTCCCATTACCCCTGCTCACTCCACTGTGATTGATTTGTCCTTTAGTCCCTACCACCTCACAGATGAGGTGGTAGATGCTTTTATGCCTAGAACTGGCAATTTTGTGTTCCCCCACACTGGGCCTATCAGATTATTACATTTAGATTGTATTGTTATAAAGTGAGTGGCCATGACTCAGCTGTCCTCACCCAACTGCATGGCCAGCAATAACGACCCGTAGCATATTATTCAGCCAGACTTGATCCCGTGGCCAGAGGTGCCCCCTTCTGCATCAGAGCAGTAGTAGTTGTACTAGCTATGCTTGATGAAAGCTTGGAGATAGTTCTGAACCACAAAGTGATGGTGATATTACATCTATCCTCATGAACGTACAATCCAAATGATTGTTTTGTTGCCCGTTATTTGAGAATGCAGTGTTCCATTTTGTTGCCTGACAATGTTGCTCTCCAAAGGTGTAATACTTTGGACCCAGCCACCCTGTTGCCTCTGGACCAAGGGGGGAGGGAAGAGTTAGGGCACCGCACTTTAAACTTTTCTTCCAGATTCAAAGGAAGAGGCTCCTGACTGTTTGCAGATGATGTCACAAGAGGTATTGGGATTTGGTAAATCAGCCATTAGGTAATCTATATCATGTGCTCTTTGTGGATGGATCGAGGTATGGCCAGGATGGCAGGTACTACACAGGTTGGGCAGTGGTGATTAAATGTGAACTACCACACATGTCTGCTCAAGAAGTGGAGCTAAAAGACTCTGAAGATGGCTTGCAGATATGCAGATGGAAAAAACAGCCAACATTTACACTGATTCCAGGTGTGCTTTTGGGATAGCCCATGACTATGGGCCCATATGGAAAGCCAGAGACTCCTTGATCGCTTCAGGTAAACCCATTGAAAATGGGGAAGCAGTGAGGTCTCTGATGGAAGCCCTCTTGTCACTAACATGAGAGGTGATGATAGCAACGAAAGGCCACTGTAAACAGATGCAGAGGAGGCAAAGGGTAAAGCCACGGCAGATCAGGCGGCAAAAATGGCTGCCAAATTGCCTAAGCAGACCCCTGTCTTAAGTGGCCACAGTTCAGGTCCCTAAAATAACTCCTCCTGTCTCCCGAAAGTTCTTAAGACCTTACAGAACCAGATGGGGAAGGAGGAAAGGGACTGGTGGATGGAAAAGGGGGGACTACAAATAAGAAGGGAAACTTTACCTTCCCAGGTCCCTCTACTCCACGATTGCACAGGCAACCCATGGAGTGATGCACCAGACAAAACTGCTATGTGTGATTTAGTACGTAGCATATGGTACACCCCAGGGTTCAGCACTGTAATAGTCAGACATCCTCAAGGATAAATGGTTTGTGCCCAGAACAACGTGGGCAAGGTGGTTAAGGTACCCAAGAAACACGTCTTGCTTTTTGTATCTGTTTCAACGTTTGCAGACTACCTTCAACTACACAAGGTGGGCATGTATGAGTATGTATTGATATGTGATGACTTGTTTTCAGGATGGCCAAAACCGTACCCAAAGAAGTAAAGAAGATTATGGCCGAAGTTGTGTGCAGGTATGGGGTACTTTAGATCATTGAAAGTGACACAGGTGTTCACTTCACAGGTGAAGTGATGCAGGAGATGATGAAGTTTTGGGTGTAGGACAGGCCTTACATGCTTCGTACCATCCACAAAGCAGCAGTAGAGTAGGGAAAAGGAACTGAACGGGACACTAAGTTAAAGATTCAAAAAGCCTTAGAGTGCCTGCTGGTAGCCGTCTTTTAGTAAGGTATACGCCTAACCGTGACACAGGCCTTTGTCCCTATAAGGTCCTTTTTGGGTCAGCCCCTAGGATGGGATTTATTTCCCACAGCAGCTTCAGATGCAACATGGTTGTCTGGCAGATTATGTGATCAGTTTTGTACAAGCATTTGACTAAAGTACATTTTCGAGTTTTTGCTTCACTTCCAGGTTTTGCTAAAGTACCAGGAACCCACCCACTTGTGTCTGGAGATTGGGTGGTAGAAAAAGACACGTTAGAAAAGTCCTAAAACCCTGGTTTGATGGTCCATTCCGAGTGTTGTTGACCACAAGCACAGTGAAGCTCAAAGAAAAGCATAATTGGATTGATTTCAAGGAAGTGTTGAGACTGGTTTTCCCTTTGTGTGACTGTTGATCATGACTCAAAAGAATATGGAAAAATTGTATGAAAACATCGATCCAGAAAATCAGAAGCATTGATGACCTCCAGTCCCCCCATATAATGTCAACGCCAGTTAGGGAAAGATCATCTGACTTCCCCGTGCTCAAATCCAGTGTCACGGGAGGCTGTTCGCTAGGTATGGCTTGTCGTGGAAGCTGGTGAAGAGGAGGCCGAGCATTGGGACAGATGTTTAGGTTTAGGGAGAGAATGAAATTCAAGGGGGGACTGTTAAAGATGTGTGAATTTTATTCTATATTTTGTATCTCTAGGACTGTAATGAGTTAACTTTTTCTTTTCCAAGTGCCTTCCTCCCACCCCTCTCTTTGTTTCAAGACTGTAGAAGAGAGGGGGGCAAAGAGCTGTGCTGTGAGAAGTGTCTGATTTCTCATCTTTCTACAGGTGTCCCATAGAGTGTGGTGGAAAGCGTAAGCCAATCATATGGCTTGATGATATGTATATATTATTCACTGCCTATAGAGAAGCACCTCTTTGAAGTGTCACATATGACGTATGCAGTATTATTGTTAGAATAGAAGCCATTACAAAATGGCGATGGTAACCAGATGTTTACATTAGTTCACATTCCAAAGTAGGGCCCAGTGCGCAGATGCAGGTGTATTATCTTCTCTCTCTTATCTCCTCTTCCTTTTTGACCAATGAAACAATGTTTAAGCCTCAGTGAAGACTGCCCTCTTCTGAAGATGTATATACGTTTACCCCATGTAATAAAAGTTAGAGATTGCATTGACCATCTATGTGTCAGCGTCTAGTCTCTCAGCCACGCGTGGATATTAACCCCTGGGGGGTACATTGATTTGGAGCACTAGAGTGTATCTAAAATGCCCTAATTTAGGGCTGCTTTAACACTACCAACCACAAATGCACACTGTCCTGTCCATAGATGAATGTGACCTTAGACACAGCTTTGCACTTAGTTGTAGAAAATATGGACAGGCACTGTAGGCTAATCCTACTTCCACTGGATGCTTGTAGACTCTAGAGGCTGAGTTACATTTATCTCTACCAGACTTTCTCTATACTCTGTCACACTGGTATTATTGCTGAAGTACTCTATCTCTCTTGGTCTACGCACAACCAGAAGGACAGCTTTCTTATCTGAGCAGACTCTTCTGTTGTCTATCATGGAAGTCCTAAACTCTGGACACACATCCTTCTTCCTCTGACCGACTGATAGAGTGACTCCTCACACCCAAACACACTATGTCTGTATATTAGTGATGCCAGACCACCTATGTAGGGGCGACTGGGGTGTTTAAATGTAAGATGTACCAGCCTGTTATAGGAACTTGCTGCTCAATACACAGCACAGATGACATCATGTTACAATTCAACATTTACAGACTCTGGCAGAGCAGAACACTGCACATGGTCTACCCTCTTCAAAGAGTCTATCAAACGGATGACCCATTGATTTACATCAATTGATTCACCCACACTACATGTCTCCACTCCAATAGCTAAGTTTTTTGTAACAGAGCTTTTTGAACAACACAACCTTTAAGATCTGCACTCTACAATGAGCATTTTGTAACATTAACTAGACATTTTAATAAGCAAGATATAGAGCTTCCAACACAAAATGAATTTTTTCCATTTATCCTAAACATTATAAAATTAACATTTTAACATCTCCCTCTATCTTCTCTAGGCACAAGCTTATTGATCTGGCCATAGCTAATTCTACAACTTTATAATAAGGGCACATAACATAATTGTAGTGAAGAATGCAGTTCTGGTTTATCGCTTCATGTCTGAACTGCTGTAGAGTTATCCCCATTATATAATTTTATGAACTCTGTGTGACTCCTTCTTCTCTCCACCCATGGATCTAATGTACCATTGTGATTTGTTTCAACTATGTATAGCTGTGGTGCTAAAACCCATCCCGCAGACCCACTAACAGGCTTCATTTGCTAGCCGAGCACCTTGAGAGAAGGAGAGAGAGACTCCTCACCTGTGCTTTAGCTTGAGCATTGTAAAAACATGAGCTGCTAGTAGCGCCTGAGGAAATGTATAAAAGCCGCTGCAGTATAGGCTTTTGAGAATTTTTTACCGAATCATAATAAGGGTTATTTTCTCTGGCAGATTATGCACTGCAGGGGAGTCAGCAGTAAAACACTGTGTAATTTTAACCTTTGTCCTTTGCGAAGTTCTTTTGTAGACTCAATACCAGCCTGTTGTCAGTATATAGAGACAGGCTTGTGTGGTTTTTCCCCTAAAATAAGGTTTATTTTTCTCTGGCAGATTATGCAATGCAGCAGGGGAGTCGGCAGTAAAAGGCTGTATGATTTTAACCTTAGTCCTTTGCAACGTTTTTTCCTCAACTCAATGATGCTGTTGCCTGGGAACATTTTATATCAGTAAGCTTCTACCGTGTACTGTTGTGGAAACACATTTTTAGATGTATTAAACAGGGAGAAGTATGATGAAAACAGTTATTTTTATAATACAGATGGTATAACTGCACATTATAGGCACAGCTTAGGAATATAAGAAAAATACTATTTAGGATCAGTAGTTATGTACTGTGCATTACACTTGCGGTACCTATATACAGTGATAAAGTACTTGCCATGAAGATTCGAAAAACAATGGTTGTGGGTACATTATTTTTTTTACAATATAAATCAGTAACTTAGGTTACTAAAACTGAGACTTCTGTCATCATCAGCTATCTCCCAATTAGTGGGTGATGTGCCCTGCTGGAGAGTTGCAGACAATTTTCACAAACAGAAATGTTTATTGAGGCACAATACTCTTGGGAGTTACAGTACATAAGTGTAATACTTACAGTCTCTAGCTCTACCCATTTCCAGAATAAACCGCACCTGTTCCAGCTGGGTGAAGATAGCTCATGTATGCAAACATCACGTGCAGAACAATAGAGCATAGCCCTTTTTAGTATATACTTCTAGTCCATAACGGGGTTACAGCCTCTTGAACAGTATCTCTTAAACTTGGAAGTACAGCACACAATACAGTACACCACTTGCCTCTTGATGTCCCTTGAGCCATTCACTACTTACAGGAGAAGGATAGCTGCAGTTACTGATTTTTCAATCTGTGATGTCTGGTTAAGTCAGCTGTAGACACAATCCCTTGCTATCTCCCATTCCCACCACAATATCTGTCACAGACTCTCTGTTTAGCCTTTTTCCAGGTCATGGGGGGAACCAATCTCTTCCCAGCAGCATCCCCTGCTTTATTACTATCTGAAATTGTTGGGCGTTCTGCAGTATGCTGGTAGCCCAAAGTTTAAGGGGTTAAAATGTGAGGAAATTATAGTATTGTATGTTCCCTGCCTACAAGCTGCAAAAGAGTTAATTGGACGTGGGAGATATAGTTGCTAGGTAGGGCTGCTACACCCTCCCCATAAAGAGTGGCTTAGATTGGCTGATGAAACCAACTGGAACTGAGACAGTGAAGAGAGAGGAAGCAGCAGAAAGTATGGTACCCCAGAATATGGTTGCTGCAAAAAGTTTGATTGCTTTACTGTTGAATTAAGTGAAATGTTAACCTCTTAGTGACCAGCGATATGCCTTTTTATGACAGTCACTAAGTAGACTTAGGCTGGCCTGCTGCCTTGGAGGTCCAGTCTAAGTGCTGCATGCAGCAGAGAGCAGGGGTTCAGGTCTCACATGAGAGACAAACTCCTGCTCTAACGGCCCAGACTGGCAGAAGCGCCAATCAATGCTGTTTAACCCTTAGATGCCATGCTCAACAGCAACTGCAGCATCTAAGCAGTTACAGAGGGAGCGGACTCAAAATTACAGTTTGTTGTTTATTTGCCATAAGCATAAATAAATAAATAAAAAGAGATCAAAAAGCGTTATGTACTCTAAAATGGTGATTGACGAACATCAGCCTGGACGGTTTCCAAACACGATCAAATGTTCGCGAACCGCAAGTTCGCGACGGGCCCCATTCACTTTAATGGCAGATGAACCTGGAAAACCTTCAGGTCATATTTGCAGCCAACAAATACTTACTAGAAGTGCACAAATAGTCCCACAACATAGACAGTGACATACTAGAGGGGAATCTATGACAAAAATTCCAACAAAAAATCTGTATTTTAATCAGAGGCCATTTTTACGCGTCTTAAAGAGAAATTCTCAAAAATGTGCCCTGCTGGAGGCAAAAATTTTTTATTTTAGGCCACGGGAGTACAGGCCCTAAAAATTTGGAATTCACCTGACATAAAATAATAAGTGATTATGTGGATCGAGGTACATTATGCGGTCAATGGTTAAAGATTTTACTGCAGGCCAGTGGAGTACAGGCCCCAAACATTAGGCATTCACTATACAGAAAAGAACAAGTGATTATGTGGCTGGAGGTATATTAGACGGTCATTGGATAACAATTTTACTGCAGGCCAACCTGAGGCTCTCCAGCTGTTGCAAAACTACAACTCCTATCATGCCCAGACAGTCTACAGATATCATCCTACAGCAGGCATGGTGGGAGTTGTATTTTTACAACAGCTGGAGAGCCACAGGTTGGCCATGCCTGGAGTACAGGATTCAAACATTAGGCATTCACCGGACAGAAAAGATCAAGTGATTATATGGCTGGAGGTATTTTAGACGGTCAGTGGATATCAATTTTACTGCAGGACAGTGGAGTACAGGCCCCAAACATTAGGCATTCACCGGACAGAAAAGATCAAGTGATTATGTGGCTGGAGGTATATTAGACGGTCAGTGGATAAAAACTTTACTGCAGGCCAGTGGAGTACAGGCCCCAAACATTAGGCATTCACCGTACAGAAAATAACAAGTGATTATGTGGCTGGAGGTATATTAGGTGGTCACCGTATAACAATTTTACTGTTGGCCAGTTAGATTACAGGCCCAAAAAATTATGCATTCAACGTACAGAAAAGAACAAGTGATTATGTGGCTGGAGGTATATTAGACGGTCATTGGATAACCATTTTACTGCAGGCCAGTGGAGTACAGGCCCCAAACATTAGGCATTCACAGAAAAGGCCTTTTATGCCGCTGTATTTACAAAAGACAGGGACAAATTCTTTGTTCTGAATTGTGGCGGATATGTGTGGGCTGGCATGAGGAAATTCAATTAAACGTGGTCATCATAGGTGTTGAAGTCCTCGGAGATCCATGCTCATTAATTTTTGGAAATGTGAGGTAGTCCACACTCGTGAGCTAGGCGAGTCCGCTTATCCGTCACAATCCCCCCAGCTGCGCTGAACGTCCTGTCAGACAGGACACTCGACGAGGGGCAAGCCAAGAGTTCCATGGCAAATTGTGCCAGCTATGGCCACAGGTCAAGCCTGCACACCCAGTAGTCCAGGGGTTCCTCGCTTCTCAGAGCATCCACATTGGCCGTTAACCCGATGTACTCGGACACCTGTCGGTCTAGGCGTTCCCTGAGGCTGGATCCAGAGGACGGCGATTGATGGGTTGGCTGCAAGAATGATCTCATATGCGAAGTGACCAACACATCTTTAAACCGCCCTCTTCTTGCAGGCGCGTTAGGATTAGTACCCGCACCTGTTTTGCTGTGGGTGGAAATTCAGCGCCCGCAACAGCAGAATGCAGCATCTCTCGCAGCAAGACCTGGAAATGCTGCATTCTGAAAGCCCTCTGTGATGCTAGTAACATGTCCGCTATTTTGTGTTTCTACAGAGGGTCTAAGTACTTTGCCACCCAGTACTGGTCCTTGCCCTTTATGAAGGCCCCCATTTGCACTAAATTGGAAGCGGTGGAGTGCCCTGGCTCCTTCTCATCGCCCAGGAGAATGTCGCCCTCGGTCTCCTCCCCCCAGCCACGGACAGCACCAGGGATCCCCGAAAAGTTTAAAGCCTGCTCTTCTTGCTCCAACTCCTCCTCCACCCAGCCACCATCCTCCTCTGACTCCTCTTCAGACTCCTGCTGACTTGTCTCAGATGGAGTAGCCCCCCCCCCTGGAAATTCATTCAGCATTGCGACTTCCTCATCTTCCTGCTCCTGCTCCTCGACTGCTTGATCAATGACGTGATGCAATGCACGCTCCAGAAAGAAGACGTAAGGTACGATGTCACTGATGGCGCCCTTGCTGCAACTGACCAGTTTGGTGATCTCATCAAATGGCCTCAGAAGTCTGCATGCGTCGTGCATAAGCAGCCACTGGCGCGATGAAAAGAAACCAAGCTCCCCAGAACCTGTCCTGCTGCAGAGTTCGTACAGGTAGTCGTTAACGGCACGTTGATGCTGGAGCAGCCTATCAAGCATATACAAGGTGGAGTTCCAGTGCGTTGGGCTGTCACAAATCAGATGTCTGACGGGCAGGTGGTGTCGCCACTGAACGTCAGCAAGGTAAGCCATGGCCGTGTGAGATCTTCTAAAATGGCCAGAGATTTTCCTGACCTGCCGCAAGATGTCCTGGACCTCGGGGTATTCGGCAACAAATCACTGGGCAACTAAGTACAGGACGTGTGCCATGCACGGCACATGTGTCATTTTGCCCTGTTTCAGCGCGCTCATAAGATTGGCACCGTTGTCGCACACCGCTTTACCAACTGTCAAATTGAGCGGGGTAAGCCACTGATCGGCCTGTGACCGCATAGCTGAAAGCAGTGCAGGTCCAGTGTGGCTCTTGGCTTCTAGGCACAACAGTCGCAGCACAGCATGGCAACATCTCACCTGGTACGTCGAATAGGTTCTGGGGAGCTTGGGTGGTGCAGCGGAAGAGGCGGTATTAGTGGAAAAGGAGGATTTATCCAAGGAGGAGACAGAGGATGGAGAATGAGGAGGAGAAGAAGAGGCAGGCCTGCATGCATTCCGTGGCGGTAACACAAAATCCACACGGGTGCCTCGGGTTGCATGTATTACAGCCGTCAGAAGGTTCACCTGATGGGCAGTAAAAGTTATGTACCTTCCCTGCCCGTTTTTGCTAGACCACGTGTCTGTGGTCAGATGTATCTTGACACCCACCCTGTGTGCCAGAGATACATTCACTTGCCGCTGAACATGGCCATATAGCTCTGGGATGACCTTCTGGGAGAAATATTTCCTTCCGGGGACCTTCCATTGTGGTGTGCCAATAGCAACAAATTTTCTAAAGGCCTCTGAGTCCACCAGTTT
Source organism: Bufo bufo (assembly GCF_905171765.1). Classification (NCBI taxonomy): domain Eukaryota; kingdom Metazoa; phylum Chordata; class Amphibia; order Anura; family Bufonidae; genus Bufo; species Bufo bufo. The sequence continues at coordinate 618,113,848 of NC_053390.1, read as the reverse complement.
TTTATGGCAGTAGTTGGCAGGCTAGCAATTCCGACAAGCCAGTGAACGGTCAGCCGTTGAGCAAGAGGATTATCTGGCATCATCAACTTTTTACGCTCAAACATTTGGGCCACGGAAGCCTGCCTTTTGCCAGATGAACGTAACGACGGCACGGTGGAAGGTAGACTGAAGGACAAATGGGAGGAGAGAGGAGAAAGAGAAAAGGCAGGATGTGGAGCGCCGGGAGTGTCGGTTCTGACGGTGTTGCTCCCACTGGGTTCGGTGATAGGAGGTCAGGTGCCTTCTAAAGGTGGTCATCCCTAGGTTAGTGTTGGACTTACCGTGACTTATGTGTTGACAGCCCAGGCTCCAGATGGCAACACTATTGTCAGCAGCTGGCACGTTAAAATAGCCCACACTGCGGAGCCATGTGCCGGCATCCTGGGAGTGCCAGATGTGACCGTGCATGGCGGATGGCTCGCTCCAGATACATTTGCTGTCTGCTTTTTGCCTCCTATGCACTGCGAATTCTGCCTCCTTCCCCTCCTTCTTCCCCCTATCTGCTGCTCTGTCTCTCCCTCTGAACTCCCCTCCTCTTCCTCTCTTGTGGGTACCCACCGGACATCCATCGACATGTCATCATCGTCACCTTCACCATCATTGACATTAGAGATATCGGAGAAGGTAGCAACAGCGGGGACCTCCCTCTTGGGCTGATCTGGGTACTGTCGTTTAAATGCTGGGTGGCGGCCATTGCTACCGCCTCTTCCTGATCCGATGCCAAGAATGGCTGTACATCGGAAATGTCTGGGAATGGATGGGAAAATAATTACTCTGACTCGAATGGAGGGGCTATGGTGGTGGTGGTGTCTTTGGGGGTGCACACAGCAGAGAGTGAGGAGGGTGCAGATACAGAGGATGAGGAGGGTGCAGAAGCAGAAGGCTGAGTGAGCCACTCAACCAACTCTTGTGAGTCATTTGACGTAATCGCACGCACCTTCTCCAACTTACCACTTAGGCTCCGGCCTGGTGCACCTGCCCGACCCATACCACCCCTGCAAAATGGCCTGCGTCTTACTCTGTCTGTCATTTTCAAAATGACTCTGTGACAAAGTCTCTATAGAAGAGCAGTATTTGTGGAAGAAGGTATATCGCAGGCCTTAATCAATATTTGGTGGAAGCTTGTATATCTAACCCCTTAATCAATATTTGGTGGAAGCCAGTGTATCGCAGGCTTCAATCTATATTTGGTGGAAGCTGATATATCAATCCCCTCTATCAGTATTTTGTGGAAACAGGTATATAGAACCCCTTTAAGGGGTTGTCCGGGTTCAGAGCTGAACCCGGACATACCTTTATTTTCACCCAGGCAGCCTCCCTGAGGCTAGCATCGGAGAATCTCATGCTCCAATGCGCTCCCTTGCCCTGTGCTAAATCGTGCAGGGCAAGGGCTCTTTTGTTTATCATGACACACTGCCGTGCGGAAGCTTCCGCCTGGCAGTGTGTTCGGTGACGTCACCAGGTCTGATGGACGTGCTTTAGCGCTGCCCTTGCCGTTTTACTGGCTAGGGCAGCGCTAAATCAAGGCCATCAGTGCCGGTGACATCACCGGGCTTCCTGGCAGCCCCATGGAGAGCCCAGTACGTCACCGGATCTAAAAAAAATGCCTTTGCCCTGCGCGATTTAACGCAGGGCAAAGGAGAGCATCGGAGCATGAACTGCTCCGATGCTCAAGTCAGGGGCGCTGCCTGGGTGAAAATGGAGGTATGTCCAGGTTCAGCTCTGAAGCCGGACAACCCCTTTAATGAGTATTTGCTGGAAGCTGGTATATCAAACCCCTTAATCAATATTTGGTGGAAGCTGGTGTATGGCAGGCTTCAATCAATATTTAGTGGAAGCTGGTATATCAATCCCCTCTATCAGTATTTTGAGGAAACAGGTATATAGAACCCCTTAATTAGTATTTGCTGGAAGCTGGTATATCAAACCCCATAATCAATATTTGGTGGAATCCGGTGTATCGCAGGCCTCAATCAATATTTGGTGGAAGCCAATATCTTAATCCCCTCTATTAGTCTTTTGTGGAAACAGGTATATAGAACCCCTTAATGAGTATTTGCTGGAAGCTGGCATATCAAACCCCTTAATCAATATTTGGTGGAGGCTGTTGTATCGCAGGCCTCAATCAATAATTGGTGGAAGCTGGTATATCAATCCCCTCTATCAGTATTTTGTGGAAACAGGTATATAGAACCCCTTAATGAGTATTTGCTAGAAGCAGGTATATCAAACTCCTTAATCAATATTTGGTGAAAGCTGTTGTATCGCAGGCCTTAATCAATATTTGGTGGAAGCCGGGATATCAATCCCCTCTATCAGTATTTTGTGGAAACAGGTATATAGAACCCCTTAATGAGTATTTGCTAGAAGCAGGCATATCAAACCCCTTAATCAATATTTGGTGGAAGCCGGTGTATCGCAGGCCTCAATCTACAGTCAGGTCCATAAATATTGGGACATCAACACAATTCTAACATTTTTGGCTCTATACACCACCACAATGGATTTGAAATGAAACTAACAAGATGTGCTTTAACTGCAGACTGTCAGCTTTAATTTGAGGGTATTTACATCCAAATCAGGTGAACGATGTAGGAATTACAACAGTTTGCATATGTGCCTCCCACTTGTTAAGGGACCAAAAGTAATGGGACAATTGGCTTCTCAGCTGTTCCATGGCCAGGTGTGTGTTATTCCCTCATTATCCCAATTACAATGAGCAGATAAAAGGTCCAGAGTTCATTTCAAGTGTGCTATTTGCATTTGGAATCTGTTGCTGTCAACTCTTAAGATGAGATCCAAAGAGCTGTCACTATCAGTTAAGCAAGCCATCATTAGGCTGAAAGAAACAAACAAACCCATCAGAGAGATAGCAAAAACATTAGGCGTGGCCAAAACAACTGTTTGGAACATTCTTAAAAAGAAGGAACACACCGGTGAGCTCAGCAACACGAAAAGACCTGGAAGACCATGGAAAACAACTGTGATGGATGACCGAATAATTCCTTCCCTGGTGAAGAAAACACCCTTTACAACAGTTAGCCAGATCAAGAACACTCTCCAGGAGGTAGGTGTATGTGTGTCAAAGTCAACAATCAAGCGAAGACTTCACCAGAGTGAATACAGAGGGTTCACCACAAGATATAAATCATTGGTGAGCCTCAAAAACAGGAAGGTCAGATTAGAGTTTGCCAAACGACATCTAAAAAAGCCTTCACAGTTCTGGAACAACATCCTATTGGCAGATGAGACCAAGATCAACTTGTACCAGAGTGATGGGAAGCGTAGAGTATGGAGAAGGAAAGGAACTGCTCATGATCCTAAGCATACCACCTCATTAGTGAAGCATGGTGTGGTAGTGTCATGGTGTAGGCATGTATGGCTGCCAATGGAACTGGTTCTCCTGTATTTATTGATGATGTGACTGCTGACAAAAGCAGCAGGATGAATTCTGAAGTGTTTCGGGCAATATTATCTGCTCATATTCAGCCAAATGCTTCAGAACTCATTGGACGGCGCTTCACAGTGCAGATGGACAATGACCTAAACCATACTGCAAAAGCAGCCAAAGAGTTTTTTAAGGGAAAGAAGTGGAATGTTATGCAATGGTCAAGTCAATCACCTGACCTGAATCTGATTGAGCATGCATTTCACTTCTTGAAGACAAAACTGAAGGGAAAATGCCCCAAGAACAAGCAGGAACTGAAGACAGTTGCAGTAGAGGCCTGGCAGAGCATCACCAGGGATGAAACCCAGTGTCTGGTGATGTCTATGCGTTCCAGACTTCAGGCTGTAATTGACTGCAAAGGATTTGCAACCAAGTATTAAAAAGTGAAAGTTTAATTTATGATTATTATTGCGTCCCATTACTTTTGGTTCATTAACAAGTGGGAGGTACGTATGCAAACTGTTGTAATTCCTACACCGTTCACCTGATTTGGATGTAAATACCCTCAAATTAAAGCTGACAGTTTGCAGTTAAAGCACATCTTGTTAGTTTCATTTCAAATTCATTGTGGTGGTGTATAGAGCCAAAAATGTTAGAATTGTGTCCATGTCCCAATATTTATGGACCTGACTGTATATTTGGTGGAAGCTGGTATATCAATCCCCTCTATCAGTATTTTGAAGAAACAGGCATATAGAACCCCTTAATGAGTATTTACAGGTATATCACAAGAGTTGCAATTAGTTATTCCAATAGCATTTGTCCCTCTATCTAGCTGCGGTATCTCAGCAGAACCGTACCCAACTGCTGCACAATACAAATGCACTATAAAATACTTTCTATGTTAGAAAGTATATTATACGTATATAACACCCCTCAGTATGTCACGCCTATCGATAGCACACCTATACCAGTCCTTAAAAGGACTTTTGTGGCCCTATTAGCTAGCGTTTGGTGTCCCTAACAGTCTGTCCCTGCTCCACACTGCAACCTCTCACTACACTGGCAAAAAAAATGAATGTAAAATGGCTGCCAGATCGGGTTTATTTATAGGGTAGGGTGTGTGTCCATGTGCTGAAACGTCTCAATTGGCTGTCCTGTCCCACTTGATGGATGTGTCATGGGTCAAAGTTCGGCACAATTCAAAAGAATATGGCGCCGGCGGACATCGCCATATGTTCGCATGTTCGTCGAACTGCAAACGAGCAAAGTTCACCGCGAAACGACCGCAGGGCGAACCACAAGGCCATCTCTAAAATGATACCAATGAAAAGTACGAATCATCTTGCAAAAATCAAGCCCTCACAGAACTCCATAGAAAGAAAAAAAAAGTTATGGGTCTTGGTATGAGGCAATGCAAAAACATTCCCATCCCCTTCCCGCCCACTTTTTTAGACCTGCATCCTTCTGTCATTGCCCGGCCCCAGGGGGATATCGCAAGTGAGGATTGACACTGGGATCTATGTGTCAGAGCCACTACCACTCTCATCCTCCTTGTTACAGTTGCAAAAGCATTCCTGGGAAATTATCCAGCCAGCCTGGGAGACAGAGCATAATACCAACGTCTGAGTGAGCAATTGATTATTACTTGGAAACATTTCAGCCTGTGAGAGAATGTGTGTGCCCAAACATCTGTAGAGATAATCTACATATGGCTTCTAGACTCCATAGCACTTTGAGAATGGGAACTTTGGGATATTCTGAGTGGAAATTGGCCATCTGCTATAGGACTTTGTTGGCCATTGTAGGAACACTATTTGAAGAAATACAGAGATTGAGGAAAATAGAGCAAGAGAGAGCGAGCAGAAGTTAAGACAGAAAGTATAGATGCTGGAAAACTGACTAAAACATCTGGGCCTGTTTATCATCTTTGCAGTCTATAGAACTGGGGGACTGTGGAAACTGCAACCCATATAGAAGATCTGCCAATCCATGCATGATAAAGACTGAGACTGCTGTATTTGAATGTCATTGCCAGTAATGAGCTGTCTTTCATTACTACATCTGCCTCATCATTGCATGCACAAACACCCGCATTTCCTTCCATTTTTGCTGGGACAACTTGCATCCTCAATACCCACCAACACTAAGGATACCCTGAACCCCCACCAGACAGGAGACTGCCCTAAAATTAGAGTGAGCCCCGAGGAAAAGGGTGCGCCTGCCTTTCACTGTGCATCAGCCGGGGAAACACTGAAAAGCAAGGATGGCCAACCTGCGGCTCTCCAGCTGTTGCAAAACTACAACTCCCAGCATGCCCAGTCTGCCTACAGCTATCAGCCTACAGCAGGGCCTGGTGGGAGTTGTAGTTTTACAACAGCTGGAGAGCCGCAGGTTGGCCAGCCCTGCTGAAGAGGGACTGCCACCATGAGTAACTACAACTCCTGTCCTCTCTGCCCCAATCCTCCACTGCAGCGTGCTCCTTACCAGTCTCTTAGAGTGAAACACCCCTGCACCTCTCTCAATCTTCAATTGACCCCTCTGAAGGTTTCCAGTTCCAGGACCCATGTCCAGGGCCTTTTTTAATATTGATTGGACCCTGGGCAAGAATTTACTTGGGCCCCCTGGATCCCGTCTTCCCACACCCTAGCATGCAATCACACCCTCCACCACAACACACACACACAAAAAGAATTCACACACCTCGTAGAGTAGTAAAATTTCATAATGATGAGTGGCCACTAGAGGTGTTCCTTGGCAGTAATGTAAATACAGCTTTTTTTCTTAAAAGGCAGTGTTTACATATAAAAGCTTGCAGAGACATGCTATAGACACCAGAACTACTACGTTTAGTTGTTGCGGTTCTGGTGACTATAGTGTCCCTTATTATAGAGGGGGGAAAATTACAATGTGCAGATACAGTAGTACTGTACTACTAACCCCACCATCCACCCCTACATACAGGGTAATATAGCGTCACATACCTCTTACATCCAGTGACATCTCTTTGATGTAGATGTTCTCTTTCCTCATCTTCTCCTTTCAAACCGTCAGACCAGACCACCATTTTTCAGCCATTTCTAGTCTCTGCAGTTTGACAAACAAAATCTTAGTTTACTACTTTTCCATCATCCTCCCATCTTCTGGACAAATCATCCTACCACCCCCAATACTGTGCCACTGTGCTCTCCAATACTATACTGCAGAAACAGATAAACCCCCTGATAATAGTAGTACCATGCAGATAGCGCCCTTCAATAATTAGTGGCACACAGTGCTCTAAAATAACTGCACCCAGCAAATAGTGCCCCTGACACTAATACTGTAAACATAACGTCACCCCAAAATAATTGTGGTAAGCTGATACTGTGCCAAGGTCCCCCTACAGTAATAGTGCTCCCAAAAGTCCCACCAATAGGAATAATTCTCTGCTAGAGCACACATGGTAGTAATAGTGCTCCTACAGTGCCCCCAACATGTGCCAGTATAAAATACCCTTATATAGTTCCTCAGTAAATGCCCCCATAGTGCTCCTCTTCCCCCTTCTTCCTAGTGCCCTCCATAATGTACCAGTATAAAATGCCCCATATAAAGTGCCCCAGTAGATGCCCTCAGTGTCCCCCATAATTTGCAAGTATAAAATACCGCTTCTTAGTGCCCCCCATAGATGAGCCCATAGTACTCCTCTTTCCCCTTCCCTATAGTACCCACCATAATGTGCCCCAGTATAAAATGCCCCTATACAGAGCCCCCCATATAAAATACCCCTTCTTTGTGGCCTCAGTAGAAGCCCCCATAGTGTTCCTCTCCCCCATTCCCCCATATAAAATACCCCTTCTTTGTGACCTCAGTAGATGCCCCCATAGTGCCCCCAATAATGTGCCAGTAAGAAGTGCCCCCATTGATGCCCCCATAGTGCCACCCAATAAAGTGCCAGTAAAAAGTGCCACGAATAATGTGCCAGTAAGAAGTTCCCCATAGATGCCCCCACAATGCCCCCAATATTGTGCCAGTATAATGTGCCCCCAATAATATACCAGTAACAAGTACCCCATAGATGATGCCAATAATGTGCCAGTAACAAGTACCCCTATAGATGCCCCCAATCATATGCCAGTAACAAGTAACCCCATAGATGCCCCCAAATCATGTGCCAGTAACAAGTACTCCCATAGATGCCCCCAATCATGTGCCAGTAACAAGTACCCCCATAGATGCCCCCAATCATGTGCCAGTAACAAGTACCCCCATAGATGCCCCCAATCATGTGCCAGTAACAATTGCCCCCATAGATGCCCCCCAACCATGTGCCAGTAACAAGTACCCCCATAGATGCCCCCAATCATGTGCCAATAATAAGTGCCCCCATAGATGCCCCCCAATTTTGTGCCAGCAACAAGTCCCCTATAGATGCCCCCAATCATGTGCCAGTAACAAGTGACCCCCATAGATGTCCCCTAATTATGTGCCAGTAACAGGAACCCCCATAGATGCCCCTCAATCATGTGTCAGTAACAAGTGCCACCATAGATGCCCCCCAATCATGTGCCAGTAAGTAGCACCATAAAAAAAATAAACACTTCTAACTTACCTCCATCAGGCTGGCAGCAATGTGATGCAGGCCTCTTCCGGCCTGTGTCCCGCACTGTACGGCTCAGGAGGCACAATGACGTCATTGCGCCGCCTGCATCGGCCTCTCATAGGCTGCAGGCCTAGTGCCTGCAGCCTATCAGAGGAACGGGGAAGAGAGACGCTTCTCCCTCCTCTGCCCCTATCTGTATCGCTGTCCTAAGGACAGAGATACAGATGACTATGGAGATGAGCGCTTCCACAATGGAAGCGCTCATCTCCCTGTGCCCTCCCGCCGCCCCCCACTTGTCACCAGAGCAGCCTCACTTTGCCTAATTGGTGGTGCGTCCCTGCTAGCACCCCCTGGAATTTTGCTCCTGGGGCAACGGATCCCCCCACGCTACACCACTGGCCAGCGGGGCTCAAGGAGCAACTGGGCCCGGAGCAGCTGACCCTTTTGCCCCGCTTTAAAGACGGCCTTGCCCATGTTTCTTAGTGGCTTACTAATGCTTATATTAGACCTGCAGATTTTGCATAGCTGAGGAGACCACTGCAGTGATCTCCTCCTCAGTATAGGGACAAGCGATATGGAACAACAGTGACATTACCAAGAACTGGACGTCCCTCCAAAATCGATGAAAAGACGAGAATAAAACTGGTCTGGGAGGCTACCAAGAGGCCTACAGCAACATTAAAGGAGCTGCAGGAATATCTGGCAAGTACTGGCTGTGTGGTACATGTGACAACAATCTCCCGTATTCTTCATATGTCTGGGCTATGGGGTAGAGTGGCAAGACGAAAGCCTTTTCTTATGAAGAAAAACATCCAAGCCAGGCTACATTTTGGAAAAACACATCTCAAGTCTCCCAAAAGCATGTGTGAAAACGTGTTATGGTAGGATGAAACCAAGGTTGAACTTTTTGGCCATAATTCCAAAAGATATGTTTGGCGCAAAAACAACACTGCACATCACCAAAAGAACACCATACCCACAGTGAAGCATGGTGGTGGCAGCAACATGCTTTGGGGCTGTTTTTCTTCAGCTGGAACTGGGGCCTTAGTTAAGCTAAAGGGAACTATGAACGGTTCCAAATACCAGTCAATATTGGTACAAAACCTTCAGGCTTCTGCTAGAAAGCTGAACATGAAGAGGAACTTCATCTTTCAACATGACAACGACCCAAAGTATACATTCAAATCAACAAAGGAATGGCTTCACCAGAAGAAGATTAAATATTTGGAATGGACCAGCCAGAGCCCAGACCTGAATCCAATTGAAAATCTTTGGGGTGATCTGAAGAGGGCTGTGCACAGGAGATGCCCTCGCAATCTGACAGATTTGGAGTGTTTTTGCAAAGAAGATTGGGTTAATCTTGCCAAGTCAAAATGTGCCATGCTGTTAGACTCATACCCAAAAAGTGGATGCTGTAATAAAATCAATAGGCACTTCAACAAAGTATTAGTTTAAGAGTGTGCACAATTATGCAACCATATTATTTTATTTTTATATTTTTTCTTCTCTCTACCTAAAAGATTTCAGTTTGTTTTTCACTTGAGTTGTACAGTTTATAGGTGACATTAAAGGTGAAAAAAGTTCTGAAATTATTTATCTTTGTCTCATTTTTTTTACATCACAGAAACCTGACATTTTAACAGGGGTGTGTAGACTTTTTATATCCACTGTATATACCGTATTTTTCGCCCTATAACACGCACCTAGGTTTTAGCGAAGAACAATGAGAAAAAAATATTTTCCATTACACCTAAGGTCAGACCAGCAATCAGACCCCGAAAGTTAATCAGCCCTCAGCTTACAGCCCCAATCAGACCCCCAATGTCATTCAGACCTTAGATCAGACCCCCAATGTCAATCAGACCTCAGATCAGACCCCCAATGCCTCAGATCAACCCCCTAACCCTCAGCCATCTATCAGCCCTCATATGTCAGCCAGCCAGCAGCCCCCATATGTCAGCCTGCAGCACCTATGTCAGCCAGCAGCCCCTATATGTCAGCCAGCAACCCCTATATGTCAGACAGCAGCCCCCATATGTCAGCCCGCAGCCCCTATATGTCAGCCAGCAGCCCTTATATGTCAGTCATTAGCCCCCATATGTCAGCCATCAGCCCCATATATTCAACCATCAGCCCCATATATCAGCCCCTATATGTCAGCCAGCAGCCCCTATATGTCAGCCATCAGTCATATATATAAACCCCTATATGTCAGCCATCAGCCCCCAGTGCAAATAAAATAAAAAGTCACTTGCCTCCCCTGCTCCTGGACGCCACCGCTCCTAACCATCGCAATCCTTTTTACCTTGCTGTTGGCTGCGTATCATGGTGCACAGTGTGAGGTCATAGAGCGCCCTCACGCTGTGCGCAGCCCTGCACAGCCGATAGCAGAGCCGAGGACCAGGAAGCAGTGAGTACAGAGCCTTCACAGCTTCCTGGTCCTCCGGTACTAATGAAGCGCTTCCATAATAGAAGTGCTTCATTAGTATTCGCCCCACTTTGGGGGGAAGGGAGTGAGTCTTATGGGGCGAATAATACGGTATATATATAAATATATATAGTAATTACACATTTTTTTAAATTACAAAAAAAATATAAAATATTACATGCAGTGATCTCATCCTCAGTATAGGGAGGAGTGATCGCTAATGCTATCACTTGTCCCCATACTGAATCATTGTTTGCTGGTAGCAGATTGTGATTACACACCACGATCTGCCGCTGACAAACGAAGATTTTTAAGGACTCTTTCAGACGGGCGTTGCGGTAAAAGGTGCGGGTGCGTTACGGGAACACCCGCGATTTTTCCGCGCAAGTGCAAAACATTGTATTGCGTTTTGCACTCGCGTGAGAAAAATCACGCATGTTTGGTACCCAAACCCGAACTTCTTCACAGAAGTTCGGGCTTGGGATCGGTGTTCTGTAAATTGTATTATTTCCCTTATAACATGGTTATAAGCGAAAATAATAGCATTCTGAATACAGAATGCATAGTAAAATAGCGCTGGAGGGGTTAATTTTTTTTTTTTTAACTCACCTTAGTCCACTTGATAGCGCAGCCCGGCATCTGTCTCCTTTGCTGAACAGGACCTGTGGTGACGTCACTCCGGTCATCACATGATCCATCACACGATCCATCACCATGGTAAAAGATTATGTGATGGATCATGTGATGACCGGAGTGACGTCACCACAGGTCCTTTACCTGTAATGAATGCTCACCACAGGTCCTGTTCAGCAAAGGAGACAGAAGGAGATGCCGGCATCGCGATCAAGTGGACTAAGGTGAGTTAAATTATTATTTATTTATTTTTAACCCCTCCAGCGCTATTTTACTATGCATTCTGTATTCAGAATGCTATTATTTTCCCTTATAACCATGTTATAAGGGAAAATAATAATAATTGGGTCTCCATTCCAATCGTCTCCTAGCAACCGTGCGTGAAAATCGCACCGCATCCGCACTTGCTTGCGGATGCTTGCGATTTTCACGCAACCCCATTCACTTCTATGGGGCCTGCGTTGCGTGAAAAACGCAGAATATAGAGCATGCTGCGATTTTCACGCAATGCACAAGTGATGCATGAAAATCACCGCTCATTTGAACAGCCCCATAGAAATGAATGGGTCGGTATTCAGTGCGGGTGCAATGCGTTCAACTCTCGCATCGCATCCGCGCGGAATACTCGCCCGTGTGAAAGGGGCCTAAGCCTACTAAAAGATTTCAATTACCTGATGAACAGGTTTGTTCATTCACCAGGTAATCGGTGGCAGTATTACACTGCCAGATCATCGTTAACACACTGGACGGTTAGGGCATCTGCTCAGGTCTTGACAGGGTTCCATCTTTAAAGGGGTTGTCCGGGTAAAGAGCTGAATCTGGACATATCCCCTTCATCCAGGAAGCCCCTCTGAGATGAGCATTGGAGCATGTCCCAATCCTCTCCCTTGCCCTGCAGAGAACTGCACAGGGCAAGGAGTTTTTCATTAGATCCGGTGACGTACCAGGTCTTTGCTAGGCAATGTCAACAGCACTCATAGGCCAGCTTTCGAGCTGCTCTAGCCTGTAAAATGCCTAGGGTAGTACTAAATTCCATCCATAAGTGCCGGTAACATCACTAGGAACACTGCTAGGCAGAAGCTTTTGCCTAGCAGAATAAGCTTTTAAACAAAAAAGACCTTGCTCTGCGTTATGCAGTGCAGTGCAAGGGAGAGCATTGGAGCATGAAATTGTCATGCTCTCTACTGGGACAGGGGTCTGAAGATCTAAGAGAGACTGGCTGCACGTGATATGAGCTGACAGCCTCTCTGGTTTCATTCTTCTGTGTTGTTGCTGGGTATGACCACACCTCTGGTCTTAGGTGTAGCTTAAGTGGTAATTCCTACTCCTCTATTTAGTCTGACCTCACTCATCATGCTATGCGGTTGATAGCTTTTGGATTTTGCAAGTGCTGGTGCTGGTTCTCCTTTGAGTTCCTGCTCGTCCGCATACTTCGGAGTTAAGTGTCTCTTTTCCGCTTGTTTGTTTGTATTTTCTTCCCTTCCTTTTGGTATTTGGCCTGAGGGGGTCTCCTGTTCCTTCAGCTTGGAAGGAACAGGCCATCCATTGTCCTGACACTATCTCCAGGGCCCTGTTAGGGGGAGATAGGGCCTAGGTTACGGCGTATGAACACTCCTACTATCGAGGTCTGTTCATACTGTTAGTAGTCAGGGCACGGATTAGGGACTCACTAGGTGGTGACCATAGCCCTATCCCTAGTTTCCAGGCATAGTACCTTTCCCGCCTCCCTCCTGTGTTTGGTGTGGAATGTTTTCCCCACACCGCACCGTGACAGAAATGTTCTGCAGCTCATCTCAAAGCAGCTGCCTTGGTGAAGAAGGGGATATATCTGGGTTCAGCTTTGAACCCGGACAAACCCTTTAAAGACCGTATATCCTTTGTACATGTATGGAAGATGTCAGAAAAGGTTTAGAGCAGGGTTTCTCAACTTCGATCCTCAGATCCCCCTACCAGTCATGTTTTCAGGATTTCCTTAGTACTGAGAAGGTAATATAATTAGAGTCCATGCATCAGGAATTACCACAGGTATTCATTCTGTGGGATATTCTCAAATCCTGACTGGTAGGTGGGTCCCGCGAACCGGAATTGAGAAACTCTGGGTTAGAGGGATATGACATAAATGTCCAACAGGTATGGGTCCCCTCTCTGTGGTTCCTAAATACCCATCACACACCCTTCGTAAATCATGGTTGCCATGCATGTGTGGCTCTCTCCATTCACTTCTATAGGAGATCTGAAAATAGCCCCTCATGCAGTCACTTTTTCATGCCCACAGTCATGAGATACAGGTTAATGGACTCATGTTCTCAAACAGGTACAGATATTTTTGGTGGGACCTGCACCTACTGTACATTTATGGCATAACCTGTGGATATGTCATAAATATTCCTGGACTGAAATACCCATTTAAGGTGAATTCATGTCAACAGATGTACTACTTCTGTAGAAGCAATTGTAAAAAATAGAATGTCACTCAATGTATAAAGACCTGCTTTATATAGAAACTAGGTCTGAAGCCAATGTATAATGGCGTGGGCATTGTGAACTCCTGCATCGGGTCTCAGGGGGCATTATGACATTGTCAGAAGTAACAACATCATTGTGCCATCCTGACACAGGAGACTGCGCTAATGTCATCATGTCTTTTGGGATGTAGTAGCTCAGGTCCCAGGCTGAAAGAGATCTGTGGTCTGCATTTCAGACGGCGGCATGGAGTGGAAGATAGGTGACTATTTTTTTTTTTTTTCTCTGCACTACTTGGACAGAGGTGCCCATTATAAATACTGGGAACACCTCAGAGGGGGCCATTATACATACTGGGGGCAAAACAGAGTATACCATTTTATATACCGGGAGCCATTATAAATACAGCGGGCACTACTGGGGGACATTATAAATACTGTGGGTACTAACGGGGTAGCATTATAAAAACTGAGGGCTATTATAAATACTGGAGACAATGCATACAGCATTATAACTACAGGGGGCATAGCATGAAGTATTAAAAATACTGAAGGAAATTCAGGGAGCCATTATAACTACTGAGAGCACTACAAGAGGCATTATAAATACTGGGGGCACTATGGAGGGCATTATAATTAATGGGGGCTAAAAACGGATCTACTGGCACCCCGACTGGGTACCTCCGTTTATGGATGCTCTTTGTGCTTCCCGAGGGCTCTAAGCACCCAACTTGACACCATAACCACAACAGACCCCACGAACCGCCGCAGCTTGGTTGGGCTCTCACCGTCCTCCACCCACGCTGGACCCAAGACCGGGCTTCAGCTTCCAGTGGATGAACCTCTCCTAAATCCATAGAGCAGGAACCATGAACAAGTTCTTACAAGAGCTAGTAGTTATAGCCAGGGGAGTATAGCAAATCTTCAGCGTATAGCAATCCCCAGTGTTGATCAGTTACCCAAACACCAGCCTCAACATGATGAAGGGTAAAACAGGAACTCTTTATTGAACACACAAGCATTGACTAATATACACATTTTTCAACAAGGGTACCACCCCTGTGGACCTGGTTGGGAACTGAGGACATAACATAGCAGCCAATCCTTTACAGTTTTACAGTTTAAACACAAAAACTATACATTCAACAAACACAATGGCATCGTCTGTGCCGCAATTAACAAACACAATGGAATTAATTGCCTGTTACACACTCAATAACAGAATAGGCATTGTCTTTGATGCAATCAACAAAATACAATTACCAAAACATAATGGGCTCTGCCTGTGATACAATTACCAAACATAATGGGCTAACTTAATCACTCACAGGCAGAAAACACACATTTTTCCCCAACACACAGAAACCCCCTCAAAACCCCACATATCCCCATAATTTATACATCCATGGATAGCTCTGATCTGGGTGAACAACATATCCAAAAATCACCCAGATCTGAGCAGGGGTTCCCGAATTCCATGGAAGTAACATTTGGCCGACCGCAAGCATGGCTTTCCTGCCCAAAACAGTTCCACATATTTAGGCTGTGCGGCCGGTCTACCTTCTCCTTCAAAGTTAGTATATGGGCCATAATCCTGAGGCAAGAGGGTGGCAAACAGGCCCCTCCAAAACCCAGTGGCGAGGTTATTTTTGCCACACATCTCCCCCTCCCAGGGAAGACTAACTAGATACCCGACCTCACGCCGGTCGGTACCTGAGTTAGTCTGACAGCCCACCCACAACCAAATACTGGACCTGCTGAATTTGGTCGCCTGTCTCTGTCCAGTGAGTCCACCAAGGTTGTGTTGGTAACTTGTACTCCCGGTCTCTGTGTTGCTCCCTGGCTTGGAGTGGAGGTTGCTTTGTGGGCAGGGATCAGCGGTACTCTGCCCTGGTGCCAGCGCATCAGCTAGGCTAGTCTGTGGGGAGTCAGCCTCTGGACAAGAGGATAGGGGAGGGCAGAGGCTAACTGTGCTCTGCTCAGATGCCAGCTCTTCCGCTGGGGTAGCCTGTGGGGAGTTAGCCTCTGGACAAGAAGATAGGGGAGGGCAGAGGCCAACTGCGCTCTGCCCAGATGCCAGCTCTTCCGCTGGGGTAGCCTGTGGGGAGTCAGCCTCTGGACAAGAGGATAGGGGAGGGCAGAGGCCAACTGCACTCTAACCAGATGCCAGCTCTTCTGCTGGGGTAGCCTGTGGGGAGTCAGGCTCTGGACAAGAGGATAGGGGAGGGCAGAGGCCAACTGCGCTCTGCCCGGATGCCAGCTCTTCTGCTGGGGTAGCCTGTGGGGAGTCAGGCTCTGGACAAGAGGATAGGGGAGGGCAGAGGCCAACTGCGCTCTGCCCAGATGCCAGCTCTTCTGCTGGGGTAGCCTGTGGGGAGTCTCCCATACTGGAACTTTAGAAAGCACTATTATTATGGGAGGTGCTATCTGTATGGTACTACTATTTTTGCAGTGTAGTGTTTAGGAGCATTCGGGAGCACAGCAGGCAAATTATTGTGTGTAGCAGGAGGATAACACTGTTGCAGCACCAAGAGGATGAAAATGATAGCAAAGGGAGGAATGTAAGATGTTTGGTTAAGGCCTATTGCACACGACCGTATGGATTTTTCTGTGTTTTGCGGTCCGTTTTTCACGGATCCGTTGTTCCATTTTTTGTTTCCGTTGTGTTTTCGTGTGGCATATACAGTATACAGTAGTTACATAGATAAAATTGGGCTGGGCATAACATTTTCAATAGATGGTTCAGCAAAAAACGGAACGGAAACGGAAGACATACGGATGCATTTCCGTATGTGTTCCGTTTTTTTGCAGACCCATTGACTTGACATTGACGTCAATAATAGGACATGTTCTATGTTAAAACGGAACGGAAAAACGGAAATACGGAAACGGAATGCATACGGAGTACATTCCATTTTTTTTGCGGAACCATTGAAATTAATGGCTCCGTACACGGACCTTATACGGAACGCAAAAAATTGCCAGTAAACGGGGAAAAAAAACGGCCGTGTGCAGGAGGCCTAACTCTGCAAAGAACAGACATTGCTGAAATAATTTGTCATGACAGTCTGGTCCGAATGGAGAAGGTGAGAAAAAAGAACTCTACATAAAAGGAGACTTCACTGGATGTAAAGGGCGGTTGGATTGAGAGTTTTTTGCTTGAGAGGTGGGCAGACACCATTTCAATTTTCACCTCAGACAACAGAAAAGCTAGAATCAGCCATGACAGAAACAGGAACTTAAATATAGTAAAACCTAAATATAGTAAATAGTAAAAGCAACCATACAAATGACTGCCTAATTTGAGCATGTGACAATGTTTCAATGTCTAGCACCTGGTTAAAAATAACAAAAAATCTAAAGCAATTAATCAAACAGTAGTCAAAAACAACAATGCATTTTTTGTGAAGTATAAGTGATATGCAAAAAATAAAATAAAAATTGAAGCAATTATCAACAACCCTTGTTCTGTCAATTTACTAATTATTATTAGCTATTTTCATTTGCAAAATAAATGTCAAGGCCCAACTCAGAGTGAATTGGCTATGAATGCACTTAAGGAGAATATCATTCCTGAAATATAGTGAAGTTGCTAGTAAAATAAAAGAGAAGAATAACTTGTCTTTATCCTTGCTTTTGTTTATAACATCATAGTGTGATTGCACAAGCTTCTATGAAAGCAGCTCTCATGAATAAATCCATTATCCATCTGCTTATATTGTGTTCTCATTTTTTTTCCACACAACGGAATAAAATAGATTCATAAAAAAGAAAAATGATGGTTTGTATTTTTATAACATGCAGACACGACAGGCATATTTAAACATTAATTTTCAAGTATGAGCTTAAGCACATTAACTGTAAGTGTCATTTTTCTCACACAGAAATAACCTTGTATACTATTTACATGGAAAGATTTAAAGGACCAACAGACATTGAATGTCTTCACACCTCTTAACCAGAATGTAGTAGAATTTCCATCTTACCTAGAAGGCAGGATGAATGGAAAATTTAAAATGGAATGAATATATGGTGTGATTCGCCAAGGGCAATAATCCGGAAATTGGCTGAAATAGAGTATATGTAGATAAACATATGGATTGTGCAGAGTAGCTGAGTTGTACTAAGGCATGAGCACATGTTCACTGAATAAGCGATATAGCTATAACTTCAGATAATATGTCATGGGATATAAATCGGCCTAATGTTTTAGTCAAAGGTATAATTTGCCTAAAATGTGTATTGATTGCAACGCAAAAACAAATGGGTCCCAACGTACTGGTGAACACTTCTCTAGTTTCCCTAATTTTACAAAATTACTATAGGGAAAAAAATAAGTATTCATATGTAGAGTAAGCACCAATAAATCTAACCACTGTGCCTATACTGACCTGCAAGGTAACATCCTGTAAGAAAAGCTCTCCTCCAGGTGTCTGAACGCATTACCCCCGTTGAAGGGTTCCTCAGGGGACAATGCCACCCCAATAAGGGTCTAATCACACTTCCGTGTGTGTTTTGCGGATCCGCAAAACACGGACACTGGCAATGTGCATTCCGCATATTGCGGACCGCACATCGCTGGTACATAGTAGAAAATGCCTAATCTTGTCCGCAATTGCGGACAAGAATAGGACATGTTCTATTTTTTTCGGGATCTGAATTGCTGACCCGGAAGTGCGGGTGAGCATTTCCGGATCCGGGCACCACATCATGCGGCCCCATAGAAATTAATGGGTCCGCAATTCCATTCCGCAAAATGCGGATCAGAATTGCGGACATGTGAGTATAACATATGTTTTAGCAGCTCTATTATTGTCCCTAACAGAACACAGATGAATTAGGAGATAAGGTGAGCCGTATAGTAAGAGCTGAGGTAAGCAAGGAGTGCCCCTGGTAGTATTAAAAACAGGAGGATCAATATTAGGGGCAGAGAGAAGAAGCAGCAGGGAGCTCACGTGGAGGAGCATAAAAACCGACCTGCGTGAGTAGTCTTGGAGTCTATAATTCCTTTGGTCATACAGTCCTGATCAAAAGTTTAAGACCACTTGAAAAATGGCAAAAAATCATATTTAGCATAACTGGATCTTAACAAGGTTCCAAGTAGAGCTTCAACATGCAACAAGAAGAAATGGGAGTGAGACAACACATTTTTTGAGCATTCAATTTAATGAAAACAACGAATAAACTGAAACAGGCTGTTTTTCAGCTGATCAAAAGTTTAGGACCACACCTCCAAAAAAAAAATAAACACCCCCAAAACAGAAATCCAACTTCCAAACATGAACTCAGTAATGAGTAGCTCCGCCGTTATTGTTTTTACTTCAAAAATTCATTTCGGCATGCTTGATGCAAGCGTTTCCATGAGGTGAGTGGGAACATTTCTCCAAGTGGTGAAGACGGCCGCACGAAGGCCATCTACTGTCTGGAACTGTTGTTCATTTTTGTAAACTTCCCTTGCCATCCATCCCCAAAGGTTCTCAATTGGATTTAGATCAGGGGAACACGCAGGATGGGCCAAAAGAGTGATGTTATTCTCCTGGAAGAAGTCCCTTGTCCTGCGGGCATTGTGTACTGTAGCATTGTCCTGTTGAAAAACCCAGTCGTTACCACACAGACGAGGGCCCTCAGTCATGAGGAATGCTCTGTGCAACATCTGGACATAGCCAGTGGCCGTTTGACGCCCCTGCACTTCCTGAAGCTCCATTGTTCCACTGAAGGAAAAAGCATCTCAGACCATTATGGCGCCCCCTCCACAGTGGCGCGTAGAAAACATCTCAGGTGGGATCTGCTTGTCATGCCAGTAACGTTGGAAACCATCAGGACCATCAAGGTTACATTTTTTCTCATCAGAGAATAAAACTCTCTTCCATCTTTGAATGTCCCATGTTTGGAGCTCTCTTGCAAAGTCCAAACGAGCAGTTCTGTGGCGTTAAAGGAGACGAGGTCTTTGAAGACGTTTTTGTTTTTGAAGCCCTTCAGTCTCAGATGCGGTCTGATGGTTATGGGGCTGCAGTCAGCACCAGTAAGGGCCTTAATTTGGGTCGAGGATCGTCCAGTGTCTTGACGGACAGCCAATTGGATCCTCCGGCTCAGTGCTGATGAATGAATTTTTTGGGGTCTTCCACTTGAATTTTTTGTTTCATAACCCTCAGGATCATTTAAGAAATTCCAAATGACTGTCTTACTGCGTCCCACCTCAGCAGCGATGGCGCGCTGTGAGAGACCCTGCTTATGCAGTTCAACAACCCGACCACGTTCAAAAAGGGAGAGTTTTTTTGCCTTTGCCATCACAACGTGTGACTACTTGACAGAAAATGACAATGGATCCACATCTTTGCACAGATTTGGCCTTTTAAAGGCACGTGGTCCTAAAATTTTGATCAGCTGAAAAACAGCCTGTTTCAGTTTAAGAGTTATTTTCAATTAATTGAATGCTCAAAAAATGTTTTGTCTCACTCTCATTTCTTCTTGTTGCATGTTGAAGCTCTACTTGGAACCTTGTTAAGATCCAACAATGTAAAATATGATTTTTTGCAATTTTTTCAAGTGGTCTTAAACTTTTGATCAGGACTGTATAATCATTTAGGATGTCCCTAATTTCCATTTGTATGGTGTTTTTTGGATCCCCATGAAGAGTCTTGTAAGTATTAAGATCGGCCAGTTAGCGTCGAATTTCTGATAGATAAATATTCTTTTTTTTTATCAATTGTCTTTTTATTGACGATTTTTCCAAGAATAAACATGTACATACAAAAGAAAGCATGACTTTGGAGTACATTATTCCTGCTACAAAGATATAACTAAGGGCATTTGAGCAAAAAAAATTAGCATACATCATATTTTTGTGTATATATATCTTTACATTGAATAAGTCTGAGAAAATACATATACAATGGTCATGGATGAGTAGTACTGTAATAAGAGCCTACAGGCTACTAAAGTAACAAAGTATCTATTTTCGCGTTAACTATGCAGAGTTATACAAAATTTACTGTAAGAAAGATTCGGACATACAAAGGGGAATGACAAGACTTGACACATTAGGGTTAGGATGGGTGGGGTAAGGTGTAGATTCATTCAGTTTGAGACATCAAACACCATGTCCCATTGCTTCCAAACTCGGTCAAATTTATCCACCGAGGCAAGCAATGTAGCCGAGATATGTTCAAGGCGTCTGACTTCTAATACACTATTTATGAGTTCAGCCCGTGATGGGCAATCTATCCTTTTCCAGAATCTTGCCAGCAAATGCCTAGCCGCAGTCAAGATGTATAACATTAACTTTAATAGGTGTTTCTTCAAAGGTATGTGTGGAATATTCAGCAAATATATGTAAGGGTCTAAGGGAAATCTTACTTCAAACAAGCTGTACAGAACCTCTTGTACCATAATCCAGAATGGGGTTAGAATCTGGCATCCCCAGAAGATATGAATATGTGAACCCTCCTCCGTGTTGCATCTCCAACAACGATCCGAAATATCAGGGTTAAACTTATGCAATAACTGTGGAGTGTGGTACCAGAACATCATTATTTTGTAAGTGTTCTCTCTGTGAATAGCACATGAAACGTTCGGTGACTTACTGTGGAATTCTTTGTTATGTCTTTGTAAAGGATAATAAACTATATCGTTATTTGCAACATAACATTGGAGTGCAGCAATTTTTCTCTTTACTTGATACATTGACCACCAGGTCATTTTGCTAGCACAAGTGTGCAGACCCCAACTTTGTCTACAATGCCACCAAAATAGACATATAATAAACATGACAGGCACATTATAAACATAGTTCAAATTTATGCTGGTAATAAACTAGATAAAGCAATGCTCCATGGATAAGATCTATGGGGCATCTGTGGAGCTTTTCTTTGGTTTATTTCTATCATCAACTTGAGCTATGTTTATCCTACAAATGCTTGTTCCCAATAATCTGCCAATCTAAAGGTGGTGCAGATCACCCAATGGATGAGCGAAATTAACACACCTCAATCATCATTCCTGGGAAACAGAAACAATGCAGCTATATGGGGACGAGAGATAGCAATAGCCATAGCCCATCCTCATACTGTGGAGGGGCATGTCTCTAGGATATCCCAGAGGTGGGAATCACACCTATCTCTAGAACGAAGCCTGGAAAGTCAACCGGATAGAAGTGAATGGAGTGGTGGTCGCGCTTGCACAGTGCGCTTCCCATTCATTTCTATGGGACTTCTGAAAATAGCCAAGCGTGCTACTCAATTATTTTCGGCAATCCCATAGAAATGAATGGATCCACAGTACACTCTCCTTCACTTTGAAGATGGGACCCACACCTATCAGGCATTGGTGGCATATCCTAATGATCTGCCCCGAATGTATGAAATGGGCCAACCCATTTAACGAGAAGCTAATTGTCAGGAAAAAATGCTTCCTCTTCCTGATAATTTGCTGCTCCTCACTACATCTAAATACAGTAATAGAGTAATGAGCGAGCACTCATACACTTGGCAACCAAATTGACATGTGCAGAAAATATTTATTATATCCCCATAAAATACAAGTAATAAAATTTATAAGAACAATGTAGCAATAATATACAACATTACAGTCACATATTGTGGTAGATATGATCAACACTATATTCATATGACTCAATAGTGTCGATAAATTCAATAATATATATCACACCAAGAAACTTCAAGTATATGCTGTTATTTGGGAAGAGAGGGTATTATCTTCTAGTGCTCTATCCCAATTTGGGAAACTGAATGTCACTGAAAATGTTGTAGGTGTATTCACTGGGAGCGCAATATGTTCATAAAGTGTCCACAGGAATCCTGATAATGTGAAAAGTCTCTTATAGCTGATCCTTTTAAGCTCGATATGAGCTTTGGATTGGAGAAAACTTTAAATCGATGTTTGGCTTACCGTCTAGCGTCTGCTGTCCCCCTATTGCTTCAATGGAGCTTTAAATATTTGCCGGCTTATTCAGTCGCTCCATACAGCAAGCTGGTTTAAATTTCGCAGGAGTTCCAAAGATCACGGGAGTTGCCACTCTGTTCCGCAATTTCCTTTGGTGCAGCTTTCGACGATAAGAATAGTTAATCCTTTACTGTAGAGATTTTCTTCTGTATGGCCATACAGTATTATCGGAGGCTTTTCAATGCAGGTACATCACTTGTTTCACCATACGCGTTACGGGTAGATTCACTCTCCCTTCCTCAGTGGTCAAGTGTCTGCCTGCTCTGCCTCCATTTTTATCCATTCCTTTGATTGCTTCCCAAATCTCGGACACCTGTTGTTCATGCTACTCCCAGTTTGCAAGGGAATCCTCCCACATAATCAAGGGATGATTCTATACAGCCTTGATTTAAAAAAAAAAAAAAAAAAAATTTTTTTTTTTTTTTTTTTTTTTTTTTCCCTCTTGCAGTTTCCATGCGTTGGAGCAATAAAAAAAGAGTTTATAACGAAAGGAATAGAGTATATCCTGAGCCACAACTACTTCTTTTTTGAGGGGGAATTCTTCCTGCAGAAGCGGGGTACCGCCATGGGGACCAGATTCGCCCCCAGCTATGCTAATTTATTCTTGGCCGAGTGGGAATATAACCACATCAAGCCAAGGCTGGGGACGGATCTGGCCCTGTGGCGCCGTTATATAGATGATGTGATCTTCATCTGGAAAAAGAGTAAAGAAGAATTGGAAAAATTCCTAGAAACAATCAATATTAATAATTTAAATCTGGTCTTTACCTCAAACATACAGGAGAGCACCGAATTCTTGGATTTATTAATCACACAATCTGGTAATAAATATATATGTGAGACATTTTGTAAATCCACAGCTAGAAATAGTTATATCGATTTTTCTAGCTGTCACCTGCCGAAATGGCTGACAAATGTTCCCTCTGGTCAGTTCCGTAGGATTAAGCGGAACTGCACAGAGGGACATACTTTTGAGATGGAAGCCATTGAGATGAAAAGACAATTTATTGAGAAGGAATATCCTGAAAACTTAGTGGAGGAGTCACTCAACCAAATTAGGAAATTAGATAGAAGAGAGTTCTTTAATAAGGAGGACAATAAAGATAAAAATGAGATGGATAATGAGGAAGATAAAACACTAAATAAAGAAGCCATGAGAGTTGTTCTTCCATTTAATGAGAATTATAGGAAGATTCAGAAAATTATTAAAACCCATTGGCACCATGTGTTGAATGACAAAATTGTGGGACACTTACTCCCGACTGTTCCGACGATTACCTTCACTAGGGCACCCAATCTAGGTATCAAGGTGGCCCCAACCGTAAAACCGTGGAAACAGAATAAGTTGAGTTTTTCAGGAACTTGGCTGAGTTTGAAGGGTTTTTATAAATGTGGAAGGTGTATGGGTTGTAGAATGAATAAAAAACCCCGCCTGACGACTAATGTCCCCTCGACTCAGAACAACTATAATTGGGAGATAGAAGATTGTCTTACATGTGACTCCAGTGGAGTTATCTACCTTCTCCAGTGCCCCTGTAACAGACAATATATAGGACGTACCAAGAGGCCATTCAAAAAAAGAGTGGCCGAACATATTGCCAACATCAGGAAGGGGTACGATAAACATTCCCTATCTAAACATTATAAAGAGATGCATAATCAGGATCCATCAAGTCTGTTGTTTACGGCACTGGAGAAGGTGGAGAAACACTGGAGAGGCGGTGATTTTATCAGACAAATGTCTAGGATAGAATCCAGACGCATTTATGAATTTGGATCTCTACAACCGAAAGGCCTTAATTCGGAGTTGGAAATTTTTGGATTTATGTAGGTTGGATGTCTCGAGGCCGACGGCACGTCGCATGCTAGGCCGTCTATCGGCGCTGCGACGTGTCCTTGGCTCCGAGATACCCACCCTTCTTTCTCTATCAAATCCGAATAATTGTATCAAACTCTAGGATTCCTATGAAACTTTCAAGATTCCTCACATTTATTATTTATTGTTTTATATTCTTATATTGATATTTTAATCTTGAAAATTTGTTTAATAATATTTTATTATAAAAAGTCATTTTATAAGTGTTGGCAATCAGATATCAAGTTTATATTTCACATAATGATATATCACACCAATTGGGACATCTGGGCCAAAAAACGCATGTGTCCCCAAAAAACGCATAAAAAAACGCATGGAAACTGCAAGAGGGAAAAAAAAAAAAAAATTTTTTTTTTTTTTTTTTTTAAATCAAGGCTGTATAGAATCATCCCTTGATTATGTGGGAGGATTCCCTTGCAAACTGGGAGTAGCATGAACAACAGGTGTCCGAGATTTGGGAAGCAATCAAAGGAATGGATAAAAATGGAGGCAGAGCAGGCAGACACTTGACCACTGAGGAAGGGAGAGTGAATCTACCCGTAACGCGTATGGTGAAACAAGTGATGTACCTGCATTGAAAAGCCTCCGATAATACTGTATGGCCATACAGAAGAAAATCTCTACAGTAAAGGATTAACTATTCTTATCGTCGAAAGCTGCACCAAAGGAAATTGAGGAACAGAGTGGCAACTCCCGTGATCTTTGGAACTCCTGCGAAATTTAAACCAGCTTGCTGTATGGAGCGACTGAATAAGCCGGCAAATATTTAAAGCTCCATTGAAGCAATAGGGGGACAGCAGACGCTAGACGGTAAGCCAAACATCGATTTAAAGTTTTCTCCAATCCAAAGCTCATATCGAGCTTAAAAGGATCAGCTATAAGAGACTTTTCACATTATCAGGATTCCTGTGGACACTTTATGAACATATTGCGCTCCCAGTGAATACACCTACAACATTTTCAGTGACATTCAGTTTCCCAAATTGGGATAGAGCACTAGAAGATAATACCCTCTCTTCCCAAATAACAGCATATACTTGAAGTTTCTTGGTGTGATATATATTATTGAATTTATCGACACTATTGAGTCATATGAATATAGTGTTGATCATATCTACCACAATATGTGACTGTAATGTTGTATATTATTGCTACATTGTTCTTATAAATTTTATTACTTGTATTTTATGGGGATATAATAAATATTTTCTGCACATGTCAATTTGGTTGCCAAGTGTATGAGTGCTCGCTCATTACTCTATTACTACATTTGCCTTTAAGAGAGGGTGGGGTGATTCCCTCTATATGAGCTTGCAGCACCATACCTTAACTACTTGCTAGTGAGCCACCACAACCTACCACATCTAAATACAGCTTAAGTCAGATCCATTCAATGACACAGTGGGCCTACATCCACCGCATTATAATTGTCTTCATCAATGCCCTGATAGAAATTTGAAAGGTGGTCATAATGATGCTTACATTGACATGAACAATGATTTAGTTCCTAAAGAACTGATGAAAATGTAAAACCAAGGTAGCAGTGTTGTCAAACCATTGTTTAGATGAGATGTGGCCTGCAATTACATTAAAACTGGAGAGTTATTCTATTATTATATATTTTTACTGTAACATGCCGTAGGCCCAAGGCAAACCTCTGGGACGTCAGGGAAACAGGACACAGCAACACCGACCAGCAGCAACAAATAGCAAGAGCTGCAACAGGAAATACAGATGTACGACACAGGCGCACCACACGCAACAGTGGGTGTGGACCCACTGTGCCACTGACTGGCAATACTCTGGAGGGGCATAACTAAGCAACTTCCTGGTATTCACTAGAGCCTCAGATGGTGAGGATAGACTTGAGCCAGTAAGGTAGTTGCCAGGTGCTACTCCAGAGCAAACCCAGTCAGTGGCAGCTGGTCCACACATTAGGTACCGGCAGAAAGAGTAAACAGGCAGGCAGAGACGAAACCAGGAGCAACGACACAAACAAGCGAGATACAAATCATAGAAACAAGGCACAGAATGGATTTACGCCGACAGAGATTCAAGGCACCCAGAGATTCCCCCTCCAGGGAAGCCAGGGATCCTCTTCCGAAGGCAGGACATAGAACAGACAACAAAAGTGTTATAGCTGGCTGGAAGTCCACCATTTCCAGGAATCCGGTGCTCAGTGATGGGATGAAATGTCCCTCAATTATATAGAAAATATTCACAGCACTCGGAAGTATAATGCAACCTAATATAGAGTATTTCTTCCATCCATATAACAGATAAGGCCAACATTTCGGTCCGTGCCGGACCTTGATCACGGCCGGAAAGGAGAGTGCTGTGTGCTGTGTGCTGGATGGCAGCTAAAACAGAACAGACTAACAGCTCACAGGTCTATATAGCTGGGTAACAGGGCACCCTGGAAGCCACACCCAGCCACAAATAACCCCATCAGAACAAGACAACAGATCCACGGGAACACACAGGCAGAATCACAGGACGTTGCACCTGGCAACCGGCATACACAGCGACACCCTCAGCCACTACGCCATGGCACAACGAACCAGTGACACAACAGACATGGGGAGAGAAACATACACAGGCGAGTCCAGGAGCACTGCAGCCAGCACGCAGCCCCAAGCAACCGGCCTGCACAGGATTTCGGCCTGCAGCCAGTACGCAAGGGCGCATGCAGCCAGCCTACACTGAAAATGTCACCATGAACCGCACTTTGACATTTACATTATTTAGACTTCGGCTACTTTCACACTTGCATTGTTAATTCCGGAATTGAGATACGGCAGAGGAATTAAACGGATCTGCTTTGATTTTGCACATCAGGATGCATTCGTTCCATTAGGATGCGGTTGTGTGAAATCAAAGCGGAAAAAAACGAATCCATCACTAAATACATTAAAAGTCAATAGGTGATGGATCTGTTTTTTAAAGTTCCATAAAAAAAACGGATCTGTCACCATTGACTTACATTGTTCCCAGTGCCGGATACCTTTTTTCCCGTTTTTATGAACGGACACAAAAGTGCAAGTGTGAATGTAGCCTTAAAAGGTTTAATACTTAAGAAATAATTTGTTATTAAAGTATTAAAATATATAGTAAAAATGCATCAAAACAAATTATACCTTGCAAATGTGCAAATTCCTCTAGCTATTTATTATGCTCCAATTCCTTCCTGCTACCACTGCATTTTGGCAGAACCTCCAAAAGAAAAGGATACCGTATAATGTAATCAAGTGACAAACAAGAGATTATGGAATAATGGAGACAATAAAAACAATTAAAAACACAGCTGACACCCAATCCTACAAGTCTTTGCTCAGTAAGGAGCTGAATACCCACTTCCCACATAACAATGGAGTTCCAGCGTCGAGAACACACGAAGGCACAATAAGTAAAAAAAAGGAAAATGATTACGGTATATAAGAAATATATTTTTCATAAGCTACAAGGATAGAGAAAGCCATGCGGTTTATTACCCTGGATACATATGGTGTAGGTCAACTCCAACATCTGAGTCTACTTTCACAGTCGCGTTTTGGCTTTCCGTTTGCGAGATCCGTTCAGGGCTCTCACAAGCGTTCCAAAACGGATCAGTTTGCATTCTAATGCATTCTGAATGGAAAAGGATCCACTCAGAATGCATCAGTTTGCCTCCGTTCAGTCTTCATTCCGCTTTAGAGGCGATCACCAAAACGCTGCTTGCACCGTTTTGGTGTCCGTCTGATGAAACTGAGCCAAACAGTGAGTTTTCACTGACACAATCTGGCACAATAGAAAACTGATCCGTCCTCTATTGACTTTCAATGGTGTTCAAGACGGATCTGTCTTGGCTATGTTAAAGATAATACAAACGGATCCGTTCTGAACGGATGCAGACGGCGGCACTATCTGAACGGATCCGTCCATGACGGATCCGCACAAAACGCGAGTGTGAAAGTAGCCAAAAACATTCTAAATGTAATTAATAAGGTTGCAAAGTATTATCAATACGGAGAAAATATACAGCTAATGGTGTCCATATTCAGCCCGTAGCCCTGTACAATAAATTCCATTTTAGCCAAAATGTAATTAGAACAATTTCTGTCTATGCCTTTCAACAAAACAGGTCTGCGGCTGAGAAACATTTTGACAGGTGACAATTTCCAGAAGATGACAATTGTAAACTATCGGTTAATCATCCATTTTACGGCTCTTTATTATCTTATTGACCCACATATCCTTGGAACTCGGTTCGGTGTGATGACATCACAGTGTGCCATATGTGATCATGCTTTATTGATGTTTAATTGTGGAGTGATGTGAAAATGAGAAATTGCAAGTCACAATTTAGTGAATGCACTATGTAACTATACAGAAACTGTTAGTTCCACATGAATTGTTTCAGCTGAATAAAAGCTATTTTCCGAAACTTACTTAGCACTCCGGGCAATTGTCCAAATGTCGGTATTTAACTTGCCTACCGTCCAAATGCTTATATGCAAATCAGGGTATCTGCATCTATCATTTCCCAAAATTGTTTTTTATCCACAAAAGACATACAGTACATAGAATGAATGTTATCAAACTATATTAAACGTTCTCAAAATATGCAAGGAGGCATAACACATACAAATGGAACAATAGCTTGTTACATGAAGGTTTTATTTCAGCTGTTTACAGAGAAACAGAGCAATTGTAAAGCTTCAGTGGAGAGTCCCATAGCCTCCTCGCTGGTTTTACTCTGAAAATACAGCCAAGTAATTTACACACAGAAACAATAAAACAGGTGCACAAGGATGATAATTTTGCCCAATCAGACAAGACTACAAAATCATGAAAACAAGAATAAAACAGCACAGTCCAAATATACGTTGAGGTTCAACAAAGTGTCACAAAGCCACCGCATAAAAGACTTCTATAAGTAATAGACACTCTTCTGAATTACAATCCTACGACATTATTTTAAAATTTAACCGACTGAAGCAATACAAATAAAAGGGTTTGTAGGGGATTTAGAAGAATGCTGTTTTCTTCAAGAAGCAAGCACCACCTTTGTTCAGTAGAAGAGTCTGATATTACAGCTTAGCCCCATTTAACAGTGGCATAGCTATCAGGGAAGCAAGGGAAGCTCAGAGGAGCCCAGGAGCAGTACTCAATCATTTTATTGTTAGCAGAGAATTAGGGACGATAAAGGCTCCCAACCCAGTCTTTCAGTTTTTATTAGATCTACATGTCAGCCCCCACTTACAGCTGTGCTGTCTTTATAGGAGCCGACACTACTCAGAGCAGCAGCGCTGGAGCTCCTTCGGCTGAAAGTTCTTACTCAGTGAGGAGGACACAGTACAATTCCTCCATGTCATCTCCTGCTCTTTCGACCTCCTCCTATGGCCATTCTTGGACTGAGATCCACAGTACTGGCACAGCACTTGACAGTACTGTTTTTTGTTTTCTATTGCCTGGCAGTTTACTATGACATATGCTGCCTGCCGATACCAGGTCTTCATGGGATCAAGCCTCACCGACCAGCACGAAGCTACTGTAGAGCAGGCTGGCTGCTCCTGAACACAGAGCTCTTTAATGCCCCCCTCCCAAACTGTTCTCTTGACCCCCCTGTTGTAGTTTACTGAACACCCCCTCCACTGCATTATGGAATTAAATCATATATAAATAGGTAACCCAAATTGGTTCACTGCTGCTGTGAGGGAAATATGCACTGTCATTACCGTGATTGCTAATGTACAGGGTAACAAATATGACGGGGCCATAGAGCTAGTGCTGGGGTTTCTTCCTTCTGAGGATTGGTTTAAGTCTTGGCAGTTGTGCCCTACTAATCAAAAAGTGATGACTGGTGTTGATAAATTCAGATTTGAATCCGAATCTTTATGATTGTTTCACTAAACTTCATGAGTTCCCAATCGCTGTTGGTGTATTATACAGTATGGGCTCCACCGTGGCCTTATCAAGATGGCTGCCAGTAACTCGAGACTATGGGCTGCCAGTAACTGTCTCGCGCATGTGCCGATAATATAAGTAGCGGTGCATACTGAACTGTATTACACAACGAACCCAAACCCAAATTCGGCATGGATTGCGGCTCAATCAACGACTCACTAGTAATTACCTAATATACTGGTGTGTGTAAAAAGTACCTTAATTAATAGAGGTTATAAGTGATTTTTCTCTATCAATCTGGAGAACTGTAATAGGGTATTTCAAAATAGTAACTGTTGACTACTTTATGGCCACATTCCTACCTGCAGCAGATACCTGTAGACAAAGCTACCTGAGACTGAGCTTCAATCTACTTGACGAGACTTGAATAACTATAGACTCAACTGGTATTTCTAGTCCTGGGACAAAAATATAAATTTGCCACAAACAAACAGAAAACGGTTAATTGTAGTGACTAAAATGAGCGCTTTCTCCCTGCAATCAGTAGAACGTGCATGTGCTGGTGGCAGAGCCATCAGTGAATGTGCAGTGAAGATCTCAAAGTGGGGAAAACCACTCTTGAGATCTTCACTGTGCTAGCACATGCACAAGAGCAGTGAGGATGCCTGGCCCTGTCAATCTCACTGGGAGGAGCAGTACCAGCAGGGAGAGGCAGAGGTCAAGTGATACTCCGAGTGGCTAGGTCAGCCCCTCTGTGCTCCAAGAACCTAATTTGCATATAACTAAAAATAAGAATTTATTTGCATCAGTAATACCAATTGCAGCGAAAAAAGGTTCACTTCAGTCACCACGATCAACCCAACCAGGCAGATTGCTTAGTTTGATAGGGATCAATCTAGGGTCAATCATGATGACAGATGCTCTTTAAACAAAATCTAAATTACAGGATGATGGTGGTTGTAGTAGTACAGCCTTTAAAAGCCATGAATTATCAAAGAGCCAAACAATATGTTAAATCAGAAAGAGGTATTTCTTTACGCAGTAGCAGAAAACATATCTCTGGAATAAATGTAACAGTAAATCTGTCTGCCTTATTAAGATCTAAAAGTGCTAACCTGAAAAGCTTGGATGCTTTCCTTAACTTGGCAATTGATTTCAGGTTTCATTTCTTAGAAAACTCTAAATAGTGAAGTGTTTGCCAATCAAGTGTTTTATTTAAACTCATCCAATCCCGTTCTTATCAGTGAGCCAGTAAAAAGAATTGGGCTAGAATGGCTTCTGTTTGGGCATCGGATCAGATTGCAATTACTTCAGACAGAAGGCAGAAGCAAGGAGGAATCAAACCTCCTCATATCAGATTTTCATTTCAAAAATCTGCATGTAACTGTAGGCAAAGTTGAAGACTGCAAACATTGCCCTTGTTTTTAGAAGTCATTATCGCATATAGAAAGCTGGCACCTTGCGTGAAATATCAAGTCATTTTCTGTGGTTGATGAGCGCTAATCAAGTGTATTCTCTCTATGTCAGGTATGTTAACACAGATAACAACTTGTCTTCTATTCATCTATTTTACAAGTAATTTGTTTTCTTGCTTTTGCGGTATATACCATTGTGGGGGCCTTTTCCCTGGATTTTCTACTTCATGAACAAGTACACAAGAAAACTCAGCATAGGTCATCAATATCTGTTTGTTGCGGGTCTGACACACGACACCCAGGGTTGCCAACCTTTCCTGTAAATTTTTTTGGAAAACTGAACCAAAAATTACAGAGAACCTCAAATTTTTACGGACACCGCTTTTTAGAGACCACGCCATTCCACACCCTCAAAATGCTCCAAACATAAATGCCCTTAAATCACAAACACCTCAGTATTAAAGTGGTTACCTAGTAGTTAAAAATAAAATATGGCAGCAGCGTGTGGAAAAAAAATCCACAATTCTAAGCTGTTCCATCCCCACCGCTCTACTATGGGTGCTTTGTTTATATATCTGCAGTGATGATGCATGTGACGTGCTGGACTTTCTGGCATCATTGCTGCGACCATGTGAACAAAGATTGATGGGATATAATGGGCATGTGTTCACATGTGTCACAATGTTCATGATGTGCACACCGATGCGCAGGTATAAGGCATGTGACCACTGCAGCCAATCACTCTCCTCAGCATTAGACCACTGACACTTGATTGGCTGCAGCGGCAACATGCCATATACCAGAAAGGCCCCACTGCAGTTTGTAAGCAAGCAGAGGCAGGAGGGAACGGACCAGAGTTGCAGGGAATGGCTCTGAAGAAAGGGGTACATAACATGCATCCACAATGCATATTTGTCAAATTGTTGATCCAACTACCCCCACCAGCATTAAAGGGGTTGTGCAGCCTATTTGTATTGATGACCTATCCTCATAAGAGGTCATCAATATCTGATCGGCGAGGCTCCTGGCACCCCTGCTGATCAGCTGCTTTCTCTTCATTACACTGCCCGTTGTCTTGGAAGTGCAGTGTAATGACAAGTACTCGCTCCATTCACTTGAACAGAGCAATTACATGTAATTACACTACACCGCTGTCGCAAGAAAGATGATGTGTTGTGTAATGAAGAGTAACCAGCGCTCACATGCAGCACCGCCTCCTCTTCAAACAGCTGATCAGTGGGAGTGCCGGATGTCGGACCCCCACCTATCCTAAGGAGAGGTCATCAATATAAAGAGGCTGCACAACCCCTTTAAAGACATATTTGGGTGGGCATTACATTCACTACTACCAAACATACAGGAGGATACAGTACCACATACCTCTTACATCCAGTGACATCTTCTCTGATGTAGACATTCTCTTTTCTCATCTTCACTATTCGGCACAGACCGCCATCTTTCAGCTACACACAGACATCTTAAGTTCTACACTTTTCTATTATCCTCATCCTGGTTCTCCTGCTGCTACCCTCAATACTGTGCCGATTGTGTTCCCTAATGCCCCCAAATACCATCCGGTAGAAATAATAGTGCAAAACACATAGCCCCCCGGTAGTAATAGAGCTCCCCAAAGTGCCCACTAACACTAATAATTCTCTCCCAGAGTGCCCTCATTAGTAATAGTGCCCCAGTAGTAACCATGCTTCATGAAAGTAGCCCTGTTAGAAGTATTGCCCTCCATATTGTACTAAATGATAACACCCCCCAATAGTACCCCTAGTAGTAGTAATAATGCCTTCTAATAGAACACATTTTTCCTTATAGTGCCTCCAATAGTAATAAAGCCCCCATAGTAGCAATAATAAAGCCCACCCATAGTGAGCCAGCAGTAAATTTTCCCTCAAAGTGCCCCCAGTATTGATAAAGACCCCATAGTTCTCCTAGTAGGAGTAATAAAACCACCATAGTAGCCCCAGAAGAAATAAGGCCCTTCTATAGTGCCCCCAGTAGTTATAATTCTCCCATATAGTACCCCGACTTATTAATATGCCGCTCTATAGTGCCCCAAGCAGTGTAAATAGAATCCTATAGTTTCCCCAATAGTGTAAATAGTCCGCTATAGTGCCCCCAATAGCATAAATAGATCCCTATAGTGCCCCCAATAGCATAAATAGTCCCCTATACTGCCACCAATAGCATAAATAGTCCCCTATAGTGCCCCCAATAGCAAAAATAGTGCCCTATAGTGCTCCAAATAACGTACATAGTCCCCTACAGTGCAACAGGTCTCTTTGGTCAGTTTGGACACTTTCATAATTCCTACTCTATGCCACTGTCTGTCAGACTGAGTAAGCTCTGTCCCGATGCTGGCGGCTTGCCACAAGAGTATGTCATCCAAA
This sequence comes from Bufo bufo, assembly GCF_905171765.1. NCBI lineage: Eukaryota > Metazoa > Chordata > Amphibia > Anura > Bufonidae > Bufo > Bufo bufo. The sequence continues at coordinate 618,079,779 of NC_053390.1, read as the reverse complement.
ACAAGCAGACGTGATTACATCATCACGCGGCACGCTGCCTGCACCAGGCTAGAGCTAAGTAACTGAGGCTGCAAGCTGACCTGGAAGGGGCCCTCTGCGGTCTACATCATGCAAGTCCGCCGCAGCAGGGAGCCACAGTATTCATGGCACAGAACCCGATCTGACAGCCATTCTACATTCTGTGTTTTACCAGTGTAGGGAGAGGTTGCTTTGTGGAGCAGGCACAGGCTCTTAGGGACACCAAACGCTAGTTAATAGGGCCACAAAAGTCCTTTTAAGGACTGGTATAGGTGTGCTATCTATAGGTGTAATATATGTATAATATACTTTCTAACATGGAAAGTATATTATAGTGCATTTGGATTGTGCAGCAGTTGTGTGCGGTTCTGCTGCGATACCGCAGCAATATAGAGGGACAAGCGCTATTGAAATAACTATTTTTAACGGGTGTGATATACCTGTTGCCCCCCAAAAAACTGATTGATTGGTGTGAAATACCTGCTTCCACAAAATACTGATTGATGGCTGCGATATACCTGTTTCCCCAAATAAACAGGGTGGTGTGATATAACTTTTGTGGCAAAAAAAATAATTGAGGGGTGTGATATTTCTGCTTTTACTAAATACTGATTAAGGGGTGCGATATACCTGCTTCCGCAAAATACTGATCAAGGGCTGCGATATACCCGCTTCCACAAAATACAGACTAAGGGGATTGATATACCTGTTTCCACCAAATATTGATTGAGGCCTGCGATATACCTGCTTCCACAAAATACTGATTAAGGGGTTTGATATACCTGTTTCCACTAAATATTAAATGAGGCCTGTGATGTACCTGCTTCCACAAAATACCAATTAAGGGGTTTGATATACCTGTTTCCACCAAATATTGATTGAGGCCTGCGATATACCTGCTTCCACAAATACTGCTCTTCTCTAGGGAATTAGGCACAGGGTCATTTTGAAAATGACAGGCGAAGGAAGAGGCAGGCCGTTCCGTAGGGGTGATAGGGGTCGGGCAGGTGCACCAGGCCAAAGCCTAAGTGGGAAGTTGGAGAAGGCACGTGCAATTACTTCAAAGGACGCACCAGAGTTGGTTGAGTGGTTCATTCAGCCTTCCGCTTCTGCACCCACCTCATCCTCTGTATCTGCAACCTCCTCACTCTCTGCGGTTTGCACCCCCAAAGACACCACCACCACCACCATAGCCCCTCCACTCGAGTCAGAGGAATAATCCACTCCCACACCTTACCGATGCGCAGCCATTCTTGGCATCGGATCAGGAAGAGGAGCTAGCAACGGCCGCTAACCAGCGGTCTGACGACAGTACCCAGATCAGCCCAAGGAGGGAGGTCCCCGCTGTTGCTGCCTACTCCGAGATCTCAAATGTCAGTGGTGGTGAAGGTGACGATGATGACGTGTCGATGGACGTCATGTGGGTGCCCACAAGAGAGGAAGAGGAGGGGAGTTCAGAGGGAGAGAGGGAGCAGCATAGGGGGAGGAGATGGAGGAGAAGCAGGCAGAGCTCGCAGGGAACAGGAGGCAAAAAGCAGACTGCAAATGTATCAGGAGCAAGCCATCCACCATGCACGGTCACATCTGGCGCTCCCAGGATGCCGGCACATGCTCCGCAGTGTGGGCTTTTTTTAACATGTCAGCTGCTGACAATAGTGTTGCCATCTGAAGCCTGTGCTGTCAACGCATAAGTCGCGGTAAGCCCAACACTCACCTAGGGACGACTGGCTTCCTGGCTTCCCATCACCAAGCCCAGTGGGAGCAACGCCGTCAGAACCCACAAAGCCACACAGATGACACTCCACGTCCTGCCTCTTCTCCTTCTCCATCTCCTCTCTCCTCCCATTTGTCCTCCACTCCACCTTCTACCGTGCCGTCGTTGCGTTCATCTGGCAGAAGGCAGGCTTCTGTGGCCCAAATGTTCGAGCATAAAAAGTTCATGACGCCGGATAACCCTCTTGCCCAACGGCTGACCGCTAGCTTGTCGGAACTGCTAGCCCGTCAACTACTGCCATATAAATTGGTAGATTCGGAGGCCTTTAGTGGCCATTGGCACACCACAATGGAAGGTCCCTGGAAGAAAATATTTCTCCCAGAAGGGCATCCCACAGCTATATGGCCACGTTCAGCAGCAAGTGACTATATCTCTGGCACACAGTGTCGGTGCCAAGATACATCTGACCACAGACACGTGGTCTAGCAAAAACGGGCAGGGAAGGTACATAACTTTTATTGCCCACTGGGTAAACTCTCTGACGGCCATCAAGCATGTAACCCATGGCTCCCATGTGGATTTGGTGTTACCGCCACGGATTGCATGCAGGTCTGCCTCTTCTTCTTCTCCTCCTACTCCATCCTCCGTCTCCTCCTCGGCTCACTCCTCCTTTTAAACTGCTACCGCCTCTTCCGCTGCGCCCCCCAAGCTCCCCAGAACCTAATCGAAATGCCAGGTGAGACGTTGCCATGCTGTGCTGCGGCTGTTGTGCCTGGAAGCCAAGAGCCACAGCGGTCCTGCACTGCTTTCAGCTCTGCGGTCACAGGCCGATCAGTGGCTAACGCCGCTCAATTTGACAGTTGGTAAAATGGTGTGCGACAACGGTGCCACTCTGCTGAGCGCGCTGAAGCAGGGCAAAATGACTCACGTGACGTGCATGGCACGCGTCCTGAACTAAGTCGTGCATCAATTCATTGCCAAATACACCAGAGTCCAAGACGTCTTGCGGCAGCCCAGGAAAATCTCTGACCATTTTAGAAAATCTTACACGGCTATGGCTCGCCTTGCTGACGTTCAGCGGCGACACCTCCTACCCGTCAGACGTCTGATTTGTGACAGCCCGACGCGCTGGAACTCCACCTTGTATATGGTTGATAGGCTTCTCAAGCAGCAACGTGCCATTAACGACTACCTGTACGAACTCTGCAGCAGGACAGGTTCTAGGGAGCTTGGTTTCTTTTCACCACACCAGTGGCTGCTCATGTGCGACGCATGCAGACTTCTGCCGCCATTTGATGAGATCACCAAACTGGTCAGTTGCAGCCTGGGCGCCGTCAGTGACATCGTACCTTATGCCTTCTTTCTGGAGTGTGCATTGCATTGTGTCATTGATCAAGCCGTCGAGGAGCAGGAACTGGAAGATGAGGTAGTCGCAATGCTGAATGAATTCCCAGGGGGGATACTCCATCTGAGACAATTCAGCAGTAGACTGAAGAGGAGTCAGAGGAGAACGGTGGCTGGGGGGAGGAGGAGGAGGAGCAAGAAGAGCAGGCTTTGAGGGGGACTTTAAACTTTTAGAGGATCCCTGGTGTTGTCCGTGGCTCGGGGGAGAAGAGCGAGGACGACATTCTCCTGGGCGATGAGCAGACCGAAGACGACATTCTTCTGGGCGATGAGCAGGAGCCAGGGCACTCCACTGCTTCCAATTTAGTGCAAATGGAGGCCTTTATGCTCCAGTGTTTGAAGAGGGAGCCCCGTATAAAAGGATAAAGGGCAAGGACCAGTATTGGGTGTCAGCTTACTTAGACCCCCGGTACAAACACAAAATGGTGGACATGTTACCAGCATCACAGAGGGCTGGCAGAATGCAGCATTTCCAGGCGTTTATTTGAGAGATGCTGCATTGCATTCTGCGGGCACTGGCAGAGGAATTTCCATCCACAGAGAAACAGGTGCGAGTAACAATCCTACCGCGCCTGAAAAAAGAGGGCGGTTTGAAGATGTGTTGGTAATTTTGGATATGAGATCATTCTTGCAGCGAGAGCCGCCCTCCGGATCCAGCATCAGTGAACGCCTAGACCGACAGGTGTCTGACTACATCGGGTTAACTGCCGATGTGGACGCTCTGAGAAGTGAGGAACCCCTGAACTACTGGGTGTGCAGGCTTGACTTGTGGCCAGAGCTGGCACAATTTGCCATGGAACTCTTGGCTTGCCCCTTGTCCAGTGTCCTGTCCAAAAGGACGTTCAGCGCAGCAGGGGGGATCATGAACTATAAGTGCACTCGCCTGAATGAGGCATGGATCTCTGAGGAATTCAACACCTGTGACGACCACGTGTAATTGAATTTTCTCATGCCAGCCCACACATATCCGCCACCACCCATAACAAAGAATGGTCCTTGTCTTATGTACTGTATATACAGCGGCATAAAAGGCCTTTTCTGTCAGGTGAATGCCTAATTTTTGAGGCCTCTACTCCAGTTGCCTACATTAAAATTTTTATCCAGTGACCGCCTAATGTACCTCCATCCACATAATCACAAGATCTTTTCTGTCAGATGAATGCCTTATTTTTGGGGCCTGTACTGGCCTACAGTAAAATTATTATCTGGTGACCGCCTAATGTATAGTACCTCCAGCCACATCATCACAAGTTCATTTCTGTCAGGTGAATGCCTAATTTTTGGGGCCACTACTGGCCTAGAGTCAAATTTTTATCCGGTGACCGCCTAATGTACCTCCAGCCAAATAATCACAAGTTCATTTCTGTCAGGTGAATGCCTAATTTTTGGGGGCCTGTACTGGCCTATAGTAAAAAAAAAATTCCAGTGACCGCCTAATGTACCTCCAGCCACATAATCACAAGTTCATTTCTGTCTGGTGAATGCCTAATTTTTGGGGCCTGTACTGGCCTACAGTAAAATTTTTATCCAGAGACCGCCTGATGTACCTCCAGCCATATCATCACTAGTTATTTTCTGTCAGGTGAATGCCTAATTTCTGGGGCCTGTACTGGCCTACAGTAAAATTTTTATCTACTGACCGCCTAATGTACCTCCAGCCACATAATCACAAGTTCTTTTCTGTCAGGTGAATGCCTATTTTTTGGGGCCTTTACTGGCCTACAGTAAAAAATTTAGCCAGTGACTGCCTAATGTACCTCCAGCCACATAATCACAAGTTCATTTCTGTCAGTTTAATGCCTAATTTTTGTGGCCTGCACTCCAGTGGTTTACAGTAAAAATGTTATCCGGTGTACCTCCAGCCACATAATCGAAAGTTATTTTCTGTCAGGTGAATGCCTAATTTTTGGGGCCTGTACTCCAGTGGCCTACAGTAAAATTTGTATCCAGTGACCGCCTAATGTACCTTCAGCCACATCCTCACAAGTTCTTTTTTGTCAGATGAATGCCTAATTTTGGGGGCCTGTACTCCCGTGGCAGAAAATACTATTTTTCTAGGCTCCAGCAGGGCACATTTTTTAGAGTTTCTCTTTTTTTTTATTTTTTTTTATTTATATTTTTATTGTAAATTTTCACAATATAACAGGGAATAACAACGTTTCAAGGCATAGGCTCGTAGGCCACATCAGAGTACAAGCAGGCATAGAGTGAGTACAAATTAGATACCATTATAATGCACAGTACACAAACTGGGATACCAGTCAATTCCTATTATCTTTGGAAAGGTTTCGATACATGAGGCAATTGTGAGATTTGGAAATCAGGCCTAAGTAGGATGTTGAGACCATGTGGAGAGGTATTGTTATCTAATGCTTGAGGTGTAATGTTATCAGAGCGAGGCTTATGGCATGTTGCCTATTTGTGCAAAGTAGTTACAATAATCACAGAGGTGTCCCAGTTGAATTGGATTCCAACAGATGGGCTAGGATTTAGGGGATCTGTATTCAGACCACAAAGACCATTTTTTGAGGAAGGTCAAATGTGTACGAGATTCCCAAGAGGACAATTCCTCGAACCTATGGATCTGGTCAATTTTTTGAATCCATTGGTCTATAGGTGGGACAGTAGTCAGGAGCCAAAATTTAGGGAGTATAAGACGAGCCGCCAAAACCATCTGTGTAAATATAAATGGAGGTTTGGCATTTGCCTTACCCTGAGAAAATGAAAGAAGAGCAATATGCGGAGAGGGTTGGATCGTTGTACCACACACACCATTAGCAATAGAGAAGATTTCACTCCACCATTTTTGGATAAGAGGGCAAGCCCACCAAATATGGAAAAAGGTTCCTCTCTCCCCAAGGCACCTCCAGCACACGTCAGAGACGGAACCAGCAAATCTTGATATCTTATCTGGCGTGTTGTACCATCTTGTAAGAATTTTGTAGCTATTTTCCTGTATTCTGACGCAGCGGGAGGCACCATGGGGGGACTCAAGTAATTTAGGCAAAATTTCAAGAGGAAATGTGATGTTTAGATCTGACTCCCATTGCATAACAAAAGATGGTTTGACCATAGCAGAGGGCAGACGCAGTTTGCTGTATATCCGTGAGATGAGTTTCTTGGGAAGTGTCTGTAAGGAAATCATAACTTCTAACCAAACTAAGGGGCGAAGGAGATCTCCTACTTTAATGTGTTGTTTTAGGTAAGCCCTGAGGTAAGCAACTGAAATAAAATCTCGTGGATGAGGGTTGAGCAGCGTGTTTGTATCTCTTGAGTCCATCCATACTCCAGTGGGAAGAGCTAGAGAGATTATTGGAGTTGAAGAAGACATCAGTTCTACTGAGGTAGATTCTCTTAATGTGGGAGGGCCTGTGTTTAGCACATCTGTTACCGACAGCATGGGCGAAGGAAAAGGGATAGAGCAATGTGTGGAAGATAACCATCTCCATGCCTCCAATGCGGCCCGGACAATCGGGTAGTGAGACATATGTCCAGTAAGGACCGTCTCTTGGCCCAGTAGAAGCGCTCTAGCAGGTCGCTTCAATATTTCTAGTTCTATCCGGACCACAGCGGAAGGCGGGGAGATGCTCAGCCAGGCTAATAAGCGTGATATAAGAATAGCCTTCCCATATAACTCAGGGTTCGGCAAACCAATTCCTCCAGCATGCCTAGGACTAATGAGGAGGTTAGAAGAAAGTCGCGCCTTCTTCCCGCTCCAGATGAAGAACTTGAACTTTTTCATAATCGAGTCATAGTAGTGTTTGGGAACGGGAATGGGGAGAACCTGCTGTAGATATGTAAGTCTGGGGAGTATTAGGGAAGAGAGAAGATTTTTTCGACCAAACCAGGACAGTATTGGGTTAGATCTTGCCAAATTGTCGATAGCTTCAAAGATAGACTTTTTCAAGTTATTTCTGGGCTAATTAGCTCCGTTATTTCTGGGCTAATTTTGACCCCTAAATAAGTGATATTAGGGGAAGACCAATTAAATGGGGAGTCTACCATTAAAAGGCATTTGGTTGCCTGGGGGATACCTATGCATAGGACAAGTGATTTATTAGCATTAATTTTAAAATCTGATATTGTGCTGTATGTTTCCAGGTGAGACTGGATTCGAGGTAGGGACGTTTTTGGGTTAGTCGTCATTATTAGTACATCGTCCGCAAATGCGGCAATTTTCTGTTCCCTGCCTCCCAAACATAGACCCATTACCTCCTGGTCCAATCTTATGTTTGCAAAAAGAGGCTCAAGAGCCAGGATAAATAAAAGGGGTGACAGGGGGCAGCCCTGTCGAGTCCCGTTTCTAATAGGAAAGGGGGCGGATATATTACCATTAACTAGAACTGAAGCTGTTGCTTGTTCATACATTGAGAAAACTGCTTTAATATAGGAGTCAGGTAGGCCCAATACTGATAGCACTTGTTTCAAGTATAACCAATTAACTCTATCAAATGCTTTTTCAGCATCTGTGCTGAGTAAAAGCAAGGGAGAGGAAACTCGTTTAGCATGACAAAGAATATTAATCACCCTCGTGGTATTATCTTTACCTTCTCTGCTACGGACAAAACCTACCTGATCACCATGTACAATTTGGGGGAGGAGAATAGCTAATCTATTAGCTAACATCTTAGCCAGGAGTTTGAGGTCTATGTGTAGGAGGGAGATGGGTCTGTAATTGGAACATAAGCTGGCGTCTTTCCCTTCTTTGGGAATGAGAGTAATATGAGCCGCCGTCATATCTCTTGAAAGGGGAATTCCCTCAAGAGTCTGGTTGCAAACTTCTAAGAGATAAGGAAGTAGTAGTTCCTGGAACTTTTTGTAATATGCTAACTGGGCCTGGGCTCTTTCCTCTCGGCATTTGATTCATTGCTTTTTTTAACTCATTCAGGGAAAAGGGAGCTGTAAGGCTCGACTTCTGTTCCAGATCTATGCTAGGAAGTTTAGCGGCTTCCAGAAAGGAGGATACCACTGAAGCTCGAGTTTTTGGCTCGGTTGTTGAGGGGAGATTGTATAAATCGTTATAAAATGATCTAAACTGGGCGGCAATCTGGTTAACTGAGAAAATAGGAGTCCCGTTTTGTGAGGATAACTGGTGGACGAAATTTGTAGACCTCCTCCCTTTGATCCTATTCATTGCGAATTTGGTGGCCTTGTCCCCGTGGGCGAAAAATTTATGTTGAGAACTCATGTGGTATTTGCCTGCTCTAGCGGTTAAGAGAGATCTAAATTTAGCCCTGTATTCTGATAATTTTTGGAATTGAGTGTCTGAGGGTTTAGTCTTATGGTATGATTCTAACTTCTGAATGTTTTTAAGTGTATCATCTATTTCTCTGTCCCTCACTCTCTTGAGGTGCGTACCAATGTTAATAAATTGCCCTCTTACAACAGGCTTGTGAGCATCCCAGAGAGTGTTTGCTGTTATATCAGGACTTTTATTTAGGGAGAAATATTCTGTAATATGCTTGGAAATTCGCTCGACCGAATCTTGATATCCTAATAGGGTTTCATTTAACCGCCAATTGAAGCATGAGGGTGTTTCATTAGGGGCCGAAACTGAAATATATATTGGGGAGTGGTCTGATATATGAATGGCACCAATAGATGCCTCTCTGCACAAGTGTATGTGCTCTTTAGAAATAAACAGATAGTCCAATCTGTGATAGGTTTTATGTGTTGGAGAATAGAAAGTGAAATCTAGAGTGCTCGGGTGAAAAGATCTCCAGACATCAATTAATTGTAGATCCCAGAGGGTATTTCTGACACTTTTTAGAAATCTTCTGGAATGGGTCGATTTTTGAGAAGAGACATCTAGTTGGGGATATAAAGCTACATTTAAATCTCCCCCGGCAATTACTATGCCTTCCTTAAAGGCTTCTATAATAGGAAAAACATCGGCTAACCAGCGGGATTGATTGGAGTTAGGGGCATACAAGTTAATGAAAGTGTATGTTTGTGGCCCTATAGTGCCTTTGAGTAGGATATACCTGCCTTCTGGGTCCAAGCTTTGGCTGACGAACTTGAAAGGGATTCTCCCCTGTAACCCTATGCTGACCCCACTAGAAGCCAATGAGTTACCTCCACAGTGGTACCAATTAGAGAAGTGAGAAAACCGCATATCTGGGTAGTGATTAAAGCGGTAATGTGTCTCTTGAAGAAAAATGACACCTGCCTTGGCCTTTCTTAGAATGGCAAAGATTTGGCTCCGTTTAGATGGGGAGTGAAAGCCTTTGACATTGTAAGAAGCCACATACAATTCAGCCATTATTTGTGATGTGTGTGGGTTTACCTTGTAGCTGTTGTGGTCTCTTTTTAAAGGGTGTGTCAGGTTTATTGTAGTCTCCGGTCTCATGTATCATGGAAGTTGTGCACATATAAGAATCGATCCAGTTCAATATGATGAGCAAATACCTTGAGTTAGGTGTAGGGGAAAAGAACATAACATAACTCATTAAACCAGTAGAAAATATGAACATAGACATAGTGTGATATGTCATAAACGGTAGGGGGTTAATTGGTCAGAAGACCGTTTGTGAGATCGTATAACGCCCAGAAAGGGCCAAATAGTAAGGCAGAGATGTGAAGGTAAAATTCTAAGACATTTGCATAGGCTATTAAGGGACATAATAGCAATGAGGTCTAAGACTCTAGATAATTAGTAGATTAAGGTAGATTAAGATCTCAAAGTAACAGCATTGCCTAAGGCTAACAAATTATAGACAAATAAAATTTCTACTGTTCTTGAGACAGACTTCTTGGGGTGAGCTGGAGACCTCTCTTCTTGGAACGGGAAGACTTCGGCGTGCGTGGTATTTCAAAGGGAGACACCTTAGGTATCTCAGGCAGGGTGCTAAGGTCTTGGAAAAGTTCCCAATTTTCAATCGGCATAGACGGCACATTTAGAATTTCAAAAGCAGATATGAGGTCTGTATATGACGATATATTCACTTTCTTGCCCGCATATGTGAAAGATAAGCCAAATGGGTAGGACCATCGGTATAGAACTTTCTTTGAGCGTAGCCAATCTGTTAAGGGCTTGAGGGATCTACGCTTCTTCAGAGTTGAAGGGGCTAAGTCCTGAAATATTTCAATCTTGGCTTCTTCATAGGTTAAATCAGGATGATTCCGTGCGGCTTCCAGGATGGCGGTTTTCACTTGAAAGTTCAGGAACTTGCATATTATGTCCCTGGGTGGTTCGGCTGGTTTGGGCTTGGGTCTGAGGGCTCTATGCGCCCGCTCTATGATTATTTCTTGAGGAAAGTTAGGGCCCAGCAGTGTTTCGCATATTTCAATAATGGAAGTTGATACATCCCCCGGAGAAATCACCTCCGGCACCCCTCTGAATCTCAGATTGTTTCGGCGCCCCCTGTTTTCTTGATCTTATAATGAAGAATGAAGGTCGTTTAAATATAGGGCACAACGGCGGAAAGAATCTGACACCGCATACTGGTGGTTTAATATTGCCGCTTGATGCTGCTCTAAGCCTTCCACCCGGTCCCCAATGTGTCTCACCTCGCTCCTGCATGCTGACAATTCCGCCAGGATCGGCTCCATTATCCTGCCCAGAGCACGGTCAAGGTATTTTCTTGTGACCGGGAGGTCAGAGCTGGTTTGTGCATCGTCTGAGTCACTCTCCACGTCTGACTGTGTGGGAGCGCGCTTCGGTGCTTTAGCCTGTGGTGCTGGCGCCATCTTGGGTTCCCTGGCCGCAACTGTTGCGGCGGCTTTCTTTAAAAATTTCTCCATGTCTCCCCCAGAAATCTGTATTTTGGAGGGAGCTGGGGAGTCACTGTGCTTGGCATTCCCGATCTTCACCATTTCTGCCTCTATAAGCTTGTTTTAGCTGGCGTTAGGGACGAATCTCTTTACAGAGCACAGAGCTATGCGACCATCTTCATCCGGCGCAAGCTCCGCCCCCTTTTTAGAGTTTCTCTTTAAGACGCAAAAAAAAGGCCCCTGAATAAAATACATATTTTTTGTGGGAATTTTTGCCAATGATCCCCCTCTGGTATGTCACTGTCTATGTTGTGGGACTATTTGTGAACTTCTAGTAAGTATTTGGTGGCTGTAAATATAACCGGAAGGTTTTTCAGGTTCGCCTGCCATTAAAGTCAATGGGGCCCGGCCAATCTGCCACCCGCCTGAGGCCACAAATCTGATGCAAAGTGTTCCTTCTTACACCCACCATCGTCAGTGGGTACTGTTAGTGCCACCCATCTTCCCACTATGTCACCTAGCCACTCTGTGGTCTCCTGATACTGATGCTACCTCGCCACACTGTGGTCTCCTGATGCTGCTGCCACCTCCACAATATGTCACCTTGCCACTCTGTGGTCTCCTGATGCTGCTGACACCTCCACACTATGTCATTGTGCCACTGTGTGGTCTCCTGATGCTGCTGCTACCTTCCACACTATGTCACCTTGCCACTCTGTGGTCTCCTGATGCTGCTGCTGCCACCTCCACACTATGTCATTGTGCCACTCTGGACTTCTCATGCTGGTCCCATTCTCCCCACTTTATGACTGGGCCACTATTTTGCCTTTTTGGCCTGGTTGACATCATCATTTTTTTGACTCTTCTTCTGATCTGTCAGAAGGAAGGAAAAAGGAGACCCACAGCGGATCCTGTCTGTGTAGCAGCTGTAAGGCCTGTATGGTCCCATCAGAATTGGCTTATGATTTGATAGCCAAAAGCAGGAGTGGGTACAAAACAAAGAAGACATGCAAATATTCCATTCACATGTCGTCTCTATTTTGGATCCACTCTTTTTTTTTTGGGCATTAGCATGGATTATTGAGCAAATGCTGACTGAGTGAAGGTGGATGCTCAAAAGACAGTATCCGTTTTTTGGGGGGTTATTGTTTTGACGGATCAGAGGAATGGCAAAATAATCTGTGACGTCAACACAAACTTACTGCTAACACCCTTTCCACTCTGTCAGGGGGGCTCAACTTGTATAAGCGTTTAATATAACAGGTTCTGTAGACATCTATGTGGAATCAGCTGACAACTGTGTAAAAGAAGTGCGCTCTTCCACGCTATATTTAGGGTCTTTATACCTGACGCTAACATCGACCTGTAAGGCTGAGTTCACGCAAATTATTTGGTCAGTTTTGGCCCCGTAACAAAAGAAGTGAAGTGTGCAGTGATTCTAAGAGTGACGTCTGTCATCTGCATGTCATACTGACTCACAGTATTGTTTCACTACAACAGCAGACTCACTATGCGTTTTTTTCTGCAGGGCAGTGTTCTACACCACTATACAGGCTCTCTGCAGTCAGGAAATAGCTGTTTTTTAACGCGATTCGCCACAAATTAATTTGAATCGAATGGAAAAATTTTAAAAAAATTCTGCAAACTAACCGAATCTGATTTTTGAGAAGTTTGCTCAACTTTAATTATGAATTTTCAATAAGGTAGCTCCAGGCGAAATGCCACAGAGTTAATGACAGCAACTATTTTATAAGAACCAATAAACCTAGGACCCAATTTCCAAGATGGAACCTTTAACTTAATATTTCTAATCAACAACCAGACATAGTCATTCACCCCTATGTCCGGACATGGCAAACGTTTTTTATCAGCCATATGTTTATATCTGTCTCCCATATTTTTCAAATAGCTTTGAACCTTTCGCCTTTCCCAGAAGATTCCCCCTCACTGAAAGTGCAAAATTGAGGATTAAAACCACGTGCACCAAAAAATGGTGACTTACCAGTTGATTCTTGACGGCAATTGTTTATAGCAAACTCTGCTAAAGGTAAGTACGATGACCAATCCTCCTGGTTTTTAGACACAAAACACTTAAGGTAAGTCTCTAGGTTTTGGCTGGTCTGGCCATTCGACTGCGGATGGAAGGCTGAGGAAAAGGACAAATGTACCCCAAGACGAGAACAAAAAGCTCTCCAGAATTTAGAAATGAACTGGGTTCGAAGATCTGAGACAACATCGGAAGGGACCCCGTGAAGCTTCACTATTTCACTGATAAAAACCTGAGCCAGGGTTCTAGAATTTGGCAATGCAGGAGTATTATAACCTCTATAGCATTTGTTAAAATAAAAGTGACAGGTGGACACGCCCATTTCCCACCCATAAACCCTCCCACTCCACCAACAACCCCTACCAGTCCCTCCAAAACCAAGCCTAAATACCGCCCCAAACCACGCCAAAATACTGCCCATTCAACGACCTTTTTATTCTGTTAGATCTGATATTACGTCAGTAATTTAATTACGTTTTAATATCTTTCAAAATGATATTAAGCTTGTATTAACCTCTTACTAAGCCATTCTAAAAGCCATTATAAATATTGACAATGGTTAATTTTTCCGTCTATCTTTCTAAAGCTAATGGACCTTTGATGATGTCATACTGCCCATTCAACCCCCTTTTTATTCTGTTAGATCTGATAACACGTTAGTAATTTAATTAAGTTTTAATATCTTTAAAAATGTAATTATATTAAGCTTGTATTAACCTCTTACTAAACAATTATAAATATCGACAATTTCTAATTGAGCCCTCTAGCTTCCTAAAACGAAAGGACCTTTGATGATGTCACCGCAGGTCCTGGAAGGTGACCTGACTCAGTCCCTTTGTTAGTGGACCTGCGATGTATGAAATTTTCTTTAATTATATATGATCGTGTTTAATAAAAATGATTTAAGCAAAATATTTGATCACCGCGTCTAACACAGATATGTATCATTTATAAATATAAAAAATAGCTAATTGCGGCACCCAACTTTCCCAGGTGCCGATAATACGTTGAAGACAAGTTCTGGCATGTCCTAAGATGTACCATCAGTAATTCAGATGTTCTAAGATGCTATTTAATAGTGCCAGCCACGGCACCCAACTTTCCCGGGTGCCGATTCAATGTTCGTTTTGTGAAATACAGCCAGATGAGAAGCGCGTCAGGGAATGTCCGAGCAGGCCCCCACAATAGCTATGAGGTTGCCCTACTAACTGGGTGTCCAGCGAGTGCAGAAATACGATGTTCTTTTAATATTTCAAGGCGCAAATTCAAGGGCAGAAACAACTCTCCTA